>NC_139462.1:172805000-174005000 GCF_057233095.1 Heloderma suspectum | reverse complement strand
AATCTGGGCCCCTCTCAGCCCCCCTGGAGGGCATCTCACCTACCAAATCTCAGACGGTTTGGACCACTAGGTTTTGTGTAAGGTGCACGTAAAATCTGCTGTTCTCAGAAACTCAAACCAAAGTTCATAAAGGGATAATCAAGTTAGGTGTTGAAGCAGTGAGGAGGTCACTATCCCTAAACTCTGCTGTAGGTTTCTTTGAAGTGCAAATAGTACTACTTTCCTACTGACAGTCAATAACCTCACGGTCTCTTTGGCTGAATTGCCTGGGGAAACACTGGCTGGTAGGCAGGAAGCAAACAAAGGTAGCAACCCTGCCAGGTGGGCACATTGACTTGAACGAAGAGCAAGGACAGTTGTCTGCTGGTCTGGCAGTGGCAGGAAGCAACACAGCAACCCTGCCAGGAAGGCACAGCAGCACCTCACCCTCCTCTGCCCCTGCCAAGACCCCGAAGATGCCTCATATTGGGCTTGCTTGCTTTGCAACACACAGTGTAGTAGTATATGTGGACTATGTGGACTGCTTTGACACACACTATTTGCTTGTCCATAAAGCACAAGCACACACACACACACACATGAGCAAAAGAAAAGCAAACACTAAACTACAAGCAAATGGGGGCGGGGAGACTATAATCCTAACAAAAGAGAAAGGTTTTTTTGTTGTTTTAGGGAAAAGAGATCAAAAATGGGAAGGGAAGGAATTCAGAAATTGAGAAGGGGTGGTGGAGGGGAGCCAAGAACAAGGAAAGGAGGCAGAATCAAAGTAAGGGCAAACTAATGCCTGAAAGAGAATTGAAAAGGTATGCGGGTGTGGGGGGGGGGGAGATAAGCAACTACAGTGGCATTTTCTGGATTTTTAAATGAACAAACCATTACAGAAGGGTGGGATGGAGAGACACTAACATAGCTGTCATAGCACGTGCTTTCTTCTCGGCTTTGTTCTGCCAAAGGAGAGTGGGAAGGGTTAAGGCTTCCTCTGCCATGCCTGGCAGAGACTGGCACAGTTGCTCCCAATGGCTGCAGCAGAGGCAGGATAGGACTAGAGTGGAGAGAGAAATGCCATGGAGCTTCCCTCTCAGCTCCATACTGCTGCCGCCACCACCTCCATCATTGCATACAACAGCAGCTCGTCAGGGCAGCAGGAGACTGCTCAATTATCAGGCGGCTCGTGCACCCCAATGGATTGTCTTGCATCACCCGCCCTGGGGTGCATTCACCCCACTTTGGAGACCACTCCTCTAGCTTCTAGTCCTCTCCTCTCCAGTAACACCACCTCTCTCACAATGAGCAAATGACTCATTTTGAGAGAGGCTGGAGGCTGACTCACAGCAAAGTTCATTCCCTCCTCCTCCACTGTCCTCCCTCCTCCCTCTGCATGTTCTGCCCCTCCTGGTGGCCAGATCTTATTTATTTGTTTGTTTGTTTGTTTAATTTCTTAATCGCCCATCTGGCTGGTCACCTGGCCACTTTGGGTGATGTACATCAATACAAACAGTTTTAAAACAATACAATTTTACATTAAAACATATTTCTAAAAATACCTTAATCCACCCCAAAAGCCTGCCTGAACAGCCACGTTTTGAATGTGTAGTGGAAGCTCATTAAAGAGGGGGCATGGCGGAGTTTCCTAGGGAGGGAGTTCCACCGAGTGGGAGCCACCACAGAGAGGGCCCTCTCCCTAGTCCTCACCAGCCTAGCTGTCCTGGCTGATGGAACAGAGAGAAGGCCATCCGAGGCTGATCTTGTTAAGCGGCCTGTCTGGTGTTGCTGGAGGTGGTCCTTGAGTTAGGCTGGGCCAGAACCATGTAGGGTTTTAAAGGTCAAAATCAACACCTTGAATTTGGCCTGGAAAACAACTGGTAACCAGTGCAACTCCTTCAGCACCGGAGTGATGTGATCATGCTGGCAGCTGCCTTTAATCAGGCGAGCCGCCGTGTTCTGCACCAGCTGCAGCTTCTGAACCATCTTCAAGGGTAACCCCACATAGAGCGCATTACAGTAGTCTAAACGAGAGGAGACCTGGGCATATACTACCGATGGGAGCAGATGGCCAGGAAGGTAAGGGCGCAGCCACCGTATCAGATGGAGTTGGTACAATGCTGTCCAGCTCACGGCTGACACCTGAGCCTCCATGGACAGCTGGGAGTCTAAAATGACCCCCAGGCTGTGGACCTGGTCTTTCAAGGGTAGCCGTACCCCATTCAACACCAGGTCAACATCCCCCAACCTCCTCTTGTCTCCCACCAAAAGTACTTCGGTCTTGTCAGGGTTCAGCTTCAGCTTATTCCTCCCCATTCAGCCACTCACCGTCTCCAGACATTTGGACAGTGATTCTACAGCCAACCTTGGTGAAGATTTAAATGAGAGGTAGAGTTGCATGTCATCTGCATATTGATGACACTGTACCCCAAACCTCCTGATGATAGCCCCCAGCAGCTTCATATAGATGGTAAATAGCATCAGGGAGAGGATGGAACCCTGTGGCACCCCACAAGTGAGCGGCCACAGGTCCGAACCCTCTCCCAGTGCTACCCTCTGGTACTTCCTGGAGAGGAAGGAACAGACCCACCATAATACGGTGTCTCCAATGCCTAACCCCTCCAGGCGGTCCAGGAGGATATTGTGGTCAACGGTATCAAAAGCTGCTGAGAGGTCGAGGAGAACAAGGAAGGAGCATTTGCCCCTCTCCAAAGCCCTCCTCATATCATCCACCAAGGTGACCAAGGCTGTTTCTGTCCCATGCCCAGGCCTGAAGCCTGATTGAAATGGATCTAGATAATCGGCTTCTTCCAAGTGTGCCTTCAACTGCTTCGCCATCACCCACTCAATCACCTTGCCCCAAACTGGCAGATTCAAAACTGGGCAAAAGTTGTTCAAAACTTGGGGATCCAAGGAGGGCTTTTATAAAAGCGGTCTCATCACTGCCTCCTTGAGAGTGGATGGCATCACTCCCTCCTCAAGGGAGCCATTCACCACCACCCTGATCCCCTCACCCAGCCTCTCTCTGTGTCCTTGTTCATGCGATAGGCTACGCAAATATTTGTGTAGCCTATCACAGCCAAAAACAGGGATGCAAATGGCATAGTGGATGCCATTTGTGGCCGTAAAGCCAGTCGATTAGCCTAAATGCAGCCGTAAATGGCTACATTTAGGGTAACGGACCAGCTTTATGGCCGCAAATGGCGCCCACTACACCATTTGTGTCCAGGGGACTGACTTAGACAGAGATACAGCATGGCAATGGCTTCCAGCCATATTGACTTTCTCCAGCCTGCAGAGCTGGCAACCGGCTCCGCAGGTTCGACGCAGAGCCAACCTGGACAGATTCCGGGGGGGCGGAATGGATCGCCTTCCTCCCCAGCGGACCCCCCACAGACGGCAGGTAAGGGGATTCGTACAAATAGCGTTGCCCTTATTTTCGCCGTAGTCTACGTAAATCTTTACGTAGACTACATGTGCCCAAATAAGGGACGCAAATGGCGGCGCCCATTTGCGTACGAGCTTTTTTTTTTCCCCCAAAGTCAGCCGTGATAGGCCGGCATGCCAAAGGGAGATGTTCTAGCCTTCTTCCTGAAATGCTTAGTTTTATGTGCAGGAAATTTTTGATGTGTGTGGGAGTGGGGGGCTAGGAAGCATTACCAGCCTGCTTTCTGAAGTGGCACAATTCCAGGAGAGCTGCTCCATATAAACAGGATTCCAACTGTTGGATCATAATTCAAAAGTTTTCCTGAGACCACAGAGATGAGTTGGTACCTGAGCTGAGATTTCAGTATGGCCATGTTCACTTGTAGATAGCTTACTTTTAGGCAGCTTCTTGATCATTCAACATTTGCAATTATGCTCATTGCCTTATTTGACTGCATTTTCATATAGATTTTTATAGCAGATCTGAGCTTTGAGGATTGGATGGTTATGCTATAATTTTGCAAGAGTATATTTATGAAAATCATTGGTTATGAATTACGATTTGTACTTGGTGAGAATTGTGTGACATAAGAGTGAGTTAGGCACCAATCTAGCAATTTCAAAACAGCAACTTCTTTGAATCGTCAAATAGGATTTTAGGAAGCAATACATGGGCTCAAGGGACTTCTGGATGGGGTTGGGAACCTGTGCCTAAAACTTTCTGGGTTCTATCCAAGCAGTGATTATTTCTCTATATATTAGTCAGTTGCCAATATTCTATTACTCTTTGTCACATTCCTCATCATACCGTAGTGTGACTATGGGAGCTGGCTGAAACATGACACTGACAGTTGCAAGCAGAGACGGGGTAATGAAGAGACAGACGCAAGTGCTTGGATTGAAATTGGGCATTTCTTAGATTGAAATTGGGCATTTCTTGAAATATCTGCAAAGGGGAAACCTAGGATGGGCACTGAACTATGCCAAGCAGCTAGCTGGCACTATAATGGGCGAAAACATACCCAGCCTGAGGGGTGGTGTGACAGCATCACCACCCCTCCGGACTGCCCCTTATGAGGGAGGTAGACCTTCCCCTGTTACCCCCTCCAGGGCCACCAAGCTCCTGGGTGAGTGAGGTGAGTCAGTCTCCCAGGAAACCCTTATTCCTCCACCAAGCCGCAAACCCATTCGGGAGGCCTCAGGCATCACCTGTCACCACAATGTGCCTCTGGCTGCTCACCATCCCTAAGTTCATTCTCCTTTGCCTGTCCCAGCTGCCACCAGGATTGACAAGCCTATTGCTTGTCAAACTCACCCCACCTGTACTGAAGAACTTCCCGCTGGCCCCTTTGCAGATCAGACAGAAATATGTTGTTTCCTGCATCAGACAGGTGCACACCATCCTGTCTGTAAAGCTCCCTCCTTGTCCAGGTGATTTCCTGGAGAGTGATGATCCCATCACTGCTTGTATAGCCCCAATGCTATTTCTCTGTTGACTTTCCACCAAGCCACATCAATAGCTCCCATATTCCAAGCATTCCAATTCTTGGAAGCAAGCAGGACCAGATAATAGCTATCCCTGGCCAACTGTGCCAGATAACCCGAAAAACGGCCAAGTCCTGCACAATAAGGTCCTTGCCTTTAACACAACCCAAGTCATTCCCCCCTAGATGCAGCACCAAAACCTGCAGGGGGATATGGACCAAACCTTGATGGAATAGCGTGGGAAGGAGGCACTCCCACCGCATGCCACGTCTACCAAGCCACTGAACTCTGGCACACTGGGACAATCTGAGCTGGGATCTGCAGCCCAATGTGGAAGTCCTCTGGCCAGCCCAAAACACCATGCTGTGCCCACATATGAGCACACTCACTGGTTTGCATCCATTCCATCGATCTAAGGAAATAAGAACAGTAAGAAGAAGAAAACAAGGTGTTGTGTCACAGATTGACAGATAAACCCCTCACATACATCCGAAAGGCCCTGGAGTGCCATCTACCCACTGCTTCCACCTGATCATGTGAAAAACGCAAAGATGCAGCTGTCGAAACAGCTCCAGTCCTGAAGGAATGTGTCCTGAATCAGAACTTACCCAGGCCGAGAGCACTCGGTGCTGATTTGGTAACAGCCCAAAATTGAAATTTCATCAATGGGGAACCATCAGAATGACAAAATAATGGGCCGTCCACTGACCCCCTTAGTTCCAGAAAAACTGCTAATGCCCTGACGGGGCATAACTTCTCCATCTGAGCCGGACAGAGGGACACGATCACACCCTTGCTCAGCCGGTCAGTCTTGGATCTCCTGATCCGAAGATGTGCAATATCCAGATGGGCCTGGATGTTGGAATATCTCAGGGCCCTTCCCTGTGACAAGATGTATCACTTTTGGATGCCCACACTAGTTCAGAAATCCTGAGGGCCCCAAAGAAAGCCGTTAAAGCCATCGGGTGGAACAGTGCTGCCTCATAGTGGGAGGCACAAATGGATGGCCACTGTCTACAAAGACCCAAAGGGGTATCCGGAGAAAGGGGGTGCCTAGAGTCCACCAATGCAGGTGACATCCTAGCCCAGCCCCGAATGGTGCGCCATACCCTAAAATCAGCCATGGTATCACTCACACCCTTAATTTTAGACCAAAAGGCCAGCGCAGCCAGCTTTCCACTTATGGTCCTGGCCAAAAGCCCCCTGTTCCTAGAATACATGCAGAACTGTAAGTGATGATCCACTGGGATGGGCCATAAGTGCTGCAACTGCAGGTCACTCCGGAAGGCATGGAACTCCCTACCTGCTTTGTCGTAATTGACTCTAGTGCTGGGAGCTATGGAGTTCATCATGACATGCACTGCTTCAGTCCGCCAATCTCCCATAGTGCAGTGGACATGGGGTCTGGCAGTGGACGAGCCCACGGGGCCAACTCCCAGAACCTGTTGATCTGGTTACATGACAAAGCATCAGCATTTGGATTGTCCAAGCCAGGTGCCAGGCACAGAACCAGATATTATGTTGCAGGCAATGAAGCACAAATGCTCTTACCAGTGACATAACCCTATGGTTTCTGGAGGACAGAGCATTAATGACGTGAACGGTGGCAAGATTTTCACACCAGAAGTGAACCACCAAGTTGGCCATTTGGTCAGCCCAAAGGTGTACAGCCACAAAAATGGGGAAGAACTCCAAGAAGGTAAGGTCCTTGAAAATTCTGGCTGCCGTCCAATTCTCAGTCCACCACCCAAAACACCAACGGTCCTGCCAGATGACGCCAAAACTCAGCGCCCCAATGGCATCGGAATGAATCTGTAGGTCGGCTTTGAGGAGCAACTCACACCTCCAAAAAGAGACGCTGTTAAATTCCTGTAAAAACTGAAGCCAGACCCCCATATCCAAACACATAGCAGAAGTAAACCTGGTTCGGTGATGGGGCTGCCGTAATCCCTGCAACGCCCAGCATAGCCATCATAAGAAGGCCCAGCTAGGAGCAACTACTTTGCAATAGGGATGGGGGAGAATTTCTCCCCGAAACTTCGGGGGGCCGAGTGCCAATGCATTCAGTCCTCCGAAGGTTGTTCAGGGAGAAATTCTCCGCCCCCCCCCCCGGGATGGGACTTACCTTTCACGAATGTCCCTCCCGGCGGTGGTTTGGCAAGTCTTCGTCAGGGGCGAGGGCCGCCGCCATTACGAGAAAAGTAAAAAAAAAAAAAAACGCCCCTGTGATAGGCTACGTAATGCAAATAGCGTTGCCCTTATTTTCGCCGTAGTCTACGTAAATCTTTATGTAGACTACAGGGACCAAATAAGGAACGCGAATGGCGGCTCCCTATGGGGGCCGCCATTTGCGAACGCGCTTTTTTTTTTCTTCCAAAGTCACCCATGATAGGCTACGTGACGATTAATGTAGCCTATCACGGCTGACTTTGCAGATCTAGCCGTGATAGGCTACGTTAATCGTTACGTAGCCTATCACAGGGGCGTTTTTTTTTTCTTTTGAAGTTCGCGGCCGGGGAGACGGGGCGCTTCTCCCAGGCCTGAATTTCGGCCGGGCGAGGAGGGAAGCCTCCCCCCCCAGCCTGAACTTTGGGGGGAGCAGCGAACCGCCTCCCCCCCACCGCGAAGCAAGCTGCAAGACCAGGTAAGTGACTTTCGTGCATCCCTACTTTGCAAGCAAAATTTAGATGCCCTACTACCTCTTGCAATGCTAGCAAGGAAACCTTATGGGAATGTATGATTGCCAGGAGTTTCACACGCAAGACAATAAGTTTGTCCTTTGGAAGACAGCAACATTGATTAAGGGTATCCAACTCGATCCCCAAGAATGTTAAAACTGAAGATGGACCCTCTGTTTTCTCATGTGCCAATGGGACGCCCAGCTCGTCTGACAAGGAACCAAAGGCCTGCATCAGGTCGGTGCATTGAGTTGAATCTTTGGGCCCGGCAAACAAAAAGTCATCCAAATAATGGACCACATTCTACACACCCATCCTATCTCTCACTGTCCATTCTAGAAAGGTGCTAAACCTCTCAAACATGGCGCAAGAGATGGAACACCCCATAAGGAGTGCCCTGTCCAGGTAGAACCTACCCTGAAAACAGAACCCCAAAAGGTCGAAATCCAAGGGGTTGTTGGGCAAAATGTGAAAGGCGTATTTTATATCTCATTTTCCCATCAGGGCCCCATGTCCAAAAGCCCGGACCATAGAAATAACTGCATCAAAAGAGGTGTTGCGCACTGAGCACAGATGATTGGGGATTTTGTCATTAACTGACCCACCTTTGGGGAAGTAGAGGTTATGAATTAACCTGAACTCCCCAGAGGATTTCTTTGGTACAATACCCAGGGGGGAAACCTGTAAGTTGGGAATCGGCGGGGGTAGAAAATGGGCCAATAACCCTACCCTTGAGCACCTCCTTATCTCTCTTGTCCTTTACCAACAGTTGCATGACAAGGTCAGAATTCTGGTTTTTAGAAAATTGTGCCTTACGTTGACCCTGGAAAGGAATACTAAAAACGTGCATGAAACCACGCTCGAGGTAGATGGCATTCTCCTTACGTGGATAGCACCTCAACAGCCATTGAAGTGGCCAAAACTTAACTAGGCTGGGTCCCTTTGGGAGGAGGCTGTTGTCCACCACTGGATTTCCTACTGCCCTGTCCATCCTGCATGGGGCCCTGCCAGCCTCTGGCTCTAGGGCAAGAGGTGCAGGGGTGCTGTCCTCCACAGACAGAATATTCATGGTGGAACCTGTATGGATTTTGAGAGCAGGAACCCTTGGAACTATACGCCCAGCAAAGCCAGTGGTGTTGAACCACCCGCCCTGCAATTGGCTGGGAGGCTGATGCAGGTATGTGTTTGGCCAAGATGTGACCACTGTCAGATCTATTGCCAAAACCAGGTCTAGATGGGGTCATGAACTGAAGCCAGAGGTCCTGCTCCTTAAGATCCCATCGCATGGATGGGTCAATGGCAGCACACTGGCGAAAGGTCTCGTCATAGGCCAGCCAAGCCCCACCCTCATATTTGGTGTATGCGCTGTAAATAATATCCATGTATTTGGTAAGGAAGACAGCATAGTAAGAAGCAGAGACATCACCTTGCCGACAAAGGTTCATATTATCAAAGCTATGGTTTTCCCAGTAGTAACGTATGGCTGTGAGAGCTGGACTATAGGGAAGGCTGAGCGCTGAAGAATTGATGCTTTCGAACTGTGGTGCTGGAGAAGACTCTTACGAGTCCCCTGGACTGCAAGGAGGTCAAATCAGTCAATCCTGAAGGAAATCAACCCTGACTGCTCATTGGAAGGACAGATACTGAAACTGAAGCTCAAATATTTTGGCTACCTAATGCGGAGAGAAAACTCACTGGAAAAGACCGTGATGCTGGGAAAGATTGAAGGCAAAAGGAGAAGGGGATGGCAGAGGATGAGATGGCTAGATAGCATCACTGATGCAATGAATATGAACTTGAGCACACTCTGGGAGAGAGCAGAGAACAGGAAGGCCTGGTGTGCTATGGTCCATGGGATCACGAAGAGTCAGACATGACTTAATGGCTGAACAACAAATTTGGTAAGGATCCACCCACGTTCTGGACATTTTTGTTGCACTATACCCGCATAGATCAGAAAGCCTGGCAACCAATTTGCCCAGGTGCGCGCAGCCTTTTTTTGCCTGCCTCGCTCCTGTTCTTTATCCTCAGACTTTTCTTTGTCTTTGTATTCCGGTTCATGGAATAACAAGGAGAAAACATCAATATTCCCCATGGAGAATCTTCTCCCTTTGGGCAGATGTCAGGTGGAATCCTATTGGTTAAGAAGTAGCACCAGTGGGTATTGCATCCCTCCCTATATTAGCATAAGGATCTGCTTGTACTGAATTAGGTAAGGGCAACGATCCCTGGGTAGGGCCTGCTGGGCCCTGCCAAACATGTGCACAAGCTCCAATTGCTGTCGAGTGTTGCTGTGAATTCACCTCTGGTAGAGATGCATATGGCACTGCCACTGGGCTAGAAAGGGGGGAAACACCAGTACCAGATCCAGCCTGAGGCATGGTGGGAGATGCCCGCACACCCATGGCCAAAGGGGCATATATAGTAGGAGGTGACACGGCGGCTGGTGCTGGGACCTCTGCTTCATTGGGCGGGGGATGCGTAGGAGCCTCATGAAGAGGTCCTGGACCTCCAGCATTTGTGTTAAGCTGTTCCCCGGAAGGAGGGAAAAAAGACCATCCATGAGCAGTAAGCCAAGGTAGCCACCCCCAAGGCCCCAGTGGTTCCCAACCTGGTCACATGAGATGAGGTGCAGCAGTTGTCTCACCTGAATCCAGGGCAGCTGAACCTGGGTTCCCAGACGCCATGGTGGATGATGTTTCCCCTACCGCTGATGCCTGAGATGCTGCTGATGTCAGTTCTTCCCCTGGCCCAAGAGCCATGCCGGAGTGAGCTAAAACAGGGCTGGAAGATGCCTCAATGCCATCCAAATGCGCTGAAAGGGAGAGCAACAGTGTACACTGCGCCTGTTGCCTTGTTCATTTGGGCTGTGAGCCACCAGACGTATTTGGTCGGGCAGGGGCGGGAGGTGCAATCCGTTTGTTCTTCTTTCTCCACAGCCTCTAGGCATGCCAGGATTGTAGCCAAATCAGGGCCTGCCTCTTCCTCAGAGGAAGAATCATGCCTCCCCTGTGTCCTCTTTGCAGGGGCCCTTCCCTTTCCTTTCTTGCCTCCTTGCCCCTTTTTAGAAGCCTGATGCCAATTAACTGAGAAAAGTGAAAAGGAGAAGGATCCCAGAGACCACCAGGGCAAGGCCAAAAAGTCAAAATACCCACCGACAATCCTAAGAATAATCAAAATTAGCTTACACCCACTGTATAGTAGCAATGTGCTAGAAAGAAGTCACAGGCCCAGCAAACCCAAGGATGTTGGGCAGATGCCCCAAGTTCAGCAAGGGGTCCCTGCTGTAAAAGGATGCCAGGGCAGAAGAAGGTGGTATCCAAAGCCCCCAGGCCAGCAGTCCACCCCCCGACACAACAGCATCACCTGGGACTCAAACTCCCCACCACTGGACCTGTAAGCAGGCTTCTCCTCCTCCTGTGGTATACCTAGGGAATATAGGGCCCTAAAGCGGATTTCTCTGCAGTGGATTTCTCTGACATCCCTATTAAACACACACTCCTGATGTAAGAGACCTACAACAGAGCACTGGGCCAGTTGGTTACCAAATTAATAATAATAATAATAACAACAACAACAACAAGTACAGTTGTGCCAGTTGGTTTACAATTTTACACAATCGGTCAGAATTTCAAAGTAACTATATCAGCTATGCTGTGGTCTACTTAACAACTCCAACAGTTATGTCGTATCAGTTATGCTGGTCTTTTTAACAAAAACTCTAACAGTTATGTCTATGGAACCCCGGTGTATTTCTGTTTCAGCTGACTGAGGTCTTCATCCTTTGTCCTTTTTGTTTCGTTTAATCACACACACCTACTGTCATCTTGTCTAGTTTGGCCCTAAGGAATGGAACCGTTAGGAATTGTAAAGCTATACGGATAGCAAGTGGTTTAGTTCTCACTGATTCCCATGGGAGTTCTACGGAACAAAGTAAACAGGATGCTATTTGGGACACATCTCATTAACTGGGGGTACCAGGGACAAGAGGAAAAATACAGGTTTATTCCTTCATCCTTATAGGACTGTTTTACAATCCCAAACATAACTCTACTTTCTTCCATAATTGCTATTCACTGCTGTGAGGAAAACAACGCCAGGGGACACATTGACTCCTCCCCGCTGCCAGGCATCCCTGCAAAACACAGCCCTTCTCTCACATAAATCCTGTCATAATTAGTGGTTCATCTAGAGCTGGACCTGGTGGCTGAGGTTCGGGGCCAGATGACCACCCAGATAGTGGCAGGTGCTGAGGACAGCGGCAAACAGCCCCCATGTCAGCATCTCAGCTCGCCTGGGCATGCAGGGGGTCAGCAGGGCTGATGCTATTCACTGTAGGCTCATTTCAGTCATGTATATGGTTACAGATGTTCATTTTATTATTTTTGCTTTAGAAATGCATATTTTACTGCAACAAAATGGTGCTTATTCCAAAGAAAATGTGTTTAGCATTTGGCGAGCAGAAGCAAAGTCCATTCTGCTCCTATAGTCATGTCAGTGCTATGATTTAAGTGAGTTCAAAATGTGAAAATGCACATGGTCAGAGTTTTTCTTTCCTAATCAGGGTTGGAAAACAGGTGTTTTTTCTCTAACATATAAGGAATGTTGCAACATTTGTAAAGTATGGTGTGGTATGTGGAGAGAACAGAAACGTTTGTTGTGTACATCACAACTGTAGGAACACATATGGCCACCTAACACCCCCCCCCCATAAAACCATTAGATGCAGGGTATGAAATTATGTAGTTGCATCACTGGTCATAATAATGGGAATGTTGCTAGTGAGTAATCCATACGTAGAAAATAATATCTGAACTTCAGGACCATTATTAGCTCAAATTCCTAACAATGAATATATCCCAGTTAAATATTAGAATTGAAGCCCTTTTGGGGCTCATCCTTACCCTCCTATATTTTAGTTACTGCAGTCATCCTTTAGTTAGTGAAATGAATCTTGTTCTCTGTTTAGATGAGTATTCTTTCTTTGCTGTTTTCACCACCATCAGTATCTCCAGTAATTTCTGCTCACTAAATTAAAGGACTAACAGCCAAAGCACCTTTGCTCGTTCCTACAAATGCTAAAGCATAGCCTGATGAATAAAAGTACCATGACTGAGAATCAGCATCATTAGTATTATGGTTGTGGAAGAAACACATGGTCTGATCTGCACTATGTTGCATTCATATAATCATGGGGTTGAAGTAATGTATCGCGTGATCACCTTTGAAGCTTCTCTCATGTGTCAGCTATTACAGATAAAGCCTTTCTCACCACATGAAAGTAGAATCATCAATTGTACTAAAACAATCAAGATGCAAAAAAGAGTTAAGTGACAACTATCAACTCCAAGAAATCCTAAACCAATCCACAATAGATGCAGAGGCTCTATGCCTGTTACATGCTGGATTATGCAATTAGCCTGTTGAGGATCGAAAGTCCAGTCTGTGCTCCTCCTAGCATTGATTGAACCTTTCCCGCCACCCTTTTCCACCATGTGCTACTTACTGGAGGATGTAGTGGGCAGCTAGTTCACTCTGGGATGGGCAAACAGTGCTTGGATGCTCCCCTCTATGGGCAGAACGGCCAGGATGGCTGGGCAACATGTGAACTTCTGCTCCCTTAATGAGTAGAGACACTACCTGTGCATGAGTATGTCCAAGGTCTACCAGCACCTTGCACTCTCCTTAGGGAGAGCAGTATCTTCCACATATTTCATACTTCCTGTGGAGGGAATTCTTAAGGATAGCTGTGCCATAGTACTTCCCGCTGTAGTCACCATCACCGCTCCATGCCTCCACTTCTAATGGCCATGATTTGTTCTCTGTACCAAAGCACTCAGTTGTGAACATCTACGTAGATTCCCATATTAATTATTTTGTTGACAGATGAGCCATAATAAGTTGTTGCAGTTGTTGTTGTTGTTGTTGTTGTTGTTCTGTATGCTTTAAGTTGTACCATGACTAATCTGGTTTTGTAGACTATTCCTTGCAGTGATACAAATTACAGTAGAAGTATTTGCTGCTTGAATTTTTTGAAGCACCAGCATGTCCCAACCTGTTTCAGTTTGTATGGTTTTTGCTCAAAAGTCCACATGGAAATTCACACACATTTTTGGATGCATTTCGCCTAATTTTTGTGCCCAATTTTGTGCCCAATTTTACCTAATGTATGCATTTTTTTAAAATTGGATAACTATATCACAAAATTTGGAGAAGTGTGGAACCTGAAAGATAATTGCATTCTGATTTGCATATTAGGTCAGGAATTGAAAATTTGGTCAGTTGGTATCAAAATGCACACCAAACAAATTTCTCCCCATCCCTAGTTGCAGCCCACTGAATGATACAATTGTGTACTAGTGTCCCGTTCCAGGATGGAGCCTTCATCAAAAGTCCAGCCCAAACTGCATGTGGTCAGGACCATGGACAGTCCACTGGGGGACTAATTATAATGCAATGCTACTAAAAGAAACCAAGAGTAAAGAGCCTGGAATGCTGCCCAGCAATAATCTAGAGCATAGGTAGGCAACATGGTGCCTGTGGGCAACAATGCACCCTGGACACTGTTCTTGGTGCCTGCCAAGGTGTCCCACCCCTCCCAACTTTTAAAACAATTTAAAAACATATTTGCTTACTAGCAGCTGGGATTGCTGTGAAATAGGTTTCTATTGGTGCTGAAAACTGTGAGTTCAAAGGAGTTGTTTAGTGTGTTGGGGCTCAGCCCCCACATCTGCCTTTTATTCAGTCCATTGGGAAGGTTATTTGTCCTTTGCCATGCTTGCCACAATAGCCATTTTGGGGTGGTGCCCAGGACAGTTTCCCAAATTGCCAGATGTGCCAATGGCCCCAAAAGGTTGCTTGCCCTTGATCTACAGTAGTCTTCTAACCTATGCTGTCCAGATTTTTGGACTTCAACTCCCAGCATTCCTAACTATTGGCCATGCTAGCTGGGGCTAATCGGAGATGAAGTCCAAAACATCTGGAGGGAACCAGGTTGGGGCTGATCTAGAGCCAACTGCAAGCCAGATAGTTATCTCAGGCCCCACCTCCCCCAAAGCAAACTGCTCGGACATAATAGGGCCATGATCTGCTCTGAAAGTGCATGCTCCAGTGGAGTCATAAAGCTTCCTGCTATTCCCAAACATGGTGCTGCAGTGGAGGGGGCTCCCAAGTTGCAGGTGATTCCTTTGAGTCTGAGGAGTGGGGCAGGATTATCTTCTCAGGAAGAACTAGTACCTGGAATTCCTATTCCATGGGAGTTTCTGGTGGGGCAATTGCTTCAGATGCTCTTTTTTGGGGTGGTTCCTGAACCCAGTCTCCTCCATCCCTCCATGTCATCAGACCTTGCTCCTCTGATAGTAGGGCAGGTATCTGTGTACTGAGCCATAACAACTAGTGAGATACAAACCATAAGAAAAATTTTGCTGCACTCTTTGATTCATGGGATGATTATCCTCATCACCATCATCTTTTATTTATAAAGCTCCTAATATGGGGTGCTGTATATCTTTTCAGTGAGGCCATAGGCTATGCCATGCAGGGCCACCCAAGACAGACAGGTCATGGCAGAGAGTTCTGACAAAATGTGGTCCACTGGAGAAGGAAATGGCAACCCACTCCAGTATTCTTGCCAAGAAAACCCCATGGAATGTATCACAAGGCTAAAAGAGATGACACCGGAAGATGAGCCCCTCAGGTCGGAAGTGTCCAATATACTACTGGGGAAGAGCAAAGGGTATTTCCAAGTAGCACCAGAAAGAGTGAAGCGGCTGGGCCAAAGCCGAAAGGACACTCAGCTGTGGATGTGTCTGGTGGTGAAAAGAAAATCCGATGCTGTAAAGAACAATATTGTTTAGGAACCTGGAATGTCAGATCAATGAATCAAGGTAAGCTGGAGGTGGTCAAACATGAGATGGCAAGACTGAACATCGACATCTTGGGAATCAGCGAACTAAAATGGACAGGAATGGGCAAATTTAATTCAGGTGACCATTACATCTACTTCTGTGGGCAAGAATCCCTTAGAAGAAATGGAGTAGCACTCATAGTCAACAAAAGGGTGGGAAAAGCAGTACTGGGGTACAATCTTAAAAATGATAGAATGATCTCAGTACGAATCCAAGGCAAGCCATTCAACATCACAGTAATTCAAGTCTATGCCCCAACCACTGATGCTGAAGAAGCTGAGGTTGATCGGTTCTGTGAAGACCTACAAGACCTTCTAGAACTAACACCAAAAAAAGATGTCCTCTTCATCATAGGGGATTGGAATGCTAAAGTAGGAAGTGAAGAAATCACCAGGATAACAGGCAGGCATGGCCTTGGTGTACAAAATGAAGCAGGACAAAAGCTAATAGAGTTTTGCCAAGAGAACATGCTGATCATAGCAAACACTCTTTTCCAACAGCACAAGAGGCGACTCTACACATGGACATCACCAGATGGTCAATATTGAAATCAGATTGATTATGTCCTTTGCAGCCAAAGATGGAGAAGCTCTATACAGTCAGTAAAAACAAGACCTGGAGCTGACTGTGGCTCAGATCATGAGCTTCTTGTTGCAAAATTTCGGCTTAAATTGAAGAACGTAGGGAAAACCACTAAACCATTCAGATATGACCTAAATCATATCCCTTATGAATATACAGTGGAGGTGAGGAATAGATTTAAGGGATTAGACCTGATAGACAGAGTGCCTGAGGAACTATGGACAGAGGTCTGTAACATCGTTCAGGAGGCAGCAACGAAATCCATACCAAAGAAAAAGAAATGCAAGAAAGCCAAGTGGCTGTCTGATGAGGCTTTACAAGTAGCTGACGAAAGAAGGGAAGCGAAAAGCAAGGGAGAAAGGGGAACATATATCCAACTGAATGCAGAGTTCCAGAGAATAGCAAGGAGAGACAAGAAGGCCTTCTTAAATGAACAATGCAAAGAAATCAAGGAAAACAATAGAATGGGAAAGACTAGAGATCTCTTCAAGAAAATTGGAGATCTCAAGGGAACGTTTTGTGCAAAGACAGGCATGATAAAAGACAAAGAAGGCAGGGACCTCACAGAAGCAGCTGAGATTAAGAAGCGGTGGAAAGAATACACAGAAGAACTATACAGGAAAGATCTGAATGTCCCTGATAGCCATAGTGCGGTCACTGAACTTGAGCCGGACATCCTCGAGAATGAAGTCAAGTGGGCCTTAGGAAGCATTAGTAACAACAAAGCTAGCAGAGATGACAGTATTCCAGCTGAGCTATTTAAAATCCTAAAAGATGATGCTGTTAAAGTGCTGCACTCAATATGCCAACAAATTTGGAACACTCAACAGTGGCCGCAAGACTGGAAAAGATCAGTTTACATTCCAATTCCAAAGAAGGGCAACACCAAAGAGTGTTCAAACTACCGCACAATTGCGCTCATTTCACATGCCAGCAAGGTGATGCTCAAAATCCTACAAGCTAGGCTTCAGCAGTATGCGAACCGAGAACCACCGGAAGTACAAGCTGGGTTTCAAAGAGGCAGAGGAACTAGAGATGCAATCGCCAACATTCGCTGGATCATGGAGAAAGCAAGAGAATTCCAGAAAAACGTCTATTTCTGCTTCATTGACTACGCTAAAGCCTTTGATTGTGTGGATCACAACAAACTGTGGCAAATGCTTAAAGTGATGGGAGTACCTGACCACCTTACCTGTCTCCTGAGAAACCTGTACGAGAGTCAAGAAGCAACAGTAAGAACCAGACATGGAACAACCGAGTGGTTCAAAATTGGGAAAGGAGTATGACAAGGCTGCGTATTGTCACCCTGCTTATTTAACTTGTATGCAGAGTACATCATGAGAAACGCCGGTTTGGATGAATCACAGGTCGGAATTAAGATTGCCGGGAGAATTATCAACAACCTCTGATATGCAGACGATACCACCCTAATGGCAGAAAGTGATGAGGATCTAAAGAGCCTCTTGTTGAGGGTGAAGGAGGAGAGTGCAAAAGCTGGGTTGAAACTCAACATTAAAAAAAACGAAGATCATGGCAACTGGCCCCATCACTTCCTGGCATATAGAAGGGGAAGAAATGGAAGCTGTGACAGATTTTATTTTCTTGGGCTTCAAGATCACCGCAGATGGTGACTGTAGCCATGAAATTAAAAGACGTTTGCTTCTTGGGAGGAAAGCTCTGGCAAACCTAGACAGCATAGAAGCAGAGACATCACCTTGCCGACAAAGGTCCGTCTAATCAAAGCTATGGTTTTCCCATTAGCAACGTATGGCTGTGAGAGCTGGACTATAAGGAAGGCTGAGTGCCGAAGAATTAATGCTTTTGAACTGTGGTGCTGGAGAAGACTCTTACGAGTCCCCTGGACTGCAAGGAGGTCCAATCAGTCCATCCTAAAGGAAATCAACCCTGAGTGCTCATTGGAAGGACAGATCCTGAAGCTGAAATATTTTGGCCACCTAATGCGAAGAGAAAACTCTCTGGAAAAGACCCTGATGCTGGGAAAGACTGAAGGCAAAAGGAGAAGGGGACAGCAGAGGATGAGATGGCTAGATAGAATCACCGATGCAATGAATATGAACTTGAGCACGCTCCGGGAGAGAGCGCAGGACAGGAAGGCCTGGTGTGCTATGGTCCATGGGGTCACGAAGAGTCGGACACGACTGAACGACTGAACAACAACAACAAATATATATATATTTTTTTTAAATGACCATTTCCCCTGCCCACAGGCTCACAAGCTAAAATCAACCAGTAAAATAGAAATGGTAAGGGAATTGACATGAAAAGGAGGGAGGGAAGAAAGCAAAGATAAATATCCAACAATAGATTCTGAAATAACACCTCCTCTACACACACACACACACAGACAGAATAGCATAAGAACTTATAGAAGAAAATGCAGTGTCAAATAAGTAGGTACATAAAACCTCTTTAAAATAAGTAAGAGAAAAGGCAAGATAGATACTAAGAGGCAGAGATTTCCAAGCATAGGGAAAAGCCAGAAGAACTGACAATAGACAAACTAGTGCTAAGGAACCAGGTCTAACAAGAAGATAAGGATGAGCAGAGCATAAAGTACTAGAAGCTACTTAAGGAGAAATCAAGGAGGAGAGATAGAAAGGCGCAATATCATGGAGAGCGTTAAGGGTAAGAAGTTGTTATTTATGGGAAAGAAAAGATAGCCCTGAAGAGAAAAATCAAAGAGATTTTCAAACAAGATAGGAAAACAAAATGAGAAGCAAAATTGAAGACTGGAATAAGAGGAGAAAGTTGAAAAGCTCAGCGTCCTGTAAGAAAAATAGCCTCACAATCAAGATATAATGAAAACTTGAACAAACGTCTCAGCTAAAGCAATGTAGTTTGGCTTTTTTAAATGGCAGAGATCTGAAAAGCCTCCCTAGAGGCCTTAACCAGGATTTCCTCCCTTAGGCAACTTCCTCCAAGACTTCCTCCCTTGTGCTGCTGCTTGATGAGTACCTGAAAGCTGAGTTGCTGTTGCTGTTGCTGTTGTTCTCCTTCTTGTTGTTAAAAGGACTTTTAACAACAACAAACAAAATCAAAAACACCTATCTCGGCTTTCAGGCACTCATCAAGCAGCAGCACTGGAAAGCTGTAAGGGAGGAAGTTCTGGCTAAGTCCTCCAACAGACTTTTCAGAAAGCTCAAGTAGCTGGAGAGGCTGCAAGGTCAGAACATGATAAAAATGGTAAAATAAAGAATGCACATGTAACCCACTGGTGGTACATTTTTCTTTAGTAGGGAGTGGCCACCATTTTAGGCAGTTACCAAACTGCATTGTAGAAGAGGCTTGCTTTCTCCTGCCTGTAAGACCTTGAACCATTGAGACAGGGCTGTTTAACAATGTTCCTGTGTTGCTGGATCCTGATCCAGTTTTGAGAAGATTGCTGCAGAGCTGGAGTGAATGGAGTAAATACTGTTTCCTTCTTTGGCCAGCAGAAAAATCAAGCTTCAGAGAGAAGTTTTATTTATATTGTGGACTCAAGCTGGAAAAAAAGACAGAACTCTGGGAGGGCTGTGCTCTGTTTTATTCTTTTGGTAGTAAGTGTATGGTTATGCATGTAAAATTATTACATGTGCATTATTATTGTTTTTAATTAAGATATTAAAATATATGCTAATTGTCCCTTGTACAAAGCCGTTGCTTTAGAGACCCTGACAAAAAGTGTTACACACACCTCCACCACCACCCCTCAGCCACCTTCTCACAGTAAGGTAAGTACTGAAGCCCTGCACACTGAGAAATGTCCTCAAAATTTTCAAAATCCCCTTGAGAGAGACAGAAAAATAACTGCCTCTTTTGCAGGGAAATTAAGAGGTTGTGAAAGGGCAGATGGGTTTCAGCACAGCACTATTTTTTTTTAATGCTTTGTACTTCAGCATACCTTAGGGTTCACACAAGCAAGTTGATATCTCCATCTTGTTTCTCAGTGACCCTGTTAGGACTTCAATCTTGTTGGCATTCAACTACCTAAGTTCATTATTAGAGAGAATGTTAGGAAGAAAATCAAGATGGTACTGTATCCCAAGATTGAGTAAAGAATGAAGAGAATGTGTTGGATGTGTGCCGAAATATCAAGAAGAACAAGAACAGAAGCAAGTCCCTTAATCCTAGCCATCCATACATCATTAGATGTTTTAAGTCAGTGGAGTGAAATTGACCAAAACTTGACTAAAGGAGATCCAATGTAGAATGAACAGAAATAAATGACAACATGCTCAAGAACCTTAGAAAGGAATAAATGAAAAGGAAGAAATGTTGATAATTACAAGGATACACTTAATTTTTTGTAATAGACTTTCATAGACTATTTAAATTGGGAATGATAAAGGACAGGAGAAAGAGAAAGGTTAAACAAAAATTTAAAACAAAAACAAACCAAAGCAGAAGATGTGAAGAGAAGAGAAAGATAACAAGCCAGGAGGACAGAGCATCTTAAGAAAGCAAATAGAAGAGAAAGGAAGTTCAGTCTCAGAAGAAGAAGAAAGGGTAAAGGGAGAAAATGGCCCAGATGCACTGGATGGATTAGCATTATGAGGAACAGTTGCAGTGATCCTCTGGCTCATGCAGTCCCCCTCCGCTCTCCTCCTCTGGTGCAGCCTTGAGGAGAAGATCAGAAGCTTCTGCTTCTGTTTTAGCGTAACCACAGTTTAGCAGTATGTCCAAACCCTAAACTGTGGTTAATCTTAACTATAGATAATGAAAACAAGCCAGCTTCATAAACTATGTTTTGAAGTTGGTTTGTTCCCATTAATCATAGTTAGGACTAATTGGGATTTGTCCATGTTTGGACATCACAACAACCTGCAGTTAGTCTAAAATTAAACAAAAAGCATCTGAACTTCTTGCAGCTGTGCCAGAGGAGTTGCAGGGAGAGGGAGATCCCGAGGCTTGGCATGGCTCATCCTTCTAAAACTAAATGTTTTCATGGTATGTGTGAACAAGGGCAAGAGGCATGATTGTGGAAGTTGGAGCAGCTATTTTATTGCAGATAGATTCTATTTTACAGACAAAATAGGAAGCAAAAATAATTGGTGAAACCATCCCTTCTTTATGTAGGTAGCTTTACCTTGGTAGGAATGCGATTCAGAATGAATTGATTAAAAAGTCACAATTGTCAGGTGCAAAAAGCAGTTCTAAGCAAGTGAAAAATCACATTTAATGGTTGATATTAAATATCTACCTTGATATTTTTTCTTATAATTTTAGGAAATGTTCAGTGTTAAAGGGGATCGTGCTGGTGGTTTGCCCAATGTATTAATATTTCAAGTGCAGCTCAAGCTTCTTGGTCAGTTTGTTTTTGCTAATGAGACTGCAGGTAATGTTTTCTCTGTATTTTTAAAACTCCATTTTACACTGTCATCATGAAACTGCATCTGCTCTTCAGCAACCTGGCAGCAGGCTCTTTGGATAGCAACTAGAGAGTCTTGTGTGGAAAACCTGTGGCTGACCTACTTCCAGTTTCCCTTTATTTCATTTCATTCGTACTATTTCAGAGGAGGTCTGCCATACATTAGCAGAACTGGCACCCATAATCACACTTTACCCAACAGAGCTTTTAGAGCACAGCTGAGTTTTTATAATACAAATGCCTGGCAGCTGTCTTCTTTTTCTCATCCTGCTTCACTCATGCTCTTCGTTTCATTAATTTTAAGAGGCATTGAGGAGTAAGTCCCATTGATATAGGGTTGCCCTGGAAGTCTGGAATTCAAAATGGCAGCCATATTTCTAGCCTCTATATACACTGGCAGTGTGCTGAATTTTTCAACCTATTTATTTTCGACCATTCATTTTCAGGGAGGGATGAAAAGAAACTGCAACCAAAAATTGTGGGAAGCAGTGAGAATTTTGATTTCTCAGGCTGCAGGGCTTCAGTGCTTACCTTACTGTAAAGAAGTGGCAGAGGGGCATGTGTGCCCTTTCTTTTACTATTCTGCCCCCTCCCCTTCTGTCCTTGCGCCTGTCTAGCTGCTTGAGTTTCTCAGAAAGCCCCCTAGGGGACTTAGCCAGGGCTTCCTCCCTCGGGGTTTTCCAGTGCTGCTGCCTGCTGAGTGCCTGAAAGCTGAGAGAGTAGTCATAGTAGTACTTCTTCTTCTTGTTGTTGTTAAGAGGACTTATAATAACAATAAAGCAAAATTTAAAAAATGCTCTTCTTGGCATTGTCAGGGCCCTTGGTTCTCTCTGTTGGCAATCACCCACCTCCAAGGCACCAGGATGGAGGCTCACTACTTTATTAGTTAGCTACCTGGTTCCTGACAAATGCAAATCCTCGGAGACTGTCAGACTACAAAGGAAAACAGCTACTCCACATAATTACGAATATCAATAGAGGAGCCAAGTGGGAATCAGAGACGTTGCTGGCAGTTTGAATAAGAACTTGCCGGCCAGAATAACCTAGGGGGGAATGCCCCTCCCTTACAGTTGTGTCCCCCTATGTAAGCTATCACGCATAGCCCACTGGGTGGGACATCTGAGCTCCACCTCTAACTTTTCCTGCTTTGCTCTGCGCCAGACTCTAGCATCCCTCAGGTCACACCCCACACTCCCCTCCTCCCCCAAGACCTGAGTTCCCATGGAGGAGGAAAGGGGGGAGCCTTCATGTAGAGCCATCTGTGTGCCAAGGTCCTGAGAAGAATGCCTATCTATATCTGAGGTCACTAGAGAGGAAACCTCCCCCAGTTCTGGCTGTTCCAATCTGAATCTGAGCTGCTAGCTATTTCCACACACTCATAATCATTCCTGGCAGGCATTTTTTTTAGGGGCTCAGACACCACCTCTGCCTTGTACTCAGGTTCTTGGGCAAGTTACTTTATTTTAACCTCACCATTTTGCCTTCTGTGAAATGGGTGTTCTGTTGGAATAGAAAATGGTAGGTTTCTATTTGGGGGCTCAGACTCCACCTCTGCCTTGTACTCAAGTTACTGAGCATGTTACTTGTCTTTTAGCATGTGTTTGCTTTCTGCATTTTGTGACTTGGCATGGCCCCTACAGCAGCCAATTTGTGACTGGGTACACATCCACCCCCATGGCAGACAATTTGTGATGATGGACAGAACACTATGAGCACTGCACTGTTCCAAATGTTCCTTTAGGCCCCCAAAGTTTGGGGTCCTAGATGCAGGTTTACAACCTTGGTGAGAAGGAGAACTAAGTTTTGCTTGTTTGTTAAGAAATGAGACAACTGCAGAATGCTGCAAAGACTGAGAATCCCAAATAAAATTGAACTTCAAAAAATATTATTTTTAAGCCAATCGCATTATCTTGGAGAAATCTGTCATGATTTCAATATTCTGGGGTTCACAACCCTGATGTAACAAAGAGAGAGACCAATTAAACTGATGGCAATTTGTGACAGCAGTTTAATACTGCTGCAGGTTGACAAGCTTCCACAGAAAATATAATCTAGTGATGGCAGAAGCGAGCTTCATCTAGATAGTTGCTACTGCTATTTTGACCTCAAACTGTCTACTGCACATACTTCATCTACCATAAAAAGGATTCTCTCCTAGTGAACTGGTGCTTGAATTGCTTTTGTACCTCTTCCCTCCCTACCCCTTTTTCTTTCTGTGTAGTGTCTTTTAGATTGTAAACCTGTGGGCAGAGACTGTCTTGTTTCTATTGATAATATGTAAGCGCACTGGGAGCCTTTGCGAGCAGAGACAGGGTAATAAAGAGACGGACGCAAGTGCTTGGTTTGAAATTGGGCCACATTTACTGAAATATCTGCAAAGGGGAAAACCTAGGATGGGCACTGAACTGTGCCAAGAGTTTAGCTGGCACTATAATGGGCGAAAACATACACAACCTGAAGACAGCATCGCTGCCCCTCTGGACTGCCTCTTCTGGGTAAGGTAGACCTTCCCCCTGTCACCCCCTCCCAGGCCACAAAGCTCCTGGGTGAGTGAGGTGAATTGGTCTCACAGGCAACCCTTATCCCCCCGCCAAGCTGCAAAACCCATTCAGGAGGCCTCAGGCATCACCTGTCACCATAACAGTGCTTCTGAATGTTCACCATCCCTGAGCTCATTCCCCCTTGCCCGTCCTAGCTGCCAACTGAAATGCGACCTGAACTTAAAAATTTAGGGATGTCAGAGAATTCCGGCACAGACTCCAGTGAGGTCGGATTCTTTAGCGTCCGGCCCCCTGGAGTCCATGGCGGAACGGCCTCCCCCTCCCCGCCACCCCGCGGAATCCCCCCAGGACGGAGCTTACCTGGTGGCAGATGCGGCGGTGGTTCTGGCGGTGGATGTGGCAGTGGCTCTGGCGGCGGATGCAGCGGTGGCTCCAGCTGGTCTCCCGGCCAGCTGCGGCCGGGCTGCTGCAGCCGCAAATGGCGGCCGTCGTAGCAGCCACCATTTGCATCCTTGCAGTCAGCCGTGATAGGCTACATAAGTATTTATGTAGCCTATCACGGCAAAAGGCAGGAACACAAATGGCGGCCGCTATGCCATTTGCACCCCTGCTCTTTGCCGTGATAGGGTATGTAAGTATTTATGTAGCCTATCATAGTAAAGGCAGCCACACAAATGGCGTAGCGGCTACCATTTGCATGGCTGCCTTTACCGTGATAGGCTACATAAATACTCACGTAGCCTATCACGGCTGACTGCAAGGATGCAAATGGCGGCCGCAACAACGGCCTCCATTTGCAGCCACAGCAGCCCGGCTGCAGCCGGAACTCTGGCTGTGGCCGGCCCCGGCCAGCGGCTCCACAGAGCCAGCCGGGGAGGATTCTGGGGGGAGGGACGGAGCAACTCCCCCCCACCGCAGATTGCCTGGTGCGAAGCCAGGTAAGACTTTCGTACATCCCTACAAAAATTAGACCAAAATTACCTAAAGGACTCACCCAACCCCAAGAACAGTGTGAAGTAGGTGAAAAGATGCACAGCCTTGTCCAATCAGACTGTGAGCCAAAAATTCCTACATAGCCCCCAAAAGGGCAACCAGTTAGAACCCACACTGCTTAAGGGAGGGTGGGAGGGAGCCGTGCGAGTGAGAGACAGTTGGGAGGGGCACAGAGAGTAAAGAATTCCTCTCTGACCCCTCCCCAGTGGCACCAGGGGGTTCCGCCAATGGCGTTCTGCCACGTCCACTTACCCCACCCACCTGCAACCTCCGCCCCCCCCCATGACCAGGCAAGCCGGACCTGAGGGTATGGCATTTTTGGCTGAAGAACAGTGTAAAATGCTTTAAAGAAATAAATATCCTATATTTTGAAGTGGTCAGTCTATACAAAATCATGTTTATTCTAAAATTATTTTTTAGTCTTGGTGTTCCAGCATCTTAAATCTAGTGTTTATTGGACAGAGCATGAAGAATAGTGTTCAAAGGTAGGGACGTGTGAATCAGCAAAACCTGCGCTTGCCAAAGTCCTTTGAATTCCATTTCAAAGATCATTCGGGTTTGAGTCCGTATCAGATTGCAAGCTTTGTTTTTACTTTTCGTGTGAAACTCTGTGCATAGTTCCATGGATATTTTTCCAAATGTATGCATCAATTGTGCACATTTTGGAAATGAATGCACTTTTGAAATGTACTCATTTTTTAAATGTACTTATTTTGAAGTGTATGCATTTTTTAAATGTACACATTCTTGTCCCATGATTAAAGCACATTTGTGCATGTTTTTGAAATGTATACATTTTTGAAATGTTTGAATTTTTTAAATTTTGAAATGTATGCGTTTTTGAAATCTACGCATTCTTCTCCCATCGTTAAAGCTTATTTGTGCACATTTTTGAAATGTACTCATTTTGAAATGTATGCATTTTGAAAGCTTTGGGGGTGGGGGTCTGCGAATCCCATTGCAAGCTCAGAAATGTACAGACTTCAACTGCAGATTGTGTCTGAGCCCATGTTTGGTCTGGAAGGTGTGAACTTGGTAAAATCCTGATGAAAAACGAACTGAAATGAGTTTCTCATACATCCCTCCTCAGGGACTGAAGCCCTAAACATACTTACTAGGGAGTAAGCACCATTGAACATGATGAGACTTACTTCCAAGGAAACATGCATAAAATTGCACTGAGGGTTGATTTGGTGTATTATGGAACCCTAGATGGTTGGCTACGTGTGTAGTGCTAATATAATCGTTTTGTTCTATTCATTTTTCTGTTGTTTTTTTACATTAGCATGTTACATTTTCTAAAATGACAATATTAATTCAATGTATTTGTTCCTTGAGATCTCAGCAGCTAGTTAAGTAAATGACATAGAAACTATGCACTGGGGAGATATATCCTCTTTTTAAAAGAACTATAGTGATTCTCATTCCCTAGCAATGCTTCTAATAGCAAACTCAGGTGGTGAGTGGTAGTATGCCCATGTGCACCAGTTGGTGGGGAACATGGCTGGGAGGTGCTGATGCACTTGTGTCCTGCTTTTGGGTTCCCAGTCAACAGCTGGTTGGCCACTGTGTGAGCAGAATGCTGGACTAGATAGACCCCTGGTATGATCCGGCATGGCTCTTCTTACATTCTTATCAGTGAGGCTAAAACTGTGCCACTAAGAAACAAGAGGGTGGCATCAGCAGGCTAAGGGGAATTCTGAGGTTTGTAGAGGTATAAAAAAAAAACTGTTTAAAAACATAGCCCAATGGAGAAGTGCCACTGAGCTCAATAGCCCCAGAAGGCTGCTAGCCTATTGGAAGAGGGAAACGGAAAACTGTGTGGGTAGGAGAAATGAATGGAAGGCATGGCTGGCTAGAACCCTGAACAGGAACACTCCCATTAGGAGGATACACTGCAACGTTTTGTTGTAGGTCTCACTTGTACCATATAGTCTCAGATTCCACTAAGGATAATGTAGATATGATAGGTGGCCATGTGGCCTCCTTTACAGAGGACAGTCCTTTATTTGAAAGGCTACCAGAGGACCGCCTTCTATTCTGAAGGTCTCCTGTATTGATGGGCTGTCCAGTTTAAAGATAAAGAACCATTAAAGGGAAGAGCCAAGGCACCTTGAACTTGACCATCAACAGCACCTGGACAGCAAACTGAGCAAGGCACTCAGGTCACAGTCTTCCACACTACAGAGAGATGTGATGTATTGCTATTTAAATTATAATAACTATTTCTACATTTGTGCATGTACATATAAATTAGCATGTGCAAATTTTATGCAAATTGATGCCATCTTTTTGGTGATGCACAACCTCCTTCTTGGCAATTCACAAGTGGCCATTAATCTCTAATGCACTGTGAGGATGTCTGAGAAAACAAAGAATCGTGCAAGTTTGTTTCTGCATAGGTATAATAATGACAACTACATATACTTTCTTTAAATATTCAGCCTTGGTGGTTGCACATACGACACATTGCTTGAGCCTTCTGTTCTTCTACAGGATGCAACCACCAGCTAAAAGCAGGATTACTTTACATTTGCTGCTGATGGTTCTTCGCATCTTCTAGGACCTGGCATAATTCAGCCATTGATAATTAGATGCATGCATCAAAAAGTAGACAGATTGTATTTAAAGGAGGAAAACAACTTTTAAAATGGTGACATGTTTTTAATGATGACTGTAAATGCTACCTTCATCACCTATCAAAGTCTTGAAACACATTTACATTTTATCTAATACTGGAAGACTTCCCAGAAATAGGAAAACAAAATGTGATGCAAAATCATCCCTATACCTACCATTCATTTTGGATGAGATTCTAAAAGGACATAATATGAGTTCAACAATCCTCTTGATTTGCAGAAGCATTTGGGCATCCACCTGTCCTTTGTGCCTGTGAAAACTCACTATTTTAATTACATTGGCATTATAAACACCATCTGAGAGATGGAAACCTACACTTAAATAATGCTAAGGTCTGGATACAAAATCTAACACCAATCATACAGTTAAGATTTTAAAAGGCCTCTCCTTCATTTAGCCATTATAGAGTGAATATTTTTCTTCACACTTGCCAATGTGAGTACATCATGGGTGTCAGCTGTACTCAGATTTTCTAGCTGTGCTTCTGAAAAGCGAATAGAGAAGGCAAAGAGAGATGGACATTCCAAATTGTGGAAGAAGTGGTTAACACATTCGCTCTATTCAGGCATTCCCAAAGTGTGTTGGTTCAACCTGTGAGGAGGGGGAGCACACTAGCTTTGCCACCCTCCCTTGTCACTCTCATTATTACCCTCTACATGTGGGTGGCAACTTTATGAAGAGGAGAGCTTCCTCTATCTGTGGGAGCTCCCACTTGATCCTGAATGTTGATTATTGAACATTCCAGATCGCATGGAGAGCCCCAACAGATGGAGGTGACTCTCCTCTTCATAAAGTCACCGTCCGCATGTAGAATGCACACTGTCTTCTCACATGGTGAAGCAATATATTACAGGAACGCCTGAATAGGACTATTCTCTGCCCTGACAACAAATACCTCAGAATGCAGTGAATGTATGTCCAAACCATTTCCGCCACACTTAGAATGCCTGTCTAACTTCACTCTAACCCCTTTCACATGTTATATGAATGAAGAGGGTCCATGCAATTAAAAAGCAGCAAGCCACTCTACTGGCCCCATCCCCAACGACAGATTGCTTCTCCTGGTCCTGCTCCTCATGTCGACACATTAGGTGTGAACATATGCGGGGGGGAAGTTTACATGTATCATGCATGCATATAGTCAACCCAGTGCTCAACTATTGAGAGGTGAATTCCACGGTGAGAATCTTTGAGAAAAGAATAAAAAATAAAACTCCTGCCATTATACTGTGTATAGTTCCAGCCACCACAACTCAAAAAGGATACTGTAGAGCTAGGGAAAGTCAGGCGAACCTATGTGCATAGAGATCTACGAACGCCTCCCCCCTCCCCAGGCATATATTCACTCCTAGTCCATTGATCTTAGGGTAAGCCACGCTTCGTTGGGGGTTCAGCCATCTACCCCTTTAATTGTGTGCCCTCCACACATACTCATATATGTGAAAGAGGCTTCTAAGTCACTCGAATGCAGCACATGTAAATGAAGTGCACGGTCTCTCATTTATTCAAGCTGCCATTAGAAAGGTTTTCAACAAACAGTTGGTTTCCTTCAACTCCAGTACCTTCCCTGCACATCAGGGGAAATGTGCAACAAAGACAACTATATAACTATTATCTTATTTAAGGCCTGTTTTAGTGAAATGGTGTCAGTACAAGGCAATAAAGATCAAGGAGT
Source organism: Heloderma suspectum (assembly GCF_057233095.1). Taxonomy (NCBI): domain Eukaryota; kingdom Metazoa; phylum Chordata; class Lepidosauria; order Squamata; family Helodermatidae; genus Heloderma; species Heloderma suspectum. Next base: position 173,975,763 of record NC_139462.1, on the reverse strand, counting down.
GCAGGAGAATATAAACAGCCTGTTCTGTTGCATGGTCTCAAGAATCTGGTAGTCCTTTGCTACACAAATGACAGCATTTATTTCCTGTTTAGTTGTTGCTTTTGTCCTCTGTGGTTTTATGAGACTGTACTTAGCTCTCCTGGGTGCATCAGTGCTTTCAGTTGTCCTTGATGGAGGGTTATGTGCCCTGTCTTGTTCCTACAGATGTTTACCTCAAGGCCAAAATTTAGCATCCTCTGATTTTGTGTGCACTTTCTCAGTACTTAATGTATTTCACACTTGATCAAACTATCAAATGTAGTTAGTTATGAGCTTTCAAAAAGCATGAGCTGTAGAGAGGAATCAAGGCAAAGCTATTCTAAGGAGATATGAATGCTGACTCTACAAACTTTACTTCTGTAGCCATCATGTGGCTCAGCCTAATAGTAAAATACCCATATTTTGTTAGGTAATAAGTACTCAAGACCACACAACTGTGTGTATACTGGTTCTCTACCATGATAACATAAACGCTTCTAGCCAATTAAGATTCCGCACAAAGCAGTTGATCACACAGATATGTGGTCTGAGGTTTCAAATAGATGAACGTCCTTCACTTCGAAAAAGAAAGATTGTGATGAGCTTGTTAGTTTTGCTGAAAAGTGTAAAGTAATTGTAAATGAGCATGTTTCTGAATTCTAAAGGTTTCTATCTTTCTATCTGACATTCTCTGCATAAATTATCATATTCAGACTTTGTACCAGATTAAAAACAGAGAGCCCAGACAGAAAATCCCACAAAGATTTGTTCAAAATAGGTCAGAACACCAAATTATGCTCCAAAGTGGTATTCAGAATCTAACACTTCGAAATACAAAAGGATCTACTGAAAGGAATCAAATTGTTCTCTAACAATGACTTTTATCTCCAGCTGTTAAAACAAACAAACCCACAACCTCCCTTATTTTTATGGCAATGTTTTTCAGGTGTTTGCTTTCCTTTTCCAAAGCAGCATCCTTCGCTTTTATTTATTTATTTATGTATGTATTACTTTATTTTAAACTCATTATTTCAGAAAAATTAATACAAATAACTAGCTACATTTAGATCCAAATGCTAAACGATTATGCTGACATATCTGTTTGCATCATGTGTGATATTATCATTTAAAACACTGCTTGAAGGCAATCAGCATCCTCCATCCTTATTTGGCTGACTCAGCCCCTTTTAGGATTGGTCTGCAGAATAACTTTAGTTTTGCCATGGTGGGACTGAACCCACACCCAGTTTGTCCATTGTTGCTGAATTTGTACCCTTTTGATTAAAAACGGATTCCTTGATGTGACCACAAGAGCTGTCTGACTAATTGTGATTGCTGTCACTGCAATACTTTTTCAACATATGCTCCCTATATATAAGAGCTAATTGCCCGTCAGACCCTTTGAGCAAATGCACATGGGCCTGGTCACTGTTCAGATGCAATCAGCCATGCATCTGAACCATGCATCCATGCATCCAGTCCCTGTAAGCCACATGCCCTGAGCTGAACTTGCATCTGTCTCCCATCTGTTTGCATAGCAAAAAATGACCACTTATTAGTATTATATAGTGCCAAAATTGGCACTGCAAAGAATATGATTGCCACCTAAAGTGTGAAGAGACTCCTATTTCCAAGGGTTTGGTCTTGAAATACACCCCCCCCAACCCAGTGTGAGTGTGAGTGTGTGTGTGTAGGTGTGTAGTGCCTTTCTTTTATATTGAAATCCCAAGCAAGTAGGAGTTGTAGATTGGTCTGAATGACAAAATATCCTGGGATAGCCACAGTATATGTCTTAATTTATTTTGTACCATCAGTGTACATTCTGCTTGGGGATAAGGCCTAGGTGGTTAAAGCCTAGTCTACACATGCACCACAGCATGGTGGAACAATGTAATAGGATGCAGACTGCAAGTGGTGTATTCCAGTTTTGAATGGTTCTCCATGGAACCAGGGAAGGAAAATATATGGCCCTCCAGATGTTGGATTGAAACTCCCATCATCCCTCAATATTGGCTATGGTGACTTAGGGCCAATGGGAGTTACAGTGCAGCAACATCTGGAAGGGCACACATTCCCCATCTTGGATGTAAACAAACTCCGTGCAAATAGCAATCACCGCTGTCACAGAGTATAAATGTAATATGTATTGTTGATAACAATTCATTGTATTTCATAGGAGTGCTATTCATAATAATCTGTGTATGATAACTTTGTTGTTGTTCAGTCATTCAGTCGTGTCCGACTCTTCGTGACCCCATGGACCATAGCACGCCAGGCCTTCCTGTCCTGCGCACTCTCCCGGAGCGTGCTCAAGTTCATATTCATTGCATCGGTGATGCTATCTAGCCATCTCATCCTCTGCCGTCCCCTTCTCCTTTTGCCTTCAGTCTTTCCCAGCATCAGGGTCTTTTCCAGAGAGTTTTCTCTTCGCATTAGGTGGCCAAAATATTGGAGCTTCAGTGTCTGTCCTTCCAATGAGCACTCAGGGTTGATTTCCTTTAGGATGGACTGATTTGACCTCCTTGCAGTCCAGGGGACTCGTAAGAGTCTTCTCCAGCACCACAGTTCGAAAGCATCAATTCTTCGGCGCTCAGCCTTCCTTATAGTCCAGCTCTCACAGCCATACATTACTACTGGGAAAACCATAGCTTTGATTAGACGGACCTTTGTTGGCAAGGTGATGTCTCTGCTTCTTACTATGCTGTCTAGGTTTGCCATAGCTTTCCTCCCAAGAAGCAAGCGTCTTTTAATTTCATGGCTACAGTCACCGTCTGCGGTGATCTTGGAGCCCAAGAAAGTAAAATTTGTCACTGCTTCCATTTCTTCCCCTTCTATATGCCAGGAAGTGATAGGGCCAGATGCCATGACCTTAGTTTTTTTAATGTTGAGTTTCAAACCAGCTTTTGCACTCTCCTCTTTCACCCTCAACAAGAGGCTCTTTAGATCCTCTTCGCTTTCTGCCATTAGGGTGGTATCATCTGCATATCGGAGGTTGTTGATAATTCTCCCAGCAATCTTAATTCCGACCTCTGATTCATCCAACCCGGCATTTCTCATGATGTACTCTGCATATAAGTTAAATAAGCAGGGCGACAATATGCAGCCTTGTCGTACTCCTTTCCCAATTTGGAACCACTCGGTTGTTCCATGTCTGGTTCTTACTGTTGCTTCTTGACCCTCGTACAGGTTTCTCAGGAGACAGGAAAGGTGGTCTGGTACTCCCATCTCTTTCAGAATTTGCCACAGTTTGTTGCGATCCACACAATCAAAGGCTTTAGCGTAGTCAATGAAGCAGAAATAGACGTTTTTCTGGAATTCTCTTTCTTTCTCCATGATCCAGCGAATGTTGGCGATTTGATCTCTAGTTCCTCTGCCTCTTCGAAACCCAGCTTGTACTTCCGGTAGTTCTCGGTCCGCATACTGCTGAAGCCTAGCTTGTAGGATTTTGAGCATCACCTTGCTGGCATGTGAAATGAGCGCAATTGTGCGGTAGTTTGAACACTCTTTGGCATTGCCCTTCTTTGGAATTGGAATGTAAACTGACCTTTTCCAGTCTTGCGGCCATTGCTGAGTGTTCCAAATTTGTTGGCATATTGAATGCAGCACTTTAACAGAATCATCTTTTAGGATTTTAAATAGCTCAGCTGGAATACTGTCATCTCCGCTAGCTTTGTTGTTACTAATGCTTCCTAAGGCCCACTTGAGTTCACTCTCGAGGATGTCCGGCTCAAGTTCAGTGACCACACTATCATGGCTATCAAGGACATTAAGATCTTTCCTGTATAGTTCTTCTGTGTATTCTTTCCACCTCTTCTTAATCTCATCTGCTTCTGTGAGGTCCCTGCCTTCTTTGTCCTTTACCATGCCCGTCTTTGCACAAAACGTTCCCTTGAGATCTCCAATTTTCTTGAAGAGATCTCTAGTCTTTCCCATTCTGTTGTTTTCCTCCATTTCCTTGCATTGTTCATTTAAGAATTGCATTGTTCATTTAAGTATGATAACTACACAATCAGTAATAGATGTGATTAGTTCTGTGTGTGTTGTGAGTTAAGGGTGAGTACTGGATGTGTTCTTGGAAAAGGGGGAAGGAAGATTGCCACAAGTGGGAAGATTGCCACAATGGTTAAATACTGGAAGCTGGAAGCTGCTTAGCTTGGGAGATACCTTAATTACGGTGTTACTGTGTCAATGGTAAACTTGGCTACATTGGGAGACAGCCCTACTAGGGTTAGAAATAGGAGCAGTAGTATGTCCAGGTCTGAAATTTAGGGTGAGGTCATCAACATGAAAAGCAACGGTTTGCTTTGGTTGCCCAGAGATATCCTGGGAGAACGAGAAGCCTGTCAAACAGGATTACCTAAACTCTGCAACCCATGCTTGCCAGATAGATAACTTTAAACTTTTAATAATGACTGTTGTGTTGGTTGAGAGGAATAGAACTTTAATTTTACTAAGAAGTATGCTAGCCACAATTTCTGTTATGCTTCTAATCATCCTAATTGTGTTGTATGTAGTAATGTGTTTTGCTTGTTTATAATTTCAAAGATTGGTTATTCTCTAATAATGTTTGAGCAATAAATGTACATTTTGTGGTACCACTTTGTGTTACTTGGCTTGTTTCAGGAATTGCAACCCATATAAATTAATTCTTGAAGCCCAGAACACTCAGCTGGGATTCATACATCTGTTGCTGAGTGGGGTCTCTCAATATAGCTGCTGCTTTCTCTCTTGGTCAGGTGAGTCACAGACACACCTGTTCAGAGGAGAGAAACAAGCTAGTCAGATGGAGTGGGAATGGGTCTCCCATCTCACAGCAGGGAGAAAAGTTCTATGCTGGCTCTTTGCCTGTGGTTGTTTTCTGTTTTTGACGTAGGAAAACATTCAGGAATGCAACCATCCACCTGCAGTCTGAAGTGATACAGTTCATTCTATCACCTTGCCACTCTGCCACCCCATGCATGTGAGGGCCAGGCCTAATAAGACAAAGGCTTCACTGAAAAGGTGGATTTTGAGCTGCGGTTTGGAGAAAGACTGAGAAGTACATAGGTGTTTACAACATTGGCAGTTCCAAATGGCTCATCTGCATCAATACAAAGGCTTGCCACATTATTATTATTATTATTATTATTATTATTATTATTATTATTAACTTTTCTATACTTCCCCATAGCTGAAGCTCTCTGGGAGGTTTCCCAAAGTTAAAAGATTAAACTACAATATACAAAGTTTAAAAGCCATTTACATAAAAGCACACAGACACTGTACACAAACAACATATAACTAAAAACAACTTTGAACAGTCAGTCATAACTAAAGACACATCTAGGACCAATTAAAACTCATCATGTGCTGCCAAATGCCTGGGAAAAGAGATTTGTTGTTGTTGTTGTTGTTCATTATTATTATTATTATTATTATTATTATATTTATATTGTCAGGGTTGAATTGGAGCCCATAGAGCCCCAAAGATTCTGAGGAAGAGGTAGAAACCGTGGGAGAGGAACCCGTGTGCTGTTCAGAGGAGGTGCCGGAGGGAGAGCCCCTCCCTGCTCACATTCCTGAGAGTGACAGTGACCCTGGCAGGCAGGGGGAAGGACAACTGGAGCTTCAGGAGGCTAGACGCCAGTGCAGGGACAAGTGGGAGATGGTGGGCACTGAGAGGAGGTGCTCAGCCCGCTTGGCGCAACGTCAACAGCTGCGCCCCGATGCCCCATGGGAAAGGGGTAGACTCTGTCCTCCTAGCCCTTAAGTTCAGAGGCTTCCTGCCTTTTCCCTCCAAATGGAGACCAACTGATTCACTAAGGCTAGAAACCCCTGGTAGACAGCTCTCTTAAGTTTTCCTCATTAGGCTCAGGCAGTTAGCAATATTAGGGATGTACGAAAGTCACTTACCTTGAACGAAATTTGATTCGTGGTGGGGGGGAGGCACTCCATCCCTCCCCCCGAAATTCTGGCGGGGGGGAGGTGCTCCGTCCCTCCACCCCCGAATCCTGGCCGGCCGGGCCGCAAATGGCGGCGGCTGTAGCCGCCGCCGTTTGCGTCCCTGCAGTCAGCCGTGATAGGCTACGTAAATGTTCACATAGCCTATCACGGCTGAGTAAAAAAAAAAAAAAAACCTGCGCGTACGCAAATGGCAGCGTCTTGTCTATGTAAACATTTACGTAGACTATAGCGAAAATAAGGGGAACGCAAATAGCGTAGACGCTACGCTATTTGCGTTCCCCTTATTTTCGCCGTAGTCTACATAAATGTTTATGTAGACTAGACGTGCCAAAATAAGGAATGCAAATGGCGGCGCCCATGGGCGCCGCCATTTGCATACGCGCGGTGTTTTTTTGGTTTTTTTTACTCAGCCGTGATAGGCTACGTAAACATTTACGTAGCCTATCACGGTATTTTTTTAAAATCTAGCCGTGATAGGCTACGTAAATCTTTACGTAGCCTATCACTTTTTTTTTATTATTGGAAATGGCTGGCTGCCGCAGCCGCCGCCACCGAACCACTACCGGAGCCGTCGCCACCAGGAGGACTCGCCCAAGGTAAATCCCGTCCCGGGGGGGGGGGGCAGACTGTTTCGCCACCAATTTCAGGGGGCCAAATGTGCTGGCATTCGGTCTCCCCGAGATTCATGGCGAAATTCTCTGACATCCCTAGTTAGCATCTGTAAGCATCATTAAGTTGAATGGAAATAAAGCCTTGGAAAAGAGCCCTGTCATCTGCATGTTGATTCTGGCTACTTGAGGATTTCAGAAGGCAACAAGGGCGCTCCTGACATATATCCCACCTTTTCCCAATACTGGGACACAAGGCGGCTTTAGAACATTAAAACTCGTACAATTAAAACCTGTAAATAGAAGTATAAATAGAAGTATACAAAAGTTTAAAATATAATTAAATCTTCAATAAGATGGTATAAAATATCTAAACCTTAACCTGGCACTGAAAAGATAACTATGTTGGCACCAAGTGGACCTCTTCGGGGAGCTCATTCCACAGATGCAGGGCCACTACTGAGAAGGCCCTCTCCCTCATTGCCACCTTCTGAGCTTCCCTCAGAGGTGGTGCCTGGGGGAGGACCTTAGATGCTGAGCCAAGACAGTGGATATTTCTTTAACGCTCTGGCATCCTGCAGGTGGACATAATTCATCTGTGTTCCCCTCAGTAATTAGGTCATATTGCAGTTGGCTGGCAAGGTCATTTTAAGTGGAATTATGTAAGCTTGTTCAGAATCAAAAAGCAAAAAACCTGTCTTCTGGATTTAAAGTATTTTTGAAGTTGTGCTGTGGTTGCATGGACCCCTGCTTCTTTGTTTCCAGGTTGGCTTCATGAACTGGGAAAACGTCTGGAGTCTCCATACAATGGCAATAACACATCAGGAGGCCCATCACTCAGAAGTGCCTATATTGCTGCCCTGTACTTCACGCTCAGCAGTCTCACCAGTGTTGGCTTTGGCAATGTTTCAGCCAATACTGATGCTGAAAAGATTTTCTCCATTTGCACAATGCTGATTGGGGGTAAGTAAACACATTGTGCAGCAAGCAGAATTTGAAAAAATGTTTCAGAACGTTGGTCCAAGTTTCTCTACTGGGGAGAAATTAGGGCGAAAGCCCTTTTGAATTCTGACTTCAAAACAAATCAAAACAACATCTAAATAGTAAACTAATCAACAAGTTATTTTTAAAGCAAAGCTGAAGTCTGCTGGAAACCACAATCAAAAGGACATCTTATTGTTTATTAGGCTGTAAGAGTAGAAACGCAGTACAGCTCAACTAATTATGCCTGCAAAATTTATTCCCATGCAAATTTCACACCCTTTTCCACACAGCTGTGATTGTTGTTATTGTTGAATGTAGCATGAATGCTGGTTTTGCGGCAGATAATTTTTGACTTCCTTAAAAAAATAAAAAGCAGTTCTTACTCTTTGTCTTTCACTAACATGAATAAGGGTTTGTTTTTAATCTTTCACCATTCTGTTTTTGAATGAAAAGGAGTAACTCTCAACTCTTCCCTCTTAGACCAACTCCACCTATCCAGTTGATTTTACCTTAGGGCTAGAACAGAGGGAGCAATCCTATGGCCGCTAGACAGCAGCTAGACAGCCATAGGTTATGGTGTTTTCTGGGAACCGACCTCGGAGCAAGTTCCCAGAGAACTGACCTCCCCCCGCTTCTGCACTGCCTTGGAGGCAGTGCAGAACCCCCATCCTCCAAGCTCACAGGAAGAGCATGGGGCAGCCAGAAAGGGGCGTGGCTGGGGGCATTCCGGGATGGGGAGGGCGGAACTGCCCATACAACACATCCTATGCAGCCTCCTTCCCCACTCCATCATCCCACAGCTAGACAGCCGCAATCGGCTGTCTAGCCAAGGAAGCAAGGCAGGAGGAGCACAGAGGGAATGATCCCCTCCCTATTTTTCCTGCCCTGCTTTGGATAGGCAGTTGCCTCTGAGTTTGGAGGTAGCTGCCTATCTCGATAGGATTGCTCCTTTAATAACTACCTGCTGGGCAGCTCAGATACAGCCTGGTCATTCTTTGATAGATTGACAACGTTATGAAGACTCAAAGGCATGCTGTTTACTGAAATACCAAATTTCTGTATCTGGGAGGAGTGTCATAGGATTCCTTTCACATCATAGTGCCTACATAAAACATGTAGGGAAGATTCAGCCTCTGCTGACTCATCCTAATTATCTCTACATCATTACAGCTCATCTTAACACAGTCTCTGCCACCCCACCCCCATTCATTAGCTGGTTGCACAGGAAGACAATGACAGAGTAGAAATTTCCCTAATTAATCTTAGCTGTGATTTCATGCCAGAGTTATCAGGCTGATATTCATCAAGAATATACAAACGGATCAAGAAACGTTGCTGTTTAGACAAATCCCAAATTATTTTCAATTTTTATAGTAAGTCAGTCAAAAGGAATAAGATCTTATGCTGCTTCAAATGCACTTTGTTTCATATGAAGTACCACAGTATGAATATTAGACAGGCTATGATCCATATGGGCCAGGGAGGGGGGGGGGGTACTGCCAGACTAGGGTGGCCACTTATGAATGACCCCAAAAATAGGAAATGCATCACCAAAAAGAGATGACAAAAGAGAACATCTATTTGCATAAAATTTGCATATGCTGATATATATGAAAATGTATTTATTTGTTATATTATATCCTTCCAAGGAGCCCAAGGTTGCATATATTATCATCCTCCTCCTCCCCATTTTATCCTCACAACAACCATGTGAGGTAGATTAGGCTGAGATTCCATGACTGGCCCAAAGTCACCCAGTGAGCTTCATGACCAAGTAGGGACTAGAACACACGTCTTCTCAGTCCCAGTCCAACACTCAAACCATTGCACCACACTGGCTCTCTATTACTATAATTTAAATAGAAATACAGTACAGCTCACTGTATGGCTGTATCCAATGTTAATCCTACTTAGAGTAGATCTATTGCAATGAATGTGACTTAAGCTCATCATGAGTAACTTAACTCCCATTCATTGCAATGGACTAGCATTGGATACAATCCATAGTGTAGAAGATTGGGACCAGGTGACCTGTATTTCTTGCTAACTTGGCTGTCCAGGTGCAGCTATTGGGCAACTTTCAAGGCCTCTGGGCTCTCCCTTCTTATGGTTCTTTATCTTTAAACCTCTGTCAGTCTTCTGGCAACCCTTCACATAGAGGACTCTCCTCTGTAAAAGAGGACACATGGCCACCCTATGCCAGACTCTCACTGCCAAGCAATGAATATGTGGAAAGAAATCTTGTTTATTATTCTGAGACCATGGGTTGTGAAAGGATGGATAGGCTGGACCACAAAGCCCTCAGAAACCAATGCAGCAAGCATGATCATATCATTGTAACTAGTTACCTGCTGATTAAGGCTGGTTGTGAAACTCAGCTAAATGTGCTAGATGAAGTGTGGAATGTTTATCAGTACCTATGTTTGCTCCATGGCTGTTCTCAGTTATAATTTCACCATTAAGAAGAAATTGAAAACTTGACACTGGTCAATATGCTCAATATTGAGGAAAATAATCAAAAATGAAAAACAAAATCTTACTTCAAGCTGAATCAATAGCCTTGTTTGGTTTTAAAAACAAATAGCTATAATCCTAATGAGCTGTAAGAGGAGTAGAGTTGTATTAATTAGATGAGTACATGTAAAGCACACATTCAGTATAGTTAGCTAAGCAAAACCTGTGATAATATTAATGTAAAGATAGTGAGCAGGATGGCATTGAGCACCGGGGAGATAGTTTGGAAATATTCAAGAAAAAGCCCAAGTTATTCTATCCAGCCCTCCCACTGAATATCATTGGCAAAATCACATACATTTTAATGGATTGACAGGGCTATGTATAAAAACAGCAGAACATCCCAGAATTTAGCTTACTATATAAATAACCCTAATTCATTTATGTATAGAAAAGGAATATCTATTATGATATTTAAAATATTAAGGTTTCTTTCCCCCCAACTAGCCAATATCCTGGAAATATAAAATAGATGCTATTCTTTCAGTATTAGTTGCTTCTGCAGGCTACAGTTATCAAGACTTTCTGGGTCAGGAATATAATGTAGAAGCAGGAGACAACCAGCAATTGAAAAAAAAAAGAGTGGCAGTATGTGTCAAAAAAGAGATAAGAGAAAGATGGCTTGGAAAAACTTTCTGTTGGAGGTTTGTAGAAATATTAGCACTTGTGAGAGTATTGGTGAAGAAAATGGTGCAACTGGAGTTACAGGACATGTGAAACTATAGAGATATAGAGAGAGATATTCCAGGGAACTGAGAAGAAAAGTATTTTTTAAGTTGTCTCCTTTTAGGACAGTCTTCCCCAACCTGGTACTCGCCAGATGTTTTGGATTTCAGCCCCAGACAACATGGTCAGGAATGCTGAGAGCTGTGGTCCAAAATATCTGTAGGGCTCAAGGTTGGGTAAGGATCTTTTAGGAAGTCAGGTTTTAATCAGATGTTGCTACTGAATGAGCCTTGGGCTGCAATCCTATGCATACACACACACACACACACACACACACACACACACACACCTCTTTGTTTCTTTACTGAATCTCCAGCATCACTTTTGGTGATAGTAGTACTTTTTCCTGCATCAGCAAACTATCTATGTTTTACAGCTTTGATGCATGCCTTGGTGTTTGGTAATGTGACTGCTATTATTCAGCGGATGTACTCCAGATGGTCCCTTTATCACACAAGAACAAAGGATCTGAAGGATTTTATAAGGGTCCATCACCTACCACAGCAGTTAAAACAAAGAATGCTTGAATATTTCCAAACTACCTGGTCTGTCAATAATGGAATAGATTCCAATGAGGTAATCAGAAACTTTTGTCTTTGTTTTCTTAATCTAATTTTTTCTGATGTTTTATTTATTCATTTTGGTGGATTTGTATTTCTGGAATAATTTTATTTTTATATATAATAAAGGTATAAGGTTGGATCCAGACTTAGTCATGCTTAGAGTGGTCCCATTGAAATCAATGTGACAAGTAGGTCATGACCAAATTAATTCCCAATGTGTCTATTTTATGATATGACTAAGTGGATCATAATTACCTTTTTCCCCAGAGAAGATACCAATAAAGGCATTTATATAATGATTTATCACAGGGAAAAGTTACTATGTGGTGACTCCTCTCTGCTAATCTCTAATGGTGAATATTTCCTATGAATGTACCCTCTGGTATACGTAACTGTGTCCTGAGGAAGAGAAAATATAAAATATTTTGAATTAGATCTTGTAAAGTAGAGCCTTTCCAAAAACTAGAAGGGGACATGGCTCAGCAGACAGATCACTGGACTTTGATCTGGAAGCCTATTCAAACATACATTTATTTATTTATTTTTAAAACCTATATCCTGCCTTTCTATGGAATATTTAAGATTATTTACAGTACAAAATTACAATTAAAACTAGAATTTTAAAAAAGACTAAAAGGTTTTATTTAAAAAATGTTTTGTTCCTAGGATTGTAAGCCACCTTGTGCCATTTTTTTGGTGGAAAGGTGGGGTATAAATTAAATCAATCAATAAAAAGCAAGGGCGAGCTTGCTACAACCTAAGGATGGTAACCTCCAAAAGCTCACTGAAAGAAAACTCTCTTTACCACCCATCTTTAAACAAGCAGTGATGGGGCCAGGCATACCTTTGTTAAAAGGTTATTCCAGATCTTTGGCACCACAGCTGAAAAGGTTCACCATGACACTTGCTATATGATCTGATCTACTAGCTGCAGTCAAAATTCTGTCAACCATGTTTTGATCAAGATGAAGGTTCAAGACTGCTGCATTTGCACATCGCACTAAGCCATAGTTCATGCTAACTATGGTTTGTTGCCTTAGCCATGAATTGTCTTGCAGATGAGCTAACAAATTACAGATTGTTTTACTGGTTTGTTTCTCTCTCTTGCCCATTTTGTCAGCCTTCAGAGCAGTTTTGTTTTCAGGCTGCTTTTGCCAGGTGTCTCTTTTTCGGGGCAGACAGCAGTGCAAACAAGCCAGGGATAAACCATGGCTCTGGGTTCAGACATCATGACTAGCCATGATTTAAACAAGCCAAATGTTGTAAGCCAGCAATAAACCATGACTTCTATTTGTGGTTTGTAGCTGGTTAACAAATCATGGTTTGTTTGTGGGAATAGGTTCAGACACAGTGAAAAGCCAGATTTCAACAAACCACACCATGGCTTAGCATTACGGCCACTGTATTCAAGTGATGAATCTTTGTTCCCTTTCTGAACAATAAAAATTAGTGCTGTGCTGGAAAATTCTCCCACATTTTTTTGACCATTCTCATTCAATTTGATAGAAGAGACATTGCTTTCAAAAAGAAATTCAATGGTGAAGAAATTTTGGAGAAATTCTCATGGGTTGGGTTTAGGGATGTACGAAAGTCACTTACCTGTTTGAGGATTATGTTGATGGTGGGGGGGAGGCGTTCCGTCCCTCCCCCCGGAATCCTGGCCGGCCTGCTCCGCTCCGCAGGGATTCTGCGGAGCCACCAGCTGGCTCTGCCAGCAGCCGGACATCCGGCCGCTGGCTAGCAGGGATGCAAATGCCGGCAGCCATAGCCGGTGCCATTTGCATCCCTGCAGTCAGCCGTGATAGGCTGCGTAAATGTTTACGTAGCCTATCACGTCTGACTTAAAAAAAAAAACAACAACGCGCATATGCAAATAGCGGCGGCCATGGCCGCCGCCATTTGTGTTCCTTATTTTGGCCCGTCTTAGTCTACGTCAAGATTTACGTAGACTAAGACAGCGAAAACAAGGGGAACGCAAATTAAGGATGGACAAAAGTCCCTTACCTGGTCCCGCAGCTTGCTTCGCGGTGGGGGGGAGGCGCTCCGGTTCTCCCCCTGAAATTCAGGCCGGGGGGGAGGCGCCCCACCCCTCCCGGCCAAAATTCAGGCCCGGGGGGAGGCGCCCCATCCCCCACCGCCGAAATTCAGGCCAGGGAGGAGCGCCCCGTCTCCCCGGCCGCAAAATAAAAAAGTAAATTTAAAAAAAAAACACGTGATAGGCTACGTAACGATTTATGTAGCCTATCACGGCTAGATTTTCAAAGTCAGCCATGATAGGCTACGTAAAACCTTACGTAGCCTATCACGGCTGACTTTGAAAATCTAGCCATGATAGGCTACGTAAATCGTTATGTAGCCTTTCCCGTGGTTTTTTGTTTTTTGTTTACTTTACTTTGTAATGGCGGTGGTGGCAGCCGGTAGGAAGACCAGCCACCGCCACCGCCCCCACCGAAATGCCGTCGAAACGCCGCCGGGACCCGCTGCCGAGAGGGACATTCGAAGGAGGTAAGTCCCATCCCGGGGGGGGCGGGGGGCAGAGAATTTCACCACCAATTTCAGGGGATCGAATGCGTTGGCATTCGGCCTCCCGGAGATTCGTGGAGAAATTCTCCACCATCCCTAACGCAAATAGCGTAGCGGACGCTGCGCTATTTGCATTCCCCTTATTTTTGCCGTCTTAGTCTATGTAAATATTTACGTAGACTAAGACGGGCCAAAATAAGGAACACAAATGGCGGCAGCCATAGCCGCCGCCATTTGCATATGCGCGTGGTGTTGGTTTTTTTAAGTCAGACGTGATAGGCTACGTAAAGATTTACGCAGCCTATCATGGCTGACTACAGGGATGCAAATGCCCATAGCCGCCATTTGCGTCCCTGCTAACCAGCGGCCGGATGTCCAGCTGCTGGCAGAGCCGGCCGGCGGCTCTGCGGAATCCCCGCAGAGTGGAGCCGGCCGGCCAGGATTCTGGGGGGGAAGCGCAGAGCGCCTCCCCCCCGCCAGCGGAACCTGGCAGAGCCAGGTAAGGCCAATTTCGTACATCCCTACCCGCAAGTAAGGTGGAGAATATCAAGAGGCCGTTTGCACACACCTCTAACAAAATTACTACTCACGGTGCAGATGCGTAGCCCAACAAGATACTGACTCTGGAGCACATGGTGCAACAAAGAAATGCTATGAAAATCATAATTATTCAGATTATTTTGGCAAAAGAACAGATCACTGACATTTAACAGGAAACTTGTGTTCCCTTTCTGGATAGCTTTTAAAGGACTTTCCAGATGAGCTGCGCTCAGACATCACCATGCACTTGAACAAGGAGATTCTGCAGCTGTCCCTTTTTGAGTGTGCCAGCCGCGGTTGCCTCAGGTCTCTGTCTCTGCATATCAAAACCTCCTTTTGTGCTCCCGGGGAGTACCTCCTCCGGCAGGGAGATGCCTTGCAAGCTATCTATTTTGTGTGCTCAGGTTCCATGGAAGTTCTAAAAGACAGCATGGTGCTGGCAATTCTAGGTAAGTTGTTATGTGTACTTTATTATTGCCCCAAATTAAAGAGTTTGGCATTCCCGAGCTTGAGCCCTTTGGACAAATCAGCCAGAGGATGATTTCGCCCTCATCCCCGGAAGGGGCCAGGACAGAGGAGACACACAATGCCCAAATGCTGCCCAGCATGGGGATGGAGCAAAGGGCTATAAAAGCCTGCTCTGCTCAGCACTGGACCACCATTCTGCTTGCTGCCCACCCACCTTCCGTACAAAGATCATCCAGGATAGGTGTGAACACTCTAGGATTTTTTTCCCCTTGCAAACCTAATTGGCATTGGAATGCAGGGTATTTTGCCAACTCACTGATCCAGATGGGGAAGTCAGGAGACTGGCATGGCTGGTATTGTTAAATCAGCTGGTCATAATGGCTGGAGGACGGGGGAAAGGAAATCAACAGGTCACTCATTGATGAGCAACCTGAGGCCCCTTTGTGGTGAAAGAAGATTCCTTAGACTTGTCCTTAAGGGCTGTGGAACTCAGGACTATTTAGCTTCTGCCCCATGCAAAAGCAACAAAGTTCTTGGAAAGCCCCTAGCAAGCACTACTGAT
The DNA here is from genome assembly GCF_057233095.1 of Heloderma suspectum. Lineage (NCBI taxonomy): Eukaryota > Metazoa > Chordata > Lepidosauria > Squamata > Helodermatidae > Heloderma > Heloderma suspectum. Next base: position 173,960,314 of record NC_139462.1, on the reverse strand, counting down.
GTTGGGTGAGTGTGGATTCCAGTAGTGCAATATCAATAGCACCCGTCGTGGCCCACCACTGGATCTTTCCCTGTATGTCTTCCTTGGCCGAAGTGAAACTCAAAATCATGCAAGTAATACAATGTGAAACACATGCTAATCACGTTAGGGTAGAAACTTCTGTCAGATTAGCTAAGAGCTGTACTTAAATTAGGATAAGATGCCACATGTATACGTTTGCCCTGATTTCATGTTCATTCTGACATACTTATTGCTCCTTCCCAATATATGAGTATTATTCACCAGGTTTGCCAGAAACATTAATTTCAAGTTACTTAGGGTGCAATCTTATGGAGATAGTAGGGCCACCTCCAAACTTGGAGGTGGCCAACTATCCAATGCAGGGCGGGCAGAATGTGGAGGGGGTCCTCTCCTCTGCACTCTGTCCGCCCTGCATTTGTGGCTACACAGTCAATTTCAGCTGTCTAACGGAGGTGCCTCAGAGCGGGGGGGAGGCTGGATGGCACATAGGAAGCATCGTAATGGCGCTTCCGTTGTCCCCTCTCCCAGGAATGCCCCATTTTTGGCTGCTCCGCACTGCTCTTCCAAGCATAGAGCCGGGGACGAACCGCACCTTGTACAAGGGGGAGGGGGAGAGGGAGGGGAGTTGGATTTCTGGGAACTGAGCTTGGAGTGCTGGCTCTGAGCTCAGTTCCCAGAAACTGAAAAATCCTATGGCTGTCTAGACGCTGTCTAGTGGCCATAAGATTGTGCCCTTATAGAAGCTTTGTATGTAAAAGCGAGGTTCTGCATCTTTGTCTTTTGGCTTCTGTGCATTCTGCATGACATGTTTAAGCTGCTCTCTGCTTCTGTAGAAAGTAGAAACTTTGTTAATCAATTACGATGCTCCTCTTTTCTATTTTCTTTTAGGTAAAGGAGATTTAATTGGAGCAAACCTCTCAATTAAGGACCAAGTGATTAAAACAAATGCCGATGTGAAAGCTCTAACCTACTGTGACCTCCAATGTATTATTCTCAAAGGACTCTTTGAAGTGTTAGACCTTTACCCAGAATATGCTCACAAGTTTGTTGAAGAAATTCAGCATGATCTCACATACAATCTTCGAGAAGGCCATGAAAGTGATGTAAGTAGCTTTAACACGGCTGCAGTTACACATAGGTTTAAAAATAGATCTTGAGTTTTGGCAACCTTCATATAGCAGAGTAAAGATATGTGTATAATCTTCATTTTAGAATGAATTCAGCTTGTGCTTGACTTGATAATTCAGTTGCTACTTAAGTGAATTGTTGATAATAAAGTATAGATCAAATATGACCCTATGCTTCTTTATGAATAATTCCTTTTGGTGCAGTCGTTGTCCTTGCACGCTTATATTTTACTATCCTTAGTAAACATTAATCCAAAGTAATATTAAAGGATATGTTTTTTACACACTACTTAAATGCATTGAGCAAAAAAAAATTGGGCAAAGAGTTGTTTGAATTAGGGCTGTGTGCAAATGGCCTCCTGAAATTCTCCACCTTACTTCTGGGCTGAGAAATTTGGGAGACAATTTCACTGAATTTCTTCAGGGAGGAGAAATTCTCCACAGTTTCTCCCAGGTAGGGCTCCCCATTGGCAGGGCTTATAGCACAGCTTCTTTCTTTTTTAGTAAGGGGTTTGGGGGTTTTCATACTGCAACAGCATCAACCGCCTTGGCAGACCTGCCCCCAATTTGTATCCACTATGATGCAGGTGGGGGCAGTGTTGTGTCTAGCTCCAGGGAGGAGGTGGAATTAGTGCTCTGCCAAAATCTGTCTTCCAATTTCCTGAAATTTTTCTCCCCGCAAAAGAGGCTTCCCTTGTTCTGCCTCATTCAGGATGTTTTGTAATTTATTTTTGTGGTGTTTTTGAGCTTACTTAATCACAGCCAGCCTCCCAGGCTCTCCACATCCTGATCTGAAAAAACGCTATGGGAGGAATTACCTTATGGTGCCTTAAACTGTGCTTTAATTGAAGTGTGGGAAACTGAGGGGGCTGCCAGATAGATGATTGTACAATGAAAAACAGCACACTGGTGCTCACTCCTCAGCCACCTCCTAAGTAAGGTAAGCCCAAGAAACCCAAACCCAGCCCCTAAGAATTTCTCCAAAATTTCTTCACCATTGGATTTCTTTTTAAAAGCAATTTCTGTTCTATCAAATTGAATGAGAATTGTCAGAAACAATATGGGAGAAATTTTTGGCACACCACTAGTTTGTGCAATACAGCAAAATGCTGCCTATTGCTATACACACATGGAAGAATCACAACTTAGGGTGCAATCCTATGCATGTCTAGACAGAAAAAAGTCCTACCACTCCCAAATTCTCCATCCAGCATGGTTGTGCATGGATTGCACCCATAGTTATGGTGACTTTTAAAATTGGCTGAACTCTTGAAACGTAAAAGATAAGTTGGCTTTTAAGAGTTCTCAATTCAAGATCAAGAAAGGGCTTATTTTCACAACTAAGGTATATGGACTAGTTGCAGTAATACTCACAAGGCAGAAAATATTGAAAGGCATGCTTCAAAGGTTCAAGAGCTTTTTTCATACCAGAATTGCTTTTTCATTTGGATAAGTCAAACTTTGAGCTCCCATGAGCTTAGGATTTCTCCATAGGGCCCAAGGAATAATATAGCTACTTTTTCTATAAAAATAAATTAAAAGCTGTCAATTTAAGCCATGAATCTTTGGACAGAGGGACCCTCCTATCGACACATCCTGTTAACTCACTGCACCCTTAGGAGAAAAACTGGCATACAGTTTTTGGCTATGTGATGAAACTCTTAATAAGATGTGATCTTATTGTGGGCATCTCAGGGTTGGCCTTGGCATTACCACAAAAATGGTTATGGCTCCATCCTTGCCATTCTGGTAACTTTAAAACAGCAGGGTTATGTGAGAGGGGCTGATGACATGATTTCTTCAAATTCCAGTGCCATCCACTCCATCCCAACTCCACAGGAATAGTGACACTGATGTAGAAAAAAAGAACTGCACCATTGGTCTCTCCTGCAAGAGCTCATTTTTTTAACCTGTCCTGTACCTACATGTCTTGTCTGCTTTGAAATCCAACTTTTGGTTTATTACTCTAAGAACATAAGAGCCGTGCTAGATCAGATCAAGGTCCATCTAGCCTAGCATTCTGTTCACACAGTGGCCAACCAGCTGCCTGCAGGAAAACTCACAAGCAGGACATGAGTGCAACAGCACCATCCTGTCCATGTTCCCCAGCAACTGGTGTACATAGGCACACTGCCTCTGATACTGGAGGCAGCACATAGCTATTAGGACTAACAGCCATTGATAGCCTTTGTCTCTAGGAATTTGTCCATTCCTCTTTTAAAGCCTTCCAAACTGGTGGCCATCACTACATCTTGTGGTAGTGAATTCCATAGTTTAACTATGTCCTGTGTGAAGACATACTTCTTTTTATCTGTCCTGAAGCTCCCACCAATCAGCTTCATGATGACCCCAGGATCTAGTATTATGAAAGAGGGAGAAAAATGTCTCCCTATCCACTTTCTCCACACCATGCATAATTTTGTATACCTCTGTCACGTCTCGACTTACCCTTTTTTCTAAGCTAAACAGTCCCAGATGTAACCTTTCCTCATAGGGGAGTTGGACCAGCCCCTCGATCATTTTAGTTGCCCTTTTCTGAACTTTCTCCAACTCTACAATATCCTTTTTTAGGTGTGGTAACCAGAACTACACAGTATTCTAAGTGTGGCTCCACCACATATTTGTATAAGGGCAGTATGATCTTGACAGTCTTATTTTCAATTCCTTTTCTAATTATACCTAACATGGAATTTTCTTTTTTCACAGCAGCCATATACTGGCTTGACATTTTCATTGAGCTATCCAACACAACCCCAAGGTCCCTTTCTTGGTCGGTCACCACTAGTTCAGTTCCCATCGGTGTATATGTGAAGTCTGGATTTTTTGTCCCAATGTGCATCACATTATACTTGCTTGTATTGAACTGCATTTGCCATTTTGATGCCCATTCTCCTAGTTTGGAGAACCTTTTGGAGCTTTTCACAATCCCATTTTTGTTTTAACCACCCTAAATAATTTGGTGTTGTCAGCAAACCTCGACACCTCACTGCTCACTCCTAATTCCAGATCATTTATGAATAAGTTGAAAAGCATTTGTCCCAGTAGGGATCCCTGTGGGGCCCCACTGTTTATATCCCTGCACTGAGAAAATTTACTATTTATTACTACTCTCTGCTTTCTGTTCTTTAACCAGTTATTAATCCACAAGAAGACCTCTCCTCTTATTCCATGACTGCTAGGTTTGCTCAGGAGTCTTTAGTGAGGGACTTTATCAAAGGTTTTTTGGACGTCCAGACAATGTCTACCAGATCACCCCTGTCCACATGTTTATTAACACTTTCAAAGAAGTCTAAAAGGTTAGTGAGAGACCACTTACCTTTGCAGAAGCCATACTGATTCTTTTTCAGCAGGGCTTGTCCTTCTATATAACTACTAATTTTATAATACTTTCAACCAATTTACCTAGAACAGATTTCAGCTAACTGGCCTTTTAATTTCCAAGATTCCCCCTGGATCTCTTTTTAAAAACTGGTGTTACATTGGCCATTCTCCAGTCCTTTGGTACAGAGGCTGATCTTACAGACATGTTACATACTGTTGTTGGAAGATCTGCAATTTCACACTTTAGTTTTTTAAGAACTCTAGAATGGATAGCATCTGGGCCTGGTGATTTATGAACTTTCAGTTTGCCAATAAAGTTGAGAATGTCATCTTTTGTGACCACTATTTGCTTCAGCTCCTCTCAGACTCCCTTCCTGAAAACATCAGTTCATGTATCTGTTTTACATCCTCTGCAGTGAAAACAGATAAGAAGAATTAATTCAGCTTCTCCACAATTTCCTAATCCTCTTTTAGTACTCTTTTAACTCAGTTTTCATCCAACGGTCCAACTGTCTCCCTAGCTGGTTTCCTGCTCCTGATATATTTAAAGAATTCTTTATTATTGGCCTTGATATTGTTAGCGATATGCTCCTTAAAATGCTTTTTTTGCATCTCTTATTGTCTGCTTGCATTGCCTTTGTGCAAGTTTGTGCTCCCTGTTGTTCTTCTCATTTGGGTGAGACTTTCATTTTCTGACAGAAGAATTTATTCTCTGTAATAGCTTCCTTGACACTGCTTGTTAAGTTGCTGGCAACCTCTTGGACTTGATGCTACTTTTCTTAACCTGTGGTAAACATTCTAGCTGAGTTTCTATTATTGTGGTTTTGAGTGACCTCCAAGCATTTTGAAGGGATTTAATCTTCTTGTTGCCCCACTTTGAACTCCCTTTTATCAGTTCCCTCATTCTAGAGAACTTTCCTTTTTTGAAGTCAAATATGACTGTGTTGAACTTCCTTGGCAATTCTCCACTTAAATATATATTAAATCTGATAGCACTGTGGTCACTGGAAATATGCATACAAAAGGAACACTTCTGTACACAATTCCAGAGACAATTAGTACTTTATGTATTATTATTATTATTATTATTATTACTGCAAGAACAATATTTAAGAATATTAAATTGCATGTAATACTTTTCCTGTTACAAGAAAGAAAATCAGATCTTGTGTTGATGAGGTGTCTGGCTTTTTCCATATAGTTTCCAAACTCTACAGTTCTTTTTTGTGTAGAGATATACTGATATATTTAAAAATATGGATTCTTACAGCACTTGTCCCCTTTTTTTCTCTCCTCTTGTTATATTAGCATGATGTTCATTGAAACAGAAGGGAAAGGGGAAATTTTCAGGGTAGGGAAATGGACCAATGTAACTAGAATTACATATGTATACATGTAATGTTCTCTGTAGGAACATAAGAGCTATGTTGAATCAGACCAAATACCCATCTAGTTCAGCAGTCTGTTTGTACAGTGGCCAGCTAGATACCTGTGGGCAGCCCACGAGCAGGACATAAGTGCAACAGCACCCTCCTGTTTATCTTCCCCAGCAACTGGTATCCAGAGGCATCCTGCCTCTGATATTGGAGGCAATATATAGCCATCATGGCAAGTAGCTATTGATAGCCATAACTAATTTTAGTCCTTATGTTTAAAACATACATTCCATCTCATCATATTACTTCTCAGGCATCCACTAAAATTATGCCTCCAAATTTGTACTTTCATATAATTTACTCAGTGTGATCCCAAAAGAAATTAGACCCACATGTAATCAAGAAAATGGCTAGGAACAATTGGTGCCATGTAGATGCAGCCCCGGGCAGATTGCATACCATGGAGTACAGAGTATTAAACTGCAAGTTAACACCCCGTGACAAGTTTTTAGTGCCATGTACCTCACAATTGTAAGATACAGAAGATACATGGCATCTTCTGCTGGGAAGATGTGGGCAGCTGCATAGAGAAATCTGGTCCTCTTCCTAATAATAAACCAAATAGTTTCTTGATTGTGCCAGAAGGCAGAGACCCAAATTTATTTCCTGCTTAGGATAGGTTGTTCACCCTGTCATGTGCACTATTTTTAGCAGGCATTAGTGGGATATGAGAAAACCACTTCGCTTTTATGCTTAGTTAGATTCCTCTTCCAAGGACCTGGACTTGGAATCATGGACTGGTCTTGCATGGTCTCTATGCTTCCCTTGCATTCTTTTTGGCCTTTTTGGCCCTGCATGAGGGCAACAATGAGTACTAGTGATGATGACTGACTAGTTTGGTTTTATGCATAAGGAAAGCTAATGCAGCAAAATTTGAGAACTCTTGATCAATAGTACAAAAGCAGGTTACTTTCTTTGGTTTCATGCAAAAACTGACTACAGAGAATTAAGAATACTTGCAAAATCCCATAGAATACATTATCTAATAATTACTTGAACATCTTCTACCCTTGCTAATGATCACATTTAATCACTATTCTTATTGCGTAGGATTATTTTTTTTTTACAACCCTCATAAAATAATACATTATCTTGCAATTGTTCATGGGGTACACATAATATCCAGTTCTATGCTTAACTTTTCACTGGATACATGTAATATTTATAATCTTCTTATAGTGGCTTTTCCTCTTTAAGAATGGGTCTTTCTCTTCTGCATTTTCTTGTCTATCAAGTAAGATGTTCAACAAGAGTCAAACACAGTTAATCTTTCCTTGAGTAAATTGTATATCAGAAAGAACAGAATTTTGGCCAATTCATAGGATCAGTTTGGGGCTTGAGGTTTGTTTTCCTTTTGTTTTGTTCTGCAGTCCAGGCAGACACCTTTGTAGTTTTTATGATCTGGAGATTATCTCCCTGCACAGAAATTAAACAGACATATGTAGTGCAATCCATTACATATCTACTCAGAAGTAGCCCCCACTGAATTTAATGGAACTTGCTCCCAGATGTAAGGGAGTATGGGCTTGCAACCTAAAAGGATCATGGAGGACTATATATGTGTTAACACTGAACATCCAGCATTTGATGAATGACAAGACAACTCACAGACAAATTTTGTGAAATGTCTGAAAATTCAGAGATGTCAGTGATGTTGACAGCCACATTATGTGTGTGTTAGCATTCACTGATGTATGTCCCATAAAGTGGGGAAATAGTTGAGTTTCCAAACACAGATATCTGAGATGGCTGTGACTTGTGACTGCTGACATCCACCAGCTTTTGGGCATACGTTAGCCCTCTTCAGATCTAACACCACAGATTCAAGCACTATGTGAATGGGACCATGCTGAGAGAGCCTGCTCTTTGGCATCTGCACATACAACATGCATGTCTGCCAGGATGCATGTACAATGCATCTTTGCATGTACAATGAAGGCTTCCACACAATCGGGAATCTTGATCACACAGGATTCACAGTTGTATGGACCATTTGCACATACAGTTGTATCCAGGAAGGATCCTTCTCTGCTGATATTTATGTTGTATGTGTGGATGCCAGGTGGTGGTGGGCCCAGTCAGCACAGCCCCGCTCAAAGCATGGATTGAACATCTAGTTGTTGGGTCTGAAGAGGGCTTCTCTAATATGTTACAGAACATCATAGTCTATTAGGGCAGAAAGTATGTATCCAACAATCTAGGGTGAAAATCAGCAGAGATATTCTTTGGTAGATGGGGAATACAGACAGCAAGCCTATATCAGCATCTTGGAAAAGAGTTACAAAAATGGCAAGATGAGCTGAGCGCTTCAAGGGAGCCCGATGATGCTAACAGACAACAATACCCAAGTGGTTGGCGGTATTATCAGAAGCCAGTGATGTGTGTACCCACAGCGTAGCATTGTTATTGTGCTGCTTTCCCTGTGGATTACTGGGATGGCTCAAGACTGCAGATAGAGCTGTGCTCTCTCTTCAATGCATACTGAAGCATGCACCCCTGCTAGCTTTTCTTGGTACTAGATTATACCATTAATGCAAGCTATGCCCATATTTGTATCGCCAACACAAGGCTTTATTTTGCTCTTTGCAATTCTCTCTACTAGGGGGCTTCCATCGGTGCTTCTTTGTCATTTGCAGATTGTTTAGAACGCAGCTATATGATTGCTTAGAAAACTTTGTTTACACCAACCCTGCATTCTTTACATGGATTGCTGGCAGAGTGGCAAATTGAATCAACATTGCTGGTTTATTGTTTCCTGAATGGCCTACATCCTAGTTCCATTCAAGATCTGCACCTGCAATTTTATTCTGGTAGTGACTTGTGCCAAGACTCTACCCACCATTTCAATATGTCACCCTCATATGGTAGGTCATTTGGCTTTTTCTGTGGAAAGTCTCCCAAGTCTTTCTCTCCAGGTAAATCTTTGCTCCTCTTTCAGCCAGTGGGAAAAGGGTTAATTTTCCTTTTATGAACATAAAAATATGTTCATTTTCTAAGTGCTTCTAGGAGGACCCATTGTTCATTCCCTTTACCACGCTTTACTTCCCTTCCTATTTGCTTCTTCTAAGATACTGGCTTGAGGGGAGCATGCAGTGGCCATCTATTGGACTATAGTAAAACAAACAAACCCACATTCCCTGTGTCATACTGCATCTATATGTACACCTTGCTTCTGCACAAAACACCTTGCAATACAGTCAGCCACTGAAAGGGAATAGAAGCATTCCTGCAACTCACCTTGTTGCATATGTCAGCTCTTGGATCCAGCAGCATTGCAGCACATATGCACTCTTTTCCAGATGTTTGACACACAAGCTATGTATACCTCTTTTCCAAGTAGCCAAAGCAATGAGTACTTGAACAGAAGCAGGCCATTAGAAGAGGACTGAGGCAAAGTTAGGTATGGCCTTGTGGATGCCATACCTTGTGAATGCCATAGGTTAGGTATGCCTTATGAATGGTTGGGTGCATTGCACTTCAGCGCATGTGCACAGGAGTGTCATGGCAGAACTGGGGAGAGTTCTAATATATTTTGTGGGATTGCTCCATGCACAGCAGAGATTATTGTTCTCTGTGTTTTAACAGATTTTATGCCATTTTATTTTATTATTTTATTAAAAGCTCCCTGACTACATGCTGGAAAGAGTAAGGATGTCACAGGTAGAGTATTTGTAATAACAACTAATTGTTGCAGAAGGAAACTTAAAATATGTTTAAGCCAATGGCAAGATTTCAGATAAATTTTTGAAGAGCTCATAGTTGGCTATCTCCAGTTGTAAAACTTGCAAATTCTACTCTGGTGCCTGAACAGGCTCTCTCCAGTTTTGCCATGGGATATGATATCATAACCATGAACTAATTTGTTAGATGACACCAAGTGAGATTACTACTGTGCCCCCAGAAACATAATGATAACACCTTTCCCCTGTTGCTACTGTGAGATTTAATTCATCTCTTAACACCAAGCATTGTAGCAGCCTGAGTGACTCACAGGTCTGCTGTGCCATTCCACAAACTTTAATGAAGTCCCAAAGGAAGATGAAAACCTCAGAGGAAAGCATGACTCCTCTGCCTTCGGTTCAGTTAGGTACTATCAATATGTGTCACATTGTGGAGAGAAAGATGGTTTGCTTGAATAAGTGGAGATCTATCTTTGCAGACAGGATGCTTAATTAGCATGAATCCGTTCTTGCAAAGTACTCAAAATATCATTGTCTCTCTTTAATTTATTGCCCTCCCACCACTGACAAAATAAAATAATTAAATTGAAAATATTGATTAGTGTGTGTGTGTGTGTGTGTGTGTGAGAGAGAGAGAGAGAGAGAGAGAGATCTGAGCTGTGTCTGAATGGTACACACAATACAGAATTACATAGCAGGTGATCCCACACTTAGTAACAGGTGCACAAGACCCCTTGGTTTCAAGTGAGATTCATTCTCTTGCAGCTCTGTGTACTAGATGACAGGTGAAAGCTGAAATTCAAGAGTCCTACTGATGCATGGGTCTCCCACTGCAGCCCATGTGAGATGGATAGTACTGCATGGAGGTCTTTCCCCTGTGGCAGCATTGGTTTAATGTGTTCCTCTACTAGGGAAGCACTAGAAAAAAAATATTTGGAGAGGAATAAAAAGAAAATTAGATCAGGCTACAGGGAGGCTCTGGGGGCATAGGGCAGTACCCAACGCAGCACACTCATCGATTCTTTTCCACCCCCATTGATTCTTGTGCACCCCGCCAATGCCATTGCGTAAGCAGCCCTTCTGGTTACGCAACAGCAATTTAGCTCTTCTGAGGGGCAACTCACATAAGGGAGCTCTGCCGACCTGCCCCCTTGGTTCAGGGCTTGCACCTAGAAGCACTAATTCACCATTGCACAGGCAGCGGGAGCCATTTTTGCAATGGAACTGGTAGGGGTGGCCACACATGGGACAGAAACGGCGGAGAGCCTTGTACGTGGATGGGCAGGACTGGATACTGTCCATGGCCACCTCAGGGCTATTCCAGGCCCTACCCCTAAATTTTGAGCTTACCTAGTGGTCAGAGCAAGCTGCACTGTTAGGCAGAGTAAAATGGTCACTTCAGGCAGCAGAAGTTGGGAGATGGCTTTGGTGCTGGTGAGCTGTACGTCAAGTGGCCTGCCCTGCACACACACACACCCCAGCTAGCCTGCTGTCTTCAGGTGTGGCAAAGGACACTATCCCATCGTCAGCACTGAAGAAGAGTCAACTGCCAATGCATCTGGCATTTATACTTGAAATGGGAAGGGTCACTGTCCTGTTCTTCATCTTAGGCAGTGAACTGTCTGGGGCCAGCCCTGCCAGTGGTGCAGATCTCACCAGCGAGTGTAAAAGCACTGGAATAACTGAGAAGCACTAGGTACTTCCCCCCCCTTTTTTTTACATGTTATAGTATTTCAATTTGATATTATTAATAGTTTAATAGAATTACATAACTTGAAATATATTCACTACATGCTTTTAGGTTCTATTCACTACATGTCTCTAGGTTCAGGCTCTTGAGCATTTATGCCTTCCTTCCCCCCATCCTGGTGTTCCCTGCGGCTGCCTTGCCTCAACAATTTTGGCTATGGAACTGCCGTCGAGAAGGGAAATGCAGAGAGCTTGTTTGGTTTCTCAGCAGCTGCAAGTCCAGTTCCAGGGCTCACTCATGTTTTCATCAGTGCTCTGTGGTGGGCAGAGAGGCAGCAGTTGCTCATACTTTCTCTCATCTGTAGTGCCACATGTGTTTCCCCTCCCCTTCTTTCTTGGCATGGTCAGAAGCACACTGAGGCCTCTGAAGAGATTTCAAGCTCCCTTTCCCTACCAAACCTCCCCTATCCTTCCGCTTAGCAGCTTTACACATCTTGTCCAAAATGTTTATCCATGAATTGAGTTTTGGCCTTAGTGTTCATAGTTCATGAATGCAAGACGCTCCCCAAATGTTTGCTTGTAATTGGTTTATGCTAACTAGGTTGACCAGTTGGCTGGGGGGGGGGGGATGCAGCTGGAATGCTTTTCTTTCTCTCAGTTTAAACAGATGTTTGATCTGCAGAAATCACCAGCTGGAGCTTTTCATGGTATGGAGCTAAGCTTTATCACCTTCTAACTGATGCACATCAAACTGTTGTTAAAGGGGCTGCTACAGGGGCTGGTTCAGAAATTGGCAACCCTAAGTGGCTGAAACAGTGACAAAACTAAAATATTAATTTTAGCTTTTCAACCTCTTTGAACTCATTCACCTCACTTCCTAGGACTATGACATGAGGCATTGGATTATAAAACTTAACCAGAGGGTTACATGTTTCAGGGGGAGGGGGGATCCATAATCTAGCAAAGCAGCTTATCTATGTTTTTAAAATGTGGCACAAGAAGGTTATAGAGCACTGAGCCAAGCATCTTTTCAGCCAGCAAAAATATCTTGGGTTCAAAATGCATTTATTTTGCAATCTACATACAGTCCTGTTCTGGTAGGCAGTGATGCTGTGGAATTCCTATCCAGTATCACAAGAGTGCTAAATGAACTGAAATGTACAGACTCAAAAGGAGGAGTTACAATCCTGCACACAGTTACGCACAGAACGAGCCATAAAATTGTAGAACCAGAGGGCTTGAGGGCCAACTTGTAATTAGCCACTTGCCTGGTTACCTGTGGCAAGTAATAAATGTCTGAGAGGTTCAGGAGAATCCGTATTCTAGTTTTTAAAAGCTACTAGCTATGTCTTTAAGACACAGAGAGCTCAGTTGGTACCCTACCTAACAGCCTGTGTTAAATAGAATTGCATGCTGGTGGTTGTGCGAATCATTTTTTCTCATTCAGTCTTAGAGTACACATGTATGTGTTTAGGAGGAAAATAGGATAGAAACTACCATTAGTATTGTACTGGGAAACACAGAACAATGTTAATGGTGGATGCCCACCTTCATTCACTTATAAAGCTACCTCATGTGGTATATAGCTCGCTCTACTCTGACTAGCAGCAGATTTCCACAGTGTAAGACAAGCCTCTTTCCCAGCACTGCTACTAGACATCCTTTTAGTTGGAGATTCCAGGTATAGAACCTGGAACCTTCTGCATACCAATCATGTGCCCTACCACTAAGCTGCAGGCCCTCCTTATTTACTCTCTGGAAAATGTAATGCTAAACTATGGTTTAAAATAAGGTACATAAGCCTCCCCTCCCCTCCACTAGCACAGCCACGAGGAGATCAGAAGTATTTGTTTCCATTTTCAGCTCACCACAGTTTGTCATTTTGTCCAAACCAGGAACTCTGTTAGTTTTAACTATGGTTTATCTGAACAAGTCAGGATCAGAAATCATTGTTTGATGTTGGCTTCTTTGGACAAATCATAGTTAAAATTAACTACAATCTGTCCCATTTCAGATGCAGAAACAAACCCAAGTTAGTTGAAAGTGGAAGCAAATGCTGCGTTGTAGGACAGGAGGGGAGGATAGAGAGCATGAGTCTGAGGTGCATACATGTCGCAGTAAACTATGATATAGTGTTATGTCCAAAGACAATGATTATCTTCTGGAGCAGAGGTGCAGAACCCAAATCCAGCTTGCCAGGCCCCTAATCTAGTCTTTGGAGCTTCCTGGGGTTCCTTCAGGGGGAGGAGGCTTGGTCTCCAAGCCCTCCCCCGGAAGAATCCTTCCCCCCCAAGCAGGGAATCCCCACTGTCATTTAGATCAGTGATAACAGGAGGGGATTCCACTGCGCATGACCCACAGAGAAATCCTTGATGTTATCTCTGATCTCAGATTGGACATAACAGTAAAGATTTGGGCAGCTGAGTCACTGCACACTCCATGCAGTGCTCCAACAGGGACAGCAGGTACCACATGAAGCCAGGGACTTGGTTACTACCAGGAAGAGTGGTCGTTCTTCCTGGTGGTGCCTGAGTGGCTTCACATGGCACCAGGGTCCTCATGGGGCGGCCAAACACTTCATGAAGCCAGGGACTCATCCAGTGCTGAGACAAGCTAATGGCTGGGGAAAGCCAAGGTAAACAAGTAAGTTTTGGGTAATCATCAAAAATACATCATCATTGGTGCCTGACATATTGTAGAGGGGAAGTCATTCCAGAGGAAGGGCATCACCACAGAGAAGGCCCATTGCTGCCTTACTGCCTGAAGTGACTCTGGAGGATGTGGCATGGACAATAAGGCCTCCCAAGAGGATTGTAGTGGGAAGGCTGTGCCGAGATGATCTGCATGCCTTCCTTAGTCTGCTCAGGGTCGGCGACAGATTCCAGCGGGCCTAGGCACATAGCTGCTGATGGGCCCCCACTGCTGCCTCCCCCGCTGCTGCAGTGCCCGCGTGCCAGCAGCTGCCCACCACAGCTGCAGAAGAAGCCCCTCATCCACCCGCCCACAACCGCCTTCATCGCCTCCGCCAAAGCCCCTCGCCCAGCCACCACCACCTTTGAAGCCCCTCACTCACCTGCACCACTACTGCTGAAGCCCTACTCCCTCGCCCACCTGCCCCAGTACCCAAGCTGCTCCCTCCCTCCCTTGGCTGCCCACCTCACCACTGAAGTATCTTGCCACACACCCATCCACTGCTGCTGCCCCTGCCCACCCAGCCATGACTTTTTTACCTGGGTTGGTGGTGGCTTGTCCTCCTCCTCAGCTGGCCATCCCTGCTGGCAAAGTGCTGCAGCACCCAGCCAGCTGAGCCTACAGGTCCCGTGCAGGTAAAGATTTTTTGAAATGTATGTTTTAAATAGCAGAAATCTGAACTAACCAGATGCTGCCTTTAGGGGAGGATTCAGCCAAAGAGAGCACAGGAGCAATGTAAAGACCGCCCTGTGCCCTCATTGGCCATGTTCCCCCAAAGGCAGATTGTTCCAGATTGCTACCACTCAAAAAGTTAGTTGTTGTGTGTTTTTTTAGTCGGGTGCCAATGCCATTGGGCCTACAGGCTCGGCCATGGCATGGACCTTTCGGCCAGGTGGGCAAGGAAGAGGAAGATGACAGCAGCTGCAGCAGGCTCATGGGCAGGGATACGCCCTTCTGGGGCACTGGGCCCTCAGCCGCTGCCTGCCTGTGCCAACACCTGGCAATGTGCCTCAGTCTGCTGTCCAGGTGTTGTTGATGGGCACCTTCAAGGATCCTGTTCTTCTGTCTGATGTTCTTTATCTTTAAAGTGGACTTGGACTAGCCAGCCCTTCAAACAGAGGACATATTAAAACTGAGGACTATCTTCTGTAAAAGAGGACACATGGCCACCGTAGACTGACCTCTTCCCAGAGGGTCAAGTAACAGCTATGCTATACAAGCAGCTGCTATTCCATGATGTAACAAGTTTTTTAAAAACATGCCATTCTGTGATGTAACAGTACTTTTTAAGGCACTGCTGCTTAATGCTTTCATGTCCCATGGTATAATACCAGTGCTTTTCACTGTATTTAAACCACAGAATATATAATTTCTACTTTTATTAAAACTTTTTAAAGAATCCATTAATCTTTTTCAGGACATGTAATTTTGACTTCGCGGTGTGGAAGGTGGGTTCAGTCTACAAAGCATTGCTGCTCTGTAACCTCCATTCATTTGGCAGATTCGTGAATTTAGGTTGCACAATAGCAACTCCTGATTCACTGACATTTTGTATTATTAATTTAATTATTACTTATTACTTAATATTAATATTACATTATTAATATTAAAGCAAGGGTAACCATTAGAAAAACATGATGAACCAAAAGGCTATATGCATGGAGTCCATGCACATATAATAAATAATTTCCATTATTTTGGTGAACTTCAGCTCAGTCAGTTGAGAGCAGCTGAGATGACCAAGCTCCTTGGTTTTGCTAGTTTCAAATATTCACATTTATGATTCTCTCTCTCAAAATCATGAAATGGATTTAGAAACATGGGATTTAAAAATAATACGGAATGTGAGGTTCATACCTATTGGTTACTTAAGACTTCATACTTTCTCCATCACTGCAAGAGTTCATACTTATAGCTCATAAAATGCCTGCAGCACTGGTAGTTTACACTGCTTATATTTGTCTAGGTACAGCAGTTTCTATGTCACATGTGAAGTCTGAAACCTTCTAGGTAAAAATAGTGAGTCATTTATAGTTCAGTCAACATTGTTCCTGTTTATTTTTAGAGGTTATGTAGCATTTGGAATGTTGATAAATGTTTTGTTTGCCAATTATGATGTATTTTAGGGGGAAACTACACATTATATGTAAGGAAGGCCCAACACCATTTTTCTCTAAAGAAAAGTGCCCGCTGAAGATTAATCCTTGCCTCCCCAGTTGTTTTTCAGCTCAGATATCCTGCCTAAACTTCTCCCCCCAGAGTTCCCTTACAAACATGCATTTGGGACCCAGCAGTGGAATGAACTGGGGGAAATTTGGAATGGAAAAGTGGGGAAAAGGTTGAAGTAAACACCCTTCCCTCTGCTTCTCTGCTAAAAATCCAACCCTACCACAGCTGCTTTTCTTTAATTAAAAATGCAGCACTGAT
This sequence comes from Heloderma suspectum, assembly GCF_057233095.1. Classification (NCBI taxonomy): domain Eukaryota; kingdom Metazoa; phylum Chordata; class Lepidosauria; order Squamata; family Helodermatidae; genus Heloderma; species Heloderma suspectum. Next base: position 173,943,922 of record NC_139462.1, on the reverse strand, counting down.
GCTGTATTATACATATTTGTGCGTAACGTGTAGTTTCTCCCTTACTTTGTGTTTAACAAAACAGCTTCTTGGACAGATGGTGAAAGCCATTAAATATATTCAAGATCTACTGCTGGATCATATCCCACCAAAATATTGGCATTGGACACCTTCTGGGAAACCTTTATACTGCAATATTATGGACTGACTGTGGCACCAAACTACGGAGTATTGCAATAGCTCTTTTTTATAACTGCAGTTATTTGGAATCCCATTGTATTGTGTTGTCTTCAATCTTAACTAAACCATTAGTAAGAATGACTGTCTTGGAGCCAAACTAGACATGGCACATGAAATCTGTGACCAGCGTATTGTGAAAATTAATTTTCGAAGAACTGCTTGGGTTAGTTCTTGGATGGGAGACCGCCTGGGAATCAGGCTTCCTGCACTGAGCAGGGGGTTGGACTCGATGGTCTTGTAGGCCCCTTCCAATGATTCTATGATTCTATGATCTAGTGTTTCACCCTTTCTGTCTAGTGTTTCACCCTTTCTATGATTCTATGATCTAGTGTTTCACCCTTTCCCTCAACTAAATCACACTCACAACTGGTTATTAACCCTAGAGGGGAAAGGAGGGAGAATGCACTGCATATGTAGTTATCTTCGCACCCAACCTTGCCAAGGAGCTAATAGCCAGTTATGACTTTTTAATTATGTTTTGAGTAGCAGCGATCTGAACCAATCAGACATTGCCTATGTGGGAGTGGGGAGACATGGCCAATGAGGGCACAGGGTGGTCTGTACATCACTCCTATGCTCCCATTGTCTGAGTCCCCCAAAGACAGTGTCTGACTGGTTCAGATCACTGCTACTCAAAAGGTAAGATATAGATAGATATTAAAATTGGACGTGAGCCCCAGGCGCCATGACACTCTGCCAGGGGCTGGTCAGGTGAGGAGGAAGAGCCATCACTCCTGCTGCTGCCTCCACCCCCACCTCAGGTTAAGAAACAAACACATGGGGGAGGGGGTTTGGTGGCTTTGCTGGTGGGCGGGTGGCTTGGGCAGGGGGTGATAAAGTTTTTGAGAGGGCTTGACTGGTTGGCAGGAGGGGGAGGGGAAAATGACCGGGTAGGGTGGAGGAAAAGGGGAGGGGTGGGCAGGTGGCTGCAGTGGGGCTTCGGGACTGTGTGTGGGTGGGCAGGGGGCTTCAACAGCAGTAGCGGTGGTGGCAGTTGGGCGGCTTCAACCTGGCATCAATAGTGGCAGCTTCAGTGGTGGTGGTGGCAGGTGGGGCGCTTCGGTGGTAGCAGCCCGTCAGCAGCACTGTGCCAAGGGTACACTGGCGGCTGGCACCAGCCCTGCATCATGAAACCTATGGCAGCCTTCCCCAGCTGGTACCCTCCCGATGTGTTGGACTATAACTTCTGGAATCCCAAGCCAGCTGTACTGGCTGTGGGATTCTGCGAGATGTAGTCCAGCACATCAGGAGGACACCAGGTTGGCAAAGCCTGCCCTATGATGTTCCCTCCGTTCATTCACAATTGTGCTTCTGTGGGACATGACTTTTCTTCCATTATGGAAATAAAATTAGGAGTATCGACTTAGAAGCAGAAGGACCATGCTTTTTGGTTGTTATTTATGTGGCCTTTTCTGCGAACACTAAGGGAATGCTAGAATGAGTCATCAGCTCTTGGGTATAGTAGGTGTGCTGTCTCCATGCCTATGTGCCCTGTGTATAGACACTTCACAGCCAGTTTAACTCAAGCCTCTCTTTAAATCCAACAAACAATTCTTTATCTAACAGTCTCGTTCAATGGAACAACAAAGGAACAAGAATTCACAGACCACAGGAAATAAGGTGGTTGTCACAAATGAGGGTTAGGTCCACTGGGAAATTATTGGTGGACGCTGGATAAAAAAAAGGGTTGTTGTTGTTCAGTCGTTCAGTCGTGTCCGACTCTTCGTGACCCCATGGACCATAGCACACCAGGCCTTCCTGTCCTGCGCTCTCTCCCGGAGCGTGCTCAAGTTCATATTCATTGCATCGGTGATGCTATCTAGCCATCTCATCCTCTGCCGTCCCCTTCTCCTTTTGCCTTCAGTCTTTCCCAGCATCAGGGTCTTTTCCAGGGAGTTTTCTCTTCGCATTAGGTGGCCAAAATATTGGAGCTTCAGCTTCATTATCTGTCCTTCCAATGAGCACTCAGGGTGGATTTCCTTTAGGATGGACTGATTTGACCTCCTTGCAGTCCAGGGCACTCGTAAGAGTCTTCTCCAGCACCACAGTTCGAAAGCATCAATTCTTCGGCGCTCAGCCTTCCTTATAGTCCAGCTCTCACAGCCATACATTACTACTGGGAAAACCATAGCTTTGATTAGATGGACCTTTGTCGGCAAGGTGATGTCTCTGCTTCTTACTATGCTGTCTAGGTTGGCCATAGCTTTCCTCCCAAGGAGCAAGCGTCTTTTAATTTCATGGCTACAGTCACCGTCTGCGGTGATCTTGGAGCCCAAGAAAGTAAAATCTGTCACTGCTGCCATTTCTTCCCCTTCTATATGCCAGGAAGTGATGGGGCCAGATGCCATGATCTTAGTTTTTTTAATGTTGAGTTTCAAACCAGCTTTTGCACTCTCCTCTTTCACCCTCAACAAGAGGCTCTTTAGATCCTCTTCGCTTTCTGCCATTAGGGTGGTATCGTCTGCATATCGGAGGTTGTTGATAATTCTCCCAGCAATCTTAATTCCGACCTCTGATTCATCCAACCTGGCATTTCTCATGATGTACTCTGCATATAAGTTAAATAAGCAGGGTGACAATATGCAGCCTTGTCGTACTCCTTTCCCAATTTTGAACCAATCGGTTGTTCCATGTCTGGTTCTTACTGTTGCTTCTTGACCCTCGTACAGGTTTCTTAGGAGACAGGTAAGGTGGTCTGGTACTCCCATCACTTTCAGAATTTGCCACAGTTTGTTGTGATCCACACAATCAAAGGCTTTAGCGTAGTCAATGAAGCAGAAATAGACGTTTTTCTGGAATTCTCTTGCTTTCTCCATGATGCAGCAAATGTTGGCGATTTGATCTCTAGTTCCTCTGCCTCTTCGAAACCCAGCTTGTACTTCCGGTAGTTCTCAGTTCGCATACTGCTGAAGCCTAGCTTGTAGGATTTTGAGCATCACCTTGCTGGCATGTGAAATGAGCGCAATTGTGCGGTAGTTTGAACACTCTTTGGCGTTGCCCTTCTTTGGAATTGGAATGTAAACTGACCTTTTCCAGTCTTGTGGCCACTGTTGAGTGTTCCAGATTTGTTGGCATATTGAATGCAGCACTTTAACAGCATCATCTTTTAGGATTTTAAATAGCTCGGCTGGAATACTGTCATCTCCGCTAGCTTTGTTGTTACTAATGCTTCCTAAGGCCCACTTGACTTCACTCTCTAGGATGTCCGGCTCAAGTTCAGTGACCGCACTATCATGGCTATCAGGGACATTCAGATCTTTCCTGTATAGTTCTTCTGTGTATTCTTGCCACCTCTTCTTAATCTCATCTGCTTCTGTTAGGTCCCTGCCTTCTTTGTCCTTTATCATGCCCGTCTTTGCACAAAACGTTCCCTTGAGATCTCCAATTTTCTTGAAGAGATCTCTAGTCTTTCCCATTCTGTTGTTTTCCTCGATTTCTTTGCATTGTTCATTTAAGAAGGCCTTCTTGTCTCTCCTTGCTATTCTCTGGAACTCTGCATTCAGTTGGGTATATCTTCCCCTTTCTCCCTTGCTTTTCGCTTCCCTTCTTTCCTCAGCTACTTGTAAAGCCTCATCAGACAGCCACTTGGCTTTCTTGCATTTCTTTTTCTTTGGGATGGATTGAGTTGCTGCCTCCTGAACAATGTTACAGACCTCCGTCCATAGTTCCTCAGGCACTCTGTCTATCAGGTCTAATCCCTGAAATCTATTCCTCACCTCCACTGTATATTCATCAGGGATATGATTTAGGTCATACCTGAACGGTTTAGTGGTTTTCCCGACGTTCTTCAATTTCAGCCGAAATTTTGCAAGAAGCAGCTCATGATCTGAGCCACAGTCAGCTCCAGGTCTTGTTTTTACTGACTGTATGGAGCTTCTCCATCTTTGGCTGCAAAGGACATAATCAATCTGATTTCGATATTGACCATCTGGTGATGTCCATGTGTAGAGTCGCCTCTTGTGCTGTTGGAAAAGAGTGTTTGCTATGATCAGCATGTTCTCTTGGCAAAACTCTATTAGCTTTTGTCCTGCTTCATTTTGTACACCAAGGCCATGCCTGCCTGTTATCCCGGTGATTTCTTGACTTCCTACTTTAGCATTCCAATCCCCTATGATGAAGAGGACATCTTTTTTTGGTGTTAGTTCTAGAAGGTGTTGTAGGTCTTCATAGAACCTATCAACCTCAGCTTCTTCGGCCTCAGTGGTTGGGGCATAGACTTGAATTACTGTGATGTTGAATGGTTTGCCTTGGATTCGGTGAGGCCTGGTAAAAATGGAGTACCCTCTCCCAGGTCTTCTGGGCCTCCTGCTTCTTTTCTAGGCCAAAAGGTAAAGAAAGACTCCCGCCCAAAGGAAAGTTGCTACTAGTTCATCTCAGACTGCTAGGATCCAAGTACAGCAGGCCTGGCTAGCAGATCCTTGATCTCCCCACCCACAGTATGAATGTATAGATTTCTTTAATATGGAGCTGGGGGCAGCACAGTAAGCCTGTAGACCACCAAAGGTGCATAAAAAGGCACCAGAAAGGAAGCCGTGATAATGCAGAGAGAGCAAGGTGATGAAGTGAAAAATTAAAATTCATGAAATGTCAGACTAGGGAATTGTCTTGAGAATATTATATTCAATCATTGAATTAATTACATTAACAATTATAGCTGACCTAAGAGGTCCTTCAGATTACGCTCATCTCAGTGGGATGCAATTTAGGGATTTACATATTTCATTAAAAAAAAAACCTCCTGCTCAAAGAAAGGAGAGAGAGATGAGCATGTATGAGTCACTAAGCTTTCAGGTGATAGAGTAATCCCTCATTATATCCTCATGTATTTTCCATTACCACACAGAAAAATCCCTAGGAACAAAGCATATGGCATTTGATCGACAATCATATTACCAACATTCACAAACAGAATTTTGTACTTCTTAATGCTAAGCAGTTTGAGCGTAAATCCAGTTCTAAGCCTGGGTTTGTGCGTCTATATTTTTAAGCAAATGGGATCTAGACATGCAAAGCGTAACACAAAGAGTTCAGTGCATATGTAATCAGCATCTTCCCATGTACTTCTTATTTACCCTTCTTTATTTATTTAGAATGTTTTTAGGCTGCCCTTTAGGGTACAGAAGCCTGTCAAGGCAGCTCACAAAAGAAAAACAATACAACAATAAACATCAGAATTAACAGAAGTTTGTGCCAATAATAAAAGAGACATCCAAACCCCAAAATACTAAAACTAAAACAATTGCAAGTCAAAACCATCAGCAGTCCCATTAAAAATAACACTGAAAAAAAGATCAACCAAGGAAAACAAATGAGTTTGGAGCACTCTCCTGAATGCCTCTAGTTATGGGGATTGACAGACTGCAGTTGGTAGTGCATTCCAAAGATGTGGGGCCATGGCAGAAAAGGACCAGCCTGACTCCTCTCAGATGTGGGCAAGTAACAAGGGCCTTGAAGTATGGGCAGGCGGGTCTGGATGAAGGCAGTCCTTCAACTAACTTGCCCCACAAACTTTTAAGGATTTAAAGCAGGGGCAGGCAACATTGTCCTCTAGATGTTTTGGCCTGCAATTCCCATCAGCCCTAGCTAGCATAGCCAGTGGTGAGACACGATGGGAGTTGTCCCATCATGGTGAGACATGATGGGAGGCCAAAATATAGTAGGGATGTCAGAGAATTTCGCCACGAATCTCGGGGAGGCCGAATGCCAGCGCATTCGGCCCCCCGAAATTGGTGGTGAAATGGTCTGCCCCCCCCACCCGCCCCCGGGATGGGACTTACCTTCGGCGAATCTTCCTGGCGGCGGCGGCTCCGGCGGCAGTTCGGCGGCGGTTCAGCGGAGGCAGCCGGTCTTCCGACTGGCTGCCGCTGCTGCCATTTCCAGTTAAAACAAAAACAAAAAAGTAATAGGCTACGTAAAGATTTACGTAGCCTATCACAGCTAGATTTTTAAAAAACACCGTGATAGGCTACGTAAATGTTTATGTAGCCTATCACGGCTGACTGCAGGGACGGAAATGGTGGCGGCTATGGCCGCCGCCATTTGCGAAGCCAGCTGGCCAGGATTCGGGGGGGAGGGACGGAGCACCTCCCCCCGGCCAGAATTTCGGGGGGGAGGGACGGAGCGCCCCCCTGACCAGAATTTCGGGGGGGAGGGACGGAGCGCCTCCCCCCCCGGCCAGAATTTCAGGGGGAGGGACGGAGCGCCTCCCCCCCACCGCAAATGTCACCCTTCGAAAAGGTAAGTGACTTTCGTACATCCCTAAAATATAGGAAGGGCCATATGTTCCCCACCCCTGCTTTAAAGGTTAAAAGCAGTACTTTAAATTAAGCTTGGAAACACACTGCCCACCAGTGCAGGAAGATCCATATCAGTGTCACATGAACCGGCAGCCCACCAGTAGTCAGGCAGCCACATTCTGCACCATCCAAAGCTTCCAAATCATCTTTAAAAGCAGACCCACATAGGGTACACTACAGCTGTCCAGCTTGCATGGCACTAGCGCATGGACAATGGAGGCAAGGTCAGAATTTTCTAGATAGGGCCACAGCTGGTATACGGCATACTGATGCCACTTCAGCCCAAACCACTTTTCTATCTCTAACTCTGTTGAAAGAATGGCATCCGAGTCAGTATGGATACAAGCAACCTTATCCACAAAATGTCCTGTGACCTTCCACAAAATGTCCTTCTTTGTAATATATACACATTCTCTGAGGCCTAAATATGTTATGGTGACCAGTAAGCTCTTTCAACTCAAGCAGAGGTGAATTGAGGGGTAAACTGAGGGAATCGTAGGTGATTTTTACTTGGTTGGATGATATCACTGTGAATGGGCAGGGCTATATCACACATAAATTTGTCCAATTTGGATGTTTTAATGACATCACAGGGCTGCATAATATCATAATTTGAGAACTCATTAATTTAAAATATAAAATAATTAACAAATCTGTGATGATATGCAGAGCTGGACATAAATCATATTTCCTAATCTTATAGGGAAGTATGTTTAAGGCTGGTAGTGTCGCATCCCTAGTGAACTTCACAAACAGTGCAACACCCTGTCATCCTCCTTCACCAGGCTGTGTGTGTTTATCAAAGAGCTTCAGCTTTTGGGCAATATAGAAATGTAATAAATAAATTACATACATACACATACATAGATACATATCTGGTCTCCTGTTTGAGGATCCAAACAGGAATGATTTGCCCAGGATCTAAATTGACTATGGTGAAGTTTTTCATTTAATTTCCACCTTGACTGTATGTACTGCACTTGGTGGGGAAAATGCACCCTCTTTTTGGTAGGCTAATGATTCTATTTGGGTTATTTCACTTTTAAGTAGGTCACAACTGGCCAGTTCAGAGTGGGTAAAAGGAGACACTATAAAGTAGAGTGTGTTAGTGAGCAGCCAGGGGCCTCCCTAGGAGAATGACTGGGTGTACAATAGACCAGCCTATCACAGAAACTTGGCTTGATGGTATCTGGGACTGGAACACCCCTTGGGGCCTTTCCACCTCACTTTCCCTTTTGGGATGTGTGTATGACAGAGAGACCTGTTTAGGCAGCCTTCCCCTACCTGGTGCCCTCCAGATTTGTTGGACTACAACTCCTAGTATCCCCCAGCCAAAGTGGCTGTCTTGGAGATGTTGAGAGTTGTAGACCAACATATCTGGAGGGCACCAGGTAGGGGAAGGCTGCCTAAACAGGTCTCTCTGTCATACATGGTACATCTTTTATAAGTGACAGTGAGGAGTAAAGCATTGTGCCATGGGAGTCAGTGCCAGGATGGAGTCACCCACAGAGAGGTATGAGCCAGGTGGAGGCTGAGTCACCACTGCCTCATACCAGACGGTTAGTTATCCACACTGGTGGGTATTAACACCTTTTTGTTAAATGACACAAGGTACTGATTGCAAATCCATGGAAATTTTTAATAAAATCATCACTTTTAGTTTACCCAATCTGTGCCTCATGATTTTCTTCTAGGATCAGTGGGCAATCTGCCATGACTAGAAAAACCAAAGAAAATTATGTTTAAATTTCTTCTTTGGATTTCTCTTTTAATGAAAACAAACGCTTTATGTAATACCTCCTCCTTGACTTCCTTCTGTAGGGATAGGCACTGGCAGGGCTAGTCACTGTCGCCATCACCCTTTAAAAAGGATTTAAAAGATCAGAAATGAGGGCACCTCCTCAGGTTCTCTTATAATTAATTCCTCTCATATTAAATGTACTCAGAGGCAGAAAGGTGTAACCATGGTTATGTGAATCCTGTAGTCTTGAAATTTCGTACTGTTTACTGAGTCTGTTCCTGTTCTTGTTTGTGTCTGTGTGCCTGCTTTCTCTTTGGAGACAAAGGAGAGTCAATAGGAGCAAAAAAGAGACTTGGAAGGAAACACAGACAAGTGTCACCTTCACAGAAAGCCAAATTAATTTATGTTTTTTTCATACTTTATCCTGAAGTTTTGCTTTTAGCAAACAAGTTCCAGTATTACTATTCATCAACTATTAATATAAGGTACCAGAGAAATACAGTTCATTCATATTTTAAGAGAGTTAGCTGTATGTAGTTTCAGTATAAACTGGAACTGCTTATGTAGGGGCAGAGAAAATAAAATAAGGCTGTAAACCTATGAACACTTGCTTGAGAGTTGGACCTATTGAATTGTGTGGGACCTACTTCCAAGTAAACATGAATAAGGTTGGCCTGTGAGAGAATTTGGGGAGGGGAGAAAACTTTTTAGTCAATGTATATTGCCATCAAATCAAAGCTGAACGTACTAAAATAATCCTTTTAGGCTAATTTGAGCAAGGCAAAAGAGATCAGAGCTGCTGTACAATGTGGCTTTGAGACTGACAGTAGGGATGCATAAGAATTTCATTTCTGCTTGCGAAACATGTCAGCATGCCTTGTTCACAATATAGAGTGTGACCAGGAGAATGCATCTGCCGAAAATGTTCACAAATTCTCTAACGTGCTCGCATTTGATTTGTGCAAATTTAAAAAATGTGCACATTTTTAAACCACCCATACTTTAGTGTATGGGGAACATCTGAGCAAACTTTGGGGGGGGGGTTGTGCAACTTTCAAGTTTGATAGCTGTTTGTTTTGCACAATTTCCCATTTGCGCGAAACAAACAGCAATCCCAAATCCAAGCAGAAATTGAGGAGCGATGAACTGATGTTCAGAAAATCTTAGTGAGCTCGAATAACACTCATTTTCCTGCCCCTAACTGACAGTGCAATCCTCAAAAATAAGCCCCATCGATCTCAGTGGGACTTACTCCCAGGTGTTCAATTGTGGTTGAGGGTACAACTAGATGTGATATGGAAGATGCATGATCGAGATCTCCTGATTTACCATGGGGCATAAACTGGATCAGGATCACAGCACTAGGGAGGTGATGAAGACAGTTTAACCCTTCACCTGTGCCATTTTTCCAATGTAAATTGCTCCTCCTCCCTCAAGCGACTATTCGCTCCACAGGGGGAAATGTATAGGAATGAGTACCTATACATGTCTCTGGGGGAAACTGCAGCTTCAAGGAGGCGATTTAGATTGGGTAAACAACACAGGGGAAAAATTAAATCCTCCTTCCCCAGACCATGTTCTTGATCTAATTCTTCCCCCTCAATAGCTACTTTTAGCTTTAAAAAGAGCCAAACACATGAGATGCCTACATAATGACTTGCCTGGTATAGAAATGTGAAGGCCATGGTGGAGGGGGGAATGACTGAAATATTTGGGGGAGGGGAACATTTTCCTTTTTTTATGAGGACTCCCCACACACACATTTTTCCAACATAAAAACCGGAAATTGTGAAGGAAACTGGAAAATAAAACGACCCATTAAATACAACCTCTGTTAGAAAAAGTCTCTTTAGAATATGTTTCTGTTTTCAGCTTTATCCTCTCTGCTTCTCAGATGCCAAAACCTAAGATACATATGCTTAGGTAGCATAAGGTGCAGCAGTTTGCAGCTCTCTCTCTCTCTCTCTCTCTCTCGCTCTCGCTCTCACTCTCTCTCTCTTTTGTATTGAACATATTCACAGTTTTGCTGGTATAAAACTAAGGACACAATCCTATTCATGTTGAGACAGAAAAAAACTCCTACTCGCTGGGGAATGCTGGGAGTTATAGGACCTTTTTTTCTTTTGAAACATGCATCCTAAGACATTTATACTTTTGAAACTGAAATCCTGTGTATGCTTACCTGAGAGTAAAGTCCACTAAACAAAGTCGATCTGACATCTGAGTGAACATGCATGGAATTTCTCTGTAAATTTCATAAATATGCCAAATAGTACAAATGTTATACAACTACCCTATAAATGATGCATTTGCATATATTTCAATTTCTCCCGAAATTTCCAAAAAAAGAGGAGGGGATTTTTTTTCCCTGATAGCTTCAAAATTTCCAGAAAGTTTACATCTCTAGTCTGATCCTAAAACTCTGAATCAGGAAGTCTCCAGTTTGAATTTTGCCTCTCTTTAGGCAAGTCCACTTGAGCCCTCCCTCATCTGCTATATGGGGCTAATAATTTTGTTAATCACAACAACATAATGTTTGTGAAGCACTTCACTTCACTAAAGTGCTATATAAGTAATAAATAGTATGAGCGATGGGAGAATTCTGCTTTTGGGCTTCAGTCTCATCAGTCACATTGAACTCAGAAGGGCTTAACATCTGTATAAACATAGGGTTGCCCCCTTGACGGGGAGGTTCAAGAGACAGACTTACTGTTCAGGCCATGGCTTAAGCTGGGTAGGGGGGTGGGGGCCTACCCCCTCTGTCCTCTGAACTCTCTATGTTGAATAGGGAGGTCTGAAGGGGTGTTCTACTCCCATTCACTTGCGCACAAGTAAAACTCCCTGTGCAACCAGACTCCAGGGTGCCAGATTGCACAGAGCATTCTCCTCACGTTTGAGCGAATGTGAGTTGAACACCCCTTCAGGGACTGTTGGGTCTAGGGTGCACAGGGATGTATAGGGTGGGGCCAGTGTGCACAGCCCCATTCCCCTACCCAGTTTAAGCCTTTTCATGTTCAGTTAGTTATGTTTTATGAACCAACAATCCTCAGACACTGAAAGAGGTAAGGATTCTTTCACAATCCTCACAAAATTGTGAGGATTGTGAAAGATTGTCACAATTGTGAGGATTGTCACAAAACGACAATCCTCAGACTAGGGATGGACGAAAGTCACTTACCTGATCCCGAAGCTTGCTTTGCGGTGGGGGGGAGGCGCTCTGTCCCTGCCCCCGAAATTCTGGCCGGGGGGGAGGCGCCCTGTCCCTCCCCGCCGAAGTTCTGGCCGGGGGAGAGGCGCCCCATCCCTCCCCGCCGAAATTCTGGCCAGGGGGGAGGCACCCCGTCCCTTCGGCCGCGAAACGTCATCTCCTGCCGGGACGCAAATGGCGGCAGCCGTACCCGCCGCCGTTTGCATCCCTGCAGTCAGCTGTGATAGGCTACGTAAATGTTTACATAGCCTATCACAGCTGACTTTAAAAAAAAAGCACGTACGCAAATGGCGGCGCCCATGGGCACCGCCATTTGCATTCCTTATTTTGGCACGTGTAGTCTACGTAAACATTTACGCAGACTACGGCGAAAATAAGGGCAACGCTATAAGAGCCGTAGTCTATGTAAATGGTTACATAGACTACACTTGCCAAAATAAGGAACGCAAATGGCGGCGCCCATGGGCGCCGCCATTTACGTACGTGCTTTTTTTTTTTTTTTTCCTAAGTCAGCCGTGATAGGCTACATAAACATTTATGTAGCCTATCACGGTGTGTTTTTTTAAATCTAGCCGTGATAGGCTACGTAAATCTTTATGTAGCCTATTACATTTGCTTGTTTTGTTTTGTTTCTTTACTTGGAAATGGCGGCGGCGTCAGCTGGTCGGAAGACCAGCCGCCGCCGCCGCCGCACCGCTGCCGCACCGTCACCAGAGCCAACGCCGCCAGGGACATTCGAGCAAGGTAAGTCCCGTCCCGGGGGGGGGGGCGAGGGGGGGCAGACTGTTTCTCCACCAATTTTGGGGGGCCGAATGCGCTGGCATTTGGCCTCCCTGAGATTCATGGAGAAATTCTCTGACATCCCTACCTCAGACACTGAAAGAAGTAAGGACTCGATGGCCTTGTAGGCCCCTTCCAACCCTACTATTCTATGACTCTATTCTATGATCCCATTCTGTAGAAGGTGACCCTCTCAACACTTTATCCTTACAACTTAGAAGATCAGGTTATGCTAGACATGGGAAAAAAGAGGGGGATACAAGCTGTCTCCTATCAAAAAGTCTCTAGGCTGTGAGCCAATGTGTCTGAAAGTGTGAGACGAAGTAGCAATTAATAGTGAGAACATCAAAATCCAATGATGGTTTTTCTGCATAGGTTTACAAATATATTTGGAAATCTCACAAGAACATCATAGAGGATCAAAAAATGACTAAGGCATGATCAAAAATATGTCTGGAGACTGAGGCTGTTTTCTAAAAATTATTTACCAATATAATTATTCTGGTCGTTAGTAATTATTGCTATATTTATATAAGCAAGTTTTCTTAGAAGCTGGGTTTGGAAAGACCTCTGTTTGAGACCATCAGGCCAATTAGAGTTGATGCCACAGGCTAGCTAGACTGATGGTATGACCAAATCTTCTTATATCTTATCTCTAAACATAGAGTCTAGATCTCTGCCTAATTTTAACTCTGATCCTGCACTACTATCCATTGACTCATTCCTAAACAAATGTATTAGTGAGTACTACAACCCCTCCCTCTCAGAAAGAATATGTAAAAGCAAGCGAGCACATTTAGATGCACAACTTATGTGAATAGGTCCAAAGAAAGCAGATGTGGCTCCTGTGAACAAAATCATAAAATATATGAGTGAATTCACACTGTCCTACATCACAACATCTAATGTTTTTGCTAGGCATGTTAGCTCCCATGGAACATACAGACACAGACATGAGGGAGAAGTCATCTAAAATTATATACACATGGATCCCACACCATTAAAAAGCCATTTCTTTTTTTACTGGCATGGTAATGGTGCATCTTATCGGAAATCACCTCCTAAGAAAAAAGGCAGCTTTGGTATCATAAGGGAACATGCAAGTCCATTTTAAAACCTCTTTTTCTTTTCTTTTTTACTAATTCACTTTGTACTAAAATATTTTGCCAACTGCTGAAGCAAACAGACATGTAAGACATTTGATGTGAGATTTCCCTTTTATATGATCCCATGCTCTAAAATTGCTACTGGAAGCCACAATTGCACAGATTCTGTTATTTGCTACTTCCTCTATTTGTTGTTCTTTCAGGTAATCACAAGATTATCAAACAAGTCTGCAATCTGTCAGGTATGGTTGTCTGATTTTAATATAATTAGCTTAATTCTACATAACAAAACACATGTGGCTGAATCCAAATCCCCTCTAAGTCAGAATGCCCCCTATGGGCCCCAGTAAGTACTGAACTGTAACTTTAAAAAAGACCATTACTTATATTGAGTGCAATTGAGGTGGCATGGATAAACTTGTGTATTTGCATATCGCATTGCTACTTCTGCATTTTAAGATTAAGCCCTGCATGTTTAGTTGCTAATCTCTGTGTGTGGATACATCTTGAGATATGAAAATCTTAAGATGTGATTAAGTCTTTGTCTGTCTCATGTCAAAATATTATGTCGTTTGCATGTCAAGTTTTGTGTCGTGTCGCATCTCTCCAAGAGATCAGTTTTAATTATATTCTGCTGTCACATTTGAAATATTGAATTTTTCCAGGATTTTAAACAACAAACTTTTACTTTGCAATATCAATATCAACATAGAAATTTCAAAAACTTTACTATGTAAAGAGTGAAAGCTATTAGCAAAATTAAATTCATGTTAATATCAGGATAACCGAGTACACAACACTTACCAAATTATTCCAACAATAAAATGAAAAGAGTTGGAAATGTACTGGAGGGCCTTTCCTCCATAGAAGAATAGCCACATTTCAGTTCTGAGAAGAAAGTTATTGAGCTCAGTTCTCTCTGGCAGCATGCCCTCTGACCTTCTCAATCTTGGTCTTTAGTCCTAAGCATGAGGGAATGCTGTGGTTATTCCGTGGTGACGAAAAGACATTCTGCACCTGCACACTGTTACACTTTGTTATCACGACGTTACTTAATGCAGGATTTAGCCTTGGTATTGAATTGTTCAGTCGTTCAGTTGTGTCCGACTCTTCGTGACCCCATGGACCATAGCACGCCAGGCCTTCCTGTCCTGTGCTCTCTCCCGGAGTGTGCTCAAGTCCATATTCATTGCATCGGTGATGCTATCTAGCCATCTCATCCTCTGCCGTCCCCTTCTCCTTCAGTCTTTCCCAGCATCAGGGTCTTTTCCAGGGAGTTTTCTCTTCGCATTAGGTGGCCAAAATACTGGAGCTTCAGCTTCAGTATCTGTCCTTCCAATGAGCACTCAGGGTTGATTTCCTTTAGGATGGACTGATTTGATCTCCTTGCAGTCCAGGGGACTCGTAAGAGTCTTCTCCAGCACCACAGTTCGAAAGCATTAATTCTTCAGCGCTCAGCCTTCCTTATAGTCCAGCTCTCACAGCCATACGTTGCTACTGGGAAAACCATAGCTTTAATTATATGAACCTTTGTCGGCAAGGTGATGTCTCTGCCTCTTACTATGCTGTCTAGGTTTGCCATAGCTTTCCTCCCAAGGAGCAAGCGTCTTTTAATTTCATGGCTACAGTCACCGTCTGTGATGATCTTGGAGCCCAAGAAAATAAAATCTGTCACAGCTTCCATTTCTTCCCCTTCTATATGCCAGGAAGTGATGGGGCCAGATGCCATGATTTGCGTTTTTTTAATGTTGAGTTTCAAATTTGCACTCTCCACTTTCACCCTCAACAAGAGGCTCTTTAGATCCTTTTCGCTTTCTGCCATTAGGGTGGTATCGTCTGCATATCTGAGGTTGTTGATAATTCTCCTGGCAATCTTAATTCTGAACTGTGATTCATTCAACCTGGCATTTCTCATAATGTACTCTGCATATAAATTAAATAAGCAGGGTGACAATATGCAGCCTTGTCGTACTCCTTTCCCAATTTTGAACCAATTGGTTGTTCCATGTCCGGTTCTTACTGCTGCTTCTTGACCCTCGTACAGGTTTCTCAGGAGACAGGTAAGGTGGTCTGGTACTCCCATCTCTTTAAGAATTTGCCACAGTTTGTTGTGATCCACACAATCAAAGGCTTTAGCGTAGTCAATGAAGCAGAAATAGACGCTTTTCTGGAATTCTCTTGCTTTCTCCATGATCCAGCGAATATTGGCGATTTGATCTCTAGTTCCTCTGCTTCTTTGAAATCCAGCTTGTACTTCTGGTAGTTCTCGGTTCACATACTGCTGAAGCCTAGCTTGTAGGATTTTGAGCATAACCTTGCTGGCATGTGAAATGAGCACAATTGTATGGTAGTTTGAACACTCTTTGGCATTGCCCTTCTTTGGAACTGGAATGTAAACTGACCTTTTCCAGTCTTGTGGCCATTGTTGAGTGTTCCAAATTTGTTGGCATATTGAGTGCAGCACTTTAACAGCATCATCTTTTAGGATCTTAAATAGCTCAGCTGGAATACTGTCATCTCCACTAGCTTTGTTGTTACTAATGCTTCCTAAGGCCCACTTGACTTCACTCTCGAGGATGTCCAGCTCAAGTTCAGTGACTGCACTATCATGGTTATCAGGGACATTAAGATCTTTCCTGTATAGTTCTTCTGTGTATTCTTTTCATCTCTTCTTAATCTCATCTGCTTCTGTTAGGTCCCTGCCTTCTTTGTCCTTTATCATGCCCGTCTTTGCACAAAATGTTCCCTTGATATCTCCGATTTTCTTGAAGAGATCTCTAGTCTTTCCCATTCTATTGTTTTCCTCGATTTTTTTGCATTGTTCATTTAAGAAGGCCTTCTTGTCTCTCCTTGCTATTCTCTGGAACTCTGCATTCAGTTGGGTATATCTTCCCCTTTCTCCCTTGCTTTTTGCTTCCCTTCTTTCCTCAGCTACTTGTAAAGCCTCATCAGACAGCCACTTTGCTTTCTTGCATTTCTTTTTCTTTGGGATGGATTTAGTTGCTGCCTCCTGAACAATGTTACGGACCTCTGTCCATAGTTCCTCAGGCACTCTGTCTATCATGTCTAATCTCTTAAATCTATTTGTCACCTCCACTGTATATTCATAAGGGATATGATTAAGTCATACCTGAATGGTCTAGTGGTTTTCCCTACGTTCTTCAATTTAAGCCGAAATTTTGCAAGAAGCAGCTCATGATCTGAGCCACAGTCAGCTCCAGGACTTGTTTTTATTGACTGTATAGAGCTTCTCCATCTTTGGCTGCAAAGGACATAATCAATCTGATTTCGATATTGACCATCTGGTGATGTCCATGTGTAGAGTCGCCTCTTGTGCTGTTGGAAAAGAGTGTTTGCTATGATCAGCGTGTTCTCTTTAGCAAAACTCTATTAGCCTTTGTCCTGCTTCATTTTGTACACCAAGGCCATGCTTGCCTGTTATCCTGGTGATTTCTTGACTTCCTACTTTAGCATTCCAATCCCCTATTATAAAGAGGACATCTTTTTTTGGTGTTAGTTCTAGAAGGTGTTGTACGTCTTCATAGAACTGATGAACCTCAGCTTCTTCGGCCTCAGTGGTTGGGGCATAGACTTGAATTACTGTGCTGTTGAATGGTTTGCCTTGGATTCGTACTGAGATCATTCTATCGTTTTTGAGATTGTACCCCAGTACTGCTTTTCCCACCCTTTTATTGACTATGAGTGCTACTCCATTTCTTCTAAGGGATTCTTGCCCACAGTAGTAGATGTAATGGTCACCTGAATTAAATTCGCCCATGCTTGTCCATTTCAGTCTGCTGATTCCCAAGATGTCGATGTCCAATCTTGCCATCTCATGTTTGATCACCGCCAGCTTACCTTGATTCATTGATCTTACATTCCAGGTTCCTAAACAATATTGTTCTTTACAGCATCAGATTTCTTTTCACCACCAGACACATCCACAGCTGAGTGTCCTTTCGGCTTTGGCCCAGCTGCTTCACTCCTTCTGGCGCTACTTGGAAATTCCCTCTGCTCTTCCCCAGTAGTATATTGGACACCTTCCGACCTGAGGGTCTCATCTCCTGGCGTCATATCTTTTAGCCTTGTGATACGTTCCATGGGGTTTTCTTGGCAAGAATACTGGAGTGGGTTGCCATTTCCTTCTCCAGTGGACCACATTTTGTCAGAGCTCTCCACCATGACCTGTCCATCTTGGGTGGCCCTGCACGGCATAGTTTATGGCTTCACTGAGTTACACAAGCCCCTTCACCACAATAAGGCAGTGATCCATGAAGGGGTGGTATTGAATACAGATTCTTATATTAGAACTGAAAGTGGAGGTGAATTTTTCTTGATAATTCTCTAAAGAGGACACAGGATCTTTATCTTTCCTGCTAAACCAATTTTTTGTTCTGAAGTAACATTGTTCACACCTGTTCTTTCATAGACATTGTGTTGTGGAAATAAAATGTAATTGGACAATGGTATTTTTTTCCAGTTGAGGTCAAAATATGATTTTAATTTTTAAAAATATTAGTTGGAAGATTGGAATGGAATATTTTAAACCCAGTCCAAATCTTTGCTCAGTCATAAAATTAACATGTAGCTATGTGTAGCTGTGGGCAAATTACAGATTTTCAGCCTAATCTGTTTTTCAAGGTGGTTCTGAACATAAAATGGAAGACAGGCATGTAGAAAGCTCCATAGACACAGGCAGGTTACAAATATGATAGACAGCTAGATAGGGATCCAATACAGACTATAGCTGCAAGACCTGGCTACAAGACATTTCACCCTTCTAAGAGAAAAGTAGACTGTGTAAGGAATGGACTCTGTAACAAACACAAAGTATATTATTGTAAGAATCAGCTCTGTATGTGAGAAAAAGTCCATGATTTTAAACAAAACTCCATTTATACAATTTTTTTCTTTACCAAGAAATGTTACCTACTTTTGGTTCTTGCAAATCACATCATTAACATGTTTTGAAAAGTTCTGTATTAAAACATACAGACATTACTGGAGTTTTCTGCTGTTCAGTAATTTTTTTAAAGTTATAACTTGCCTATTATTCCTGCAATATACAATATAACCAATTGTATTTTTCCCCAATGAACTCACCCACCTACTAACAGCATCATGGTTTTGGTGGCTGCCCCAGTTCTGGAATAGCCTTCCTCTATACGTTTGTCTATACCATTCTCTCCTTTGGAGTTGGAAACTATGTAAGGCCTAAATTCTCACTAAATTCTTAGGATGGGATCCAGGATTAGCCTTCTGTGAGAGAAAGGGACCTTCCACGAGAGAAAGGGGTCTGTTGTTCACAGAAGGTCCCTCTGTCTCATTTGGGGGGATCTGACTAATTTGGGGGATCCCTCCTCCCTCCACAACACACACACCGCACAGCTCACCAAATTCAGCAGGGTCTTCCAATTCTCTCTGTGTCATTTTCAGGGGAATGGAGGGGCTGCCATGGGAATGGGAGGGCAGGGAAGTCCACAGTTGATCCAGCATAAATTTGGATCCAAGCCAATGGCTAGTGTGGGGAAGGAACCGAACTAGTCCAAGGATGCTGTTTTTATGTTGTTATTTATCAGTGTTAATTTATTGTCTTGATTTATTTGTGTGTGTTGCAAATGTTATGTTTGTAATGATAGCCTCCTTGAGCAAATTTGGAAAACAGGGTCAGCCTCAGGAGTTGACATAGTTGGGCAGTTGCCAAGGCTCACTCCCCAGCAGGGGGCACAGTGCCAACACCCCTACGCAGTGACCTTGCTTCTCCTTTTGTTCTCCTTGCTGACGTTGCCTGTTCACATGACTCTTCTAAGCAAGTAAGCAGTGACAGGAGCAAAGAGAAAGAGCAGCCTCCTCCATTCCCCTTGCTCTCTCTCTCTCTGGGAGGCTATGTACATTGCACCAAAAGGGATAAGGTGAGTAAATGGGCAGCAGCAACAGCAGTGACGAGAATGTGGGCCCACCCAGTGGGGGGCTTAATGAGGTCACCTTGCCCAAGAGCCCCCAAAATGTGGAGCCTGGCTCTGTTGGAAAGGCAGGATACATATTTGCATAAATATGTAAAATTATTAAAGAGCATATTAATCTATTAGATGGTGTATAGCTCTGTAGGAACTAAAATTAAGTAACATTTCCAGGTAACAAAATACATTTGCATTCCATTTACTAAATTGTGTTGATATAGGGATGCTTTACATGTACATAATGGAATCAATTAAAAAAAATCCGAGAAGCTGGAATTGCTTACAGCTGGAACATTGGTGGGCTCTTGGTTAGATTCAAATGGTTACAACACAACAGGCAGTATGCATATACAACAAACACATTTCCATTTTAATATGACTTATCCACTTTTTTAGGTAGACGCCAAAGGAAATGGCAGCATAACCAAGAGACTTCCATCCATAGTTGAGGACGAGGAAGAAGAGGAGGAGGTTGCAGAAGAGGAGGCAGCTACTCTTTCTCCAGTCCACACAAGAAGCACAACCTCCTCCCAGCAGAAAAAGTCAGGAAGCAATAAAAGTTATCTTGGGATAAACTTGAAACAGTTGGCCTCAGGAACTGTGCCCTTCCACTCACCTATCCGAGTTTGCAGTGCAAACTCCTCTAGAACCAAGCATGAAACCGAACTTCATTACTACTCCAAAAGGAGAGAGAAGAACCTGAAGCTGCATCTTTCATCACTAAACAGCATTGGTCCTCCAGAGCTCAGCCCTAGGTAAACATTCAAAATACCTCTTGACTAGTGTTTTTTATTCTGATGCCATCATTTTTTCATACTGTTCAGACATGTTTTCCGTTGTTTGATATTGATTCTAATAATATTGTTGCCTTGAAATGTCATGTATCTACAGATTTATGATACTTAAGGCTTAGTTAATCCTATACATGTTAGACAGAAAAAGGTTGTGGGACTCTTTTCTGTTTAAACATGCAGAGGATTGCATCCTAAGCCACTTTCATTATAGCGTTGATGTATCCATAAAAGAATGCTCTTTTTATAGAGAACTTTCAGAACTAATAACTAAAGCTGGAATATAAAATCAGTATTATATACTGAAAACAAAGCTAAGAACATAAGAATAACTGTGTCGGCCTATCTAACATCCATTTAGGACATCAAACAGCAAATCAGCCTTTACTGAACTTTCAGTTGTTGTTTTCATTATTGTCAAAACAAAAAGCACCTCCATTTTCCAATGTGCTTTCAGCTATCCCCTTGAAATTTTATCTTTTTTTTATCAGGTCTTGGACTCAAGAACAAAATATACTAAAGCCCCTAAAGTCCGCTAATTTAAGACTCTCTGGAATTGTGCAGTTCCTGAGCTAACTCACAGAGTACACCTCACAAAAGCTTCTGAGCTCTGGAAGCAGATAAATGGTATTCATTGTATTTAAACTGTATATCCTGCCCTTCCGGGCAAAATGCTTACTTAAGGCATTTTGAGCTCCCTGGCCTGACTAAATTAAAGCTTAGGAAGAATCCCTTTATACACTGTGCGTAAGCCTTTCCTAGCCCATGGCTGCATTTGGACAAACAAATCTTGGCTTAATAAGCTCAAGTATGAACAAACTTCATGCAGCTGCTTTGTTCCTCCTTTCAGGGAACTAGGGAACGAATTCCCAAAGAGCATGTAGGACCCCCAGTGGATTCGAGGACGGCTTGCTTTTGTGCTTGCTAATATTTTGTGCTTCCTAATGTACTTGCTAGTATAACAGAAAGCACAAGTATGTTTTACAAGGACTTTTAAGAAAACATATAGATACCTTTTCAGGGAGCTAAAATTCAAATTAATAGCCTTTTATAGAGTGGTGGTAAATTTTTACTAGTTTGTCAACTTGTGTTTTTTTGTGGCAATCTCCTCCCTCCTTCTTCTGTTCCTGTATGAAGCAAAGATATCAATCTAGCCTCAGGCTCTCTTTCTGTAGAGCCCATCAATTTCAAAATAAGGTCATGATACAGTGATTCCCCACCCCCTTACCCCACCCACACAAATAACAACTCTGCATCTTTCACCGTAGCAGCACTGCCCTCTGCCATGCTTAAAGGTAAAGGTAAAGGTGTCCCCAACCAGTTGTGTCCGACTCTAGGGGGTGGTGCTCATCTCCATTTCTAAGCCGAAGAGCCAGCGCTGTCCGAAGACGCTTCCGTGGTCATGTGGCCGGCATGACTGAACACCGAGGTGCATGGAACGCTGTTACCTTTCCCGCCAAAGCGGTACCTATTTATCTACTTGCAATTTCTTGCTTTCGAACTGCTAGGTTGGCAGGAGCTGGGACTGAAGACGGGAGCTCACTCCGTCACGCGGCACTCGGGTCTCGAACTGCTGTCCTGCCGACCTTCCGGTCTGCAGTTCAGCGTCTTAACCACTAAGCCACCGTGGCCCTGCCATGCTTAGGACAGTCTAAAATTCACTGTAGCTTAGGAAAACAGTTTGCAGTCACCTTTTATCCCTGGTCCTCTTCAAAAGTATGAGCAGTTCCACATGAATAAATTAGATCTGACAAGAAAGATGAAGGCTTGCAGCATTCTGTCTGACATTTCTTTTTGGTGGCGGTTATAGGCCACTTTTATTTCTGGAAACAAATATTTTGGATTTAATAAAAGGAGATTGCACTATGAATGGTTAATTATTCTTGCTTGTGGCTATACACACCTACTACAGCTGGTATTTCCTTACCACTGCTAGTGTCCAGGCATGAAGTCTGAATGACTTGTCATGCAATGTAAAAACAATGCTAATAATTTCACATTAAATCTTCTGAACTTCATGGAGTTGACAACACTGTTGATTTATAATCATGAATAGTGAACACAAACTTGTCCTCTGAGTGTGGATTTGTATGTTGTCAAAACACTACCACCCAACTCAAGAGAAAAGTATTAGCAGGTTTTGAGGAACTGCAAAGTTTGCAGAAGTATACAAAAAATAAGAAAAACATTAAGGCAGAAAACCCTCGAGAACAGCTGAATGACGACTGAGCATGCTCAGTGGTCATGGAATGCACATTGACTGTTGAAAGCAAAAAAGGGGGAAACCATGGAGAGGGGGAGTGGAATGGAGTATCCTGGAAGATGGTATGGCTGGCTAGAACCCTGAGCAGGACAACTTCACACTAACATTTTGCTGTAGGTTGCATATGTAACTACTATGAATCAAATGGTTGTCTATATGTGAATTATTTAGAGAAAGGTTTGTTCATGGACTCTGTTGTTCCTATTATGGTACACTCACATGGTCAGGACATAATAGGATTTGTAATTTTTTCATTTATTTTTTCATTATTTTACTTTTAAGTATTTTAATTATTTTAATTATTTAATTTTTTATTATTAATTTAAATCTTGCAAGGAGCCCAAGGTGGTTTACATGGTCTTCCTCCTCTCCATTTTATCCTCACAACAACCCTGTGGGGTAGGTTAGGCTGAGAGTCAAGTGACCAAAATCACCAAGTGAGCTTCATATGGGTCCCAGTTCAACACTCTAACCACTACACCACACTGGCTCTCTTGAACAGCAAGAGTTTCAAACCATTTGAGAAACTCCTTCTAAAAGTCTCCTTAGTTTCAAAAGTGGTTTGCCATGTGGCACTGGAGGGGGGTGGCTGTGTGAGAAATATAAGCCCAGTGCCCCCTTGGGGTTGTGGAACTAGTATCACTGTCCTTTGATGGCAGCCCATGTTTGGTCTTCTCTTCGTAGTATTATATGCCACCTTGGGGGTCTGCATAGGCCAAGACAGGTAACTAGCTAACTAACTAAACAAAGTAAGTCATTGTTTTTATACTGTGCAGCATCTCCTGTAAAGATTTATTAGCCTCAAATTGTTGTATGAGATATATGTGGCTTAGTTTCCAAAGCCAAGGTCTAGGGCTTTAGCCTGCCATAGGCTTACTACCTTATTCATGAATGTGCCTTTAACAGTTGGATGACAGGCAGATATTCAGCAGATACAGTTTGCCACATTGTGGTACGTCCACATCGAGGAAAGTTGCGACAGCTGAATTTCTGCTTGCGGTGCAGCTGATCAAGGCACAGTATGTTGTGGAAAAATGGCCATCAAGTCTTGCAAACAAAAGTGAAAGGCAAGAAATGGTTGTGACATGTGCAACTACAGCTAAGCTCCAGATACAAGTGAAACTTGTCAGGAGAAAATGGATTACTGCACCATTTTTATAATTGCAACCATATTTGAAGGATGTTTTATAGTAGCTGTGCAAACTATTGTAGAAAACAAGTATTTGAAACTGCTAAACTTGTATTCAGCTCTGTGAATGAATAATTGTTTTGCAGTTAGTGTTACTGAGAAAAAAGTGAGGGAATGGGGAGCGACTGTTGCTCAGTGGCAGAGTGTATGCTTTGGGATGGGAGAGATTTGTTCAGTTAGCATTTTAACATGAACTCACCTTATTTCACAGTTTTGAACCACTGCATTGACTTAACATGCTGTGGAAAAGAGAGGGAGCTAAGTCTTAGGAAAAAGTCCCCTACTGAACATCCTTAGGAACAGGAAAGAAATTTGTTCAGTTCACATACCTAATTTTGCACTTTCAAACCACTATGCAACCAAAAACTCAGTTATCCTTCGAAATTCGCACATCTCCAAATTTTAGACTGGAGTTGTCCAATCAAAAACTGTCTGAATGTATGCTAGAAATTGCTTGTAAAAAATATTAAAAAAGTATATTAGGCAACAATGTATCCAAAAATGTATGTATTATGAGAAATATGAACAAAAATTCTTATGATTTTTCATGCAAAGTTCTTTTTTTAATTTTCAAACTTTGGGGATGAACAAATTGTAGAAATTCTCACAGTTCAAGACAAACCGCACTTAAGTCTGGAAAAATTAAAAACCAACAGATTCATCTAGCCCTACATATGCTTTGCATGAAGGAGATCCCAGATTCAGTCACTAGCATCTCCAGTTAAAAGGATCTGATGGCAGGGGATGTAAAAACAAAAACAAAAAAGCCCTTGCCTGGGACTCTGGAGAGCCACAGGCAGTCATAGAAGACAATACTGGGGCAATGGTTGAAGGGTGGTGGAGGTAGAGAGGCCCTTAATCAAATCTAAAATCCCCACCCCCTTGCTTTCCCCAATTTTAGCCCAACCCCCCTTCTAAAAACAGCAACTGAGAAGGCCATCACAAAAGGTAAGAAGGCTGGTCTCCCTCAAAACCCCTCCCCAAATAATTCAAGCACTGTTTAACAGGGTTAGATGGACAATAGCTTTGGTCTAAGGCAGCTTCCTAAGTATACTAAAGACACTCTTTCTGACACAAAATTCCTGACCCCTGTTCCCAGGGCAGGTTGCATTGACTCAATGGTGAGAACGTGAACCCAGCATGTCAGGGACACTCTACTTTATTATTTATTCACATGTTTCAAATGAAACGCTATGGTTCAGTTTAAGCCCTGGAGAGCGCTTGTTTCCTAGCTGTTATCAGGATGACCAAATCCTGACCTGCAGGCTCTACTTGTAGTTTGACAAGCTCAGGGACACCTCACTCTTCCCTTTACCCACCCTTGTTAAGGACTGGACTCCTATTTGCTACAGTAAGTGAGGTAAAGGGGGGGAAATGGGTTGTTGGAACAATGGGTCTTTACCCTACTTCTGCATAGATCTTGAGTTTTCAAAGTGACAGTAATGCCATCATGACCTAGCAACCCCTTTTGTATGCTACTTCAGCACTTGAAAAGATGGAGTCACCTGACCAAAGAAGACAATACTGGGGCAATGGTTGAAGGGTGGTGGATTAAGAGAGGCCCTTAATCAAATCTACAATCCCCAGTATTGTCTTCACTTTTCATCCATTGGCTGCACTATGACCTAAAATAGGCTGGCCACTGGAAGCTTCCATCATTGGATGTTTCCTCTTCTTCTAGTGTTTCCAACATAGGTGAGAGAATAGCCATCAATGGAAGAAAAGCCAGAGCAGTTTTATTTTCTTTTAGCAATTTAGGTTCAAATAATGGCAATGGTCATATTGTGAATATTATCTTTTTTTAAAAAAATGTGGATATTGTTAGTAATGCATGAGGATGAAGAAGAGTGCCTTCTCTGTAAATATTCCAAGATTATGGTGTGTGTTTTTAAAAACAGGATTGTCGATGGAACAGAGGATGGGAACAACAATGAGGAAAGCCAGACATTTGACTTTGGCTCCGAACAACTCAGGCAGGATTCCAGAGCATCTCCTACCATCAGGGGTTGGTGCTATATTTAGCCATCTTACAAATGATTCATAATGTACCTTTTGCAGAGGGCTGCCTTTTGTGTACCACACACTGTGAGAAAAAGCCTTAGATGTGACTGCATTGGCATGTCTAGCAGCATCATGAAAAAGAGTGACAGGAAGAAAAAGATAGAGCTATTTGTTACCAATTTCCTGGGTTTCTTCTTTTCCTGTCATTTATCAGGCAAGGTAACAGATTAGGATGCTTACAGGCACAGCTGTTTCCTAAATCAAGCCCCAAATCTGGTGTGGTTTTACATGGCCCATTACCATTAGCCAGTGCTAATTGTAATGATAGTGAAGTTGGGATTAGGTAGCAACGTGTTCATTTAAAACCCAATAGCACCAAAGCCAAAAATGGGGGTGGTGGAACATAAAGGGACCAGGAGAGAGGGATCATACTGCAAATAGCAAAAACATAAATATAAGTAGTCAATATATTCAAAGCCACATTAAACATAACCATAAATTAATAATATAGTACATCTATTTAACAAAATGTATTATAAATTATTATTTAATTGCCATTTGTTATGCATTTGAATAAAATCAAATATATTTTAACCCATCCTGGGTACGGGACAGTTTACTGTATCCCATATTGTCCAAATTTTGTTTAAAAAGAAGGAGAATGTTTTTAAAATGGGGTCTAGTTTCTTACTTACACACAATTGCAACTCACACATACAGACACACTCATGCAAAGTCCAAGGATGAGGCTTTTATTGTGTCCTAATCACCTGCAGAATAACAAATGTTAAGTGTTTCCCAAGTTGATTTTGTTTTAAACCCTGTAGCTTTTCTCACACACAGTCTGGTAGAGAGTTCACTTGAGAGAAAACAAAAGCAGTCCAACCCGAGTGTATTTATTTATTTAAATTATATCCCACCTTTCCACCAAAAATGGTGCTCGTGGTGAGCGAACAATAATAAAATCAAGATTAAAACAAAAACATAATCAAAACAATCATTAAAAACAAATAAATTAAAAGCACAATTAAAAACACAACAATAAGGGATATAAAAGCATCCAACCAACTGGCTTACGGTCAGCCTAACACGGAATAAATCTGGAACTCATTCTGTGGAGAAAGCCTAAAAGGCAGAGCATTGAACTCACCTGCTGCTCAGCTAATCTGCAACTATGAACCAAAGGAAGACCACGAACCAAAGGAATGTGAATTATTTTTCCCCTTTCCTTTAAGAAGCTCAGGCCCTACCCCATTTTTCCCTCATGACAACCCTGTGAGGTAGGTTAAGCAGTACAAACCAATGGCTGATTCACATCACTGAAAATCAGCACTCACCATATGACAACGTAACAACATGAAATCCAAAAAGGATTAAGGGTTCTGTAAAAATGTAATCAATCAATCAATCAATCAATATAAAATAACTAGATCCATTTCTGTCCATTCACTTGAGTGCAGAAGAAAAAAGAATCATCTGGCTGCAAGGCAAACTAGTAAGACGGCAAATTTTGCCTCCAATAACATGTATAAACTTTGTTACATGGACACGGGAGCCAATCTTTCAATGAGTTTTAAACTAGCTTTATGGCTTTGTTTTCCCCAAGGAACTATGGGGAGAAAGTACCAAGACAACATCATAATAGGTAACTAGAGTGCTGCCACACTGTTGGGCATATGGGCCTTATCATCAGTACAAGGAATTACATTCTTCTCATGATTCAGTGCCAGAACTATTACGTTTGATTCAATGTGATCTGGAGGCAGAGCATTCCTCCACTGGCTGGCTCATATGGCCAAAACACAACCACATCCTCCGTAAAAAAATGCATACATCAAGTCAGCATGGTGGTGGGATGTGACTGAATATCTAATATC
Source organism: Heloderma suspectum (assembly GCF_057233095.1). Classification (NCBI taxonomy): domain Eukaryota; kingdom Metazoa; phylum Chordata; class Lepidosauria; order Squamata; family Helodermatidae; genus Heloderma; species Heloderma suspectum. The sequence goes on along the minus strand of NC_139462.1, from coordinate 173,916,491 downwards.
TATAACTTCATTCAAATAAATGTAGCCTTAGTTCCTTTTCCTTGATTTTTGGGTGCTGATTTTGACATAGTTTGATAACCTCTGCATTAAGTACACCTGAAATAAACTTGAATGAACACAATTAAGTAATTGAACACTGTCAGGATACAAATTTCCTTGACCATACATTATGTATTGTTCTGTTTGCAGAGAATGAAGTCGGTGCTGCTGTACTAGTTATCAAAGCAGAAGAAACAAAACAACAGATCAGCAGACTTAATAATGAGGTATGGATAGTTTTATTTTATTTAAATTGTTCTGAACTCTCAGTGGATCAGGAGCAGTCACACTCTTGAGGTGAGGTACTCTATGCTATGGCACTGTACAAGATATAAAAGCATGGCTACCTTGGTCTCATTTTGGAGAGGAACTAGTTAGTTGCCATCATTCAAGCAAACAGCATGGAATGTATCCACTTGGCATCCTTCTGCTGATAGATCCAGCAGAGGCTTCCATCAGCAGAACAGACAGGGAGGTGGTCTTTGGTGATTCCCCTCTTGAAACTCCCCCCACACCACCTCCCATGCTGTTCTGGTGGGCCCCTGAGCTCTCCACAGCAGATTTTGGGAGGTGCCAGGGGCTGTAGGGGGAGGAGGAATCACCTAAAATTTCCTGCCCCTCCATTCTATGGTTGGAAGCTTCTGCTAGATCAAAATCCTTCCAAAATCCACCAGTGCACTGACACCAGTTGGTTACAACCCACTGTGGTCCTGTAATGTGCACAAGGGTATAATATAGGCATGGTTGCACATTTCACAGGAAATACATACATTTGCAAAACACCAGCATCTGCTGTTGTTTCTATATTTCTTTTAAGATGAATTACTTTAAAAGATATGTTGGGAATAGCTAAAAATCTCTAGCAGGTTTATGCAGGCTAAGCCTGTGCATGTTCACTTAGAAGTAAGTCTCACAGAGTGCAATGGGCCTTACTCCTAAGGAAGTCTGGATTTGGTTGTACCCTTTTATTTTATTTATTATTTTATTTATTTACATTTTTATACCGCCCAGTAGCCAAAGCTCTCTTTTTAATAGAAGGCCTTTAGAAATAATTATTCTTTGCTGGAATATTTATTGCACTCTAGGTGCAGGCAGAGATATTTTTGTTTAAAAATGCAAAAAGACCGTGCCTGTTGGTATTCTGACTGACAAACTGGATTACTGACCACAGCAGAACCAGAGACCTCGTCTCCTTCCCTCTCTAGGGTTGTTTCCGGATGAGGATTTATCAGCCCTTGTTTTCTTACTGCCCCATCTTTCTTTTATCTAACAGCAAAAAAAAATCCTGTAAGAATGGGAAAGACAAACACCGCAGTTTTTCAGCTGGTGTGTGTGGGGGGGTGTCCCTGGGAAGGTGAATGACATGCAGGGAAACCCCTCCTTTCTCTATTGCTTCCTGTACATTTCTGGTTGCGGAGCCATTTTGTGTAATGCAAAGCAAGTCCTTTCCCCTCTCCCAACACTTCTCCAAGCTTACAAAGTAGGAAGAGGTCTCATTAAACAAGCAGTGCTTACTTCTGAGCAAACATGTATAGGATCTGGCTGCAAAGCCGCAGTTCAGGTTTTTCATCAGGTGTTTTGGTTTTGGTTTTGGTTTTAAATCTGAAGTTTCATTATCCTAGAATAGGTACTATTTGAAATTGCACAAGAGCTGCCAGTTTGAGATTGCCTAGAAAACCAGTCAAATGTCCTGTGTCGTGCCAGTGGCTACAAAATAATTTTGAATGCACACACAAAACCCAGGGTGCTAATATGGTGCTGATAAGCACCCACTTCAAAGTATTAGGGAATGGCGTGTGTGGTGAACGTCAGAAAATGGCAATACCGCCCAGACGACTATGTTACGCCCACCATGTGGATGATACGCACACACCAACAACATGCACACATCAAAATAGTGCTAGATCCCCCTGGAGTGTCAACAATCAGTGGAAATTCCGCTTTTAGCTTACAGCGGAAGAGCTAGGAAGAGCTTGGCAGTGCTAGGAAGCCTCCATCTGGAATGAAAGAATATAAAGTGAGCCATGCTGAATTAGACCAGCATTCTGTTCACACAGTGGCCAACCAGGTGCCTATGGGAAGCCCACAAGAAGGGCATGAGTGCAATAGCACCCTCTGACTCGTGTTCCCCCACAATTGGTATACAGAGGCATACTGCCTCCAATACTGGAAGTAATACATAGTCGTCGTGACTAGTAGCCATTGATAGCCATGTCTTCCATGAATTTGTTCATGGAATTAGACAAAGAGTTGGGGAACTCTTAAGAGTCTCACTCTCTAAGAGTTCCCCAACAAATAACCTCTGTCCATCTGCAGGGGAGGTGAAGGGACAAACTCACCCCCTAGTTTGCAAAATAATTACAAATGTCTGTGATTGAAATATCACTGTTCTTGTGTTAGGCTCAGCCTGTTTTCGAAACAATGTCACATACCTGCAAATCTTTTTCTGTGGCAGATCTGCAATAATGGGGGGGGAGCAATTCTGAGGATAGTGGTTTATATGGGCTTTTAATTTCAACTTAACAGGGGTTTGATAATATAAGAGTGTAATGGATTATATACTAACTGAAGCCTATTTTCAGGACATAGTCAAATGTTTCCAAACTACCCACTGAATATTTGACTGTAGTGGCCAAATGAAACAAATGGATTTCGTGAATGACTGGCTGTTATTTGTTTTACTACACTTCTACAAGTTTGTTGCAATGGTGAAGCTTTCAGATAGAAAACTCACACTGTATCCAAAAACATTGAGAGTATCTCATAAAAGCATGACCAACCAAGCCACTGAATATACTATAGGATGGTTATTGAAATGCTTGCAAAAAATATTAAGAAATAATGTCACATATATCGAAAAGAAGAGATATCTGTGCAGCTGAACAGTTTGTAATGTGATTTCAGAAGCACTCAAGATTAATACCAGCAGTTTGGGGGGGTCCCCTGCCATTGGAAGCCTAGTGAACTGGAAGAAGGAAGACATTATAAATTAATATTTCACACACTAGTGCAGGAGAAAAAGCAGACTAAAGAGCTTTGAAACTGAGGTCAAGGTGAAGTAAAATTACTGATGTATTTGGGCATGGTGATCCTACCAAAGCAAGTTTTGAAGCAGATTTTCTGCTTCAAAAGCAAAATCAGTGCAAAAGTAGAAGCAAAATCTGAAGCAGATTTTCTCTTCCCAACACAACCCTTTATGCCAAAAGGAATGCCATTCCAGAGGTATCACAGACCTTCAGGAGCAGCTTTTCAGGAGATGCAAGGAAGAGGGCCCTGAAATGCCCAAGTAGGCACATGGTGGTCCTTTGCATTCCAGCCTATACTTTTAGCATATGTATTATATTTTCATAAATAGATAAATGAAATTTCTCCAAGGGTAGTTAATTTCCTTCGACTAACTGAAAGCAGCGGGTGCTCAATTTGTGGTAATAAGCAGGTCGATTTGTACAAGTCACATGGCTAAATTGTTGACTTATTTGATTTAGAGCAGGCGTGGGCATCTTTTGCAGGTCCACTTGTACCCCTCCACTGCTGCTGCAATCGCCTCCATTACACTGGCATTCAGTGGTACAGGAGTGGCAAAACCTGTGTTTTCCCTTTAAAATAAGGCACACAGGGAGCGTGCACTTCGTTGGGAAGCAAAATTGCACTCTCAGGAGGCTTCTGGGAGTATGATTCTGCCCCCCACATGTCTTGTTTTAAATGAAAATCACCACTTTGTTGATGCTGCCACCACCACCACAGCAAATTCGGTGGCAGCAGTGGTGGGCAGGTGGGGTGGCGCAGACCGCAAAAACAGCCAGTGGGGCCACATGTAGCCCACCCGATTTAGAGAATCAAATACTTTATTATCCTATTCCCTTTCTGAATGGTAGATTTATCTTTTTGAAAACTAACGTACAATCTCATTTTCTACAGATTACTTTCACTACCATCACTTTGATGAACTGCATGGGTTTCATTCTGTGAGCACAATGACAGTAATCTAGCCTAAAATAAATTGATTAGCTACTACTGGAAGCAAAGCAGCGCTAATTTTTAACTTGGTGGCTTCATTTGCTTTTTCTGCTAGCTGGACGTAATTGACTGGAAAAAGAAGTTTTCCTTCGTCGTTAATCCATGATTCACTCACTTACTTCAGAGTACTTGAAGTAGTCTAATTGATTTCAGTGGAAGGACGCTAAGAGAAATTGGTTGTAGACCTGCAGATGCAGAATCAACTAGTTGATTTTGTTATTCCATTCCTTTAATGGATCACAGATGTCATGTATTCCATGGAAGCATTAACCCATATAAATACAATCCTGCTGATAAGCATGCCAGATGAGTATTTTTCAGACTCTTGCTTTCCATTAAAGAAATGCCCATTCTATTAAAAGGTACATAATATAAGGCGAAATTCTGATGGCCGGGCACTTCCTAAACAAGAAAACATTGCTCCAGCTATGTAAACAGTGCACAGAAAACTGCTTTACTCCATTAAGAGAACTTTGACTTCACACAATTTGCTTTAATTAAAACTTAAATAAAAGCAAGGTAATTTGTCAGCATTCTTGAGGGGCATGCAGTCATCGAACCACAAGATCCACAAATATATTACCAAAAATCAGTTGATGAATTTACTTTCATAAAAAATAAACTTATCTCTGTCAGTTTTTAATGAGATGTTTGCAGCTGGAATAAGAGAGGTGGGATAAGCTATAAAATGGAGAACATCATCAGTTTTGAATTCCCTTCTGTACATTCATTTTGGTTTGAATCGTGTTGTGTAAATATGTATATTTCTAACATTCCAGGTCACTGCTTTGACTCAAGAGGTCTCCCAGTTAAGTAAGGACATGAAGAATGTGATGCATCTCCTGGAAAACCTGTTGGCACAGAAGTCCCCAGAGTTCTGTGCTGTGCATGGCCCAGCCGTGAGCCCCAATAAGGAAAACCTACAAACTAGAATGTCTTGGCCTACACATCGACCATGTTTGCATATGCAGGTTCCAAATGTTACTTGTGCCAAAGCACAACTCTGCCATTCCACAATAGCTGGCATCTGGAACATGGATCCAACCTCTGCTGGTAGCAGTCCACAAAGAACTGAATCCCACATACAAAATTCTACAGACAATGAATTTTATTATACTCCAGGCCTTGAATATTCCCCTTCCCACTACCATGTAATCCAGAAAGATCATTTGCAGTTTGTGAGTTGCACGTCTCCACATTCAGACACTACTTTGACTCCTCTCCAGTCTATTTCAGCAACTCTGTCATCTTCCATGTGCTCTTCATCAGAGACATCCTTACATCTAGTGTTGCCCAGCAGATCCGAGGAAGGCAGCTTTAGTCAGGGAGCAGTCAGTTCACTAAGCCTCGAGAACCTGCCTGGATCTTGGGACCTGGAAGGAACAACAGGAACAGCATCTGCACAGACCTCAGAAGTTTTGCCTCTAGACGTTAAGACAAGCACAGTGGATGTTAAAGATAGTAAAGCCATAAATGTATAACGAAACAAATTAAGTGGTACTCCAAGCATGCTCCACAACTGCCAGCTATGTAAACTTATCCAGTACTGCATGACATTTTGCCTTTTCTCAGATGCATATGGAAATTGGGAAACCTGAAAAATCACACAGTTATGAGACCAGTAGAAAGGCAATGGTTTCACTGGTTCGTATGAAGATTTATTTCTAGATTTAAGAAGCCTGTTGAACAGCCTTTTATACGCAGATGTTAACTTAATTGGACTGCTCAACAGACTTTTGTGATACTCGGCAGCTCCTGAGAGCCAAAATAGCTGGACAACTAAGACTAAGGAACTTTGGCAAAGGAGGGTGTTGTTGTGTGAAGCAAAGGGTTTCCCTTGCCCCTTAGTGTTTGATTGTTGCTTCCAGACAATATCCATGGCATGGTTTACTTCAGACGCTCTAGGCTCCTGCTGGTATTTATGTCAGCAGTGCACTGTAAAGGCAAAGGGACAATTACCACCGCATGTCATCTCCTTGACAATCAACAAAATAGAGCTGGTAGAGAGTGATTAATTGTTGCACGTTCCTTGTTATGTAAATTAGACCTCTTTATCAAAAAATACTATTTTTCTATACTTGGAAAGATGTATGTATTTAAAATATTTATAAGGAGACTATTAAGGTTTTTGTTTTCTTTCTTTCTTTTTGGTAACAATGCTTGCAGTTTTCAAAATTAATGCACTACCATGTACACACTATTATGTATTAGATCAAACTATTCTTAACTTAAAATCCTCCCTTTGTTCTGCATGCAGTTTGCAATGAATTTATCCATGCCAGTAGAGTACAAATAAAGAGTAAAGTACTATTTTATTTACAAAATAATAACAGCCCAGATGGCATATCCAATGTTAAGTCAGATAGTCATATAATATCATGTGAACTGTACTACTTTAATCAATGATCTCCAATGCCCTTATTTATGTTGTTTCACAACATCAACACTTTCTCCCCCCACCTTCGTTTTTTAAAGGTCAGATAACCATTTCAAAGTAAACCCCAGCTCTCAGGGGTCGTTTCTTTGACCAAGACAATAAGCTGGGAAGTTAAAAACTGGAATAAACTGTAGAATAAGAGAAAATATTTCTGAGAAGTTTTAAAGCAAATACTTAAGGTTGTTTTCACCACCATAACAATGAATAGTCATTAAATGACATGGGGATATTTATTAACTGGCTTGCACTTTTGTACATAAAGGCAACATTAGGAATAATATGATAGGCGACTGAATTAGCCCAGTAAGTATATAACTGCAATTTATAATATTGTAAAACTGAATAAACATCTGAGATATGCAGACTAACTCCCTTTTCATGGGGATATTGATATGCATTTTGAATATGCAACATCTATATCATCATAACACTACATAGGCACTACAGTCTCCTTGGTAAATAATACCGCCCTTTTTTTAAGAAAGAAAAAGAACCACAAAAAATTAGTGCAGCAACAGATAGCTTCTTTTGATGCTCATCAAGGACAGACAGTCGCTGATATGATACCTTAATGAGAACAAAGGAACCAATTTTGGATCACAGTTAAAGTTAAAGGCTGAGATGCACTAACTTAAAATAACTCCAAAAATGCTATCTTTGGTTTGACATCATGTCACACTTCAAATTTCGCCAGCTTTTTTTAAATAGTGAAGCAACTCTTTTAATTTCAGATTATATGGCATATAGTGTGATCCTACCTACATTTACTCAGAAGTAAGAGCCACTGAATTCAAGTGGACTTACTCCCTAGTAAGTGTGCTTATTTATTCACTTGGTTACTACTCTTACAAAAATGTTTATGCATCTGTCTATAAAAAGTTCAGAATTAAATGTTGAAATTAGTTAACAAAATACACATGGAAATGATATGTATCATTTTAAATAATGTGGCCTGATAATCCTATTCTTACGTATGACCTCATAGGATGTACAACTACAATATTCCTGTATGGGGAAGAACACCCTTTCCATGGAAAGGACCCTCAGATATATACTATTTTCCAAATCCTGCATGACTATATACTCTTATTTTTCCTTCACCACATGAACATTTATTTTTACTTTTGCAGTCATTCCATCTTCCTTCAATGAAATAGTTCCATCAAGTTATCCTTTATGGAGCTATACAATGTGTTCCATTGAGTTATGGACCCTGATGTCTAAAATCTCTATTGTAACATTTTATGTTTTTGCCTGCTGCCCACTTGATTTCATATATGCCCTGTGAACCATTCCAGTGGTAAACCATAAAAGTATTTGCTAGGGGTAAGCCTGTAGCAGGCATTCTAGAGAGAGGTCTACTCCAGATTCCTTCCACGTGTATCCTGACTGGATTGAAGGCAAAGAGACAGGAAGCAGAAAATTAGCAGTACCAGGAACCCAAGCTTACATAGTATTAAAATGAAGCTATAGGAGTGGTACCAGAGATTGGTGAGAAAAGGTATTTAACTTTTGCAGCTTATAAATACATGTCAGTTGATGCAGGGGTGTTTTCTATTAACAGCAACCATTTTATTTTTGGCAATAACAGAAGTATACATAATGGCTGTATTTCATTTTAGAAACACAAAATATGTAGAATAACATTAACAGGATATTTGCACAATGAGCCAGAATAATAATTTAAAAAATAATGTTCTGCAAGTAACAACTGACTTATCATAAACCTCTCATACACACACACACACACAAACACACACACACAATCACTGACAGCACATGTTCACTCATAATGGGTGCAACACCAATGAATATGAATGTCCATGGATTCCCACCCAAGAATTCCTACTGGGACAGAGTGACAGCTGTATGGGATGGCACAGTGGAGAGGTAGCATTCGCAGGCTCTGTGTGTGTGTGTGTAAGAGAGAGAGAGAGAGAGAGAGAGAGAGCGTGAGCGAGCCTTGAGTGGCAATGGTTTGTGAGGATATGAATAGTTACAGTGTGGAGGGACAAGTACAAAAAGCATGATTCAGTTGTGTGTGTGTGGGGGAGATGAATGCCATAAACATAAGGAAATGAATGGTGTTTTCAGTGAAAAATAAAATTGCAGACTACACTGAAATGAGATTTTGAATGAAGAATGAAGACCATCACATGCAGAAACATTTATTTCAGACCTTTGGGGGGTTGGGATATTGTTCAACAAAGTGGAACATTTAAAAAGAGCCCGAACTGCTGAATCAGTGCTGATATAATCTTTTGTAAATGGAGAACCACCGCTGTCAGCCAGGCAGCAGTTACTTGAATTGGACAACTACAGGAACAGAATCATTGTAAAGGCATCTCACACTTTCTTTCTGAGAGGTCTCCCAACCAGCAGCCATTATAAGCATATCCTTTACCTACCTGTCTTTCTTGCTGCCTTCCTAACCAGGATAATGTATTGTAACATCACTCTTTTGCACTAAGCATTATAAGAATAAAACTGAATTTCAATATTCTTCATTCTCTTTTTTCCTTTCTCCTTTCTATACTACCTTGATTTTTGTGATTCAGACAGTTCCCTCCTCCAGTGTTCTTCTAGACGCAAACACACCAGTTAGTGTACTTCTAATTCTATTGTTGGGGGGGGGGGGTCCTTTGTGTGTGTGTGTGTGTGTGTGTGTGTGTGTTTTAAAATATAGACATAGTTTTTCCTTATTAGGTCTAATTAGGTCTTAAGACTTGGTCGGAAGGGATGCGCCTTGCTCTGACCTCACTATTTACTTACACTCGCACACACAAGATTTCTGTCCAAGAAATCTTGTGCCATAATAAATTTGTTAGCCACAAAAAATTACAAGAAGAATTAGAAGAATTAAAAGGAGAAGCTCCTCAAACACAGTGAGAAAGGACTTGGATCAGAAGGAAGGGAAAAGGAAAAACCCCTCCCTGAACCTGGCCCTTTGCCCTGTTATTCCTCTCAAGGGATTAACAACATAAGAAGAGCCCTGCTGAATCAGACCAAAGGTGTATCTAATCCACTATTCTTCCACAGTGATCGGCAAACTCCCACTCATCTTCTCCAGAAATTGGTATTCAGAGGCATGTTGCCTCTGGTCATAGAGGTAGCATTCAGCCATAATGACTAATAGCCATTGTCAGCCTTCTCCTCCATGAATTTTAAAGCTGTCCGAGTTGGTGGCCTGGCCATCACTACAATTTGTGGTAGCAAAATCCATAGTTTGACTATGCACTGTTTTATCTGTCCTGAGTCTCCCACCAGTCAGCTTTCTTGGATGACCCCTAGAGGTCACTGGGTACAGACTTTTCCTAGGATTCCCCAAAACACCAGCTGCTGTTTTAGAGAGAGCAATAGGACTGTCCTCTTTATATCCACAGCATGTAGAGTAAGATATGCCAATCTTCAAATCCACCCAGACCAGAACATAGGTATTTAAAAGTATAAACATGTACGTATTTATTTAACAGGTCAACATTCAAAACACACAAATGATAAATGATTAATAATGACGATGATTTCAAAGCCTAACACCACATCTCTGCTTTCAGTAGCTTCTCTCTGTCCCTTTTCATTCATGTCTTGTCTCTTATTCTACTGACTGACCTAAGTAACTAAATCTGGTTCCTAATTCCTCTTACTGTCCCTCTCCTAACTCAACTCACTCATTTCCTGACTTCTTCCTAGCTGCCCCTGTCCTCTTTCTCACTGACTTTCTCCAACTGCCGCTAACTCCACCCAACATTCTATTCTGGCCTCAGCTGCCAAACCTCCCTTTCAAACAATCTTCCAAATTTAATGTCCAGTGACAGCAAATGGGGCAATTTATTAAGTAAGGAGGGTCACATCAGCGTCAAAAGAACCCATAAACAACCGTGAGTAGGGACTGACAAGCGCATGATAAATGCCTTGTGTAGAAAACCTCCCTGTTCCTTATTGTATTGACTAACCAAATCCAAATCTGTTTATTGCAGTCTATGACCAGATTAAAAAGCAAGTTATACAAAGTATACTTAAAAAAGCGTATAGAGCAACAAAATATATATACATAGACATACCGAACAGTGTAGCATCCATGCTGAGTGAATCAAAAACAGCTTAACTGAGCTCTCAACTTGATTGCAGCAGAAAAACATTAACAACTGTTCCAGTAACTACAGGAATGATTCACCTAACAGTAAGATATATAAAAGTGATTGTCTCTACCAGGAAACAAAGTTTTCTTTCCACAAAACCACAAAAACTTAGATAGTCAAGAAACAATCAGTTCTCTCCTAAAATCCCAATAGAAATTGCAGTATAATAAAACATGCATTACGGTATTGACTAACCTGACTAACTCTGGCCCCTAATTCCTCAAACTGTCCCACTCCTAACTCAACTCCCTCTTTTCCTGACTTCTTCCTAAGTGTCCTTGTCCTCCTGACTTTCTCCAGCCACCACTAAACCCAACTGGCCTTGGTTGTCAAACCTTCCTCCACTCACTCTCCTGTTTCACCCGAGTTCTAGTACTATGAGAGGAGAAAAACATCTCACTATCTAAATTCTCCACACCATGCATAATTTCATAGACATCTATATTATATTCCCCCTTACTCATCCCTTTTCCAAGCTAAAGAGCCCCAAATGTTGCAACCTTTCCTCATATGGAGTTGATCCAGCCCCTTAACCATTTTGATTGCCCTTTTCTGCACCTTCTCCACCTCTACAATATCCTTTTTGAGGAGAGACCATCAGAACTATACACAGTATTCCAAGAGGGTCACACCACAGGTAGGGATGTCAGAGAATTCCTCCACGGATCTCAGTGAGGCCGAATGCCAGTGCATTCGGCCCCCTGAACTCCGTGGCAGAACAGCCTGCCCCCCCCCCCGTGGATCCCCCCCGGGACAAGACTTACCTGGGGCGGATCTTCTGGGCGGTGGCAGCAGCTGCCGCCGCCATTTCCAGTCTTGTTTAAAAAAAAGAAAAAAAAGACATGATAGGCTACATAAAGATTTATGTAACCTATCATAGCTAGGTCTAAAAAAAAAACACGACATGATAGGCTACGTAAATCTTTATGTAGTCTATCATGGCTGGGTGGGTTTAAAAAAAAACAAAAAACCACGTATACAAATGGCGGCAGCTATGGCCGCCGCCATTTGCGTTCCTTATTTTTGGCCATCTTAGTCTACGTAAATATTTACGTAGACTATGATGGTGAAAATAAAGGGGAATGCAAATAGCGTAGCGGGTGCTATTTGCGTCCCTTTTTGATTCTCTGTTTTAGCCTACGTAAAGATTTATGTAGGCTAAAACGGTGAATCAGAAAGGGACGCAAATATCACCCGCTACGCTATTTGCGTTCCCCTTTATTTTTGCCGTCATAGTCTACGTAAATATTTATTTATGTAGATTCAGAAGGCCAAAAATAAGGAACGCAAATGGCGGCAGCCGTAGCCGCCGCCATTTGCGTACGCGGTTTGTTTGTTTTTCCCCAGAGCCCTCCGCGGCCGGGAATCTGGCTGCGGATGGCTGTGGGCTGGGCTGGGCCTGGCCGGCTGTTCCGCGGAGCTGCCGCGGAGCACAGCCAGCCATCAAAGATTCCGGGGGGAGGAACGGATCGCCTCCCCCCCCCCGTCGAGGATTCCGGGGGGAGGGACGGAATGCCTCCCCCCCACCATCAACATAATCCACGAAAGGTAAGTCACTTTCGTACATCCCTAATCACAGGTGTGTATAAAGGCATTATGATTTCGACAGTTTTATTTCAATTCCTTTCCTAACGATCCCTACCATGGAATTTGCCTTTTTCCCTGCTGCCACACACTGAGTTGATGTTTTCAGGAGATCGTTACCTTGTCGTGGTGCTGGAGCTTGAGCACCTCAGTGACGTCATGAGCTAAACCGTGAAGGGACACCCAAGATGGGAAGGTCATGGCAGAGAGGTCAGACTAAATACGATCCCTGGGGAAGGAAACGGCAACCCACCCCAGTATTCTTGCCATGAAAACTAAATGGATAAGTACAACCAGAGATATGTCAGTATACCATTGGAAAATGGACTCCCAGGTCGGAAGATGGTCAAAATGCTACTGGGGAGGAACACAGGATAAGTTCAACTAGCCCCAGATGTGATGACGCAGCTAGCTCAAAGCCGAAAGGACGGCTAGCAGCTGATGGTGCTGGTGGTGAACGACGAATCCAATGTTCTAAAGATCAACACACCATAGGAACCTGGAATGTAAGATCTATGAGCCAGGGCAAATTGGATGTGGTTACTGGGGAGATGTCAAGATTAAATATAGACATTTTGGGTGTCAGTGAACTGAAATGGACTGGAATGGGCCACTTCACATCAAATGATCACCAGATCTACTACTGTGGACAAGAAGACCACAGAAGAAATGGAGTAGCCTTCATAATTAATAATAAAGTGGCTAAAGCAGTGCTTGGATACAATCCAAAAAATGACAGAATTATCTCAATTCGAATTCAGGGTAAGCCATTTAACTTCACAGTGATCCAAATATACGTCCCAACCACAGATGCTGAAGAAGCAGAAGTAGATCAGTTCTATGAGGATCTGCAGCACCTACTGGATAGCACGCCAAACAAATATGTTATTTTCATTACAGGAGACTGGAATGCTAAGGTGGGTAGTCAAACGACACCTGGAATTACAGGCAAGCATGGTCTGGGAGAACAAAATGAAGCAGGACATAGGCTGATAGAATTTTGTCAAGACAACTCACTGTGCATAACAAACACTCTCTTCCAACAACCTAAGAGACGACTTTATACATGGACTTCACCAGACGGTCGACATCGAAATCAGATTGACTACATCCTTTGTAGCCAAAGGTGGCGGACATCTATGCAGTTGGTAAAAACAAGACCTGGAACTGATTGTAGTTCAGATCATGAACTTCTTATTGCACAATTTAGAATCAGACTAAAGAGAATAGGGAAGACCCACAGATCAGGTAGATATGAGCTCACTAATATTCCTCATGAAAATGCAGTGGAGGTGAAGAATAGATTTAAGGGACTAGATTTAGTAGATAGGGTCCTGGAATAACTATGGACAGAAGTTCGCAACATTGTTCAGGAGGCGGCAACAAAAAACATCCCAAAGAAAAAGAAAACCAAGAAGGCAAGATGGCTGTCTGCTGAGACACTGGAAGTAGCCCAAGAAAGAAGGAAAGCAAAAGGCAACAGTGAGAGGGGGAGATATGCCCAATTAAATGCAAAATTCCAGAGGTTAGCCAGAAGAGATAAGGAATTATTTTTAAACAAGCAATGCGTGGAAGCGGAAGAAGATAATAGAATAGGAAGGACAAGAGACCTCTTCCAGAAAATCAGAAACATCGGAGGTAAATTCCAGGCAAAAATGGGTATGATCAAAAACAAAGATGGCAAGGACCTAACAGAAGCAGAAGAGATCAAGAAAATATGGCAAGAATATACGGAAGATCTGTATATGAAGGATAATAATATTGTGGATAGAGTTGACGGTGTGGTCAGTGAGCTAGAGCCAGACATCCTGAAGAGTGAGGTTGAATGGGCCTTAAGAAGCATTGCTAATAACAAGGCAGCAGGAGAAGATGGTATCCCAGCTGAACTGTTTAAAATCTTGCAAGATGATACTGTCAAGGTGATGCATGCCATATGCCAGCAAATTTGGAAAACACAAGAATGGCCAACAGATTGGAAAAAATCAACTTATATCCCCATACCAAAAAGGGAAGCACCAAAGAATGTTCAAACTATCGAACAGTGGCACTTATTTCACATGCCAGTAAGGTAATGCTCAAGATCTTGCAAGGTAGACTCCAGCAATTCATGGAACAAGAATTGCCAGATGTACAAGCTGGGTTTAGAAAAGGTAGAGGAACTAGAGTTCAAATTGCCAGTATCCGCTGGATAATGGAGAAAGCCAGGGAGTTTCAGAAAAACATCTATTTCTGTTTGATTGACTATTCTAAAGCCTTTGACTGTGTGGATCATAACAAATTGTGGCAAGTTCTTGGTGGTATGGGGATACCAAGTCATCTTGTCTGCCTCCTGAGGAATCTGTATAACGACCAAGTAGCAACGGTAAGAACAGACCACGGAACAACAGAGTGGTTTAAGATTGGGAAAGGAGTACGGCAGGGTTGTATACTCTCACCCTACCTATTCAACCTGTACACAGAACACATCATGCGACGTGCTGGGCTTGATGAAGCCAAGGCTGGAGTTAAAATCGCTGGAAGAAACATTAACTATCTCAGATATGCAGATGATACCACTGTGATGGCTGAAAGTGAGGAGGAGCTGAGGAACCTCATGACGAAGGTGAAAGAATCATAGAATACTAGTCTAAGGGTGCGATCCTATGTGTGTTTACACTGAAATATGTCCTACAACTTCCAGTATTCCCCAGCCAGCATGGAGTTGTAGAAGTTACTTCTGTCTAAACATCCATAGGATTGTACCCTAAGAGAGCAATCCTATGGCCACTAGACACTGTCTAGAAAGCCACAGGATTTTTTCGTTTCTGAAAAATGAAGTTATCTTTCCAGAAACTGCACTCCCCACCCCACCTTCTCATAGCTGGCGCAATGCCGCTGATGATGTCTCGACACTCATAAATGGAGTAAGGAAAGGGCAAAAAGGGGGTGGTCCTGGGGGGTTGGGAGGAGATCATGGAAGCTGCCTTAGACAGCTTCTTATTGGGTCTCTGGGCCCCTTCCATCCCTGAAGCCGTGGCTAGACGTGCAAAAATGCATGTCTAGCCACAGATGCGGAGTGGTTGGAACGTGGAGGAGAAGATCCCCTCCATGCTTTGCCTGCCCTGCATAGGATAGTCGGCAGCCTCCGAGTTCGCACATCCTTCTTTGGAAACTCCCCAGACTGTAAATGCTGCTCTTGCACAAAACTCCCTGCACCTACAACTTGGCAGGTCTGGTCCCATCAGAAGGGGCAACTATCCTTCCAAATTTTATTCAGTTCTTTCAAGAAATAAAAAAGTTATTGGTGGTTCCCTAAAAAAACACCAAAAAAACCCCACACATCAAAATTTAAAGGCTTGTAACACAAAACTCCATCACTTTTTGTCTGGAACTTGGCAGACATAATCCCCTCAAAAGGGACTACTACACCTGCAAATTTCATCTAATTCTAACAAACAAACAAAAAGTTATAGCTATTTGTTGATTTCCAATGATAGTCAACGGGAGGCAGAAAGGTTTAGGTTTCCAAATTGAAATTCGGCCCTGAGTCGAAGTAGGTGGACTCCAAATCAGTCCAAGCTGAGCTGGGCTGTTTTCCGAATCTCCAAATCGGGCTCTGAACGAAATCTTGCAGTTGGTGTGTACCTGTAATATGAGTGAATACATGTGTATATATTAGGTGAACAAAACATTTTGCTGAGGAAATCAGTGAAGGCATTATAGCATCTTTCAGCTGAACAGAGGCTGATGAAAAATTAGTAAAAGAGGCAGCAGCACTGAGAAGGTCTCACAGTCAGGGGGATTTTTCTTCCTCATTTGAAAGTCACAGTGGAGTGGAGTGGAGGGAAGTATTACAGCCACCATATGGCTCTAGCTTTCAGTACGGTTGAAGTTAAAAATAGAATGCCCCCACTTCGCAATGTATGTTGGCAGCCTTTTTAGACTTTCAAATTGGGCATTTGGTACATCTAAAGGAGAGTCAGTGCACTTCCTCCATCATATAATCATGCAGAAAAACATTAAAGCCATACCAAACTGAACTCAGAAACAATACATTTTTAAAATCTTTACATTGGACTTGGACTGGACAGGCCTTCAGACAGAGGATGCCTTCAAAATAGAGGACAGTTCTCTGGCAGCCCTTCAAATACAGGACTGTCCTCTATGAAAGAGAACACATGGCCACCCTAAGTGTGTGTTGTGTGTGTGTATAGTTTGTGTGGGGGGTGAAGATATATTCTTTGGAGATATATTTGTGAGGACTGTAACACAGGAGGGAAGCAATGATTAACACACACACACACTGCATACCACAGTCCTGATTTTGATTGCTCCCCACTGGCCCAGTTCCTATTAAATAATAAAAAACAGATACCTAAATGGATTCAGTAAGGCCAGGTCTAAATGCTACACTTACCACATTGTTAGACACTGGTGTGAATAGTGCTATGTGTGTGTTGCTTGCTCTGGACAAATCTTTGGTGATGCTGCATAAAAAAATAATAATCTGTGCTTGACTGTGGCTTTAAAAACGTTTCTAACTGTGCCAGGGAAGCATAGAGGAGAAACAAGGAGAGAGGCAGAGAGTGGTGCTGCTAGAACTGGAACCTGGGGCCAAGGCCTTGCATCCCTGAAAGCCCCCAAATGACCGCCCAGAGAGAGCAGCAAGTGATGAGAGACTCCGGGCAACAGAAGCAAAATCTATTTTATTCCTGTAGCCATAATGGTCTCCTGTTTAAGTGAGTTTTACAATGCAAAACTGCACATTTTCAGAGTACTTTCTTCAGGATTGGCAAATGGTTTTGTTTTTGTTACTTGTTATAGCATATCAGGAACATAGAAGTCATTGTAAAGTGTGAAGTGGTGGTTGGGGGAGAAGAGAAATGTTAGCTGACCTCTTCACAACTGAAGTAATACGCATGGCCCATGAGACCATTAAGTCTAGGGTCAAAAATGGCTTAGTTGCACCACTGGAAGCAGGTGAAGAAGACCTCAGAGCCTACCCCAGATGGATTTCCCCCACCCACTCCACATGGCCATCTACTATCTACTGCCCTGTGGGAATGATTCCAGGAGAGAAATGGAAGTAGACAAGGATGACACCAGACACCTGCTCCTGTTCCAGCTGGACTCTCCCTGCCCCAGCACCATTGTCTGTCAACTGTCCTGAGGGAAGGATCTTGATGGTTTGATTTTTAAAAAATTGTTAATATTCTTTATTGTGATTTTATTCATGTTACTTGTAAGCCCCCTTGTTAGGTTTTGTATCCTAAAAGGGGATGATGATAATAATAGTAATAACGATAATGATAATAATAATATAATCCCATCTAGTTAGTAGTAAAGCAGAAGTCAAGAGTTCAGTTTCCATTGTGTGTGCCCTTTACAAATATGGCTACTCTGTTCAGGCAGCCAAACTCCCTCGCTTTGTGCCAGTGCTTTGACTCAAACCATAGAGAAAAAGAGTGATTGATTGCCTCCACAAGACAGTGTGGTGGCTGGCCAGAGTGCCCAACTGCTCTAGTGACAAATAACACTCCTCCACCAATCTGGGTGCCATGTGAACTTAATGTAAACATTATACAAATGTCACAAGTAGGATAGCATGCCAAGCTATCACAGAATTCCTGAGGTGGAAAGCAAAGAGACTCAACACACCACCTGCAGCATGGAATATGCACTGCAAATGAGCAAAGACATCATCTGAGAACTCCAAACATTATGAGGTGACTATATGATTTTGACCAGGCCTCAGTCTTCCATTAAACACATCTGTAGTATTGAACTGCCCGCCCCCCCGATTCTGAGAGTTAAAAAGAATACAAAGAATGGTGAGGATCCATTCCAATGGAAGGAGGACCAGCCAGCAGCTGCACCAGGTGGATCCTGAGCCTGAGCCTGCTTCTGCCCCCGCCCACAGGTACTTAAGGCGGGGCTGCCAGAGGCTGCTCGGGAAGGGGCCAGTGTGATGTAGTGGCTAGAGTGTTGGACTGGGAGTCCAGCGATCTGGGTTCTAGTCCCCACTCAGCCATGGAAGCTCACTGGGTGACTTTGGGCCAGTCACAGACTCTCAGCCCAACCCACCTCACAGGGTTGTTGTGAGGATAAAATGGAGAGGAGGAGGATCATGTAAGCCGCCTTGGGTTCCTTGCAACAGGAAAAAAGGCGGGATATAAATGCAATAAAAAAAAAGGAGCCTGGAGAAGGAGGACCAGCCAGCAGCTGCACCAGGTGGATCCTGAGCCTGAGCCTGAGCCTGCTTCTGCCCCCACACACAGGTACTTAAGGCGGGGCTGCCAGAGGCAGCGCCTTGGTGTGTGCCTCGGCGTCGCGCCAAGTGCGATGCTAAGTACGCACTTAGCATCACACTTGGAGTCGTGTAGGATCTGAAGACCTACCCACCTGCCTCTCCAGAGACACCAGCAGCCACAATACCAGCAGCAAATAGCAGCAGCAGAGGGCAGCAGCTTTAAAGACAAGGGGAAAGTGGCAAACGTGGACTATCTGCTCCTTCTTAGCTGCTGTTCTCTTTTATCTCTTTTATCTTTTATATTCTTTTAAACTGTTGTACATTTTATATCCTAACATTTTAATATGTGCCTGGGAGGACTATTGGTTAACTCAGGGGGTCGGGGAGGTGCCACCATAACTGTGGTCACGGGCAGGGGGAGGCATGGCGTTGGGGGATTAACAGGCCAGCTGTGGAGAAGAGGGGCTAGATACCTTACAGCTGTCCCCTCTTCTGGTTCTTCCCCCAACCTGATGGTTCCTGGCAGCCTTACCAGTCCGCCCTCAGGTCTGGTGGTGCTGCTGCTGAATGCCAGGTCGGCCCAAAATAAAATCTCCCTCATCCATGATTTGATTGTGGATGAGGGGGCTGACCTGGCATGTATTACTGAGACCTGGGTGGGGGAACTGGGAGGGGTCACTCTCTCCCAGTTGTGCCCTCCTGGGTACTTGGTGCAGCACCAACACCGACTTGAGGGTTGGGGAGGGGGGGTTGCCATGGTCTATAGGAATTCAATCTCCCTCTCCAGGCTTCCTGCTCATTCGAGTGCAGATCTTGAGTGTTTGTACCTTGTGTTGGGTACCCGGGACAGATTAGGGATTCTGTTGGTGTACCGCCCACCCCGCTACCCATCAGACTCCCCGTCTGAGCTGACGGAGGTGGTCTCGGACTTGGTGTTGAGGACCCCCAGGATGATAGTCCTGGGGGATCTCAACTTCCATGCCGAGGCCGCTGTATCCGGGGCGGCTCAGGACTTCATGGCTGCCATGACAACCATGGGGCTGTCCCGACATGTCATCAGCCCAACGCATATAAAAGGACACACGCTTGATCTGGTTTTCTCAACTGGGCAGGAGGATGGTGATCTGAAAGTGGAGGACTTAACATCTGTCCCTTTGTCATGGTCAGATCACTTCCTGCTGAGGTTTAGACTCCTGGCGGCCTTTCCCCTCTGCAAGGGTGGGGGACCTATTAAAATGGTCCGCCCCCGGAGATTAATGGATTCTGATGGATTCCAGAGGGCTCTGGGGGATTTTCCTGCTGGTATGGCTGGTGCTCCTGTCGAAGCCCAGGTCTCTCTGTGGAATGCAGAGATGACTCGGGCGGTTGACACGATCGCGCCCAAGCGCCCTCTCCCTCTGAGCAGAGCCCGGCCAGCTCCTTGGTATACACCTGAGCTGAGGGCAATGAAGCAAGAGGGGAGACGGCTAGAACGCAGGTGGAGGAAAACTCATGCTGAGTCTGACCGAACACAGGTAAGAGCCCACTATCGAGCCTACTCTGTGGCGGTGAGGGTGGCAAAGAGACAGTTCTTTTCCACCAGCATTGCATCTTCTCAGCGTCGTCCAGCGGAGCTTTTCCGAGTGGTTCGCGGCCTGTTACATTCTGGGCCAGGGAGAGAGACGGTGGAACCCTCGGTAGCACGCTGTGACAAGTTTGCACGGCACTTTGAGGATAAAGTCGCTCAGATTCGTCATAAATTGGACACCACCATTAATGCAGTTCCATTTGTAGAGGCATTCAGAGCACCGTCTGGTCAAGTTTTATTGGATGAGTTTCAGTTACTGAGGCCTGAGGATGCGGACAAGGTGCTTGGCCAAGTCCAATCGACCACTTGTGTGCTTGACCCTTGCCCTTCATGGCTTATTAAATCAAACAACGAAGGGATGTCCGGCTGGGTCCAGGTGGTTGTAAATTCCTCCTTGAGAAAGGGAGTGGTGCCTGCCGCTTTAAAAGAGGCAGTAATTAGACCACTCCTGAAAAAGCCTAACCTGGACCCAGAGGATGTTAACAATTATAGGCCAGTGGCCAACATCCCCTTCCTGGGCAAGGTGCTTGAGCGGGTGGTTGTAGGACAGCTCCAGGCACTCTTGAATGAAACGGATTATCTAGATCCATTTCAGTCGGGCTTCAGGCCTGGTTTTAGAACGGAAACTGCCTTGGTCGCCCTCTGGGATGACCTCTGCTGGGAGAGGGACAGGGGGAGTGTGACCCTGTTGATTCTCCTGGACCTCTCAGCGGCTTTCGATACCATCAGACCATGGTATCCTTCTGGATAGGTTGTCTGGGTTAGGAGTTGGAGGCACTGCACTACAGTGGTTCCGCTTCTACTTGGATGGCCGATTCCAGAAGGTGGTGCTAGGGGATTATTGCTCTGTGCCATGGCAATTGTGCCATGGGGTTCCACAGGGCTCTATTTTATCCCCCATGCTGTTTAACATCTACATGAAACCGCTGGGGGAGGTTATCCGGAGGTGTGGGCTGAGGTGCCATCAATATGCAGATGACACCCAGCTCTACCTCTCTTTCTCATCAAAACCAGGTGAGGCAGTGGCTGTTCTGAATCAGTGCCTGGGCACAGTAATGGACTGGATGAAGGCCAATAAACTGAAACTCAATCCAGACAAGACAGAGGTACTGTTAGTGGGTGGTTCGTCTGCCCGGCTAGGTGATATTCAACCTGTTCTGGAGGGGGTTGCACTCCCCCTAAAGGATCAGGTTCGTAGTTTGGGGGTGCTCTTGGATCCAGAACTGTCACTTGAGGCACAGGTGAACTCAGTGGCACGGAGCACTTTTTATCAGCTTAGGCTGGTATACCAACTACGCCCTTATCTGGACAGAGGTAGCCTAGCTACAGTTATCCATGCTCTGATAACTTCTCGTCTGGATTACTGCAATGCGTTATACGTGGGGCTGCCTTTGAAAACGGTCCGGAAACTTCAGCTGGTCTAAAATAGGGCAGCAAGATTGTTAACAGGGACTGGCCTGTGAGCTCATATTACGCCAGTACTTTTCCAGCTGCACTGGCTGCCAGTCCATTTCCGGGCCCAATTGAAAGTGCTGGTGTTAACATTCAAAGCCCTTAACGGCTTGGGGCCAGGTTACCTGAAGGATCGCCTCTTCCCATATGTGCCTGCCCGGACCTTAAGATCATCATCAGCGGCCCTTCTCCGTGAGCCCCTGCCAAAGGAAGTGAGGCGGGTGGCTACTAGGAGGAGGGCTTTTTCTGTTGTGGCACCCCGGCTCTGGAATGAGCTCCCTAGTGAGGTTCGCCTGGCACCTACATTGTATTCCTTTCAGCGCCAGGTGAAGACCTTTTTATTTTCCCAGGCATTTTAGCATTTTAGCTTTCTAAATTTTTATCTTTGTTGTTTTAAATCTGTATTTTAAACTCCTGCACTGCTGCTAGGTTTTATTGTGGTTGTATTGTTATATTGTGGTTTTAATGTTCTATATATTTTAAATTGTTTTATTGTGTGTTGTTTGGTTTTAATTTTTGTGAACCGCCCAGAGAGCTTCGGCTATTGGGCGGTATAGAAATGAAATAAATAAATAAATAAATTTACTGAGAGAAATTTCTGTTTATCCTGTAAACTTAAAATTGGCATGTACTTTGAGGGACTATGACTAGTTCAGAAGTGGGCAACTTGTGGCCCTCCAGATGTTTTGGTCTAGAATTCCATCTGCCCCAGCCCACATAACCAATCATGGGAGTTGTAGGTCAAACCATCTGGAGGACCACATGTTGCCCACCCCTGTAATTTTCACAATGATTAATGGTGCAAAGGCTCTGTCTTCTTTTGCTTTTGACCACCCTACTCTGTCGGAAAGCTTAGATAAGAAGCTGCTGTAATTCAGGGAGCCCACAAGACTCTGGGTCAATCTTGTGACAATTAACTGTGTTCCATCATCTTAGTTTATCAGAACTGGGTAGTGCACAATAAACTGAGAGGGATCTAAGAGAGTAATCAATGATGTATACTTAAAATATCCCAGGATTCTTTGCCAATGTGAGCAAGGGCTGTTGCTTTCATTCTGAAGCAAGAACTACAGGCTTCTGTGGTTGTGTAAACAAGACCTAATATCTGTAATGTGAATTGAAAGAGATAACTGGTATGTTGGCCTTGTAGTCAGCATGTATTTACACTCCCCCCTCCACTTTCCCTTGTTTTGCTGCCTGCACCATGGCAGCAGCGGTTACAGCCTTCAAAATAGACATTAGAAAATGTGAAAATTGGCTGGAGAGCTGTAGGAACTTTTGTGTTCACCGCTTAATGTAATTGATTTAATCAGATCACAGCATCTTTCCAAAGCTGTGTGTGGAACTCTGCACCCATGGTAGGTGAGGGCTCCAGTGTTGTTTTAACAAACTGAAAACAAGCAAACAAAAGTTTAATGCTATGGATCTATCTCACCCATTTTCTTTATAGATGCAAAAATTAACATGTGAAAAAAGTAAAGGTTCAGTTTAATTAAACATTAAGAAATGTTGGAGCTGCTTAGAGTTCAAGGCTCAGCATGCTAGATTGAGTGGGCTTCTAAATTATTATGCAAGCTGCCATATAGATTTGGGCATATCACTTCAGCCCTCTGTAGTTCCGATTCATTTTCTACATAGTATGTGGCCTTAAACAATGACACAAAATACTTCCTGGGGTGACAGCCAACTAGTCAATGAGTACCCGGAGCTAAAGGGAGAAATTCATATATGCAAACTGAGAGAGAGACTGACATTGAATTGAGTTTGGATATATCTACATAAACTCATTTAACCTGATCTGTTGCTCAAAATAGTATAAGGAGTTGGACCGATTTACCCACTGGATTTTTGTGTGTGAATAGGTTCGAGCTATAGAAAACAAACTCCCTGGAAAAGACCCTGATGCTGGGAAAGACTGAAGGCAAAAGGAGAAGGGGACGGCAGAGGATGAGATGGCTAGATAGCATCATGGATGCAATGAATATGAACTTGAGCACGCTCCGGGAGAGAGCACAGGATAGGAAGGCCTGGCGTGCTATGGTCCATGGGGTCACGAAGAGTCGGACACGACTGAACGACTGAACAACAACAACAATAGAAAACAAAATTTGAGGCTTTATAAATACCACTTTACGGTTAAAATCATTTTTAAAGCTCCATGCTAATACCTGATGGGAATAACTATGCAGAGCAGCATACTGAAATTTTATTTTAGGCTCAAATGCAAGTGCAAGTGATTTTGTATCCAACAGCTGCTTAATTGCTTTGGGATCTGTGGGTATGAGATGCACTATATCAACTTAGTGATATTCTAGGGTTGCAGAGGGAAGAATTTTGTCTCTTTCAGATCAAAGCAAAACTCTTCACTGTGATGGGTTGGGTCTCCTAGGGAATCACACACCTGCTGACACAAGTACTATATAAATTGGGGGAGAAATATAAAGAAACAACAACAATACAGGTTACTTCTGGATGCTCCTATCCCATTCCCAAGGGCAGTCCATCTCCAATATCAGATATGAACAGATATTAAGTGAGAAGTGTTCATGCCTGGAGACAGAAAAGAGGGAACTGCTAATAGGATCCCAATGTGTTGGAAGAAATCTACTTCGAACTGCTCTGAGATAACCTTGGTAATGTGCTGACCTTAGTACAGAGCAAACAGCATAGAGATTGCTCTTGTTTATGGCTTGCCCTCTTGCCAAATAGCACTTTACAGTTTTGAAACATATATCCACCGCCACTCCAAACAGCTCCTCAGGACAGTTTACAATAAAACCAGACACAAATACAATAACCGTTCAGCCATTAAAAATTAAAACCTGAAGACCTACAGCACATATCAGCAGTAAGCCTCCTAGATAAAAACAGCCAGACTAATTGGCTGCTTTATTTACAGTTTATGTATTGAATTTCTTACTTTACCCAAAACCTTTAGGATCAGGTGAAGTTAAAATCCAGTTAACAAATAGTCAGCACATTGTTGTTGTTGTTCAGTCGTTCAGTCGTGTCCGACTCTTCGTGACCCCATGGACCATAGCACGCCAGGCTTTCCTGTCCTGCGCTCTCTCCCGGAGTGTGCTCAAGTTCATATTCATTGCATCGGTGATGCTATCTAGCCATCTCATCCTCTGTCGTCCCCTTCTCCTTTTGCCTTCAGTCTTTCCCAGCATCAGGGTCTTTTCCAGAGAGTTTTCTCTTCGCATTAGGTGGCCAAAATATTGGAGCTTCAGCTTCAGTATCTGTCCTTCCAATGAGCACTCAGGGTTTATTTCCTCTAGGATTGACTGATATGACCTCCTTGCAGTCCAGGGGACTCGTAAGAGTCTTCTCCAGCACCACAGTTCGAAAGCATCAATTCTTCGGCGCTCAGCCTTCCTTATAGTCCAGCTCTCAAAGCCATACATTACTACTGGGAAAACCATAGCTTTGATTAGACGGACCTTTGTTGGCAAGGTGATGTCTCTGCTTCTGACTATGCTGTCTAGGTTTGCCATAGCTTTCCTCCCAAGGAGCAAGCGTCTTTTAATTTCATGGCTACAGTCACCGTCTGCGGTGATCTTGGAGCCCAAGAAAGTAAAATCTGTCACTGCTTCCATTTCTTCCCCTTCTATATGCCAGGAAGTGATGGGGCCAGATGCCATGATCTTAGTTTTTTTAATGTTGACTTTCAAACCAGCTTTTGCACTCTCCACTTTCACCCTCAACAAGAGGCTCTTGAGATCCTCTTCGCTTTCTGCCATTAGGGTGGTATCGTCTGCATATCGGAGGTTGTTGATATGCAACCTAGCAGCTTGTTATCTGGTAGACTGCTTAAGGATGATTAAGGACAACTGAATTACTTAGTTAAACATTTTAGGTCCCATTGATTTCGACACAGGGGAGAGAAGCGTATGCTTAGTAGGTTGTTTGTAGATATGTCATAAGATGCATTTGATGCCTCTGATCTAGACGTTTGGTCCAGATGTGACAGCTCGAATGTGTAAATGAAAGTCCCCTGCCAAAGACAGTTTCCCTGTTTATGCTTCTGGAGTACAGCAATCTGAACACAGCTTAGATACCTCCCTTGAAAGGCAACAGGACCCCATATGCACAAAATATCTGCAACAGAGCAACTGATTAGGGGCAGTTCACATAACTAGGGTGGCAACTTATACATCACCAAAAAAGAGGACAAAAGAAGACACTGGTTTGCATAATATTTGCATATGGCTTTTTATATGTATAGATGCAAACTTAGAAATAATCATTATAATTTAATTAGAAATATAGTACATCTCACCATGACCAAGGGTTAGATCCAGACTTAAGTCATACTTAGAGAAGGCCCACTGAAGTCAATGGGGCTTAAGTTAGCTGTGACTAATTTAAGTCCCATTGACTTCAATGGGTCTACTTTAAGTTTGGATCCAACCCCAGGTGACCTATATGCTTGCCTACTCAGTCTGGTGTCCAGGAACTAACTATAGATGGGATCCTCAAGGCCCCAGCTCTCCCTGCGAATGGCTCTTTATCTGTAAACCAAAATTGGACAGGACAGCCCTTTAAATAGAGGATGGTCCTCTAGACACCCTTCTCATGCATTCACCTAGTGCATGGAGAGGCCATAGGATTGTGTCAGCTGGCTCCATTGCCCACCATGCTCATTGGCCACGCCCACAGCTGCAAAACACATCTCTTCCATTTCATCTCTGGTTCAGTTGGCTCATTTTGTTTGTCTTTATTTGTCCCATTTTTATGCTTTTGTCAGCTGTTGAGTTGGTGGTTTTTATTTTGTTTTATTTCTGATTATATGCAGCCTTAAGAACTGAAAAGACTAGTTCATCAGTGACTTTAATTTAAAACATTTAGGGTGCGATCCTATGTAGGACAGAAGTCCTACAACCCCAGCAGCACCAAGGCATGCTGGGAGTTGTAGGACTTTTGTCTGTCTAAACATACATAGGATTGCACTGTAAGGCTGCAGTTTTAGGGTCCCTGGAAAGGGCATCCTGGGGCCATAGGATTTTTTACATCTTCTCCTCCAAGGGCAGAGAGATAATTCTGCCTGCAGGGGGCAAGATCCAACCTCGGATGCCTCTTCTCCCCAGCCCTGTAGAAATCTCTGCAGCCATTACCTCCTCTACATTGGTGTTCTGAGGTCGGAGAGGGGGGAAAAGAGGCATGCCAGGGGTGGGCCAGAAGCAGTGCTGATGGAAGAGGCTGTGGATCCACAGGACCCCACTGACCCACTCTCAAAGGAGCTCCTGACCTACACCAGCCCTGGATCTTGCATATACTAAACCCCTCCCATTGGTTTCAATGAGAGGGAATCCATAAAATCAACCAGGCAAACAAAAAACCTGGGCAAAGAGGGAAGAAAACAGCAGAAATGCTGTTTTTTCCTCATTTCCACCCGGCTAGCATGAACTCGGCAGGGCTTCATAGGCTCTGAGCTCTGCTCAGGATTGCTCTGCTAATAAATAAATATAACATGGGAGACAGACATTTTTTAATTTGTATGATAATCCGTGGAATGAAAGCTTTTAAACTCTAATATTCCGAGGAGTGCATATTCCCCTGTTCCACTGTGCATCATTCTGTCCATCTGAATACTACAGAGTTATATTTGGATTCCTGCTTTTGACACAGTTGTTATACTCTAAAACAGAAGATAAAAGCTATGATTACTTTTCTAAAGCTGGTATCAGGGAGGAAAAATACATGGGAGTGATAGACTCTGGAGGGACAGTGGAATAGTCTGAAAGTGTCAAACACTTCATTAACATGGCTTGCTGAAGACTTCATTTCCTTTTTGATGGGTAGAGTGACATCAGCAGTTTGAAGATCTGTGGACTAGGAACTACATTAATATTCTCAGCTATGATTGAGCATGACTTTATTTACATTGCTTGTGCTTTTTGCTTTGTTTTTTAAAGAATCCCTCTTTGTTTGTCATTTCTTATCTAGGTGATCTAATAGGTCCAGCTAGCCTGCTACACAGAAGTGGAGATATGATTACATAGTTAATCTACTTGATAAACATCCAGTTACTTTCCCATTCTTTATATGTCTCTGTAGCACTCAAGAAAAGTTATTACAATACCTGGCAGAAAGCATCTCCTTCCAGGCATAGATAACTTAGCAGTTGGTTTAATACCTGCAGTACAATTGTTCCTCTTTCTCTTCCCCACTGGTCTTTTAAATTAAATTGATTTTGTACAAAATGAAAAGATTAGGTACCCAGGTTTTAATGTTTGATATTCTCTTGTTGATTGTTCAGGATTTCATGTCTTGCCACAGCTGCATTTTTGTGAAGACTTTGTAAGTTGTTCATGTAACGTTATATAGGGCAGAGATCTTGTGTTTGCTATTACTTCAAGTTCTACTGAATTCTGGGTTCAAAATAACAACAACAACAAGAAGAAGAAGAAGAAGCATCCCATTCTAGAACCATGTCAACAGCCACATTACAAATACTTACAATCCAAATCACTTTTTTTTAAAAAAGAAGAGACTTGGGATTAATGATGTTTTCCCATAAACTTTACCTTACAATCCTTTTGGTGCCTGGTATATTAAGGGAGCAATCCTATGGCTGCTAGTCATTGGCTAGATGGCCATAGGACATCTGGTTTTCCGGGAACTGACATCAGAGCCCATGCTCTGAGGTCGGTTCCTGGAGAACCGACCTTCCCCCCTTCTGTGCTGCCTTGCAGGCAGTGTTGAATGGCTCCAGGCTCAGTCAGAAGTGGACCACAGAGTGGCCAAAACGGGGCATTCCAGGGTGGGGAAGGTGGAAATGCTGGTACAACACATCCTATGTGTTGTCCAGCAGCCTCCTCCCTTGCTCTGCCTTCCCACGGCTAGACAGCCGAAATCGGCTGTCTAGCCACAAATGCAGGGCAGGAGAAGTGTGGAGGGAATGATCCCTTCTGTGCTTTTCCTTCCCTGCATTGGATAGGTGGTTGCCTCCGAGTTCAGAGGCGGCCGCCTATCCCCATAGGATTGCGCCCTTATTTTGGTAATGATGGTTAGCATACTCCAGGGATAGGCAACCTGGTGCCCTCCAGATGCTTTGGACTGCAAATCCCATAAATCCCAGGCAGCATGGACAATGGGCAGAGATTATGGGGTTTGTAGTCCAACACATCTGGAGGGCACCAACCAGGTTGTTTACACCTGACTCTATTGTTTCAGTTGCCGCTAATCTGTTTTCTTGACGCTTTCTTGAAGAAAAGACACACACATTTCCTTTTCTTTTTCTTTTGTTGTGTCTAGTTTGAGTCATACTCATTGAGAATGAAGTGAGGAATAAAAATATTTTAAAGAAATAAATATCTGAATAGCTTGAAAGCTGTATATTTGTCTTCGTCCCATGCTAGCTTTAGTGGGAACATAGGAAGGAGTCCTTCCAAGCTCTACCTGGTGATGCCAGCAATTGAACCTGGATTCTTCTGCATGCAAATCGTGTGTTCTACCACTGAGCTACAGCAATTCCAGAGACAGTCCTGAATTGTTCCTTGCCTGAGAGCAAGCAAATTGCTACCTCATGTTCTTCCTGGAGATGACAGTTGGAAGGAGGAAGAGTAGCTGTTAAGGAACTGTGTGTGTGTGTTACATCTGTCTATGGAGAGGAGCTAAACACAGTGTCTCCTGACCTTCAGGAGTGTAGCACATTCTGTCCCCCATTTCTGTCTTTGGGAATTAAGGCCTATCCTTCAGACTCAGAGTTTTCCATCATGCATTCATACAGCAGGTGCACTAGTAGTTTCTTGTTTTATTTTTAGACTTGGTATTTTTAAAGCACATTTGGCTTTGGGCTATTTCCATTCTTAGCGCTATCAGAACAATATTGATATGATTATTTAACCAAAGTTCATAATTTTCTTTGCTCTTTTCTTCACTGTCTTCTCTGAAATTGGCAAGCATAAACATTCTCTCCCCCCTCCCCCCTAAAATAAGCTGAAATATCCCATTTTAAAGCTCCTGGATATGCTTTCCCCCTGACACAATAGTTCTTTATGGCTTCAGTAAATGTTAGCACATTGCAAAAAAAGGCTTTGGGATAGGCATACAGCTGGGTTTCAGCACCTGGCACAACAGAGCTGTCAAAATGAATGCCCTCCACCTCCTCTGTATACATCTACCAAGTACTCAGATGAATAATAGATGGTGTGAGATCATACATTTCCTTCTGGATTATATGAGCAGGTGAGGACATCACAAACTTATGTTAATTACTCCATAAATGCAGGCTGATCATAGCAGGCTGAAAAGACTTTGAGTAAGTGATGACAGTGTATAGCTTGCTCTCACCGAACTGGTTTTATTTCATGATAAAGAGACAATTATAGAGCATTACCCTATGCCTTGGGAGGCAGGGGGTCTGTAGTCTTCTGTGGTGGATGCATATTCATTCTTCATATATATTCTGAAGCTAGTCTGTGTCAGCTTCATGCTCCTTTCCCCAACGACTCTTTTTCATTCACCTTCTACTTCAGCTCTTTGCTGGTGGTGATGCGATACCATCCATTTCCAATGGATGAGTGTGGTGCTGTGTGGCTGCATGGGTTACTGTTCTTGCTTTGCCTTACTTTGTTGTGTGTGCCCCCCTCCCATTTATTATTGTTGTTCTAAAAGATCTGTCTTTTGCATGAAATGGCGGGGATCATGCATTTTTAAAATAGATTAGTGAGCAGAAATAAATTGTGGTTATGGATTGAGATGAGAGTGGAAAGAGTTGCAAGTATATATTTAAATGCTTGGCCATGAGAGAGAATTGCAAATACTTAAAAAAATACTTGGTAGTGAGAGCGAGCAAGCGAGCGAGAGTGAGTCGCGAATGGTTTTTAAAAAGCCTTGGATGTGTGAGAGAGTTGCAAACATATTTTAATAAGGCTTGGATGTGAGAGTTGCAAACTTTTTTTATTTTAAATGCTTGTTGCGAGCAGAGACGGTGCAAAGAAGAGTCGGACAACAAACTTTGGATTGAAATTGGTCCACTTTTATTGAAATAACTGCAAAGGGGAGACATAGGACGGGCCCTGCCTGTGTCAGCGGCTAGCTGGCACCTTTTGGGTGATAACATTCCCAGCCTGAGGGGTGGCATACATGCATCGCCGCCCCTCTGGTCTGCCCCTCATGGGGGAGGTAGACCTTCCCATGTCACCCCCTCTCAGGGCTGCACAGCTCCTGGGTGAGTGAGGTGAATCGGTCTCCCAGGTAACCCTTATCCCCCACGCCGAGCCGCATAACCCATGCAGGAGGCCTCGGGCATCACCTGTCACCGTAAGGTGCCTCTGAATGCTCACCATCCCTAAGCTTGTTCTCCTTGGCCCATCCTAACTGAAAGA
Organism: Heloderma suspectum; assembly: GCF_057233095.1. Lineage (NCBI taxonomy): Eukaryota > Metazoa > Chordata > Lepidosauria > Squamata > Helodermatidae > Heloderma > Heloderma suspectum. The sequence goes on along the minus strand of NC_139462.1, from coordinate 173,885,692 downwards.
TGAATGCAACCAAAGCTGATTAATAATTAGCTGAAATTACCTATCAGACACACCAGTCCCAATAACAATGTGAAATAGGCAAAAAGACACGCAGTCTACTCCAATCGGACTGTGAGCCCAAAATTCCTACTTGCCCCCCAAAAAGGATGACTGGTTGGTACCCACATTGCTTAAGGGTGGGTGGGAGGGAGCAGCGTCAGAAAAGACTGCGAGGAGAGGGGCGCAGGATGGAGACAAAGGCCCCTGTGGCCCCTCCTCCTCCCAAACGGTGGGACGGACTGCCCAATGGCAGTCCGCGCCCATCCTCTTCACCCCACCTGCCCACAACAACACCCCCCCCACGGCCAGGCAAGTCGGACATATCGGTAGGGCATATGATGTGTGTGTGTGTGTGTGTGTGTGTGTGAGAGAGAGACAGACAGAGAGACAGACAGAGAGAGAGAGAGAGAGAGAGAGGCTTGGAGGTGAGAGAGAGTTGCAAACGTTTTTTTTAAAAAGGTTTGGTGGTGAGAAAGGATTGCAAATGTTTTGTAAAAATGCTTAGTGGTGAGAGAGAGAGTTGCAGACATTTTTGCAAAAGGCTTCATGGTGAGAGAGAATTTCAAACACTTAAAAAGGGGGGTGGTTGTTGGAGAGAGGGTGGCAAGCTTTTAAAAAAGTCTTGCTGGAGCAAGAGAGTTGTAAATGTTTGTTTGTTTGTTTGTTTGTTTGTTTGTTTAAAGACTTGCTGGAGAGACCACGGGGGGGGGGGAGCCCTTTCCAACTTTCATGCCTTTCCAAGCTTCCATAACATTCTGTGCTGCACCACCATATAACATACTGGGAAACTGCTGTGCCATATGGCCTTGGTTCCACTTCTGCTGCCTCACCAGTCAGATGGGCCATAAGCCACCACTGCAACATTCATACAGTTCTCTACAAATGACACAGAAAGAAACTGCATTTCCTTTTTTTAATGAATGTGGGAGAAAGCAATACTACCAGACTCATCCATTCCTGGTTGATGTTGTCATTGGATATCGAGAGTGATCGCAAGAGTAAGGCTTCAGAAGAAAGGTAAGTAGTTCAGTCTTGGATATCCTGTTGCAGTCCAAACCTGGGTATTTTCTGCAGGCTATGTGAAGCCTTCCTGTCTCAGCAAACTAAATGTCTGCCCAACTCCCAGGTACTGGAAGGTATCATTACTTACACAGGTAATGGGCCCTGCACAACTCCCATTCAATGAAATTGAGGCTGAGCAGGGGAATGTCCCACTTGTGCTCTTACTGACCAGATTTAAGATGGAGATGGCAGAGAATCATTTGCATTATAAAACATGCTAAGAAATATTGTCACACCCCAACCTTCAGGATTAGGATGAGGTATAAATCTAGACCAACAGTTAAAAAGTGACCTCTATTTCCGTAATGATATGATTATAACAACTGATTATATGCTTTCATTGAAATGTTGACAGCTTGCTCAAGGAGTGGTTAGCTATAGTTATTTACACTTTTTAAAATATCCATTCCTATTGCTCTGGAGAACGCACTTTAAATTAATGGGCCATCAGGATGTCAAGAAATCCAGTACTCAAGCTCCATTGTGAAATGACTGACAGCACAGGCATTAATAACAGGCATAATGAATTTTCAGTATTAACTTGCATACAGATGCATCAGATGAAGCTGGTCTCCTGGAAATGCTGTTTGGTTCACTTAGGCTTCAAAGACAATAGTATGTGGCATTTGATTGTTTGCCAGTATTATTTTATATTTGACTTAGAAATGGAAGCTTGCATTTGTGAAGCATAAACTGGAAGCTGTGGGTTATTTGCTTGAGATCCTCATCTCCATGGAGGCTGTGAGCAGCCTGCTGCTGCTGCTGGTGAAAGACAGGTACCTGCATGATGTTTGTACCCCACTACCTGACAGGGCTAATAGCTTCAGGATTTGGATGGGGAAAATGGCATGGGAATCCTTCCCCCAGCATTGCTACCTGCATCTGATTCAGCTTTTGTGCATTAAACCAACCAGATAAGAAGCAAACCTGGCCTCAATCCTAAATTGTGCCCAGGACCTAGTGTGGGATGTGAGTGTTCTTGAACCGACTGGAAACTGTAACCACGGTGCTATCAGATTTTATTTGTATGGAAGTGGAAAATTGCCAAGGAAGTCCAACAAAATCACATTTGATTTTCATAAGAAGGACATTGAAAGAGAAAGTCAGAGTGTCAAATCTCTCCAGAATGCAAAACCATAATAATAGAAGCTCAGTTCAGGAAAGGCAGCGAAAAGTCCAAGTGATCACCAGCAGGGTTAACAAGCAGTGTCAAGGAAGCTGTTATAGGGCAGAGTCCAACGAGGCACTTGAACCTCCACCAATTCCCTTATCTCCCACCAAGATCTGTCTGCAAGCGTGACCCACCACTTGCGGAAGAAAGATTTAGCATTTTCGGGGCAACTGGAAATGAGCAAAAACACTCATTTCTGGAATGGGGCAGGTCAGTGGAGCTCACATAAGGAAGCTCCACTGACCTGCCCCAATCAAGAAATGAGCGCTTCTGGTCATTTCAGGGCTTTCCCTGAAATTTCTGTTGTGCAAGTGGTGGGTCCTGCTCATGCAACGGAATCGGCAGAGTGCAAGAGAATCAGTCGAGGTGTAAGCACCCCATTGGATTCTGCCCATAGAAAAGAAGGCTTCATTCAGAAAATGGAAGTCTTCGCCAAATGAGGAGAACAGAAAGGAACACTAACTTGGACAAAAGAAATGCAAGGAGACAATAAGGCATGGGTCAGTTAGCTTAATGTTTATTTGTGTAATGTTTAATGTTTAATGTTTATTTGTGGTAAATTGGTGGTAAGTGTTATTAGAAACAAAATGGTCAAACATATAGATGGATAACTGTTGCTGAAGAAGAATTAACATGGTGCCTGCAAAAGTAAGTCCTACCTCATTAACCTTTTCGAGATATTTGAGAGTGTCAACAAGCATGTGGATAGGGGTGATTCAATAGAAAAAGAGTGCAATAGAAATAGGGTGCAATCCTACTGACATTTTTGTGGGCAATTGCTATGAAAATGCCATACAACATAGAGGTGGCCCTAGTTAGGAAAACTGCAAAATTTCAGAATGCAGAGTTTCTGTTCAAATGGGGGAGGGGTAAGAGAGTCACTTCCTTTTGCCCCCCTCCCACCCCTGGAGAGGGGTGGGGGGTGTTTTGGCAATGTATATGAAAATGGCATATATTATAGAGATGTCCCTAAGTAAGAAAATTTCAGAAGGGTAGGTGTAGGGGCTAGGGAGTTATGATAAATTAAAAACAATTTAAGACTTTGTTTGTTTGTTTGTTTGTTTTCTCATCAATTGGGACCAAAGTCATGGAAAGTGCAATAGGACAGGGGTGGGTGATAAATGTGGTATATACAGTGGCAGAGACACAAGGACTTGAACAAGAAGACTGCTGCTGGCACATGTCCCAAGGGCCCAGGAGCTGGCGGCAGTGGCAGAGACGATGACAACTTCCTCAGCCAAGAAGATGGCTGCCAGCATGTGTTCCGAGGGCTCAGGTGGGGACTCCTGCAGCATGTCGGGGGTGTCAAGGGGTGAAGTGGGTTGGGAGGCCCCTGAATCAGCCTGAAGTGAATTGAGCCGGCCTCAGAAGCCCCGAAGCAGCCTCTGATGTGGATCAGGGGGTCCCTGCACAGCCCTACTTTCTAAGAATTATACATGAACTTCAACAAAGGCAGACCAAATATCCATATATGTATCCATTCTCAAGTGGATCCCACCCGTTTAAGTGTTGAAAGTATCATTAGGTCCTAATCCATTGCATTATAGGAGATGAGCAAAATGTGTGCGTGCGTATAGACATACACACACACAGCGTTATTAGAAGAGTAAGAACCATAACACTGATAAAGATTTGAACTTCTTAAGTTGTTTTTAAAAAATCTCATCATGTTGGCTGCTAGGGTTGAAATTGCACAATCACACACACACACACACACACACAAAGTCTAATCACCAAAAAGAAAATATAATTTTCCTTCCTCTTGAGTTAAAGGGTGTGACAAAAGACAATGGAGTTTGCTCCTGCCAGGCCATTAGGCAGAGTGAGGCAACTACTTCAGGTGGCAAATACTGAGGGGTGGCAGTGGCAGTACTCTAGCCCTTTCCCTCTTTAGGAGGACGGAGCTGTGTGTGCCACACAGCCTGTCTTGTACCCCCTAAACTAGCCTACTGTCCTCTGGTGCAGTGGAGGACACTGTCCTGTCACCAGTGTTAAAGTAAAAATTCAACTGCCCAGTTTGCTTCTGTATGTGGAACGGGGGGAGGTGCCATCTTGTTATGGCCTATTGCCTCAGGCAGCAAAATGTCTTGGGCCAGCCCTCTCCTAGAAAGTTTGTGCTTAGGATTTCTCACATCTCACCCTAAAACTACATTCACCCCTCACAAGAAAATCTCCCAAAATACCTGAGAGAGTCACAGACGATAAGAATTGATCTCAACCTTCAAGCTGACTAAAGAAGAGCACATTCCAGCCTTCCTGCTTGGCTTGCATCTCTGCTGAGGCAGAACCAGCAACATGGAAACTTATTTAGCTTCTTCGTGTCGCTGCCATGATTTATGAGACTAGCACAAGCCCATTTTATTAAGGCAAGGCTAAAACCTCTCTGGGAACAATTCTATTGCCAGGGGGGTTTCTTTACACAAACACTTCCATTTGGTTGGGTGAGGTGGGGTATGCCTCTAAAATAATTTCACTCATTACAGAAAGAATAAGCCCTGAATGTGATTGAGATGGGCTCTGTTTTGTGAGAGGAAATTATATCCAACTGAAGGTACATTTGCCTAATACCCTCAGCTCATCATGTTCCCATTTGAAGCACCTATAATGAGGAACAGAGGCCATTAAAGTAAATACTTGGTGATAAATCCTAACCCTTTTCTCTGGCTGTGTAAATCCATTTTATTTAGGCAAGGTTTTTTATTAAGCTTAGGAATCTATAAATGCAGCAGTGCAGGAGATTCTGACACCTTCAACTTTATGAAGAGCAATTGCACGGGTGCCCCTGAAAGTGCTTTAGAGGTTGTCTGACACTCAGTGTGCATGGGTGAGACACAGAAACTCAGTTTTAAACACACCTGAATCCAGTTTTTCCATTAGTTGAGGCCACACAGAACTCCCAATTGCATTTCAACCTTTCTGTGATATTTGTGTCCTGTGAATAGAAGTATCTGTCTATAGTGCATTCTGAGTCTTACCACATGCACATTTTTCCCCACAGAGTGTAATGGCTTTTGTACCCATGTGAGAAGGCATAGTCTGAAGGCACACGAGGCAGCCACTGTAGGTCTGGATCCAATCAAAGACTGAATGGGAGACCGATCACCGCAGGTAAAGGTATTCTGCCTTCCATTTCATGATGAAAGAAAGGAGGGATGTACTATAAAAACAACAACACAACAAATAAATGTGCTCTAAAAATGGAGTTGGATCCAGAGGCAGTCATACTTAGCGTAGGTCCCTTGAAATGACTTTGACTTCAGTTAGAGTAGGCCCCTAACTAAGTCAATGAGATTTAAGTTATTCATTACTCACTTGTCTCATTAAGTTCAGTGGGTCTACTCTAAGCATGACAGAGTCTCCATCCAACCCACTGTGCATACAGCCTTCTACAGTTGTGTGTCATCAGCTAGGTTTGCCAGGACTCAATGTCTGACTGAAGGTTTCAGGGTTTCAGCCTACTTCTCAGGAGAAAGAGTCACCTCTCAGGATGAGGAAGCAAGCTGTTTTAGAAAGACTTCATTTCCCTGCCTTCTCTTTCCCATTCTATACTGCAAAGCGCTCCCTTTTCCCAGGATGTTCCCATTCTTAGTATCTTTTTCTGTTGGGGAGAGTGAGAAGGGATCAAACTACATGTTACATTAAAGCCAGTAGTGCATAGCTGAGCATCATCTATCTTTTTACTCTGGAGTAGATGCACACCTGCAGCCAGGAAATCAGAAGACGTTTACTTCTTGGGAGGAGAGCAATGACAAATCTTGATAAAATAGTTAAGAGCAGAGACATCACAGTGACAGCAAAGGTCTATACCATTTAATGCATAGTTAAAGCAATGGTATTCCCTGTAGTATTCTATGGCTGCGAGAGCTGGACCATAAGGAAGGCTGAGCGAAGGGTGATAGATGCTTTTGAACTATCAAAAATTGTGGTGTTTGAAGAAAATTCTGAGAGTGCCTTGGACTGCAAGAAGATCAAACCAGTCCATATTCCAGGAAATAAAGCCAGACTGCTCACTTGAGGGAATTATATTAAAGGCAAAATCGAAGTACTTTGGCCACATCATGAGAAGACAGGATACCCTGGAGAAGATGCTGATGCTAGGGAAAGTGGAAGGCAAAAGGAAGAGGGGCCGACCAAGGGCAAGGTGGATGGATGTTATTCTGGAGGTGACGGACTCGACCTTGGGGGAGCTGGGGGTGGTGACGGCCGACAGAAAGCTCTGGCGTGGGCTGGTCCATGAAGTCACGAAGAGTCAGAAGCGACTGAGCGAATAAACAACAAAAGATGCACACAGCCCTGGTTTGGATTGGGACTGTGCACCACAATGGGAGGATTAAACCATTCTCCCACAGCCATTTGCTCCTTAACCACCACCCCTACACACACACACACTGGGGGGGGGGGTAAAAAAAAAAAGAGAGAGAGAGAAAGCCTCCATTGGTATCATATATAATAACTTACCTTGCTGGAGGAAGGGGATGGAGAAAGGATTTTCATGATTCTTTTTTCCTCTTGCAACCACCTCCTGAAAAGCATGACAGGTGCAGCATGAGAGGTGGCACAGGGGGGCTGCAGGGGGAAGGAGGAATCATCTCCCCACACCTCCAGCAACAAGCCTCTGTCTGCTGCACCCTGGCTCATTCCATGAATGGAAGGGGCCTTTCTGTTCATGGACTGGCCAATATGGATCCAATCCTGCATATATTTAATGTCACATGTAATTTGGACCTGAGTTACATGCAGGAATGAGGTGTAAGAACATTCCTGGTTTGTTTATGGACAGAGGCATTGCATTCCTAGAAGTTGTAAGTTGTTAACAGACCCAGGGACCCATGCTGTCCCTCTTTAAAATGTTTGGTAATCCCATTTCTTATTAATAGTCTTTATCCTGAATGTTTTTTCAGCTAGCATTCTTGCAATATTCATATTCTTGCTTCTGATCCATGACTCTGGGAATAAAACTTTTCTCAGCTGGCTGCTGATTGTCAAACTCTTCTATTTCAGTTTTAAATCCTAGTTCTCATTTTGATTCCTTGACTTCAACATTGCGCAGAAAGATTCAACACACATAAAAGACCAAAATTCTGCCATTTTTGTATGCTTGTAAAATTAACAGGTCCTCAGATGTTGTTTTAAAGTCACTAAATGAAATTGGACCTCTTCCTCAGATGTCAATTATATTCTGCTGGTACATGGATTTAACAAATGTAGCTACTTTTTAAATTCAAAATGGAGCTATATTTTAGACTGTGAATAATGTCAAAAAAGGTCCATAAATGAAATATTACTTTAATCACACTGGATATTCCATTTAATTCAGTGGTATTATCTGCATACAGCCTTCAGACCAATTACACGAAGCCTTCAGAGTTGACCTGAATAACATATGTATTTCAGATAATTTGCTGTTGAGTCAAAGTTATTATATATATTCTGCTACTACTGTGCTATGTGTTTTAATAGTGGCACCCAAAAATGTAATTTTTACTATGTAACATAAGGCCTGGTATCTGCTAAGAGAAAATTAACTTAAAAACCAAAAGACCTTTCTGGATAAGGTTTAAGCAGAGGACAAATAGAATGGCCATATGTCCTCTTTTACAGCATCTATTTGAATTGTTTCTGACCATAACCAGGTATGCAAAAAAAGAACAGGAGAGGGAAGATATTCATAAGTAATCAAGATTAAGAAGATGAATAAGTGTTAAGGTGTTATGGGAAGAGATGTACAAGAATTTTATTTCTATTTGCAAATCATCAGAACTTGCCCCATTCACAACCCTGAATGCAAAAAGGAATGCTAATGCTTGCACATTCTTGAGCCTGTGATCGCATTCGGAAAATGCATATTTGGGGGAGAATGCACACTTTCAAATTTGCATTAAAAAAGAAAAATGCAATTTCATGTTTTAGTCAATGGGGGGGAAAGTGACCACTTCTTTAAAATGCACAGAGAAATGCCTACACTCCCCATTTGAAACACTCTTCTTGTTTGAATGAAAATAAAAACAGCAGGTCACACACAAAAAGAGAAATGAACCAGATGAACCAAGTAGTGAACCAAGTGAACAAAAAGAGAAGTGAACCAAGCTTCAAAATGGCATCCAGAGAGTCTTGTTGAGCTCAAGCATCCTTAGTTATGAGAAGTGCTACACACTGCAACTTTAGTGTTCCAGCAGCAACACTGTTGTTTTCTTCAGCAAACGTGTTAACTGTGGAAGTAAAATGTATGTACACACATCTGGGAAACCTACAAATGTTTAAAGATGCACATACATGCATATTTTATTTACACGTGTTAGGAACATGCCGCAAAAAACATGAGAATAACAACAATTTTTTTCCCAACAATTGTAATGAAAAGCACTGCCCTAATATTGATGCAGGCTTGTCTACATTCAAGTATCTCTGTGTAAGAGATCTGTTCTCTTGACAGCTTTGAAAGCAGAAATAATAGATTTGTCAGCTACTGCAGCTGCTGTAGGTCCAGAACTGTCACAATATTTCTGAAATGGGCATCCGTCAAACGGAGAAGGCAATTGTAAATGATATATCTCTTCTTTTTTTTACCACAGCCTAAGAAATCTTTCATTATACTGCTTTTTAGTATCAGTATTAACATGCCACTGAATGTTAATCTCAGTAAATGATCTCAACAAGATTTAAGATGACATTATTTTCAGCAATTTTCCTATGTCTCCCAGCCTGATCTCTCCCCCATCCTTAAAACTCTCTGCTGAGAATTACATAACTGTACATTTGCTCATAATGCAGACTTGCCTTTGAGGAAGTTACGTGGATGCACCCACCTCTAGGCCTTCATCTTGGTCATGTCCCCAGTAGACAATCATTTTCATTATGCTGAAGGGTCATTGGTTGATTGCTCTAAAACAGATATTCTTGATTTCAAAACCAAGGCAATATGGCATTCTAGTCTTATATCAGAGTAGTTATTAATCTGTAATTAATAATCACAGTAATTATTAAACAAAAACAATGCCTGGTACTAAAAACACAGCAGTGTAAGTATTGCCTTACACTGCCTACTTTTAAAAAAGTTGGATGACTTCTGCCTGACAGAAACAACCTCCAGGAATGCTAAGAGTATGGAGACCCAATTTGCAGCCATCTCATTTCAAATACCTGGTTATTTGGTATCTGGCAGAGGGATGTTCCTCTGGGATGTACAGACAATTTTGCTGGGCATGATTTGGGTCTTGTGAGGTCACCACTATTGTAAGGAAAGAGCTTGTGACTTGCTCAGTGTAATTCATGAAGTTACATTAGGGGAAAGCTTTCATTTTGTGAAAGAGCAGAAAATAGACAGCTTCTTTATTTAAAAAAATATATTTGGGGCTCCTTTTGTCCTGTAGAAATAAGAGCCTAGTTTAGAAAAGAATTTCCTGTATGGTGATCTCATTATACAATTCCAGAGTCTGAGAAATATCTGAGGTAAATGTGACTAAATGAGTAGATTCTCTTGCATGGGAAGTAAGGGATTCGTATGATAATGAGAGCTCAGATTTTGAGATGGAACTGTATAAAAATCACTAGGCCTTATATTCTCCCTGTGGCCTTTCCCCAAAGCCCCTTTTCTTCTCTGTAAACCTCAGTGGAAATAGCTACTCATAGAATAAAAGCTGTTTAATGTATGTTACCAATTTTGGTTGAATATGCACAATTTTTAATATGGCAACCGATTTAATGCCTGACAGTATGCCCACTAATGTTTAGCGATGGCAGAAGACATTTTACTTGGGTCATTAGAGTTCAATAGGACTATCTGGATTGTAGACTCCAGCTTTCAAAGACTAGGGGAGCCATAAGTCACTGTCTAGAGGGCCATCAGATTTTTCAGTTTCTGGGAACTGAGTTCAGAGCTCAGTTCCCCGAAGCCATGCTCCCTGCCTCCTGCCCCACCCCATTATAGCCAGCATGGCTCTCTCCATGCCAGCTACATCTCCTTGCTCAGAATTGGAGCACTGAGATAGGGAAAAGAGGGTGGTCCCAGGAGTGGGGAAGGGAGGAGACAGCAAAAGCTGCATTACACAGCTTCGTATGCGCTGCTCAGCCTGCCCCCTCCTGCTCCAATGCTCCCCAGCTAGACAGGCGAAATTGCCTGTCTAGACAAAAATGCAGGGTGGCTGGAGCACAAATGTGAGGATCGCCTCCATGCTCCAGCCACCTTGCATTGCATAGTCATCAGCCTCTGAATTCAGAGGATGATGACTGCCACCATAGGATTGTGCCCTAGGTCATGTAAGGTGATACCTGTCATGACCGAGGAGTCCAGTAGTGATCTGGATATGGACTTGGAGTCTGAAGAACCAGTGGTGCCAACAGAGGAAACTCCAGCCCCACCCACCACTGCAATATCCAAGACCCCTGAGCCCAAGTGACCACTAGGAGCTTGGAGAACAGCCACCACTCCATTCTCCAAGAGCCCCACATTCCATGGAGCTAATGCACCAATGCCAGTAGCATGCCAGGCATGTGTTCTTGGAGAGATGGAGGAGTGCTAGGCTACAGGTCAGAGGCCTGTCCCTTTAAGGCTTCTGTTTTGTAGGAAAGGCCGGAGTTTGGGACTGTAGCAAAAGATCCTTCAGTTTGGTTTCACACCTTGTTGGAGCCAGTCGCTAACTAGGAGCTCTCCTGGGTGCTGCAACATCTGGCCTGCCTTGCTGTAGGCCCAATGGGCTTCTGCTCAGACCAGAATACGACACCAACAGACCCAAACCAGGGAATCTGGTAAATTATACCTTACTATCTGCCTGATACCTATATGAACAAAGGCAGCTTCACTTTCTAGTCATTTTCAAACTGTCAGCTTGAAGCCTTCCTTCCATAGTAACAGTAACCAAGGCAGCCACAACTGTCTTATGCCAAATATACAGCAGCAAAGCCAGGTTCCTGGCCTACTTGCTTACATTATAACCTCACTCAGAGTTCACTCACAGGGTACAAATACTACAAAACATACACACACACACACACAGTGTTTCTTGAAAAGGAGGAAAAGACAGAATAGCTGTACAATGACTTTTGATTGGTAGTGCTATCACTGTGAGATGGGAGATCAAAATGTAATTTGCCTGGGTCATTGCTGAAAAGCTTTTTGTGTGATGGTCCTTTGCATGGAGATTGCAACATTTAAATGCTCCATATTGCATGCTGAGTGGATAGCAGCACCCAGGGATGCTATCATGGAAAGTTATGCTTGCCAGCACTGGCATATCCATAGAATGATGGCTCTAATGTTCATTCATTTTCTGGCAGTGATCAAAAACAAAAGCTTGAGAAATGCCAACATGATGACGTTGGAAATTTGGGAGAGTACTGGGTCATACACAGACCACATCATATATAACATGTTGATTGTGCTTTGGAGTTCAGAGCAACCCTACATGTGCAAATTAGCTATGATACTCTGCCTTATAGTAGGTTTTTGATGCCACCCTTAATGATGAATACCTATCTTAGTGTTCTTGTTGTTGTTGTTGTTGTTGTTGTTGTGTGTGTGTGTTTAGTAAATATGCATTGGCAAACACATCTTATGCAACTGTATGGAGAATAGCTCTTGCTGATTTATAGTCTGTAACTGGAACATTACCAGCCCATCTATCTGAAATGCAGAATTCAGTTGTTCAACAGAAAGCATTAAAGCCTGATGCAATCACATTCTCCATGTACAGCTCATTACTGGATATAGTACACTGCCCTAATATATTAACTGCATTTCTACAATGAAATGGGATGGAGTCAAAGTAAAGCCTATCTCATTCCTGTGAACTGTAATTGGAAGTTATCCTCTGGGATGTGTTCAAAATAAAACCACTCCCAGAGTGTAGTTGCTTTATGTGTTAAGCCATGTGTATTTTTCCTAAATTAAGTATGGTTTCTTGTCATAGTTCAATTGCATAGGGCAGTATCCGGTGCTGCCACAGAACTAGCACTTATGACATTGCACTAGCATAAACCAATGCTAGCACAACACCATTAATGCTCGCAAAGGAGAACAGCAGCAATGATTATGCTGCCAAAATTCGGTAGCAAATCACTGTTTTTTCTCTTTGCCTAGCACGTGTTAATGACATGCCAGTACTGGTTTATGCTAGCACAATGTCAATAGTGCTACCATTGCAACAGCATCGGATACTGCTCATACAACAAAATATTTTACCAGAATTTTTTTTAAAAAAAATCAACCCACCATTGTTTTTATATAACCTAGTTCCTTGGCTTCTGTCCATTGATTGCACTGTACTTCCAGTGCAGTGACCCCTCTTTCCCCAAGGATACGTGCATGCTGCAAGCACAGTGAGAATGAGATGAGGACCCAATGTCATTTGCTTTCTCACCTGAATATTGATCATTCTAATTGACTTTTATATTCAGTGTAAGAAGAACCCTGCTGGATCAGAAGCAAAGGCCATTTAGGGCAGTCCAGTTGTGCAAATGACATTATGCTAGTGGAAACAAGGTTCTGAACTATGCGCAAGAAGAGAATCCAATTAGATCTGCACAAGTGCAGTCGCACAACCCATTGTGCATTATGCTTGTGAAACCCATTGTGCAACTGGTTGTGCATTAATCTTGTGCAACCTGTTGCACAACACATGCACAACTGGTTGTGCAATGTGCTCTGCTAGCACAATTTGAGTTTGTGAATGACACTGTTGGATACTGCCCCTAGTCCAGCAACCTGTTTCTCAGAGTGACCAAGCTAATGCTTCTGGGCAGTCCACAAGCAGTGGATGAAGGCACTGACCTTTCCCAAGGTTGCTCCCCCAACAAATGGTATTTGGAGGCATACTGCTTCTCAACCAGGAGCTTGCATAGAGCCAGTATGACTAGTAGCCATTGATAGCCTTATGCTCCATGAGTCTGTCAAATCTCTTTTTATATATTGGCTAGTGGTCAATACCACATCTTGTGTCATTAGAGTCCATAAATTAATGCATAGATTGTGTGAAGAAGTAAATTCCCACAAGAATTCAGGAAACTTTACAAAATAGAAGATTCAAATGGCAATTTTTTGGTCTCTTGGCATTTAAAGTCCATCATACTGGAATAAATTGCATATATATGTCAATCCTTATTAATCCTTATTAAGCTAACCTTAATGGTTAGCTTAATTATCACATCCAGCATACACATATATTTGTATAGCACCTAGTAGATTTTAGGTGCTCTAGAATCTAGAGCCTAGATTATGACAATGCTACAACAACCTGATAAGTTATGTTTCGCCCACCTCACAAATTATTTTTAGCCCACCTTCTGTTTAATATACTGGGATCCCTAAAGGGATGTAAGTTAGAAACAGATAGTTTATGGCACATTATGTGAGTAAAGATTTGCTGTTGGCACTTATCTAGTTACTCCAGAGGATTTGTGGTGACAAAACCTAGCAAGCTTCTGGCGTATAATCTTTCATCCTTCTTCTGGTTACAGTTTCAGAATGAAATCTATACTATGAAATTAACTAACGGAGCAATCCTGTCTAGATAGGCGGCTGCCTCCAAATGTGGAGGCAACCGCCCATCCAAAGCAGGGCAGGAGATGGATGGAGGGGTTTGTCCCTGCCCCTGCCCTTCTCCTGCCCGGGTTTTGAGCTAGACAGCCGATTGTGGCTGTCTAGCCGTAGGAGGACGGAGTGGGGGAGGAGGCTGCTGTATGACACATTGGATGTGTCATACAGGCAGTTACGATCTCCCTGCCCTGGAACACCTCAGCCACGCCCCTTTCTGGCCACTCTGCACTCCTCTTGTGAGCGCAGAGGACGGGACTGTTCCACGGGGCTGCCTCCATGGGGGGAGGTCAGTTCTCCGGGAACTGACCTTGGATCGCGGGCTCTGAGGTTAGTTCCTGGAAAACAGCATATCCTATAGCTGTCTAGCCACTGTCTAGCAGCCATAGGATTGCTTCCTAAATAGCTATATTTCTTTGCTCCGACCTAGCTCATTTCCTTATGCATACTTCCTCCATCTGAATCCACTACCCAGGACTTGGGACAAATTGTATGAACTGCAGAGATCACATTCCATTCCTGGGGCTGGCCATTTTGTCATCTTGGACTCCTCTCTTGTTATGTATTTTATATGACCCTGTAAAGCTGAGCAAGAGGAAGAGTAGTCATTGTATATAATGACCTTCTATGTATCTATCCAATCCAACAGGCTTAAAATGATACAGGAAGTATATTTATTCAGCAATATTTATATACAATCCAATAACAGAAAAATTTATCTAGATGACTTATAGTAAAAGTTAAAATAATAAAGTATACAAATAAAACCTAAACATAACATCTAAAACAGCATAAAACAATCAGCATAATAACATGAAAGCAGAACTAGCAGCAAGCAATAACAATTATGCAAAAGAACTAAAAAGTACAAAAAGGTGGTTTTTTTTAAGACTAAAAAGCCTGGGAAAATAAAGAGGCCTTCATCTGGCACTGAAAATAACACAGTGTAGGTGGCAGGGAATTCCACAACCAAGGCACCACCACTGAAAGAGCCCTGCAGTCATTATAACCAGCTATATAATGAATATAAATGAATGCATTTCATTATTCTCCAATTATTTATATTCCCTATGCTCCAAAATCTTATTTATAGTTCAATCCGATGGTCCCTGGGTGGGCGTCCCAGGAGCCATAGAATAGATTGGATCTCCCTTTCCAAGGGCAGAGAAAGAGAGAGAGAGACAGAGATTTGACTATGGAGGGGGATATCTGACCTCAGAATCCACCTCCCAGCCCTTGCAGAAACTTCCTCAGCTCTTACCTCTCCAGCATCGGAGTTCTGACATTGGAGAGGAGGAAAAGGGGACAAGTCGATGGATGGTGCCTGGGCATGCCATGAGAGCCCTCTCAGTCCTCAGACATGGCCCCAACTTGGGGGGTGGGGGAGTTTATGCCAGTCCTAGAGCTGGCATTAATAATTTCTCTCCAATTGCTTGCAATGGGATGGATACACACACACACACATATGGAAAAAAGACATAAAAACAAAAGCCTGCATTCCTTCTCCTCTTCCATCCTGCTGAGGTCATATTAGGATTGCACGGACCCCACCTACCTGGGTCAGCTGGGGGGTCCATAGGGGGGGGAAGGTGATCTGGTCCTCCCCACCGGAATCCTCCATGGCTGGCCCATGGCACAGCGAGTCCGCGGAGCCACAGGCTGGGGCCAGCCGCTGCCAGTCTTCCGTCCGCGACTGGTCTATGGACGCAAAAGGCATCCGGCATAGTGGACGCCATTTGCGTGCCTCCCTTTGGGCGTGATAGGCTATGTAAAGATTTACATAGCCTATCACGGCAAAAAGGGAGGCACACAAATGGTGTAGTGGATGCCATTTGCGTCCTTCCCTTTGGCCGTGATAGGCTATGTAAAGATTTACGTAGCCTATCACGGCAAAAAAGGAAAGACGCAAATGGTGTCCGCTATGCCGGACACCATTTTGCATCCGCACAGGGCAGCGGACAGAGCCGGCCTGATCCAGAGCCGGCGATGCCAGCCTGCCAGGTAGGATCCAGCTGGGCCGGACTTCGCCGGGTGGCGGGGTGGGGTGCTCCATTCCACCACGGACTCGGGGGATGGGCAGATTCTAAGAATCCAGCCTCATTGGAGTCCGTGGTGGAATTCTCCGCCATCCCTAGCTCATATCATCAGGGTTTGGGATATCTCAGAGGCTCCAGTGTCAGAGCTCTCTGCATCAAGTAATAGGATTGCTTTGCCCATAGCAGATTAATGTATGTGTGTTATGCTTATTATGAGATAAACAAATTTACCACAGGAGACAATGAAGTTTTCTGTAATATATCAAGCAAATATGGGCAGTGATTCTGCTCATTCTTCTGATAAGATAGGCCTGTGATCACTTTGTAATATACTTGTACTGTCTTTTTTCCCCTTAACCTGAGTTTGTTTTTGCATTTAATGCTGACATGGCATAGTAAGAGGAGCCAAAATGGGGGGGGGGGAAATAAAAAAAATCCAAAAAAATCCTAGTAGGGTAATGTAGGTGTTAACCTTTTAAATGTAAATGAATCTGCTTCCCTCAAGTACACTATCAAAAGATGCTCAGTTATCTGATGAGGAACTGCAGTGTTGGGAAGGAAGAAAAGAAAATACAGCTCAGTCTATTTTTCACTGAATAACATTGGCAGTAGATGAAAATAATCTGGCAATAATAGATGGAGCCTCATTTGTCTGCAGCATATTGATGGAAAATGGCTCAGATGAAACCATCACAATTGTAAGGTGTTGGCTTCGCTAGGCAGCTGAACCCGGGTCTTGGTATTTCCGCTAATTATAAAAACCTGTGGCATGTGAGGTGGCAGCAAATTGCTATAAAAGGACAATAGGCTGTAGCGGTGTCTGAAACACAATACCTTCGCCTTTTCACATCAGTCCCCTCTCTTCCTGCAGCAAAGAAAAGAAAAGGCTGCTCTTCATGGTGGTTTTGTGAGTGAGTGAGTGAGTGAGTGTGTGTGTGTGTGTTTGCTTGCTTGCTTGCTTACTTACTTACTTACTTACTTATTACATTTAGGCTGCAATAGTTATGGGAAAAATTTAAGAGAAAAATTGTTTTCTAGGATTGTAATCCTAACCATACTTATTAGAGAGTAAGCCTTACTGAATACAGGGATACTTATGTCCGAGTAATCGTGTGCTGTAAATCTTAATTCAGGATTTGAGTAGGCACTCATAACTAGCATGTTGGTATTCTAACTCTTGTCCTTCAGAATTTGCTCTTTCTCACCAAGCTAAAGAATAGAATCCACAGTGCTGTAGTCATGTGTGTGCAGGCCCTGGGCATCTCAGGAATATCCCAGCTCCTATCCTTTAAAGGTCAGCTTCATAACAACAACAATACTGCTTTTTCTAGAGATATAGAGAGATACGGAAAGAGCATGTAGACAGGAGTCTATCAATTTCTCACTAAGTAGTAATATAATCAAACAACTTCAAATGTATTAGTTCACCTATATTTGTGATCTGGCTCTTCTGCAGTGATCACTTCAACATTTCTGACTACAGGCTTGAGAATCCAATGTGTCCTGTGGAACAGTGAATGTGATTTTTTTGCATTCAAGTTGCCATTGAACTGAAGGCAACTAGTGAGAGCCAATTCAAAGGTTCAGGAAGAGCATGAACTAATGGGAATGTACTTCCTCAGTCAGACAGCATGTGGGGAACTGCCTATCTGAGTGCATTCTCATATAAGAGATCTCCCTGTACTTGGAGAGCTAGAAGGTCAAGGGAAGGGCTTGTGTAGAAACCTCCCTCATATGCCCGCTTTGGAGATGGTAGGAGATTAAATGTGTAGGTGCATTTGCAACAAATAATCTTCCACATGCATTCTGAGGTGATAGGCCCCTTCACATGAAGTGTGTAGAAATGGGCTGTGGATCCATGCCTGTTTTGTCACCCCTGATAAAACATAGCTCTTCCTGGCCCACCCTCACCCTCCACTCATTTCTGGGGATGTCTAGTGCATGTGTGTGGTAGAGGGGGAAGAGCATTCACACATAGATATCTATGTGTGGAGCCTTCCCAAGGTCCTGGAACCCTGATTGCACAAGTAGCATGTGAAGGGTTCTTTCATCTTGAAAGGACTATACCACAAGCAAACCTTCACTGACCATGTGAATCTGCTTTGAGGCAAAGCTTCAAATGTTAATGGCATGTTAATATAGGAAGGGAGATTTATGTATTAACAACGTTAATAGCATCACTTAATTTTGTGATTTCAAGATCTAGCTCAAGGTCTCTATATTTTTCACTTGATGCTGTTTTAGAGTTTGCTGCCCCTTCATGGGTCACTGCCTTGTTGTGGCGAAGGGGCTTGCGTAACTCAGTGAAGCCATAAGCTATGCCGTGCAGGGCCACCCAAGAGGGACAGATCATGGCAGAGAGTTCTGACAAAATGTGGTCCACTGGAGAAGGAAATGGCAACCCACTCCAGTATTCTTGCCAAGAAAACCCCATGGAACGTATCACAAGGCTAAAAGATATGATGCCGGAAGATGAGCCCCTCAGGTCGGAAGGTGTCCAATATACTACTGGGGAAGAGCAGAGGGTATTTCCAAGTAGCGCCAGAAGGAGTGAAGTGGCTGGGCCAAAGCCGAAAGGACACTCAGCTGTGGATGTGTCTGGTGGTGAAAAGAAAATCCGATGCTGTAAAGAACAATATTGGTTAGGAACCTGGAATGTCAGATCAATGAATCAAGGTAAGCTGGAGGTGGTCAAACATGAGATGGCAAGATTGAACATTGACATCTTGGGAATCAGCGAACTAAAATGGACAGGCATGGGTGAATTTAATTCAGGTGACCATCATATATACTACTGTGGGCAAGAATCCCTTAGAAGAAATGGAGTAGCACTCATAGTCAACAAAAGGGTGGGAAAAGCAGTACTGGGGTACAATCTCAAAAATGATAGAATGATCTCAGTACGAATCCAAGGCAAACCATTCAACAGCACAGTAATTCAAGTCTATGCCCCAACCACTGAGGCCGAAGAAGCTGAGGTTGATCGGTTCCATGAAGACCTACAACACCTTCTAGAACTAACACCAAAAAAAGATGTCCTCTTCATCATAGGGGATTGGAATGCTAAAGTAGGAAGTCAAGAAATCACCAGGATAACAGGCAAGCATGGCCTTGGTATACAAAATGAATCAGGACAAAGGCTAATAGAGTTTTGCCAAGAGAACACGCTGATCATAGCAAACACTCTTTTCCAACAGCACAAGAGGCGACTCTACACATGGACATCACCAGATGGTCAATATCGAAATCAGATTGATTATGTCCTTTGCAGCCAAAGATGGAGAAGCTCTATACAGTCAGGAAAAACAAGACCTGGAGCTGACTGTGGCTCAGATCATGAGCTGCTTGTTGCAAAATTTCAGCTTAAATTGAAGAACGTAGGGAAAACCACTAAACCATTCAGGTATGATCTAAATCATATCCCTTATGATTTAAGGGATCATACAGTGGAGGTGAGGAATAGATTTAAGGGATTAGACCGGATAGACAGAGTGCCTGAGGAACTATGGATGGAAGTCCGTAGCATTGTTCAGGAGGCAGCAAGTCAATCCATCCCAAAGAAAAAGAAATGCAAGAAAGCACAGTGGCTGTCTGAGGAGAATTTACAAGTAGCTGAGGAAAGAAGGGAAGCGAAAAGCAAGGGTGAAAGGGGAAGATATATCCAACTGAATGCAGAGTTCCAGAGAATAGCAAGGAGAGACAAGAAGGCCTTCTTAAATGAACAATGCAAAGAAATCGAGGAAAACAACAGAATGGGAAAGACTAGAGATCTTTTCAAGAAAATCGGAGATCTCAAGGGAAAGTCTTGTGCAAAGACAGGCATGATAAAGGACAAAGAAGGCAGGGACCTAACAGAAGCAGATGAGATTAAGAAGAGGTGGAAAGAATACACAGAAGAACTATACAGGAAAGATCTGAATGTCCCTGATAGCCATGATAGTGCAGTCACTGAACGTGAGACGGACATCCTAGAGAGTGAAGTCAAGTGGGCCTTAGGAAGCATTAGTAACAACAAAGCTAGCGGAGATGACAGTATTCCAACTGAGCTATTTAAAATCCTAAAAGATGATGCTGTTAAAGTCCTGCACTCAATATGTCAACAAATTTGGAACACACAACAGTGGCCACAAGACTGGAAAAGGTCAGTTTACATTCCAATTCCAAAGAAGGGCAATGTCAAAGAGAGTTCAAACTACTGTACAATTGTGCTCATTTCACATGCCAGCAAGGTTATGCTCAAAATCCTACAAGCTAGGCTCTTCAGCAGTATGCAAACTGAGAACTACTGGAAGTACAAGCTGGGTTTCGAAGAGGCAGAGGAACTAGAGATCAAATCGCCAACATTCGCTGGATCATGGAGAAAGAAAGAGAATTCCAGAAAAACGTCTATTTCTGCTTCATTGACTATGCTAAAGTGATTGTTGTGTGGATCACAACAAACTGTGGCAAATTCTGAAAGAGATGGGAGTACCAGACCACCTTACCTGTCTCCTGAGAAACCTGTACGAGGGTCAAGAAGCAACAGTAAGAACCAGACATGGAACAACCGATTGGTTCCAAATTGGGAAAGGAGTACGACAAGGCTGCATATTGTCTCCCTGCTTATTTAACTTATATGCAGAGTACATCATGAGAAATGCTGGGTTGGATGAATCACAGGTCGGAATTAAGATTGCCAGGAGAATTATCAACAACCTCAGATACGCAGACGATACCACCCTAAGGGCAGAAAGCGAGGAGGATCTCAAGAGCCTCTTGTTGAGGGTGAAAGAGGAGAGTGCAAAAGCTGGTTTGAAACTCAACATTAAAAAAACTAAGTTCATGGGATCTGGCCCCATCACTTCCTGGCATATAGAAGTGGAAGAAATGGAAGCAGTGACAGATTTTACTTTCTTGGGCTCCAAGATCACCGCAGACAGTGACTGTAGCCATGAAATTAAAAGTCGCTTGCTCCTTGGGAGGAAAGCTATGGCAAACCTAGACAGCATAATAAGAAGCAGAGACATCACCTTGCTGAGAAAGATTCATATAATCAAAGATATGGTTTTCCCAGTTGTAATGTATGGCTGTGAAAGTGGACTATAAGGAAGGCTGAGCGCTGAAGACTCGATGCTTTCGAACTGTGGTGCTGGAGAAGGCTCTTACGAGTCCCCTGGACTGCAAGGAGGACAGATCAGTCCATCCTAAAGGAAATCAACCCTGAGTGCTCATTGGAAGGACAGATACTGAAGCTGAAGCTCAAATATTTTGGCCACCTAATGCGAAGAGAAAACTCCCTGGAAAAGACCCTGATGCTGGGAAAGACTGAAGGAGAAGGGGATGGCCGAGGATGAGATGGCTAGATAGCATCACCAATGCAATGAATATGGACTTGAGCACGCTCTGGGAGAGAGCACAGGACAGGAATGCCTGGCATGCTATGGTCCATGGGGTCACAAAGAGTCGGACACGACTGAATGACTGAACAACAACAACAACAACAACAAGAGTTTGCTGAGAGACAGACACAAAGAGACATATCTGTGTATGTGGTGTTCTAGTCTTAAGTTACAATTCCTTGCTGCTCAAAGCAGCATAGTGAGCCAGGTGTCACAGGTCCTAGGAGAGCTCTGAGTGAGTAACTTGCTCTGACAAGTCTACACTAGTGCTTTTTATCAGTATTGAAGTGCACTGATAACTGTTGGGGCACATTATGCATTCTGTATACTGCCTTTCTAGCATCCGCCCCCCACCCTTTATTCTGCATTATCCAAAATACAATAACAGATTCCACTGCATGTGCTACAACATATAAATGCACAAGAGAGATATAGTGTCACCATGGTGGGATTGTATTGGTATAACATGAGGTACAGATCTGACCAAGGTCTGAGACCAGACTGAAGCCTTTTATGATTCAGTAAGAAGCCCCTTCTCAGACGCTACCCTTTCCTACCAAGTGGAGCTTAGCTCTCCTCCATTTCCCCAAGAGCTCATGCCAGGTGTGTTGCTAGTTGGTGGAGCTCTTGGAGATGGAGGTGCTGTCTCCATCCTAGAACTAGTGTCGGGCTCCACAGTTGTTGGCCCAGGCTCAAGGGTCTCAGGTTTTGGGCATCTCAGGCTCGGGGGCAGTGGTGCTGAAAGGTAACTTTAGACCTTGGACTTAACGCTCTTTAGATGGCCATATGTATTGCTTCCATTGTGAAGCACACAGCTAACATTTCTTTTTGCCCCCTACCTGCCATTCCACGCTTTACAACTGCTTCTACATTCCTGATACGTTAGAACAACAATAATGACAAAACTCTTTGCCAGCCCTTTAAAAAAAGACTCTGAGTATGTGCACCTTTGCCTTTTAAACTCACCTAAGTCATAGCACCAACATGACTACAGGAATAAAAGGGGCTTTGCTTCTCCTGCCCTGATGCTGTCCTCACCTGCCCAGTGCCTCTCCTGCCAGGACCACTGGCTCCTCAGCCTCTGGGTCTATGTCTAGGTGGGCCTGGCAGCTCTATGTAGGACCGACTTTGAAGATGGTTCAGAAGCTGCAGCTTGTGCAAAATGTGGCAGCCAGAATGATAACAGGGACAAGATAGTCTGAGCATATAAGACTGACTTTGGCCCATTTGCACTGGCCGCCTGTACATTTCTGACCCTGACCCAAGGTGCTGGTTTTAACCTACAAAGCCTTACAGCTCAGGACTCCAGTACCTGATGGAGCACCTCTCCCGACTTGAACCTACCTGTACACTACATTCAGCATCTAAGGCCCCCGTCTGTGTGCCTCCTCTGAGGGAGACCCAGAAGGCGAAAGCAAGGGAGAGGGCCTTCTTGGTGGTGGCCCCCCAATCAAATGTGGCCTGCCTGGCACCAACATTGTTATCTTTTCAGTGCCAGCTTAAGACCTTTCTCTTCATTCAGACATTCAGCAACATATGATGAGTTTTAATCAGGTCCTGATGAGTGGTAGTTTAAAATTGTTTTTAGATATATGTTGTCTCCCTGTGTGCTGTCTGATTTACATTTCATATAATTCGTATGCATTTTAATGGTTTTAATCTATATAAACTGCCCAGAGAGCTTTGGCTATGGGACATTATAGAGATGATGATGATGATGATGATACCCAGATCACTGTTGAACTCTTGGGTCATTGCAGTGTACATTAAAGAGATATTTATTTTGCTACCATCAGCTGTATCCAGTTTTAGTTCTGCCTGCTCTGTTCTTTCCTAAACACTACTTTCTTGCTCCCTTTTTCTGTTCTTATTTATTTCTACCCTTGAGTCCACTTTTGTAGTTGCTGATCTAGTCTACTGTCGCCTTCTGTGGCTCATTGTTAAATCCATACACTGTTTTTTTTCAGTACTTCTTCACAAAAGGCTGACCTCAGGTTTAATTGGCTTTCCTGCCTTTAGTCTTCACTGTCTGATTTAATCCTCTTCTACTGTTTATGTAGCACTGAGTGATGCCAAAGGATTTTGTTCACTTGTGCTTATTTAGACCTTGTAGTATTTTGGGGCTTCCAAATCTGTGCATGCTTACCAGGTAGTAAGTACCATTGAACTCAATGTGGCTTACATTTGAGTAGACATATATAGTATTGCACTGTAATTTCGACATGAAGTGACTCTCCAAACACACAGAACCCGGCAGTACATTTCTAGGCCCTTTAACACTTCTGTTTTTCCTCACTTGACATGCTGATCATTTTGATGTATTGTCTTGTGACTTTTGTTCTCTTGAGTCAGCCTCTGCCTATTCATATCATTCTTTCTTCCGTTTCTGATAACAACAGCACTCCTAAAAATAGTCCATTCAGAAGAGCATTATCTGGCAAATTTCAGACTATATTCCTCAAGGGTAAAAGGTATTATTCAAAGTGTGATATGTCTGTCATTTCCAGGACTTCTTTAATACTATGCTTCTAAAATGCTAAGAGGGATGTTTAATTAACATTGTCTAAACATTTCAGAAAGTGATATTTTTTAATGCTGCTCTACCCATCTTTCTAATAGAAATGTGCAGAACCCACAGTAGAATTCAGCTGTGAAACATCTTACCTGATCAAAGATGATAGATTTTTGTGGAAAATGCACCTGGCTTGTTTAGATTCTTTCTGCTCCACACGCCACCAGACTTCATATGTGAAGGACTATGCAGACTCAGATGTCTCTATAATTATGATTTGGCAATTTAACTGTTGTCAGATTTCTGAGGTTTACTAAAGGCGGAATTGTACTGGGAACCTTTAATTAAGCCTTTGCTTTTGTTTTCATTTGCGCTGCATTATGGGCTTTGTCTCCATGGTTGGGCTGGGCCTGTGTCACCTTGCTAGATCTCTAGTTCAAACCTTCTTTAAAACTGCATCTACTAAGCTTTTACACATGATGTTGTTAATTCTAATGTACAGCAATTATCTCACAAGCAGTTTTCACATCTAGAGCATGTGAAGGCAAAACTAGCATGCATGCAGTTGCATTAACTATTGTTGTTTTTAAGTGAAGAGCAGGTGCAGGAGCCCAAGTCCGGATTAGCTCCCCCCCCCGGGGGGGGGTTAATTCTTTGTCCGCTGGCTCTGCTGCAATCCCAGCCCAGATCAAGAACTGTGGGTCTCTACTGTTTGCATTGGAAGGAAAGGTCCTATTCACACCATTGCTGATTGTGTGAATGCTGCCACGTCCAGTTTAGCCCTTAGTCTCATTCACACAAGTTCCTTTTCATACTTGGCACCTGACTTGTGATAAGAGGAAGCCCAAATCACTTGCATTTCCTCTCTGCTCAGCTTCATTGTAATGTCCAAAGCAGCCTTCCCAGCCTGATGGCCTCAGTTTCCATCTTCCACAACCAGCACATCTTACAGTTCCCATCTTCCACAACCAGCACAGCCAATGGCCATGGTGGTTGGGGCTGATGGGATGTAGTTCACATCTGAAGGACAACGGGTAGGGAAAGGCTAGTCCAAAGTGATCCCATCTTAGGGACGCTATCCATCTTTTTGTGACCCGCCTGTCATTATTTTTAATTTCTTAAACCACCATTATCATGAAAAAGCAAGAAAAAGAATTAAGTAGCTTTATAGGAATGAAACCCTATGTCAACATTCTCTTAATGAAAGCAGGATTATCACCACAAAGCAGAGCAAGCATGTGGGTCTTTACAAAAGTTTGAACCCAATCAAATTAATTGGACTTGTTTTCAAGGAAATATGCAACTCTTGAGAAGGCTAAATTTTGACTGAGATGCACACATTCCAGGAGAAGATTTTAACTGGAGGACAGCCAAAATTGTAAAACAGCTTTCAATGCTGTTGGAAAGGAAATGGCATTAACATATTTTAAAGGAGGATTCAGTAATTTTCTAATGAACATGAAGGATTATAGAATAACTCATTTGAATGATTAAATTCAAATATGATCAGAACAGGGAAACAACTGTCCAGAATCATTTTTGCAGTGTACTGAACACTGCCTCTTCATGGTGAAAGCACTTATTATTTGCTCTTAATTATATAAACAGTCTCAGGACAATGAAGGAAATACTTTCAAAATAAGTAGTGCTATCAGCTGATAGCAGACTAAAAAGCATACCTTCTGTTTTTAGTCTGCTAGAGAAGCCAAATGTGTGTTCTCACTATTTTTGTAGATGTCACAACGAATTGTCAGTAATACCAGGGCCTACAGTAAGGCAAAGAAATCCACCATTTTGCTGACAGGGAGTGTCAGCATCTCCTGGTGATGTCATTGTTAGCCATGCATTTCTGCGTCATCATGTACAGCTGCTGCTCTGCATTCTACCACTGATTCTGCTCTTTTGCATGTAGATCGAGATCCCCTTTGTGAGTCCGGTCACCACACTCTTCCCTAACACATTGTCTGACATCCAGGAGCCCATCTTGTACAAGTTTGTAAAAAGATTGGATCCACACTTAGTCGTACTTGGAGTAAGCCCTCTGAAATCAATGGGACTTAACATTAGTCATGACTAACATTAAGTCCCATTGATTTCAATGGTTCTGCTTTAAGTATGACAAACTATATCTGACTGGTTTATCACTTTCCATCTTGCGTAAGGAGATGCCTAAGCCTTATAAGGATTTTTTTGATGTTAAATTAATTCAGAGTAGATTTGACACCCAGTTCAAAAAGTATGATTTCTCTCTCTGGAGAATGGCTACTACTACTGCTGCTAATGGAGTGCCTAATAATTTCTAAGCACTGTACAGATATTGCAAGATAGATAAGACAGTCCCTGCTTAGCCAATCAAATAGACGTGATACGAAAGGAGAGGGGTGGGGAGGGGAGGGGAGGGGAGGGGACAGCAGCAGCTTCTCTGGCTGATGGATGGGGCCAGGTTAGGGATGTACGAAAGTCACTTACCTTTTCGAAGGGTGACATTTGCAGTGGGGGGGAGGCGTGCCGTCCCTCCCCCCAAATTCTCCCCGGCCGGCTCCGCTCTGCCGCAACTCCGTAGAGCCGCCGTCCGGGGCCGTCCGCAGCCGGACATCCAGCTGCTGGGCAGCCTGCACAGGGACGCAAATGGTGGCTGCCGTAGCCGCTGCCATTTGCGTCCCTGTCTTTTGCTGTAATAGGCTACGTAAGTATTTACGTAGCCTATCACGGCACAAAGAAAAAGGGAACGCAAATGGTGGCCACCACCATTTGCGTTCCCTTTTTTTTTTGCCGTGATAGGCTACGTAAATACTTACGTAGCCTATCACAGCCTCCACAGGGACGCAAATGGCGTCCCTGCATTAGCTGTGATAGGCTACGTAAGTATTTACGTAGCCTATCACGGCTATAATGAAAAAGCGAATGGTGGCCGCAGATGCGGCCGCCATTCGCAAAGCAGCGCAAACGGCAGCAGATAAGTGCTCCATTTCGCCCGCCTTTCATGTGGGGGGGGGCTTCATTCCGCCACGGATTTCAGGGGGCCAAATGCACTGGCATTCGGCCTCACCGAGATCTGTGGAGGAATTCTCTGACATCCCTAGGCCAGGTTGGTCTCCCCCTTGTTAAAATATTCTTCCTGGGAGGCAGCCTTCTCATGGCACTGAAATAACATCAGAGTAGGCACCAGGGGAGCCTTCTTGGAGACCGCACAAACAGGGTGCCACCACTTTTCCCCAGTAGCCACATGCCAAATGCCAAAGAAACAAAAAACCACATGCCGAAGAACAGCCTCTGATGAAGATACTGTTGTACAGGCCAGCACACGGGGAGTCCGTTGATCCTTCATGCCCCTTATTACTGGAAATGTTTGATTTACTGAGGGATCATACTACCATTAGAGATGACCAAAATTTTTCATTCTGCTGATAGGGAAAATAAAAACACGAGATATCAGGGCAGGATTATGGAAATAAGTCTCCCTAACTTAGTGGAAAGAAGGTACATTAAGAACCAAAGCTTGCACTTAATTTTGTTGAACATAATATCATTACAACCTAGTGGATTTTGACTGTATTTCAGATTTAATCAAGAACACACTTGCAGTGGGGCAGAAAATGGCTTGTCAGATCATAGTTGATGGCTTTTCATTAAAAAAAAATACCCTCTTTCCAATGAGTCGGATATTATTTCTTAAATGAGACAATGCCTGCATCATTCCAGCATTGTGAATAAAGACCCTTCCAAGTAATTTCCTGTGGAAATAATTGAAGGATAGATTGTACAACTTAGCAATCATGAGCTGTATAACAGGCACTGTTAAAAGTAAAATCTGTCCATCTCTGGGGTTCCCTAGAATGTAAAAGGAAGAGGGAATAAATAGAACGGCTATAACCCTGCACATTGCCACACTGTTCAAATCCCAGGGAATCTCTTGTGCAAAAGAGACTCCACCTAGAGCCTTTATGCTCCTTGTGCTAGTAGGTTTTATACAAAATAACAGGCTAAAAATGTTAGATCTTTCTATTACAACTACATAAAGAGCATATTACTGAGTTGTGACATGTATAAAATGATACGGTACCATATACTAGTCACAAAATAAATGAATGAGAGAGAGAACAAATGAGGTGAGAGGCTGAGTTGAGAAGAAAGGGAGCCTGAGGAGAATATGTTTAACAGCAGCCAAAGAGGAAGTGCTTCAGATAGTTTCAGAGTTAAAAGGTCTGCATAATGTGTAAATCTGTTTAGGAAAAAAGTCCAAGCAACAGAGAACATGAAACTGTTGTTTTGCATTCCCAGCCTGAGCACTGTGCCATTCCAATGTTCCTGCCGAAGGCAAGTAACTGAGGCAGCACAAATCAAGGGCTGTTGTGCTACAGAGCATTGGCTTTAGAGCTCTACAGTGTTCCCAACAAGAAAGCGCTAAAAAGCTCCCAGGACACCCCCCCCCCAAGGAGCAACGTAACACTACACAAGGCTCCATCAAGCCCCAAAGAGGAGCACTGATGAAGGCTATGACAGCAGTCCTGTTTGGGCCACCATGCATGCTACCATGCATGCATGTGAGTTGTATGTAGTGCTTTAGCAAAAGAGAGAACAAGTGGGGGAGGTTTGGGAAGTGAAGAAAAAAAGAGCCATTTTTCCTCCCACAACCCCCATTCAGACATTTTCCTTCTCTAACACAATAGCTCTCCTTTTCAGAGCTGGGTGTTCCCAGCCCTCTTTTAGCAACAGCAGGCATGGGAAGGGCTTAAGCCCCACCACCAGCAAACTTTGCTATAGGAAGTTGGCGACTGTCCCCCAGCCTTGAGTTTGAGCCATTAGCACTGCACTACAGAGTAGAATAGTGGTGAAGTAAACTTAGAACAGGATTCTGAATATGAACTGAGTATGTTCAAGAGCATCATTTTCTGCCAGGTATCTTTGGGAATCAAACTGGGTGACAGAGGAACCTACAGCCCCAAGCTCTGTGGAAAGAAATGATGGCTGGGGGAGCATAGGACACCCCTCCCATTTTCTATGAATGCCCCCATTTCCTGTCCTATTTTTCAACATGGCCTCATACGTTACAGTTAGAGGGAATGAGCTGGGAAACCTCAAACTGTGGAGGTAGGCAGGAGATAAACTATTGGGAAATTCCTCCTCCCTCTCTCATAGTATGAGACTGTTTTTGAGCTAGAGGAGCAGCTTCTTATTCCTCCATTTCTGGTGCTATTGCACAATTGCCCTACTCAGGGTTGACCGTTGAGACTTTGATGAACAGGAAGCCACTTGTCTAGTTTCAAATATAGTGCACATGAGATATATTTACTGTTTCCTATACTGTATGAGAGGGTTGGGAGGGAATTGGGGGTGGAGATGTATGCCACATGGCACATTTCCCCATATCCCCAACAACAACAACAACAACACACCAGTTCCAAGATACTTTAAGCTCCTAGGGTAGAGATAGGCAATGGCAGCTGGGATTGCTGGGAACTAGGTGTCTGTTGGTGCTGAAAACTGTAGGTTGAAAGGAGTTGTTTAGTATGTTGGGGCTCAGACCCCACCTCTGCCTTGCACTCAGTCTTTGGGACATGTTACTTGTCCTTTGCCATGCATCTCATTGCAGCCATTTTGTGGTGTTGCCCAAGACAGTTTCTCAAATTGTCAAATGTGCCCAGGGCCCCAGAAGGTTGACTACCCTTGTCTTAGGGGTCTGAGCCACACCCCTCCATTTTCCTCCACACACACACACACACACACAACTGACACTCAGTTGCTCTCAATAATTGCTCTTGGAGGGCTATAAGCATAACTGGTCTTAGCTGGACCATTGGCGGGGGGAGGGGATCCCCCCCCCCGCTTTTTAATTTTGCAAACTAACATTTTTCAGGATACTTGGAGAGTACAATCCTTACTTTGTCACAACTAGTCTCATTTTGTGGCTCTACCGATAGGCACAGGACCATCAAGTTTGCTACTAGAAGATGCTGATGGTAATATAATATACGAGTGGGCAACTTCTGGTCCTCCAGGTACTGTTGGATCACAACTCCCATGATCCCTCACGTTTGGCTATGCTAGCTAGGGCTTATGGGAGTTGCAGTCCAATAACATCTGGAGGGCCACAACTTGCCCACCCCTGACAGAACACAAATAATCAAAATAATTGTTCTGTGATATCTCACCATGCTAACATGGTCCTTTGAGGCATACTTCTGTCAGCACAAAATACTATGGCATTTCAATAAAAGCAGTCATTTGCTGTCAGCTGTGTTTAAAAAAAAAAAACCTTGGTGACTGGTGGTGACTCTTTTGGCAGAAAGGTGTAATATTTACTGCTCAAATGGGAAATAGAAATGCAATCAGATTCTTCCTGACAGAAAACAGTGGCAAGAATTGGGAATCACACATGCTGTAACTGGTAAGTCCTTCGGAGGACCAGCAAGTTTTCAGGTGCAGTTCGGGGATCCAGCTCCTTTCAGGTTTTCATCCCAAAGCCAAAGAAAAATAGTCATGGTTTGAAGGGATACATGCTGTGTGCAACGTTCATGATGGGAAGCCCTCAAAACACCCTCACTGAGAGACAATCTACATGTTATACTGTATCTGCATGTAATGAAACCCTGAGGATCCTCAGGAAGGGACAATTTGCATCAGAGAAACCTGTCCTTTACCTACAAGGCCAGCCCAAAACATTTCTGCCTGAGGCAGAGCAGCAAATTTCTTGCCCCGTCAAGATACTTAATGTCAGGATTGAGCTCAGGCCCTCTGGTTTAGTTTCAGACTCTGATTCAGAATCAGAGATGGAGCTAGAAGAAGCCCAGAAGAGAAAGGGGTGGGGGAGGAAATTCTCCAAGACGCCCCAGGAGCCAGCAAAGAACCTTCCCAGGGGTTATTGAGCAGGAGGGCCAGGCTCAGTGACCATCTTCCCCGCCACACTCCATGGGAACCCACTCCCTGTTGGAGGGGGAGGAAGCATCAGGATTGACAGATGCCAGAGCCCACTGCAGAGTTAAGTGGGGGGAGCTGAGCGGTGGTGGGAAGTGTCCCACCCAATTGGCTGCCTGACAGAAGTTGGGCTGGGAGGAACCTCCTTGAAGGGAGGAGACCAGGAAAAGCTGGCCGAGCATGGCAGGAAACCCATCCATTTTAGCTGATATGCAACTGCCCTGCTTTCAGTAGCTCTCTTACCAAAATATTTATTTTGCTAATAAGGCGTAGAGGACAGCTCTTATCTTTTGTAGTCGCTTCAGAGGTGAAAAGGTGCTATTAGCTGAATAAAGAGTTGGTAGATTGCACAGCGACCTCAGTTGCCTCATTACTTAGCGGGAGGGCTTGGAATCCCTGACACTTAGTACCCCAAGCTGACCAAGTTATTCTGGCACCTGAGAAAGAAAATCCCTTAAGCACATCTCCCTGGCAGTAAAAATGAACTCAGAATAAAGTAAAAAAAGAAAAAGAAAAGAACTGATCTTCAAATAATCAGACTCAGGTAACTGTCTACAGAGGTGGTTGGTGCCAAAGAAGTGCTGTGGGAGGGTAATAGGACTGCAGAGAAACTGAATGAATTTGTTGTGTCTGTCTTCACTACAGAAATGTAGAGCAGATATCCCAGGGGGTCATAGGAACTGAGGCAAATAGTGGTGACAGGATATGAAATTCTAGATATCCATTAGTTATCCAATTATTATTTCAATATCCAATTCTAGATATCCCATTATTATTAAAGAAATCCAATTATCGTTATCCAATATCCAATTCTGGATATCCAATTATCATTATCCAATATCCAATTCTGGATATCCAATTATCGTTATCCAATATCCAATTCTAGATATCCATTTGTTGTGTCTGTCTTTGCTACAGAAATGTAGAGCAGATATCCAAGGGAGTCGTAGGAACTGAGGCAAATAGTGATGACAAGATATGAATTTCTAGATGTTATTGACAAGCTGAAAACAAGCAAATCACTGAGTCCAGATGTATCTATTGGAGAGCCACCCAGTGCAGCACTGTAGGAAACAGGATGTTGGAACAGATAGAATCAAGCCTTTGGTTTAATTCAGCAGGGCTGAATGACTCTTTTGTACATCATGCAAAAGAGTTCTGATGGCTGTTTTGCAAATCATACTTTTATCTGAGATATGCTCCATAGAGTCATCTGAGAAAGCCTTCTCAATGCTAGCACTCAGGTTGTGGAACTCATTGTTCTGGGAGATCCATCTCACTTCCTCCTTAATGTCTTTCCAGCTCATCCTAAAATATTTTCATTTCGGCAGGTGCTAATTCCCAGTTGTCTTCACAGACTACCCTGCCTGTCTTAATTTTATTTTGTTGTTTTAAAGTTTGATTGCAAGTGTGTTTTTAATTAATTTTTAAAATTCCAATTGTCCAAACCTTGCGGTACTTTTCAGAAGTGGAAAGAGGGGATAGATATAGAAGAGGGGATATTTATAAATAAATAAATAAAAAAATAAATAAATAAGAAAACATAAACAGAATGAGGTGCAGGACTTTCATTCCATTTTCATGGCACTCTTAAAACTGATTTCATATAAGGAGAATGGCTATCATAAAGTTTATTACAAAAAGTTTAATGTTTCAATACCTGAATAACTGTATTAAAAGGTGAGATTAAAATATATAGGGGTGCAATATTATGCATGTTTAGACAGAAAAAAACCCCATACAATGCACAGCATTCCCCTGCCTGGTGAATGCTGTCAGTTGCAGAACTTTTTTCTGTCTAAACATGCATAGCATTGCACCCAGTGGAGGCTGGTGGCTCCAATGTTAGTGGGGTGGTAAATTGCTCCAGGCTTCAGTCAGAACCAGTCAGAACTCTAAAGGAGCTATCCAAGGTGCAGATTAGGTGCTAAGGGAATTAGCACCTGTGGGAATGGAAATATCCACTACCCCTAAATGAATGAATGCATAGAAAGCCCCAAATCCCATGACATACTCTTAGGGTATGTGATAAAGCAGCCTTACCTGAATCTAGGCAGGTCTGGGTCTGGTTAGTATCTGGATGGGGAACTGCTTTGGAGCCCCACCTATGCTGCTTTGATAGAAGAAAGGCAGGATATAAATAAATAAGATTTTAAGGATTGCATGTGTTTTTATCATGGCTTCTGTTGTCTTCCAGTGGCTTGGAAGTTAGTCACATTATTCCTAAAGGTGTGCCTGTTTTCCTCCCAGTTTTGTTCTCTATGCCTAATATGGCAATCTTTTGCATGTAAACTGTATGTAAGTCCCAATATGTTCAGTGGGACTTAGTCCCAGGAAAGTGTACATAGGATCATGCTGTAAATCTGCTAAAAATGTGTCAATTGAAAGGGCATTTCCAATATTTGACAGGCTATTAATTCAATTAAGAAATGTCACCCCTACTTGCTCTGTGTTTACATTCACATGGTTTATTGGCAATTTAAGTTATTGCTCTTGGGAAGTGGCTCTTGTGTAGCTGAACTGGATCTTCCTACCCTTTCATTATCTTCTGAATTGCTTTTGTATAGCAGGACGAGCAGCCTTGGACACTGAGCTGAATGAAATCCAGAATGCTGTTCTCTGTTGGTTTGTCCTGTTTCCCCACAGTATGCTTAATTAAAGGTTATTCTATATAAAACAAAGAGTTCCTGACAAATGTAAAGTCAGCTAATGAATAAGACAACTAGTAATAGGTTGTGTCCGTTTCACTGAACACTGTATCTGAAGCGATCATATTTTTAGAAGATGAGAGAACTTGGGGGGGGGGATTTATAGCATTGTAAAACTTCCATTTACACGTATTCTATCTTTTGACGGTGAAAAGTACAAAGCTCAGGTGTCTTAACTGAAGACAATGTAGCTATAGTAACCAGACAGAACATCCTGAATGCACCTCTCCTCTTGGAAGCAAGAAGCAAAAATGGTGGTGCCGCACTGCACTTAATATACCACTGTTATCCAGTTCACTTATTGTCACTGACAGCCTTAACCTCCCTAATAAGGATTCAGACCATTGGTCCATCTGTAATGATCGGCAGTGGCTCTCCAGAGTTTCGGTCAGGAGTCTTTCCCAGCTGCCTCTGAAGATATCAGCAATTAAATCTGGGACTGTCTGCATGCAAGGCATGTGTTCTGTCATTGAGTTATGGTCCTTTCCCAGAAGGAAGGCTTCCTCATGCCTCTAAAGCATATGATAAGAGAGTTGTTGCAGTCTAACACATCTGGAGGACACTGGGTTGGGGGAGTTACATAAGTTAACACACCGCTACTACTTCAGTATTCTTTACAGTTACCATTATTATTGCCCTTCCCTTTCTCGGTCCTATTCATTCTTTTATATTCCTTTTCTTGTTCTTCTTTAAGAGTTATTTTGAGGTTGGATAGAAAAACTCTCCGGAAAAGAATCCACCAGCGCATTAAGAAAACACACACACACACATGAGTAATGCAGCCCTGTGTTTAGTTTCACGCATGATTAAAGGAGGAGGTGGAAGGAAGCATCTGCAAGCAGGAGAATAATGCTAACTTGGTTTTGAATGCACGCAAAGGAAAAAGCCCCAAGCACAAAACATTATGTAACCTTGTGCACAAACAATCCTGCAGTGGTTCAGAAACTGTTTTCAAGGCTATTGTTCATTTCTGTCATCACGGCTCTCATTAAAAGTCTATTTACATCATTCCCTCTATTAAGGCTGCAAGTTCTGTTGTTCATGTAGTAGGGTGGCCACTTGTGAATCACCCCAAAAAAGGATGTGCATCACCAAAAAAAGAGGACGAAAGAGGATGCCAATTTCAAAAAAAAAAATTGCATAGGCTAATGTACATGTATAGATGCAAATTTAGACATTATTGTTATAATTTGAATAGAGAGACATGGCAGTATTCAGTGGTGACTGCCCGCAAGTGGTCAACCCCGCCAACCGTTCCACAAGCGGTGCCCACCGCTTGCACATCACAGATTTAGTGCTTCTAGGGCAACTCAAAATTAGCAGAAATGCTTGTTTCTGGAATGGAGAGGGTCAGCACAGCTCACATCAGGGAGCTCCACTGATCTGCCCCATTCCAGAAATCCACTCGTTTCAGGGCTTGACCTCGGAAGCACTAAATCTCCATTGGGCAAATTGTGGGTGTCACTTATGCAATGGAATTGGTGGTGGGGCTGGCCACTCATGGAATGGAAGCAGCAGTGGGCCCTGCAAAGGGCAGCACTGGATACTGTCCATAGTACATCTCCCTATAGTGTGACCAGGTGACCTGTGTGCCTTGCTCAGTCTGCTGTCCAGGTGCTATTGATGGGTAACTTCAGGGCCCAGGTCTCCAGTCTGATACTTCTTTATCCTTAAACTGGACTTGGACTGGACAGCTTTTCAAATAGAGGTTGCCTTCAAAATAGAGGATGGTCCTCTGGCAGCCCTTCAAATAGAGGATAATTCTCTGTAAAAGAGGAACATGGCCACCTTACAGTGTAGCCAAATCAGGATCACCTACGCACAAGAGAGAGAGAGAGAGATCATCAGACCCAAGCCCAGAAGTACACAAAGGGGGAAACCCGTAAGAGAGGGGGAATCCCCCCAAACAGCCCAATGCGGATAGCGTGCTCAGTCAGTGTCCATAGAATGCTAACTGAATGATGGGGCAGGGGAGAGAAATCATGGGTGGGAAGGGGAAACCAAATGGAATGTCATGGAGGAGAGGAGGGCAAAGCTGGAACACTGTACACAAGCTCTCCATTCTGCAACATTTTCTCGCGGGACCCATTGGTATATTACTATTCCCATACTACAATTTGACTTACCACGTGCCACTCAGTAAGCCCGCAATTTGTCCATAGCTGAATGAACATTTGCATTTTTGTATTCCAGGTCAAGCTCCACCTTTCTGCACCACACAGAATTTGAGCACACCAGTCACAGCACAATCCTATGCACATCTGCTCCGAAGAAAGTCCCACTGAGTTCAGCGGGGCATACTGCCAGATAAGTGTGTATAGCACTTCAGGCTTAGCACTGAAAGTGTTCAAATGTGGCACAATCAGCTTGCCCCTGTACATATCCTCTGTGTGCATATGCAAAGTTGCCCCTTCTAGATGTGCTTACTTTGCATAATTTATTCTGGTCTCATGACTCAGTTTTCTTGGTGGAAAATGCCTCAGTGTGCAGCCTTATGTATACATTCGTGACGATTACTAATTCCCCCACACACACCTAGATTCCACATTGCACACATTCTGATGGTGCTCAGCAAGCCCTCTTTGAAAGGCAGTAGGTTTTTCTTATTTTTCTCAGTGTGACAGAGTACAAAAATAGCTCTGCAGGCTTTTTCTTGTGCTTTAAAAAAAAAAGAAAGAAAATGATTCAAATCAGAACACCCTAAGAAATGGTCGAAGAAAATTCTGTCCTACTTATTCTGACAACTTCTGGATTGTGAAAGCCATCTAATGAGGGAAGAACTGTCAAGTGTATGACCACTTATATCGAGATCAGAGGTGAACATGATGTAAATACCTTGTCTTGTCATTAGAGAGGGGCTATGATGGCTTTGATCATCTCTGAAACAGGAGAGCATGTTTGAGAGAGAGAAATCAGAGTGGGTGCTATGTCAAAAAAAGGAGGGAGGGAGGGAGGGAGGGAGGAAGGAGGGAGGGAGGGAGGGAGGGAGGGAGGAAGGAAGGAAGGAAGGAAGGAAGGAAGGAAGGGTGCTCTTTGCCATTAGTTAATGCTTTTGCCTACAACTTAAATGCAATAGGCACAGCTGGAAAGCTCCATATTTAAATAACTACAAAACTAAACAGGCAAGCAGGCATTATACCTGCTTGAATTTAGGTGTTTGCAATATACATACCTCAGTCATTAAACCCCTACCCCAAACTTTCTTATTCAGCAGTACTTTCTGTAATGGAAGAATGAATAATGAGCATCCATTCCTCATTGGCATGTTTCACTGTTTCCATTGGCCAATACCGATTGTGCAAGCTGCAATAGGAACCAATCACGCAATCTGGTTGCTAATTGGCGTCCTGCTATGATAGTCTTTGGTGTACATGCCTAGGTTCCTCATGCTCTCCTTGTTCTCCTGACTCCTGGCCTCAGTCACTCCTGTGTTCCCTCCAGATTTTTCATCATACCAGCAGCCCCATTTGTTGTTCATGTATAAATAAATTCAGCATGCAGCTCACTGGGTGATCTTGGGCTGGTCACTGTCTTTCAGCATTATCTGACAATTGTTGCAATAATCAAAATGGGGTTGGGGAAGGGCTAGACCCATGGATGGCACATTGAAGTCCTTGAAGGAAAGAGAGGATATATACATAATCTATATTAATAAAAAAGGATGTGTGTCTCTCTCCATCAACACTATAGTGCCAAGATGGTGAAACCTAGAACTTTTCTACACAGGGCTATAATTGGCTGTTTATCTGCTGTATCTACTTTCGGTTTCAACACAAAATTGAAATGTGAGCACTACACGAGGACCCTTCCCTTTCCTGCTTTTCTACTACATTACCTCTAGGTGGCACTGTGGTAGAGAGGAACAGTACATATACACAAGAGGAAATCACACTTTCTTTCACATTCACAATTAAAAGCTGCATTTTCCTGCTCTAAAAAAGCTCACTGAAAGTGCTGGTTAAAAGTGAAATTGGAGGGTCATGTCTGTGTCTAAAAATCTGTAAACAACTGTGAGTAGAGAATGACAAGCACACGATAAACGCCTAATACAGAAAAACACTGTCCCTTATTGTATTGACTTACCAAATCCAAATCTGTTTATTTCAGTCTATGACCAGACTGAAAAAACAAGTTATCCAAGATATATTTACAAAAACATATAAAGCAACAAAATATATATACATAGACATACAGAACAGTGTAGCATCCATGCTAAGTCAATCAAAAACAGCATAACTGAACTCTCAACTTGATTTCAGCAGAAAAACACCTAGCAACTTTTTCAGTAACTACAGGAATGATTCTGCTAAACAGTAAGATATACAAAAAAGATTGCCTCTGCCAGGAAACTTAGATAATAAAGAAAATAATCAGTTTTCTCCTAATCCCAATAGAAATTGCTGGTTAGACGCAGAAGTGAAACTGGACAGTCACAGCATCATCTAAAGAACCCATAAGCAACCATGAGTAAGAAATAATGAGCACATGATAAATGCTTCATGTAGAAAAGCCCCAAGACACCCAAAACATGGCACGCATACCAAGGGAACCATGGGGGGGGGGTGCCTCTGGGTTATTTTGTTATAAAAATACATTCATGCATCGTAATTAATTTAAATGTGTCCATGTGGTTGAAGTCTGCAGTAGCATCTTCTGCCACTATGAATAGACTTCCCTAACCAGCACATAGCTTTGTAGTCCATACAGTTTGAAGCCAGGGGAGGTAAAGACAGAGTTCTATGGCTGCCCCTGCTCCCTACTGTGCACCAGCCCCTCTCAGGAGAATGGATTGGCCAGACCCCTCCCTCAGAGGGCTACAGGGGTGCACTGTGGCAGGGGCTGTGCCTCTGGGGGCCAGTGGACATGGCTGCATGCCAACAGGGCGAGCAGCAAGTGTCCAGCGCTGACAGCTGTGTCAGTTTGCTTGAAGGCTTCGCTGAATCAAATGAAGGGATATCCCAAGCCTCATGAAGCTGGGTAAGTAACAAAGCAAGCAGGGGTGGGGAGTGTCTGATTTTAACATCATCCCCACCCCATCTTAATTCTCTGGGCTTGGAATGACAAACCACAGAGAGGGATGGGGAAGGTTCAATTCCCTTTTGCCCGTGTGCCCTTTCAGTGTTAACCAGACTCCCATGACAACCTAGTGAACAAGCAAATGTGGCCGCCACTCCCATTTCTTCTAGTATGACCTTTGTTTTTATATGATTTATTTAGGACTGGGTGTGTCCCTAATGAAACCTATTCTCCTTTCTGTGTGGAGTGTTATTTTGCTCTCAGCACTTCTACTTGTCCCAGATCAGACAAGCTCAGTTCTGACCATTATAGCAACACTTCTGGTGATTTGATTAAAGAAAAAAAAAAATCAATATTCACTGAACATTGGTTCTCTATCACTGTAATCACTTCAGATTAGCCTGTTTCTGTTTAAGAAAGCACTCCATTATTGATTACAAAGCTTAATGAGAATCTTAATAAATGAATGTTGAAATAAATGACTAAACAACTGGCAAGCTCCAAGAATGAACATAAAGGGTTGGATCCAGATTTATGCTGGATTGACTGCAGTGGTGGACGTGGACTTCCCTGCCCTCTCCTTCCCATGCCAGCCCCTCCAGCCCCCTGAAAATGCTACCCAGAAAGTCAGGAGACTCTGCTGAATGGGATAAGTTGTGGGGTGTGGGATCTGCAAAAATCAGGCGGAGGGACCTTCTGCAAGCAGAGCCTCTCCTCTTGCAAAAGGCCCCTTCCTGTTGCAGAAGGCAAATCCTGGATCAAACCCAATATTTTACATTGATAATACCCCCTCCTCCATGAATGTGAGATACGATCCAAAATGGAGCACACAGGGAGTGTCTGCATCTCCACATTTCTTATGTATGAATTAGTCCAAAGTTATGCCCTCTCTGAGGATGAAGATTTATTGACAACAGAATGAAATTTAATAGGGATAAATGCCAAGTTCTACATCTAGGAAAAAGAAACCAAATGCACAGTTACAAGATGGGCGATACTTGGCTCAACAATACCACAAGCAAGAAGGATCTTGGAATTGTTGTAGATCACAAGCTGAATATGAGCCAACAATGTGATGTAGCTGCAAAAAAGGCAAATGCTCTTTTGGGCTGCATTAATAGAAGTATAGCTTCCAAATCCTGGGAAGTACTAGTTCTCCTCTACTCAGCACTGGTTAGGCCTCATTTTGAGTACTGTGTCCAGTTCTGGGTGCCACACTTTAAGAAGGATGCAGACAAACTGGAGAGGGTTCAGAGGAGGGTAACAAAGATGATCAGGGGACTGGAAACAAAGCCCTATGAGGAGAGACTGAAAGAACTGGGCATGTTTAGCCTTGAGAAGAGAAAACTGAAGGGAGATATGATAGCGCTCTTCAAGTACTTGAAAGGTTGTCACAGAGAGGAAGGCCAGGATCTCTTCATGATCATCCCAGAGTGCAGGACATGGAATAATGGGCTCATCTGTCAGGGATGCTTTGATTTAGATTCCTGCATTGAGCAGGGTGTTGGACTCAATGGTCTTATAGAATCATAGAATAGTGGGTTGGAAGGGGCCCATAAGACCATCAAGTCCAACCCCCTGCTCAAACCCCCCTGCTCAATGCAGGAATCCAAGTCAGAGCATCCCTGACAGATGGCTGTCCAGCCTCATCTTGAATGCCTCTAGTGTGGGAGAGCCCACCACTTCCCTAGGTAATTGGTCCCATTGTCATACTGCTCTAACAATCAGGAAGTTTTTCCTGATGTTCAGCCGGAATCTGGCTTCCTGTAACTTGTAACTGTGCATTTCGTTTCTTTTTCCTAGGTGCAGAATTTGGCATTTATCTGTTGTTTACTGCCCAGCGCTCCAGCACATCAAGATCTCTTTGAATTCTTTTTCTGTCTTCCAAATTATTAGCTATCCCGCCCAATTTTGTGTCATCTGCAAATTTGATCAGCATTCCCTGCACCTCCTCCTCCAAGTCATTAGTAAAATTTTTGAAGAGCGCTGGGCCCAGGACCGAGCCCTGCAGTACCCCACTCATTACTTTTCCCCAGTTTGAGAAGGTCCCATTGATAAGCGCTCTTTGAGTCCGATTCTGTAGCCAACTGTGGATCCACCGGATCGTTGTTTCATCTAGCCCGCTTTGAGCTAGTTTGCTAATCAGGATATCATGGGGCACTTTGTCGAAAGCTTTGCTGAAGTCAAGGTATATTATGTCTACAGCATTCCCACAGTCCACAAGGGAGGTTACCTGATCAAAAAATGAGATCAGATTCGTCTGGCAGGATTTGTTCTTGATAAATCCATGTTGGCTTCGAGTAATCACTTCATTGTTTTCAAGGTGCTTACAGATTTATTGCTTTATAATCTGCTCCAGAATTTTCCCAGGGATTGATGTCAGTCTGTAGTTCCCAGTTTCCTCCTTTTTGCCCTTTTTGAAGATAGGGACAACATTGTTGTTGTTCAGTCGTTAAGTCATGTCCGATGCTTTGTGACCCCATGGACCATAGCACGCCAGGCCTTCCTGTCCTCC
Organism: Heloderma suspectum; assembly: GCF_057233095.1. NCBI lineage: Eukaryota > Metazoa > Chordata > Lepidosauria > Squamata > Helodermatidae > Heloderma > Heloderma suspectum. The sequence goes on along the minus strand of NC_139462.1, from coordinate 173,844,813 downwards.
ACTCTCTCCCAGAGTGTGCTCAAGTTCATATTCATTGCATCGGTGATGCTATCTAGCCATCTCATTCTCTGCCGTCCCTTTCTCCTTTTGCCTTCAATCCTTCCCAGCAGTCTTTTCCAGGGAGTTTTCTCTTCACATTAGGTGGCCAAAATATTTGAGCTTCAGCTTCAGTATCTGTCCTTCCAATGAGCAGTCAGGGCTGATTTCCTTTAAGATTGACTTATTTGACCTCCTTGCAGTCCAGGGGACTCGTAAGAGTCTTCTCCAGCACCACAGTTCGAAAGCATCAATTCTTCGGCGCTCAGCCTTCCTTATAGTCCAGCTCTCACAGCCATACATTACTACTGGGAAAACCATAGCTTTGATTATACGGACCTTTGTCAGCAAGGTGATGTCTCTGCTTCTTACTATGCTGTCTAGGTTTGCCATAGCTTTCCTCCCAAGGAGCACACGTCTTTAATTTCATGGCTACACACACCATCTGCAGTGATCTTGGAGCCCAAGAAAATAAAATCTGTCACTGCTTTCCATTTCCCCTTCTATATGCCAGGAAGTGATGGAACCAGATGCCATGATCTTAGTTTTTTTAATGTTGAGTTTCAAACCAGCTTTTGCACTCTCCTCTTTCACCTTCAACAAGAGGCTCTTTAGATCCTCTTCACTTTCTGCCATTAGGTGGTATTGTCTGCGTATCTGAGGTTGTTAATAATTCTCCCGGCAATCTTAATTCTGACCTGTGATTCATTCAACCTGGCGTTTCTCATGATGTACTCTGCATATAAGTTAAATAAGCAGGGCAACAATATGCAGCCTTGTCGTACTCCTTTCCCAATTTGGAACCAATCGGTTGTTCCATGTCTGGTTCTTACTGTTGCTTCTTGACCCTCGTACAGGTTTCTCAGGAGACAGGTAAGGTGGTCTGGTACTCCCATCTCTTTCAGAATTTGCCACAGTTTGTTGTGATCCACACAATCAAAGGCTTTAGTGTAGTCAATGAAGCAGAAATAGACGTTTTTCTGGAATTCTCTTGCTTTCTCCATGATCCAGCGAATGTTGGCGATTTGATCTCTAGTTCCTCTGCCTCTTCGAAACCCAGCTTGTACTTCCGGTGGTTCTCGGTTCACATACTGCTGAAGCCTAGCTTGTACTTTGTAGGATTTTGAGCATCACCTTGCTGGCATGTGAAAGGAGCGCAATTGTATGGTAGTTTGAACACTCTTTGGCATTGCCGTTCTTTGGAATTGGAATGTAAACTGACCTTTTCCAGTCTTGTGGCCACTGCTGAGTGTTCCAAATTTGTTGGCATATTGAGTGAAGCACTTTAACAGCATCATCTTTTAGGATCGTAAATAGCTCAGCTGGAATACTGTCATCTCTGCTAGCTTTGTTGTTACTAATGCTTCCTAAGGCCCACTTGACTTCACTCTCGAGGATGTCCGGCTCAAGTTCAGTGACTGCACTATCATGGCTATCAGGGACATTCAGATCTTTCCTGTATAGTTCTTCTGTGTATTCTTTCCACCTCTTCTTAATCTCATCTGCTTCTGTTAGGTCCCTGCCTTCTTTGTCCTTTATCATGCCTGTCTTTGCACAAGACGTTCCCTTGAGATCTCCGACTTTCTTGAAAAGATCTCTAGTATTTCCCATTCTATTGTTTTCCTCAATTGCTTTGCATTGTTCATTTAAGAAGGCCTTCTTGTCTCTCCTTGCTATCCTCTGGAACACAGTTGGATATATCTTCCCCTTTCATCCTTGCTATTCACTACCCTTCTTTCCTCAGCTACTTGTAAAGCCTCATCAGACAGCCACTTGCATTACTTGCATTTCTTTTTCTTTGGGATGGATAGAATTGCTGCCTCCTGAACAGTGTTACAGACCTCCGTGCATAGTTCCTCAGGCACTCTGTCTATCCGGTCTAATCCCTTAAATCTATTCGTCACCTCCACTGTATATTCATAAGGGATATGATTAAGTCATACCTGAATAGTTTAATGGTTTTCCCTACGTTCTTCAATTTAAGCTGAAATTTTGCAACAAGAAGCTCATGATCTGAGCCACAGTCAGCTCCAAGTCTTGTTTTTACGGACTGTATAGAGCTTCTCCATCTTTGGCTGCAAAGGACATAATCAATCTGATTTCGATATTGACCATCTGGTGATGTCCATGTGTAGAGTTGCCTCTTGTGCTGTTGGAAAAGAGTGTTTGCTATGATCAGCGTGTTCTCTTGGCAAAACTCTATTAGCCTTTGTCCTGATTCATTTTGTACACCAAGGCCATGCTTGCCTATTATCCCGGTGATTTCGTGACTTCCTACTTTAGCATTCCAATCCCCTATGATGAAGAGGACATCTTTTCTTGGTGTTAGTTCTAGAAGGTGTTGTAGGTCTTCATAGAACTGATCAACCTCAGCTTCTTCGGCCTCAGTGGTTGGGGCATAGACTTGAATTACTGTGATGTTGAATGGTTTGCCTTGGATTCGTACTGAGATCATTCTATTGTTTTTGAGATTGTACCCCAGTACTGCTTTTCCCACCCTTTTGTTGACTATGAGTGCTACTCCATTTCTTCTAAGGGATTCTTGCCCACAGTAGTAGATGTAATGGTCACCTGAATTAAATTCACCCATGCCTGTCCATTTTAGTTTGCTGATTCCCAAGATGTCAATGTTCAATCTTGCCATCTCATGGTTGACCACCTCCAGCTTACCTTGATTCATTGATCTTACATTCCAGGTTCCTAACCAATATTGTTCTTTACAGCATCGGATTTTCTTTTCACCACCAGACACATCCACAGCTGAGTGTCCTTTCGGCTTTGGCCCAGCCACTTCACTCTTTCTGGCGCTACTTGGAAATTCCCTCTGCTCTTCCCCAGTAGTATATTGGACACTTTCTGACCTGAGGAGCTCATCTTCCAGTGTCATATCTTTTAGCCTTGTGATACGTTCCATGGGGTTTTCTTGGCAAGAATACTGGAGTGGGTTGCCATTTCCTTCTCCAGTGGACCACATTTTGTCAGAACCCTCTGCCATGACCTGTCTGTCTTGGGTGGCCCTGCACAGCAGAGCTTATGGCTTCACTGAGTTACACAAGCCCCTTCGCCACAACAAGGCTGTGATCCATGAAGGGGAGGGACAACATTAGCCCTCCTCCAATCATCTGGCACTTCACCCATCCTCCATGATTGCTCAAAGATAATAGACAGTGGTTCTGAGAGTTCTTCTGCCAGTACCTTTATTACTCTAGGATGCATTTCATCTGGCCCTGGAGATTTGAACTCATTCAAAGTAATTAAGTGTTCCTTGACCATATGCCTATCGATCTCAAGCTGCAATTCTGCCCCTTCAGCCTGTACTTTGCCTTTGCCAGGGGGCTCATATAGACCCTCTTTCAGGAGAAGACTCAGCCAAAGTCAGAAATGAGCACTTCTGCCTTTTCCTTGTCATCTATTATCATTTTGCCATCCTTATTTAATAGCTGAACAACCATTTCTTTCCTCTGTCTTTTACTATGCACATATCTGAAGAAAGCCTCTTTTTTTTTGCTTTTAGCATCCCTCGCTAACCTCAGCTCGTTCTCAGCTTTAGCCTTCCTGACACCATCCCTGCAATTCTGTGCTACCTGCCTGTACTCTTCCTTTGTAGCTTGGCCTTCCTTCCACTTCCTATATGTATTGTTGTTGTTTTTTGTTTTCAGGTCATCTCTAAGCTTTTCGTGAAGCCACATTGGCTTCTTCCATTGTCTTCCACCTTTTCTTCTTCTTGGAATTGTTTGTAATTGTGCCTTTAGAATTGCCTTTTTTAAAAAAACTCCCACCCATCTTGGACTCCTTTTCTCATTAGAGTCACTTACCATGGGACCTTACTTATCATTGTTCTGAATTTATTAAAATTGGCTTTCCTAAAATCCAGGGTATGCGTTTGGCTACACCCAGCTTTTGCTTCCTTTAGAACCAAGAACTCAAGTATAACATAGGCCCCTTCCAACCTACTATTCTATGATTCTATGATAATAATGCTTCCACTATGTAGTGCATTCCACATATTTATTTATTTATTTATTATTGCATTTATATCCCGCCTTTATTCCTCTTGCAAGGAACCCAAGGCGGCTTACATTATCCTCCTCCTCTCCATTTTATCCTCACAGCAACAACCCTGTGAGGTAGGTTGGGCTGAGAGTGTGTGACTGGCCCAAAGTCACCCAGTGAGCTTCCATGGCCGAGTGGGGACTAGAACCCGGATCTCCCAGCTCCCAGTCCAACACTCTTGCCACTACACCATACTGGCTCTATTCGAAACACTTCACACACAGTATGTCGATAAGCCTTCCAATAGTTCTTACAAGGTAGTTCAGTTTTCATACCCCACGTACAACCCATATTGCATAGAGAGCAAGTGCTGAGACAAAAACTATAGTTTTATGGTAAGGTCCTCCAGTGAATTCATGGCAGAAGTGAGATTTGAACTAAGAGAGAGCTTTTAGCTATAGGTTGACTAATACATTTTAGACATAGCGTAGAAATAAATAAACCCTTTGGGGCTCACATTCTTAGCTACTACATTACGTCAACTGTATTTCCCCAGCTGTTCTTCAGTGGTAGGTTTGCAGGCACAAGGTCCAAGCAGGGCTGCAAAAAATCTCTTGTCTGAAACCTTGGGTAGCCACTGCCAGTCAATGTAAATAATACTAAGCTAAATGGACCAATGATCTGATTCTTTATCATGGAGGATAAGACTATCAATGACTACTAGTCATGATGGCTATATATTACCTCCAGTTGTGGGGGAACACAAACAGGAGGGTGCTGTTGTGTGTGTGTCCTGCTGTGGCTTCTCATAGGCATCTGGCAGGCCACTATGAGAACAGAACACTGGACAGTTAGGCCCTTGGTCTATGTTCTTATGAATTCTTATGTTCTTATGGCTCAGCAGAAGGCAGCTTCTTAAGTTCCTTCTTATTCACCCTTCCTGAGGAATGGAAGATCTGAAACACATTTCAGTGCAACCCTGTAATTGCAAAGAGGGCAGCTGTTCCAAGTTTGAGTTACCATAATTTATTTAAATCCATTTTCAGTCATTCTTTTTCCTCTGTCAAGGTACAGGGGGATTGCGTGATGGGTAAGAGCTGAAGTACATGTAAGAACCAGGAAGATGGCTGCAGTTCAAGCAAAGTCTACACCCAAACATGAAGCTTATAGGCCTTCATGTCTGGGAGAACCCAAAGGCTAGCTTGTGTGAGCATGGTCAATCCAGAAACTGAGGCTACTTCACTGTCCAGGGAGACGCTCCAAACCACTGTAAGTAGCCACCACACAGAGTATCTGGTGAGGACTCGAAGCAGGGCCTGGCCCTACCATTAGGCAGAGTAGGGCAACTGATCCAGATCTACACCTCGTGTCATATCGATATGATCCCGTCATGGTAATGCTATATCTCTCTTGCATATTTGTGCCTCGTAGCACACACGATGACAGCTGTTGCAGTATTTTGGATAATACAGAATAAAAAATGGGAAATAATGCTACAAAAGCAGTATATGGAAAGTGTAATATGCCCCAATAGTTGTCAGTGCACTTCATTGCCAATAAAAAGCATGAGTGTAAAACTAGCCGGGGTGTCATGAAATGGCAGCAAATTGTTTGTATCATCATCAGCATCAGCATCAGTATCACCATCACCATCACCATCACCATCATCATTATTGTATTTTTACTGTGAAGTAAGAGAAGAAGTACTTGTGATATTTCTGCCTCAGTTGCCAAAATAACTTGACAGTTGACCTTGGATACACTATGTAAAATGCCTTGGACCAGCTGCAGCTGTAGGGTGGCCTCTTATGAATTGCCAAAAAAGAGGACAAAAGAGGGTACAAATTTGCATAACATTTGCATGTGCCGATGCATATGTATATATGTAAATATATACATAAGTATTCTAATGTAAATAGAAATATATTACATCTTGCTATAATGTGGAAAACTGTGACTAGGTGACCTGTGTACCTCCTCAGTCTGCTATCCAGATGCTGCTGATGGGCAGCTTCAAGGTGCCTTGGCTCTTCCTTCTAATGGTTCTTTATCTTTAAACTGGACTTGGACTGGACAGCTCTTCAAGTAGACAGTCCTCTGGCAGCCCTTCAAATAGAGGACTCTCCTCTGAAAAAGAGAACATGCGGCCACCCGACCTGGCTCCTGGATCCATCTTGATGGCTCCTGACAGGATACTGGTGTGAAAAGCTTCAGATGTAGAAGTAAATGCCTTCAAACGTACATTTTCATATCAAATGAAAATGGAGGAAGTGCCATCTGGCATCCTAGAGGAAAGGATGCATAAGATCATACTAATGAACATAAACAAACAGTCAAAGAAGTGTTGGTCCCTGGAAATGACCTGCAATGCTTATTAGAAAATAAAGGCCACCAAATAAAACAACTACATTGAAAGTTTTGACCAACTAACATGAAACCTTTTATTTAAAAAAAATAAACCAGTGTTTAAAAAACTGAGTAAAATCATCACACACACAAATTAAGAGATGTTCTTCCAGTCATAGGCTTACTGTCCCTCTGAAGCAGAGTCTAAGGAGCTTACTTTGATCTATTTGCCCTTCAAGGAGTCTGGGCCCTGTATAAACCGGTCCCCTTCCTTATGGGTCATAGCATTTATTACATGCCACAGAAAGTATAGCTGCTCAAGAATATTATCTCTGTGCTAAGTCAGGACAGATGAGGGTGTCCTTATTGAGTGTTCCATACCCGTGGGGAGCCAGGTGTCCTCTTTTACAGAGGTCTGTCTTTTATTTTGAAGACACCCTCTATTTGAAGGCTGTCCTGTCCAATTCCAGTTTAAAGAAACAAACCATCACAAAAGAGAGCAGGGGCCTTGAAGTTGACCTTCAAAGGTAAGTACCCAGACAGCAGACTGAGCAGGCAGGCGCACAGGTCAACTAGTCACAGACCCAGTTCACACAATCACCACTGGCTGCCGTGGCCACGTGGCCAGTGCATGCGAGGAAGGTTTTGATTGTTTCAAGTCACAGCTGTGGTTTGCCATGTCATCCAAACCCGGGGATCGTGGGTTATGTGAAGGTTCTTTAACCCTCGCATAAACTACAGTCCCTGGGTTCAGATGACATGACATATCATGGCCATGTGCTGCAGCCCAGCATGGCTGAAATAAGCCACAGTGGGCTATTCGATCATCAGAAAAGCATCACAGTCTTCTCCACTGTAATTAGTATTTCTAAATTTGCATCTGTACATATAAATTTGCTCATGCACATTTTATGCAGAGTTGTGTTCTCTTTTCTGGTGTTGCATTTCCAATTCATAAATGCCCACCCTACACAGAAGTCGCTCCTATTGAAGACTTCTCACTTTTTATTAATTCAGTGCCTATAGGGATGGGTTTTGAGTTTTATCTTGGTTTCTTGTCTTCTGGTCTGATGCTGAGAGTCTTGATTCATGTTTTGTTGGTAGTATTCAAATGTCATAAATTTTGTTGTCTTCATTTTAAAAAAAAAAGGTGGATTAGGGATGGGCTATGGAATTGTTGATGCCAAACTGCCTCCATTCTCTCAAATTATAATAGAACTGTCAAGAAAATACATCACATAAAATGTAATATGCCCTCTTACCAAGCTTTCTTTTTAAAGATCTGTATGCAGTGTTAAGATGCAAGCCACACCTGCTGAAATTCCCTCTTCCACACAACTATTAAAGGTTCAGGATCCCTGTCCTCTTTTACATCTGGCCACCTTAGTTTTTGCTATTTTTCCTACCGATGATATTTGCAGTGCAATCCTATGCTTGTCTACTCAGAAGTCAATCCCACTGAGTTCAATAGGATTTACTCCCAGATGTGCATATGGGATTGCATCCTTAATTACTGAACTCTCAGTGAAATTCTATATGTGCCTATCCAGAACTAGGTTCCACTGAGTTCAATGGGGCTTAGGTAAGTGGGTGTGGGATGCAGCCTTAGTCTTTGGTTCAGAAGCCATATTGCTTGATACCCTTTCCTTCCTTCCCAGTCCCTATGTCCTCCCTTTTTCCTTTTAGGCATCTGTATTTTTGAGATTATAATTTTGCAGGCAAAGTTCTTACTTTTAATTATGGCTGTACTGTGTCTGTCATTTAGGGTGCTTTCTAAACAAAGGATTATGATGGTGAATGATAAACATATGCTGTGCAGTGCACTTTTCAAGACCTTCATTAAACGCCTCCACATTGTGTACGTATGCTCTCTCTTTTTAAATGTTTTGTGAGCAGTGGCAAGTCATTACAAAGATATTATGAAATCATTTTAAAGAGAGCAACAGGTATGAAAATGTAAAACCTGTTTCTCGTGTTTGCTGCTGATATTGCCAGCAATGTAGGTCATCACAATGGTGATCGTTTTGGTGCTCTTTCCTCCCACCCCTTGCCTTTAAAAATCTGATGACAATGTCTCATATATGTGCTAATGAAGCAATCTGAAGATCATATGGAGTCCTGAGGTTGTAACCCAGGGGGACTTGGAGAAATCATCATATGCAGTGATTACGAAGCCCTCAATACTTCATGACATTTCATCATACCTTAGAATATCCCAACAAGTGGTGGTAATTTGCTTAAAATATTCCCAATCAAAGCAAGCACAAAAGATCCTAATTCAAATTTAGCTAGCTAGCTTCCTTCCTTAAGAGCATAAGAAGGGCCATGCTGGATTAGACCAAGGGTCCACCTAGTCCAGCATTCTGCTAACACAATGGCCAACCAGATGTCTGTGGGAAGCCCACAAGCAGTGCAAATTGAGTGCACCCTCCCACTCATGTTCCCCAGCAACTGTCTGCTATACAGAGGCATACTGCCTGTGATACTGGGAGTGATATATAGCCATGATGACTAGTAGCAGTTGATAGTCTTCTCCTCCAGGAATTTGTCCAATCTCCTTTTATATCCATCCAAACTGGTGGGTATCACCACATTCTGTGGAAGCGGATTCCATTGTTTAACTATGCACTGCGTGAACTACTTATTTATTAAAAAATATTGCTAGGCCACCTTTCAGGGAAAGAGCCCTCCAAGGTGGCTTACAGAAGTGCCATACAGTAAAAACCCATACAGTGATAAAACAGCAAAAATTAACAAAATCTTCAGAATGTTGTGATAAATCCTCAGTCCTTAATTGATATGAAGCCAGTCCACATCCTAAAGTTTTCGCCATCGTGAACATGAGAACAGATCGTGGGTTCTAGTATTATGGGAGAGAGAGAGGAAACTTCTCCCTATCCACTTTCTCCACACCATGTATCATTTTGTACACCTCTATCATGTCTCCTGTCACTCATTGTGTTTCAATTATGGTTACACTTGTTGTAAGATTGGACAGTAGAGAGTAAAGGGGCTAGCAATGATTGCAAATGCTTCTTAAAGGTCAACAGGCAAAGATGCCAAGTACCTTTTCCCCCTAAGAGATATTGACTGATTGCTCTCAACAGCTGTCCTTCCAAATGGCTAGGCAATACCTGAAAAGGGGAAGGGATACTTCTCACCCCACCTAAATAAAAATGATGTGATCTAGGTGTCTCTGTGTGAAAAGAACAATAGAGACTGCAGTCTGAGACAAAGGAACACACAGCAAGTGGAGTGTTGGTCTGAGCTGAATGCTAAGAATGTTTTGGGGTGCTAGCTGTCTTTTCCATGGAGATTGGATGTGGGAAAAGTGGAGTTAGGGCATCTCTACACTGGTGTTTTGTTCTGTGTTTATCATTCCTCAACCACTGAATTTTCCGGGTCCTTTACATGGTGTCATTGTCCTCCAGTGGTTGTTCCACACTTTCCCCCTGCTTTTCCCATACTATTTCATACTGGGGAAAATGCTGTATTTTCTCTTGTTGCCCCATGAAAGCACCAACACCAGCCCATGTACTAGTAAGATGGTGAAATTAGGCACTGTGTGTGGGTGTTTGTGGGGGGTGCGATGATGATGATGACAGCAGTGACGATGATGGGGTGGGAGTGTCACCCCGCTGTGCCTGCACCCTTCTGCCTCCTCTTCATCCCTTGCTGTTTCCCGACAGGGTGGCATTGCACTAATATGGCTGCCGCTTCATCTGCCCGCAATGTCCATGGGGTTTCTTGGTGGCACCAGGAAACCTTCAACCTGCTCAACATTTGGGGGAGACAAAAAAGCAAGTGAGGGACAGCAGTGAAATGGAGCCAAGCCAAGCTCAGCTCCACGTCTCTGGGGGTGCCTAAGCAGATGGGCAACGGAGGGGGGGGGAGTGTTGCAATGGTCCTTTCCCACTCAATCCCCTCTCCCAGTGTATACACAAAAGAGAAAAGTGTTAGTGCTTGCTTTTACGGGGCAATACTGACTTGCACACATGGGGGTGGGGAGACTCCTTTCAATGGGAGTAGGAGAAAAGGGTAATTGCTTGCACTGGGGATGGGGGAGAAGCAGACTTCCAAAGTTGCAAAAGTACTGTGGATTCTATACATGCAACCCCTCTCAGCTCCCCACTCCTCCTTTCAGCGATTCTCAATGGGATCAGGGGATTGCAGTGCAGTTGCTGTACAGAAAAGTTTGCTCCCTTTCCACCCAGTCCGCATATACTCACTAGAGAGAAAAAGGAAACTGTTTGCCTTGGGTACTGCGGATTCTCTGCAAAAGTGGCCAAGGCATCGGCAGCAGCGGAAGTGAAAAGAGACGGCGAAGAAGCTGAGATGGAAATGTTCATGCCGGGAAGGGGGGGGCTACCCCAGAAGAGGTGGACTGCAGGTGTGCAACACTGCTGGCGCCCGGCAATGTCACGCTTGGCTCCAGCTACCAGCGTAAACAGCGGGTAGAGCTATGCATGCAAGGGAACCCAGCTGTGTAAAGAACCGATCTTGATCCCACAAAGAATCCGGAAGCAGAAGCCCTGGTAACATTGCATGGAGCAGCCCTGTGGGAGTCCGTTTAAGTGTTTAAACTGTGCTCCCCATATGCACAACCCATATATTTGCAAATAAATATTACAAAATGCCTGAAGCCGCCCATGACCTCCCCTCAAGGAAAGCAAACCTGAGTAAATGCTGCACTGCTGGAACTTCTTACTGCTTGGAGACGTGGGGTGAGTGTGACGCTATGCTGTAATGTCGCAGATATAGTGACCTGATTACAGAACTATTAATTGCATGGACGTTTGTGAAGTGGCACAGAGCAGCCTTCCCCAGCCTGGTATACTCCAGATCTCTTGGCCTACAACTCCCATTGTTCCAAGCCAGCATGACCAGTGCCAATGCTGGTTGGGGATGGCGGAAGTTGTAGTCCAATGCATCAGCAGCTACACCTGCTGAAATTCCCTCTTCTATGCAACTGTTAAAGGTGCAGGATCCCTGAAATCTTTTACACCTGGCCACCTTAGTTTCAGCTGTTTTTCCTCTGATGATATTTGTGGTGCGTGTCTATTCAGAAATCCCACTGAGTTCAATAGGACTTGCTCCCAGATAAGTGCATATAGGATTTCTGTCTTGTCTTTATGGCACCTGGGACACTTGGAAGTAAGAACTGAATTCACACAAAGCTTAGAAGACATAGAATTTATTGTGGCCTTCCTTGCTTGCATATAGCCACAGGCAGGCTGGCCCTTGCCTTGTTTTACCCATCTAGTATAAATCCTGGGGTGGATGATCTGTGCTTATCCCAGGCCATTCAGAAATCCTGGCTTGGTTCAAGGAATGGACCTACCACCAACACTGCAGTGCCACAAGCTGCTCTTGCTGCTATAGACTAACAAAACTACTTATTTGGAAATAGCAAGAAGTACATGTAAAATAGATCAGTCTGTAAAATAGATCAGTCTGCAAAATATTGTATACCACAAAACCTTTTTTGCATTTTTCATCCAGGTGGAGACTAACAGCCTGAGAAACACAAAATATTTTATTTTAATCAAGCAAACTGGAAAATGGCAATTACATTCAATCACATTTCAAATGGCACCATCGAAGTGAAAAATTCTGGACTACTTTAGATGGATCTCAGGGTGCTCGGTCTACGTCCATCCTCTAACCACAAACAACACAGATGTACCTGGGCCGCATAGATGCATTCTACTCCTCCATGGTGAAGTACCATTTCTCAGGGCCCTATCATTGGGCAGAGTGAGGCACCCACCTCAGGCAGCAGATGCTGGGGGGCAGTAGTGGTAGCCTCCTAATTCTTCCTCGTGAACTCTCTGGCTGTTGCTCCCTGTTGGAGAAGAGAGCTGTGCATCCCACAAAACCTTCCTGGGCCTGTTAAACCAGCCTACTGTCTCTGAGGTGGTGGAGGATGCTATCCCATTGCCAGGGTTGAAGTAAGATTCATCTGTCCAGTCAGGTGGAGCTCCTATGTACAAGCAGCTACCCGCGCATGAGGGTTTTGTGGTGTGTTGTTCCTTTAAGAGAATTGTAGGAAATGCTCATCTAGGAAACGTAAAAGTAAAACTAGCAAAGTTTCACTCAGTGTTTGGTATTCCTAGCCAGAGAGTGTTTTGCTGAGGCCTTTCATACATTAGTCATCTTAATAAATGTTGATGCTTATAGAAGACTTGGACATCCTGAGATGTATCTAAATGCATACATAAGCAACAACATTACAGGTTCCTTTTCAGATGTCCGCAGAGATTTATTTTATTTATTTATTTATTTATTTATTTCATTTCTATACCGCCCAATAGCCGAAGCTCTCTGAGATGTAAAGGACAGGGCTAGCCCAGGGGTGTGAAGCTGGGGGCAGGGCCAGCATTGTGATCCCACTCCCCCTTCAACATGCAACTGCCCAACGTATGAGTACGACGACAGTGAATCCTTGGAATCTGCAAATCTGGAAGAGATTTCATTTCAGTATACATCCCCTATTCTTCATAAAGGCAAAACCACCAAAAATACTGAGCTAGAAGCCCTGGAAAGCACACTCTGTTTTCACTCTGGCTTTTGCTTGGGATAATCTGGCATGTTTCTTGCTGCCTGGCACAGGTGCTAAACAGAATGCATTTCCCAATCCCTGAACAGCTAGAGCATTGCAGAGCAGCAGCAGGCAAGGTCAAAGAGCTAGCAGAGTACTGCTACGGTTTGCTATTGTAGCCATCCACCTGCTCTAAACAAATGCTGCAAACAAAAGAAGGCTTCTGGTAGTTCCTACAAGTGAGAGCAGTAAGGGTGGGCATGGTCCTAAATCTGGAAAATGTCTCCCATTATACAAAGGCAGGCACAATTTCACATTCTATAATGGTCAGGCCAAAGGAATGTCAAAATGGTCTGGATCAATTGCAGTCTAATTAAATTGTTAATGTTCAGAGGAAGGGAAACAGAGGAAGGTGTTTTCATACGAAAAAAAAAAGTTTAGGACATGTGTGTTATGGTTATGGGGAATTTTCAGATGGGCAACTTGTGGCCCTCCAGATGTTTTGGCCTAACCCACCATTGGTTATGCTGGCTAGGACTGATGGGAGTTGCCTCTGGAGGTCCACAAGTTGTCCAGCCCTGGTTTCAGTACTGTCTGCAGGAACTGTTTACACTGCTCACACAAAGATGGTTTTCCATTACCTGTGGTATGAAGATGTCATGAGTGTGTTGGACTTTGACTACTGAATTTGGGCTCCATGTGTTAGTAACTTAGGGACCAATCCTATGGACCCTAGAAAGAGTCTGGGGGGGATACAATATTTTGGATTCCTGGATCCGAGGTCGGAGACAGCGTTCCGACCATGGACCTAGGAGTCTGAGCTCTCTCCCCCTCCCCCTTGCGGCTGGTGTGGAGAGAACCGCACCACTGCCTCTCCGAGGCCACAAAAGTGACATTGGAGAGGATGGAAAGGAGACATGCCAGTGGGTGGGGAGGGGAGGGGACTGGAGAGGCCAGCTTATGATATGTCCTCAGGCCTTCCCAGCCTCCTCCCCTCCCAGTCTGACATGCCCCCGCTAGATGGGCAAAAAAGCCCATCTAACCAAAATACAGAGTGGGAGGAGCATGGAGGCAAAGATCACCTCTGCTGCTTCTCCTGATCTGCATTGGAGGGCTGAACCAAGTTCAGAGGTTTAGAGCCATCCTGATAGGATTGTACCCTTAGCTGATTTATTTACAAGATAGATTCGTGGGCTCCTTAACCAAGGCCTACAGACATTTTCTCTTAGTCTATGAAATGAGCGGAAGTGAGCCATCTAGAAGCTAAGCTGTACTTCAGGGGATAGTGCATGTTTATTTTGCTGTGCCTGAAAAGAACACAATGAGTATTACTGGGGTTCGGATTAGGGATGTATGAACCCCCCCATCTGGTCCGGGGGAGGGAGTCTGCTGTGGACAGTTCAGGCTGCTTGTGGCTCCATGGAGTCTTCCAGAGTCCTGCCATGTCTGCCGGAGTTGGCAAAGCGGCTCTCTGGCTTTCTAAAAAATGCGATTCGCTAATGGTAACTGCTGTTATCCTATTGTGGGAAGATTGCAGCCATAAATGCCATATTTTATACCATAAAGCACTTACTTTTACCTAAATTGCAGGTGTTTATGGCTGTATTTAGGTAAAAGTAAGTTCTTTATGGCCGCAAATGGCATACAATATGCCATTTACAGCTGTAACTTTTCTGCGATAACCTAATGGCAGCTTCCACGTGTTTTTTAGGAAGCTGGAGGGCCACCCCGTGTGAACTCCTCCAGACCCAGAGGTAAGTGTGGCCAGTCTGCTGCGGACTCCAGAGCTCAGATTCTTTGGAATCCAGCCTCATTTGAGTCCTTGGTGGATTTCTCCAGCATCCCTAGTTCTGATAAAGATTTGTGAGTTTCCATAGCCATACCCCTAAGAAGAGTCCAAAATTGCAGGCCGCTGTGTTGATCTATATCAACACAGCAGTTCTAGCAGTTTTCATCTCCATCAGGAGCAGGTCTTTAATAAAGCTAAGGAGTCTTAATTGCCCATTCAAGACCAAGCCACCCCCAAATGCTTTGCATTACAACAGGGGACCATATATTGTTGCTGGGAACATTCATCTCCCTGAGCTACTGTGAGGATTGCAGCTAACCTCAAAGGGAACAGGGAAGCCTAAGCATGGTTGCAGAGGACATCATCATCCCTCTTCATCAAAAAGTACCGGCTCTGCATCCCTGCTAGCCCTGTATCTTCTACTCCACTGGCTGTGTGGGATGGAATTATTGACTGCTGGGTGCTATGTCACTTGTGGTTTGTTGGCAACTCCATAGTCAGACCAACCTGACCTGGCAAAGAAGTAAGGAACATGGCAACACCGATAGCAGGGCATGGATACCCTGATGCACACAACCAAGGAGATTAAGAGCCTCCCTAGATCTGGCGATGGAGGGAAGGAGCTGAACAGTGAGCAGGTAGCCCAGAAGTGTTGGCAACTGGGGCAGAACGGTGTGCGGAACACACACCTCCACCTGCCTGAAGACATACCCATCAAAGTAAGTTGATGTGGTATAGTAGAGTAGAAACTTCGCAGGATTACCATATTGGCAAAGAGACCACTTGCAATAAGATGGATCTTTGGCTCTGCCAACAAAGGATGCACAGGCAGGGACGCAAGGCACCCAGAGAGCCAACCTTGGCTAGGCTCCAGGGCTATACCCTTTGAGGTGTGAGGCCCAGGTCAGAAAGAACACATCATCACATCTGCTCATATCTAACCCAATTAGACTATATGTAACCCACATAGGGCACAATCCTATGCATGTTTAGACAGAAAAAAAATGTCCTACAGCTCCCAGCATACCCCAGGCAGCCATGCTGACTGACGCATGCTGGGAGTTGTAGGACTTTTTTCTGTCTAAACTTGCATAGGATTGTGCTGTTAGACACTGTATTGAATTAAGCTGAATGTAAGCATTATTAATAAATTAATAAAATCACATCAACAGCGTCTGTTGGGTTTTAAATTGATATACACATTATTAACATCTGAGTTTAAGCTCTTATGTAACACAAGTTATAAGATGCATTTCTTTATTTCAAAACTGATCTACCTGTCTCTCTTCTAACGATATGCCCCCAAATAATAATTAAAAAAATCACTAACTCTTCTGTCACCATTTCACTCTAGTATTTTGTAGCACTACGGGGCCATGCTGACCCATGTACTTTGGGTGGTGTCATCCCATGGGCACCATCTGTGTTCTCCCAAATGCCCTCATATGGATTTCTCACAGAGCTGGGAGAGGCATTGCATCACAACCTTCTGCTTTAACCTAAGCATGTTCTCTTTCCTTCTTCTCAATGGCTTTCTATATAGCAAATTTTATGGCCAAGTCACACATTTAGAGCCCTGAGACAAATGGATTTCTGTAACCTGTTCTGAAGATGTGAATTGAACTGAAGTGCTATCAGCCATATTAAATAATCTGAAGCACTATTAACCTTAGAAACCACAGTGTGCCCATTGCAGAATGACAGGTGTGTGTAAATTATATCTGTCAATACAAATCAAGGATATCTCATTATATCAAAGAACTAAAAGTATTATTGCCCAGAGAGCTATGGGAGACATTGGGTTACGTTGACCTCGCTGGCAGAGTTTTATTATAAAACTGAATTATTCTCTGCAGACTCATGAAGCCATAAGGTTACATAGCAACAAATACTCAGTAATGACAAGTACAGGTATGCTTCCAGAAATCAATTTAGAGGGTCAGCCTAAGAAAATTCCTCAAAAATCCCCCAGAACAGGAAATTAGATAAATTAAAATAAATCTTGATGGTAAATAATGAAATACCTTGAAGGCTCAGCTTACAGAGTCTCAGGAGGTTTTCCTTAATCAGACATTAAATGCTGTACTCAGCAGTATATGTTTGCTAGATACCCATAGCCAAATAACTGGCTGGTTTGTTCAAATCAATATTTAATATTTAGCCCCTTCTGCTTTGCTTTCCCCAGTTGCTTCTTGGCCTTCACTGCCCCCTTAGGGTTGCCATGCCACAATGCTGCAGTAGCAGTAAAATCCAAAACTGACAAGAATTCCCTTCTATGCAACTCAAATACTGTAGGCCTAGCAAACTTATGACTTGGGTTCCTGATCATGTATAGAGATCTATCCACACATACAGTTCCATAATGCCACCTTAATAACACCTGAAAAGGGGTAGAGGTTCTTTTCTCCTAATTATGTGGGGTTTATTTACTAGCCCCTCTCTTGTTAGTTAGTTCCTACTTGTTTTCAGATACCTGTTTTTCCTCCCATGTTCCTCAAGGCTCCGTCTAGTACTTTCACTATTCACTTTCCATCTGTTGCATATCTGGACACTTTCAGCCATGTTGACAGCGGGATCCCTGTTCCTCAGTTTTCTTTTTTTGATATAATAATTTTTATTTAAAAGAAAAAATAAAAACACAACACAACACAACAACAACATAAACACACGATACACATACACTAAAATATCTAACATTGTAAGACATCTTCCTTTAGTTCCTCTTACACAACAAATGCTCATTATTATTCTCTAGTTCTTATCTTAGTTGTATATCATACACTGAGTTCACAGACATCTCATTTCTCTCCTAATTTTAACGACAACAACAAAAAAAGAGAATTAAACATCTCAAAGTTCAAAATCCACATACGTAGACATCATTTTTCTCTATTTCTTGTACAAATTCTATAAAAGGTTTCCAATCTAACATAAATTTAGTTGTTGATCCTTCTTTAATTATAACAGTAAGTTTTGCCATCTCTGCCAGCTCCATCATTTTCATGATCCACTCACTCACAGTTGGTATTGTTTCATTCTTCCACTTTTGTGCATACAATACCTGCTCCTCAGTTTTCTTCTCTCCTGTGATTTTATCGCTATCCATAACTTGCCCCTCAAAGCTACTACTGTTGTATATCCCTAAAACTTGCATGAGGTTTAATTCCAGACAAACGAATAGCATTCCCTTCCTTCACAGAAGGTAGACTGCAATCTTTCTTATACCATTGTTCTCTGAAACATTTGTGAACATTTCTTGCCATCGTGCCAGTCAGCCAATCAGTATCAAGTTTATTGTCACAAATACCATACTATATAGAATGTTCCATTCCAAAAATTAATATTAAAAATAATCCTTAAGATAAAAAGATGTTGTCCATCCAGACCATACTAATTCTTATTATAATTCTCATAATTTAACTAAGCATGTTAGCTGAGGAGTTTGATGAACTAGAGGCCATACAACAAGATATTCAATAAGTTTAGAAGGGGAAAAATGACTGCTCTTACGTTGTATTCTATTTCACACATCATAATACTGGACAGTATCCAACAGGACACTTACATCCCTGCCGATTCTCTTGTGCCATGAAGATTCTATTGTGCAAGTGGTGGGTCTCATTAATTCTGTTGCACAAGTGGGACCCACCGCTTGCATAACGGAGATTTAACACTTCCCAGTAGAAGCCCCCAAATGAGCAGAAATGCTCATTTCTGGATTGGGACAGACTAGTGGAGCTCCCTTATATGAGCTCTGCCAACATGACCTGTTCCAGAAACAAGCATTTTTGCTCATTTCCATTTGTCCCTGGAAGCATTAAATTTCCATTTCGCAAGCACTGGGTGCCACTTACAGACAGGACTTGGTGGGACAAAAGATAATCAGCAGGGCTGTAAGTGTCCCATTGAAAACTGCCCATTGTTTAGAAAATAAAGTGTTAGAAATTCTACTGAACAGATGCACTGGCACGTTTAATTTTTAATTGTTTTTTGAGGCCATCTTCACCAGTAGTTTGTGCCAGTTAGTGCTATTGGTATTACATTCTGATAATTTTGTGTTTTTAATGCATTTCAGAACCTACAGCTGGAAAGAAAACAAATGGCATGTCACTAGAAACATAATAGACCTTTCAACAGTTCTAATACTGGCAGGGTTGGTCTAATTTAATGCCATTTGTGAAGAAACGTAGTTCAGCAAGAAATGATGCTAGGAATGGAACCATTTATGACCTAGTATGTTTGATTAGCTGATACTGGAATTCAACACTTTTATTGTAAACTGCCCAGAGGTGTTTTTTGCTGTTAATGGGCAAATGATGTCAACAACTACTCAGCACTGGTTAGGCCTCATCTGGAGTACTGTGTCCAGTTCTGGGCACCACATTTTAAGAAGCATGCAGACAAACTGGAGATGGTTCAGAGGAGGGCAACAAAGATGATCAGGGGACTGGAAACAAAGCCCTATGAAGAGAGACTGAAAGAACTGGGCATGTTTAGCCTTGAGAAGACTGAGGGGAGATATGATAGCACTCTTCAAGTACTTGAAAGGTTGTCACAGAGAGGAAGGACAGGATCTATTCTCGATCATTCCAGAGTGCAGGACACGGAATCATGGGCTCAAGTTACAGGAAGCCAGATTCCGGCTGAGCATCAGGAGAAACTTCCTGACTGTTAGAGCAATACGACAATGGAACCAATTCCCTAAGGAGGTAGTGGGCTCTCCCACACTAGAGGCACTCAAGACGAGGCTGGACAGTCATCTGTCAGGCATGCTCTGACTTGGATTCCTGCGTTGAGCAGGGGGGTTGGACTCGATGGTCATGAAGGCCCCTTCCAACCCTACTATTCTATGATTCTATGAACTACTACTACTACTACAACTGTTCATATATATAATTCAAATTCTAACTTGTCTGCCACCAAGGACAGTTAGGTTGGTAAGTAAAAAGGAGACAGATTTTTCAGTGGTAACCCACAACTCTGGAATCAGTTTCCGTTGGGGGCTCCTCAGGCCTACAGGTCTTCTTTGCAGCTCTTCAGAAAAGCTCAGAAGACCCATCTGTTTTCTCGTCCTTTCCATAGTGTTTTGGGCTGATGGTTTTACCTTGGGTTTTATCTTGTAAAATGTAATACATACATCAGATATATTTATTTAAAATTATTTTTAGGCTGCCTTTAAGGGTACAACCCTCTCAGTTGGGGGTTCTGTCCTTAAGGATGGCCTAAAAATAATTTTAAATAAATACATTTGATGTGTACCTCTTACAATTGCTTCACTTTATATTCCTTTATTTCCTCTATTTTCAGCCTTATTTACATGAGTGTCTGAGCCTGTGGCAGCTGGATTTTTTTTGTCAGCTTGGGCTGAGCCGGTCTTCTGATTGCTACCTATTGCCCCTAGGGATGCTGGAGAAATTCGAGACAGTCTCAAATGAGTTTGGATTTCTAAGAATCCGACTTGTGGAATCCGCTGATGACCAGCCTCCTCAGGCTGCACGGAGTCCATGGACTTGGGGATCTTTTTTTTTACTTTCCCAAAAATTTATGCAAATTTATTCATAGGAAAATATGCAAGTTTCTGCTGAGACATATGCCATCCTGGAAAATATGCATAGGAAAAAGATGAATGGAATGGGGGAAAATACGCTAAATGTTACATACTAACGTAAGTTACGTAAATTGTTGTGAAGCCTCTTACAGAATTATTTGCGCATTTTTCCACATAACAAGGGGAAAAAATCAAATCCATCTGTGAATGGATGCTGGAATGAATGATACTGCACAATCCATGAAACACACATGGGATGGATTTCACAAAATCCGGACATCCCTAATTGCCACCCACAGCAGTTCCCCCTTAGAAGTTGTCTAGGAGAGACTGAGTTATGAGAGCAGAGGCTTGGCTGGGAGGCCTGGACCAGCAGAGGATCTGTCCAGCCAAACCAAATATCAGAGCTGGTTCTGTAAAGCTGGATAAGGAGCTTCCCCATTGAGCTGTCCTTGAGCTCCCAGGGTGATGAGGAAGGTCTCATCATCAGGGCGGGGTTCGTGACAGGGGCATCGGGTGTTTTGCTATTGCAGCCTCCTCAAGCAGAGTGTCATCTGGGGGGGCTGTCTCTCAGGGGGTGTTGACCCTCCAGGTTCCCCCATCTGTTGTAATGGCCAAAGCAAGATCTCATTCCTCCTCTTTAGAGGATGTGTCATCATGTCTGGAAGCTGAGCATGGACCAGTCCTGACAGGCATGGTGTGGGACAAGGAAACAGTTTCCTGCAGCATTGCCATGGCAAATGTAAGGGGTGTGTAGCCCTTTGATTGAGCTGTGAAGGAGCCATCAATGTTCTCAAGCTCCATTAAGGCATAGGTCTAGGACTGTTTCCATGTCAAGAAACTATGCAAAATTGTGCAGTTCCTGCACCATCATTCTAATGGAGTAAATTGAAGAAATGCATATAAATGTGCCCAACAACGCTGAGAAACAAATAAAATGATGCTTTTTTCATGCATTATGCAATTTATTCTTTTTAAAAAATAATTGTTTAACTGCTCAGTTCTGAATTAAGTTTATCCCGCTGGCCATCAAAGTCAAGAATTGTTCAGTCTAGCATTTCTTTAGAAGACATGAAGACTCGCTCTCGTTTTCAGCTGTGCTTGGGTTCTTTGCTGGTTATATTTGGAATCAGAACTTTCCTTCTCAGCAGGCTTTCTCTTTGTCTGCTGCTCCCAGCTGTCTTGGCAGGAAGTCCATCAGGCTTGCTGTTCTGCATGGCAGCTGGGAGCAACTTTTCATCCGGTCTCCAGCTGAGTTCTACCCTCCCTTCACCCAGCCTTCTGCTTGCCTTGTCTTCTTTGGATGGTCAACAAACCAGCAAATGGCCATGGTTTTCAAGAGACAGCCCCACGAGGACAGGCAGTTCACTGGCATGCATCAAGAACTCATTGTCGAATGCAGGGTCTAGCAAAGCATTTGAAGCCTGCAGGCTCAGTCACACTGCTGTGGAGCTGGCTGTAGGGCTGCCTTGTGGGGATATGAACTTGGGTCAGCTGTTGTCAGTCAGTCACACTGCTACTTTCTGAACAGTTGCAATTGAGTGGGGGAAGCCAAGTGAGTCCTAGCTGCAGCGGGTGGCAATAGGTAGCAATCACAAGACCGGCTTGGCCCAAGCTAGCCAAAACAAATTCAGCTGCCACAGGCTCAGTCATGTAAATAAGTCCTAAAATGAGAGGAAATAAAGAAATGTAAAGCTAAGCTAGGAAGCAATTGTAAGAGGCACACACCAAATGCATTTATTTTATTTATTTAAAATTGTTAGGCCACCTTTAAGGGCAGAACCCTCTCGAGGCAGCGTACAAGCTAAAAACAATACAAAGCGGCTACAGTAAAAACTGGTAAGTACATATTCAGTAAAAATCCATCAAAACAGAGATTACCAATAAAAATCAATAAAAAAGACAAAAATCAGTGAAACCAGAAGCCCAAGACAAAGACCTGCAAAAACAGGAGAACTTTCCTGAAGACTGGCAAAGAAGTGGCCTGATGAACCCACAATGGAAGCTGATTCCAGAGGTGCAGGGCCACCACTGAGAAGGCTCTCTCTCTCTCTCTCTCTCTCTCACTCTCTCTCTCTCTCTCTCTCCCACTCCCCAGTCTAAGTGCCATTCTTGGCAGGTATTTGAGAATTCAAATTTGATGGGTTCAATCCAGGATCTTCCTTCCCTGAGAGAGAGCATTGCTTATGTAAGGCCCCTCCACCTGATTTTGGGGGACACCCCTTGCCTGCCTCCACACCACAGTTTACCCTATTCAGCAGGGTTCCCTGACCTTGTGTAGCATTTACAGTGGGCTGGAGGAGGCAGGGAAATCCACTTCCACTAGCGCAATTTATCTGTTAAAAATTTGGATCCAAACCTATATATGAAAATCTTTTCTTTTTTTTTACATCACTGATGTAACACACTGACAAATTTAAAAGAACCCTGTGGGCAGTTTACAATAAAAGTTTTGAATTCCAGTATCAGCTATTCAGATATACCAGGCCACAAATGGTTCACTTCCTAGCATGATTTCTTGCTTAATCATGTTTCTTCACAAATGGCATTAAATCAGTCAAACTCTGCCAGCATTTCTTCATTTCTCATGACAAATTCCTTACATTTGTGATACCTGCTCATGCTTCAGACAATCTGGCTTTTCATAGCAGCTCTACAGCATGAAGAACAGATGGTGTAATATCATGATCATACTTGCATGTCACCTATATTTCATCCCAAAAATGGTCTAACAAACATATATTTCACAAATGCATAACACTATGTATACATCAGAGAATGAGAAATGAATTATACCTTGGAAATGAATGGTTGGTAAGCCTCAATATCCTTTCCAAAAAAAACCCCCTGAGCTGGTTTCACTGTGAGCCAAAAATATTGACATCCAGCAACACAAGGATAAATGCAAATTTGGATGGATGGATGGGTAGATAGATAGATCTGAATCTGCATAACTACTGCACTATACATTTTGGGAAAATGTGAATGTTTTGCAGACAGGTGGTAAAGGATGAATAGTTAGGAGGTAGTAGGTGCATAAAAAGAAAAACTGCGCTGTGCAGATATATAAAGCACAGACACCTTGTCTCCTGACCACCAGAAGCTACAGACACATTCTAACTCTTAACAATAAGGACTAGGAACTTGCACTTCTAAAAATATAAACAGCCACTTTTTTTTCTAAAGACCAATTCTACATCAAAGTGCTCATTAGTTGATGTACATACGTATTTCACAGAGTACACATCATTATGAAAATATATTTTTCTTTAGATTAACAGCAAATGCTGAAAGGATGCTGTGGCTGCAACCATAAGTTAGGAACGGTGGTCTGAAAATGACTTGGTGGAAGCTATTCTGAGAAGGGACAGACATTGGCCTACAAAGTAGCCAACTTCCTGAAAACATGGGAGAATAACTAGAGAACAAGGAGCTCCTACTGAAGGGGGACTTTGCCGGGACTTGGCATTGCTAGTCCACTACACCTCATAAGTGGCAAGAGTGATGTGGGAGGTTTGCTTTCCCTTTAGATTAGACTTAGGGAGAGGCTCTTGATAACCACCAAAAATGCCTCTGGAGGAGTCATAATGTACGTATCTTTGAAATTAGAGTATATAGGAACAAGAGCATCTGCGCCTACGATGGTCCACTGAATCTACGTTCTCAAGCATGACACTGTGCAGGAATGAGGCAGCTCAGATGCCCTTTTAGATGAAGAAGCATTGATTTCTTGTGCTCTGTATTCTCACATTTCAAGCAACTTGAAAAGTGAGGAGTCTCAGATTTCATGACTGATGAGATCTGTGAGTTTGGGAAGATCTATGACAAATGCAATAATCACTCCATGTAAGACCCTTATCTACATGTTTCACATGTTCCTTTCAGTTCAGAAGTATATGTCGTTCATAATTTTGAACTTGTAGATTTAAAAGAGATGCCCAGATTCCCCCCACCCCATACCACCCACCCTATTATCCAGCTCACTTCTAGAGCAGCTAGGGGCCGGGGTGCCAAGCTTGTTGATGTGCAAAGGCCTACAGCTCCCTTTGAAGATCATACACTTTGGTATCCTGAGCACCCAGGAGAGGACTGGAGACGTAAGCATGCATGAATGAATAGATCAGGTATTTTTTTGTCCCATACTCCTGTATCCAGTAAGAAAGATTAGCATTGCAGGTTTATTTTTCTTGGCATCTTGGTACATGCAGCATACAAGTACTTGAACAGCTTTAAAAAGATACTGTTAATTTTTCTTGTTACCTTTTTCTGGTTGATCTTCAGGCACCCCTGGAAGATAAGAGGGAAGGGAAAGAATAGACTGCAGAGTCCCCAAACTTGCTTAATTGACTAGAAATGTCTTAACCAGTGGTTAAATTTACTCTGACAGTCTGTTGATCAGACAAGGTGAACGGTGTATTGCAATACAAGATATCTACTTAGTATTCCTTATCTGTCGCATTTTAATTACCCATCTAAGAGTGCTTCTGTGGCTCCCAAGACTGCTTTGTATTTACAACTATTTCTGCAATAAAACTTTTATCCGTGTTACGGAGGGTCTCTTGAGAATAATTTCAGGTTAGCAAGCATTCATGTTATCATTACCAGGAACAAGGTATGGATGCCTAAGTAATGTGATGATAGGAATCAGATCCTTACCCCTGAAGGGAACTTGTTAAATCCAAATCCGTTTAGGGAGCAATCCTATGGCCACTAGGCAGCAGCTAGACGGCCATAGGATATGCTATTATCTGGGAACCAACCTCAGAGCCCGCGCTCCAGGGTCAGTTCCTGGAGAACTGACCTCCCCCCATGTCCGCACTGCCTCGGAGCCAGCGTGGAACAGCCCTGTCCTCCACGCTCGCAAGAGGAGTGTGGAGCAGCTGGAAAGGGGCAGGGCTGGGGGCATTCTGGGGTGGGGAGAGTGGAACTGCCTGTTACGACACATCCTATGTGTCGTACAGCAGCCTCCTTCCCCGCTCTGTGCTCCCATGGCTAGACAGCCGAAATCAGCTGTCTACCAGAAAAAGCAGGGCAGGAGAAGCGTAGAGGGAATGATCCCCTCTGTGCTTCTCCTGCCTTGCTTTGGATAGGCGGTCGCCTCCGAGTTCAGAGGCGGCCGCCTGTCTAGACAGATTGCGCCCTTAATGTCAGAAACCTTCCTGCAATACTCTCCAGTGATCTTTCTAGACCATTAGATCTGTATGTACTGATCAGTAGGCCAAAGAACCCTGTACAGGAGATCTCAAAATGGTAGGGCTAGGCTGATGGCTGGAGCCAAAAGTAGGCATTGTTGGGTGTCTGCTGAGGGCCCACACCCCAGCAGGGGTCCATGGATGATGGCCCCTTGGAGATGCTCCTCCTCTTCACCATGCAACCTGCTTGTTCACCTGCCTGTCACTCTGGCCCAGGCAGTGGTGGTGGTGAGAAAGAGGAGCAGTAGATGCTGCTGCCCACTTGCTCCCCAGCTTTCTGCCTATCCAGCAAGCAAGTAGTAGCAATGATGAGAAAAGGGATAAGCAGAAATAGCAACAGGTGACTACAGCCATAAGACGTTAGGTTTACTGAGGGAGGGGCCCACTGAGGGTATCTTGCCCAAGGACCCTCAATAACCCGGCGCTGGCACCAGCTATGCTCCCTAGTCTTGGTGTCAGTCCCTACCCCAAACTGTCTTGTTCAGCAGCACTTGCTGCTCCAGAAGAATGAATAATGAGCATCCGTTCCTCATTGGCTGTGCCAGCATGTTTCACTGTTTCCATTGGCCAATACCGATTGTGCAAGCTGCAATAGGAACCAATCGCATGATCTGGTTGCTAATTGGCGTCCTGCTATGATAGACTTTGGTGTACATGCCTAGGTTCTTCATGCTCTCCTTGTTCTCCTCCTGGCCTCAGTCACTCCTGTGTTCCCTCCAGATTTTTCATCATATCAGCAGCCCCATTTGTTGTTCATGTATAAATAAATTCAGCATGCAGCTCACTGGGTGATCTTGGGCTGGTCACTGTCTTTCAGCATTATCTGACAATTGTTGCAATAATCAAAATGGGGTTGGGGAAGAGGAAGACCTATCCTTGGAGGAAAGAGAGGATATAGATGTAATCTACACTAAGAAAAGAGGATATGTGTCCATCAGCACCATAATTCCAAGACCATGAAACCTAGACACCTGAAACTTGTCATGCTTTCTAAGGAGGTGCTAGGGATATGCACATTGGGGTTAATTGCTTTTTAAAATGCATCAATAGATTTCAATTAATGTTAATGTGTCCATGTGTTTGAAGCCTGCAGTAACACCTTCAGCCAGTAGGAGCAGACTTCCCTACCTGGCCCATAGCTTTGCCGTCGAGACAGTTTGAAGCCAAGGGGGGTAGTCCAAGGGATAGAGTGAAACAGCTGTCTCCTACCCCTGGCTGTGGGGCAGCCCCATCTCAGGGGAATGCAGTGGGAAGACCCTTCTCTCAGGGAGCTATAGGGGTGCATTGTGGCAGGGGATGTGCCTAGGCACGGCTTCACTCAGACAGGGTGGGCACAATGTACAACTATGACAGCTGCATAACTCTGCTTGATGCTAAGGGCTATGGCAACAGAAGTGAGACTGGTACTGTTTGTTACTGTAGAAGAAAGAGTCAATCCCAATCTCCCTCTCTCTCTCTCTCTCTCTCACACACACACACACACACACACACTGCCAGTGGTCTGCACTCTAAAATCTAAGAGCACAGATGAATCACTTTATTATCACCTATTGTATTTACTGTCAATGTTTTCCTTTACAATCTGCTCCCTTTTCTCTTTGGGGGACAGAATCTAATTCACAGGTACCAGACTAGTTTATGCATGTCTATAACCTGTTGCATAAAGTTTATAAAACAAATTAAGGAATATTACTATGGAACCTTAAACTATTGTGTTTAACTTTTAATGTTCTTCTTAAACATACTTTCTGTGCTTCTGGAGAGAAAACTAGCATCTTTTAAGTTCAAAAAAAAATTGATGTAGCAATCTGTCCCTCATACCATGTCCAGTTAGCTATAAGCAGGGGTCTAAGAAAAGTAGTCAGGTACAAAGGAAGCACTTCCTCCCTGCATCTCAGGGCATGAGGATGCTTGTCCTATGTCTGCTATGAGGTTTCAATATTCAGAGAAATAACTGCTAGATGAACTTAGAAACTGTGGAGTTTGGTAAGATGTATGGTAGCTGGGTTTTCCTTTCCTTTAGCAAACGTTGGGACACCATTCACAGTGCAACCATCAGCACCAGGAAAAGTTTTCTTTCAGAAACTTTAGCTACTGACAGCAGGGTAGCCTGAGTAGCAAGGCTCAGCCCTGCAAAAACACAAACTGAGGCCTTGCAGGTGAAGTGCGGTTACCAGCACTGAGGCTGTGCAGGTGAAACATAGCTCTTGGTTCCCTCAGGGAGACTTGAGTCCATGCCACACCCGGAGTAGAGGAGAGGAAGGAGCCCTTTGGTTTCTGGCAGTTCAGTTCCAGAGGCACAAGTTGTCTATTCATACAATGTGTAGTGGCAGTGTGGTGAGGTGCGGTGTGTGGGTGAGTGGCTGGGGGAGATGACTGATGGCCTTGCCCCCTTGTTTGGGTGCTTATTTTATGGTCAGCTGACAACCCTAACATAAAAAATCAGAAGTACTCCTCAGTATTGTGAATAGTAGTTCTGAGGGCAAACCCAGACCTGTGGTGTGTGTGTGTGGGGGGTGTCTCCACAACAATGGAAGGAGAAGCGCATGGTGGCTTACCAGGATTTTTCAAGGAACCAGCTTGGGCCTGCGCAGGGCTCCATGAACAAATGCGCTGCACCATTCTAAGTCGCTTCACAGGAACATATTTCCGGCTGGGGTGGGGGGTTAGACAAGGAGGCAAGGCCATCATCAGACTGGCAGGGGCCGCTCAACCAATAAGAGAAGCTCCCCCCCTCCAGGCTCTACCCCCCCCCATCACATTCCCCTGAAGCTCCTGCAACGCGAAGGTTTGAAGTTTCACATTAATTACTTCCTTACAGCAACAAAGCAAACAGTAAAGAAACGCAGCGTCGATATTTAGGGAACAAGCCTCACTGAGCAGAATGGGACTTACTTCTGAGGAGACACCTGCTTTCTCAACCTATGCCCGATTCCTCCAATTTTGTTTTTTTGTTGTTGTTTTTTCCCTTCCCTATCTCACTATCTCGCATTTGCCAGCAAGTCCTATAGCCCCAATCTCATTCTCTCACTATTGTACACATACACGATAGTGAGATAGTGAGATGGGGGTGTAGGTATTGTCAAGAAAAGCACTATTTTGCTTTAATGCATTGCTTAAAAAAAAAAAAAAAGTTAGAGGCTGTCCGGAGAACACCTATACTTTGCAGGGATGACCACCAGAGTTTAGTGGTGGGCAAGGTAAAGTAAATGCCATGAGGTGGCTCAGACCTCTGATGGCCAGCCCTGAAATGGCAGAAACATCAGGGAAACACAGCTGGGGAAACCATTGGGGAAGTGCCCCTTGACTGGATTCAGTGAGGTCATGGCCAGGTGAAAGACACACCCCTGGGCAGGGAAACCATGCCAGAGTAAATGTGGAGGGTGGTGCACACCACAACAGAAGCACAGACAAGCCGAACTAAGGAAAACTATCAGACTAAAAGTAGTCTCAGAAGAACCGAAACTCTGGAGTGGCTGCAAGATGGCCACAATGTCATGTGCCCTGAATGATCTCCAAATGCAGCAACCTCTCAGTAAATCACTCATGGAGACACCACCCTGGTCAGTTAAGACCAGCCTTCCCCAACCTGATGCCCTCCAGATTTTGGCCTGCAACTCACAGGATTCCTGACTATTGGACATGCTGGATGGGGATGATGAGAGTTGAAGTCTGAAATCTCTGGGAGGTGCCAGGTTATGGAGGGCTGGTCAAGGACCTTACTGAAAGGACCACAAGGCCAAACTGCATGTTACTCAGGAGACCTATGACTGAATCCCCCAATATTTTTGTTTCTATGTTAAAGCAACCACAGGGTGAAGCAGGGTCCAGATTTGGTCACTTAAATGGCACAGGGGGAAGGGGTTGTTACAAAGAGCTGGGATTACAGAGTGAGATACAGACTGAGACTCAAACCCAAATGCAATGTCCAGAACACCAGAACACATAAAATGCAGTTCAATTCAATCCATTCCCACTTCCCACATTCACTCCAATAGTTACCCACGTTGGAGCAACAGAACCTGGTGGCCAGCCAAGTCGTATACTCAGAAGCAGGAGGTGTGCCGTGTGCAGCTGCTTCTCTGGTGTTCAAGTCTTCCTCAGAGTTTGCTGATGTTGGTATATCTCAAATATTCTTTCTCCCAAGTCCTTACACAAAGTAGAAAAACATGTATGTTGACTACGTGTCCTATCTCTTTTGGAAATTCCTCTTTTTGCTGTGAAAGGACATCAGCTTTCTCTTAGAAGCCTCAACCACTTCACCTGCTGGCAGCATTCCTGAATTATATGACCCTGGCCTCAGGTTTTGGGCTCATCTTGGAGGTCTCTTTGTCCAGAGTTTTTTCCCCAAACTCAGCTAATTACGTGCATCTAGTTGTTCATGTTCCACAGTTAGCTTTGCACATATGCACACCTGTTTTTCATAATACTTCATCCTTTTTCTTCTGGTAACTCTGCACATTTCTCTGGTAGCTTTCCTCTGTTTTTACCTCTGGAACCAATTCCAATCTTTTAGAATGGGGGAAAATGCACCCTCTAGGAAACCACCAAATTATTGGTGGACAGGGAAAGTGGGTGGGGCCATGGGAAGGGTGTGTGGCCATCCAGTGAACCCTGGAGGGGCAGGTTGGTACCCCAGGTGGGCCAGATTTGGCCTGGCAGCCCGAAGTTCCACACCCCTGATCTACAGCCTGAGGTGGCCACCTGACTGTGTCTGATGGTAGGGGTGGCCCTGGCAAATCCCAAATCTCTCAGTAGAATTCCACATATTTATTATACTGCCGTTATCTATTCAGCTGCTCCATGATACCTCACAGGAACATAGAAAGCTGCCTTATACTGAGTCAGACCATTGGCCCATCTAGCCCAGTATTGTCGACACTGACTGGCACTGGCTCTCCAGGGTTTCAGACAGGATTCTTTCCTCACCCTACCTGGAGAAGCTGGGGATCGAACCTGGGACCTTCGCATGCAAAGCATGCGTTCAATCATACTGAGCTATGGCCCCTCCCCAACCACTCCTGTGAGTATATCTTGTGGTTATATACACCCAGGCCTATATAGCCAGCTTTCCTCAATAGTGGGCCTGCCACATTGTCTGGTGAGGATTCAGCTAAATGAATGGAAAATCAGTTCTTTCCTCATAAGCAACATAAGTTTCTATATGGCTGCAGTCCTAGAGACACTTTCTAGGGAGAGAGCTCCATTGGATACCTAAGTCAGGGCTGGTTCCAGGTTTGAGAGTGCCCAAACAACGTGCCCACTGGTGCCCTTCCCCGGGTGCTGGCCAGATGTGGCAGGCTTACTCCGGCAGCATTGGCATGCAGCAGTACTCCAAGCACTGCCAGGTGACTGTGGGCTACTGTTTTTGATTTTCCACCAGTGCCATACCCTGTAGCAATGCTGGGTCAGAGCATTGTGGTATATTAAAATGATAGCTAGACCTAGCTGCCTGGTGCTTCTTGGAATACTGCTCCGCCGAGGTCAGTTGTCAGTGGTGGGCCCTGCCAGGTTGTCGGGACCCTGTCCGTTGCCCCAGGATATCCATGTGATTTTTACTGAATTAAAAAATCGCCAGCAATTGTATATGGCTGAATGAGGAATGAATGCATTTTTGCGATACCGTAAGTGTAACTTAGGTATCAAGAAGTTGTTCACCCCTGATCTAAATGCTGCTTGATTCTCTCTCTCTCTCTCTCTCCC
Organism: Heloderma suspectum; assembly: GCF_057233095.1. Lineage (NCBI taxonomy): Eukaryota > Metazoa > Chordata > Lepidosauria > Squamata > Helodermatidae > Heloderma > Heloderma suspectum. The sequence goes on along the minus strand of NC_139462.1, from coordinate 173,813,665 downwards.
TCTCTCTCCCTCTCCTTCACACACACACGCGCACACACACACACACACACACACAAACACAGCCTTCCAATTTCCCTTGTACAGACTGCACAGATTTCATGGGAAAGGTGCATTTCCAGATTTTGAAATAGCACAATTTCTTTAAAATATGGAAAAGAGCGGAAGAAAAGAGATAAGAAAGTGAAAACAACATTTGGGATGGAACCATCTTCCTCAAGGTGGCTGGGGATAATGGGAGTTGCCATCCAACACATCTGAAGGGCACCAGCTTGGGGAAGGCTGAGCTAGAAGCTTGGAGGCCAAGAGGAAGGGAAGAGGGAATCAAAAGAAGTGATGTCCAATGGGACTGCTGACATCATTCGAACCTTCAGGATCAGTTCAAGCTTGATGCAGAATGTAGCAAGGAGCTACTAAAGAAATTCAGAAATGGAAGTGACACAGGTCAGCAAGAGAGGAAGACAGATTTAAGACCGGGAATTTAATTAGACAGGAGAGCAAAAATTTAGACACGGGAGTGCAAGAGGTGGCAGTAATTTTGAGGCTGACAGGATATGAAGAGGGAAAGATTTTCAAATAGCATACAATGTGATAATTTCACAGTCATCTTGTGCTTTTGGAGGGTATGACATATATCAGCAATGAACTGAATAGGGCACCACGAATAGGAGTCTGGACAACAAATGAGAAAGTAAATCTGTCTATTGAGGTTGCATTTAGATGTGATGTTTTGCTGTAACTTTGGGGATTGGGGGAAGGGAGTTTGGGGGTCTCTCTTTGCAGTATGGAAAATAAGGTTTTAATTGAGTTTTCTTGATGTAAGTGGGTCAGGGTAGACAGAGGCAGACTCCAGACAATCTAAATGGTTATCATTAGTCCTTCTCCAAGACACATTTATACAAAGAACATTTTGCTTCCAGCTGGTACAAGGTTTTGAAACATGTGTGTGTGGGGGGGTCTTTCCTACTGAGACAGAGCAAATATCCAGCCAGCATTGATCCACACTCTTCATTCAGAACTAAACTGGAAACCAGTGGTGAACCACCATATTTATTTATATATTTATTCATTAAGATTTCCATGAATTCCCTTTCGGTCCTGGGCATGTAGGCATGATTGGGGCTCTAAATCATGTTGGAAGCCTACATGTATAATGCAAGCTCCCCACTTCAGATCTTCCCCTTCCAGCACATGGAAGGAAGCAGGGATGAGAGATGGGAACATGACAGAGGAAGCATTACCAGCAAATATGTGCCTACACACTCTCCCACTCACCCCCACTCCCCCACTCATGATTCTGATCATCTGAGGGTGATTGCCCGAACATGTTCTTTCAAGACCTACCAATCCCAGAGTTCCATGGCAACAGAGGGGGAAGGGGCTGCAAGTCCCTGCTCACTGTCCCCCTTCATGTGATCACAATTACATGAGGGTGAACACCTGCAAATCTCTCTGTCTCTCAAAATAAAAGTTAGGGTGGTGACTTATGAATCGCCAAAAGAAGAGGAAATTAGGGATGTCAGAGAATTCCACCATGGACTCCAGTGAGGTTGAATTCTTTAGAATCTGGCCCCCTGGAATCCGTGGTGGAACGGCCTCCCGCCCCCCGTGGAATCCCCCTGGGACGGAGCTTACCTGAGGCAGATGCAGCGGTGGCTCTGGCTGGTCTCCCGCCATTTGCATGGCTGCCTTTACCGTGATAGGCTACGTAAATACTTACGTAGCCTATCACGGCAAAGAGCAGGGGCGCAAATGGCGTAGCTGCTGCCATTTGCGTCCCTGCTCTTTGCCGTGATAGGCTACGTTAATACTTACGTAGCCTATCACGGCTGCCTGCAAGGACGCAAATGGCGGCTGCCATGACAGCTGCCATTTGCGGGCGCAGCAGCCCGGCCACGGCTGGAACTCCTGCTGTGGCCGGCCCTGGCCAGCGGCTCCGTGGAGCCACCATGGAGCAGAGCCGGTCGGGGAGGATTCTGGAGGGAGGGACAGAGCGCCTCCCTCCCACCGCGAATACCCCGGCGTGGAATAAGGTAAGTGTTTCGTACATCCCTAGAGGAAATACATCACCAAAAAAGAGGGAAATTAGCATAAAATGTCCATTTGCTAATTTATATGTATAGATGCAAATTTAGAAATAATTACTACAATTTCAATAGAAATACAGTACATCACACCATAGTGTGGAAGACTGTGACCTGGTGACCTGTGTGCCTTGCTCAGCCTGTTGTCCAGGTACTTTTGATGGGCAACATCAAGGCCCAGCTCTTCTTTCTGGTGATTCTTTATCTTTATGCTGGACTTTGACCGGACAACCCTTCAAATAGAAGACAGCTTCAAAATAGAGGGCAGTCCTCTGGCAGCCCTTCAAATAGAAGACTTACCTCTGTAAAAGATGACACCTGTCAGGGTGGACACTGAGCCCATAGAATCCCAGAGTAGTTCTGATTCTGAGGAAGACCAGCTGCTCCTGGAAGAGGAGCGTGCTCATCCTTCCCAGGGCCAACAGCTGGCAGAGATTCCTCCCACCAGCATTCCTGGCATAGATAGCAGTCCCGGGAGTGAGAGAGCGTGGGAAGAAGACTTGCTGGATGCACGATGCCGACGCAGAGAGCGGCGCCAAATGGAGGGCGTGGAAAGGAGGCGTAGTGCCCAGTTGGCGCGCAAGCAATGGTTGCACCCAGAGGATCCAAGGGAAAAGGGGAGGGACTCTCCCTAGCCCATAAGTTCAGGGTCTGCCAGTGATTCTCCTTCAAACGGGTACCAACTGTTCCAACATAGGGCATAGGTACTGTAGTAAAAATGTAACCTAAAAGCCATTGTATGTGTCTTAAGCAGCACATAGTACTGTAAGAGCTGCGCATGCCTGGAATGAGCAGACAGTAACCCTAAGATAAGGTTGCTAAGCAAACCGCTGGCAACCAATCAAAAGTAACACGCTGGCTGAGGAATGCAAGCTAAGTAATAAAACTGTAGCGCGGAGGTTGCCCAGGGTCGACTCTGCTTTGAGCGTGAGCTCCTTTGTCGAACTGTTTGCAAACAATAAAATCGAGTTGGACCCAGCCTGAAGTTGACTCTCCTCTTTGGGGCAAATTGGACTCGCCTCCAGGGGGCGAAACTAGCATTTTGTGCAACAAACTGGCGAGCAGTCAGGAGTCCCTTGGACCACCCTGGGGTCAAACGACAAAACCGGCAAAGGTGCCTGTGGGGCGCGCCGGACCGCCTTTGAGGTCTGCCACGGCACCAGAGAACGGGGGTCGGGACACCCAGGAGGTTAAAGGCGTGGACTCCATTGATTGAGTCAACCAGGCTGAATGGGTCTGAAGAGACGGCACTAGGGTGTTGGGCAGAGTAAGTACTTGATTTCCCTTCTGTCTTTCTGTTTGAGTTGCCTTCGGAGCGTCTGAGGTTTGTCAGACTCTGTGTAAACGTCTGAGGTTTGTCAGACTCCGTGTAAGTGTCGGAGGTTTGTCAGGCTCCGTGTATGGTTTCAAATAGAGGTAGGCACAATGGGGGTGGGTAGCTCCCGTTCAGAAAGCTCTGCCACTCCCTTGGGATGCATGCTAAAGAACTTTAGCAAAGTCAAGCGTCTGAGGTTTGTCAGACTCCGTGTACTAAGATGTCGAAAGGCAAGCTGGTTACACTGTCAATTGGAATGGCCAGCATTTGGAATTAGTTGGCCAGACATAGGATCCTTTGGTGTAAATCTTGTAAATGCTGTATATAAAAATGTGGTGAATAATGGGCAATGGGATCAATTCGCCTATATTGATGGTTGGTTGAATTGGTGCGGAAAGAATCCCCCTTAGTTACAGAAGTGTAAATGTGTTACTGGCAAAGGACCACAGGGGCAAGAGACCCCGGGTGGTGTCTGAATCAAGTAGTAAGAGATAAATTTGCCTCAGGGAAGGTGAGGTTATCAGCATTTGGATGAGTGCCAACCAAAATCCACTGAAGGCGAGAAAAGGTTGAATATAAAGTTCAATATTGTAAAGTCATGATGGTATGCTCCGAGGTGAAGCCCAAAGCCCCTGTTCTCCCTGATTCAAGCCCCACAGAAGGAGCTTGAAGACTGGGAGACCCTGCCCAAGGTGCCCTGAGCTCCCCCCGGTCTGATTCGGTCTGTTAGGTTGGGAGGAGAGGTTGTTTGGGGAGGGAGGGGGCCCTCCAGAGACAGTTTGTCTGCCACCGTATCCAAGTTTGTTAGAAGAAGCAAAAGCAGTTAAAAAAGTTGCAACTTCTGAAGAAAGAGATTTGTTTGACGACTTAAAGACTGTGGCAAAATCAAGAAACAAAGACAGAGCAAGTTCTTAAAATATCAGGGTCTGTGTAAGCTTATCTCTGTCAGCCTGCTCAGAGCAGAGCCAAGGGGGACTTGCCTAACCCCCCTTCGCCGTGGCTGGTTTAGCTTTAGCAAGCAGAGAGGCTGGAAGGTGTCTGTGAGGACCTGACAAAAGAGTGAGATTTGCAAAAAAAAAAACAAGAAAAGCATCACAGCTGGAAAGCTGAGCAGCACTGCTCTGTTCTTATCTGTGGAGGAATCTAGAAGAGGTGTAAGGTTACACCTTCCCCATTCGAACTGATGAAGAGACACAGAGCTTTTGTTAAAAACATCCCTTCTTTATGGTCCAAAGCCTTCTTTGTTAGAGGCACTCTGCACATGGACTGGAACTTTAGACAGTTAAAGACTTGCCATAAAAAGTACTGTGAGGCTTGTCATAGCCTTAAACTCCCGTTGTTGTAGATTGTGTGTTTGTTTGTGATCAGCTCAGTGTACAGTTTGATTTGTGATTTCAACACTCAGATAAAAAGCTGCATTTGACTGAAAGAACTGGGTATATTTAGCCTTGAGAAGAGAAGACTGAGAGGAGATCTAGCACTCTTCAAGTACTTAAAAGGTTGTCCCAGAGAGGAAGGCCAGGATCTCTTCTCAATCATCCCAGAGTGCAGGACACGGAATAATGGGCTCAAGTGACAGGAAGCTGGATTCCAGCTGAACATCAGGAGAAACGTCCTAACTGTTAGAGCAATACGACAATGGAACCAATTACCTGGGGAGGTGGTGGGCTCTCCCACCCTGGAGGCATTCAAGACGAGGCTAGACAGCCATCTGTCAGGGATGCTCTGATTTAGATTCCTGCACTGGGCAAGGGGTTGGACCGGATGGCCTTGTAAGCCCCTTCCAACCCTACTATTCTATGATTCTATGATTTCCAAGGCTTTGATTTCATTTACCCTAATGAAGCATACAGATACAAATTGCTAGAGATTCATAGACTACAAAGGAAACAGCCTTCAAAAAGTTCAAAGAGAAACTACGAAAGTTAGTTTCCCTTTAAAAAGGGGGGCAGCAAATTCTCTTAACTTAAGAGGTGAGAGAGAAAGAGTCCCCCACTCTCCCATGATACTTCTAAGCCCAGCTGTGTTTCTAAAGCCTAAGAAAATTCCTGCCCCATGTGTTCCAGCTCTTTCTCAAAATCTGAACTGTTCTGATGTTCCATTTGCTCAGAGGCAAACCTGACACTCTGCCAAAACTCATGCAGTGTGGAGTTGCCGATGCAAAAATGGTGGCTTGGAACTCTTTCCACATATGAGAACGCCCTTCCCTTGATTTTAATGAGCCCTGACCATGCAGTCAGAGGAGCAGTATAATGGTTAGATCTGCTCCACCATGCCCTACTATACAAAACAAATGTTTTCCAGTCATGGTGTTAGATTTTAATGATATGAAAAAGGTATAAAAGAAGGCAGAAAAAAGTAGCAGACAAAAAGGCTTAAAAAAAAAGAAAGAAAGCTTATCCCAAATGTGTGTCGTTAAGATTAGTAAGATCTAAGCAAGCGAGTCTCTGTCGAAGCAATGGCAAACAGCCTAACTTGCAGAGAAAACAAAGAGTTAAAACTAGTGCATGGCACAGAGAATTTGAAACATGATTTGCAGAACAGGCAAGCCAAAAGATAAGTGTGCCTGTTACAAGAGGGAGGCTATAGTAGCCATAAAAAGGGGTGAAGCCCCCGTATGAAGCTTTAACAAAAATATTACCCACTAGAAGTGGACAATTAAAATAAAAAAGGCTTTTCTTAAACTGAAGCAAGCCTTAATATCACCACCTGCTTTAGCCTTATCAGACCCCAGATCATGAAGTTTTTAGAGCTATGGTGCACATGAGAGCACATAAAAAAGTGCCATTCCTGGAAAAAGGAAAAGGCAATGCTGGCAGCCACCATGGGCGGAGATATAAACAGCAGCTTGAGAGCACAGAAGCGACCGGGGGGGGGGGCAGAAAAGGAAAGGGCCAACCGGGGCTCAATAAATGTGCGTATTGCCGAGAGAAGAGACATTGGAAGAAAGATTGTCCAGAGCTGAAAGAAAAGAGAAAAGAGACTCACCCTGAAGGCTGCCAAATGCTGGCAGGGTCCTCCAGTGGGGGGGAGTCTAGCTGAAGGGCCACCACCCTACGAACAAATGCTCGGGAGAATCCCAAGGTAAAAGTAAGGGTTGGTGGCGAGGACTGTAAAGCCCTAGTAGATACTGGAGCCACATTTTCTATGATCCCTGTGAAGCCCCCCGGCAAGAGAAAGTGGAAAGCATGTAACTATAAAAGAAATTAAAGGGAAAAAAAAACAAACTAAATTGCCCATGTGTAAGCCCCTCCTCACGAAGACTGGAAATAACATACTGAAACATGCCTTTGTAGTTTCATCTGCATACCTAGTTGCCCTCTTGGGGCGGGACTTGTTAACAAAATTGCAAGCTAAAATCTTCTTCAGTGATAATCAGATTGTAGTACAGCTGCCAGCAATGCAGGGCTCAAATTATCGAATGGCCCTTCAAGCAATCAAGATTGTGTCAGAGGCCAAAGGGACTGAGATTTTAGAGAATGTTAATCCATGTGTGTGGGCAGACGGAACCCCTGCCCGACCAAATGTATAACACAAATTAAAATCTTCTTTAAAAAGGGAGAGCCCTGTGTGCGTAAGGCAGTATCCTCTGAAAAAAGCCACCTGTGCAGGCTTAAAGCCGCTCATTGAGAAGTTCAAAAATTATGGTTAGTTAATAAAGGGATCATCCCCCTTTAACACCCCGATTTTAAGTGCGCCCGAGGCAGATAGCACCTCCTTCAGGTTAGACCAAGACCTGAGAACACGTGGCTGACTGCCCTTTGTGCCTCAAAAATGATTCAAAGATGTTTGAGCCCCCAGCTCAAATGAGAAGTCGCCCATGCGCTTACTATCCTTTTCAGAGATTTCAAATTGACTTTTCAGAGTTGCCCCAGACTCATGGCTATCGGTACCTGCTAGTAATGATAAAAGCAATTGACTGCACCGCTCAAACAGTAGCCAAGATCCTGTTAAAAAGTAATCCCTAAGCTCTTGTTACCTAAAGAGAGTGAATCAAATCAGGGGCCCCATTTTGTTGGACAAGTGACGCAAGTAGTGGCCCAGGCATAACAAACTAACTAGAAGCTACATCCCCCTTAGAAACCTCAATCTACAAGTCAAGTTGAGAAGATGAACCGCACCTTAAAGGCAATGCTCATTAAAATTTGTTTAAAGATTAAGTTGAAAGGCCACAGGCCTTGCCAATCACCTTGACTCAAGTATGGTGCGCCCCCAAGAGAAGTATTAAATTGACACCTTTTAAACGTTCCATAAGTGCCCACCTCGGGTATTACCTATGGCTAATAGCTTAAATGTGAATTTAAAAGTAAAAGTTTTAAGATTCAAGGTTATGTTACTGCTTTGCAGTCTGTTTTGTTTTCACAGGTTTGCGACACCGCACCAATCCTGGCCTTTAGATGCTCCAGTGCATAATCTCAATCCCAGCGATTGGGTGCTAATCCAGTCCTAGAAAGATGAACCACCTACCAAGAAGCAGAAGGGTCTGTTTCAGATCCTACTTACCACTCCCATTGCTATGAAAGTCGCCAAAGAAAAGAAGTGCATTCATCACACTGAATAAAGGCATCACCTGCACCAGAGAGGGTCACACCGGAAGCTGACCCACCTGAAGGTCACCGTTAGAATAATGAACCCCTGAAAGGACTCAAGTAGCTCTACAGAAAGAGGGTGCTCTCGTTTCAAGGGTTCCTGATGAACGGAACAAAACTGAGTTCCAAAAGTTAAAAAAAAAAAGTTTTTGTTGTCAACATTCTAGTAGCTAGAACAAAGGCGTCCTAGGCCTCACTTGCTGTTTAGAGAAAACCATCAATGCCACAGCAGTAATAGTTTGCGCCTTTAAGTGCATAGTCCACCGCGGGACCAAAGAGAGTATAAATTTGAGAAAAGCCTTTTGAGGGGGGAATTGTAGTAAAAATGTAACCTAAAAGCCATTGTATGTGTCTTAAGCAGCACATAGTACTGTAAGAGCTGCGCATGCCTGGAATGAGCAGACAGTAACCCTAAGATAAGGTTGCTAAGCAAACCGCTGGCAACCAATCAAAAGTAACACGCTGGCTGAGGAATGCAAGCTAAGTAATAAAACTGTAGCGCGGAGGTTGCCCAGGGTCGACTCTGCTTTGAGCGTGAGCTCCTTTGTCGAACTGTTTGCAAACAATAAAATCGAGTTGGACCCAGCCTGAAGTTGACTCTCCTCTTTGGGGCAAATTGGACTAGCCTCCAGGGGGCGAAACTAGCATTTTGTGCAACAGTACTATGCTGCTCATAGCTAGTAGCTAATAGCAGAGTTGTTAAGTTGCAAAAGAGGAATAAAGCTTTGAAAAGAATCCCTTTGTCTGTGTCTGGACTTGGCTACTGGATTAGACTGAAAGAGGCCGCCAAGGAGCCCTTGACAGCCCCTGATCACCCTACAAGTAGTCCTAGTTGAACTGCCCAAGGGTGATCTCTCTGTTCTACAGAAGGGCCTAGGTCAGCAACCCACTGTTCAGAACACTGGTAGCTTTGCTCTAACACTGCTACTGTTTGGCTCCAGCAAATCACACACATACTGGACAATAGGAAAGGAAAGGTTCCTCCTGCGCAAGCACCGGGTCATACTGACCCCTAGAGGGACGCCTGCTTGCGCTGGCGTTTTCATGGCAGACTGTAGCGGGGTGGTTCGCCATTGCCTTCCCAGTTGTGACAAGTTTCTGTGGATATCCTCAAGCATGATCTGCAATTCAGCCTCCATTTTCCTGCTCATTGTAATGGGGTTGCAGCCTGGGCCCTCCTCCTCTCCTTGGATATCTGCCCCCCCAACAGTAAAGTGTACCTTCTCTCCACACAGCACGGCTCATGCTCGGCCCTCATCTGTAGACAAGTAATGGCATGCCTGCCAGCCTACCTATGTATTTGGAAGAAATCCAGAGCATTGTTCTGGTGGCTTTTCACAACGGTCTTGATGCATAAGCCAATATCTCATGAATTAATCTGCAGTGTCAGTCTGCCAGCATCATCTGTGTCGCTACCATCATGTTCCTCAGCAGTGCCCCTGGCAATAGCTGTTGCAGCTGTGGAGATCCCTTTCCAGAATTTGCCACGACTTGCTGGAACAAAACAGCAGAGTATAACCGAATCAATGAACCAAAGCAAAATGCCTCCTTAGTGAATGTTGCTTTTGCAAGAAACCTGAAAACTGAGCTTTTAAGGAATCATACTGAGCTTCTCTTTGGGACAGCTGCCCAAGTCAATAACTAGATAACTAAATAAATCCCTGCATATGGCTTTCATTTAAGGCCTTTAAAAATTATTTATCATCGATAAATGAGCAAGCAACTTGTGATGCATTCCAGGCACTGCGCAGCAATAGAACCATAATCCATCATTCAGATGGCCTTGCCATTGCCTCTGAGTGAACTGAAAATGTTGTGCAGGTACAAATTGCAGGGAAATGGTGAATACAAACTGTTTTTCAGGGAAAATTGTCCACCATTCATGATGTTCTAACTGAGAAACCCTTGATAAGTGTCTGAGACATCCTAGGGCTCCCTACTTAGGGCGACCACTTGTGAATCGCCAAAAATAGAGGTCACGCATCACCAGAACGAGAGGACAAAATAGGATATCAATTTGCATAAAATTTGCATATGATAATGTATATGTATAGATGCAAATTTAGAAATAATTATTATAATTTAAATAGAAACACAGTACATCATGCCATAGTGTGGAAGACTATGAGCTAGTGACCTGTGTGCCTTGCTTTGTCTATTGTCCAGTTGCTGTTGATGGATAACTTCAAGGCCCTTGTTTTTCTTTCTTATGGTTCTTTTTCTTTGAACTGGGCTCAGACAGGGCAGCCCTTCAAACAGAGAACACCTTCCAAAGAGAGAACTACCCTCTGTAAAAAGACACCTGTGCATCCTTATTCAGAAACACAAAGTGCTCTGTTCCTCAAGCATCCTTACTAGATGCCTGCTCCACCCTTCTCTCAAAACCTTCAAGCAACCTCCTTACCGTCTTCCAGTGCTGAACTCCTCTCACAGTTAGGAAACTCATTCTAAAATGTAAAGTAAATCACAAGTTTTGAAAGCAGAGATCTCTGTCCATCTCCTTTGTCACAGCATCAGCGAATCTTCCAGATGACAAGGCAAACTGACGAAGGAGCAAGGAACCAGGGGTATAAGCCATATCACATTGAACTCAATGGCAGAATTCTAATTGATATTGAGGTTAGGATTGCTTGCCTAAACTTGTGATATTTGAAGAGGATCTTTTCAATCAAGAAAAACGTACTAGAAAATCCATCTGTCGCTTCTTCCGTTTCCCACTTTACCTTACAAAGGGTATACACATGTTCTCCAAAGCACACCCATTGTGCCTGCAAATAAGCATTTTGCCACCTCCATTGCAAAAGAATTAAACTACCGTCTCATAAGGGAGACAAACATTTTGTTTATACATTATATTGGAGCTTTGCCAAATATGGATAGTTTTTGGGGGGTTGCACAATAACAAGAAAAGGAAGAACAAAGGCTAGTTACTGTTTTGGCTTAATATGTGATGTTTTCCGAATTTAACCTCACGTTAACATTTGGCCACTAACAGTGCAATTCAAGGGTGCACAACCTTTTTGGCCTTGAGGGCAACGTGAAGTGTTGTTTGGGGGCCTGGATGTGCACACAAGCACAGGTGCACATGCGATCTTCCACGAGGCCAGGCTTTCCTTGGGCTGTCAGTAAATTAATTATGCTGCTCCATTTTACTGCTCCTTTATTATTATTTTTATTGTAGTTGGGAGTATTTTTAATGCTGTGTTTTAATGCTGTGTATTAATGCTGCGTTTTAATGCTGTATTTTTAATATTGTATTTTAATGTTGTGAACCGCTCAGAGATTTTATGATGTTCAGAGGTATATAAATGCCAAAAATAAATAAATATGCACACATGCACACACTTTCCCCCCAAACCCAGAAGCAAGCCCTCTGGGTGCTAGTTTCTGCAGTGTCCTCTGGGAAGCAGGCCCTCTGAGTGCTGGTTCCTAGAGTGTCCTCAGCACCGGTGACAGCAAATCAGATGGTAATTTCAGCTGAGGGGGTCATGGGGGCTGCAAATAACAGCTTGGGGGCTGCAGGTTATGCACCCTGTTGTAATTCTATGCATGTCTACTCAGATATAAGCCCCACTGAGTTCAGCGGGACTTTCTCCCAAATATATTTGTATAAGATTGCAGCCTAAGTGGGCATACCTCATAAATGCTAAAGCTGGGAACTTGAGAGTGATGCTTCATCCATATCCCTCTATACCAGCTCAAGAAAATAAAAATGTGAAGTATTCATGGTATATTCAATTTTGGCTTAATCATATAAGGTTATTGCCCAATCCGCCATGTAATTTAATCTGGGACAGAGCAATCTGAAACGGAGGTGGTGGGGTGGTGCTGGTTGTGGCAAATGATCTGCCACTTCTAGAGCCCTGCTGGCTCACTCTGGCCAGTTTGAGAAGTGGGGACAATACTTCTTATTGATTAAAAAGTTTCCTCTGATTAATGGACAGCAGATTTAGATAGATGATAGACAGATATTAGATGGTGGATAGGGCAGTATCCGACTGTGTCATTCTGCAAATTCAAATACCACTAGCAGAGCTCCACTGAATCTTTTGGTTGCACAACTAGTTTCTCATTATGCTTGCAGAACCTGTCGCACAAGCCATTGCACAATGAGTTGCACAAGAAGAAGGTGCAACGATTGGACATGGGTTGCACAGGCAGAATGCGCAACTGGTTGCACAAGTGTTATGTGCACGTGCTTGTGCAAATGTAACTTTAGTTAGATTATTCTCTTGTGCATAGTTCAGAACCTAGTTTCTGCTAGCACAATGTCATTTGTGCTAACCAAATGACATAGTATCTACTGCCCATAGATACATAGGGATGGCGGAGAATTCTGCCATGGGCTCCAATGAGGAGTCTGTGGCGGAACAGAACACTTACCTCCGCCTCCCCACGAAATCCTCTTCGGCCGGATCCTCCGCCTCTAGAGCACCAGCAATACGGCCGCCATGCCGTATCGCTCGCTGAAGGGGATTGACTGCAGATGCAAATGGCTGCATTTAGCTTAAACTAAGACTTTTACAGCCACAAATGGCGTCCTGTATGCCATTTGCATCCGCAGTCAGTCAATACCCCTCAGCCACCGATACGGCATGGTGGCCGTATCGCTGGCGCTTCGGAGCCAGCCAGCGGCTCCGCGGAATCACCACAGAGCGGAGCCGGCCAAAGAGGATTCTGTGGGGAGGAATGGATCACCTCCCCGCTGCGGGTGGATTCCCCACAGACACACACATATGCCCTTACAAAAAGTGGGCTGCAGGGGCCAATGTAAATGAGGCATTCATTGTTTTTCATGCAGGAAGGAATGCCTTTTTAAGATGGTGCCTTCTGTGACACATGTGGGCACCATATTCAAATAAAAAAACACTGTTTTGTTTCTTCAGAATTGTTTTATTCCTATGAAAATTTAATCAGTTAACTGATTATTAAACTCAGATGATAAATTGACCTTTTTTAAAATTGGGGAAAATCCTTAGCCAAGGGTCTCCTCTTAGGAAACTGCCATGTTAAGGAGGCTCCCTCCTTCAGTCAAGCTACTATTTCTGTTCGGTATTCTTTCTGTGCTGGTTGTTACTGCTGTGCACCTCCTATTATAGGGGTTTGGCTGCTTTTTGCTTAATGTTGAAATACTGGGCTGCCCTCTACTGTTCAGATAAAGGTGAAGCTGTTTCAGATGCTACGATTATAGAAAAAGCTCAATTCAGAAGGCAGATAAAAACTACAAAAACACTTTCTCCACTGGAAACAGATCAAAAGAAAAAACACAAACTATTGTCCAGTTCAGTATTTGTACTGGAACTGGATTCGGTCCAAAAAGCTGCACTAGTGAAGAATTACGAATGAGAGTTGCATTTGTAGAAGTCGGTGAACTTCAAAGATAAAAATCTTCTTTCCAATGCACACTTCGCATATATACACAGGCGCATGCTCACCTCCGATAATTAGGAGAGTGTATATCGTAAATGATGTATTTCTTCTGATAAGCAAAAAATAAGATAAGATCTAGAGTTGAGTAAATATTTGTATTTGATAAATGCACTTGTACCAGAGCAAGGGATATCTATCTGAGCCGAATAACGACATTGTAGAATAAAGGAATGCCATGGTGGTATTGCTGTATTGCAGGGCAGGGTGGTGGTGTTTGAGCTTTTGACCATTTGGGGAGGTTAATAGTTGCTCATTAAGTTTACCAAAGTTTGCATTTACAACCCTGTTAATTCAAAAGTGAGCCCTGGCTCCACTATGCTGCTGCAAACCATTACATAAATAGGAAGTTATAATAAGCAGAGAATCCGTTTCATGATGCTGGGTGGTCTACTATTTCCAAATGAGCCAACAAGCAGTAGTGAATGCCATGCTTCTACTTGGGATGAGCTTCAGATCTGGCTGATGCCCAAGCCTAATTTGGCCCCTTGGACCATTTCTGGCACTTCCTCAGGCAAAGTGGGCTTCCTTCCAAAGTGACTAGAACTGAAGTTGGACCCTGCCTGAGGCTTCATTTGCAATTCGACTTCAGAAAGGCAGACAACTTGTCTCCAAAACTAGTCTTTTGATTAGAATAAAATGGAGTTATTTCCCAAGTCTGAGAAAAAAAATCTTGGTTCTCTGAGACAATTATTAGCCTAATCAAGTTCACTCAAGTGCAAGTTATTATTTCTTGATTGCTGAATTCCTGATGGCTTGTTGTAGAGGTTTATTCTTGTTGTATGAATACATTTTTTGTAAACTGCTTTGAGACTAGGAAAGGAGTGTGTGTGTGCATGTGTGTGTGTGTGTGTATATATGTATATATATATATATATATATATACACACACACACACACACACACACATAGTGTACGTGTGTGTGTGTGTGTGTGTATGTATGTGTATGTATATATATATATATATATATTTCCTGGCATTGCCCAGATTAATTTAATTAGAACATCCAATTTACAGTGGATGCAACTCAGGCATCCACATGGCAAGGGGGGGGGGAGAGCAGGCAATTCAAATGCTCTCCCTTTCTTCCTGGAATTGTGCACTAAATGGTGAATTTGGTTTTAATGGAGGTGGAGATGAGTGTACAATATAAATAAGGGATTATAACTTGAAGGGAAAAAGTTACCTGTGCATTGTCTTTATATTCCTTTTCAGTCAATTTCACTTTTTGTTTACTAACTACTATTAACTTTATAGTGCTTTTCTGTATAGCTGGGCAATGTCACATATTTAGTCCATTGTAATCAATTACATTTAACAGTCTGTTTCCTTTTTTGGATGCGTACAAACAAACTGAAATTTAGAGAGCATCTTTGTGCATTATGTTGGCTGTTCTTCCATTAAGTGTTAAAATAAAAGGATACATTGTGTTATTTCCAAGTAGAGCTGCTGGTTATAGCGAGCCTTGCTGCTCCTACCAGCAACAATAAAGCTTTTTTTTTAATCTTAAAACAGGGAAAGCCCCCCCCCCCCCGCTACCTCATCTAAAGGAAGGTAAACTGACCCATCCAATTTCTACGAAGTGCTCTCCAGTCCCAGAATTTTGAAGGCCTCTCCTTCCCTCACACACACACACATGAACTGCCAAAAAGAGCTGCATGACCTTGGGCCAGTTACTATCTCCCACCTACTTCACAGAGTTGTTGTAAGGGTAAGATGGTGGGGAGGGGGGGGCTGTGTGTGCTGCCTTTGAAAGCAGCTTCCTCCTGTATGGTTACCCTGAACTTCCTACTATCAAGAAAATCGGAGCAGATCAATACATCCCCCAAAGATTAAAAGCTACAATGTGAGCATTTGTGAGAACCCTCAACCTATTTTCAGCAAATTCATCATTGGGCTCTAAGAAGCACAGTATGTGTATGAATCTGTATATGTGTCAGAGCTACTGTTGTTTATTCTACTCTCTCTGGAGGAAACATGTGCATTTACAAAGTATTCTCTTTTTGTGAATGGCTTTTTCTGAATATGAAGACTACACACATTTCCTTAGCCTAAAATGGCTGGTTTTCCCCCCTCCTGCAGAATATATTTCTGACTTTTTTCTAGGCTCTCTTTTCCAAAATCATACCAGATGGTAACCCTATCTGGATATTGAAAGTAGCATCTCCATGATAAATAAAGAGTCCGATGCCCACATGTGTATTTCAAAGTCTACATCTGGAGTGAGCTATAACTTGCATATTCATCATCAAAATCAGTTTCGGAGATGCCCACACTGATTCATGCTTTGTACCAAGTGTATTTGTCCCAAGGCCATTTGTTTGAAGCAGACATTTTATAATACCCAGGAAAACATAATACATATTTTGGTGTGCAATAATAAGCCTGCTTGTTGGGTTTTGTTTAGCTTTTTTTAAATTACATAGAACTTTTTTTTTGTTCTTTTTTCATACTTGAGCAGTGTTTTTTTTTCAATATTTGATTATTATTTTTAAATGTCTAAAAACCATGAAAAACATGAATAGATGAATATTTGATGCTAAATTATTTCTATCAAGGCCCGATCTACATTGCACCCACCACCGTGCTGAATTCGGTGTCCCATCGGGTTAAACGCTCTCGCATTTTTAAGTGATTATCCTCACTCACCCATTTTCTCTGCTCCACTCCCTCCGCGAACGTGGGAGCTTGGTTCACACTTTGGTGTCTCGCAGTTCCCCAGCTCCAAAGCAAGGCCACCCTGATTGGAGGAGCAGCAACTCCTCCCGCCTCAGCCGATAAACTGCCCACCCTCCCATCAACTCGCCTCACCTTGCCTCCCCTCCCGTGTCCTTCCTCAGCTGTTCGCTGTAAACCTCATCGCGCCTGTGTCACTATGCCCCATTGATCCCCTGTTAGCTCTTTCTGGACACATTCTATCTTCTTTGGTGTCCGAATCTGGCTGGAGCCCTGGGCCCAGAACTGGCAATGTTCTACAGGCTGCTGTTTCTCTCTGTAAATGCCCTGATATGTGCTCTTCAGGCACTGATCACTCTGGAGAGATTGTTGTCCGAGCGGCGGAGGTCTCGTCTCCGGGTACTGCGCTGCTACCGCCATTGCTGTCAGAACTTGTGTTCGAGGATGCTTTGAAACACGTTGACTGAGGCACACAATGTGGCTCTTCTCCCCATGCCTTAGGTTTTCCAGAGGTTTGGGGTGTGCCCGAGCAGCCAGGACTGGTGGGAGAGGCTTGTTCTGCAGGTGTGGAACAATGAACGCTGGATCAAGCACTTCAGGATGCCTTGTCGCACCTTCTTTCAGGTGGTTGGCAAGGTGGCCCCGCTCTTGGCCAGATGCTCAACACAACTGCACAGAGCGATCCCTGTGGAGAAGAGGGTGGCCATCACCATTTGGAAGCTCGCCAACCATGCCTTGTACAAGAGTGCGGTGGAGCAGTTCGGGGTAGGGAAATCCATGGTTCTGGGGATCTTTGTGGAGGTGTGCCTTGCTCTGGAGCATGCTCTACTGCAGAGAATGGTGACCCTTGGCAACATGGATGCAGTGAGTACGGCTCGGGGGGTGGGGGGGTGCACGGCTTTTGGGGGGGAGGGAACATCTTTGATGCTTCGAATCTTCAAAGAATCAAAGACCCGTCTAATGTGTTGGTTTTTATTAGGTTGGGTTCGCATCTTCGAAGAATCGAAGCTGCGCTCACAACAGCATGGTATAGGCGGGGTTCACATCAGGGGATAGGGATGTCAGAGAATTCTGCCACGAATCTCGGGGAGGCCGAATGCCAGCGCATTCGGCCCCCTGAAATCGGTGGTGGAACGGTCTGCCACACACACACCCCGGGACGGGACTTACCTTGGGCGGATCTTCCTGGTGGCGGCGGCTCTGGTGGCGGTAGTGCGGCGGCGGTGCGGCAGCGGTGCGGCGGCGGCGGCGGTGGCTGGTCTTCTGACCGGCTGCTGCTGCCACCATTTCCAGTTAAAAAAAAAACAAAACAAAAAAATGTGATAGGCTACATAAAGATTTACATAGCCAATCATGGCTAGATTTTTAAAAAACACTGTGATAGGCTATGTAAATGTTTACGTAGCCTATCACGGCTGATTTAAAAGAAAAAACAACAACGCGCGTATGCAAATGGCGGCGCCCATGGGCGCCGCCATTTGCGTTCCTTATTTTGGCATGTCTTAGTCTACATAAACATTTACGTAGACTAAGACAGCGAAAATAAGGGGAACGCAAATAGCGTAGACGCTACGCTATTTGCGTTCCCCTTATTTTCGCCATCTTGGTCTACGTAAATGTTTACGTAGACTAAGACGTGCCAAAATAAGGAATGCAAATGGCGGCGCCCATGGGTGCCGCCATTTGCGTACGCGTGTTTTTTTTTCTTTTAAATCAGCTGTGATAGGCTACATAAACATTTGTGTAGCCTATCACGGCTGACTGCAGGGATGCAAACAGCGGTGGCTACGGCTGCTGCCATTTGCATCCCTGCTAGCCAGTGGCCGGATGTCCGGCCGCTGGTGGAGCCGGCTGGCGACTCTGCAGAATCCCTGTGGAGTGGAGCCGGCCGGCCAGAATTTCAGGGGGAAAGGACGGAGCACCTCCCCCCCCGGCCAGAATTTTGGGGGGAGGGACAGAGCGCCTCCCCCCCCACCACGGATGTCACCCTTCGAAAAGGTTAATGACTTTCGTACATCCCTATGGATGGGTTCTTGTCTGTGCGGTTTTTGAGAGCTAATCCCCTGTTCATGGTGATCGCTGTCCCCTTGGACGTGTGTGTGTGTGTTGGGAGCGCATCACAAAACCCTCGTGGCGGGTACTGTGTGCTTTGTGCTTGACGGGGCTTGTCCGGGCAAGTGTGTGGGGAGATGGGAGCATGAGCGGGATGCATCTGTTGCTTGGCAACGGCCACTCATGCTTTGGCTGCCTCCCACCAAATATGGTATCTCCTCTTTCTCCAGGTGATGCTCAGCTTCTCCACCCTTGGCTTTCCTGGGGCGTTTGCGGCTTGTGACGGGATGCATATCTCAATCATATCCCTGATTAGACAGGGCAGCAAGTTTATCAGTTGGAAGCACTACTACTCAATGCTTCTGCAAGGCACAACGGACCACACGGGAAGATTCATCAATGTCAAGATCGGGTGGAGTGGGGGAAACAACGCCTACGTCTTTTGTAACTCGGCGCTCTGAGAAGCAATGGATGCAGGGAACTTTGTGCCCGGGAACCTGACGTGGAGAGCGGGTGGTGTGCTTATCCCTCCGCTGATCCTGGCCAACGGAGCTTACCCCGTGCGATGTTGGCTGATGAAGCCTTTTGGGGGACACCTCTCACCAGAGGAGGCTCACTTCAACCAGCGCCTCAGCAGAGCTAGAAACATGGTGGAGCGCACTTTTGGCAGGCTGAAGAGAAGGTGGAGATGTCTTGCAGGACGACTGGAGGTGGTGAAGAAAAACGTTCCATCAGTGATTTCTGCCTGTGTCATTCTCCACAACATATGCAAGACTAACGGGGCTGCTTTGACAGAGGCGTCCGGGGACAGTAACCGCATGGTGTTGGACACCCTGGGGCTTCCCTACGTGAATGACGACGAGGTGCATAATGAGCGGGGGAACGAAGTCCGCAGGGCTCTTTGTGAATTCATGTGGGAGAACAGGGGAGGATTGAGGTGAGGGGACATCTCCTGGGAATCCCGCTGGGGCTGGCCGTGTTTGGGCAGTTGGTGGGCTCGTGATTTCAATGTCTGCCTTGTTTGTTGCTCGCCCCTGATTGCTTCCCTGTTTTTGTTCATGCCTTTTCCTCTCTGATTAAAACTGTTGGAACAACCGTAATTGGCTCCCGCCCCTCTCTTCTTTGCATGTGCAAGAGACAGCAGCCACTACCACCACTTTCTGAAAAGCTTCTTTGAAGAATTGGAGATTTGGAGATTCATCGAGAGGTGGCGCTGTGAGGAAATAGGGGAGGTGGAATGCTCTATGGTCTTGTCAAAACTGCCCCACTGTCATTCTCCTGCCAGCGAAATGGCGTCCAGGTGGCTTGCGTATTGGCAGGAGAGGGAGGTTGAGCTGATGCTCCAGATGCTGCTCCAGGGCCACCGGGCTGAGATGGTCATGAGGAGCTCAACTAGGGGGAATGAGGTGGTCTACAGGGCAGTAGCGAGGGGGCTCTCACAGGCGGGGTTCCCTCGCTCTGCCCTGCAGACCTGCACTAAGTTCAAGGCCCTGAAGGCCTGGTTCTTTGAGGCCCTAGAGCAGCACTCTGGGACACCTCCCCCTGCGGCACAGCCTCCCCTCTACGGGGAGATGCGCATGCGTGCTGGGCAGCCGAGCCCTGCTGATAGGCGCAGCGCAGGTCAGCCATGGGGTGTCTCCACTACTGCTCCTGGCTGAGAAGACCTGTGAAAATTGTGTCTCCGGTTGCCCACTGTGTCCTTGGGCATGTCCTTAAGTAACCCGATACCCCCATCCTTCTTGTGCCCAGACTGCTCCACATGCCCCCCAACATCTCCCCAACCCAAAACCAGGGAGTATTGTTGAGTATGTGGGTGGGCCCAGCCCGGTTGGCCGATGGGGCAGCCTGTGGTTGTAGGTGGCATGGTTACATGTGTGGGGCTACACTGGGACCATGCAGGGAGGAGTATGTGGCCATGCCCCCAGAGGACAGCCAATGCTCCACGCACACCACCCCCAGACACCGACCCGGGCCACAGCACCTACCCACGTCACGTGCCTCCAAGGGAAGGCGATCCTCGTCTTCCTGTGATCCCTCTGGCATCTCCAACATTTCCCCTTCCAGGGGGTCCATCTCTGGGGTCTCTGTGCATGCTGCGCCACAAGCAATCTGCAGACTCCCAACCACATGCTTGGGGCGAATGGTGGCATCCCCCTGGAGAATGCTGTGGAGCGCCGCATAATATGGACAGGTGGCCACGTTGTTCCCTGAACAAGAATTATGGTTAACCACCCTCCTGTACTCCTGGCGCATTGACTTTGTCTTCCCCCTCCACTCAACAGCACTATGGGTGTGGCCCGCTCAGTCATCTGCCTGGAGATCTCTTCGAAGAAGTCCAGGTTCCTGTGGCTGCTATGAAGCTGCTCCTGGATCTTCTGCTCCCCCCAAATGTCCAGTAAGTCCACTATCTCCGTGCGCCTCCAGGACACCCCTCTTCCCTTGCTAGTGGAAGCCATCCTCTGTTGACATGGATGGGGGAAGGAAGGGTGGCCCGATGCAGTAGATCTTTCCAAGAACTATGCTGGTCGGGATTTCCAGCAGCGGCAGTGGGATCTCCCTGCTGTTGAGGGTCACCCAGGGGCCCTCACAGTAAGAGCCTAAGAAAGGAACACACGGAAGTAAATTGCAGGGCGGGGCTGGCCCACCTAGCAGTCACAGTCCATGGTGGGCATCACAGGGTAGCCACATGTCATGGCCATGATTTGGAGCACCTTCCGTGCAGGGGGTGCCCCACCACATAACCGGGTGGATGCTCTCATGTTTGCCCACAAAAGTGAGACAGAGCACGTCGCTGAAGCAGGGAAAAAAGGAAAGAGGAGCGGGTGGGCTTTGCAGCCTTTTCTGAGGGAAGAGAAGCAGGGAAAACTGCCCCGACTCATGCTCCAGGGCAAATGCCATCCCACGGGACCGTGTGCCCATACACGTCACGTGTGCCGGGAAGGCTGATCAGCTACCCAGCACACAATCCCTGTAATGCCAGTTCAGCAGTCTCAGGACGCATTGTTTTGACAACCACAGGCGTGCCTCGACTCTCTCGGGGAGGGGGGGGAAGACACCCCTAGTGTGGAGGGAATAACACCACGAAAACTCTGGGGAAGGCATTGGTGGGGGGAGGTGGCCACCTCGCACAGTACACGGGGGCGCCCCTGGAGAAGGACAGAATTTGCGGCGACGACAGCAGTGCAGAAGCCTCCCAAAGAAACATTTCCTGCGCTGCTGCGGAGGGAGCAGCTCAAGGTACCGTGATACACGTCCGGGGGGGGGGGTGGCAAGGAGGAGAGTGGTGCCCAGACGGGGGGGGCACGGTGGGTGCTGACCGATGGTGCCACGGGTGGAAGAGCAGAGTCAGGGGGGAATACAGAGTGCAGAATGCAATGCGTGGACGAAAGTGGGGGGTGGTTTTTACGCACCCACCACATGATCCAGTGAGACAGGGAGGCTGCACCGATACCGCCAAGCCCCAAACTTCAATTCTTCGAAGATTTGAAGATGGTCCCCCTTTTTAAAAAAAGAGCATAGGGTGGGGGCATGGGGGGGACATTTGTTGGCTCATGGCCGCTGGCCGCTCAGGAATGGACGTGAGCGATACCGAGAGAATACCTGGGGGAGTGGCGGACACGAAAGGTGGGGAGTGTTCTTTAATAGGGATGTACGAAAGTGACTTACCTTTTGCGGATTATGTTGATGGTGGGGGGGAGGCGTTCTGTCCCTCCCCTCGGAATCCTGGCTGGGGGGGGAGGCGCTCCGTTCCTCCCCCCGGAATCCTCGAACGGCCGGCTGTGCTCCGCGGCAGCTCTACGGAGCAGCCAGCCAGGCCTGGCCCGGCCAGGCCAGAGCTGTCCGCAGCTGGATTTCCGGCCGCGGAGGGCTCTAGGTAAAAAACCCCCAAAAACAAAAAACGTGTACGCAAATGGCGGCAGCTATGGCCGCTGCCATTTGCGTTCCTTCTTTTTACCGTCTTAATCTACGTAAATATTTACGTAGACTATGACGGCGAAAATAAAGGGGAACGCAAATAGCGTAGCGAGCGCTATTTGCGTCCCTTTTTCATTCACCGTTTTAGCCTACGTAAATCTTTACGTTGGCTAAAATGGCGAATCAAAAGGGGACACAAATAGCGCCCGCTACGCTATTTGCATTCCCCTTTATTTTCGCCATCATAGTCTACGTAAATATTTACGTAGATTAAGACGGTAAAAAGAAGGAACGCAAATGGCGTCGGCTGTAGCCACCGCCATTTGCGTACGTGGTTTTTTTTTTTAAACCCACCCAACCATGATAGGCTACGTAAATCTTTACGTAGCCTATCACGTCTTTTTTTTTTTTTTTACACAAGCCTGGAAATGGCGGCGGCGGCGGCTGGTCGGAAGACCGGCCGCCACCGAAGCCGCTGCCGGAGCTGCCGCTGGAGCCGCTGCCGCCCGGAAGATCCGCCCCAGGTGAGTCTCGTCCCGGGGGGGAATCTGTGGGGGGGCGGGGGGGCAGGCCATTCCGCCATGGAGTTCGGGGGGCCGAATGCACTGGCATTCGGCCTCACTGAGATCCGTGGCGGAATTCTCTGACATCCCTATTCTTTAAGCACTTACCGTAACATCCAGGCAGACAGGCAGGCTGCAGCGATATCCACAAGCCCCAAACTGCGGTGAGACCGAATTGGAAGCAAGACGAGGCGGTAAGCGTAGATCCAGCCCAAATGGTATAGAGGCAGGGAATGTCTGAAAGTTTCAACTGGCAATTTTGTATGGTTCAAATGTGCTTGCTGCAGTACTGAATCATGATGCAAAGTTTGGTTGAAATCGATCAAGTGGTATTGAAGCAGTTATTTATTTATTTATTTATTCATTCATTCATTAAATTTCTTAATTGCCCATCTGGCTGGTCACCCAGCCACTCTGGGTGATGTGCAACAGTACAATTTAAACAGTAAAATTACACATTAAAACATCGTCTAAAAATACCCTAACCCACCCCAAATGCCCACCTGAACAACCAAATTTTCAATGTGTGGCAGAAGCTCATTAAAGAAGGGGCATGGTGGAGTTCCCTAGGGAAGGAGTTCCACAGAGTGGGAGCCACTACAGAGAAGGCCTTCTCCCTTGTCCTCACCAGCCTAGCTGTCCTGGCTGACGGGACAGAGAGAAGGCCATCCAAGGCTGACCTTGTTGAGGGGCCTGTCTGGTGTTGCTGGAGGCGCTCCCTGAGATAGGCTGGCCCGGAACCGTGTAGGGTTTTAAAGGTCAAAACAAACACCTTGAATTTGGCCTGGAAAACAACTCGTAGCCAGTGCAGCTCCTTCAGCACCGGAGTGATGTGATCATGCCAGCGGCTGCCTTTAGTCAGGCGAGCCGCTGTGTTCTGCACCAGCTGCAGCTTCCGAACCGTCTTCAAGGGTAACCCCACGTAGAGCGCATTACAGTAGTCTAGATGAAAGGATACCAGGGCATGTACTACCGATGGGAGCAGATGGTCGGGAAGGTAGGGGCGCAGCCGCCATATCAGATGGAGTTGGTACAGTGCTGTCCGGCTCACAGCTGACACCTGAGCCTCCATGGACAGCTGGGAGTCTAAAATGACCCTCCAGGCTGAGGACATGATCTTTCAAGGGTAGCCGTTGTCAGGATTCCTTTTGCCCCCACTGAACTTGAAACGCCAAATCAAACACAGACAAGAGGCTTCAATCTATGGCTTTTAATCCATTACTTCAAAGGGTCATACAGATGCAAATTCTCAGTGAGTCTCAGTCTACAAGGAAATGTCTTCAGGGGTTTCAAAAGATAGCTACAAAAGTTGCCCTCTGTTTGAAAGGAAGTCGGTCTCACTAGCCTAACTTAAGGGGTGGGAGGAGGTCTCTGTCTCTCTCGTGAGGTTTCTAGCTGCAGCTGTTCACTCAAGGCCAATCGGGTAGACCGTCTAAGTTCCGCCCTGGCCTTCTCCCTCTTTGCTCTGCATCTATGCCTGGCATCTATTAATTCAGACTCCCCAAACCCTGCCTTCCTGTTTGCTATCTCTCATGGGGTGTGTGTGTGTGAAGAGGGACCCTCCTCCTCCAGCTGGACCTTTGAAACCTGAGGAGCCTGCCTAGTCATGTCTGGACTAGCCTGGGAAAGTACCTCCCCCATGTCTGGCAGTTCTTCTTCAGAATGTGAATGACTATCCCACTCCCTGCACTCAGAAACACTCCTGACAGCCATACCCCATTCAACACGAGGTCAACATCCCCCGAACTCCTCTTGTCTCCCACCAAAAGTACCTTGGTCTTGTCAGGGTTCAGCTTCAGCTTATTCCTCCCCATCCAGCCACTCATCGTCTCCAGACATTTGAACACGGATTCTACGGCCAACCCTGGTGAAGATTTGAATGAGAGGTAGAGCTGCGTGTCATCCGCATATTGATGACACCACACCCCAAACCTCCTGATGATAGCCCCCAGCAGCTTCACATACATGTTCAATAGCATCAGGGAGAGGATGGAACCCTGTGGCACACCACAAGTGAGCGGCCACGGGTCTGAAACCTCCTCTCCCAGTGCTACCCTCTAGTACCTGGTGGAGAGGAAGGACCAGAACCACCGTAATACGATGTCTCCAATGTGGACCAATGTGGTCCAGGAGGATACCATGGTCAATGGTATCAAAAGCTGCTGAGAGGTCGAGAAGAACAAGGAAGGAGCATTTGCCCTATCCAAAGCCCTCCTCATATCATCCACCAAGGCGACCAAGGCCGTTTCTGTCCCATGCCCAGGCCTGAAGCCTGACTGAAATGGATCTAGATAATCAGCTTCTTCCAAGTGTGCCTTCAACTGCATTGCCACCACCCACTCAATGATCTTGCCCCAAAATGGCAGATTCGAGACTGGGCAAAAGTTGTTCAGAACTTAAGGATCCAAGGAGGGCTTATTTAAGAGCGGTCTTATCACTGCCTCCTTGAGGGCTGATGGCATCACTCCCTCCTCAAGGGAGTCATTCACCACCACCCTGATCCCCTCACCCAGCCTCTCTCTGCAGCTCATAACGAGCCAAGATGGGCAAGGATCAAGTAAGCAGGTGGTTGGCTTAACAGATGAAAGCACCTTGTCCACTTCATCAGAAGGAAGAAACTGGAACCGATCCCACAAAAACAGTTTGCCACAGGCCACCTCTTGCTCGCAAACTGTATCCACGGTGCATGGAATAACATCCGATCAATTTTATCTGCAAAGTGCCTTGCCAAGGCCTCACAGGAGGCCTTAGAATGCTCCAGCTTTCTGGAGCAACTGGACCGACCAGGCTTCGGACCACTTGGAACAGCCTCCTGGGACAGCACTCTGCGGATGCACTCTGCGGACTCTTTTTTGCTGCCTTCATTGCCACATGATAGGCTGAAGATACAGCTCTAGCCCATGTCCGATTGTCTTCGGAGCGAAACTTCTGTCACTGGTGCTCTAGCTGTCTCATCTCCTGTTTCAGAGTTTGTAACCGTGGTTTAAACCATGGTGCAGTTCAAACCCTGTTCGGGGGAGAGGACGTTTTCGATCCACCCAATCTAATGCCCCAGTGATTGCGGCATTCCAGCTACCCACCAGGGTCTTGACCGAGTGGCCGTTTGCGTGCTCCAGAGAATCTCCAAGCACATTCAGGAATCCATTCAGATCCATAAGACGCCTGGGGCAGACCATTTTAATGGGTCTTCCACCCCTGCAGAGGGGTTGTGGAACCGAGAAGTCCAATGTCACCATACAGTGATGTGACCATGACAAGGGGGTGGTGGGTATATCCCCGACTTCCGATCACTCCCCGCTTCTCCAGAAACAAACACAAGGTCTAGTGCATGACCAGCTACATGGGTGGGCCCAGTTGGAATAGAGTACAGCTCCCAGGAAGCCATGGTCTCCATGAAGTCCCAAGGTGCCCCCGTGAGGACGGCCTCTGAATGTACATTGAAGTCCCCCAACACCAATATGTTAGGGAACTGCACATGCACATCAGAGATCACCTCAAGCACCTCGGCCAGGGACTCAGTCGTGCAGTGGGGTGGGTGGTACACGAGCAGAATCCCCAGACTGCCCTTTGGGCCCAACCTCTTTAAAACACTTGATTGGCTGTTACTTTGTTTCAAGATGGCGGGTGGAATTTTCACTATGCCTAAAACCATCCCTGATAAAGGTAAAACAAATCCTAAACGTTTCATAACAATTGGATGTATGGTTTTTGAGTCCATCGAGGCCATACAAACACTTTCTTTTCTTTTCTTTTCTTATTTTTACAAATATACACATTTTTGTATGCACTTTCCCCTAATGTATGCATTTTTGTACAAATTTTTTGATTGGAAAAATCCATCACAAAGTTCGGAAGAGTGTGAATTTTGAAGGATAACCGAGTATCAGTTCACATATGTGTTCAAAACTGCAAAATTTGATAAGCTTGCTTTAAAATGCAAACTAAACAAATTTCTCCCCCATCCCTAGGCACACATATACTGACTCAAGGGTCCATTTTTTGTTTAAAGTATTTCACACACACACACACACACACACACACTTTCAGATTTAAAGAAATACACAAATGGTGCTTAATGCTATTCCCTGAAATAACAGGAAGATGCTAATAAAACTCTGTTTATACACTTACCTGGAAATAAGCCCACCAGTACTCAATGGGGCTTACTTCAGAGTAGACATGCATAGGATTGCTCTGTAAAACACATTGCAAGGAGGAAGTACATATCTTTAGTTTATTATTTATCTGCAAAAATTCAGCTGCCACAAGTAGAATAATCTGAAATAATTGTTCTGGAGATCCTCTGTAGGGAGAACACATTAGTATCTGGGCCTTTTACTTGCATGTGTGAAGATTTTGTATTTTGGATCATTTTATTACTTCCCCGAATAGGTCAACATGTGAATTGTTGGGAGTGACTGTTGTTTACTGCCTGGCATTTTGTTACCCACAGAGGTGCTGGTGAGAATGTTTCAAGGAAGAGCAGTCATTACATTCCATTGAGGCAATAAAAAAACAGAACTCATGTAGAGAGCATTTGCTTTGACCTTTAGTCAAGAGATTTGGCATTTGAAGGAAGAATTAGCACTCCATGCAGGGCAACTCAAGAACTGTTCTCTGGCTCCTGGCCCCTCATCACTGTGTCACAGTGATAGTGGTCAGAGGAGGGTTTTAAGATGAATCCAGCTAGTATGGGCATCAAGGGATTAGGACCTCTTGAGAAAGCTGTCCCTGTTGTTCTAGAATAACACATGAAGACAAGGCTGCCCATGTGTCCTCTTTTATAGAAGGCACTCCTCTATTTGAAGACGTCCTCTGTTTGAAGGGCTGTCAATGTTCTAGCACCAGGGTTGAGGCCTACCTGTTGCTTTAGTCTTCTTCTGAGATAGCAAATCTCACAGGCTCCCAAAGCATGCCATTCTTCTCTGCAAAGCTTTCCTGAATATCCTCTTTCAAGCCTAAGCAACTCATTGTGAAGCTATGCCCAACCTTATCCTTATTAATACCCCAAGTATCTGACCTGCCTGTCCCAGAACTCTTCTCTTTTTTCTCTTTGTGCCCTGTGACCTGATTATCATGGCCTGTCATTTTATAGAGGGCAGGAATAAAGAAAACAACACCTTATATTTTCTTCCTCCACTCTACAGAATGTCGCATACCTGCTGCTGCTAACAGCAGTCCTCTTGTTGAGCTTGCAGAAAGCCGTGGAGACCCCAGCCTGGTGAAAGCAGAACTCTTATGGGACCTGGACACAACACAGTCTTTCTTTGAACCAAGGTAAAGCAGTCTCAGTTCTCATTCAGCAGGGGTACAGGAGAATCCATAAGAATCTAGAACAACTGAAAAAATGATGGTTGGCAAGAACAAGGCTACCCTTCACTGATGGAATTCAGATGTGCTCAAGAGGAAAATGCTCCTGATTATTATAATTGGGAAACTTAACTGATATAAAATACAACATCCTACCTCAAAATGGGGATGAGTAACTGTGTCCCATTACATGCATGTTCCAGTGCATGCATTGACACCCCAGAGGCATGGAACATCTATTGTTGCATTCAAAATCCTATGATTGTATCAGAATTACAATAGTTTCTCTTCTCCTTCCACTTTGGATGGTAGGTAGACTTTGCAACTTGGCTAGGATCAGGGGAAAGTTTGTCAGAACAAAGGCATGAATTATAATTGTATGTATTGCCCCTAAAATAGCATTTTTGTATGCATCCCCCCACCACAAAATATGCATTTTTGTAGGCATTTTTGAGCTGAGAACACCACTGCAAAATTCGGAGAAGTGTGCAGTCCAAAGGATAACTGTGTTCCAATCCATAGCCTGGGAAATGCAAATGATGTTAGTTCACTTAAACGTGTAGACCAAACAAAATTCTCCAGTATCCCTAGCTGTAAACTGTCTGTCTGTCTGTCTGTCTGTCTATCTATCTAATGGCACATTTACATTGCATTACAATAAAAACATAGAGCATAATAAATATGAAATGTAAAATATAAAATATAGACAGGAATATTACAACCGTATGTCTAGGTTACAGATATAGTTTTTTACTTCAGTTGTCACAGTGAGGAAATCAGCAAAGTCTCCACTGTAGGCTCGGTTTTGACACTCTGTCACTATGTGTTGGATAGTTTGTTTTTCAGCCCCACAATCACAATTTGATGTTGTTTTGCCCCATTTATAAAGGGCATCTGCACATCTACCATGACCCGTGTGAATTCGGTTCAAGGTTGTCCATATTGCACGGGGCTGGTCAAATCCAGGTGGTTTTTCCAAGATGCAGGGCAAGCGTCGGCACTGTGGAGGGCAGTTTCCTAGCCAATGTTATTTCCACGTGTTGTGGATATTGAAATCATCTTCTAGAAGAGCTTTAGCGGTAGAAATAGCTGGATGTCTTGATCTTAACCTGTTTCACTCCAAGTAGGTTACGTCATTTAATATTGGTAGCTGGAGATTGTCTATAATCTTCCGGTATTCTTGAAGAAAGGTGCTCTTTCGTCTTGCATCCGGAGGTGGTATATGGCTCAAAACAGGCAGCCAGTACGTGGGAGTAGATCGTATCGTCCCACTAACAATACGCATTGACTCATGCAGTTGTGTATCGATCTTTCTCGTGTGCCGACTGTTAAGCCACACTGGGGCGCAGTACTCTGCTGCTGAGTAAACCAGACTGAGTGTGGTCGGTCTCAGCGTATCCACTGTTAAGCCCCGGCTAGTGCCGCATAGTTTGTGTAGAATGTTATTTCTGTAAACAAGCTTGACCCTATAATATTTATTTCAAAAATTACACATTACATCCAGAACTCTTTCTGTTGCAAATCTTCCATGTGGACTGCTCAGCCTCTGCTAGTGTCCTTGTTCTCTGACAGCTGTGTAAGTCGGCAAAGAACCAACATGAACTGAAGAAACCTATAGTTGTGCTGGAAGACTGCACCTGATGCCTGAAATCAGGGATGCACAGCCCTTTCAGTCCTGAGGGCCATATGTGATAATGGCTTGCGGGTCAGAGACTTCCCACATATATGCACACACACATCCACATAAATACATATATCCCAGCAATCCTGATAAAAGATCACTTTTTCTGCACAGGCAGCAGCAGCAGAGGAAGAGTGATCCGTATGTGGATTGTTGGGGGATATAGCAGAGAGCCCCCTGATCCTGATACAGATGTATCTTTCAAGCAAGGAAAGAGCAATCTGTATAATTATCACTGGGGGAAGAAATTTGGTGGTGGCAGGTGGGTCAGAGCACCCTTGGAGAATATGCAATTAAGTCTTGGGGGTGGGGGGGTGCAGGTTGTATACCTATGCCCTGAATTAAAGCCACATGGATGTCCTGAGGCCACGAAAATGTGCTTCATCAGTGATAGACTGCCCACCATCGATCCTAACTGAGCATCAAGGAAGATGATGCAAACACTTCATAATTCTTTATTTTGTAGAAATCACCAACAAAGCCAAAACATTACACTGATAGCTTGAAACATTCACCCTGGATTTCAGCAGCTAAAATCCTTCCCTTGTGATCTGTGGCAGAACTTTGAAAACCATTTCCCCTTCAAACAAATTACATTTCAAACCTGCTTTAAAAATAAATAAAGAAGTCCCACGATTTAAACGTTTTCTGGGTGAGGAGAAGACACACCAGTTTACAGGCAGTCAGTGGCATTCTGCACTCTGCCCCATCTGTTAAGAGATTGTTGTGCTGAATGTGCAAAGTGATCAAGATACTGTGGTAGATGGTGGTTTTACCAAACAGTGTGAAATGTGCAAGTTGCCACTTTCTGGCAAACACTACAGTCTTGCAGTCATGTGGCCAATCTCCAATATTAGTCGTAAAGATAGATCAACAAGCCAGAACAGATCAGTTCATACATTGGCCTTCGTACAATACATTTTAATAAACACCAAACTCAAATAGTGCCATTGTTGGCCAAAAGCAGCCTTCAAATGTGCTGAATTATAACTCCCATCAGAACCAGGCTGGGATAATGGGAGTTGTAGTTCACCACGTGTAGTTCAACATGTGTAGTTCAACACATTTGGAGGAGAGGACACCAAGTTGGGGAAGCCTAGCCTAGAGGGACAATGGAGAAGGTTCAAACAACTCTGGATATCATGAACACCACCCACTGTCTCATGTAGGAGTTAGCTTTCAGCATACGCTGACAACCACTGGTTTTCTCAAACTATCCAACATGGACAGAAAGAGAATCCTCCAGGCAGAAGCAGCTGCATGTGACTGGATTGTGAAGGCTGGAAGACATCATATTCAGGATTTTCAAGTGCTTTCCCAGACATCACCATGCAACTGTGCGGGGCATGTGAATAGGCCTGCAAAATGCATTTGACCATTTGGTAAGAAATAACCTAGCAACGGATTCAGGTCAGTTTTACTGATGTTGCCTGTAGCTCCCTGAACAGCAGTGGAATAGCAGCCGTGAAATCAATATATTTCACTGTTCAATAACAACAGGGGAGGAGGGAGAATGCAAACAGTCCTTCCTATTTTCCCCTGGAATGAATTGCTCAAGAAGCTGCTATACAATCCTCAGTAGACATCTTGTGCTTGAAAGCTGTGAATAGTGTCAAAGAAAAAGTTCCCAAATCGTTTTGAGTTGCCTCCTGAGGGAAAGTACAAAACTGGAAGCTTTCTGAAGCGACGCACAATCGCAGCAGCACTTTGAAGTGCCTAATGGACCTTCTGTATTAATCCCTCAAGCATTTGCTTTGTGCCTATTGTCTTTATTCATCACTAGTTCAATTCCAGGAGCTAAGACAGGGTCACATAATTTTTTGGTATTGATAGGTATCACACTGAGAATGGAATTACACATGATGCTCGACGCAGGGTTGCTGCCAAAAATGGCAGCTCTGTGTAAAGTTCTCTACTCCCCACCTCTGTAACATTTCATCAGAGTTACCTGTCTGAATAAAACTGTCTTTGCCTGCTGGCAGAAGTTCAACAAGGATAGAGCTAGCCTGGCCTCCCTTGGCAGGGAGTTCCAAAGCCTGGGAACAGCCACCGAGAAGGCCCTCTCTCACATGCCTGCCACATGTGCCTCCAATAGTGGTGAGACAGAGGTCTTAAAACCCAGGTAGGCTCATATGGGAGAATGCCATCTTTCAGATAGCTTGGTCTGAAGTCATGTAGGGCTTTATAGGTCATAAACCAACACTTTGAATTGTGCCCAGAAATGGACCGGTAGCCAGTGAAGCTGTTGTAACAAGGGACTTACATCTTCCCTATGACTGACCCCAGTCAATAGTTTGGCAGCAGCATTCTGGACCACCTGAAATGTTTTAACTGATGCCAAAGGTTGATCCTTGGACCTTACATATGCTGAGCTGTGACCTGTCCCTTCATGTACCTCTTAAGGTATTTCCAACATATACATATAAATGACACCAAAAATAACTCAGCAGTATTGGGCACATCGAGGCTGCACCTTCTCACACACCACTTCATCCCTGCTGTGTACAACCAAGCATGTGAGAAATGTATCTGGAGAAGTCATGTCAAGGGTTGTGAAAACTGAATGTGCTGAAATAGTGGATATTTCTGTGAAAAACCCAGTGAATAACAACCAAAGACTGAATGGTCCAATTGAGGTGGATAAAGGGATAGGACAATGGACAAAGGAGTGTTTACAAAAAGATTTTGTCCAATTACCTATTTCTGGCATAAGGAGTATTTATAAGATTAGTACATAAAAGAACATGACATTCAAAGTGGGACAAGATGCAGGCTACACAAGGTGCAGATGTATTTACTTAAGCACTTAGCAGTATATACCAGCAATACAATAGTAAATATCAAATTCAATTAGTGCAAATATCAAGATCATTGGATATGGCATCTGCCAGTCTCCTCCTCCCCTTTTGGTAACTCCTCTAAGAAAAACAAATTTGGAAACTATTTGTGCCCAAGTATCTTTTAAGCATTCCTTTCATCATTATCAGGATGCCAGAGAAATACATTCCACTATATTTTCCCTTTCCTTTCGGGGGGCAGGGCTAGGAGTGGAGAGAGTAGATTCACATTGTCCTTCCCTCTGCCTTCAGACCAATAAAGATGTTTAAATTTTAATTAAAGTTAAGGTACTTGAGAAACCAGTTCAAAAGAGATAAATTATTAATTCAGCTGTTCTTCAGAGCTTAGAAAAACAGACAAGAGGTGGATGAATACTGGGAGACTTTTTTTTTTTACTTATCCGCTGCCTTCATTTAAAGAAAAACTATTATGCTTCATAAGCCTATTCCTCCTGCTGCCAGAACAGGAGCCCAAGCAGTATTTTTATTAATTTATTATTTTGTATTTATTTAAAATTATTTCTATGCTGTCTTTAAGGGTGGAACTCTCCCAAAGTGGTGTTCATAACTCCAGAATAAGAGAAATTCTTCATATTGTCTAATTATCCAACTTGCCAAGTTCCTCACAAACATATCGCTCACATTCTTGCTTAGCAATTATACACCAGTGGGCCAGTTTGCATATAATGGCAAATTGTGTGTTAATTAACCCACGACTTGTCATGTGAGCACACTGCCTCCTGCTTACTCCGCACTTCCTCTTTTAATCAACAATCTAGGGTCAGCCAAAATGTAGGTTGTTGAGTGTGACATGAGAACCTGAAGCACTGGGCTATTTAGGGGCTAAACGATCCAGCTGTTAACTCAACAATAAACCATGGGTTAACCACTGGTTTGTTTAACCACTGGGTCACTCACTCCTGCTTGTGCATGGCAAGTTGTGGGTTAATTAATTAAACCTCAATTTTTTATTATGTGCAAACTAGGTCAGTATTTGAGAAAGATGGCCTTGCTATCTCTTTGGAGTGACTTTTCCTTTTCTTAGAAAATGCAGATATGATATCTGCTATTGTGTTGACCCTGATGAATTACTTTATACTCTTTTCATTTTGGATATTTAATAATTTTAAAAAATAAATTCAAAATGCAGTTCTGAATCAATAATGAAAAGGTGGTTTTATTATTTGCAGTAAACAAACATATGTATGCAATACATTCTTTCTTATTATTATTTTGCAAACAAAGGTGTGAAACAGGAGAATCCGCTTGATACAGGGGAACTATGCACCACTTGGGATCGCAAATTAAATAAATTAAATATCAGAGAACCCAGAGAAGCATCATGATCTGCTTTTTATGTATGATGCTTGCATCTCATCCAGTACATTTCTGATGGATTCTACACAAACCTCCCCTCTATGATCTTTCAAGGAGGCCTGTTTCCATACTTCATCAAAGCTTTCATCCGAAAGTTGGACACCAATGTTGCGCAAAATGCGTGCAATCTACAAAAAAAAGTACAATGTTATGAATTTCTGGTTGCAAAAGATGGGAATTTCAACTTAATATGAGAGTAAGCCCATCAGGCTTTCAAGCCAGACTCGACTAATTCACAGTTCCTATAACTGGCAACTTCCCAGTAGAAGCAGGTATTATGAGAAATGCGCAAAGATTAGTGCCAGGACAGGAAAGGACAAAAGTGACATGAAATGCAAGAGACTAATCTAGACATAATCAAAGTTCCTAGTCTGATGTCAAATATAGTGGAATACATGAATATGGTAAAACAAGGGTGGGCAACTTGTGGCCCTCCAGATGTTTTGACCTACAACTCCCATCCGTCCTACCCAGTATAGCCAACAGTGAGGAATGATGTGAATCATAAGCCAAAACATCTGGAGGGCCACAAATTGGCCACCCCTCCAGTAAAAGAATAGGAAGGAAGAAGATATTCTCAATATTGTGTGTGTGTTCTTTAAATATGAGTTCTATACTGTAAGAATCTTAACCAAAGCAAATTATGTAATTTCTAAAATACAAGTTTATGCATTCATGAAAGTTGGTGAGGCTGAGATCTGTGAGCCACTGGCTCACACATTGCTCATGGAAGCAAATGACTCCAATGACAGAAAAAGAAGAAGCCCTAGGACAGATCATCTATTCATCAAAGACATCCTAGTTCGTAAAGTAATTCCTTCTTCCAGAAAATATTAACCACATTTTTCATGTGGGAAATACAGTATCCTAACAGATATGGAGACCACAACAAAATGGTGTGATGTATCCCCAACCCCTAACAGGAGTGCTCTTGCTCAGGGCTCCCACCAGCCTGGAACAAGAGTATTGTAGCACTGCTTAGGGCTTGTGTATGTCCAGGGAGGTTTCAGGAGGAAAGACGGGGAAAAGGACTATTTTTTTTCTTTCCCAACTTCCTGAAACCTTCTCCCAGGATGCTATATATTCCTCAATACTGAAACTTCCTTATATAGCATAGGAAGAAGAGTTTCTTAGACTTTACTATGGGCATATCTACACTACAGACTTAATCCGCCACTTTATCCTTTACACGTCTTCCTTTATTTCTTCCTTCCTTTCCTTTCCTTTCCTTTCCTTTCCTTTCCTTTCCTTTCCTTTCCTTTCCTTTCCTTTCCTATGTTCCATTACACAAGCACTAGGTGGTGCTGTGGTATGGCAGAATTGCACAATTACACTAGGTTTTATCCCGCCATTCACAAGTAATACCAGACTTTCCTCATTAAAAATCCTCCCCCCCAATGTTTGCAAACGATGGTAGACACCCTGGAGGACGATGATGTCACGTAAACAACACACAACCTACAGTGAAGAATCACAAGCGCACAATAAATACCTCATGTACAAAGGCTCTCTGTGTCTTGCCCTCACCCTAAACCCCTATCAAGGATACTAACCTGGTGCCTTTCAACTCCCGTCCTCCCCAGCCAGCATAGCTATTGGCCGCCCTGGCTGGGATGAGGGGAACTGTAGTTCAGCACATCTGAAAGGCACCACAGTGGAGAAGGCTGATATAAACAGGGGGCTCAAGCAGGCCAATTCCAACTCACCATTCCATTTTCTTTCCTCGACACCTTCAACAATCTGTTGCTCAAGTGCTGCAAACATTGTGCATGTCCCGGAAGCCACTGAGCATAAGCGCTTGTTGGACCCTTTGGGTTTTTTTTTTTAATCTATTTTAATTTACAAGCTAATATACTTCTGCATACTTGCCAGGCAGAAACCAATGCCTTTTGGGAGGGTCACCCCATTTTGCTTACGAATTGAGAGGCATGGGATCAGTTGAATCTGCAGAGCTGAAGGGAAGTACATTTTAACCTCTGCCATTGTCCAGCGGACCAAAGAACCCTGGGAACTTTTATTCCCTGCTTCCCAGGTAGAATATAACAGCAAGGCGAGCACCACTCTAGCCCTATCCATCAGCCAGAGAAGGAGCAACAGCAGGAAACTTGCTTCCACTATTTGCCAGAAAGAATACTCTGCTCCAACTGCCAGCTGCCCTGGGAATGCAGAGTTAAAGGGAGGAACCCTCTGGCCTCTGCCCCTGGCCAGGGGACCAAAGACCTCCCAGGTAGAACATCATGGCAAGGGGAAAACCAACCTGGCCCCATCCATCAACTAGCCAAGGTGCAGTTACTCCAAAATTTGCTTTCTTCCCTCTCCATTCCTTCATCCTTTTGTATCAACTATTAGACTGAGACCTGCAGGCAGGCTCTGTCTTTTAACATCAGTTCAAGCGCTTGGAAAATTTTAGGCACTTTATAAGTGTTAAGTCATCATCACAACCCCCACCCTCAAGTTTGGTACTAGAGAGGATGATGATGATATTTCTCAACAGAAAAGTCTCCCAGCTGTCATGTGTGTGCCTGATCATCCAGACTACACTGCATCCCTGATCCATTCCACGGGTATAATGTAAGAATGAAATCTCAAAGAACAAGCATCAAGATCAATGTACTCTACCTCTTCTTTTGATCTTGTCTTGAAGATGTCTTTCTCATACACTCCTTTATTGCTAAAGATAGAGGGGTATAACAATGCATAAGCACTGGCTTGATCACCATAATTAGTGTTGTCACTGATGCGGCGAAATCGAGGGGCAGGAATATCTGCACGAATACTTGGAACACCATATAGTGGGTAAACTGTCAGACAGCACATGGCAAAGAGAGAAAAGGAAAAAAGTATTATGCAGTAGTTGCACCATACACCCAAAGTTTAAAAAGCTGGGTCTCCAACCCAAAGTCTTCTTTCAAAACTCAATACAAACTTCTGTTCTCTTAATTTTTGTATATGCCTGGATTTTATGTTACTATTTCAAGTTGCAACTGGATGCAATACAGAAGATGCAGTGAAAGAAGAACATTCTCTCACTAGGAACTCAATCCGGCCACAATTAAGCACTTTTTAAATTGATTTCAGTAAGAAGCCGTGAAAGTCTCGTTTAATTTCCCTATTGAAATCTAGTCTTAAATGATCTTAATAGTAGCTGGATCATAAACTATATTTGCTACCTATCCAAAACGGAGTTGTACTAGTAGTATTTGTTTTTCTGATTATTTGTCCTTTGTATGCTTGTCCAAAAATGAACCAAGAGTTTGATTTGACTTTAGGATGACATTTGGCTTGATGCATGGAAGGAACATCCACACAACCCTTGCTCAGGAATACAAGCATGGTAGTTCCGCACATCTGATCGCTACAGAGAACATGTAGATGGACACTCCAACCTCCAGGCTACATAGGGCTTACGGAAATTAATATGGGGGTGTTGCAGGGAACATCCCACATTTGGGCATGGGAATGTTGCAGAGAAATATATGTCTGCCTTTTCACAAGACACTTCCCACACACCCAGTTTTGAACCACAATGCACCAATAGGGAGCATAAGCAACTGCTCTCTGGAGTACCCTTAGGGACATTATGCTTGATAATTACTACATATGCCAGTGGCATCTGCAAATGTTTAAAATAACCTGATAATTAAAAGTACATCACCTTGTACATACATGATGAGGGAATGCCTCCTACAACTGCATTATATTGAGAAGAAGTTGTACGATAGTCAGAAAATACACGATCTGTTGGTCTTGAAAGTGTTCTGGGTGTCTTTTCTAAACTCCCCGGTTCCTTTAATACGATGTCTTCCTGCTTTAGCACAGCATCTTCATCTGCTTTGGCTTCTGCAGCATCTAGTGGAATGAGGTCAAAGGGACCTAGCCTTTTGCCTGCGAAAATGGAATGATATCACAATGGCAAATGTTGGTTGCTTTCACAGAGTGGCAACACCCTAAGCCAGCCTTCCCCAGCCTGGTGTCCTCCAGATGTTTTGGACTACAACTCCCAGCACCCCCAGTGGGGAGCATCCATTCTTCATTCACTCCTCTCCCTTTTTTTACAGGTCCTCTACATCACATCATCATCAAATCGCATTCTCCTGTGTTTGCCCCAGGCTTCTTCTGTCCCTTTTGGGAGTTCATTTAATCTGAATTGTGGGAGAAGAACTGAAGAGCAATGCAATCTCTGTAGGTGTAGACTACCTTAGCGCTTCTCTTCAGTCTTTTTGAATGAGTGTGGTGTTGATGCGTAAAGTTTGTGGCATTTTGGGGAGCTGAACTCTTTAGTCACCTCACTTCGATCAATCACACATCGGTTTAACTTGGTGTTTTAAGTTGTTTTTAGCACTGTGGTTTTAATATATTTTTTTATATTGGCCTATTGTTGGTTTTAATGTTTTGATTGTGTTGTTTTTATTGTTTTTGATCTGTTGTACACTGCCTTGACAATATTTACAGAAAGGCAGTATTAAAATATTACAAATAAATTAAAACGAAATCTGGACACATGTTCACTATCACCTTTCTGGCCAACACCACTGTAGTAGTGCTGTCTACATTACAGTATTACTTTTTCCAATACACACTAAAATGTTTTTTTCAATTACATTTAAAGCACAATCCCATGGTCCCTGGGAGGGTGTCCCTGAAGATTCTCCCCCGCCCCCATCCCAACACACATATACACATTACCGTAGAAACAGCTATGACCTGAGGGGGAGGGATCTGAGCTGGAATTTCCCAATCCCAACCCTCCCAGCCACTGTGGAAAGCTCCCCAGCAGCTTCTCTTTTGAAGGTTGCGACCTCCGAAGAAGGTCAGGGAGGGAGGAAAGGGGATGAGACAGCGGGTGGTGATGGAGAGATGTGGATCCACAAGCCTCTCTATCACCTCTCCCTGCCCACAGCAAGGTAAGTCAGCTAGATGGGCTGAAAGGCCTGTCTAGCTGAAAATGCTTTTAAGGTGGAGAGGGAGGCAAAAATGCCTCCAACGTTCCACTTGCTCTGCTTGCAGGACTTCAGATAGGTGAAGGGCTCCAATCTCTAAAGAGCAGCCATCCTCTTAGAATGCACTCTCATACATATATATATATATATATATATACACACACACACACACACACACACACACGCAATAGAACTAATTGTAACCAATCCATAATTTCACTGACGTGCAAGTGCACAAATTAAAAATACACTTTTAACAGAAGAAGAAACGGCGGGGTTAAGAAAACAAGCAATTAAAGAGCGGGAAAGTAAGAGGAAACATTTCGGTAAATGATTAATTAAGGGCCAGTTTCAATGATGTCAGGAGAAGCAGAAGCCACTTTAAATCACATGTGGATACAGGGCCAATGCCAGACTCAGCCAGGCCTTCAGCGGCTCCCGCAAATGGCGCCTTCGACAGCAGCAAAGCCCCCTGCATGCCAGGGGTACCAGTGATGCCCCCTCCCTGCTGAAAGGGAGGCACAGCCAGGAAAGCCCCTTACAGGGTGGCAGCAAAGCAGCCAGCGCTGACTCCCCCTCCCCCCCATCCCTTACCCCGAGGACGCAGGTGGGCTCCTGCAGCAGCAAAAAAGCCAGCCTTGCTGCCAAGAAGTACTCAGTCAGGACCTGAGAGACATTGTGGCCTGGGGGGATTAAAATGGCCGGGACTGTCCTTTCTAGCTCAAGGTCCCCAGGGGAGCCAATCTGAAGCAGTGGCACTTACTAGAAGGGCAGGACATGTCCAATAAAGCAGTGTCAAGTCTGACTACGCAGGATGGCAGGACAAGACCAGGCTAGATAG
Organism: Heloderma suspectum; assembly: GCF_057233095.1. Classification (NCBI taxonomy): domain Eukaryota; kingdom Metazoa; phylum Chordata; class Lepidosauria; order Squamata; family Helodermatidae; genus Heloderma; species Heloderma suspectum. Next base: position 173,774,060 of record NC_139462.1, on the reverse strand, counting down.
GAGCTGTCAGGAGCCTGGACAGATCTATGCTAGCTGGAGCTCAATCAGGAAGAGCTGTTTTCTCAGCAACATGCAGAGGTCATCTGAGGCTTTATGAAGACTGGCGGATCTGGGCCTGCTGTTAACCACACCCTGAGAAGTTGTCTATCTCTTAAAGGGCCATTGCCCAATTCTGCAAACACTGACTCTTCTGGCATGGGAGTGGTGAGGGCTGTACAGTGTGTGTAGGGGGGTACCCTCTGAATCTGCTGGAGCCGTATCCACAGGCCTGGAATGTCCCAGAGTAGAGGGCAATGGCTCAGTGGGAAATACTTCCTCCACCTCAGATTCCAGCACCAGTTCTTGCTAGGAGCACACTGGCCTCAAAGTAAGGGAAGGGGAGATGGAATGGGAAGATGGGGCAGTGGGCCAGTCAGAGGGCTCAGACCATCAGCAAATGCCTGACAGTGCCATCTCCTGATGCCAAGCCTGGGTGGATATATTTCAAATTATATCAAAAGGGGGAAAACGCTATTCAGCATCACCATGGATTCCAAATCCACAATCAGACTTATGGATTAAATCTTATCAAAATTTGGACTACATACCTTTTGTAATTATTTTTTCTTCATACTCCTGAAGAGACATTTTGTCTTTCCAGTTAAGGAAATTCACAAACTCTAGATAGTTTATAAAACCATCTTTATCCAAATCACAGTAGTTAAATAAAGCATCCAGGAGTTCTTCATCCAAATCCAGGTTAAGCTGAAAACAGGCCTTTTTCAAGTCTTCCCTGCCTATTTTCCGATCACCATCCTAATTAAATAACACAATATGTATAACAAAAATGCATGTAGACTGCTTTAATCAAATTAAATGACCCCTGCTGAGCAATTTTTTAAAAGAAATTGCCAAACCATTTAAGAAATTACATTGTCAAGTAAAAAAAATCAACAATATTTCAGTAAATCCTAACATGTCTTTGACAGTATACAACCTTTAACTAAAATAAAAGAGACATTTAAAATAAGGATATTTCAGATATTAGCATAAGACCTAATGTCAAGATAATGACCTTTCCCTGATTAGTGGCGCAATAATAAAAAAAGTGGCCAAGGAAAGATCACAAAGGCACAACGGCAGGATCATCACAAGTGAAGTTTACTGAATGAATGAATCTGCCTTTACTCTGAATATGGTGTTCAAGGCAGCTATCAATAATAAAATACAGATAAATGTAATGTAATTAAAACACAGCAATTAAAACACATTTGATAAAAATGAATAAGAAATAAATAGCACCCACCAATTAAAAACTAGTTCAGCAAACAATACAGCTTAGTGGCCAAAAACCTGCCTGAAGAAAAATGACTTTGCCTGTCAGCGGAAGGACAACAAGGACAGAACAATAAAGATATAGCTATTTTCTCCATCTGTTTGTTACAAATACCTTCATTTTTCCATATGGGTATTTGAACAGTTGTCAACGTTCACAAAAGGCCCATGAATTAATTCTATACCTTGTTTCACATTAGAGAATAACATACTATATGAAACTGCCAGTGCAGTTGTATCCCTTGTTCCAGCATGGCAATCTATATCTCCCTCCTCTCTGGAAGCAACTGCTATTAGCATTCTTGCACCAGTTCCTCAAAGATGCTCCTGCACAATGAAAGGAGGTTTGGTGGGCAGGAATATGGCGCATGTGGCAATGGGGCTGGCAGCTGCACCTGGAACTTCACCCTAAAGAATGTCACAATGTCCCCATCCCCTTAATATTAGCATGATGATATGCCAGCTAAATAGGGAGGCTGCAAGTCAGACCTCAAATTCCTGATTCTCCAAACAACAGTTTGGAGGATTTGGAATGAGCTACAGGCATTCCTTCCTCCCCATGCAGTTTGCAATCCTGGTTTGGAGGAGGGTTCGCCCAAACCACAGTTAGCTGGCTGGTTCGGATGTAATGGAAACTTGTGGTCTGATCAAACCAGGAATTGTTTGATTAAGCCAAGCACGTGTGTGTGTGTGTGTGAGAGAGAGAGAGAGAGAGAGAGAGACAGAGACAGAGAGAGAGAGAGAGAGAGACAGAGACAGAGACAGAGAGAGAGAGAGAGAGACAGAGAAAGGGAGGAGGAGGATGGAGCATGGAGCTCATTGCCTATCCTCCAAGCCATTGTTTGGAGGATTCAGAACATGATATCTAAAGGCAGCCAGAGAGTTTAAGGGCATAATCCTATGCATGTTTAGACAGAAAAAAGGCCTACAATTACCAGCATTCCGCAGCCAGCCTTTCTCCAGCCAGGTGTAGGAATTGTTCTGTTTAAACATGCATAGGGTTGTGCCTTAAACTTGTTTAAAGGCAAATGTAGCTGAACTGTATGGATGTGGCCCACTTGCCAACACCTAAAGCATTAGTATGAAATTGTGTTTCTAGTGTGCTTCATCATTTGATTTGCAGTCATTACCTCACTGACTCACACAACTGCAAAACAGGGATTAATCCTATTTTGCAGGTTAGCTATAGGGACTACAAGATGATGATTGGCCAAGGTCACACAGCAAGTCAATGCCTGAAGTGAACATAAGAAGAGCCCTGCTGGATCAGACAAAGGTCCATCTGGTCCAGCATCCTGTTCCCTACCGTGACTAATCAGATGCGTCCTGGAAGTCCACAAACAGGATGCGAAGGCAACATCTGTCTCCCATTGTTGCTGCTCAACTTGTCGTATCATCCGAACCCAGCGAGGGTGGGTTGTTGGCATGGTTAACAAACCATCCAGAACCCATGGGCTGTTTTAGGCTTGTGGGTGGTTTGTTAACCATGCCAACAACCCACCCTCGTTGGGTTCAGATGACACAACGAGCCATGGTCGTAGCTTGAATGTTCAAAATGCACGTGCTGCAGCCCACCGTGGCTTAAAGAAGCCACGGTGGGCTGCTTCACCATGCAAACCAGCAAAGTGGGATACTGCCCCTGCAGGCAAGGATTTGTATATGTACATGGAATTTGTATCCATACATCGTTAACCATGCTATCACCCACTGATGTAAAATAAAGGCCATGTCCTACTCTTCATGTACAAGTAAATATTTATGACTGCAATATTTATATTATTCAAGTACAACACTGCCAACTGAGTATACATATTTCACACAGCATTCACATGAAATGCACATGACATGTTGGCACAATACTAACCTTATCATAATGCCTGAATGCTTGTAATAATGTTTCGAAGTTGTGGTAGTTAGCTTTCTTCAGATCCTGTCGAATTGCAGTAAAGATGGCCCGCTCTCTGTCTTTACCACGAAGGAATTCACTAGGAAGCCTATAATGAAGAAGGTCCCCAACACCTATACAAGAAATAGGTTCAATCAGAGCTTTGCTTGGCCACATTTTAGCTACTATGTGATACTTTCATGAGGCACTTAATCTCATCTGCACCATATCGCACTTGTATGAAAATGCGGCCGGAAATCGTCTTACTGCTAGGAGATAGCCACACAACTGTTTGTTTGTTCTAAGCATTTGTACCCCAACTTTCCATCATTCTGTGCCCAAGGCCACTTACATAAAAACTGCACCAGTTATAACAATAGAACAATCAGTAAAAAATTGCAATAAAAGCAGGAACAAATCACAGAAATAAAAACACAGCAGCAGCGTACAAAAGAAAACACACAACTCAATCACAGATTAAAAGATTAAAGTTAAATAGCTTAAAAGATAAAAACTTTAAAAGCCTGGACAAATGAAAAGGTCTTCACCTGGTGGGAAAAAAGACATCAGAGTAGGTGCAAGGCAAGAGTCCTTGAGGAAGAGATTCCACAAGCAGGTCATTGCCACAGAAAAGGCCTCCCAGTCCCTGCCTCCCGCTTCAGCTCTGAAGGCAGAGACTCAGAGAAGGGCCTCCAATTGGGATCTGAACATGCGAGCTGGTTCATATGGAGGCAGGCACTCCTTCAGGTACCCAGAAGGCACAAGCCATTCAGGACCTTACAGGTAAGCACCAGCACTCTTAATTGTGCTTGGAAACAGACCAACCATCATGGAATAGTAGGGTTGGAAGGGGCCTATAAGACCATCGGGTCCAACCCCCTGCTCAGTGCAGGAATCCAAGTCAAAACAACAATCAATGAAGTTGTTTTAGGATAGGTGGGACATGTTCCCAACTGCCACTCCTAGTTTAAGTAATTTTGTATGCTGCGTTTTGGACTAACTGAGGGGGCAATCCTACTGAACTGAAACTCGCTAGATGGGAGGCTCTCCCTCTATCCTAAGCCCTGCCAGCAGGAGCTAGGCAGGGTGAGAGGAGCGGCAGAGGATTTTACAGCCTCTCCCTCTTCTGTTTTTGCATTTTGAGCTAGATGGTCCTCTGAGCCCATCTAGCTCACCTACCAGGCTGAAGGTGGGGATGGGAACCAAGAGGCCTGGGGACCCAACAGATCTACTTTCTCTCTCCTTCCCACCCACAGTCCTGCCCCTCACATGTCCGTTTACTCCCTTCCTAAGGTTGCGACACTGACCTCGGGAGAGGGAGCTTTCCTCCATGGAGTTTTCCACAGTGGCTGGGGAATCCTACTGGAGATTCCCCCCCCCCGCCCCCAAAAGCCATAGTTCTGTCTACAGCCTCAAAAGGCTAAGTCCCCAGTATGCTATGGCCCCTCAGGCAATGTCTAGGGGCCACGGAATTGCGCTCTAAGTTTCTGAATAGTCTTTTATGGAAGCCCCATGTATAAAGCATTGTAATAGACATCTGGAGGCTACAAGAGCATGGATAACTGAGGCCAGCCTATCCCTTTTACAATTTCAGTTGCCTAGATGCATTGACCCGACATAGGATAGAGGAAGAGAGAGCAATTTCTAAACCTAGAATAAAATAAAACAAAACAAAAGAGAAGATGGGGGAGCGGAGAATTCAGGACAGCCGCCTAAATACTTGCCATATTCTTCAGGACGAACGAGCACTCCAAATGTATGGTCTGGAGGAACATTCAGAGTATCTGCTATGCTGCAAATGAAAAGAATCTGTTAGATAAATATTTGATTTTTCACCCATGTGTAATCTTTGTTTTTGACGTGAAGGATATAACTGTCCGTCAGTTCACCTCTTGTGTGGTAAGTGAAGATTAAAGACACTGGATGAAGACATTGGCAAGAGTTCACTTGAAATGTGTTCACTAGGACTTTTCTACATGAGTCAAAGCCACCACCACTGATAACTCTTTTCTTTTACAACCTCTTTCCTTTTAGCACATAGTAATAACTATCAAAAATATTTGCACAGCGGGTGATAATGTCTTTGATCATGATGCTTAAATTTCTTGAGAGAGAAACAGAGAGGGAGAACCCCAGCATCATAAATAAGCTATTTGCTTTTTTAACAGATAGAAATGTGCATATATAGCCTTTTTCATGTATCAGTCAAAAAAAGAGAAAGCTTTTTCAGAAAGCATATTAAACACACATGGCACCCTAGCAGAACTGAACATAGAAAAGGCAAACATATTTCTTACTGGCTAGAGCTACAACATTTATTAGAAAGGGTTTCAGTTCATGGTTTTGTTTAATCAACTTGGTTGAAGCAATGCCTTGATTTCTAGAATCACCTGAAGAAGACAGATAATTGACATTTAAGCCACACACACACACACTGTTTGTAAGATGGCAAAACTTTCCTGGAGTAACTGACAAATATCATATTCTCCAATTCAGCCCTAAATTAAATGTTAAAAGGCTTTTTACTCAATCTCCTCAATCACACTCAAATGATATGATACTATGAGTGCATGGCTGCTGCCTCCCCATGTCTCCTCCCTAATCTTTAGTTAAACTGCTAAAGAAGCCATAGCACTCTGTGTTTCCTTGCCCCTGGCCCTATCCACCAACCAGTGAAATGGAGCTGAGAGTGATCAAGTCCTATCATCCACCTTCTTTAACTAAATATTACTGGGGAGACGGACAATGAGATGGGGAGTGATGGCATCTAGTTTGGGTTGCTGTTTCCCTGGCTCACCAGCCTAAGTGTCAACTAGTCTGCCCTTTTGAGTAATAGCAGAGCACAGCCAAGGCTGAAACTCCTTTTTCAAACTACGGACAAATCCTCTAGATCTAAGGTTGAATTTGTAGGAAGAAAAGAGAGGGTTACAGCATTCTATGATTTCCCCAGAGGCTTTATTTACTCCATACAGTTGGATATGCTGACACTTTCACACTCCTTATATTCTATTATTTATTTATTATATTTTAAATCCACCCAATAACTAAAGTTCTCCTAACTTCCTTCCACACTCTCTTACATTGGCAAGGCCATCAGTCAAGGCTCAGTTGACTAGCAGACATCATGGCAGTAGTAGAATGTATTCTTAGGTAAGTGTCTACATTATATTAAACATATAGAACAGCCTTCCCCAACCTGGTGCCTTCCAGATGTGTTGGACTATAACTCCCAGCATCCCCCAACCAGCCATGCTGGGAGTTGTTGTCCCACGCACCTGGAGGGCACTAGGTTGGGGAAGGCTGACACAGAAACTATCACTACAGATCTATAACTGCTGGCATTACTCATCATGTGGCAAAGCTTCACAAAGTTCTGCCAGTTACTGTCACCTCTGCCTCTGACTGAGGGAATAGCTCAAATTGAGAACCAAGGTGATATGAGGCCATGTGGCTTGCATCATGACAACAGATGCTAGCAATATGAATTTATCAAGTCACTCACAGCCCCTGCCAAAAAGGCCCAGGACAAGAATAAAAAAACCCACTAATGAGTTTCTCATTTGATTTCTGATGGAGGTTCCATCATGAAGACTCCCTCTTAATGCACTTACGGATCGAGGACTTTTCCAAGCTGAGGCTGAAATTTTTCCTTGAAATCATCACTTATTTTAGACACTATTTTTGCTGATTTCTTCCTGCAGAATTAAAAGATAATTAAAAAATATATTTACTAAATCATGTCAGCATATTATAATGTGAGAGGATAAAAGGCCTTTAATAGAAAATCTTTTTGAAAACGAAATTCTAAAAACAAAGCAAATAAGGATCTGGTAATGTCGACTATGGAATCACTATATTTTCTTTAAAAAGCCAAATCAGATGTTTATTAAAATGATTAAGAATTAATTTTCAAAATCGTTGCCCTATGAATCATGCGACACCCAAGACAGACAGACAGAACTGATTTAAAATAATGCTGTGCTGTAAATGTCTTCCACATTTTTTGGACCATTTTCATTCTATTTAATAGGAAAAAAATTGCTTTTGAGAATAAATTCAAAGGAGAAAAGGGGGTGGGAGCAAAATTCTTATTGACTGGGTTCTGGGTTCTTGTGCTTACTTTATGAGGTAACCAAAGAGTGTGTGTGAGTGTCAGGGGTGTTTCTGAGCGCAGGGAGTGGTATAGCAGTTAAGATTCTGAAGGAGAACCATCAGACATGGGGGAGGTGTTTTCCCAGGCTAGTCCAGATATGAGTAGGCCTGCTTCTCAGGTTACAAACGTACAGATGGCTGAGCTTGAGGGTCCCTCCTCACCCCCTGTGATAGGCAGCGAACAGGAGATTGACCTAATAGATGCCAGGCGCAGATGCAGAGCAAAGAGAGAGAAGGCAGGGGCGGAACTTAGACGGTCTACCCGATTGGCCTTGCGTGAGAAGCTGTGCTTAGAGGCCCCACGAGAAGAGAGGGACCTCCCCCCCCCTTAAGTTAGGCTAGCGAGACCACCTCCCTCTTCAAACGGAGGGCAACTCTCGTAACTTCCGTCTGGATCCCCTGAAGGCGTTCCTTGTAGACGGAGAGTTTCTCTGGGAATTTGCATGTGTATGACCCTGTGAAGTAATGGATTAAAAGCTGTAGACTGAAGCCTCTTGTCTGTGTATGTTTGGGCACTGAAGTGAAGTGGGGGCTAAGGGAATCATGACAGCCTGCCCGCCGTCCTCGTTTTCCCCCTCTCCTCTCTTCATCGGTTTCTTTCGTTGACCACGCTCTCGGGCGGCGCCATGGAACAGGCTTTGAACACATTGACGCAGGAGAACCAGACTCTTCGCGATCAGGTCAATCACTTGACAGGTGCTTGCAGGCGGCCACTCAACCTTGCAGGCGGCCACTCAACCCGCTCTGCCCACTCCACCCCCAATCCCTCCCCGTTGGAAATGCCCAGTAGCACTGCTGGAGAAATTTGCTGGAGAGAAAGGACTGTTTCAAATTTTCTGTGCCCATTCGGAACTGTATATGCGCCTCCAGCTGGAGGATTTCCAGACAGATGAGATTCGTGTAGGGTTTATCATTAACCTGCTTTTGGGCGTGGCGGCTAAATGGGCTTCAGTGCTTCTCCTCGCTAATGACCCCCTGCTGGCGGACTACCAAGGTTTCATGAATGCAATGGGGGGGGGGGTTGGTGATCCCCTTAGTGTGGAGACAGCAACCCAGGATATCCGCCACCTCAAGCAAGGCAAGGACTCTGTTTCAGGTTATGTGACCAGTTTTCAGTGATGCAGGATTTACAGTGGAATGATGCAGCTCTGGTGGCCCAATTTTTGGATGGCTTGAATGGCGAGATCTTAGATGAGCTAGGGCGGGTGCCAAGCCCACTGACTCTGGCTGAGCTCATCCAGTCATGCCTGCAGATCAACAGTCGGCTGGAAGGGCGCCGGCAAGCCAAGAAGAGTTCTGCTAGCCGGGATTTCCTTCCTCCCATTTCCCCACAGAAGCTGCCCCCTCCCGCCTGCAGTCCTGCTGCAGGGATGGAGAAGAACCCTATGCAACTAGGAGCAACCCAATCCATGCTGTCGCTGGAAGAACTGGAACGGTGGTGCGCTGAACATCGGTGCTTCAGGTGAGAACAGGTCATTTTGCCAGATTCTGCTGATCCCGACCACCAGCCTCACCTCCCTCACCACCTCCTGCCCTCCAAGCCTGACTTGGCCACCCCCCAAGTCTGTTGGGGGTCTCCAGTGAGGAGGGACCATCCGCAACTGGGGTACGCCTCCCACACGTCTCTCCCCGCTCCCATCTGCTGCTTCCTGTGCACCTCCATTCTTCCCGGGGGGAGGCATGTTATGGCACTGGTGGACTCTGGGGCTACTACCAGCTTTATGGATGAAACATTTGCTCGGCCCCTCAACATTTCTGCTCAGCTTCTGCCCACCCCACTGAAAGTAGAGACTATCGATGAGCGTCCTCTCTCTTCTGGAGCGGTTACTTGGATTACAACTACAGTCTTGTCTTGTTCAGTCGTGTCCGACTCTTCGTGACCCCATGGACCATAGCACACCAGGCCTTCCTGTCCTGCGCTCTCTCCCGGAGCATGCTCAAGTTCATATTCATTGCATCGGTGATGCTATCTAGCCATCTCATCCTCTGCCATCCCCTTCTCCTTTTGCCTTCAGTCTTTCCCAGCATCAGGGTCTTTTCCGGAGAGTTTTCGCATTAGGTGGCCAAAATATTTCAGCTTCAGCTTCAGTATCTGTCCTTCCAATGAGCACTCAGGGTTGATTTCCTTTAGGATTGACTGATTTGACCTCCTTGCAGTCCAGGGGACTCATAAGAGTCTTCTCCAGCACCACAGTTCAAAAGCATCAATTCTTCAGCGCTCAGCCTTCCTTATAGTCCAGCTCTCACAGCCATACATTACTACTGGGAAAACTATAGCTTTGATCAGACGGACCTTTGTCGGCAAGGTGATGTCTCTGCTTCTTACTATGCTGTCTAGGTTGGCCATAGCTTTCCTCCCAAGGAGCAAGTGTCTTTTAATTTCATGGCTACAGTCACTGTCTGTGGTGATCTTGGAGCCCAAGAAAATAAAATCTGTCACAGCTTCCATTTCTTCCCCTTCTATATGCCAGGAAGTGATGGGGCCAGATGCCATGATCTTAGTTTTTTTAATGTTGAGTTTCAAACCAGCTTTTGCACTCTCCTCTTTCACCCTCAACAAGAGGCTCTTTAGATCCTCTTCGCTTTCTGCCATTAGGGTGGTATCGTCTGCATATTGGAGGTTGTTGATAATTCTCCCAGCAATCTTAATTCTGACCTGTGATTCATCCAACCCGGCGTTTCTCATGATGTACTCGGCGTATAAGTTAAATAAGCAGGGTGACAATATGCAGCCTTGTCGTACTCCTTTCCCAATTTTGAACCAATCGGTTGTTCCATGTCCGGTTCTTACTGTTGCTTCTTGACCCTCGTACAGGTTTCTCAGGAGACAGGTAAGGTGGTCTGGTACTCCCATCACTTTAAGAATTTGCCACAGTTTGTTGTGATCCACACAATCAAAGGCTTTAGTGTAGTCAATGAAGCAGAAATAGACATTTTTCTGGAATTCTCTTGCTTTCTCCATGATGCAGCGAATGTTGGCGATTTGATCTCTAGTTCCTCTGCTTCTTCGAAACCCAGCTTGTACTTCCGGTGGTTCTCAGTTCGCATACTGCTAAAGCCTAGCTTGTAGGATTTTGAGCATCTCCTTGCTGGCATGTGAAATGAGCGCAATTATGCGGTAGTTTGAACACTCTTTGGCGTTGCCCTTTTTTGGAATTGGAATGTAAACTGACCTTTTCCAGTCTTGTGGCCACTGCTGAGTGTTCCAAATTTGTTGGCATATTGAGTGCAGCACTTTAACAGCATCATCTTTTAGGATTTGAAATAGCTCAGCTGGAATAGTGTCATCTCCGCTAGCTTTGTTGTTACTAATGCTTCCTAAGGCCCACTTGACTTCACTCTCGAAGATGTCCGGCTCAAGTTCAGTGACCGCACTATCATGGCTATCAGGGACATTCAGATCTTTCCTGTATAGTTCTTCTGTGTATTCTTGCCACCTCTTCTTAATCTCAGCTGCTTCTGTTAGGTCCCTGCCTTCTTTGTCCTTTATCATGCCCGTCTTTGCACAAAACGTTCCCTTGAGATCTCTGATTTTCTTGAAGAGATCTCTAGTCTTTCCCATTCTGTTGTTTTTCTCGATTTCTTTGCACTGTTCATTTAAGAAGGCCTTCTTGTCTCTCCTTGCTATTCTCTGGAACTCTGCATTCAGTTGGATATATCTTCCCCTTTCTCCCTTGCTTTTCGCTTCCCTTCTTTCCTCAGGTACTTGTAAAGCCTCATCAGACAGCCACTTGGCTTTCTTGCATTTCTTTTTCTTTGGGATGGATTTCGTTGCTGCCTCCTGAACAATGTTACGGACCTCTGTCTATAGTTCCTCAGGCACTCTGTCTATCAGGTCTAATCCCTTAAATCTATTCCTCACCTCCACTGCATATTCATAAGGGATATGATTTAGGTCATACCTGAATGGTTTAGTGGTTTTCCCTATGTTCTTCAATTTAAGCTGAAATTTTGCAACAAGAAGCTCATGATCTGAGCCACAGTCAGCTCCAGGTCTTGTTTTTACTGACTGTATAGAGCTTCTCCATCTTTGGCTGCAAAGGACATCATCAATCTGATTTCGATATTTAGCATCTGGTGATGTCCATGTGTAGAGTCGCCTCTTGTGCTGTTGGAAAAGAGTGTTTGCTATGATCAGCGTGTTCTCTTGGCAAAACTCTATTAGCCTTTGTCCTGCTTCATTTTGTACACCAAGGCCATGCTTGCCTGTTATCCTGGTGATTTCTTGACTTCCTACTTTAGCATTCCAATCCCCTATGATGAAGAGAACATCTTTTTTTGGTGTTAGTTCTAGAAGGTATTGTAGGTCTTCATAGAACCGATCAACCTCAGCTTCTTCGGCATCAGTGGTTGGGGCATAGACTTGAATTACTGTGATGTTGAATATTTTGCCTTGGATTCGTACTGAGATCATTTTATCGTTTTTGAGATTGTACTAGGGATGGCGGAGAATTTCTCCCCGAAACTTCGGGGGGCCGAGCGCCAACGTGTTCGGCCCCCCGAACAAGTTTCGGGGAGAAATCCTCCGAACCCCCCCCGGCACCCCGCACCCCCCCCAGGACAGGACTTACCTTCACCGAATGTCCCTCCCGGTGGTGGGTCCGGCCGGTGGTTCGGCGGGTGTTCGAGCGGGGCGGGAGCGGCAGCCAGTCTTTCGACCGGCTGCCGCCACCGCCATTGCAATCAAAGAAGAAAAAAAAAACGCCCCCTGATAGGCTACGTGACTATTCACGTAGCCTATCACGGCTAGATTTGCAAAGTCAGCCGTGATAGGCTACGTCAATCGTCACGTAGCCTATCACGGGTGACTTAAAAAAAAAAAAAAAGCGCGTACGGATAATGGCAGCCCCCATAGGGAGCGCCATTCCCGTTCCTTATTTAGTCGCTGTAGTCTACGTAAATGTTTACGTAGACTACGGCGAAAATAAGGGCAACGCTATTTGCGTTGCCCTTATTTTCGCTGTAATCTACGTAAACATTTACGTAGACTACAGCGACTAAATAAGGAACGCGAATGGCGGCTCCCTATGGGGGCCGCCATTAGCATACGCGCTTTTTTTTTTTTTTTAAGTCACCCGTGATAGGCTACGTGACGATTGATGTAGCCTATCACGGCTGACTTTGCAGATCTAGCCATGATAGGCTACGTGAATCGTCATTCACATTTCGCATTCGCATTCGCGGCCGGGCGAGGTGGGAAGCCTCCCCCCCGGCCTGAATTTCGGCTGGGGCAAGGCGGGAAGCCTCCCCCCCCGGCCTGAACTTCGCGGGGGGAGCAGCGAGGCGCCTCCCCCCCACCGCGAACGTCCTTCGACGACAGGTAAGGGACTTTCGTCCACCCCTAGATTGTACCCCAGTACTGCTTTTCCCACCCTTTGATTGACTATGAGTGCTACTCCATTTCTTCTAAGGGATTCTTGCCCACAGTAGTAGATATGATGGTCAACTGAATTAAATTCGCCCATGCCTGTCTATTTTAGTTCGCTGATTCCCAAGATGTCGATGTTCAGTCTTGCCATCTCATGTTTGACCACCTCCAGTTTACCTTGATTCATTGATCTGACATTCCAGGTTCCTAAACAATATTGTTCTTTACAGCATCGGATTTTCTTTTCACCACCAGACACATCCACAGCTGAGTGTCCTTTCGGCTTTGGCCCAGCTGCTTCACTCTTTCTGGCACTACTTGGAAATTCCCTCTGCTCTTCCCCAGTAGTATATTGGACACCTTCCGACCTGAGGGGCTCATCTTCCAGTGTCATCTCTTTTAGCCTTGTGATACGTTCCATGGGGTTTTCTTGGCAAGAATACTGGAGTGGGTTGCCATTTCCTTCTCCAGTGGACAACATTTTGTCAGAACTCTCTGCCATGACCTGTCCGTCTTGGGTGGCCCTGCACGGCATAGCTTATGGCTTCACTGAGTTACGCAAGCCCCTTTGCCACAACAAGGCAGTGATCCATGAAGGGGACAACTCCAGTCACCCTCCCCCTAATCCCTGAGATGCTGGAGTGCTTGGGGCAAGTCAAGATTTTCACTAAATTGGACCTGAGTGGCGCCTATAATCTGATTTGCATCCAGGAGGGGGATAAGTGGAAGATCAGTTTCTCGTGCCATTACAGATTGTATGAATACTTTAGTCATGCCATTCGGCCTGGTGTCAGTTCCCTCCACATTTTCGCGTTTCATGAATGACATCTTCTGGGATTATTTGGACACTTTTCTTATCATTTATCTGGATGATTTACTTATATTTTCTTCGGACCCCCACTCACATCAACAACATGTGAAAGCTGTCCTACAGCGCCTCTGGGAGCACCGTCTCTTTGTTAAACTGGAGAAATGTGCTTTTGATTTGACATCCTCAGACTACCTGGATTATATTATTTCAGCAGAAGGCATCAAGATGGATCATGCAAAGGTCCAAGCAGTCCTCTCCTGCAGGCTCCATCCTCCAAGAAGGACTTACAATGTTTCCTGGGCTTTGCCAATTTCTACAGAAAGTTCCTGCCTGGCTGTGCAAAACTGACAACTCCTCACACAGACCTCCTCAAAGGCAAGAAATCTCCCTTTCACTGGTCCACCTCTGCCCAACAGTCTTTTGAAGAGCTAAAGAGGCTATTTAGCTCTGAGCCGATCCTTTTACGTCCCGACCCACGGAAGGCTTTTGTAGTACAAAAGGATGCGTCTGATTTTGCAATGGGGGCCGTGCTGTTCCAGCCAGGAACAGCAGGGGGTGAGCTGCAGCCTTGTGCTTACCACTCCAAGAAATTAAGCATGTCTGAGCGAAATTATACCATCTGGGAGAAAAAACTGTTAGCCATAAAGTCAGCCTTAGAGACGTGGCTACATCTTTTGGAGGGGGCCCAGCACCCAGTTGAAGTGAGAACTGAGCATCGTAACCTGGAACATCTCCAGACAGCCCGGGACCTAAATCAGCGTCAAATTAGGTGGTCTTTATTTTTTTCACGATTTAACCTCAAGATCCGCCATGTGAGAGCCACCTCCCGTAAGCTGGAATTGCAGCCGGGCAGTGAGGAGAGCCCCTCCCCTGCCCTGATCCTTCCCCCCCCAAAGTCTGGCGGCTGCTGTTGAACCTCACTCTTGGATAGAGTTCCTTCGCACCCAACAGGCTCAGGATCTCTTTGTGCACAATAAGGTGGCGGAATTGGGACAAGCAGCTGGTGCCCCCAAGTCTACCCCGTTCTTATTGCAAGGTGGGCTGCTTTACCACTCACGCCAGGTCTATGTGCCTTCCAAACGCCTTGGAGAAAAAGTCCTCCATCAGTGCCACTGGGCCTTTTGGTTCTCTAAGACCTTATATGGAGTTACACGGGACTTTTGGTGGCTTCAAGTGTGTCAGGATGTCAAAACTTATGTCGCCTCCTGTGAAAGCTTTCAACGAGTGAAGGACCCCATGGGCAAACCCACTGGCTTACTCCATCCCCTGCCTACACCCTCTGGCCCCTGGAAGCTGCTCCCCCTTGATTTCATCACTGACTTGCCCCGTTCACAAGGTAAGACCACCATACTGGTGGTGGTGGACTTATTTTCGAAAATGGCCCACTTTATACTGTGCTCAGAGCTGCCCAGGGTCAGGGTCATGGCAGAACTCTTTTTGACACGTTTTCAGGCTCCATGGCTGGCCTGAGGGGCTTGTTTCAGATCGGGGGGCCCTATTCACGGCTCGTTTCTGGAGGGCTTTGCTTGTGCTGCTCAATGTGACACTCAGGCTTTCTTCCGCCCACTACCTCCAGACAGATGGGCAGAGTGAACGCACCAGTGCCACGCTGGAGCAATACTCACCCTGTTATATAAACTACCAACAAGACAACAGGATTTCCCTGCTGCCTCTGGCAGAATTTGCTTATAACAATGCGTGCCATGCCTCCACATGCCAAACTCCTTTCTTTGCCAATTTTGGGTACCATCCCAAGGCCTTCCCCTCCTTGCTAGGCCCTGCCTTGGTGCCCACTGCCCATGAATTTTTAGAGGAATTGCACTCTGTGCATCACCTCTTACAGGACAACATTGAGCAAGCAAAAGCAGCATATAAAGAAACAGCATATAAAGAAACTGCAGACCGGCATCGCCAGCCTGCCCCGCCCCTGCAGTTTGGGGACTGGGTGTGGTTGTCCACCCGATACCTCCCCTCTCCCCACCCCCCCACTAAGAAGTTTGCAGCCCATCGCAGAGGCGCTTTCCAGATTAAGGCGCAGATTAACCCTGTCATTTTTCAACTGGCTCTCCCCTCCTCCATGAACCATACATCCAACATCTCCAGCTCTCAAACAACACATAAAGGGGATGAAAACTGGAACGGACAAAAGAAGAAACCAATGATCTTCCTAGAGTGACAGTATCCTAACAATTTGATATCACATGCACTGCCATCTTGGTATACTCTTGGAACATACTATACATATGTTGGCTGGCCATGAGGCAGAGTGAGGTGATAGCCTCATAAGAAGAGTCCTGCTGGATCTAGTTCAGCATTCTGTTCACACAGTGGTCAACCAGCTGTCTGCAGGAAACCCACAACCAGGACATAAGTACAAAAGCACCATCCCTATCGATTGGAATGGGAAAGCACAATAGAGCGATCCCAGCTGCAAATAGCAACCTCAGCCAGCTGATTTTGCATGTCATGAGAGAGCAGCATTTTTGTAGGATGATGATGATGATTTTATTGCCAGGGAAGGCAAGAGCTTCTTGTAGGATTTTCTACTGCAAGTGCCAAAATAACTTGGCCAGCCTTGGGTTGCCAGGCATGTGAGGTGAGGGGGTATTTGCTTCTCCACCTCAGACTGAAAAATGTTTTGAGCTGGCTCTGTCTACTTTCAGCATGGTGATACACATATCTCATGAGGCACCATCATTTGGACTACTGATGCCAGAAAAAGTACAGATTCAGACTACAATGGATTCAAAAGAAGGATTCAAAATTCAGAAAGGAGTAACTGTTGAAAAGTCAGTCACCATGAAAACTGGTATCACAACTTACATTTGTAGATCATGGAGCCAGTGAAAAGTTCTAGCCACATTTCGTCCATCATTAAAGTGAGGTGTTTCTTTTCCATAAAGATTAAATCTGTTGAATGTAGATGGGTTATATTTTCTATTCATTGACTCCCCTGTGTGAAATTAAAGGTCATCATTTATTATATACAAAAGAGCTCTACAATATAAATAAGCTTTCCCCAGCCTGGTGCCCTCCTTGCTGGTTGGGAATGATTGGAATGGCAGTCCAACACATCTGGGGGGCACTAACTTGGAGAAGGCTCATAGAAATTAACAAAAATGACTTATTAATATTCTAGCCACAAGCTCAATCTCAGACCTGGGTTGTTTAGGTTCACCCCAAAGTGCTAGGGGGAAGAGAGTGAACTGTTGCTAGGCACCAAACGGTGAGCTTTATCGACAGTGGGGTAGTGGTAAATTTTGAAGTACAGCAGCTTGTCATGACAGTCCCTTAGCCACGGACCCCAAAGAGAGTCCACAAAAGCAGGCAGCTGTGTTGATCCATTATAGATAAAACCCCCAAAGACCAGCAGTACATAGCACAATACCCAATTTATTAGGATCAGCAGACAGTCCTAGACTACTGAGCTGGCACTGGGTGGTGTAGTGACTAGTATGTCGAATTTTGGCTGGGGAGACCTGGCTTCACAGCCCTGACGAGCCATGCCTAGCGAATCGCACAGGCTTATTATGAGGATAAAGTGGGGCGAAGGTAATCTGCACCCTTGTGTGCCACCCTGAGAAAGGGTAGATACAAACGAGAACAGCACTGAAGTACCACATAGCACTCACCCTACCATTTCACATGCTAGTGAGGCTTATTTTTAACTGTTTATAACAGATCATAGGACAGGGGTGGGGAATGTGAGACTCATCAGCTCTAGCCAGTGCAGTCAATCGTGGGGGATGATGGGAATTGTAGTCCAAGCATTGTAGCCCAACAACATCTGGAGGGCCATACATTCCCCATCCCTGTTGTAGGATATTTGTGTCCTACAAGAACAGCCACTTTGTGTCTTTAAAAATAGTGCAAGAGCATGTTCTGTATTCCAACCCCAGAAACTTACAACACTGATAAATACTGCTCTTACAGATGATGCCATTGGTCCTGCTGTGAAAAAAGTACCGAATGTGTGTTCCCCCATGTTCCTGCTCCACTACACCACTGTTTATTGAATATACTCTATTGGTATCAATAAAGCAGAATCCTTATTTTGAAGGGGGGGGGGGAAACAGCTTTAAAGAAAAGTGTCATTTTACTTACTATGCTTCATAGAAGGATGAAAATGCGTATGCAACATGGAAATAAATATTGTCATTCTTTATGTCTACAACTTTTACTTAATACTTATTTGTCCTTCTTACTCACCAACATAATAATCATTGTGCGTAAGAACATACAATTCGTGTCCTTCTTGTGCTTCCCTTTGGACTTCATCAAACGTCTTCAGTGGATTTATAACCTCTCCTGCAGGACCCTCTGAAAGTCAACCAATACATGGAATAAAATCACCTAATCTAAATAAATCATAAAAACCTTACAAATACAGAGGGACCATTCACATACTTCGTTCCAGAGGCTGTTGCTTGCAGGATTGTTTGGTGCATCAGACCATATGGTACATCGGACTCATTCATGTAACACATTTATATATACATCCTATCATAGGACAGTAGCAGGGCTTGATGGCACTATGTAAATGATCCCTTAATAAAAATCAGGATGTACGGATTTTGTAAAATCCATTCCACCTGCATTTCACAGATTGTCAGGTACCTTTCATTCTGTCATCCGCTCGTTGGCAGAATTGTTTTTTTTTTCCAATTTCCAAAATTTGCACTTGCAAAAATGCACAAATCCCACCTCCAAATGTGCAACTCCCCCCAAAAGCATATTTTCATGCTTTAGCCTATGGGGGAAATGCATATTTCGACGAGTGTTTTTTTCTTTTACATATTTTTCTATGACTAAATTTGCTTAATATTCTGGAAAGTAAAACAAAAACAAAATGGTTCACAAGTCCATGGAATCCATGCAAGTTGGCAAATGCTGGTCCACTACAGAATCTGCGGGTCAGATTCATAGAAATCCAATTCATTGGATTTCATTGCGGATTTCTCTGACATCCCTAATTAAAAACATACTATTTGAAAAATCATTAAAAAGTATATGTTACTGAGATGTATAGAAGCCTGTATGTGCCTGTAATGGCCCTAGATTTTGGCAATCACTGTGGCAGGAGCATCTGTTGCTAGGCCTTTCTTGCCCCATGGTCTCAGCAGAGAGACGGTACTTTTCCATCACACGAGTGCCTTTGTTTTTCACATTATTGAGAATCATCACAAAGACATTGATGCAGTTGGTTTCCTTCCTTGTTCTCTCTGACATCAGCTGCTCTGGTCTACGGTTGTCTGTAGTTGAAAAGGCAGACCAAAGAGCAGATAAAAGCAGCTGCCATTAGAGGGAAAAGGGAACAAGAACACCTGGGAGAACGAGATCCTTGTTCCGTCTAGCAAGAAAAACTAAGGGGGTGCTGAAATGATGTGTAGGCATTTTTGTATTGATGTCAACTCTATTAATGCTTATACTATTTTTATTGATTTGTGAGGTTCTGAATCTTGTATTCACTGGCTTTGGCTAAGGCAACTTCATTTCAAATTACATACATTAGTACAGACTTACAGATTATTGCTTTTCTGTGGCTGGCATTGATATCAGAATACTGGCTCTGGCTGGAACACAATAGCATTTTGAAGTCCGGTATATGGTTAACAAATTCCATCCTAAATTATAATATGCAATGACAATGTTGTTTAGCACTAATGTTTCTACCTCTGAGGGTTGTTACTCCAAATCGAGTGTTAGGCATATCCAGTCCTTTAGGTAATCTTAATGACTGATCATGGGATTTCCCAAGGGGAGCTTCACGACTGCTCAAATAAATACTTTCTTTCTTCTCTTTCAGTTTTTGTTGAAAACATGTTTTGGGAGGTGGATTTGCCAGTGATGCTACCTGAAGAAATTTCACACAGTATGAAATACATCAAATCTGCACTTCTGAACTACCTTGTACTGCGTTAATTTCATTAACTTCGTGGTACTCTAGCACTTAATACTTTAATTTTTCAAAAAAACTAAGATACACCTTACATTTAATGTCATCTTTTTGTAACATAACATCCTGAAGCTGTTTATACATGGTCATCACTTAGGGCACAGTCCTATGGGATTCGCCCTGGCTACTCATAAGCCTCCAAACTCAAGTATCCCATGCCGAGTGGAAGACGCATTGCATCTCTCGCTCTGCATTTTAGCTAGATGGGCAATTTCGCCTGTATACAAGAAGCTTCAGGGAAGGAAGGAGGCTGGGGATGGCTAGGGATGCCTCATATTCCCACATCCCCAGTTGCCTCCCCTCACTGCCCCTGCCCCTTTCCCCTCCTACAAACTTGCGTTTGTGAGCTTGTAACAGCAGCCAGAGCAGTTATCTTCGCACTGGCTGTGAGGGAGCAGGGGAGTGTGGCGTGGTTTCCTGGCTCCGAGCCTGGAGTACTGTCTCTGAGCTCAGAGCCCAGAAACCAAAGAATCCTATGTCCCCCAGACGCTGTCTAGGGGGCATAGGATTGCTCTCTTAATTGCTATTTCTGAAAAATGTATTATTCAAAATGCAGAATCTATGGCAGAATGCAGAATGTCAGTATTTAAGTACAATTCAACCGCTGAAAGGTGTAATGACTAAAATTCCATGGACATACTATGTACAGTTATGTTTCTAGTGAACATAACCTTTTTTATTATTGTTAATATTGTTATAGAGTGTTTGCTTTTGAAAAACAGATCACAAACAAGAGACAAAAATCATCCTAAACTTCACCTATACGTCACCTTTTTAAGAAAATGAGCTACGTGAAAACGTATAGTCCCTGCATTGACCAAAAGGCAGTTTCCAGAGACATAGAATATGTATGTGTTTGTTTATTTGATGAATGTATATCCCGCCTTTCAGAAAATTGTTCTTACAAGGCAGCTAAAAAGAAAGAATTCATCCCATCCATCTGTGGAGATCCCACTGAGCAGTCTCCATTGCAGAGGACAGGAAACAGGAGAATGACAACTGAGTGATGACAGAGGGAGGGGATGAGAAGGAAAACGATGATCCAGCCTAGCGTTTTCCTCCTACTACTCCTCCTCCATCTATTCCCTTTCCTTGCAGCTTGCCATGGTGTCTAAAGGGAGCAATCCTTCCTTAGCAAATCTAGCAACCAAGATCTACACAAAGCTATTCCTGTCCCTGGTTCAAATAGCCTATGTGCAGGGATCACTACATAGATATTATAAATGTATAAACTGTAACCTTTCATGGGAGAAGCATAGCCCAGTTTAATGTTCCCTTTACTCAGAGCTAATCAAGTGTGTGTTTCACATCCATAAATTCAATGGTGAACTCTCTGCTGAGAAAAAGAATACATTTAAAATACTTACACTCTCTGAAGGGATGCTTTTTATACCATGTGTCAAATATGATGCAATATCAGGATCATTTGCTCGGCCATAAAATACTCTCTCTCTACCAGTAGGAGGGCTGCTGGTGTTTCGAAACTTTTTTACAACAGGTGGAGTAATTGGCTGCAAGACAGTAGGAAAACAGTTTTGGAATACACATTCCTGGAAATACAGATATCAATCCATTAGGGAAAAAATATCCTAAGTCACAGAATGGTAACACCTTTGCTAGTACAAACCAAAATGTCACAACATAATGAGCAAACTTTCTGGCTCTCCAGAACTCTTCATCAGCCTGGGTGTTGAGCAAAACAGGGAGGGCATGGTATTATTGCCTCAGAGTCTGCAGTTTATAACTGTCTTAAGATGTGTCCAGAAGGTGTGCAGGGGGAGTGTGCTGGTTTTTGAGGAGGTGTGCAGGAGTTATACAGACATAATTAGATTAGCCTCCCCAGGAGCCAGACAGTTCACAATGCACCCAGAACTATGGTACAAAGAAGCAAAAATGGCTATCTAGTCATTTAAAAAAATATACAGTAGTAGTTACTCAGTTCTCTTTACAGCAAGGATGCAGAACCTCTGGCCTGCAGAGGTTCTGCATCTGGCCTGTGGAGCCTCCTTGGGTTCCTCCAGGAGATGGAGCTTGGCTTTCAAGCCCCACTTCCTGGAGAAATCCCTCCTGTTATCTTCAATCTCCAATCAAAAATAAAAGAGGGGATGCAGGCAGTGGGGGACTCATCCAGAGACTGGAAGAGCGACCGCTTGTCCAAGTGCTAGCTGAATGGTTTTGTGCGGTGTCCCCCACACCCACAGTAACTGTCCCAGCACTGGTTGAGTCTGTTTCTCAAGGCTGAGAGAGGCACAGAAAGAGGCTTGGAGTACCTTTCTCCATGCTGAGAGAGGCATAGAGAAAGGCAAAATGGGCAGGGGTTGGGATGATATCATTGGTCACTGCATCATCTGGACCACAGAAGGCAAGGTAGGGGCAATCCGGGCTCCCATCACAAACCAGTTCTATACCCCTGGTCCATAGCACTAGCCTCAACAACATGAGTCAGAAAACAAAAGTAAAAACAAAACAAAACATAGTAGCCTTTACATTGGCAAAGCTAGAGATTAGTTTCAGGTGGTGCAGTAGGTACAGTCAACAGAAGCCGATCTCGATTCCATAGAAGCCAATCACTAATATTTATATGCCACTTTAGAGTCCTGTGCAGCTATGTAAGAATCTCAGCTTTCCCTTTAGATGAAAAATGAATTTCGTTTTCAAGCTTCCAGAAATAAGTTGTTGTAGCTTTAAAAAATGTTATGACAGCATACTGGATAGCCTCACAAACTAAAAGACAAATAATATAAACATCACATGTCTTATATTTTCAAATATAATTTCTAAGACCATCAGTGACCCATAATTTGAATATTTGGGGTTTGCTATGTTGCAGCTTTTGGAAACATACAGCGTAAACCTGTGCATATTTACTTGGAACTAAATCCTGCTATGTTCAATGGGGCTTACTCCCTCGTAAGTGTGTGTACAATTGCAGCCTTAAGCAGGTTTGGAACCTCAGTTAGTTGTATCTGAAAAGGAGCTTCACAATAATTATTTCCTAGAAATGAAAGACCACATCAAAGCTAATGCAAAAGAGATTGTGTGCAGTAGTAATGGAGGCATCCTTGAATTTCAGAACCAGCCTTCCCTAACTTGGTGCCCTCCAGATGTGTTGGACTGCAATGGCCATGCTTGCTGGGAATGATGGGAGTTGCAGTCCAACACATCTGCAGCGCACCAGGTTCTCGTCTTTGTCCAAAACTCGCTTGCTACTATTCTTACTATTTCGATATCTGGAAGAGCTGAAATTGGTATTGTGAATATGCCCTGCAACTTGAGCCTCCAGTTCCTTTGTTTGATTCCAGACGGAGGAAATGGAAGGAACATACCACATTATAACAGAAGAGGGATGTGGCAGTGGTCAAGAGGAGGGCCCATATGAGATCTTTCTCCAGGCCAATCATGCAAAACTTTGTACTTCTTTAAGGAGGTACTACAATTTACAAGGGGAAAGCTCATGCGCTGGCATCCTAACTTTGGATGCGACCCTACACATGTTTCGCTGGAAAAAACAGTCCTACTGCCTATATGCTGGCTGGGGAACGCTGGGAGTTGTAGGACTTTTTTCTGTCCAAACATGCAAAGGATTGCACTTTTAAGGAAGTTCACAGAAGGAAAGGTTCCCATCCCCTCCTTCCACCTGCAGCCCCGTATGCCCAGAAAAGCCTCTCCAGGGGGCTGTCCTGAGCAAAGTGACACGTGCCCCACCCCTCGTTGCTTATGAGTGGCCCCTGACCCTCCAGAGAGGTTTTTCAGCTGGTGCAGGTGGATACAGTACTGAGAAGCTTTCGGTAGTGTTGGAATGGAGGACTGGATAGGTTAACTAAGGTATACTATTTATGAATTCAGGCTCAGGATACTGCAAAGTGATTTCATTAGCAGCGGGTATACAGGACTGAAATTGTGGAAGGTGTGAGAATACGAATTGGACTTCTCCACATCTCTCAAAGTTCTGCCTCTCTAGTGGTCAGAGGCTACAGCCTTCAGAAATGTTTTCATGATGCTTGCACTACAGTACTAATCTACATGGCACACTATTAAAACAACAACAAGATTTCTCTCTAATGCCAGCACAACTGAACAACTGGCAGCCACAATGGGAAAGATGGACTAAATATATGGATTGGAGAAAACTACTGCCATTCTCGATCCACTGCAAGAGCCTTCCCCAACCTGGGCTAGATCTACACTAGTGCTTTTTATCAGTATTGAAGTGCACTGATAACTGTTGACGCGCATTACACATTCCATATACCATTTTTCTAGTGCTATTTCCTGCTTTTTGTTCTGTATTAACCAAGATACTGCAACAGATGCCGTTGTGCCACCATGATGGGATCGTATCAATATGTGTAGATCTGGCCCTGGCACCCTCCAGACTACAGCTCCCAGCATTCCTAACCATTGGCCATGCTGTATGGGGATGATGGGAGTTCATGTCCAAAACATCTGGAGGGCACCAGGTTGGGGAAGGCCGCACTACAGCCTGTACCAGAAACTCCATCTGCGGCGTCCTTTCACGCTTACACATGACACTAAAAGCACCTTTCAACTTCTTTTGCACTGTTTGTTCACACATATGAATGTAATTGTGGGGTAGTAAGCCTATAATGTGTGAAGGGAGAATGTGGTGTAGCCAGTTAAAAAGTAACAGCATGCAATGGTTACTGTATAGAACAATATTGTACTGTATAGAACAATAGACTGGCAGGTGGGGGAAGGATTGATAAACAGACAGTCAGTCAGACAGACAGAAGATATAGGGCACTTACCCGGGGTAAGATATCTGTCAGACAAGTGGCAGCTGTATCTCCAACCGGTATCAGCTTTCCAGCCTGCAAAAAGCACGTGAACACAAGCCATCTAGGCAAGACATCATAGAAAAAAAAGGCCTATAACACTGAGAGTATATATGTGTGAATGGGGATTCTTTTGCATTCACACATATATTTTTATTATCATACTGATTATTTTTTTATTAATAACATTTATATACCTCATTTCCAGAAGGTTTGTTTGTTTGTTTGATGTGTTTGCCTGGGTTTTGTGTATGTGATATATGTTTTGCCCGTGTGTGTGTGCTTCTGCATCATCAGTTTGCTTTCTGTCAAATGGGCATTTTGTTGAGCTTTGTGGGAGCAGATATGTGGTTTGGCATTGGAGCTCTGTCCCCACCTCTGCCTTGTACTCAGTTTCTCGGCCAAGTTACTTCTCTCTGAGTTTCTTCAGTTTACCTTCTGTGAAACGGGCATTGAAATGTGGGTTCAAAAGGGTGGTTTTGTGTTTTGGAGCTCAGACACATTCTGCCTTCTGGGAAATGAGTGTTTTATGACCGGTCACACCTGGCATGGCAGCAATTTTGTGAGAGCACCTGTGACCCTCTCTTAAAATTCCAAATGTGCCCACTGGCCCCAAAAGGTTGGGGACCCATGATATAATGTAATGAGAATGCTCATCATACCTCCCCTTGCCGATGTCCAGATCCTTGATTTACCCTCCTCCACCCTTCCTCAGTCCAGATCCACCCTCCAGATCCACAAACACAGAGGTCTTTGTAACTGCGGATGCCAGAGAATAGACTGGGGACCGTCTGCAAGCAGATCATGTGCTCTTTCATAATACTAGAACCCAGGGCCATCCCATGAAGCTGATTGGTGGGAGATTCAGGACAGATAAAAGGAAGTACTGCTTCACACCGTGCATAGTTAAACTATAGAATTCACTTCCACAAGAAGTAGTGATGGCCACCACTTTGCATGGTTTTAAAAAGGACTGGACAAATTCCTGGAGGAAAAGGCTTTCAGTGACTACTAGTCTTAATGGCTATGTGCTACCTCCAGTACCAGAGGCAGTAAGCCTATGTACACCAGTTGCTGGGGAATATGGGCGGGTGGGTGCTGTTGCGCTCATGTCCTGTTTGTGGGTCTCCCATCTACAGCTGCTTGGCCACTGTGTGAACAGAATGCTGGACTAGTCGGACCTTGGTCTGATCCAGCATGGCTCTTCTTATGTTCTTATCACAGAATCATAGAAGAGTAGGGTTGGAAGGGGCCTACAAGGCCATCGAGCCCAAGCCCCTGCTCAATGCAGGAATCCAGATCAGAGCATCCCTGACAGATGGCTGTCCAGCCTCGTCTTGAAGGCCTCCGGCGCGGGAGAGCCCACCACCTCCCTAGGTCATTGGTGCCGCTGTCGTATTGCTCTAACAGTCAGGAAGTTTTCCTTATGGCAGAGGGGTGCTGGGCGTTGTAGTCCAACCCCTCTGGGGGGCCCCAGGGTGGGCGAGGCTGAGCTAGGGCCATTCCTCAGAAAGAAATCTTGTCTGAGCCTTCCCTGGGGCCGTTGGGGAACCAGAGAAGACGCGAGAGAAACGGCCGAGCGGCTGCGAGGCGTCTCCGTAGAGCTGGAGGGGAGAGAGGGAAGGCGGGAGGAGCGCGGCCAAAACTCACGGCGGGCAGCTCGGGAAATCGGTCGACAAACTTCCCCTGATACGCCTGCCTGGCGGCCCCGCGCAGCCCTTTGGCGGGGATCCCCCCCACCATCCTGGCGGGAGGGATCCGCTTCGAGAACGAAGTCGAGGCCTCAGCGCCAGCAGGAGCTTCGAGGAAAAGGATGTTTGCTCGGGTAACCTAGCAACAGGGGCAGCGCCGCCCGCCAAGACCCCGTCACGGGCGCGTGTGAATTAATTCTCTCTTCGCTCCCCGGGTTTATTTGTTCATGTTCTCAGCCAGTGACAGTCGCGGGCTGAACCTTGGAGCCAAAGTTCAGCCCCCCCCCCGGGGCCCGGCCTACCCAGAAAGCAGCAGGGGATGAGAAGCAGACTCTGTGTTTTATTCCTGTAGCTCTGCTGGTGCTATGATTTCAGTGAGTTTTTGAAAACAAAATTGCACGTGTTCCTTGTTACATTTATATTCTGCCTGCTTTTCCTCCAAGGAACCCAAGGCATCTTACATAAAACCCTCTTCTTCGTCTTATCCTCACAACAACAACCCTGCGAGGCAGGTTAAACTGAGAGTCTGTGACCAGCCCAAAGTCACCCAGTGAGTTACATGGCCCAGTGGGGATTGAACTCGGATCTCCCGAGTCCCAGTCCAACACTACGCCACACTGACTCAAGGGCAAACCGTTATGTTGTTGTCGTTCTACCATATCAGGAAGGTAGTAGCTGTTGTAAAGCATAGGCAGTTGGGGTGTGGTGGGGGGTCTGGAGGAAATGTTAGTTTTGAGTTTCACAAGTGAAGTAATACATATGGCTATCCAAAGGGGGGGGGGGTGGTGCATAAGAATGTTAAGTCCAGAGTCTAAAATTACCTACCTGTACCGCTATATGCGTGCATTTCATTTATATCACACCTTTCCTTCAAGGAGCTCAAGGCGGCATATGGTCCTATCCTGCCTGCCCCATTTTATCCTCAACAGTCTTGTGAGGTAGGTTAGGATGAGAGTGGGTGACTGGCCCAAGGACATCCAGTGAGCTCCATGGCCAAGTGAGGATTTGAACCCGGGTCTCCTGGGATCGACACTCTAACCACTGCATCACACTGGCTCTCAAAAGAGAGATGCTGGTGATCAACTGCACCTTAGCATTTAAGGCTTAAGTGATACATTCTGAGCATAGGCAGGCTGAGGCTTTAGATACTGGTGTAGTGCGTAGAGTGCCAGACTGAGACTGGGGAGACTGAAGAAACAAACCTTAGCCACCAAACTCATTGGGTGACCTTTGGCCAGTCACTATCTCTCAGCCTAACCTATTCAGGACAGATAAAAGACAGCACTTCTTCATACAGCACATGTTTAAACTATGGAATCACCTTCCACAAGATGTGGTGATGGCCACCAATTTGGATGGCTTTAAAAGAGGATTAAACAAACTCATGGAGAAGAAGGCCACCAGTCATGATAGCTATATATTACCTCCAGTACCAGGAGCAGTACACCTCTGACAGCCACAGGCAGGAAGGTGCTGTGGCAGTCATGTCTTGTTTGTGGGCTCCCCATGGGCATCTGTTTGGCCACTGTATGAACAGAAGGCTGGACTAGATAGGCCTTTGGCCTGATCCAGCAGTGCTCTTCATACGTTCTTATGTTACTTCACAGGGGTTTTGTGAAGATAAAACCACAAACCAGGGAAGTAGAACAATGCACACTGCTTTGAGCTTCTAGAAGGACAGACAGGATTAAAATGTAATAAATAAGTAAATGCCCAGAGTTACCATTTTTATTACTGCTTCACATTATTGTTTCATTATTGCTTCACAAAGGTGACCTGGCACAGCCTCCAGGATTAACATGCCTTGAACCATGCTGGAGTCAGTTTCAGTTTGTTTATGTCATCCATTAGCCATTGCAAAATCTATACACTGGGTGTAGTAAATTAAGCCGTTCATAATTTAAAATATATATTGCTGTGATCCTCAAGCCAAAATATAAGATTTAACAAAATGTACACAGGCTTTGACCAAAGCAAAGAAGCTGGCACACAGGAAAGTTATCTTAGTAGTCATTAACTGAATTCTGATAGTAAAGGATCTTCTCGGGGAGAATATATTCATTTTGATCAAGTAATCTTCCAATTCACGT
Source organism: Heloderma suspectum (assembly GCF_057233095.1). Taxonomy (NCBI): domain Eukaryota; kingdom Metazoa; phylum Chordata; class Lepidosauria; order Squamata; family Helodermatidae; genus Heloderma; species Heloderma suspectum. The sequence continues at coordinate 173,745,997 of NC_139462.1, read as the reverse complement.
TCATATTTGATCATGCTGTTCCACAGAGCAATGCGGTTTCTGTTTAATAATGCATAAACATGCCTTCAGAAGCTCACCTTATCTTTGCACCCACTGTTCAATAACCCTAACTGCATTTTTAAAGGAAAGTTAAAGTATGTTCAGGGATAACTGATCTATATATTGATTTTGATTGTGCACCCTCACTACTCAAAGTAACCTTCACCCTCACTACTCAAAGTAACCTAAGAAAGATGGTTTACATAAGTGAGGAATCTCAGGAGATATCTATGCATGCATAAAAAGGGAATTATTTAAGGCACAATCCTATGTAAGTTTAGACAAAAAAAAAGTCCTACAACTCCCAGCATGCTCCAGCCAGTCATGTGGCTGGGGTATGCTAGGAGTTATAGGACTTATTTTTCTGTCTAAAGAAGCATAGGATTGCACCCTTAAATTATTATAGACTTTTTCCTAACTCTTGTACTCCATCATTCCAAAAATTTATCCAGCTCAGATTCATTTATAAATGTCAAAAACTTGAATATAACTAAATGCAAAAGTTATATTTCTGTGTGTGTGTGGGGGGGGGGGGGGATGCAAAATACTTAACTTTAACTTATTTCAAGAATAATCCAATCTTCATTTATAAATGAAATCTCCCCATGTTTCTGCCCATCATAATGACAGGCATTTTGCTAAGAATAAAATGTAATTACATAAAAAACACTTCTGGGGATACAGCAAGTTATTTGGCATGCATCTCAAGATAACTTAATCAAGCAACATCTGCTTTTATAAAGTTTGTTATGTCTCTTATGCTTTAGAGCGATGAGCAAACCTTCCTTTTGGGAAAGGACCATAACTCAAAGACAGAGCACATGCTTTGCATGCAAATGAACCCAGATTTAATCTCTGGCATCTTCAGGTACAGCTGAAGACTCTTGTCTGAAACCTTGGGAAAGACTCTTGTCTGAAACCTTGGGTAGCCACTGCCAGTCAATGTAAATAATACTAAGCTAAATAGACCAATGATCTGATTCTTTATCATGGAGGATAAGACTATCAATGACTACTAGTCATGATGGCTATATATTACCTCCAGTTGTGAGGGAACACAAACAGGAGGGTGCTATTGCATTTGTGTTCTGCTGTGGCTTCTCATAGGCATCTGGTGGGCCTCTGTGAGAACAGAACACTGGACAGTTAGGCCTTTGGTCCATGTTCTTATGACTTCTTATGTTCTTATGACTCATATAAAGCAGCTTCCTATTTTCCTAGATAGCATTGCTTACTGCACTGATGCATGTCAAATAACTTGCTGTATCCCCAGAAATTTTCTCCATGAAATTATGTTTTAATCTTAGCAAAATGCCTGTCATTATGATGGGCAGAAACATGGAGAGATTTCATGGCCCCGAGCTAATGAGACAAAATGGGAGGTATCCAGAGAAAGTTAGTCACGCTTAAGTTCCATTGAAATCAAGGGGGGTTTAAGTTAATCATCCTGTAGATAGTGTCGTTATAATAGGTTAGTCACTAGATGGCACTGGACTTAATTGTATCTGGGTGGAGTCAGGAGTTTCCTATTGCTGTTGCATTCCTGTTGGTGAAAGACAACAAAGTTATCTGGCTTCCTGGTTGGTGCCCTCTAAATTTTCCATGACAGAGTCATGACTAACTTATCCTACTTAATTTCAATGGGGTTAAAGTGTGACAAATTTCCTCTAGATCCAACCCAGTGTATATTTGTGCATCCCTCTCAGTGGACTAGCAGAGGTGGGTAGTGTGGCCCTATGTCCTACTTTACAGAGGACAGTTCTCTATTTGAAGGTGTCCTGTGTTCCAGTCCAAGTCTGATTTGGAGATAAAGAAGGGAGATCAGGGCCTTGAAGTTGGCACCTGGACAGCACTTAGCACCTGGGCAGCAGACTGAACAGGCAAACACACAGGTCATCTGGTTACAGTCTTTCCAACTATGCTGAGATGTACTATATTTCATTATAGTAATTACTTCTAAATTAGCATCTAAATATTTTTATGCAAATCTGTGTCCTCTTTTGTCCTCTGCTTTGGTTATGCATTTCCTCTCTTTTGGTGATGTGTAAGTGGCCATCCTAGAGGTGGAATATGCCTCAGTGGTGTATCCATTTACATAATGCAACCCTTTCCTTTCCCAAATAGGAGTAAGGCTACCATTCACTTATAGAGGACAGCTGTACTCAGGGACATTGATACTAAACCTAAATGGTAGTTTTACAGTCTGATTCAGAGGGTAGGAACCAAATCTGAAATTTGTATGTCGAGCCTGTTGCTCTAGTTCAGCTTTTATTCTTCCCACTAGATAGCCTCATTTTCTGCAGACTTGTCATGAAACGCTGAAAATAAATAGAAATAATTCAAGTGTTAGAAAATTGTGTTGAAGGTCAGGTTCTGATTGGGACTGGATACTAAACTAGACACACTGATTTTAAGACCACACTTAAAGGTGCTTCTGAAAATGTTCAGAATGTAAGTAAAAAGGCATTACCTTGTTCATATTTGGCAATAGTAACCTCCCAGTTAGATTACTGCAGTACATTATATGTGGGGCTGCCCCTGAAGATGGTCCAGAAACTTCAGTTAGTACAAAATATAGCAGCTAGGGTACTGACTGGAAGTAGGTATTATGACTATATTACGCCAGTATTGTACCATCTTCACGGACTCCCAGTCTGTTTCCGGGCCCAGTTCAAGACATAGTGTTGGTGCTAACTTATAAAGCCCTTTATAGCTTGGGGCCACAGTATCTGAAGGACGGCCTATTCCTACATGTTCCTGCTTATTCCCTGAAATCATCATCTGAGGCCTGCTCCAAGTGCTACTCCAATGGTTGGCTACTCACGAATGGACCTTTTCTGGAGTGGTGCCCAAATTGTGGAATGCCCTTCCACCAAACTCCAGGTTTGATTATGGCACTGCATTATATGTTGGGCTGGTTTTTAAAACTGTTGGTATGCTGTCACATATCCTTCAAGCAGTGAGAACTCTGGGGATGCAAGTGTTTACCCAGGGTTTTGGTTTCTTTTGAATGAGGTCACTGGAGGGTTATGGTGTTTTGTAATATTGCATTGATTTACAAATATACAGGTTGAGCATAGGTGAAAATTCCCAGCTGAACACTCCAATAGATACTTCTCCTCTTGCATCCTAAAAATGCATCCAGAATTCCATTTAGCTCTCTCACCTGCTGCCTGAATCTTGTCTGCCTCAGACTACAAAAATTATTTACAGACCTCTGCATTAGCACATTTCTTAGGGGAGAGGATAGGGTCATGCCTCCTTCCAAGAATAATAAAAAAATTGCACCCAGTCCCACTTTACATGTGCTTGAGGCAGACCTCCATGTGTCTTGTCTAAACTAGTGTAACCTCCACCTTGGCAGTCCTGTTATGCTGAGATCTCTTCCTCAGAATTCATTACACTCTCTTGTTGGAATGGTTGTTGTTGTTGTTCCTCTTCCCCCTCCCTCCCATACTCTGCCTGAGCCCCAAACTTATAGCCTTTACTTTCAAGTCAGACTGCCTTTCCCCCTCAACTATATTTCCATCCTTCATTGTTCCTTCCATTCCACACATGTTTATCTGCTCACTAGGTGTCCATCTCCCATTTCCAACTCTGTATGCTCTGCGATCTCTAAACAGTAAAATATCTTCCCTTTCTCTGTTTGCCAAGCTGATCCCTTCTCCCCCATTAAGCCAATTCTTTTACCAAAAATTTCCCTGGACTACCTATTCACACACACGTGTTCTGCTTTCATTGCCATCTGACCCTTATCCATACTTTGTACCCATTGTGCTCAGTACTAAACATCTTCCCACTGTCTTGTCTATTAAATATTGTTATGGGATTGGAATTTAGTCAGGATAACTTTTCAGGGTCCCTTCCAATTCATTAACAAAAAAAGATTGTTGTGCTGGTCCATGAGGAGAAAAGAATCCAAAGTAGTACCCTAATAAAGGGTGCCACAGTTGGGCAATACCTTTATTAGGTATTTTGTGGAACCAAAATTCGACAAAAATGTTCACGTTTTCAAGTTCTCCAGAGCTCTTCAGAAAGGTTGGTGATACAAAAAGCAGAGAGTGAGGGAAGAAACAGAAAAGTCCAAAAATTTGGCCAGATGTTGTGGCCATGCTGCAGTGTAGACAGACACGGTCTCAACTAATAATTCTAGAACAGAAGATGACTGACTGAAACCTGCCAGGTAGGTATCATCCAGACACCTAATCTGGCCTATGTACAACCAATGATTGGTAATTTAGGGCACAATCCTATTGATTTTGTCCTCAGTGCTCGGAAACCTCCAAACTCAGAGGCTTTTGAGATTCCTATGCCTGTCTTTGCCCCCCTGTCTTGTCTTTGGTGGTTTTCATATCGTTGCTTTGGAGGGGGAGGGAAGGAGCCTGGAGGATGCTCAGGAAATCCTGTAACCTGGTGTCTCTGGTCTACTCCCCTCCCCACCTACTGGAATGCCTCCTTCCTTCTCATCCAAGTTCACTTTCACCACCCTGGAGGGCAGCCAGTGCAGTTCTTTCTGCACCAGCTGTGAGGAGGCAGGGGAGGGGGGCAGATCTCTGACTCCCCCTTTTGAGGCTGGAGTGCTGTCTCTGACCTTGGAAGGGGTTTTCTAAGCAATCCTATGGGCCCTGGAATGCTCTCCCAAGGACTATAGGATTGCTCTCTTAGTAGGCTTATGGGCCTTAACAACAGCATATATTTGAATGGGAGGCCTCTTCTTCCTCCTCCCCTTTGAGAAATGTTGTAATTCAAGTGCCTGTCAGTTTTGGAAGCAGACTGAGACCAGGCTGGGAAAGAGGCACAGGGAGGGCTGAGTTGCTGTCTGCAGGAATCTGAAAGGCCTGGCAGGTCCCCTAGAAATCGGCTAGGCAGCAGTGTCTGTTGGTTTTAGCTGTGAAGCTCTACCTATGCTCAACCTGTATACCTGGAAATAAATACAAATATTACCCCAAAACTGTAAGCCTCCTCTGACTTCCTTCCAAAGGGAATTGAACCTAGATGAGCAGTGGAATTCCAAAATCTTTCACTGCTCTGGGAATTAGGGTGTGCATAACAGTATATAATGCAAATCCTTTCCATGCAGATGATGCCAGTTTTATTTATACCACCTAAAGTACAACTGATGCTAAAACAATTAAAATAACAATAGTAATATATTCTCCTGAAGAACAACATTAAAGATTTGTGAACAGCATTGTCCCATCAAGTAATTGTGATGCCAATTCAGTCATAGGTTTCTTCATGTGCTAAGACCTTTGCCTCATCCTGTTTGCTCTCTGCATTGTTTCCAGTAATATTAAAGCATTTAAGAATGTCGCTTCACAGTGTCAAGCAGGTCATTCCTGTTTTCCTTAGGGCCCTACTCCTACAACCTTTTCCAGTTTCTACTCCATTGTTCAGGTCATTACCTCTTGTACTTAGTTGTTAGCTTTTCCTTCCACCCATCTTCTTGGTATAACTTCATAAATATATCTACATTTGCTTTAGTGCCAAAATGGTACAAAGTCACCTTCAGCTGAGCCTTAAAATTGTTTACTCTGTAAAGTTCTAATGGGTATGTTTTTGTTACATCACAATATCAACAGCACTACTATTACTACAGACATGTATATAGTGTGATTCTAATCTAATGTTATTACAAAGGCTACCCGTCACTGTGTTAATATTAATTGCTTACAGGAAGTATTTAGTGGTGTGACTTGTTTGCATGTTTATCTCATTTCTTCCTCTCCTCTAGAGCCAGTTTTGTGTAATTATTCTCTTGATTTGAACTAAACAGTGCAGAAACGTATCCAGCATGTTGGCTGAATATTGAAAACCAAGGGCAGATTTACTTGCGATGATCTGAAATGCTTATGGGCATATTTTGTGAGACAAAAAAGTTTTTTTTCCAGGGAAATTATGCTTTTAGAGATAAAGTATTTGCAATTAAGATGAAGATGATAAAGACCTGGAAGGAAGACTGCATCTGAAAAAAGAAAAGAAAAAAGATGTCCATGTGTAAGAACACAAGAAAAGACAGGCTGGATCAGACCAAGAGTTCAGCATTCTGTTCACACAGTGGCCAACCAGCTGCCCATGGGAAACCCACAAGCAGGACATGACTGCAACAGCACCAATTGGTGGACATAGGCATACTGCCTCTGATGCTGGAGGCCGCATATAGCCATCAAGTCTAGTAGCCTTTGATAGCCTTCTCCTCCAGGAATTTGTCTTTTGGATGGCCCTTTTAAAGCCATCCAAGTTGGCAGCCATCACTATATCTTGTGGTAGCAAGTTCCATAGTTTAACTATGCGCTGTGTGAAGATGTCCTTTTATCTGTCCTGAATCTCCCACCAGTCAGCTTCATGGGATGACCTCGGGTTCTAGTATTATGAGAGAGGGAGAAAAATGTCTCCCTATCCACTTTCTCCACATGGTGCATAATTTTGTACACCTCTATCATGTCCCTCCTTACTTGCCTTTTTTCTAAGGTAAGCAATCCCAGCTGCCGTAACTTCTCCTCATAGGGGTGTTGCTCCAGCCCCTCGATAATTTTAGTTGCCCTTTTCTGCCCTTTTCCCAACTCTACAATATCCTTTTTTAGGTGTGGTGACCAGAAATGTCACCATACCCAAGTGTGATATTCTAAGTGTGGTCACACCATAGATTTGTATGAGAGGTGTATGATCTTGGCAGTTTTATTTTCAATCCCTTTTCTAATTATACCTTACATGGAATTAGCCTTTTTCACAGCCACTGCACCCTGGGTTGACATTTTCATTGAGCTGTTCAGCACAACCCCAAGATCTGTTTCTTGGTCAGTCACCACTAGCTCAGATCCTATCAGCTTATACTTGAAGTTGGGATTTTTTGCCCTAATGTGCATCACTTTACACTTGCTTACATTGAACCGCATTTGCCATGTTGATGCCCATTCTCCCAGTTTGGAGAGATCCTTTTGGAGCTCCTTGCAATCCCTTTTTATTTTAACCACCCTAAGTAATTTGGTGTTGTCAACAAACTTGGCCGCTTCACTGCTCACTCCTAATTCCAGATCATTTATGAATAAGTTGAAAAGCATTGGTTCCAATACAGATCCCTGTGGGACCCCACTGTTTACATCCCTCCTTTGAGAGAATTTTCCATTTATTCCTACTCTCTGCTTTCTGTTCTTTAACCAGTTACTGATCCATAAGAGGACCTCTCCTCTTATTCCATGACTCCTAGGTTTGCTCAAGAGCCTTTGGTGAGGGACTTTGTCAAAAGCCTTTTGGAAGTCCAAGTAAGCAATGTCCACTGGGTCATCCCATTCACATGTTTATTGACACTCAAAGAACTCTAAAAGGTTAGTGAGACAGGGCAGTTTGCAGGGCAGTTTGCAGAAACCATGTTGATTTTTTCACAGGAGGGCTTGTCTTTCTATATGCTTACTAATTTTATCTGTAATAATGCTTTCAACCAATTTTCCTGGAACAAACGTTAAGCTAACTGACCTGTAATTTCCCAGGTCCCCCTGAATCCCTTATTAAAAATTAGTGTTACATTGGCCATTCCCCAGTCCTCTGGTATAGAGGCTGATCTTATGGACACATCACATTTTTTTGTTAAAAGATCAGCAGCTTCATATTTGGGTTCTTTGAGAACTCTAGAATGGATACCATGTGGGCCAGGTGATTTATTAACTTTCAATTTGTCAATAAGATTGAGATCTCCATATTTTGTCACTACTACGTGCCTCAGTTCCTCAGAACATCAGTTCTGGCACAGGTATCTGTCGTACATCTTCTGTAGTGAAGACAGATAAGAATTCATTCAGCTTCTCTGCAATCTACTTATCCTCCTTTGATTCCATTGTTATCCAGCGGTCCAACTGTTTCCATCGCTGGTTTCTTGCTTTTGATATATTGAAAGAATTCTTTATTATTGGCCTTGATGTTGTTAGCAATATGCTCCTCAAAATACTTTTTTTGCATCTCTTATAGTCTGCTTGCATCTCCTTTGTGCAGTCTTGTGCTCCCTTTTGTTTTCCTCATTTCGGCAAGATTTCCATTTTCTGAAGGAAGCTTTCTTTTCTCTTACACCTTCCTTGACACTGTTCGTAACCATACTGGTGAGCTCTTGGACTTGGTGCTACCTTTCCTAACCTATGCTATACATTCTAGCTGAGCTTTTATTATTCTGGTTTTGAGTAACCTCTAAGCATTTTGAAGGGATTTAACCCTCTTGACTCCCTGTTTCAACTTCCTTTTTACTGGTTCCCTCATTTTAGAAAACGTTCCCCTTTTGAAGTCAAATGTGACTGTGTTGGACTTCCCTGGCGATTTTCCACTTAAATACATATTAAATCTGATAGCACTGCTGTAATTGTTTTCAATTGGGTCTACAACATTCACATCTTGTACTAGGTCCTGAGCAACACCACTTAAGATTAGATCCAGGGTCACCTTCCCTCTGGTTGGTTCCATGACCAACTGTTCTAGGGCACAGTTCTTTAGGGCATCAATAAATTCTGTTGTGACTGGAACATGCATTTATCCAGTCAATGTACTGGGTGCTCAGAAGTAAGTCTCACTAAGTTCAATGGTGTTTACACCCAAGTAAACATACATAGGATTGCAGCCATAAATCAGGAGCGGGGGGTACATAGATCAGGGTGGGCAACAATGTGCCCCACCCGGGCTGTTTTGCAGCCCCCACTGCAGCCACAATGGAATTTGCTATGGTGGTGGCAAAAAACAAACAGCAGTTTTGCTTTCAGTTTAAAACAAGTGCTCATGGACCAAAATCACGCTCCTAGAAGTCTTCACATTTGAGCAGCAAATTCAGCAACACAACACTTGTCAGGGTATGGTCCCCGGTACAGTCTGGAGGAGCAAGGTGGTCCCCCAACCCTTGGAACTTGATCACAGCACCATAGATGGTTGTGATATATCCATATAGGGCATCTCTACACCAGTGTAAAATCCCACATTTAAAATAGGGCTTTCTGCTTCCGTTTTAAATGCAGGATCACAACTGACTCCCTTTACATGAGCTTCCTTTCCCCTCTCCCCTTCCCCTCTCCTTCTCCCCATATCTGAGTCCTCCATTATCTTTCATTGATCTCGCGCCTCTTCTTGCCGCTTTAACTCTTTTCACGGCGGAAACTGAAGCGGAACACAATGGGGTAATTTGATATCACATTATCTGCGATCTATGTAAAAACAGAACAAAGGGCATTTAGTGCAGGAGATGCCCTGGAGGGTCACGGCAGGATCATGGTGTCATGTAAAGAGCCCACAAACTTCTGTGAAGGCGCAATCTCAATCGCAGGATAAAAGCTCAGTGTGAAGGAGCCCATAGTCACTCTGGCAATTAGTGGGATCTTTTCAGTAGCATAGGAGGCATTACAGATGTTTTCTGACCAACTGACGAGGCACAGTTGGAACAGGACAGTGACATAACATGACTCCGCAATTCTAATCTCGCTGTTTTATTCTGCTTTTGTGATTTTATTTATTTATTTATTTACAATATTTTTATACCGCTCCTCATCAGAAGATTTCGGAGCGGTGAACAACATGATAAGAATAAAACAATGGTTAAAAGAGTTTAAAAAGTTAAAACATTTTTAAAAAGACAAATCCCAACAAAGTGGAATTCAACAAACCATGGCTGGTCGTGCAAGGAAGGCCTCTTGAAAGACCGTCTTCAGGAGGTGCCGGAAAGAACACAATGTTGGCGCCTGCCTGACCTCTAAAGGCAGGGAATTCCACAGGAAGGGGGCCACCACACTGAAGGCTCTTCTCCTGGTGGACTCCAACCGGGCCATAGGTTCCATGTGGAACCACCAGGAACATGCCCTCTGATGACCTCAGTGACCGGGCAGGTTGGTAGAGAAGGAGGCGCTCTTTCAGGTATCCTGGTCCCAAGTTATTTAGGGCTTTGTATACTAGTACTAATACCGTAAACCTGACCCGGTAGCGAATAGGGAGCCAGTGCAGTTCCTTCAGCATAGGAGTTACATGCTGAAAAGGGGCAGCTCCTGACAACAGCCGAGCTGCTGCATTCTGCACTAGCTCCAGCTTCCGGACCAGCCTTAAGGGTAGCCCACATAGAGCACATTGCAGTAATCCAGTCTTGAGGTTACTAATGCCTGTACCACCGTGGTTAAGCTATCCCTGTCCAGGAGAGGCCGTAGCTGGCGAACCAGCCGAAGCTGGTAAAAGGCACTCCAAGCTGCCGCAACCACTTGGACCTCCAGCAATAATGATGGATCTAGGAGTACCCCCAGACTATGGACCTGATCTTTCAGAGGGAGTGCAACCCCATCCAGAACAGGCAATGAGCCTATCTCCCAGACCCAGGAACCACTCACCCACAGGGCTTCCATCGTGCCAGGATTCAGCTTCAGTTTATTGGCCCTCATCCAGCCCGTCACTGAGTCTAGGCACTGTTTCAGGACTTGCACAGCCTCTCCTGATTCAGATGTCACAGGGAGACAGAGCTGCATGTCATCAGCATACTGATGGCATTTAGCTCCAAATCCCCTAATGACCACTCCCAGCGGCTTCATATAGATGTTAAACAACATTGGGGACAGGATGGTACCCTGCGGCACCCCATAGCTCAATTGACAAGGGGCCGAGGAATAGTCACCCAATGTTACTCTCTGAAATCGGCCCCGTAGGTAGGTCCAGAACCACTGTAGCACAGTGCCTCCAATACCCATCCCACGGAGTCGATCCAGGAGGATGTCATGGTCAATGGTATCAAAAGCCAATGAGAGATTGAGCAGAATTAACAGGGTTGCACTCCCCCTGTCCCTCTCTCAGTGAAGGCCATCCATCATGGCGACCAAGGCTGATTCAGTCCTGTAACCAGAACGAAACCCAGACTGAAATGGGTCTAGATAATCAGTATCCTCCAAGAGTGCCTGCAATTGGTTCGCCACAACCCTCTCAAGTACCTTCCCTAGAAAAGGGGTATTTGCGACTGGGCGGTAGTTGTCTAATACTGTTGGGTCCAGGGTGGGCTTCTTCAGGAGTGGCCGCACTACTGCCTCTTTAAGGACAGCAGGGACCACCCCTTCCCGTAGGGAAGCATTTATCACTCCCTGGACCCACCCAGTCATACCCCTTCAGCTAGCTTTTATTAGCCAGGAGGGACAGGGATCAAGAGGGCACATGGTCGTTCACATTATTGCAAGCATCTTGTCCACATCATCAGGCCATAACAACTGGAACTGATCCCACAAAATCGGGCAGATGGTGGCATCAGACACCTCGACTGGTACTGCACTAACAACAGCATTAAGGTCGCTGCGGAGACAAGCGATTTTGTCCTCAAAGTGTGATGCAAAAAGGTCACAGCGGGTCCTTGACGGGGCCAAGGCCCCATTTACTGGGGAAGATGTTAACAACCGCCGGACCACCCGGAAGAGCTCCGCTGGACGGTTACTTGAGGACGCAATGGAGGCAGCAAAATAAACCTTTGCTGCCCGCACTGCCACACAATAGGCATGATTATGCACTCCAGAGCATGCTTGGTCATCTTCACTTTGACTCTTGCGCCATTTGCGCTCCAGCCAACATCCAGCCTGTTTCATTGACCACGGCTCCCCAGTATACCAGGGAGCAGAACGGGCTCCACAGTACCAGAGAGGGCACTCAGGTGCGATCATGTCGATGGCCCTCCGCATCTCACTGTTCCACAGTGAGGCTAGGGCCTCGGCTGGATCACTAGCTCTCTCCACTGGAAAATCCCCAAGAGCATTCAGAAATCCATTGGATTCCATCAGTCTCCTAGTGCAGATCATCCAAATAGGCCCCCCACCCCCGCAAAAGGAGAGTAATGCCGCAAGTTCCAATCTCACCAGGAAATGGTCTGACCATGACAATGGGGTTACTTGGAGCCCCCCAATCTTCAGACTCCCCATCTCACAAGTTGGAGCAAAAACCAAATCAAGGGTGTGCCCTGCTTCATGTGTTGGGCCGATGACATCCTGAGACAGCCCCATGGTTGTCATGGAGGCCATGAAGTCCTGAGCTGGAACTCCAGAGACAGCCTCAGCATGGAAGTTGAAGTCACCCAGAACGACCTGGGTTCCTCCAACACCACACATGCGACTGCCTCCGCCAGCTCAGTCAGGGAAGATGCTGGGCAGCAGGGTGGGCGGTAAACCAGCAGCAGCCCCAATTTGTCTCTATGGCCCAACACCAGGTGCAACCCCTCAAGGCCCGCTCCAAGGTGGAGTGGTCTCCTGGTGATAGAGATGGAAGTTCTATGAAACACAGCAACTCCCCCCCCTCCCCAGCCCTCCAACCTATGTTGGTGCTGGACTGAGTACTAGGGATGTCAGAGAATTCCGCGACGGATCTCAGTGAGGCCGAATGCAAGTGCATTTGGCACCCCGAAATCCATCGCGGAACGAAGCCCCCACCTCCCCCAACCCACGAAAGTCGGGCGGCATGAAGCCCCCACCCCACAAAAATAGCGCGAAACGGAGCACTTACCTGCTCCCGTCGGCACCAACTTGCGAATGATGGCCGCCCTGTGGCCGCCACTCACTTCCTCTTTCATGCCGTGATAGGCTACGTAAATACATACGTAGCCTATCACAGCTAACGCAGGGACGCCTTTTGCGTCCCTGCGAGGCCGTGATAGGCTACGTAAGTATTTACGTAGCCTATCACGGCAAGCTAAAAAAAACAAAAACCCGTGTACGCAAATGGTGGTGGCTACGGCCGCTGCCATTTGCGTTCCTTATTTTTGGCCATCTTAGTCTACGTAAATATTTACGTAGACTATTACAGCCAAAATAAATTGGAACACAAATAGCGTAGCGGGCGCTATTTGCGGTCCCCTTTATTTTCACTGTAATAGTCTATGTAAATATTTATGTAGACTAAGACGGCCAAAAATAAGGAACGCAAATGGCGGCAGCCGTAGCCGCCGCCATTTGCGTACGCGTTTGTTTTTTTACTCAGAGCCCTCCGCAGCCGGAAATCCGGCTGCGGATGGCTCTGGCCTGGGTCTGGCTGGCTGCTCCACGGAGCCGCTGAGATTCCGGGGGGGAGGAACGGAGTGCCTCCCCCCCCGTTGAGGATTCCGGGGGTAAGGACAGAGTGCCTCCCCCCCCCCACCGCGAAGCAGATCCGCGAAACGGTAAGTGACTTTTGTACATCCCTACTGAGTACCCAGGTGGGCAGAGCTGAGTCAGGTTTTCTTGCCTTTTAGTTTATTGTGTCGGGTGGAGGTGTTTTTTTTTGGGGGGGGGAGTTATTTACATTTTTGTTGTTTGGTTTTTTTTCTTGTAAACCACCTGGGAATATGACTGAAGGCTAGTATAAAAATGCCTATCATAAACTGTATTTTATTATTTACATTGATATACTGCTTTTCTTGCTAAAAAAGCCATCAAGGTGGTGTACAGCAATTTAAACCAATACAACCTTAAAACAATAAAAGCAGTAAAAGATTAGAATATTAAAACAACTACATAATTTAAAAGGCTAGATTAAAAATGTGTCTTCACACCCTTTCTAAAAGCAAAGAGAGTGCAGACAGATTGTAGTTCTTGAGGGATAGCATTCCACAGTTTAGGAGCAACACAAATAAGTACGTAAATACCATAATGAAGTTATATGTCACTGTATGCTGCTTCTAAAGCAGTTTGATATTTTCGGTAATCTTGAATTTAGCTGGGAATGTGACAAGGAAAACTATATTCTTCCAGTTAGGAATGGAGTTTTGCAGTATGTTTAGCAGGTGTCCTGGTATGACCTGGAAACTAACAAGAAACTACATCATTTCCATCTCAATGGAGCAAAGTTTTTCTACTCATGTAAACAGGATAGAACTTGTCTTTCAACTGATCTGGGAGGGAGTTACATGTATGAGCAGGATCTTCAGTTGCACTTTTAGTCTCTAGCCTTGAGGAACACCACCTTTTCTCAATACTGTATTTCAATCCACTCTAAAGGACAAATATCAAATCACATTTTATCTGTGACTCCCTTAACTATATGTACCATATATTGTAAACTATCTGTATTTTTTTCTTTTAAGTAGCTGTTGTTTTACTGAGCTGGATAATCATTTATACATTTGGTATTGGCCAGTTGTCTTATGTAAGGTTTCTTAAAAAAAAATGCTGCTTGCTAAAACTATAACAAAATATAAAACAAAACCCACTGTATTGGTTTGGATCCAGGCTTAGTAGACCCACTCTAAGTATGATTTGTTTGTACCAACATAGATTTAAATTTGCACATGAGTGCCAGGTTTTTAATTCTTCCATTATTTATTTTTTAGAAAAATCTAGATACCTAGAAAACGTAGAGAGAAAAAGGTGCACTGTACATTTATGCATGCTTATACTATTTATTGTCTAAATCAGCCTTCCCCAACCTGGTCCCCTCCAGGGCCTCATCTACATGAGCCATTTACTCTGGGGCTGCTGTAATTCGAGGTCCTTCGGGGCATATGGACCTCTTTGTCACCACTTTGCAGCCAAACCATGGGTTTCACCTGGGAAATGCGGATTTCCAAAGAGGTGTTTTGCTGTGGTTTCCCGTGGTTGTGAGCTGTCCCTTCCCCGAACTGACTTTGCATTTTGTGGTGGGCGTGTGGTAGGCATGCCTAGTGCTTGTGTCACTGTGACGCCCCTTCCCTCCTCCCCGTTCCTTCACGGCTGTGCAGTTACAGAGGAACAGAGAAGTGTGCTCATTTCAACCACACCTTCACAGCTTCGTATCTTCGCAATGGCTGCTTTGGAGTCAGTGACCAAGGGCCGGGTCGGGGGGAGTGTTGGGGGAGCAGAAGGTCCAGGATCAACTTCACTCTAGCCACCATTTTGGAATGATGGGTAGGCACGTATCTCTCATGGGCACACACCTTGGCATGTGCGAACCATCACAAGAGTCTCGGGTTGGAGAACTGCTGAACAATTGGCATGGTAATGAAAGGGTAGACCACCCACATTTTACCTAACGAGGAATGGGCAGACACAAAAGAACCCCTAAAATATAAAATGGCCACTAAACCCCAAAGTGTTGCACCCCCACCCTCACATGCATGCACAGCTGTGCATTTAAATATAATGGTAAAAAAAAAAAAAAAGCAGTGTGACTGCCGCAGTTTACTTCGCTTCAATGACTATGCAGGGCACAGTGGATTTTCCTGTTGGAGATGTCCGCAGTAAATTGCACATGTACTGCAGCAAAGCTAATTTGCAGCTGCAATGCTGCACAGGTTGAAATCAGTGCCATGTAGATGGCCCCCAGATGTGTTCAACTACAACTCCCAGCATCCCACAGCGGGCCCTAGACGGCGCTAGGTTGGGGAAGGCTGGTCTAATTGTACCAACCCGACCCGTTTTGGTTGTTGATGCTTGGGCGAACTGGCAGCCCAAGAGCCAAATGTACACCCAGTTCGCTGGGTGGGACTATCCACTTTTGATGTGCTTGCTTCTTACGCTTTGCAAACGAAAGCCACGATACCCAGAACTGAAGGCAGAGGTGGCACGTTTCCTCAGTTTCAAAAACCAGCGTACGCTCCTTAGTTCACACGGACAGGGGCGGCTTAACGTCGGGCATGCAGGCGGGCCCTTTAAGAAGGGGCTGGCTCTGCAGCGCCAATCGGGGAGGAAGAGGAACGGCCTGAGTTGGGAGAGCGGCCCCAGCCTCGGTCACGTGGGCTGCGCGAACAGCCGCCGAGGCTGGAACCGGGTTCTCCATGCCGCCGTTCTGCCTCCCATAATCCCTGGCGCGAAGCGGGCGCCTCGTGAAGAACGCCCTTGGCTCAGGGCTTTGGCAACAACGGCCTAGCAGCCACGTGCCAGCGTAAAGCGGAAGTAATCTCCGGGCGGGCGCGGTGACGTGGCAAGAGGCAGCGGCGCCGGAAATTGCGTTTCTGTGTTTTGGTCCGGGAGGAGGAGGGAGGAGGAAAAGACGGAAGTCGGAGGCCGCCTTCCTCCCCGCCCCCCCGCTGTGAGACACGGTCGAACCCCAGTCCCTCAGCCGGCCGGAGCAGACGCTCGCCGGCCTTCGCTCTTCCGCTCACACGCTCGCGGGGGGGACGGAAGTGGCGAGGAGGCCGCGGCTTCCCGTCAGAGCCAGGTAACGAGGCGTCGGGGCCGCAGTGGATGGGGGAGGGGAACGGGCCGGGGCCTCAGCGCAACGGGCAGGCGCGCGCGCGCGCCGCGAGCTCCCTCCTCTTTCTCTCGCGGCGCCCGCCGCGTCTCGAGATGGGCCGGGGGGCGGGGAGGGCGCGGTGGTTCTTAGGAGAGCCGGATTCCTTTCCACCCTCAAAATGGCGCCCCCATTTCTCCCACTTCCTCTTATTCCCCTGTCAACGATCGAGGTGGGGCCGCTGGGCGAGTCGGTTGGAAGGGAGAGATGGGTAGAGGCGAGGGTTTGTGGAGCGGCTGAAAGGCTGGCTTTGGGGATGCAGGGAGGCCGCGTCATCCAGCAGGGAACGAAGCGCGGGAGGGCGAGAGGAAAAAGGTTACGACGGGCCTCTTTCCTTGGCTCTCCTGTAATGTGACTTTTATTTCGTCAAGCATGGAGGTCAAGAGGACGGGGGGCGGGAGCAGGAGGGGAGGTGGTCTTCCTTTCCCCTTCAGGCCTCCTACGCTTGCACTGGGGGAAACAAAGGCAAGCTGGGTGGGATGGAAAGGTGTGGAGGTGAAGATAGGGCCAGACCGTAGCTCGCTAACCTTATATCAGAATGCGTGTTTCTGGCTTTCTGCTCTGTCTTACAGAAGTAATGTGAAGATCATTTTAAGTAAATAAGGAGTGGTTATTTTATTTTAAAAATAAAACTTCCAATAGTCCACCATTGACAACTTCAAGATACTATCACTTCATTACAAGCCTTTGTAATACATTACGAGCCTGATGTTTTCACTCCTCCTAAGGTAGATCTAGATATATGTGATTTATAGTTAGGCTGTATTGGGTATTAGGTTGGCTCTTTTATTTTTTAAATGTATATCCTTGTGTTTACCAAATGTAGTACCCAGAACAATTGAATCAAGCCAAAATAGCAATCACACTCATTTCTGTTCCAAATTGCTTACTATTTCATTCGTGCAGCTAGTTACTCATCACTTATTGACTGAATTAGAGGAAAGTTGCTATGCACTTGAAGGTTAACATTTGTCGTCCGCTCTTTCAGTTTCTCTTAACTGAATGATAAACATGTAATCTTGTTCAGGAGTGTATTTGTAAACTTTAGTACCATTTAAAATAACTTAAATGGGAATTCTCACCTTTTAAAAGTTTGGAGTACTTTCAGGTTAATCTGTTAATTTGGTCCTGTTCATGAAGGATCCTATTACTAAAGTAGTGTATATTTGAACAGTCAGTAGGTTGCCCATTATACATCTATTTAAATTACTCAGTTGATTGTGTGATAATTTATTTGTTGGGCAGACAATATTTTGCTGTTCAAACTAATTTTGTAAGTATTGCAAATAGCACAGTGTAGTAATTGTGAGTTAAAATGTTGTAAAAATGGATTGGAATTTATATAAACACAGAAATGGCCAAATTACAACTTCATGTCACACTGTTGTACTATTCCCTATATCAAGTAAGTAACAAAAGATACACTCACAGACACCTTTAGGTAGCAGTCTTATGCATTCATAAGACTCCATTTCATTGAAGTACTTCTGAGTAAACATAGGTAAAGCATTGGGCTGTTAGGAACTCAATTTGAAATCGATGGCTTTACCAGATAAATATGTTTAGGGCTGACATGGTTGGGGTGCTGTTCCTGTTAGACTAGGGCTGCAGTTCTGTTGGGCACAGACATGCTTCTGAATGAAAGCTGCAGTCCCATAACAAACTTGGAAGTATATTCCAATGAATAAAGTGAAGCCAATTTAGGAATAAACATATTGGTATGAAATTAACCCTTTTTGCCAACAGAATGGCCGTCTAATTAAGCTTAGAGCAATATATCAATTACAGATACACTTGTTTAGTGCTTTTCTTTTCCTTTTTTTATCTCCACAAATAAATAACATTTTGGGGCTACTCGTACAGATGTAAGGAACATAAAGGAATCTTAACGAGAGGTGTTTTAAGGACTTTTCCTGTAAGCGACTGGTGTTAATTTTCAAACATCTCATTTTAATTTTAATAAATAAAAGTAAATGGGATAGGATCCAAAGCTTAGACTTATGAAAAGGGCTAGCCCACCAGAATCTGACTTTTTCTCAGTACAGCTGATCATGCTATATGGCAACCTCCCCATTTGCCATGTAACATGAGGAGCTGGTCTAAGGTCCTGTTCAGTTCACAGAACTAGTTGCATGATTCTTTGTACCTGATTGTGGTTTATATCATATCCACAGTGGGGTAGTAATATTATGGAAACAAATATTAAGACACTGTAAAATGTTTAGGGCACGTAATCCTATGGGTTAAGCCCTTGTGAGACAGAAGCCTCTGAACTTGGAGGCTTCCATGTATTCAATGCCCTGCCAAGCTGCTGCTGACAGTGCAGGAGGAGAATGGAGGTGATTTTCCCCTCTCTCTCCTCTCTCTCATCACTGTTTAGTTATTTTCTCTACAGGAGCCTTTGAGCACGCTGGCAGGAGCGGGACTGGTGCTGGAGAGGCTGTAGGATTTCTCAAATCCTGGCCTCTCCTCTCTGCCCACAGGAATGCCTCTTTTCCTTCCCTCCGAGGCCGCATTTGCAACCTTGAGAAGCAGCCAACATGGTTCTTTGTGGCAAATGCGAGGGGGCAGGAGGAGAAATTAGATGCCAGAGTCCCCCTTCCAAGGTTATAGCAGTGTCTATGGCTTCGGGGGCGGGGGAGACACAACTCCGAAGAATCCTGTGGTCTCTGGAACACTGTCCCAGGACCATAGGATTGCTGTCCCTAAATAGTTAAAATATTGCATTTTAAAATACACTAAAAAATAAGCAGCTTGGTTAAATGTGAAGCTTTTATAGTGCCTCCAGAATATGTGCAGGCCAGAGCTTTGTTTAAGCATGGGACAGACTTCCACTCACTGGGAATGCTATTCTGTGTTCTGACTTGTTACGTAGATGCTTTAGGTTAAATTAAGATTGCCTTCCCCCATTGTCTTAGTTTTACAATATTTAAGAGATTTAGAATGCAAGCTCTTTATCATGTTTGAAATTGAAAAGGGGAATATACAACGGGGGCTTGTACAAGCGATGAGCCATGGAGAAATTTACTCTCAGCTACTTATTCGCATCAAGAAAGGGGCTGCTATGGCTGGCTCAGGAATGCTGGAAGTTCTTGGACTTCTTTGTCTAAACGTGCATGAGATTGTACCCTAAGGGTAGTAACCTGTAGAACTCTCAATTGTAGTCAGTCCTCAAGTTTATGGAAGCATTATTTATTATTTTTTTGTTCCATGTTCCAACAAAGAACTTAGGATCACAAGTGGCATACTTCTAGATTACAGGATGTACTACATTTTTTTTATTAGAGCCTCATGATCCGCCAACCATAGCCTGGTGCAAAATAGATATACTTAGAATTAAAGAGCTCTTTGTCTGGGACTTTGTTTTTGAGAACAAAATTGAACAGAGCTTACGGTCCTTCCACACAAAAATCTACTCCTGATTGCCCCAAGCTTTCTTTGTTTCAGTAGGGGAAGGCAGTGCGGAGTAATTTTGTTGCTATTGTTAAACAATTGAAAGTCAGAAATCCTAGAGCAGATCACCCAAATACCTACCAGTAGATCCAGATCTACTGTCTGGCAAGCTTTGGTATACATGGTTGTCATTCTCCTTACATATATCTTCACAACTCACCCATGTAATTTCATGGCTGAGTGTGGATTTGAAGCCAGGTTTTTCAAGTAGCCATTACAATAAGCGGAGAATCGACCAGAGTCTTTTTACACCCATGCTTGCAGTGTGTATCAATTTCATTTTGCCCAGGATGTAGAAAGGTGGTGCTGGGCTGAGTAAGAACTGATTAATGCAGAACAGGATGTGAAGTGGCTGCTGATCCAGTGAAATATTCTGAGGAAGTTCTTAGTAAATGGCCTCACTCCTAAGCAGCTAAACTGGATTTGCAGTGCAGAATATGTGGTTACTCAGGACTAAGTCCCACTGTGTTCATTGGGGCTTCCTCTGTGGTAAGTGCATTTAGTATTGCAGCCTTGGGACCATACTACACATTACATTAAATGTGACTATGTTTTTTAAAAGCAGCCAAATTGGGGTGGGTTGGGAGCGGGAATGCCCAGTCCAGGGTCCAGCACACACCATACCTCCAGTGAAAAATAGGGTAAACAGTAACTTGGATTGGGGGACTACAGAGCATGTGCACAGTTCCTTACATAAAAGGTATTTTGAGAGATCATTAGTCTCATTGCAGAGTATCCTTGATCACTTGATTTGCATGGTTCCAAAGGAGACAAGGGAGTGGGGTGATACCCCACATATTCATTGGAATCTGATACCAGTGAAAGTGAATCTCCTTCCTCAGGCAAAATGTAGTTTAGACCAATTATAAAATAATATCAGTCTCATATAAGTGGTCACGATAGCTGATCTGGTTATTGAGAAAGATGGTTCCACCTTCCTAATGGGTTTTGACTTCCATAACAAAAGAGCTGGCCAGTTAGACCAGATGGCTAGTGTAAAATAAGGGATTGAACTGGGAATATGGATTAGATATAAAATGAAGGGACTTTGCAGGGGGTGGTCTCATTAGGCGTCCAGAATCCCCAGATGCTCTAGATGGCAATTTTGATCTATATTGGAATACAGGGATTAATCACACCTGCTATGAAGGATTACTATGCAAATATCACATCTAGTATCTGCTGTGGTCCTTAGATTAGTATTCATGCTGTATTGATTCTGTAAAGTGTTTTGTCTACTTACCAGCAATTTTAGAGTGCATTTAAAATGCAGACTTTTAAAGGTGGCAAAGTTGAGTTTAACAATCAGAATCTGACTGTCGGAACCTGACTCTCTTTTTTCTGAGAATATGTACATTACTGCCCAGTGTTTGCACATTCTTAAAGATGAATCTGTAATCTTACTAAAATCTGTAAACATACACGTTCTCATTATGCCAATTCTTTAAAATCAAGGGCCAGGAGCCAAAGGGCCAGGAACCAAAAAACATCACAGTGATGCTTTTCATTCTCTCCCCTTCATTGGCAGGCCTGCATACTTCTTGAAAAGCCACCCTCAGATGTTAGGTTGACACTCCATGAAATGTAAAGAACTTTCACTGGAAGGGATAACTGGCAACTCCACACAATGCACCACGCACACCTCTCCTTGTGGAAGCACTTTGAATCCCATGGCTTGTGTGAGGGGAAACAACCCTCAAATAGTCCATGGTTTGTTGCAGGGAATACGGAAGCCATGCTGCCCAGATTCGGATGACACAATGAGCCTTGCCCAGGCAGGTAATTAGGGAAGGCACCCAGCATGTTCTGGGATTACCAAAAACCACTGTGGCTTATTTAAACAATGGTGGCTTGTTTGATCATGTGAACTGGCCCAGTGAGTGTGTATAGTAGTTGTTATAGAAGTCAGGTAAAATTCAGGAGAGTTATTGTAATAGAACAACTGAAGACCGACAGTAATGTGGAAGGGATGTGGTAAAGGGAAGGAGACTTACTGACCCTCTGTTTGCCCAACTCTGTTCCCTAAATGTCTCTACCAACAGAGCGCTCTGTGAGGACAGAAAGACCCAGAAGTTGCTGTACACAGCCTCCTCACACCAAGATTGGAGGATAAAGTAGGCTTGTGGCAGAAGTCCATATGCAGACCACCTTTATTGAGACAACTTGGAAAGAGTCCTGACATGCTGCTGTGTAGTACCTCAGCCTGAGCTCTACATTTGGGATTGGGAGCAGGGTTAGCAGGCCATCCATAATCTCCCAGTCCCACCCTAAAAATTATTGGTCTTCTGCAAGTGCATTGCTTTCTAGCTCCCTCTGAGGGAGCTGATGGATTTATTAGGACTCAGAAAAAATCAAAGTCCCAGATCCTTTATCTCCTTATTAGTATATAATGCATATAAGTTCACTCTCAGTTACTGGGAAATTCTTTAGCTAATGCATGTGTGCTAGTCTCAATGGTAGAAGAGAGCCTGTGGAGTGCCCCCCTACCAAGAGTCATCACAGCTATCCAGAGGCATTCAAGGTTTGCATTAATGTGCCTAAAACAGGGGTTACAGTACCTCAGGCACACTGGTCAAATCCAGCCCTCCAGGGGTTCCCAGAGGGCTTAGCCCTTTTGTCTTAGCCCCACTCTTTCCCCTGGACTGCTGATTGGTGGTTTCTGGCTTTTGTGCAGTTTTTCGCCATTCTGAAAGGCTGAAATGCCTCTCCTGAAGTTTAGTTCTGGGCAGTAACACCTTAAAGTAAAACATGCTGACATTTTTGTTTTTTTGGCCTCACTCCTTAGTTATGGGCAGTAACACCCTTAAAGTAAAACATGCTAACATTTTTGTTTTTCGGCCTCACCCCTTTTGGCTTCGCTTCCATCCACCACTGGAGTGTGGCCCTTGAGAGCTTCTCCAAAATGGAATTCAGCCCTTAGGCTGAAAGGGGTTCTGCACACCTGGCCTAACAGACCACTTGAATATGAATTAAATAATTCACTGGGTCACAAAAGCTTCCTCAGTTATGAGGATGTCAATTCATGCACAGGACTATTGAACCTTGGTTACATCTACAACAAAGTGTACAACTTCTAGCGTGATTGAGCTAACATTCTGTCTGAATTTGGGGGGAAAATACTTCAGTTATTTTCTGAGAAATGCTCAAATTTAGCCTTCAGTTCGTGACATTGCAATGAAGACAGAAGTAATAACATTAATTTGGATGGCTCCAAATTTGGATGGCTCTGAGTGCCTCCAAACTGTTCTTTGGATTTTTGCTGAAGGTTTCCAGTTCAGCACCTTGCTATGAAAATTGAGCCTTGGTTCTCTAAATACTTAATCACTTTAGAAACAACTGTTCAGTTAAATATCAATACAATATGATACAGATGTGTACTTGTATAATAAAACTGTGTAAAATGTGTACCCTGAGCATGGAGATAGATTTGGCTTTTAAAAGCCTAGACTAATAATAATTGTGATGTTTTTAATATCTAGTATATCTGTGCATAAGATCCTGTCTCTAATATCTGAATATTGTTTTGTGAAACAGGTTGCTTTGAGGTGAAGGCACATTGAAGTTTGCACCCTGGAATCATCTTTTTAAGAATCTGAGATAAGGGACTCCTTTCTAGTTTGGACATGGCCAACCGAGGAGCAACTAGACCTAATGGGCCCAATGCTGGGAATAAAATATGTCAGTTCAAGTTAGTTCTTCTGGGAGAATCTGCAGTTGGCAAATCAAGTCTGGTGCTTCGTTTTGTAAAAGGCCAGTTTCATGAGTTTCAGGAGAGTACAATTGGAGGTGAGAAAATGTTATATATGTTGTTATAGTGCTTTATAATTTTATCAGTAATGTAACAAACCAGTAAAGTCAACCCTGTCAGTCACAAGTACCAATTTTATTGGGTGTATTGTTTAAATTTGTTCCATAATATTTTTTGTTAATACTATGTGTGAGTATTTTAATTTATTGTGAGATTGCTTAAGTATTGTTTACAAAAAGGCATATGACAAATTTTAATTAAGCTTATGCTGTAAGAGGGTGCATGGAGTTGTTTGGAAATCAAGGATGATGGTATATGTGGGGGGATGCAGTACAATTTACTACGGACATTTGCATTTATTGCCATCTGCATCTTATAGTTATCACTGTCTCTCATTATACCTGATTAACTCCATCCTTCCGGGGTCGGTAAAATGAGTACCCAGCATGCTGGGGGAAAGGTAGTCACGACTGGGGAAGACAATGGCAAACCACCCCACTATAGTCTGCCATGAAAATGCCAGCGTAAGCAGGCGTCCCTCTAGGGGTCAGTAATGACCCGGTGCTTGCACAGGAGGAACCTTTCCTTTCAAGATCAAAAGCTGGATCTCTATCAAACAGTATCAGCCTATCTATTTACTGTAAACAGTAAATTTGTATTGCATACTGTTCAAAGTACTGCCTTTGGTTAATTTACAGAAAGCTGAGATTGTATTGGAGAAGAAAGTCCTTGCTTATCTGTTCCCTTCAACAGAATTTACAAATGTTACTACATGGTTACCCTCTATCTAATGAATCAAATTAGCTTCCTTCACTGGATGGAGAATAGCCTGACTTTTTCACTTATGTCTTAGTTGTTATAAACTTGAAATAAATGCTTAAATAGACATTGAATTTGAATGCTGGAGTCTATTGATAGGCACTTTTTGAGCTTTGGAAATCTACTTCAGCAAGCTGACCTCGATGCAGATACTTGCTTCATTTGGGATAAAAGCAATATAGTTCTCTTTCTGTGTCAATGTGTATAATGCATCTTGGACTGTGTGAATCATATCTTACATCATCTGAGCAATGCTCTTCTGATTTTCACGCTTTTCCTAACTCGTTACCAATGAGCTACACTTCTGAGTTAATTAACTAGTGACATCTTTATTTGCCAGCCTCTAACTTCCGTTGTATGCTGGCCACAGCTACTTGATTACATTTATTTGAGCCTTTGAGGCCTCATCTACACTTCCAAATAGTTGCATACTTAATCTTGCAGTAATGCTGTCACAAACTTCCTTTCCCCCATTGTTTCATCTATGAGCTTCCACCAGTTCTGACATACTAAAAATACTCAACCTGTTGGAAGGAGATAATTTATTATTGTTGTTGTTATTATTATTATTATTATTATTATTATTATTAAATTTATTAATCGCCCATCTGGCTGGTCACCCAGCCACTCTGGGCGATGCACAACATACAATAAAACAGTTTAAAACAACAAAATTCTACCATAAAGACATTTTCTAAAATACCCTAACCCACCCCAAATGCCTGCCTGAACAACCACGTTTTTAATGCACGATGGAAGCTCATTAAAGAGGGGGCATGACGGAGTTCCCTAGGGAGGGAGTTCCACAGAGTGGGGGCCGCCACAGAAAAGGTGCCCTCCCTCGTCCCCACCAGTCTAGCTGTCCTGGCTGATGGGACAGAGAGAAGGCCATCCGAGGCTGATCTTGTTAAGCGGCCTGTCTGGTGCTGCTGGAGGCACTCCTTAAGATAGGCTGGGCCGGAACCATATAAGGTTTTAAAGGTCAAAACCAACACCTTGAATTTGGCCCAGAAAACAACTGGTAACCAGTGCAACTCCTTCAGCACTGGAGTGATGTGATCTCGCCGGTGGATGCCTTTAATCAGGCGAGCCGCCGCGTTCTGTACCAGCTGCAGTTTCCGAACCGTCTTCAAGGGTAACCCCACATAGGGCGCATTACAGTAGTCTAAACGAGAGGAGACCAGGGCATGTACTACCGATGGGAGCAGATGGTCGGGAAGGAAGGGGCGCAGCCACCATATCAGATAGAGTTGATGCAGCGCTGTCCAGCTCACAGCTGACACCTGAGCCTCCATGGACAGCTGGGAGTCCAAAATGACCCCCAGGCTGCAGACCTGGTCTTTCAAGGGTAACCGTACCCCATTCAACACCAGGTCAACATCCCCTAGCCTCCTCTTGTCTCCCACCAAAAGTACCTCGGTCTTGTTATGGTTCAGCTTCAGCTTATTCCTCCCCATCCAGCCACTCACCGTCTCCAGACATTAATGATAATGCTGATAGTGCCTTCTGGAAAGGCCTATGATCACAATTTAAGTATCCAAAACTTGCCACCTCTTAAATCATGCTGGCTGCCATCAGTCGCAAAGGAAGTGCTTTTGATTCTTACCAGCCACGGACTCAATGCTGCAGCTTTGTAGTAACCTCCAGAGACCAATATAAACTTATCTGTTCATGTTTGTTCTGGTTGTTGGAGGCCACTATGCAGTTAGTGTTGCAGCCTTACCATTCTCCATAATCATTGGTAAAGATCAAGATTTCTTTTGGCTTTGATGGTGACTGAAGTGGAAGGGGAGATCTTCTGGTGACTGACAACTAGGAGGCAAGCAGGGCCACATATATACAGTTACCTCCAATGCAGATGCAAAGTGATGATGTTCCCTGGTGAATGGTGGCTACTGCATAGCAGTGTGACACAAACCTCTTAAATCCTTTGTAACTGGTAAGAAAAGAGCCCTGCACACTCCAGCACAGGGCATAGAGGAGCAGTGGCAGCTACCATATTTGGAATCAGTCTGCAATATGGCTAGGAATGGGCTTGTGTATAGAGAGCATTGAAGTTGCTGAAAGTTGTCAGTTATTAAAATCCCTTTACACATCTGGTTGATAAAGTAGGAGACTGCCTAACAAGGGAGTTTGTGTGCTGAATGAGTAGGTGATTGTGCTGTAGCTGCAGTGTACTACAAAAGAATTTGCTCCCTTCTAGTTCCACACTGAGCTCATGTGCCATGACTTGTATTTCTTGTGGCAAGAGTGTATGAGATCATGGCCACTGTCATTGTTTGGCTTCTTTAAGTAGATGCTGCACAGCACCTGTACTAACATAGCCATCACAAGGATTAGAAGCTACACATGTATTGTATGAATACTAGTTAGCATGCCAGTTTATGGACAGGAGCCAGTTGCTCTGTGTCATATACAGCCAGGGCCAGAAATATTGGAACAAGGATAACTGTTTTGGCAGTTGGCCTCTGTACATCACCACATTGAAGTTGAAAGGTAACACACCCAGATGGGAGCGAAGTCAGGACTTTCAGCTGTAATGCAAGGGGTGTGACAAAAGTGGGGCGCTAACCATTCAGGAAGGACAGCCAGTGGCATACACACACACCCGTCATTGGTGGCTCATAAGTAATGGAACGAATGGCTGACAAGCAGCTGCATGGCCAAGTGTGGCCTGTTTCCTGGGTGCCCCATGACCAATCAAGCAGATAAAATGCCTGGAGGTGGTTCTGAGTGTTACATTTGCATTTGTAGCTGTTCACTGGAACTCCCAACATGATGTCCAAAGAGGTGTCCATGTGAGTGAAGGAGGCCATCATTAGGCTGAGGGGAAAAAATAAAACCATCAGAGAGATAGCAAAAACAGTGGGAGTGGCCAACACAACAATTTGGAACATCCTGAAAAAGGACTTAACTGGCAAGCTCAGCAACAGCAGAAGGCCTGGAAGACCACGGAAGACAACTAAAGTGGATGACTGCAAAATTCTGCTCATGGTGAAGAGGAACCCTTTCACAATATCTAGCCAGGTCAAGAATGCTCTTGCAGAGGTAGGCATGTCATTGACAACATCTACAGTCAAGAGACGGCTTTATGAATGTAAATACAGAAGCTTCACAACAAGGTGCAAACCACTGGTAATGCTCAAGAACAGACAGGCCAGATTAGCCTTTGCCAGCAAACACCCCAAAAAGCCTGCCCAATTCTGGAATAAGATTATTTGGACTGATGAAACCAAGATTAACTTGTGCCAGAATGATGGGAAGAGAAAAGTATGGAGAAGGAAAGGAACAGCTCATGATCCAAAGCATACCACATCATCTGTTAAACAAGGTGGAGGCAGTATTATGACATGGGCATGTATGGCTGCCAATGGAACCGGGTCACTGGTGTTTATTGATGACCTGATAGCTGATAAAAGCAGCAGGATGAGTTAAGTGTGTAGGACCATACTTTCTGCTCAGATTCAGCCGAATGCTGCCAAACTGATAGGACGCCACTTCATATTGCAGTTGGATAATGACCCAAAACATACAGCAAAAGCTATCCAAGAGTTTCTCAAGGGCAAAGAAATAGAGTGTTCCTCAGTGGCCAAGTCAGTCACCTGATCTCAACCCAATAGAGCATGCTTTTCACTTACTGAAGGCAGAAAGACCCACAAACAAGCAGCAGCTGAAGGCAGCTCCATTAAAGGCCTGGCTTTAAAGCATCTCGAGGGAAGAAACTCGGCATTTGGTCATGTCCATGGGTTCCAGACTTCAGGCATTCATTGACTGCCAAGGATTTTCATCCAGGTATTAAAGGCGATCCTTAAGTTTGAAATCATGTTGGTTTGTTCCATTACTTATGAGCCACTAACGACGGGTGTGTGTGTATGCCACTGGCTGTTCTTCCTCAGTGGTTAGTGCCCCACTTTTGTCCAACCCCTTGAATTACAGCTGAAAGTCCTGACTTCGCTCCCATCTGGGTGTGTTTCCTTTCAACTTCAATGTGGTGATGTACAGAGGCCAACTGCCAAAACAGTTATCCTTGTTCCAATATTTCTGGCCCTGACTGTATTTGACTACTAAGTAGCTTTGGTTGTTTAACTGGTAAGAGCCCATTATAATCATTGGCCAGTGTTTTTTGCTGTCTTTGTTTTATGGTAACAAAATATGATAGCTTTTCCTTCTACAAATGAATGGTAGCTTTTGTAAAACTACAAGCTCACCACTTCCCTCTTGTTTCCTTCAGTATCTCAAAAAGACACATACTCTGAGGTAAACTTAAGTGACATTCATAAAACACCCATAAACTAAAAATCCTTAATTAACAGACAGCCCTAAATGTATTAATAGATGGAAGATAACGTGTGATCTACTACCTAATGATATGTCAAGTGTAAGTACACTAAGTTCTGAAGAATGTTTGCTGGTCTCTGAATCCCAGATACTATAAAACAGCACTTAAGAGGTTATTGTGTCTAACTAGTACTTCCCAAGGAATATAAACCCTATCAGAAGGACTCTTCTGTTGCAAGAACCCATGGTCTATCTCAGAATGATGGCTTGTTGGTTGCATTTAATGTAGCCATCCGTTTCTGGGTAACATACTGCATTAATAGAGCAACTATAGCCTGTTTGTGTTCGGTTCTATCTCTTTGTATCTGGAATAGAATGTGATCAGTTTATGGTGAACATTTACCGTATTGTCCAACTGCATATTAACCCTTTTCTCAGACTGGCTCATTTCACAGAAATAACTTACAAACTGGAAAAGTGCTGTATTTGGAATTGATGATTTAATTTTGGAAACCCAGGATACACAGCATTGCTGATATGAAGCATGGTTAGAACTTAGAACAAAAAATCAGCTTTCCTTTGGAATAAACAAATGAGTGCCAGCCATGATGGTTGGGGATGATGGTAGTTGTAGTCCGACACACCAGGTTGGCGAACGCTGGATGAAATGAACAAACACCTTACCTGCTGCTTTGCTATATGAGATATTGTCTTTGTGTACTTGCCATACATTTTAATATGGATTGAAATATTCTGAATTGGGGTTTTCTCCTGTTTCATTATTTTCAGTGATGAGCTGGATCTAAATTTAGTCATACTTTGAATAGATCCATTGAACTAAATGGGACTTAAGACAATCGTGACTACCTTAAGTCCTGTTGATTTACTAAATCTGGATCCAACATTGGATCTATAATGCTCTAAAGGAATAATAAGGTGGTAATTACTGTAGGCTTTTTGATTTTGAACAGTTCATAATATAACTGTTGCTTATATTCATTCAGTTCTTTACATATTCATTCCCTGGTAGACAGTAATGTTCTAATGGTGGCAGAGCATATGTAGAATCACTATTCCTGTTGCTTTTTTCTCTTTAGCTGCTTTTCTAACGCAGACTGTATGTCTTGATGACACAACAGTAAAATTTGAAATTTGGGATACAGCTGGTCAAGAACGATACCACAGTTTGGCACCAATGTATTACAGAGGAGCACAGGCAGCTATAGTTGTTTATGATATTACCAATGAGGTAAGTACAGTTAGAGTATAATAGATGGAGACTGGGTTCTAAATGTACATTGATAAGGTATGATGAAATGTGGTACATTCTTTATTTTTCTTTGTGTGTCACTACAGCGAAGCAAGCATTTTTACTGTTCTTTGGCTTTTATGCAACTATTCAAAGAAATGAGCTTTCATATTTTCAAGCAACCTAAAGATCTGCTTTGCACTATATGACACAGCTCACCGTGGGACGATGAGCCACGGCACCCTTTTTGCATAACTAACCCCCGATCAGGGGTTGTTGTGTCATCCAAACGCAGCCATTGGGAGGATTAAACAACCCTCACATAACTGTCAGCTTGTTGTAGGGTTGTTTAACTCTTGGATAACCCTCCATGGCCAAGTTCGGATGACACAACAAACTCCCGATCAGGGATTGCATATTCAAAAATGGCAACTGGCATGTGCCACAGCTGCTCGGGGGTTAATTAACCCATGATGGGCTGTCATGTTGTGTGAACTAACCAAATGTGTTTTACCATGGATGATTCCCCCCCAACCTTCATAAGTCTAATCAAGGGTTTTGAAGATGTGGCAGATTGCAGGAAATGAATCTATGGGCCTTCATGGTCCCTACCCCTTCTGTAGCCCATCAAATTATTGTTGCCTTTCAGTTTTGAAAACTGTTTGAATCTCTCATTTGTTCCCTTTGAGCTTGGCGACAGTAGTTGATATTATTATTATTATTATTATTATTATTATTATTTTGCTCACTTTATTTCCAGGGTGGGCTGTTACAATACATTCTGGTATACTGGGGGAGGGAGAGAGTCAAAAACCTTCACGAGTCCATTCCATACTGCAATGCAATGAAATTGTCCAATTTGTTTTGAGCAACAAAGACTGTTCACGTTGAGGAAAAAACACACAAATACACTTGCTAGTAGGTTGTAGTGCAAAATATTTCCTTTCAGAAGTTTTCTTGGGGCTCAAACTGCATTGGTACAATTTCACAATTTTCATCGTGATATGTTTGTACTTTTAGTAAGTTTCCACTCTCTTTGTTAGTTCAGGTCCTTCTTTGTCATACATGTAAATGCGCAAAAGGCCTTGGTTAATGAGAGATTGTGAAGATTTAAGAAGCTTGCTAAGTGTTAAGATAATGAAGAGTTCCCCTGAGGATAGGAGTCAGTTTTTGTCTGCCTTGGAGAAGACAATGAAATAGGCTCAAACTGCAACCAAAAAGGTTCAGTGTTCTTGAATATTAGAGGAACACTAATATTCTAAGAATTAGTTCTAAGAATGATCGCACAGTTTGCAGGTTTGCTTGGAAGTGTGGTGGAATACTTGGAGCACTTTAAGTGCAAGTAAGACAAATATTTGGATTAATTCAGGTGAAATCAGTACTTGAGATGGCAGTGGGAGATTGGTCAGTCTTGGGTATGTTCCATCAGTGGAGACAGGATATGTAGTCCTTTGGCAAGAGTAGCTTTGAGGTGGGTTCTTTCTGTTGACAGGGGATTAGACTTCATAGCCCAGGATTTATGTCAGGGCTGGGCATAAATTTCATGTGGTCCTTAGCCTAATTTCAAAAGCCTTCTGCATCTTATTTAGTTCAGACCTCTGGCAAGAACTATCTGTCCCTTCCCTGGCAGCCTGCTATTTGAGACTGAAGAGAGAGAGAAAGCGGGGTGGTAGAAAGAGAGAAGGGATAACCCACCCAGTTTTGGTTCTGGCCCTACCACTGCTGGCTTTAATCCTGCCCATCACTGACATGCAGCCTCCCAGATTATCCAGGAGGGAATATGTAAAAGTGCTGCCCATGCCTGATTTCTGTGATTGCTAGAACATTCTGGAACATGAAAGATCTAAATTGCTTAATTGTTAGATCTTTTCTGTACCTTTATTTGCTAAAGGGTGGTACCTGTTTCTCTTAGAAGTGACTTGGACTGGAATCCAAAAAGCTACTGAACAGCATGGGAGGTATCACTTGGGGACGGGGGGTATCAGTGAAAATTACCACAATTAGTGTTGAGTGTGCTGGGCACATTGCATGGCTATTTTGAATATTCATATTGAATATATGATCAGGGGTTGCTACTTGACATCTGAACCTGGACACTATAGATTAATTGTGGGTTAAACAACCCACAGTTAACCTACAATAGTAGTTCAAAAAAGGCTGCAGTACATGCCACAGCAAATTGTGGATGAATTAACCTATGATTTGCTGCCTTTATGTGCAAACGGGCCAAAGATGTTAGCATTTTTTAGCAAAGAGCACAGGAGAGGACGAAGGGAAACCCAGATGCTTTCCTGTAATCTTAAAAACCGTAGTTCATGATTACATTCAAACAGAGCGATAGTCACATCACTTGTCCATTTCCTATTTCACTGCCAGCTGCTTGTAAATGTATGAATTAGATGAATGTGGCCACACTTTTCAGTTTTGTATAATTATTGAGGTACTAGTGAATTGTCATCAAGAGGGCAAAAGTCTTTATATACCTGTTTTTATATTCCAAATTAAAGTTGTGGCGAAATCCTTTTTGTTTTTCTTGAACCAAATTTATTTCAGCTGTATTTTCTGCCTTTCAGACGTTTTCATAATGCAGGTAGAGTCTTATGCAGAACTGTGTGAATTCTTTTAAAACCTGCTAATTAACCCATGATTTGCCACTATTATGTGCGAACCAGGTTATTGCCTTACCACACTTTTAAACCAAGTGATACACAAGATTGCATGATGAAGACTCAAGTCTAAATATTCATTTGCAATCCAAAGCAAACTTCCATTGATGTGAAAAGGGATCTGTTCCAAATAAATTTACAATTCAGTTTGTGAATTTAAGATTTTGTGTAATAAAAGGGAGGGAGAAGAATTGGTGTTAGAATATAGTTTTGGACAATGAGTGCCCAACCATACTCTTTATAAAGTCTGGTTAAGGTATTTAAACCAATATAATTGAAAACGAATAAGTACGATTTATTTTCTTTTTAACTGATTGACAGGAATCCTTTGTGAGAGCAAAAAACTGGGTAAAAGAACTCCAGAGGCAAGCAAGTCCTAACATTGTAATAGCTTTAGCAGGAAATAAAGCTGATCTAGCTAACAAAAGGGCTGTAGATTTTCAGGTAAGTTTGTGCTCTTTTATTGGATCTGACATTCTAGCTTTCCTGGAATATTATCCAGAAATGTAATCCTCCCTTTGCCTTGCTATTGCTGTATGTTCTGGCGCAACTGATCTTTATTTTATGGCTCATGTTTTGCGTATTTGCTTTGTACACCTCCCCCCTACAAAAAAAATAAATAAATAAAACCTAGGAATGGAAGTGGTTAGAAAATAGGCTATTTTGAGGGTTAAAGTAGAATGACCAGTTAGCCCACCCTTTTGAGCAGCATAGTTATGGGTTGTTTCCTCCTCCAACAAGCCATGTCGTCCAGGTTCAGGCGACACGATAAGCTGCGCCCAAGCAGGTAATTAGGCAAAATTGTACCCCTCATATGCCGAGGATTAAACAAGCCACCATGGCTTGTTTAATCTTCGGTGGTTGTGCAAACCAGGTCAGAGTGTTTTAATGGGTAGAATGTTGAATTTGGCCAGCAAGACCCCACCTACTGATGAAGCACACCAAGTGACCTTGGGCCAGTCTCAGCCTCACACCATCTACCAGGATGAAATAGATGGAAAACCCACATATGCTTCCTTACATGTGGATATAGATGTAATAAATTCAGTAGTGATAACAAGAGTAGGACCAACCAGGCCATTGTTAGGGTTCCTTACATTGTAACACCTTGTGAATACACATGTACACACACCAGAAAGCCATTCCTGCTATTGGAGAACCATCAAAAACAGCATCAGATGCAGCAGGAGGAGGTGCAATTAGAAATAAAAATCAGGGACATCTCCGTGTGCACAAAGTGCTTCCAGGGGTGCTCAGCCCTCTTTCAGTTCTGCTGCTGGGATTTATATTAAATTTTCTGTTAACTGACTTAAAGCAAGGATGGGCAACTTATTACTGAGGGATGCATCAACAATAGATTGAGATATTGAATAGTACACTAATATACACAAATATTCAACATCAATAACTTGTAAATTTTCTTAAAATTAGCAAATGACAAATTGTTGCTGGTAGCCAGGTTATTGTTCACTTTACAATATTTTTTTTCTAAAATTAGACCCCTTAAAATACGAACCTTCACTGCTGTCAAATGTTTAGCGAACAGTTACTTTGACTTTTGACTTGCCTCTTCAGAGACTGTTATTTCTGGTCTTCAGCTTCATTTCTGAACTTTTATCCAAACCTATGATTTAAAGGCTGCATGTTGTCTTTGGAGCTAAAGATAATCATGGTGGTTCTTCAGCATCATTGTTCTGAAGAACAACCAGTCCCGTGTTCTTTAGCATAAGCAGTTTTCTCTCACATTGTATTTCAGTGAAGACCCACTTAGAGTGCATGAATTTTAGACATGTATTCTGAGCCCCAAAACCATAACTCTAAAATAAACTCCATACAGGCAGTGCTGTGATAGTGCCCATGTCTTCCTAAGGGCACAATTCTATGCATGTGTAGCCAGAAAAAAGTCCTGCAACTCCCAGCATTCTTCAACCAGCATGTAAAATAAAATAAGCATGGCTGGCTGGGGAATGCTGGGAGCTGTAAGACTTTTCCTATCTAAATATGGATAGGATTGCGCCTTACATTGCTCTGGTCAGGACATGTCTTCTTTAATAAAAAACAAATAGTAGTGCGAGGAGACTTGTAATACATCATGCTTTACACAAGCCTTTCTCAACCTGGTGGCCTCCACATAATTTGGACTACAACTCCCAGCATTCCTGACCATTGGTCATGCTAGCTAGGGCTGTTGGGAGTTGAAGTCCAAATTACCTAGAAGGCACCATGTTGGGGAAGGCTGCTTTACACTAATGAGAATCTTATTTTCTGCTCCTGTTTAAGCTTTCTGAATAGTTGAGATTGAACGACCTTGCAAAATCCTATACTTTGAGATTTCAGCATTAAGATGTTGAGCTTTCCTGAGGAAAGATCACTTGCTGACCTCAGTTTTTTAAGTTCCCACAATTGCCACATGCTTTCTTATCCAGTAGTCCTTTTTACTACACTAGAACTTTACATTTGTGATTTCTAATTTTGGTGGTGGTGGTGCAGGGAACAGAACTCATTACACTAGGCATGCTAAAATAAAACAAAGCTCTGGTACCTCAACTTGCAGTAATACATTGGTATGTAATCCACAACAACATGAAGCAAAATAAATTGTTATGCTTGACTTACAGGAAGCACAGTCTTATGCAGATGACAACAGTTTATTGTTCATGGAGACATCAGCTAAAACATCAATGAATGTAAATGAAATATTCATGGCAATTGGTAAGTGTACCTTTAATAGAAGATGCGTTTTAAAATAGGCTTGTATGTAGCACATTCAGGAGCGTGGAACTTCATAGCATTTACCAAACGCATCTGAATGCAGTGGTGAATGAACAAATTGCTTCTGAGCCTTGTTTTCTGTTGGGCCGGTAAGCTTTTTGCCAATCAGAATCATAAATTTTGTTTGTGTTTCTGTAAAAAAACAAAAGAGGGCTAACAATGGTGAGCAATATTGTAACCAGTGATATGGGGCATTTTTGTATATTTTTTTCCAGTGCTTTATTTTTCTGTGGAAATATTTCCATTTCCTAAGTTCATTAGTTAACCATGAATGGATACTAATCGCAGATATAATCTTAGGCAAGCATGGCAGTTTCAGAGTTGTAGATGACAAGTCAAGTTATTTGGGTTGCTAAAATTTATTAGTGTGTCAACAGTTTTCATTACCTTTCCCCCCCCTAAATTTAAATAATGTAAGGAAAGTACATTCTGTTGTCTTTAAATTTTTTACAAGTATTCCAATAAAAGTTGCTAAACAATATAACTTTTAAATCACATTGTGTGCTTTTTCCCCTCAAATATTTCTGGTGAAATACTTGTATATTGGGATAAAATAATTTTTTAAGCTTTACTAAATACAAGTAAAATAAACAGGCTAAACATTCTCTAGGGCACTGGAAAATTTTCTGATGCAAATTACCATATGCAAATAAACTCAATTTGTGTAGGAAAATTTTCCAGAAGCTTTTCCAATTCAACATTTTCCGGAAAAACCCACATCACTAATTATAACATCCAGGTATGTACAAATTGATGAACTAGTATAAATAGTATCAGGGGAATGCAGAACATTGAAATGTAAATTAACAAATATGAAGGGGACCTTGAAGATATAACTTCATTTGTTTCCACTCCAACCCTTTCGATTCTGATCAGAGTACATTTTCTATGTAATGTATGGCTGGGCAACCTGTGGCCCTCTGGATGTTGTTGGACTACAATCATCCCTGGCCATTGGCTATACTGGCTGGAGTGGATGGGAGTTGGAGACAAACTCCTGTTAGGTGGAGGGTGTGATTCGTACATGCATTAAATAAGTGGGGCAGGAAAATCTGTTGCATGTATAGAATATCACATATAGGGTTATAGCCAAACTTGGTCATACTCCTCGTAGACCCATTTAATAACTGGGACTAACTTGAGCATCATTAATTTCAGACTAAGCCTGGATCCAGCCTGGATCC
This sequence comes from Heloderma suspectum, assembly GCF_057233095.1. NCBI lineage: Eukaryota > Metazoa > Chordata > Lepidosauria > Squamata > Helodermatidae > Heloderma > Heloderma suspectum. The sequence continues at coordinate 173,709,637 of NC_139462.1, read as the reverse complement.
AACCCATTTTGATACAAGCCTACCTTTAGTGGTAGTCACAGCGTTCCTTTATTTGGGACTGTGTTAGCTCACCAGTTTGATATAAAATTGAATTGAAGACATGTGATAAGGTCCACACATTAGGTAAGCTAAGAGAACAATATTTTCCTTTTATCAGTTGGAACTAGTAAAATACAAGCACAGATACATTCTGATTCCATTTTATTCTGTCTTCATTTTCTCTGATTCCTTTAAGTAGGCAGGACTTAGTTGACACAAAGCATTGCATCGAAGTGTTTTCTTTTAAAATGAAACACTGCTACAATCTGCTTGCCTCTGCTGCTCTTCCTTACTACTGTCTGGCTTCTGGTTGAAAGCCAGGCATAGGAGCAGTGGTCTTCAATGCTGGGCAGTTCTTATTTATTTTACTTACTTATTTATTTATTTATTTATTTATTTACTTTATTTATTTCATTTCTATACTGCCTGATAAGCCAAAGCTCTCTTGGCAGTTCACAACAATTAAAACCAAAAAGCACACAGTAAAACAATATAAAATATAAAAACATTAAAACCACAATATAACAATACAGCCAGAATAAAACCAGTGTAAAACCTAGCAGCAATGCAGAGATTTAAAATACAGATTTAAAACAACAAAGCTAAAGGTCTAGAAAGCTAAAATGCCTGGGAAAATAAAAAGGTCTTCACCTGGAGCCGGAAGGAATACAGTGTAGGTGCCAGGCAAATCTCACTAGGGATTTTATTCCACAGCTGGGGTGCCACAGCAGAAAAGGCCCTCCTCCTAGTAGCCACCCACCTCATGTCCTTTGGCAGGGGCTCATGGGGGAGGGTTGCTGAGGACGATCTTAAGGTCCAGGCAGGCACATATGGGAGGAGGCGATCCTTCAGATAACCTGGCCCCAAGCCATTAAGGGCTTTGAATGTTAATACCAGCACTTTGAATTGGGCCCGGAAATGGACTGGCAGCCAGTGGAGCTGGAAAAGTACTGGCGTAATATGAGCTTGTTGGCCAGTCCCTGTTAACAATCTTGCTGCCCTATTTTGGACCAGCTGAAGTTTCCGGACCGTTTTCAAAGGCAGCCCCACGTATAACTCATTGCAGTAATCCAGACAAGAAGTTATCAGAGCATGGATAACCGTAGCTAGGCTATCTCTGTCAGGATAAGGATGTAGTTGGTATACCAGCCTAAGCTGATAAAAAGTGCTCCATGCCACTGAGTTTACCTGTACCTCAAGTGACAGTTCTGAGTTGAAGAGCACCCCCAAACTACGAACCTGATCCTTTAGGGGGAGTGCAACCCCCTCCAGAACAGGGGGAATATCACCTAGCTGGGCAGACGAACCACCCACTAACAGTACCTCCGTCATGTCTGGATTGAGTTTCAGTTTATTGGCCCTCATCCAGTCCATACTGTGCCCAGACACTGTTGCAGAACAGCCACTGCCTCATCTGGGTTTGATGAAAAAGAAAAGTAGAGCTGGGTGTCATCCGCATATTGATGGCACCTCAGCCCACACCTTTGGATAACCTCCTCCAGCAGTTTCAAGTAGATGTTAAACAGCATGGAGGATAAAATAGAGCCCCATAACATAATTGTTCTTTGCAGCTTGCACTGTGTACATGGAATATGGCTTTTGCAGTCTCATCTCCTTGCCCTAGAATTTAGGGAAGAAAACAGGAGCCAATAGCACAGCCTAGGCTGAAGGCCAAAAGAAAAGCATGGAATGGAAAAACTGATGAAATACTATCTATTGGATGGCACTCTTATTTTCATTTGAACAGGCTTTAAGCCAAACATAAATCATACATTTTTCTCATGATGGCCTATTTATTTATTAATTGCATTTGATTACATTTTTATCTTGCTATTCTTCTAACAAGCTCAGGGCAGTTTACATGCCCCCCCCCCCCCCCGGCATCCATTCTATCCTCAACCAACCCTGTAAAGTAGGTCAGACTGGAGGCGATTGTTCGAAGCTCACCTCATCAACTTCTTGGCTGATTGGTGATTTTCCTGGCCCTACTTCAGTGCTCTGACCACTGCACCAGACCTGTTACATTGTGTTTGTTCTGTAAGCACTGGCCATTAGTGCCTTCTGAAGAGATCCATGTGGAAAACACCTGTAGGCCAACTGCCTGCATAGCCAGTTGATACAAGGAATTCTCCAGGAGCATCGTTTGGAGACAAAATGGACCATGTGATTTGACCTTTTAATCCTACAAATTGTAGGGCTAAGAGGTTAAGGAGCTGGAAGATTGACCAGAAGAATAAAGGAAATAGGGGTGTATATATGTATAAAAGTATATTTTTTGTCACATCTGTTATATGCATAGGAAATCCTTACACAAATATGTAAAGCTAATTTTTTACAATAATTTCTTGTAGCTAAAAAGTTGCCGAAGAATGAACAACAAAATATAGGGGCCAACTCTGTTAGAGGAAGAGGAGTAGACCTTACTGAACCAACACAACCAACTAAGAGTCAATGCTGTAGCAACTAAACCTTCAGCTGCTTTAAACTGTCTTGAATATTCTATTGCTTCCTAATTTGTTAATAACAATGGAATTTGGAGTGTTTAACCTGGCCCAATACAGCTTCCAAAATCGAAGAGACTTATGAAATAGTTGTTTCTAATACAGAATGATTTTGTCCTAATTTTTAATAACATGCATGTATCACTGGCTGTTAAGTTTCAGCAAAAGAGGGGGGAAGGGAAGCTGGATAGACATTTCAGTTGAAAGATTTATAAACTATCACATGTCATTAGGGATAGAGATTGAACGACTCCATGGATCTGCAGCTAACCAATTAGTTCCTCAAGCTTTGAATATTGGTTACTGTTAAAGTGTAATGAACAGAATTGGGATTATCCATTCGTGGTATGGAAAAAACTAACTATAACATACCTTCTGAAGATCCAGTAAGCTTATTTACACAGTATTTATGCAAAATGTTGTTTATGTGGGTATCTACCATTTAAATATACATTCCACATTTTCATAATTTAACTGAAATATGTGCAACATTAACAATTTTATTGATCTGTGCTTGCAGAACAATTGGTTTTTAGTTGTTACACTATATGTAAATTTGTCAGCCCAGTTTAAAGTAAAATAAAATCAAGTTTAATTCAATTTTTTTTGCTTATACAATGTAACAACCAATTAATTCTAATGCAACAACATCTCCTTCATAAACCGAGACCTGTCCAACAAAAACTAGGCATCTGGTTTTGTTTTTAATCATCGTTGGCCATAACATAATTCTTTCCCTTAAGGATAAAATTTGTCAGTGCACTAACAATTATGTACATTCAACTTGATTTTAAATTGGGATATTAATGTACTGTAAATAGGGTACTGCATTGTAGTCTACATCTGTTTAATACTCTGTACTATTTAAGAGTTGCTTAAAAGTATACAATATGTACAGTTACTTTAAAGAGCTAACATTTCTTTTCCCCAGATCTCAAGGGGATTAAGTTCTTCCCTCATGGCTAGAACAGTAATAAATGATGCTCCTGTACCTGTAACATAAGTACTACTGTCTGTCTGTAATGAATTCTGCAACTTTGTTTTCCAAAGTCCATTTTATTTTGATCTGTCCAGTATATTGCACTAATTCTTTAGTTATTTTCATTATATGAAATCTACCAAGTGTCAGAAAAGATGATTTAATCTATTTAAATGTTGAACTGCTAGCAGAAACTTACATGTGCAGATTGTAAATTTGCAGTAATTTGGGCTTAGCAAGGAAAATGACAGTTCACCAGTGTTTAGTTTTATATTGAGGTGCTCAGGTTTGAATAAAGTGGTATAAAAAATGGAAATCATTGTATTCAGTCTTTTTGACAAAGTATTCACATCTTTGTGTATTGTGGCACAATTTATTTTATCATAAAATGGATTGACCGCAGCTCTAGTTTTCCTTCACAAGGACTATCTCCACAAGCACATTACCATGCTTAAATGTAAGTGGGTATCTTATCACATCCATTTAAAAGTGCTACCAAAACAGTTACATTATCTCTAGAACCTGCGTTTAGTGCAGCTTTTACAAGGTGCTTACTAATATACTTTGCTGCAAGGGCATAGAATGTCCTAGAATTTGTTTCTGCATCTTCTGATGTTTGTGAAGATTCATGACTTTCAGGTACCGGTTCTTCTGCACTTTCGTCAAGCATTTGACTTTCTTTTGGACTTTCCTGGGTGCCAGATCCTGGTGGGTGGGTTTCTGTGTCTTCTGAAGATGATGTAATCTGGCTAAAGGCTGGCTCTAAAGAGCTTTCTGATTCTTGCTCTGAGTGTTCTCTAGAAGAGTCTGAGTTGATTATTTCTTTCTCATTTGTGCTGTTTGTTGGGGGCCTTAACTGTGCATTACTTTGGTTCAGATTTTGGTCTAAGTCTCTCTCTGGAAAAAAATCTTTATTCAAATACCATGAATAGAACTCATCTTCCAAATCACCCACAGGTAACTTTGAAGCTCTGGGCATGTGGCTTTTCTTTAGTTGGGCAACTTGATACTTCTCCAAATAAGCAGAAAACATAGTTAATGTTAATAGCACTACTTCACTTGTATCCAGAACTTCCCAAAGTCCTTTAGAAGCTAAAATAAGAAACTGACATGAGTCATCAACAGGAAAGGAGATTGTATGTGGTACAGGTATAACAGTCTTTTTCAGCTTTGGGTTTCCATGATGGCCAAGGCCACGAGTATTTTTGATAAGTCCTTCTATCAATCCTTTGGGTTCATTACTGCTGATGCACCCACCTTTCTGAAAAACACGGATCTTTTCTTCTCTACAGTAAGTGGTGTGTTCTTTCGTAAGCCAATAGCTCTTCCCATTTTTGCATAAAACTGCATGAACATTACCTACAATTTTAAAAAATCATTGTATAACATAACTGAACTTGTGTCACTTGAAGTCATTTTGTCCTAGGACACTTAAACTTAAAACAACTTTTTTCTCCACTAGCTAAGTGGTATAATAGGCAGATTCTGTGACAGTGCATCTGCACCATTCCAGTGCTATTACCTTTCATGATTTCTGGACATATCAGTCTAGGTGAATAACTATATCAATCTAAATGATGCTAGATGTCTGTGCTTTGTGTAGCTTGCCTATCCTATGGTTCCAAGTCAAGTGCCCCTGTCTACATGCTTGTAAAGTGCTTTCCATAGGTTGGAACTAGGCACTAGGGGAGATATGGCTGCTGTTTATAAACAGCCAGGACCAGCATCTTTCCCCCATCACTCTCGAATAGTGAGCTCAGGTTGTTTTGAGTGCCAGCTGGTTTTGAGCTACAATGGAGCCACTAATAAGGGGAGATACTGGCATGCTCAGGTGAAACCCCAGGATATGCAGAAATTTAAACTGCAATACCGCCAAAGGACAAAATGGAATGAATATGCTCAGTGGCCTTCAATAGCCGTGGAATATTGAGTGTTGGTGCAAAATAAAAAAAAATTGGGGATGGGGTTGAATTGTCCTGTTTGAGCCCATTACAGCTTATATCCTAGGAATGGGATATATCTGGAACTATGAGTAAGCACTTGCAATATCTAATATTGCAAACTACGATAATGTACTCTGAGATTCTCTGCTATGAAACAGCATCCAGTGAGGGGACAGGGAAAGGTGCACTGTGGTGACATCACGCTACCCATTTGGTTGTACTAGACAGTTGTGGAGAACAGAAGATAAGGATACGTTGCTTACATGTAACTGTGGTTCTTTGAGTGGTCATCTCTGCTTTCACACATACAGATTCTGTGCCTGTGCAGAGCCTTTGTCAGACGTTTCTAGAAATGACAAGTTTCAGCAGGAAGCCCATCTTACCCTCTGCCTGCACATGCCCTAAGGATAGAGCTTCCACCTTAACATTTAGTTTCTCTTTGACCGCAGCAGCTGCTTCATTAAGAGCTTTGTCATCTAAATAATCTCATTTGAGGTGATGGAACTTAGTTTCTTCTGTCTTATTCGCCTTCCTTTTGTTTTAGTATTTCTACCAACTTCACAATTTTGCATTTTAAAAAACCTATCATTCTTTGCCATGAGTACACAGCTTTATCCTAAGGGCATGTGGCCCTTGGGGCCCCATTCCATTAATGTTTAAATAGTAGAAGTAAATTGCCTTCAAAAGATAGCACAGAACTAGGAATGTATGGATTTTGTTAAATCTGTTCTCTGTGTTTCATGTATTTTTTATATTGTTATGTTTATATCCTGCCTTTTGTCCTCTTGCAAGAAACTCAAGGTGGCTTACATAGTCCTCCTTTTCCTCCATTTTGTCCTCACAACAACCCCGTGAGCTAAGTTAGGTTGAGAGTCAGTGACTGGCCCAAAGTCACCCAGTGAGCTTTATGGCCAAGTGAAGACTGGAACCTGGATCTCCTGAGTCCCAGTCCAAATTCTAACCACTACACCATATTAACTCTCAGTTGTCAACTGGTTCACAGTGTCTGGCGCCTTTTGTTCTGTTGTCTACTCATTGGTGGAACAGGATTTTTTAGGGATGGGTGAGAATTTAATTCCTGTTTGCAAGTGTGCATTTGCACAAATCCCCACCCCCTGAAATTGCAAAATGTTCCACAAGTCCATGGAATCTGTGCAACTTGGAAAAAGCCAGGCCAATGTGGAATTCTCAGGTCAGATTCATAGAAATCTGAACTCATCTAAATCCATTGCAGAATTCTCTGATATCCCTACACAAAACCCCTATGTGTGGTGCACAGAGACCACAAAGAAAAATCAGGACTGCTGCGTTCAGTGTCAGCCACACAGTTCCTAGTTGCCTTCTCTATCCCAAATGATTATTGTGGCAAAGAATGTCAGAATTTGTTCAAAACTTAAATCTACTACAGAAGGAGAAATCCTGCTGCCCTTAGACAGTGTCTGAGGGGCCATAGGATAGTTCAGGTTCCCAGGTGTGAGGTTAGAGACAGCACCCTGACCTCAGAGAGGGGAATTGGAGATCTGAACCCCTTTCTGCACCCCCTTGCAGCCAGCATGGAAAGAACTGTGCCAGCTGGCCTCCAAGGTTGGGAACTTGACCTTGGAGAGGGGGAAAAAAGGGGGCGTTTCAGTGGGGGGGGAGTGGGGGAGACTGGAGAAGCCGGGATATAACTATCCTGGGCCTCTTCCAACATCCTTCCCTCCCCCTTTGTAACACCATCACTAGATGGGCAAAAAAGCCCATCTAGCAAAAAATGCAGGGTGGGAGGATGGGGTGGTGAAGATTGCCTCTGCCACCCCTCTCACTCTGCATAGGATGCTTGTAAGCTTCCAAGTTTGGGGGCTTATGATCATTGAGGACAAAGCCGATAGGATTGTGTTCTGAATAAAGTACATAAGTGAAGATATTCAAAACACTATTTTCTAGGTGCTGGAAATGGCAACTTTTCAACTAAATACACTTTTAACTTAGAAAGTACAACTGAGGTGGGGGATCTCTTTCAGCTGCATTCAGTTTGGGAGAAGCTCTTGGGGGCTGCAGTCCAATGGTGGGTGGAGCCAAAATACTAAAAAAAATCAGCATATTTTAGTTTTCAGCTCTTTAAGCTGTAACCGCCAGTAACTAAAGAGGGCATTTCAACTTCTTAGAATGGGGAAAAAGCCTGGAAAGCCACTATAGGATCAGCGCCCAGGAAAAGGGGGTGTAGCCATCTGGGGTATCCAGGAAGTTAGGATTTGGCTTACACCCACAGGGCTCCCCAATCCTGAAGTAAGAGAATCTTATTCAATTTGATCCCATATTTTGATATAGAGATTATATCTATAAAATATTGCAGCAGCAACATCTGGATGCATAGAAGCGATCGCTGCCTCAGTTAATTGTTTCATGATCTGAGCCAAGTCCTGCAAGTAAAATGGCCATGTTAATGGTGGCATCTGATTGAAAAGGTATATAAGAACTATAAACTACAACACTGGAGTTTGTGGAGGTATGATATTTCCTACCATAGGCCTGCTTCCATATTTCTACTTTAACCTCTGAGGCTTCCATCTAAGCAAATTTTTAGGAAGGTGTGTTTGATAGGGTTTCGCCAATGTCCCTATTCCCTTTTTAAACTAGTCATTTTCTTCCACCCTCACCTGTTCCACAATGGCCCAGTTCACACATAGCACCTTGGGGCTTGTGCATTCCCCTCTTGACTGCTACGGCCTCAAGGAAAAGATTGAAAGCTTATACTTCTGGGTAGGGAGGCTGGAGAAATTCAAGGTGGACTAAAATGAGCTTGGATTTCTAAGAATCTGACCTGCAGAATCTGCTCCAGAGCAATCCCCACAGGCTGTGGACTTTCAGTTTTTTTTTACTTTCCCAAAATTTATGCATATTTACTCGCAGGAAAATACACACATTTCTGCTGAGGAAAAGTTGCATTGAATGAGTGAAAATAAGTGTTACATACTAAGGTAAATCATTACGAAACCTCTTATGTAATTATTTGTGTACTTTTCTGCATGACAAAAAAAAAACGTGAGTGGACGGAAGAACAAAAGGCACCTGACAATCCACATAACACAGAGCGGATTTTACACAGTCCCTACTTCTGAGTTTAAGCTAACTAGTTTGTTGTTGCATCAGAACTGGGAACTCTGGTTACTTTAAACTATGATTTGTCCAAACAAGTTAGGAGTTTAAATTAACCAGAGCCTGTCTGGCTGTAACAATGAATTGGGAGAATGACAAATATTTGGAAAGAGAAACTTATTACTATAGAATGCTAGGAAAACTGACTCACCATTCCTATTTCAATGACGGGTTTAGGTGAAAACAATCCCATTAAACACAAACACCCATTCTATTCTAAATTATTGTGTGCTGTATTGAATTGCCTCCTCCCCCACTCTTATTATCTAGTGCTGAGGTGCAACCAGAAGGGTTTCATCTTGCAAACTTGCAATATGGACTTAAATTTTAGGTTGCTACTGTACCACTCAAACTGATAGGCCAAAACGGGTGCAGTGGTAGAAGATAGTAAAGGAATTGGATACATACCAATGTTAGCAATATGCATTAGTCCAGCACTAACGTCATCTGAACTATGATTGTTTTCAAGCAGATCCTCTTCCTTGAACCCATCTTTATTATTTGCGATCTGCTCATTGACTCCTTGTTCATTGTCTCCAGTGCTCTTTTCCTTTCCATCATTTATTCTTTCAAGACGCTCCACTTGCTGCTGTTCCATGATACCGCCTGTCCCTGGTCCTGTGATACTTTTTTCCTTTGTGCTGTTTATCCTTTCAGGCAGCTCTTCTTCCTCTTGCTGTATGATATTCTGTTCTTTTTCATCATTTGTTCCTTCAAGGTGGTCCTCTCTCTGTTCTATGAAGTTCTGTTCTTTCTCATCATTTATTTCAAGGGGTCCCTCTCTCTGCAGTATCGTGTTCTGTTCTTTTTCATCATTTATTCTTTCAAGGCGTTTCTCTCTCTGTTGTATGAAGTTCTGTTCTTTTTCGTCATTTATTTCAAGGGGTTCCTCTCTCTGCAGTATGGTGTCCTGTTCTTTTTCATCATTTATTCTTTCAGGGGGTTCCTCTCTCTGGTGTATGACATTCTGTTCTTTTTCATCATTTATTCTTTCAAGGGGTCCCTCTCTCTGTTGTATGATCTGTTCTTTTTCATCATTTATTCTTTCAAGGGGTTCCTCTCTCTGCAGTATGACGTTCTGTTCGTTTTCATCATTTATTCTTTCAAAGGGTTCCTCTCTCTGCTGAATGACATTCTGTTCTTTTTCATCATTTATTCTTTTGAGAGAATCCTCTCTCTGCTGTTCTGGGACACTGCCTGCCCTGTGTTCTGTGGATCTTTTCCCCCTTGCTCTTATCCTTTCAGGCAGCTCTTGCTCCTCCTGCTGTATATTGTTCTGTTCCCTTTCATTAGCTATCTTTTCAGGTGTTTTCTTCCCCTCTTGATCTTCTTGCTTTTCATTGCTTATCGTTTCCACTAAACAGATGGCAGCTGTGCAGCTACTCCAGCAAACCCTGGAAACTTCATTTCTTCCAAGACGTAAGAGCCTGTCCATTCTCCAGAAAGACTTCGCATATGCTCTGTGAATCCATTCATATTTGTTTCGCCTAGATTTCTTGCCTTGGACTCTCTTAAAAGTGAAAATTTTCTCCCTTACTTTATAATCTGTCCTAAAGACAGTGCGAAATGAATCTAGCACTTCTTTGTCAGCTTGACTCACTTGGTAAGAGAGATCTCCATGAGAAAGCTGGTCAAGAAATAAAAGAGGAAGCTCCTCTGAAGTTGTCTGTGCAGCAGAAATTCCATTGCTTCCATCAAAGACTCCAAGGAAGCACGTTCCTTTCCTGTTTCCATAATTGTCCAACACAGTAAATACATCTTCCAGGTCCGTGTTCCAAACGGCATTTTTGTCTTGACAAATTGCTATGGCCTTTATCAGTGGGTTGCTTACTTCTTTAATATCCACGGAACTTTGAGCAACACTCTTGATGCAAAAATATGGAGCAGTCTTGAGGCTTTCCTTAAGGAGATCAACTGCACAGCCAATCTTTTCTCTCTCTCGTTCAGGGTACTTAGCCACTCTTGTTCTTAAAATTAGTTGCTTTCTTCGAAGGGCTATTTTCTTCATATTTATTGGTTCCGCCCATGGCCACTGATAATCCAGTACAGCTTGAGCCTGGTGGGTTTTTTTATGATGAAATAGTTGGCTAATGTGTACCTCTTTTTGACATATGGAACAAAGAACTGCAAAGTCGAGATTATCAACTTTCTTGAAATCGATCTTAACTACCTTTTTTGAATCTTCCTTACCGTTGTAAAGTTTAGGGTTTTGTGGTCCTGTTTGACATGACATTCTATAAAGAATAATAAAAGCCATCAAACAAAACCAAGTGGTACTGGCTGTGATCCAAAGAATTAGCTGCAAGGCTGGAATCTTGCAGCTAATTCTGGATACACAGTAGGAGCTTTGGACTTGTGTTTCTCTAGTAGCTGCCACATACTGTATACCAAACTTCTTTTGAAACAGAGGGGAGTTTCAAAGCAGTCTGATACCGTTGCATGAAGGCCACAGTGTCTCCCCACCCCCACCCGCTGTAGCTCCCTAGCATCTGGTAATCAGTGACATACTACCTCTGAACCTGAACATTCCATATGGCAGCTTTCCTCAACTTCACCTGGTGCTCTGTAGTAGGAGTGTACAAATTACTTACCCCGTTCTGGTCCGGGGCATCCGTGGCGGGGGGAGGCGATCTGTCCTTCCCCCCAGAATCCTCCCTGGCCGCAGCCAGACTTCCATCTGCTGCCGGGCTGCAGCCGCCATTTGTGTCCCTGCGTTAGCTGTGATAGGCTATGTATATATTTACGTAGCCTATCACGGCAAAGAGGAGGGACGCAAATGGCAGCCGCCATGCCATTTGCATCCCAGCTCTTTTCAAGATAGGCTATGTAAATATATACATAGCCTATCACGGCTAACACAGGGACGCAAATGGCGTAGCGGCCACCATTTGCGTCCCTGCTCTTTGCCGTGATAGGCTACATAAATACTTACGAAGCCTATCATGGCTGACACAGGGATACAAATGGCGGCCGCAGAAAGTGGCAGCCATTCGCGGCTGCAGACCAGGGGCAGCGGACGGACTGGACAGCCGACACCAGGTAGGGTCTGCCCTGGGACAATTTTGTGGGGTGGTGGTGGAGATTGCTCCGTTCTGCCACAGACTCCAGGGATTCACTGGAGTCTGTAGCGGAATTCTCTAACATCCCTACTCTGCAGATATGCTGGACCACAACTCCTATTATCTGTGGAAATTATAGGCATTGTAGTCCAACACAACTGGAGGGCAACAGGTCAGGTTGGGGAAGGCTGCCATATGGCCATCTTGGCTAAAAGCCATTGATAGACCTATAGACCATGAATTAGCTGAATCCCTTTTAAAAGCCATCTAAGCTGGTGGCAACCACCATACCTTGAGGCTGGCAAATTCCACAAGTTAATTGTGCATTTTCTAAAGAAGGACTTTATTTTTTTTGTCTGTTGTGAATCTACTGCCAACCAATTTCATATGGTGACCCTAAATTCTAGTATTTTGAGAGAAGGGGAAAATGTATCTCTTTCCATACTCATATCCCCACTCCTTCCTTGTCTTTTTTTTTTTTAAGTCCCAAACACGGTTGCCTTTCTTTAGAGGGAGGCTAATTTAACTTTGTATTGAGCTTTTCAGCACCTCCTTTTCCAGTTCTCCAACACTCTCTTTGAGATGAGGTGTCAGGAACTGTGCACAGTATTCCAGATGCAACCACACATTTACCTAAGGTATTACAATCCTGTATATTTTATTTTCAGTTTTGCCCCCTAATAACCCTTAACATGGAATTTGCCTTTTTCACTGCCACCACACACAGAGCTGATGTTTTCATTGAGCTATTCACCATGATCCTGACATCTCTTTCTTGGTTAGTCTCTATATATGTAAAATCAGGACTTTTTGTCTCCATGTGCATCACTTTATTTGAATCATTGGCCATGGTGTTGTACATTCACCCAGTTTGGAAACAGCCTTTTGGAGTTCTTCACATTCTCCTTTGGTTTTCACCATCGTCAATGTTTTTGGTTTCAGCTGCAATCTTTGAAGAGATTAAATAGCAACAATCCTAATACAGGACCTGGAGGGACTCCATTCCTTACGTAGCACTATTGAGAGCTTTCAGATCTTGTTCTATCAGGGACAGACGACTCACCTCTACCTGGAACAATGCATACATTGGGGCACCACATTCCATGCATCTCCTCCATGATCTGGAATTTGGGACAGCTTGAAAATCTCATTTCAGGGTGGCATTAGACTTTACAAGAGATGTGAAGCTGTAGTCTGTCTGTGTTTCTTTTCTCTTCCTCATAATGTCTGGCATAATGCAGCATGTGGCAGGCCAGCATAATGTGCATTTCCCTGCCTCAGACACCATCAGTTGTGTGAGTTGGTGGCAATAACAGATGCAACACAATGATGTCATACCCACTGTTGTGTTATACTAGATCAGCCTTCTCTAACCTGGTGCCTGGTACCAGATGTTATGAAGAAGAGGAGAGAAAGGAGTGGAAGTAGCATCATATTTTTCCCCTCCAGCCTTCTCCCAGACCACAGGGTTTTCATGACAACCCTGTGAACTGGATGAGTCTGAGAGACTGTGATTGGCCCATTGAGCACCAGAGCTGAGCAGGGATTTGAACTTGAGTTGTCTTGATCCTATCACAATGTTCTGCCCACTATATTAGGGGTGGGCAGAAGGTAGATCTCCAGATGTCTGGGACTTCAGTTCCCAGAAATATCCCTGCCCGCAGGGACAATGGTCAGGAATGCTGGGTGCTGAAGTCTAAAATATGTGAAGAAATACTTTCTGCCCACCCTGCATTACATCCCATGGCCTGCTGGAGCATCTAGTCCTGCCTTAGGAAAGTAAACTTTTCAGGAACAAATTACATGTTATGTTAAACACAAAGGGTTGGATCCAGACCTGCTGTTCCATGAACAGAAAGGCCTTGGATCCAGCAGAGGATCCTACTGGATGGAGGAGGGAGGCTAATTTTGCTGATTTCCCCTTCTCCCTGTATCACCACCTCCCCTGATGTTCCAGAGGGTTCCCCAATCTTTTGGAGAAGATTTTTAGGGATACTGGGGGTTTAGCGGGGAGAGGAAATTGGCAAAATGTGCCTCCCCGCCCCCACACACTTCTGCCCACAGGAGTAAACAATTAGCGAAGTTTGGCTCTGGGCCAGTCTGGATCCAGCCCTTTGTTTTCTGATGCATACATTGTTTTGACCTTTTAATAGCAGCCATGGCAGTGAGGAAGGCAATCGAGATTATGACCGTGGTGCACAGCCAGAGGGCTTAACCTTTTCCCCATGTGCAGCCATCTTCATGAAAACTGCTCCCTCTCCAAAGTTGCTGCTTGATATGGGAGGGAAGGTTCCACTGGCATCTTGTATAGCAAAAGACAACATCCTTGTATAGCAAAATTTGAGAATGTGTGGCCAGTGTCTACAAGAGGCTTTTAGGAAATGTTGATGTGCTTTGCACAGATTATCAACCCTGATTTTGTCACACTGGGCCATTCACCCAACGCGTCTTACTGTGCAACTGTGTTGTAGGAATGGAGCAGGCCTGGGAGAGGCCAACTTTCCAGGGCATGGAAGGAAATCAGAGCTTCCTTGGAATTTTGCATATTTTCTTAGGGAAATATCCGAACACTGAACATCTCTGTATCTAGGTAGACTTCAGAGGCCACTTCTGCCCTGTAAATGTTTAACACACTTGTTTCACCTTCTGACTGTGAGCTGTCCTCATTGTGAGTTTAAATGATCGCAGGACCTTTGAGCACTTGAAATTGCTTAAAAATTAAACACAAAGGAGCATGTTGCTGGAAATGGATTTTTGCAGGCCAAGTTTTAAAAAAAATGTAACTGAATTAGACTAATTCAACTGATGTTACTGTTAGACATTTTTCTTGTTTATTTCTTGTATAACAATATCCTGCATTGCAACAAGCAGAGGATATGAATGGTGTCAATAAATCATGACCAAAAAAAGCAATGGCATGACTTATACATCTATTCTAAATATATTTACTTGGAAGTAAATCACCTACGTTTTAGTAGACATATTTCAAGGTAAACCTGTTTTTAGGATTACAGCTTGAACAGATGCATGTTGACTCACAAGTCCCACTGAGTTCAATTAGACTTCTTCCCAAGTGAGCTTACATAGATGACATTACCTTTGCCTGAGTTTCCTCTTTGTGGTTTTTCTGATCTCTTACAACTCTAATGTCTTCAGTATATCTTCTACAATGCAAGTCTGTGTTGATGCAGAAGTAATCTCACTGCATTCAATAAGGCTTTCTCCCTAATAAATCTGTTTAGAATTGCAGCCCTAATGTAGCATTAATAGAGGAAACACAGTGCAATACAAGTCTATTTGGAAGTAAGCACCATTGAGTTCAATGGGATTTACTCCCAGGTGAGTGTGTATAGGATACCAGCCTCTATACACACTTACATTAGAGTAAACCTTAGGTTTCACTCCTATACACGCTTGTTGTTGTTGTTGTTGTTGTTCAGTCGTTCAGTCATGTCCGACTCTTCGTGACCCCATGGACCATAGCACACCAGGCCTTCCTGTCCTGCACACTCTCCCGGAGTGTGCTCAGGTTCATATTCATTGCATCGGTGATGCTATCTAGCCATCTCATCCTCTGCCATCCCCTTCTCCTTTTGCCTTCAGTTTTTCCCAGCATCAGGGTCTTTTCCAGAGAGTTTTCTCTTCGCATTAGGTGGCCAAAATATTTGAGCTTCAGCTTCAGTATCTGTCCTTCCAATGAGCACTCAGGGTTGATTTCCTTTAGGATGGACTGATTGGACCTCCTTGCAGTCCAGGGGACTCGTAAGAGTCTTCTCCAGCACCACACTTCGAAAGCATCAATTCTTCGGCACTCAGCCTTCCTTATAGTCCAGCTCTCACAGCCATACATTACTACTGGGAAAACCATAGCTTTGATTAGACGGACCTTTGTTGGCAAGGTGATGTCTCTGCTTCTGACTATGCTGTCTAGGTTTGCCATAGCTTTCCTCCCAAGGAGCAAGCATCTTTTAATTTCATGGCTACAGTCACCGTCTGCGGTGATCTTGGAGCCCAAGAAAGTAAAATCTGTCACTGCTTCCATTTCTTCCCCTTCTATATGCCAGGAAGTGATAGGGCCAGATGCCATGATCTTTGTTTTTTTAATGTTGAGTTTCAAACCAGCTTTTGCACTCTCCTCTTTCACCCTCAACAAGAGGCTCTTTAGATCCTCTTCGCTTTCTGCCATTTAAATCTGTATTTTAAACTCCTGTACTGCTGCTAGGTTTTATTGTGGTTGTATTGTTATATTGTGGTTTTAATGTTCTATATATTTTAAATTGTTTTATTGTGTGTTGTTTGGTTTTAGTTTTTGTGAACCGCCCAGAGAGCTTTGGCTGTTGGGCGGTATAGAAATGAAATAAATAAATAAATAAATATTAGGGTGGTATCATCTGCATATCGGAGGTTGTTGATAATTCTCCTGGCAATCTTAATTCCGACCTCTGATTCATCCAACCCGGCATTTCTCATGATGTACTCTGCATATAAGTTAAATAAGCAGGGTGACAATATGCAGCCTTGTCATACTCCTTTCCCAATTTTGAACCACTCGGTTGTTCCATGTCCGGTGCTTACTGTTGCTTCTTGACCCTCGTACAGGTTTCTCAGGAGACAGGTAAGGTGGCCTGGTACTCCCATCACTTTAAGAATTTGCCACAGTTTGTTGTGATCCACACAATCAAAGGCTTTAGTGTAGTCAATGAAGCAGAAATAGACGTTTTTCTGGAATTCTCTTGCTTTCTCCATGATGCAGCGAATGTTGGCGATTTGATCTCTAGTTCCTCTGCCTCTTCGAAACCCAGCTTGTACTTCTGGTCGTTCTCGGTTCGTATACTGCTGAAGCCTAGCTTGTAGGATTTTGAGCATCACCTTGCTGGCATGTGAAATGAGCGCAATTGTGCGGTAGTTTGAACACTCTTTGGCATTGCCCTTCTTTGGAATTGGAATGTAAACTGACCTTTTCCAGTCTTGCGGCCATTGCTGAGTGTTCCAAATTTGTTGGCATATTGAATGCAGCACTTTAACAGCATCATCTTTTAGGATTTTAAATAGCTCAGCTGGAATACACGCTTACCTGGGAGTAAGTCCTCTTGAACTCAATGGGACCTATGTCTGAGTAGATGTCAATATTCAACTTTAATTCATATCCCTTTGTGAGAAAATTATAAGATGAATGTTATACTTGCTACCCCCAATGTATCAGCCTTCCCCAACTTGATGCCCTCCAAATGTTCTCCCAGCATTCCTGATCGTTGGCTGTGTTTGTTGGGGCTGATGGGAGTTGAAGAACAAAACATCTAGAGGGCACAAGTTTGGGGAAGACTGGTAAATATATTTTCATTGGGTTGGAACCATTTGACCCATTGAAAACAATGGAGCTTAAATAAGTCATAGCCACTGAATTCACTAGATCTACTATAACTATGATGACTATGTCTGGTTCCAACCCACAGTGTATAGCCTTTATGGTAGGAAAATCAGTCAAGATTATTGGTGTAGTCAAAGATGAACTAAATCTTAACAAAGCAGGTAACACATTGACTCCACTGTCAACAAAGCTTGCAACACGAAAGGGTTTTCAGGAACAGCACAAATTTAGCAGCAAAATTATCAGGGCTTGTTTTAGGAACAGAGAACTGCCTGACCTTGGTGAGAACTAGTAGCCAGAGATTAAAATGTCCTGCCCATGGGAATCTAAACTAAATAGTTTTACTGTCAAGATGAAGGTGCAAATGGCCAAATAATAATTTTTACATTACATTCTGGTCAGGTAAAGCCTAGCTAGCATATTCTGGATCTTTCCAAATTCTTAACACAGGGGTAAATAAAAACAAAACCATATGTTTTACCATCATATGTTAATGTAGATACAGCACCAGTAGTGTGACACCTTGTCCAGCAACCAGGAGAGCTGTATTACTGTTTACACATTTTAAAAAAAGATGCCAGGGAGGGGAGTTGCCAGAAAGAGGAACTGCACAATGTCAAGAACAGTTAACCCCCCCCCCCCAACCAACAACAACGACAGCCCCAAAATGTTCATGAAATAGTCGGGCATTGCTGTCTTTACAGTGCAACAGGATTCGTTTGGTGTGTTTTTTTTGTTTCTACTGCACTGTGGTTACTCTTCCAGTATTCTAGATCTTTCTTTCCAAAACAATGCTGTTGGCAATTAGGAAAAGGCTAGCTTTGCAACAGCTGACTTACTAGATCAAAGCAGAGCTCCAAGATAAAAGAAAGATAATATCTGCAAACAGAGCAGAACAACAGCAACAATGAAAGGGGTTCTAGTCTTTCAATTGTAAAAGACAGCGATATGAAGTATCTAACAGTGCAAACATGCATATGTCTACTTAGAAGTAAGTCCTGCTAAATTCAGTGGGGCTTACAGGTAACTGATCACAGCCTAGATGATTTTGCTTTAGAAATAGGGAGAAGATTCGAATGACCCTAATAATTAGAATATTTGGCATAATTTATGGGTTTTTTTTTCAGTATGGTCAGAAAATGCTTTAAGGCTGGGGCACAGAACCTCTTTCAGCTCTCAGGGGCTGAATTACAGTGGCAGGCAGGACCAAAGGTAGAAGTGGGGATGGGGGTAAGATACCAAAAATTACAGCATACTTTATCGTAAAGCTCTTACTGGCAGTAGGGGTGTCGGAGAAGAAATCCTCAATGGAATCAAATGAATTTTGGATTTCTATTAATCCAACCTGCAGATTCCACAGTGGACTGGCTTTTCCTGAATTGCATGGATTCCATGAACTTGTGGGCCTTTTTCTTTTTACTTACCAGAATTTTACTCAAATTTTGTAGAAAAATATGTATTAAAAAAAAAAAGGTTGAAAATATGCATTTCTCCCACAGGCTAAAGGATGAAAATGTGTATTTTCGGGGAGAGCTGAACATTTTAGGGAGTTATTTGCACATTTTTGCAAGGGCGAGTTTGTGCAAATGTGGGAAATTGGCGAATAGTCCGATTCCGCCAATGAGTGGACGACAGAATGAAAGGCACCTGACAGTCTGTGAAACACAGATGGAACAGATTTTACACAATCCATACATCCCCCCTAACTGGCAGTAGCTAAGCTTTAGGAGAGGTTGAAAGGAGAATGGGGAGAAAACTGCATAAAAGCTGGTAAACTTCCCAACAACTGGTGGTTTGGGAAAAGGATGGAGCTATTTAAAGGTGGCATGGCCATTGGGGAACCTCAGAGGGCCAGATTTGGCCAGGCCTGAGGTTCTGTACCCTTGCTTTAAGGCCTCCTCACACAGAATACAACTACACAAGTACCATGCAGAGGTGCCTTAAAAGTGTCTTCACACAGTAGCTGGTCTGCACAGTGAGCTGCTTCATGTCTGTTGGCTACTATGTGGATAATCTGCCTGATCGCAGCTTGGCCTGGCATGGAGACAGAACACACACAGTATTTACTGATCCATGTGGAGACACAGAATGTAAGAAATAGCTCAACTCAAGAAGAAGCAGTTCTGCACAGGCAGTTCTTAGCAAGCTCCACACGGAGCATAGACGGAGTGGTCCTAAACTGACCTGTTTTGGTGTCTCCAGTGGTGGCAATATGACAATTACTTACTCCTAAAGCATTAGCAGACTGACGGACCCTGAGATAAACATTTGGCAGAGCAACGCAACAGAAAAGGAGGAAACTAGGCCTGTAAACCATTTGAAGAAATCTTAATTAATCAATGAAATTTGCATAAATCTGCATACAAGGAAAAGCAATCATTTTGAAGCAGAATGCATACTTCCTTTATTTTTAGATGAGGCATGTGCGCATCAGAGCAGGCGTATTCTTAGAAGATTCTCTTGGATGTGAAAGAAGGGTAAATGACTCTTCAGAATGGTGCTTGCTCTCTGCAGTTTTCAAAGTATTTGTATTAAAATACTAGTAAATAGGCCAGGCTTCGCACAGGTTGGAGGAGCCTTTGCTTAGATACAGCGAAGCCTTCAGGCAAGTGTGCACAACTGACAGAGTTGGACGCATTGTACTCACCCCATCTGAGCAAAGCTATGCCTGTTGGCACCCTTAGGCACAGTGCTGAGGAAGACCCCTACAGCAGCTCGAGGGAGCAGTCTGTCTACTCCATTCCCCTGAGTGGGGGGCTGCCCCTCAGCAGGAGGAGCGGGCAGGTGTATAACTCTCAGTCTACTAATCTCCCCTGACTTCAAACTGTTTGGACTGCAAGGCTATGGGCTGGTTAAGGAAGTCTGGTCCTAGTGGCAGAAGATGCTAGTGGAGGCTTCAACCTCAAGAACACATTTAAGGGCACAATCCTATGCAGATAGGCAGCCGCCTCTGAACTCAGAGGCTATCGTCTATCCAATGCAGGGCAGGAGAAGCACAGAGGGGATCATTCCCTTTGCAATTCTCCGGCCCTGCATTTCTGGCTAGACAGCTGATCAGCTGATTTCAGCTGTCTAGCCATGGGAGGGCGGAGCGGGGGAGGAGGCTGCTGGATGACACATAGGATGTGTCGTACCGGCACTTCTGCCCTCCCTGCCCCAGAACACCCCATTTTGGCCACTACGTGCTCCTCTTGCAAGCGTGGAGCATGGGGCTGTTCTGCAAGGCAGTGCGGAAGTGGGGAAGGTTGGTTCTCCGGGAACCAACCTCGGAGTATGGACTTTGAGGTCGGTTCCCAGAAAACCAGATATTCTATGGCCGTCTAGCCGCTGACTAGTGGCCATAGGATTGTTCCCTCCATTAATTAAAATTAATGCATTTTTTAAAAAAATATAACTCCAAAGTTATATAACACCTCTAGGGTTCCCTTAGTATGCATGCCAAGTTTCAGGTGACTAGGTTTTACAGTCTTGACCTATGGCACACACGGACAGACACACATCATATATACATACATACATACATACATACATATATATATATATATGATGGCTACCCCAAGGCTCTGGAACTCCCTTCCCAGGGAGGCGAGAGTGGCACCCTCCTTGGTATGTGTATGGGCCCCAGGAGTGTAGTCAAATCACCTGTAGTGTTAGAGGGGCCTAGAGATCCATAATGCTTGCTTAAGTTCATTATTAGTGCAATTCCCTTATTAGTAAGCCTCTGACCATGTGAAGATGAGTCAACTAATGAGTGAGACTGTTATCAAGCACTCTGCCTGGGAAGCAAAGTTTGTTTACATGTGGCTGTGCTGAGAACCAAGTGCTGTTAGTCTATGCTGGGAATGAACGCTAGGGGGCGCTTGCTGCTGTTATGCTGCCTGATTGCTAACATGTATGCTATAAAACCCATTGTACCCCATGGCTCTGGGTTCAGAGAAGCTATCTGATCCAACCACTGGGTATGCCTGGGTGCTGTAATTTACTCAATAAAGTACTCCTTTACCAGTAAACCTGGATCTGATTTATCGCTATCTTGGCACCTCTACATTAAGAGGTTGAAGCCCATGGCCGGGGCAATACAGTATGTTTCCGCAGGCAGGCAAAAACTTTTTTGTTCTGGCAAGACTTTGGGGATAGATAGTCTAGGCCTGTGAGAATATGATGGAGTAATACTATTGTTTATATTGTTGCTGTCTTTTAAATTTTTGATATTTTATACAATTTTAATATTGATGATTTAATTATATTTTTTAACTTTTGTATATTTCTGTTTATATGTTTTAACCATAAATGTTTTTAATGTTGTAAAGCTGCCTTGAGTCCCATTATTGGGAAAAAGGCGGGATATACATAAATGTTTATATATGTATGATTCATGGTGGTACCTTTTTAGCTGCTTGAAAGTTTTTTTTAAAAAATGATTTATTTGACCAATTAACTGATTAAACACTGCAGCCCTATAGGAAACCAAGAGCATACATGGGAACCAAAAAAGCGATGAAGAAAATATCAATGTGAGATGAAGGGTTCTGGGAGCAGGAAGTGCAGGAGGCAAAACATAAATAAAAAAATGGATTTATGGCTCAGGTTTCAGAAAAAAAAACTTCAGCAGCAGATTATTGATATTTAAATCCAGCCACAGGGGGAATAAAGGGGATTATTTAGTTTCGTTTTTAAATCATGTCAATGAACATGTTGTGTTTAGTGTTCTCAACAGAAGTTCATAAAAGATATGTTACTGCAATAAACCATTTTCTTTTTTTCTTTCTCACATTTTCTTCCTCCAAAGAGCTCGGGATGGCATGCAATGCATTATGGTTACAACGGTCTTGTAAGGGGCTGAGAGAGCAATTCTATGGCCCATAGATGGCATGTGAGGGGCCATACAACGCTAGGGATTCCCACCTTCTGAGGCCATATTCAGAGCTACAGTCTCAGAGGGAGAAATCTGAGCAGGGCAGATCCCCCCTCCTCCCAGTTTTCACAGCTCCTGTCCCAAGGTCTGAAGCTCCACATCAGCTCCTCTCCCATCCTGTTCCTGTCCTCCCTATACGGGGAAAAGAGAGGCCATGGAACCACCAGATCCACTGACCTATCAGCTCCCACCCCTACCCAAGTAACAAAGTTACTCATAGGCCTTTCTAATGTTAACTGCAGTTTGGAAGGGAGGCCAGAAAAAGCCTCTGTCATTCCTCTTGCCCTGTCTGGCTCTTGCTAGCAGGGCTTGGGATAGATGGAAGGCTCGAAGATCAGAGACTGCTGCCTAATGGGCATCAGTTCAATAGAATTACACCATTAGGCTGTATGTGTGCGATTTGACAGGTTCAAAATTACCCAGGGAGCCTCATGGCAAGTGGGGACTCAAGCCCAGGTGTGTCCAGTGGAGGCTGGTGGCGCCATTGTCAGTGAGTGATGGATCTGCTCTGGATTTCAGTCAGAACCAATCAGAACTCTAAAGGAGCTATCCAAGGTGAGAAGCTCTTGCTGGCCTTGGACAGTTCCTTTAGAGCTCTGACTGAAACCTGGAGCAGATTCACAGCCCCACTAACGTCGGAGCCACCAGCCTCCACTGGGTGTATATGATCCAAATCCAACAGTCCAACTTCTCTAACAACTGCATTTCAGCCACCTCTTTAATGATAGGGTATGGACTACATTTTCCATCCCACATACAGGTTCCCAGTGTCCATACAAATGATGTCCATGCACACCATACAGTGGGTACAGGCTTAATCTTCATCTTTACTACATCCAGTGGTGTTCAATCCTTAATCTTGACACACATTAAAGTAGTAAACTGTATAGTTCAATGCTTCTTCAACAAAAAATATTTTTAAAACCTTTTAAGTCTTTCTGCAATCAACTGTTTTCTCATGGTTTGTATGGCCCACTGTTACTGGGTGAGCCGCTCTCTCTTGGCACAGAGTCCACGTAAAATAATGATTTGTGGTTCCTCAAAGTGGGCCTTTTGTGCTACGGTGTTCAGTCCTCAGCCCTAATACTGTACTCTCAGGATATGCTAAATGACAACTTTCCTCAGATTCTTTGTGTTTTATTTTGTACTGAGTGAAATTCTGTAAAAAGCATACCTCTGGCTTCTAGAAAGTTGTGTATTCTGCAGAAGCCATTTCTCTCTGTTGCTGTAGCCCCCTAGCACCGGATTGGTGTGTTTCCAGTGTTTACAGTTATTACTATAGTAACTGTATCCTTAGCCACTAAGATACTGTTCTGATTTGTCTGTTATGTGGCAAGGTGTAAAACTGCTTCCGTATTTTCTGCTGCTTTTGCACAGATTCTGTATTTTCCTAGGGATATGGCCAAGAAGTACCCTGATACAGTCATGCATCTGATGAAGTGGACAATGTTCACAAAAGCTTATGACAGAATAAATATGTTAGTCTTTCATGTGCCACAAGAGTCGTTGTTCTTTTTAAACTGTTACAGTTGCTTTGTGAACACATCCTGAGGCATTCTGCTGAGTGCATGGTAATGGAAAGTTCGGCTTGTTAAAACCATCCACAAGTGCAGCTTTGTTATACCGATTTTATTATATTCAGCAGTTTATAAATGCCACAAAGAAATACATTAATACTTCTCAGTATAAGCAATTGCAACAATCACCTCATGCTGACAAAGTGGCCATATCAATTCAATGGGCTGAATCCACATTCAGTCATACTTAGAGCAGACCCATTAAAATCAGTGGGGTTTAGTCATGACTAACTTATGTCCCATTGGTTTCAATGAGTTTACTGTAACTATGACTAACCCTGGATCCACCTCAATATGTTTTGTATCATACTTTGTTAGAACAAATGGAACTCACATTTCCTCTTAGTTAGCTGTAGTGCCACTTAAGATTATTTATGTCAGTTCCTCCTTCTGTTTCTCATTGATTAAACCAATTCACAGGAATTAATTTATTACAGATGTAACAGTGAAGACTGTTTAGAAACTGTTGCTAGTTCAGAATACAGCTTCTAGGTTATAAACTGTGGCTGGGTTTGTTTGTTTTTAAACATTATGCTACTGCTTAAAGAACATCACCACTGTTTTTGAGCTCAGTTCAAAGGGCTGGTGCTTACCTTTAAACCTTATATAGCTTGGAAGAATGTTTGCTCCAATATTAACCTGCTGATATAGCGGTTTTTAAAATTGAATGTATTGTTTTGTATTGCTTTCATCTTCTTTTGTCTTTATTCTGTACCCCACCTTGGGAGGCTTCCACCTTTAAAGGTGGCCTAAAAATAAGTACAAATAAGTAAATTTATTGAGCCCGTTCTCCAGATACCCCTATCACCTGAGAGAAGGTGAGTGGCAGCCAAAGAGAGGCCTATCTCAGTTGTTGTTGTTGTTATTATTATTATATTTATTAATTGCCCATCTGGCTGGTCACCCAGCCACTCTGGGCGATGTACAGCATACAATAAAACAGTTTAAAACAATAAAATTCTACAATAATTGTGGCACTCTGTTTATCAAATTCCTTCCCAGGAGACGTTTGCCACATGCAAACATTACTGTATTTTTGGCACCACACAAAGGCTTTTCGTGTGTGATTTTAAAATGTTGTGATTTACTATTATTGCTGTGAGAGCATTATTGAAAGGTGGTAGTATATACATCTTTAAATAATGGGAAAACTCTCCAAATTAAGGGCATCCAGAAAAGTTCACTACAAGGATGACTTCTATGCAGCGTGGTAAGAATGTATAAATTATACTATACAACATAAAGAAATAATGCAACCACCTCAACTCATGGAATCTTATGGAAATATTTATCAGGTTAAAAGGACGTTATGAACAGATCTGTACGTAAGCAGTAGGATGTACAGATGCTTGTATGTTGTAACCGAGTGGCTGATCTCATTGCGTTCCCATGTTGTACTACATCAAGTCTATCCTTTTCTGTGCTTATTTTGAACCAAGCTTATATACTCAAGAACATTGGGTGTATCTTCCTTGGGTGGTCCTGTAGTTAGTGTTTTTTTAGAATGAGATTTCCAGCACCTCAGCTCTGCTGGCCCTCCTACTCTTGGTAGGTTTTGTCTGCTTACAGATGGGTTGGGGCTTGGTGCTTCAATCCTTTCTCATTTATCCAAACTGCTGCACTTCTCAAGGGAGAATTCCAGTTATACAGTTTTGAGTTGGGTGTAGAAACTGTAATGAGAAGCTGCACATCTCCTATTACAGGGCTCCGCGAAAGAGTGCAGCTCTTCCAAGAGCTGAAACATGGACTCCCAGCAGAGACCCCCTCAACAGGAGCTGGGGCATTTACAGTCAGTGGCAGGTTCAGCCCCTTCCCATGGTCACCAGATATTTTGGACTACAGCTGCCATCAGCATAGCCAATGATCAGGGATGATGGAAATTGTAGTCCAACACATCCGGAGAGCACTAGATTGAGGAAGGCTCCAAATAAGCCCACTTACTGCTATGGATGCACTCATTTTCTCACAGAAGATACGAGTTTCTAACCCAGCTTTAAAACAAACCAAACATCTTTATTCATTGTATGTCAAGCACATTGATAGAGATAAGGAACGGGTACCATGGAATATTCTCAAAAAAGGAAAGGTGCCTTCCTTCTCCCGTCCTAAATGTCAAGCTGTCCGAAACGTGTGCACGTAGGAGCGCACGCTCGGCCTTTGCCAATCCGTAGACGCGCGCCTATCGCTAGAAACAGGTCCGCGAGGCGGTTTCGCCCGGTGGGAAGGCCTCCTGGGACCCCTTCCGCACCTGCCCCCGGCATTACTTCTCCCTTCCCCGTTCGAAGACTGCAAGTCGGCTACGCGGGCGCGCGCTGAGCAAGGGGAGAGAAGTCCCTAGGCCACCTCCGGGAAGAGGGACGCTCCAGAGCAGCTGGCACAGTCGTCTGTTGCGCACACGCACGCGCGCGCTGCGGCACCTTAAAGACTGCCAGCGTTATTGTGGCACATACGCTCGCGTGTCACAACACATCTGCTAGGCTTCAAGGCGCCAGAGGACTCTTCTTTTCTGGAAAGGATTCTTTACACCCCCTGAGGGCCGCTGAAGCGGAGGGAGTTTGCAAGCAGAACAAAATCCCACATTATCATTATTATTCTCATTCCCTCTGGGACTGTAATTCTCGGCAAGCCCGTTCACGCCACAGCGGCCACCACAGCCTTTTAAAACGCGACCGAAGCGGGGGCCAAACGGGCGGCAAAGGCGCTGGAGCGTCTTATGGCGGCGGCTGTGGTGCTAGGCTAGGACTGTTGGGGACGCCACTGCGCTGCTGCTTTGCTTCCTCGGCGGAGAAGGAGGGCTAGGCCGTGTCGCCGCCGCCGCCGCCAGGGCTTTCCCTTCTGCCGCTGCCAGACAGTGACAACCCAGCCAGGATCCCGACAACAACATGTCCGTCTTTCCCTCCCTGCTGGCTTCTTAGCGGGCGCCTCCTCCTCTCCCCGGCAGGACCCGCCCGCGGTGTGGCCTGTCCCCTCCCTCCTCGGGGAGCAGCCGGCGGCAGCAAAGCAGAGAAAGGGGAGGGTCCAGAGCGCTCGACGGGCGCACGGAGCCGGGCACCGAGCGAGCCTGGCGGCGGCCACAACGCACCCAGCGAGCCTCCTGCCGGCCGGGCTGCGGCATGTCTGAGGCTGGCGCGGCCGGGCCGGGCTCCGCCGCTGCGGCCGCAGGAGGAGGAGGAGGAAGCAGCGTCGGGGGCAGCGGCGCCGGAGCGCTGCAGCAGGGCTCCCCGGCCGCGGGAGGGTTGGCCGCTTGCGGACCCGCCCGAGCTGTTATCGCTGCAGCCGCCGCCGCTGCTACTGCTGAGAGCCCCGCAGGAGGAGGCAGTGGAGGTGGCGGTGGCGGCGGCGGCGGCCCCGGCTCGGCTCGCATCGCGGGGAAGAAGGCGCAGCTCCGCTCCGCACCCCGCGCCAAGAAGCTGGAGAAGCTGGGCGTCTACTCCGCCTGCAAGGTACCCGCCCGGCCCGGGGGTGAGGGACGAAAAACACGATAAAGATTAAGGGACGGGAGCGACGTCCGTCCGCAAACGTCGCCCTGCTCGGTTCTGTCCATAGGGGGCGCCCAAAGTTGCCGCTGCTGTTTTGCAGTTGCCGTCGGAAGAGGCGATGCGGGAGCGCCCGGCTCCGCCGCTCCCGGCTCCTTTGGAAAGCGGAGCAAATGGGAGGCCCTTCAAACGGACCGACGGGGCTGAGGTGCGTGTGCGCGCGCACGCACGCACGCACGCGTCACCGAGTGTCTTGCTGCCCGCCTTAACACTTTGTGTTAGCCTGGCAACAGGTTTCTCGGCAGGGAAGTAGAGATTTCCTGGATTTCTTCCTCCTGCGCCCAGTTTTGCTGCGTGCCTTCAAGATCACTTAATTCGGATTAGTTACCCCTGAACCCCTTAGGGTGGTCCAAAAGCGGATTCTCCCTTCACACACGCGGACACACGCCTTTTTGTTAACATCCATGAAACGGGGCTGTGGCAGTTCTAATCTGTTTTGTTGTGGAAATAGGGGCGGTAGTTATTCTGGATTAATTGGCTCAGAATGCAGTGATCAGAAGTAATATACATGCTTCAAAAGAACGGGTGTCAGGAATCAGATCTGCTTGGAAGTGAAATCATTTGGCCTTGAAATGTTTATCCTTAAGTACCACATATGTGGGACAGATTGTGGTTACTTAGCTGGTAAGGAAAAGCACTCTGCATGAGTTTAGTGCTGCTCAGTTCCTCAGTAGTGTTGTATGCCCCAGCCCTGGCACTGAAAATATATTTCAGAGCTGACTGAAATTCAGCCTTCCCTATACCTTGTCACAAGCTCTATCGGCTCTCTGTCTACAAAACTGTATCACTCAAAGCCCCGTTACCAAGCACCTCAATTTAGTTCCCTCCCCTGACAATTTGCAACACAATTGCCCGTCTTATCCCTCTCTATCCTTGCAGTTTCTTCCCCCTTAATCCCCAGTGCAAGAGTCAGACTATGTTCCTTTGTTGTAACCATTTTACATCATCCTGTGTCACCCATTTCTACATGACCCATTTCCAATCGATTGCCCTATACAATGCCCTTCCTATAACCCACAGCACCTGCCCCACTCAGTTTTGCCTGCCTAACCCTCTACTGACTACCCTCTGCAAATGGCCCTTGTGGTCCCCTCCCTTCAGCCTCCTACCTTGCCATCCCTTCTCTGTATCAATATCCCTGTAGTGCCAGGTCCACCATTTGACACATATGGTTGGTCGTAGTCTGTGTTATTTTGGAAGGAGCCTTTTTTCTTAAGTACTAGAAGGGAAGGTTTGCACAAGAGTGGAGTGGTTTGGCTTCAGTTCTCTGCACTAGTGGGAAAAGAAACCAATTTGTGGGCAGTCATATGGGGACTCAAGTCGGAGACTGCATGTCAACGAGGCAGGATGTCAGTGCATCCTTTGGTGAAGTTGATATCTAAAGAGATGGCAATAACAGGGAGACTATTGCATTTTCCAAAGACAAGAACACTCAGGCCCAGCAGGATATGCCAGCAGTTGTTTTTACTATGTTATTTGCTTGGTAAAATGGTGCCACAGCTGCTTGTCATGTGAGCACAGGATTCGGCACTGAGACAAACCGTCCTTTAAGCGCCTGCTGTGTGTGCGCGTTAAGAGATAAACAATCCCTCCTTTTTGTTTTGTTTTTTGCAAGAAAGCCATTCCAACACTCTGCATCCAGTTGTGTGCAGTGCCAGGGTACTTGGGGGAGGAGTGCAGAGAAGGAGAAGCATGGATTGGGGACTTGCTGCTGTAGCTCCTCCTGCTCTCTCCCCCCCCCCTTTCCCTCTGCCTGCTCTTGGCAACAGAGCCTTTGTTTTGACAGGATGACAGCTGAAGGAGGTGGGGACTGTGGCTTGTTCCTTCTGCAGCCTGTGGCTGACAAAAAAACAAAACAAAAAACTGGATTATCAATCATGTGAGGTCAGAGAGCTCAGCAGTCAGGGAGCACATCCCAAGGATCTTTTCTCTCTCTCTCTCTCTCTCGTTACAGTACAAAGAAGCTAGTTTAAGCGAAGTACAATTTATTATTTATTACATTTTCATTCTGCCCTTCTTCAGAGAAAGTCAAGGTGGTGTATGTGTTCCTTCCCTTTCCCATTTTATCCTGACATCAACCCTGTGAGGTAGGTTAGGCTGAGATCTGGAGATTAGCCCAAAATGAGTGGGGATTTGACCTATGGTCTCCCTGGTGCTAGTCTGACACTCTTTAACCACTACACCACGCTGGCTGTCAATGACCTGGTTCACATGTAGCATTTAACTGTAGGTTGTTTAACCCATAGTTAGTGCTGGCTGTGTGATAATTAGCAACCATGCTGCCTCCCTTGTCACTTCCACTTTCAATCAGCAACAAACCATAGGGGATTGTTGGGTTAACACCGGGTTGTTTAGCCCCTAAGCAACCCAGAGTTCTGGGTTTGGACGTCATGATAACCCAGGAACTTGGTTGAAAGCAGAAGCAATGAGTGGTGCTTGCTTGCCGCCACTTGGCTCCAAAGTTCCTGGGTTAAACAGCCCAGGAATGGTTATGACATACAAACCTACATGTATAATAATAATAATAATAATTTTAAATATATTTTAAAATAATAAGAACAATAATATGTTTAAAAACATTTGGAAGTGATGAGTACTTTTGGGTCACTTCACACACTCTTTTTAGATGTACGCTAAGATTGTTTAAGCGTACAGCTAATATTGTATTGTGTGAATGAAACACGCATATTTGTAAACAGCTGTATTATACAATTTCCACAGGGTGCCAATATTAGTGTGCCGTAGTAAAAACAACAAAGAATTTTGTGGCACCCCTAAAGAGTAACATATTTACTCTTGCATTAGCTTTCATGGATTAAATGTATTTATGTACATATTTTCGAGCAGGGGTAGGCAACATGGTGCCAACAGACCGCAGTGTGCCTTTGGACACCTTGATGCCCACCAAGGTGCCCTACCCCTCCCACTTTTTTTTTTTTAAATGACAAACTTTCTTACTGGGAGCTACAGTTGCTTCAAAGCAAAGTGAGGGCCTGTAGCTGCTCCCATCTCTTTTTTCCATGAATGCCTCTGGTTCAGAGGGGGGCTTAGAGACATTCTTAGGAAATGAAGATAGCAGGTGGCTCCAGGCCAGTGCATTCATCTGCAGTGCGCCCATGTTGTGGTGGTGCCCAGGGTAGTTTCTGAAATTGCCAAATGTGTCCACAGGCCCCCAAAGGTTGCCAAAGCCTGTTTTAGAGAGACAGGATTGGCAGCAGTCTCTTGTGCATATACGTGATGGCAAACCATGGTTTACTGCTACATAATAACTCAGAATGTTCAGTGTATGTAATGAGTGCTGTTTAGTACTTTCAGTACTCTGAAGTTTAATACTACACAAATGTTTGGTTTTTCACCGGACCTGTTTTTATTTAACAATAGCAAATGCACCCACCTTTACCTGGGTTGGAGCAGCCCTTAGTTTGATACAGTGAAGCCTTCAAGTAAAGTTACGCAGCTGTTAGAGTTCAACACACTGAATGAAGACATGCCTGCTGGCATCCCTAGGCTCACCCCCTGCCATGGTACACCCCTATAGACCCCCGAGGAAGTAGTCTGCCCACTCCATTTCCTTGAGGAGGTTTGCCCCAAAGCAGGGGGAGTGGCAGGGATATAACTCAATTGCTCAGCCTATTAATCTCTCCTATCTTCAAACTGTATGGACTGCAAAGCTGTGTGCTGGTTAGGGACGCCTGCCTCTAGTGGCTGATGGTGTTACTTAAGGTTTCAACCAATGGACACATTAAAATTAATGCATTCTAAAAAAACAACATATCCCTGAGGCACCCCCGCCCTCCAAGGTCCCCTTAGAATGCTTCCCAAGTTTCAGATGTCTAGGTTTCATGGTCTTGGTGCTATGGAGTGGACGGATGGCCTGAGAGACAGACGGAAACACATCCTTTTCCATCATTATAGATTGAAATTGCTTGGAATAAATAGCCACGTCAACATGGGATTTGGCAGCACTGAAAATCTACTTTCCAATGTACATTAACACCACAGGAAATAACTTAGACGCAGCCGCCTGATCACTGTGCTCTAAAAAGGGAAAGTAACAAATGGAGAGTTAACCTCTGTGTTTTTACCAAACGAGCAATATAAATAGAGGTATAATGTTGGTAATAATTGCATTGGCCCGGCTTGCATGTCATGGCAGTTATCGTGAATGAACCTGATAACTTTAGCTTCAGAAGCAGCTAAACCACCCACAGACCTTCCGTCTATAGTTTACTTAATGTTATGTGCAAACCATGATCTCTGGCTTGTCTCTCCCCTGACAAGCCAAGAAACAGCCCAACAGCAAACTATGGATTCTTTCTCTGGCTTCTTGGGGGAAAGACAAGCCAGAGTTCCTGGTTCACATGTTACACTAATCAAACCACAAAAGGTCCATGAGCTGTTTAGCCACTTCCATTTGTAAACAAAAAATGAGGGTTGTGATATATGAACTGGGCCATTGAGGCTGGGGTGCTAGGCAGAAAGCAACAGAATTAAATTTAATAGGGATAAATGCCAAGTTCTGCACCTAGGAAAAAGAAACCAAATGTACAGTTACAAGATGGGGGATACGTGGCTCAACAACACTACAAGCGAGAAGGATCTTGGAATTGTTGTCGATCACAAGGTGAATATGAGCCAACAATGTGATGTGGCTGCAAAGAAAGCAAATGCTATTTGGGGCTGCATTAATAGATGTATAGCTTCCAAATCCTGTGAAGTACTAGTTCCCCTCTACTCAGCACTGGTTAGGCCTCATCTGGAGTACTGTGTCCAGCTCTGGGTGCTACACTTTAAGAAGGATGCAGACAAACTGGAGAGGGTTCAGAGGAGGGCAGCGAAGATGATCAGGGGACTGGAAACAAAGTCCTATGAGGAGAGACTGAAAGAACTGGGCATGTTTAGCCTTGAGAAGACTGAGGGGAGATATGATAGCGCTCTTCAAGTACTTGAAAGGTTGTCACAGAGAGGAAGGCCAGGATCTCTTCTCAATCATCCCAGAGTGCAGGACACAGAATCATGGGCTCAAGTTACAGGAAGCCAGATTCCGGCTGAACATCAGGAAAACCTTCCTGACTGTTAGAGCAATATGACCATGGAACCAACTACCCAGGGAGGTGGTGGGCTCTCCCACACTGGAGGTGTTCAAGATGAAGCTGGACAGCCATCTGTGAGGGATGCTTTGACTTAGATTCCTGCATTGAGCAGGGGGTTGGACTTGATAGTCTTATAGGCCCCTTCCAACCCTACTATTCTATGATTCTATGAGACATCAAGAGCTAGTTAAATTAGCAGAACAGCACAATATTTAAAAGCGGTATAAAGTATTTTAAATGAATGTATGTATGTTCTTTGGTACTCTGTAATGCACCATGTAAACCGAGGGCATTATATATACTAGGGGTCCCCAACCTTTTTGGACCCTTCAGCACATTTGGGAATTTGAGAAATGGTTGTAGGCATCAAAATGTCTCCCACATAATGGCTGCCGTGGGGGCCTGGCTAATCAAAAGTGAACTAAAGAGGTGGTGGTGGTGGGGAGAAATAGTAAGGCTAGATGCTGGGGGGGAGGGGGAAATAGCAAGGCAAAGGGGTAGAGGGGAGGAAAAGGGCAAGGCTAGAGGCTAGGAAGGGAGAGAAAGAAGACAACCCTAACACTATACAGGGTTTTTATTTAAACATTTTTTGAAGGGTGCATGGAATGGAGAGTTTCATGGATGCTGTTGAAGTTTCCTGTAAGTGCCATGACTCCCACAGGCACCGAGGCGGGGACCCCTGATATATACAATGTGTGTGTGTGTGTGTGTGTATGTACACACACACACTCACCATATATACCATGCCATCAGCATGCATACATGGTGCTTTACAGAGTACATAAGGACAGTTTCTTGCCCCAAGGAGCTTCCAATTTAAAATCTGACACAGTGGAAACAGCATACGAATCAGTCTCTCCCAATTGCTGTTATGTGTCTAATATTCCAGCAAACATTTTTGGTGTGAATGGTGAGTGTTTGCTAGTATTTGCAACCCCTCTTGCCTGCTACTCTGATGCCGTTTCTCTTCTTTAACTGCTTCATTTGGTCCCTGGGATTGTGATCCCAGACAGCTGGGGATCATGTAACATGATGACATAATGATGGCATATGGCCAGTTTGATTTGCCTGTGTGGCAAAGTCATGAAGCCAGTGCAAAGTGAAGCCAATGCTTTCTGCCCTGAAGTCAATTCAGAACACGGGGAGAAAGCATTGCCTTCATTCTGAATAGGTGCCAGGGAGAGAGCCATATTAAAAACATTTTCAGGCCCCCTCCCAATAGTTGTTTGAAGGGGGGCATATTTTTTGGCATAGGGTTGAAAATGTTTGAAAAATATACCCCCTTGGGGCGTAGCATTACTTGCAAACGTTACATTCCATAGGAGGAAATGGCAAACACTGATCAGGGTTCAAATTTGTGTTGTGTTATGAACTCATAGAAGTGAGATACTTCATTGGATTGTTGTGAGGGAACAAAATAAGAAATACTTTGTACACTTGCAGCCTACTTCTAAACATGTTTATTTAAAAGTAATTTATATTGGCCCTGTTCATGTGTAATGGCGGCACATTGTGGTAAATTAACCCAAGATTTGTTGCGGGACATGCTGCTGTCTTTTTGAATATGCAACCTCTGATTAGCCCAATTGAAGGTTGTTCCATGGCGTGCAAACCCAGACACTATGGGTTAATCATGGGTTAAACAACCCAAAGTTAACCTAACAACTAATTATGTGAGAACTGGGTTATGTAGGAACCAGGTCGTTACATGAGAACTGTGTCACTGAATTGAGTATGATTGAAGTATGATACAAAGTATGATTGAAGCCTTTAAATGCTGTAGTAGATGTGCTGAGATACAGAGGTGCTCATAAGTTTGGGCAGTGACACCCCCAGTTGTGTAGACATTGTGTCTACCCCAGTTGTGAAGACATTGTGAATCTACACAATGGATTTCATTCCTCTCTGATCTGAGTGGTTAAATGTGAGATGCCTCTAATGCTATTCCTAATTTTTTTGGGAATACCCAAGGCTAAATGTCAAGTCAGGAAATCCTTTCAAACTGTTTCTTTGTAGGCTAAAGTGAAAGCAAGAAAAATTAAGGGCTGCTGTTTCTGTTTTGTAACAACTGGCAGGCATTTGTATGTATTTGTGCAATGCCTGCAAAAGATTTGGAAATTCAAATGATAACAAATGATAACGGAAGGTTTACTTTATTTGTCTTGGCTTTGGCTCTTTTGGGGGTTGATTTCAAAAGTTCTCAGATATGAAAATTTAGAGTATCTGCAATCATGCATTAAACATAAATGCTGTTGGAAATGAACTATCTGTCTGTCTGTCTGTCTGTCTGTCTGTCTAATCTTGTACCTTGTATCCTGTTCATTTGGCAGCAGCCATTAGGATGAAATATATTAAATATTAATCTTTTCAACTTTGTTACTTGCTTACTCAGTATTAAGACTTAATACAATAAAGACAATTATGACTAAAGGGACAGGACAATTCAGAGGGGATTGTGGTAGCAGGGAAGTGGTTGAATGAGTTAGCTTATTGATGGAAATTGTAGGCCAGAACATCTGGAGTGCCACAAACTGCCTGGTTCTGGCATGTCTGGGGACACAGGAATAAGCCTGAAGATAAGTCTTTCCCAAGGAGAAGTTGTGAGATATCGCAAAGACAATTTACTTTTGAAAGTGCTTCAAACAAACAATGTCCACTGATTCTGTTCTGGCTTTTTAGTAGTTTAAAACAGAGGACGTATCAGTAAGATTTTTCAAAATGTATGCGGAGAATGACAAGTGTCTCCTGAGGAAGGAAATACATTTCTGAAATGTGTCAGGCTTATTAAAGTATTTTCAGGCGCCTGAGAATATCTTCTCTCTTGTTTTTTGACACAACTTGTGCCTTTCCCCATCGTTGGTTTTGTGATCTTGAAAGCAGGCCACATGACTTGTAACTCACCAAACTGAATATAACCCACCAGCCATGTATTGTAGCTTGCAAGATGCTTGGCAACCATCTCCTTCCCTCATTTTTGCAGTTCTGAAAAGAAATTTAAAAAATGGGAGGATTATTAAAGTCCTGGTGGGCTGCGACATGGCTGGTGGGATGTGTTTGGCTTGGTGGGTCACAACCTTTACAGGCCTCCCTAAAGGGCCAATACTTTTCTTTTTGTAAAAAATACATATTGCCACATGGAAACTACACATTACTACATGTGTTTGCTGGAAGTGACAGATGGCAGGGAGATAGAGTGTAGTTATGCCAACACAGGCCTTTTGTCATCCAGTTGGACTTATTTCTGGCTTTGAGTTATGGGTGGGGGTGGGGGATAGTTAATTCACTCCCACATTTGAGTGCCCAAACAGTTCATGGAACTGCCCTCTGAACATGTATGTAGCGCCACTCCTCTTTCTTCCTTCAACTCACTTCTCAAAACCTGACTGTTCCACATGGCCTTTGGCTTATCTCCATTCTGCTCATTCCCAACAGTAGCCATATTTTCAAGAAGGCTATGTTTGCACATCACACTAAACCAACCTTCCCCAACCTGGTGCTTGTCAGATATGTTGACTACAATTCCCCACATCTCCTGCCAGCATGACCAATGCTTGGTGATTAACTGTAGTTAATCTTAACTATGATTAGTTTAAACAAGCCAGCTTCAGCAACTATGGTTTGAGGTTGGCTTGTTTGAAACTAACCATAGTTAATGTTAACTAGCTTGTTTGTCCAGATGATGTGACAAAGTGCAGTTAAGCATAGGTGGAACTGGAAGCTTTCTAGTGTCTCTCAGCTTTGTGGGAGGAGAAGAAAGGGGAGCATGAAAGCCCGAGGCTTGCTATGGCTTGTTTCTGCATGCTAAACTATGGTTTAGCACAGTTTTCTTGAACTTGGTGGCTTGCAGATGCTGGGGGTGCTGGGAGACTACAACTCCCAGCACCCCCAGCTGGCATGGACAATGGCATACCCACATTCTTCTCTCCCTACCTGTGTCTCCTCTTTCCTTCTATTATTTCTCTGTCTGTTTTAGATTGCAAGCTCATCAGGAGCAGGGGCCAGTCTATGTTGCCTTTGTAACTGGAAGTCACCTTGTACACCAGGGGTGGGCAGAAAGTAGATCTCCATATGTTTTGGACTTCAACCTCCAGCATTCCAGCACGGGCCATGCTGGCAGGGGCTTCGGGGGTTGGAGTAAAAAACATCTGGATATCTGCCTTCTGCCCATCCCTGTTGTACACTGATGGTGCAGTATAAATAAATTACAACATCAGTCATGATACTGTTCCTGAACAAAAAGAACTGTATACAGAATATGATAAAAGGCAGTGCATAAGTATATTTATCCCAGTCCATGTTGGGAATCTCACACCTTCATCTACTTTCTGATCCTGATGGTGAAGAAAAATAACTCCTAACAATTTTTATATATTAGTAAGTGATCCACACTTTTTAAATATGTGGATATGAAACTGTGAACAAACAAGCGATGTGAGTCTTGGAGGTGACCAGAAAGTGGATGACAGTGGGCGAAATTTTCTTGGAAAAACAGAGTAATAAAAATAACCACACATACAATGCCTCCTGCACTTTTACCAGGTCCCTTTCCATCATTTTTAATGGCATTCATTTAGCTGTGTGAGCATAATACAAAGAACGTGCACAAAAGTTGACAGTTTTAATCATTATGAACAGAAAAAACTCAGCCACACTTGTATGTTCATGGTGTGCTCTGTAGGCACTAGTCTCATACATTTGAATGAAGTGAACACACAAATATTTATAATCTTGCTCAGCATGACATGTCACAAAAGAATTCAAACTTGGGATGCTTACGTAGAAAGAAATAGCACTCGTCCATTAACATCCATTAGACTTTTAATAAAGATGCAGGAGGGGACCCTCCCCCCCATCCATACTTGTGTTATAGAATGAGAGGTGACAAGAATTCTCAGAATCAGATCTTTAACTGCCACTTCCTAAATGCTCAAAATTCTTCACATATATCTTTTCAGGACTTTTTCACTCACACAAAAGGAGAATAAAAGCTTCTGTGTACATTTTTGACTGAAGCTCAGTTTCCCATTGGCTCATTTTGCACATTACACTAACCTGGGCCTTCCAGTTGTTTTGGACTACATTTCCCATATGCCATGGCCAGTATGATCCATAGGCACAGATGATGGAATTTATAGTCCAAAACAACTGGAGGATACAAGATTGCGGGGGGGGGGGGAGCTGTGCTACATCATAGTTTAAATGAGAATGAGCGTTGGAATTGTGCCCTCTCTCATCCCTTCATTCAGCAAATAGGATTTAGCAAGTGGTTCAATCTTTACCAGGGTGAATGATCCCTCTCTAATTCATTTCTTGGCTCCCTTAGAGCTAAGGAAGGCATTTACAGAACTATGCTTCCAGACTATGCCTTCGGCATACCTGGATAGAAAGTATACAAGTGTTCCACCATGCCAACGCCTTTGTATATGTGGGGTTCCACAAACAGGGGACATTATTTATTATGTGTGTGCGCACGCGTGTGTGTGAACTGTATAGCAGTCCTAGGAAAAGGGTTCTTGCACCTTTGCTGGGAGGAATGTCTGATAGAACGTTGACTGAGCAGTTGTACAAACTACTTGTAGATATGGATCCTTATGTAACTAATCAAGTAGCCTTATTTGCAGTGGCTGCTAAAATATTAGAGCAACGGTCCTAAAAACTGTTGCTGTAGATTCTGCACACGAGGAACTG
Source organism: Heloderma suspectum (assembly GCF_057233095.1). NCBI lineage: Eukaryota > Metazoa > Chordata > Lepidosauria > Squamata > Helodermatidae > Heloderma > Heloderma suspectum. The sequence goes on along the minus strand of NC_139462.1, from coordinate 173,671,801 downwards.
ATTTGAGCGGCTTGTTCAACCCTTTTTTCTGTAATTGTCTCTCTTTTGTTGTGGCAGCAAAATTGTAAGAACCTGTGGTTATATATAATAAAATAAACTGAAATCATAGTTTAAATGAGAGTTTGCACTCTTGGGTCCCCTCTCCTCTTCAGGAGTGGCTATGAGGAGGAGATCAGAAGCTTTCACTTTCACATTTAAACTAGCCAGTGTTCCTTGTTATGTCCAAACTCAGAGGAACTCTAGTTGGTGTAAACAAGCCAAAATCATACTGGGGTTAGGACCGTAGGAAGCTGCCTTATACCAAAACTATCTAGCTCAGTCCATCTAGCTCACTAGCCCATCTAGCTCAGTATTGTCTACAGCAACCTTCAGCAACATGGTGCCCTCCAGATATTTGGACTACAACTCTCATAGTCCCTGACCATTGATCATGCTGACTGGGGATGACTGGAGTTGCAGTTCAAATAATCTGGAGGGCCCCAGAGTGGGTATGGCTGGTGTACGCTGACTAGTTGTGGGCTCTCTGGGACTTCAGATAGGAGTCTTCCCAGCCCTATCTGAAGATGTCAGGAACTGAATCTGGGGCCTTTTGCATGCAGATCATGTGCTCTATTACTGAGTTACAGCCTTTCCCTGATGCTGGCTTGTTAACAAACCCTAGTTTACCTAAGCACAGTTCACCGAGTACAGTTGTAATTGTGAACTCTAGGTAGTTTTGAAAGTAGGGAACTGTGGATTATCCTAACTCTTAGTTAAAGCAAATGAAGATCAAACTGTATTTTGAAATCCTGGTTTATTAATTAAATAGGGTTAGTATAAACCACAGTTCTCTGACTTCATATGTAATGAATATGAAATGAAATTATTCAAAAGAGAAAACAGGAAGAGGAATGGATGCACCCAAGGCTTGTTTCTGATTATCTAGCTCATGAGCCATGGTACTGTAGCTCTCTGATACAGACCATCGTTATTTAATATATCCCCCTTGTTATTTGTATATCAGTCTCAATGGAAATTAAAGCTGTCACAAACTGCTGCAATATCTAAGCTTATTCAAGGACATCACATTTTTAAGAGATACATCAGTTATACAGAGATAGTGATCCTGAGAGCTCCTTTGGGCAAGACTCCCGTGCCGGGAACCTTTTGAGGTTCCCTCCCCCAACAGCAAAATTAAATCTCACTTTGGTGCTTCATCACCAACTCATTTTGAAACTCCCTGGGTCTCAAGAGCAGCCTGCCAAGCAATACAGTCCCTTCTGTGCTTTTGGACCTGGATTCACATGTCTCTGGACCACAGCCAAAATGTTACTGCATTAATCTTCCTAATTATTAGCACTCCATTGTTTACTATTTATTTAAAGAAAGGGCAGTAGATAAAATTAGATGTGGCAAATATATAGATTAATCACAACAGCCTTTGAGAGTAGAATATATAATCAAGAATCCATATCTTGTATTAAAGCATACCATTAGAAAAATGTTCGTCTTAAAACAAATCCATAGTCATTTATTTTCCGGTGTGGGCTAGTCACAAGAGCCTGGTCTCCTAAATGATTAGAGTTTTAGTTCAGGGAATGTAATAATACAAAGTTATGTAATGATCCTGAAGTTAATTGTTAAATTATAGAAAGCAACAACACACACAGCATTGGATATTGTTCTAGTTTAGTAAGAAGAATGCTCCTACATTTACCAAGGTTTGGTGTCCACCGATACATCTAGGCAACCTGGCTCCCTCCAGATGTTTTGGATGAATCCCATAAGCTCCTCCCAGCATACTGTGATGGAGTGAGAACTCATCTCAGGGAGCCATTTTCAGCAGCGGTTCAAATGTTCAGCGTAATCACCCTTAGCTTGAGCATAGCTAATTTTACTTCATTAAAAGACCGGTGGACACTGCTCAAGCCAAATGAAGACTGTGGAGTAAAATAAACTATAAGCATACAGAGCCCTTCTCTCTCTCTCTCTCTCTGTATATATATAATTTGTATAATGTTATATAATGTTGCCTCTTCCAAGAAACTAAATATTTTAGTTGCTTTCCCCAACTCCCTCTCAGTACTCTTAAAGTTTTCAAGGAGGTAATTTCATACATTCTTTTTTTAATGAAAAGCAGAAGAGTGACATTTTATCAAGCACTGGAGTCAGAGAAAACATTGCAAAAGGTTCAAAGCCGCTCAACAGGATGTAATTTAAGCTTCTCAGGAATGTTCACTGACTATTGAGTGCAAAATATGTTCACTGCTGGGGTCAAGAACGGGAGGCATATGTTTCAGCAAGATTGTTGGATTTTAATGTTATTTGCTGCCTTTGAAAGCAGTTTGGAAGTTTCTGTTGGTTCAAAATACAACCACTTTCTCATTAGCTAGGGGAAAGATGGGAGCACCTGTGCTGAAAGAATTGCACTGGCTTCCAATTTATTTCCCAGCGGAATTCAAAGTGCTCATTGCAACCTTTAGATGGGTCTGGAATACCTTAGGAAGTGTATGGGCTTTCGTGTGCTCTAAGGTTGGCAGCGGAGGTCTTGCTCCAGGTCCCTTCTTTGAACCCAAGATTGATTGTGTAAGAAGAATTAGCTAGAGGTGGGGTGGGCAACATCCAGAGGCCAGGGGGCTACATTCCCCCCCCCCAAGTGTGTGCAGCATGGCAGGAGTGGGGGGAAAGCTGCAAAATAGCCCGTTTTAAAAGGACAAAGCAGCGGTTTGGCACCAGAATTCAGCAGCATGACGGCGGTGATTTTTGGAGACAGACCTCCCCTTTAGCTTTTAAAAACGGGGCTATTTTTCAGGGGGGGGGGTTACTGCTGGTGCAGCACCAAATTGTGGTGGTGATGGTACAGCAGGGGAGGACCTGCAAAAAAAGTCCGGGGGGGGGGTGCATGCCGACCATTGGCCATGTGTTGCCCATCCCTGAGCTAGAGTTATAAATAAAGCAGAGAGCAGCAACAAATGCATGTTACTGTAGGAGGATTGGTATTCATTCCAAGCAGTTTAGCTCTCCTGACTACAATATTGGTACATCTGCCTGTTTGCATTTCTGATGCTAATTATTGTGCAACAGTACATTTTTTGTTGTAGATACTTTAAGGATTTTAGGTTCTGGGATAATTATGTTACAAATGATACAAAGTGTTTGCTGGTATCTGGCTGATTCATTTTGTGTGTTTATCACAAAGGCTTTTAAATTTGTTTTTGCTTATTGCCATGATCGATACAGCATATCTACAGACCACTTAATATTTACAGACCATGGCAGCAACACCCCCCCATGTTTTCTTTACAAACAGGCATACTTAGGAAAAACAAACATTCATGCACACACATAGCCCACACCAAGGGCAGGCAAATATGTGAAGACATTGTGGTGTTCCACAAATCTTCCATGGTGCATATGCAAATGAAAAAAAAATGAAACCATTATCGGAAGTGTTGCTTTAACACAATTTCCAAATGTATTCTGTTCTGGCACATAAAATGTGCAGCTTCAAGTGCTTCTACTGCTAGAACCTTTAAAGTGGGTGGTGAGAAAAATCAGACATTAGGGGAGTGAATTCCTGATTTCCCGAAACTTGAAAATGCTTTTTCTAAGGTTGCATAATCATAGATTGTGATGTGTGGGAATTGCTGTGTAGTACAATTAGTATGCAGACCAGCATATTACTAACACAACTTATTTAGTACAGGCTATTGCAAAGTGAATGGGAAACAGTATTTTGCCATAATGTGTTACAAAGGCTCTGATGTTGCATGTTGTTATGTATTTCATTATAAAAGATATTGAATTACTTCAGTAGTGATACCAGGTTTTGTCCATTTGTTATGTTTGGGATAGAGATCCTCAAGGACCTCAGAGAAAATTCAGGGATTAATGTTACATTTTTGGAATTTTTCAGTATTTCTGTGTCTGTAATAATAGAAGGGTGAGAAAACACTGACTTGTATCATGAATACTGTAGATTAATGGTTAGGTGCACGAGACCACATGCAGTGTGGTTCATTACATATATGTTTATTTAGCATATTTGTATGCCACTTTTCTACAGCATACTATACCCAAAGCAGTTCACAATAAGCACTAATTTATCAAAAAGACAACATTTGAAAGAGACAGTTTGTTTGTTTGTTTGTTTGTTTAGTGATTTATTGCATTTCTATATTACCCAGTAGCCAAAGCTCTCTGGGCAGTTCACAACAATTAAAATTATAAAACATAATATAAAAGTTTAAAACTACAGTATTTTTTTAAAAAAAAAACACATAGCAGCTGTGCAAAAATTTAAAATACAGTAACAGATTTCAAACAACAGAAACTGAAAGGCTAAAATGACTAAAATCCCTGGGAAAATAGGAAGGTCTTTACCTGGTGCTGAAAAGACCACAATGTAGGCACCAGGTGAGCCTCTCTGGGAAGCTCATTCCACAACTGGGGCACCACAACAGAAAAGGTCCTCTTCTTAGTAGCCACGCACCTCACTTTCTTTGGTGGGGGCTGCCGGAGAAGGACCACTGAAGATTAACTTAGGGTCTGAGCGGGTATATATGGAAGGAGACGATCCTTCAGGTAACCCGGCCCCAAGCTTTTTAGGGCTTTGAATGTTAATACCAGCACTTTGAATTGTGCCTGGACATGGACTGGCAGCGAGTGCAGATGGAAAAGTACTGGCATAATATGATCACATTGGCCAATCCCTGTTAACAGTCTCACTGCCCTATTTTGAACTAGTTGAAGTTTCCGGACCGTTTTCAAAGGCAGCCCCACATATCAGTAATCCAGTCAAGAGGTTACCAGAGCATGGATAACTGTAGCTAGGCTACCTCTGTCCAGATAACGATGTAGTTGGTTAAAAAACATATCACTAAAAATTCAAAGATAAAAACAATTCGATAGATGTAAAAGCAATTCAATATTACAATGGTACTAGTGCAGAACAAACTCAGAATTAACAACCCCAAATGAACAAAGGATAAAGAGAACCCATACTACTTATACTGATCTTTCCGAACTCTGAGGGCCCAGAGCAGCCTGGCTAAATACTGTTCAGATGGGATGGAGAATTCTCACCAGGCTTGGGACCTCACAGCCCTCTCTCTTATCTCTCCTTTAGAGGAGACTGATAGCAGTAAAAGGGAAGAGCTGGCAGGGCTGGGATCAAAGGTAGGCATGATCAGGCACCTGCTGAGGGCCCACATTCTGGTAGGGGCCCACTGGCAAGAGTGCCCTGGACTTGCTCCTCCTCTTCTCCATTGCAACCTGCTTGTTCCACTGCCTCCTGCTATGGTCTAGACAACGGTGGTGGTGATAAGGGGAACAGTAGATGCCATGGCTTACTTGCTCACTGGCTCTCTACCTGTCAACCAAGCAAGCAGTAGCAATGATGGGAAAGAGGAGGAAGAGCAATATCAGCTGGTGACAATGGTGGTAGTCTCACGGAGGGAGGGCCCCCACTGAGGGGCCTTGCCCTCAAAAACCTGGAGTTGGCATTGAGAGCTGGGAACAGCAGCGATGGGAAGTCTTCCCCCAGATATTCCAACTGCTAGTCCAGGTCCTACTGCACTGGACAAATGAGCTTTCAATTACTATTCTACTTCTTTCAGCCAATGCGTCTTCCACAGCATATGTACAGCTGTCCCATGGGAACTGCTCACTTTCTAAGTAATCCTTTTGTAAATAAAACATACTGCACTGTAGGCATCTGTATATAATGGATTAGATCCAGAGTAGCCATTCCATGAACGGAGCGGGCTGTGATCCAGCAGAGGCTTCTGCTCATGGACTGGGGAGGGCATTTTCACCCATTCATCTTCCAGCCTTGCACATCACCTCCTACCGTGTTCAGAGGGTCCTCCAACTCTTTGGAGCAGATTTTTGTGGGGCACAGGAGGCTGCAGGGAGAATGAGAGAAAATTGCCTTTCCCCCTTCTGCTCACAGAATAAGCAAGAGCATTCTGTATGCCGAACACCACTCAATGAACCTCTGGATCCAACCCAATATCTGTGTATGTATGTGTACATGTGTATCATATTCATATATAAATATAAATAAAAGAAAGAAAGGTAGGTAGGTAGACTAACTACAGACTAAGGGTATATATTTGGGTTTAACTGGGTTGTATTTGCTGAAATGGTTTTATTCTTTGCTAATGGTTTTATCTTGGTTTTAGTCCACACTGTTTTTGTTCTTTGATTTAATGCTTGTATTTTATGTTTTTAATGTATACTACCCAGAGAACTTTGGTTACTGGGCAGTTAAATAAAATAAAATACACACACGCACACACGTATATATATTACAGAAAACAAGAAAATAGCTGTGTTGTAGGAATATGAAAACTCTACTTTGCTAAGATTTCTAGTAATGTACAAAACATTTACATTATTCAAACTCATAGAATTTCTGTCTCTTTCTCTCACCCATGTTTTTTAAATTACAGGCTGATGAATCTTGTAAATGTAATGGCTGGAAAAACCCTAACCCACCTCCTACTCCACCCAGGGCAGATCTGCAGCAGGCAGTTGTGAGTCTTATGGAACCATGTCGTAGCTGTAATCATGCACTAGGTAGGCTTTGCAGCCATTTCTTCTGGAATGCCTGTATATTTATTTTAAGTTACAAAGGCTCAGGAAAGGTGAATTAAACAAACAAACAAACAAACCTATGTCATTACAATGTTCACAACATGTACATACTTCCAAACACGTACATGAAAAACACACCCTGCGTGGTATATCTGAAAGTATGCTACAGCTGAGAATAGTAAAAAAACAGAAGACCAGATATTCAGTAATTCTGCAGAGGCACAAAATTGTAACAGGACACAGTTCAATTATTAGAAGTCTCTTCTAGATAGTTATGTGCTACCCAAAGAGGTGATATATCTGTTTTTCAAAATGGTTTTATTCTCTATATGTCATTTTATTCTCAGAGAAAATTATAATTAAATTAGAATCATGATTCTTATTGTTACAGTTTATTCACAATTTTAAATAAATTACTGACTGGAAAAAAAACTAGTAAAATAAGTAAAGAAATGAACTGTAAGTATGTTCAAGTAGAATGTCATAATTTATGGTGCACGTTTCCCTGATGCTGTCTATGCATTGGGAAGGGAGCTGGTGTGGGTAGAAGTGCAATCATAGCTTTTATTTTTAAAATGCTTCAATATATTGCAGCTCTCAGTTTCTGCATTCAGGATTACTCCACGTGTTACAGAATTCCTACCCAGAAGCCTCATCTGTATATAATTCCTGTATAGGAATTATTATGAAACCGACTTGTTGATTGTAATGTGCAACAATCTTACCTTTACCACCCCCACCACCCCCAGTATGTACAGTTTTTGGGAAGCTATGGCTGTGTTTGCACATCATGGTAAGCCATCAATCCTGCCTTAATGAACTATGATATGTATGAGCAGTGTGTTGATACATGCGGCCTGATTGCTCCTGCTTTGCTCCTCCCTTCACACAGGTGGGAAAACAAATCAGGAAGCTGCAACTAAACATAGCTTCCTGTTACATCTGATCAGGGGTCTATGGTTAACTGCTTCCAAACAAGCCAGGATTGGAAGTCAGCTTTAGAGCCAGGATTCTTAAAGCCAACATACATTCATCAACCAACTTCAAACCCTGGTTTAAAGTTGACTTTTAATCCTGGCTTGTTTGGGAGCAATTAGCCATGGGTTTCAGTTGTAAAAGGAAGCTATGCACAACTGTGGCTTCCTGGCTTGTTTTATCTGCTTGTGCAGAAGGAGTAGTGAAGTGGGAGCAAACAGGCTGCTTACACCAGCATGCTGGTATTGCACGTCATGGTTTAATAAGCCAGTATTCATGGCTTACTGTGATGTGCAAACATAGCTGGTGGCTTATTGTGATAATATAGGGTAGCATCCAATGTTAGTCCTATGTAGGGTAGACCCACTGAAATGAATTGGACTTAAGTTAGTCATGACTTAAGTCCAATTCATTTCAGTGGGACTGCTCTATGTAGGACTAACATTGGATACTACCCATAGGGCCAGTGAAACAATGGATTTGTATATATTTAGTTAGATCTACAGAGACTAAATGACTTTGAATCTGAACTGGTATAGAAATTTCTCATTCCTTCCTCTCCCCTTTACAAAGAAAAATTAAAATATTGAGGATAGGAGCTGAGGACAGAAGCAACCGAAGTGTCTCCACAGTTCAAACCATGCTGTCATTAGAATGACAGTGTAACTAATTTCCCAATTAGCCTCCTGCTGTTAGATAGTTATAACTGCCATTTATTATGCTTTTAAGACATTGAAACATTCACTTTTCTCAAGTTCCCTTGGCCATACTTGTAAGCTAGCAAAGAATTTTGCCCACATAACTTTGGATGGGTTATTAATATACAGCCATTGTGCATTCTGAAGGCATCCTGTTGACATTAAGTAGAATGATCCATTCAAACTATTAGTTACCCCTGAGATTATGGATCCTCTTCTGCAGATGCCTGAAAGTAAGAAATCTCACATTGACAGTACCGTTAGGGCACATTTAGGGACTCCTCACATCTCTAAACTGTTAGCCAGATTACTCTCCTGCCAGTATATATATATATGTAGATCTCTCATCTTTGAATTTATTAGGAACATTCGCACAGTGAAGATATAGATACAACCTTTGTGTCACGTGAAATTCAAAGGAAGAGCAAGGAAAGGGCACAAATTGAGACCCTACTACTCTGCTGTTTGTTTGTTTTTAACATAATGGTTGATAATACAGCTTTCACTGTTACAAATAAAGGCTTTAGGTTAACACAACGAGGGGAAAATCTGAAGAAACTATTTGGAGTGGATGTTATTGGTGAATAGCCTCTAACATGGAAAGGAATGGTGGTGCTAAGTGATTTTCAGACCCATAGCGATCCTACCAAATTTTAACTGAAGTGTGGTTACAAAATTTGTCTAAGGTTTCACCTGTAAGAAAATAAAAAAAAAGATGAATGGGCCAGATCCGGCTTATCTATGTCAGTTGGCCATTCCTGAGACAGGGCATTCTGTAAGGCGCTTTTGCTTGCTCAGTCCTTTTTTGGTAAGCTTTAGATGTACTTGTTTGTTTTAGCTGCTCACGTTTCACATTTGGAGAATGTCTCTGAAGAAGAAATGAACAGGCTGCTGGGGATTGTGCTGGATGTTGAGTATCTTTTCACCTGTGTTCACAAAGAAGAAGATGCAGATACCAAGCAAGTCTACTTCTACTTGTTCAAGGCAAGTTGCCATGTTTGTTTCCTGGAATAAATTCAGTGCTGCTGCCCTGCATAAACCATACATAGTAGTGGCAAACCATAACCGCAAACCAATCCTGTTTTGCTAGCAACTTTCTTTAGTTCTGTCCACATAGCCTTCTCAACCATAGAGGTCATGTGTTAAGTGGGAAAAAGAGAAGCATAAATAACTTGTGATCTGCTGTGAAATGGAAACTCATGATTTGACCCATGTGAGATCCATCAGCCCCAGATGGTTTTTCCATTTCCAAAATGCTGCTGTGGAGATGGTCCTTATTTACTTGCCTTTGTTTTCTCTGTATACCAGTAATCTGGCCCAGCCTTCCCCAACCTGGTGCCCTCCAGATGTGTTGAACTGCAACTCCCATCATTCTCAGCCAGCACGGCCATTACTGTGAGGATAAAATTGGGGTTGGGGTGGGAGTGGAATAACCATAATAATAATCCACCCTGAGCTCTTTGCCTTGAAGAGAAGGTGCAATAAAAATATCATAAATAACTAGATAATTTCATTTTTATTTAAAGTAATTAATCTTTTCTTTTTTAAACCCCCTCTTTTCCACAGCTTTTGAGGAAGTGTATATTACAGATGGGGAAACCTGTTGTAGAAGGATCTTTGGAAAGTCCCCCATTTGAGAAGCCAAGCATTGAACAGGTAAAGTACATACATGGGAATCTCCTATCTGTGTGATTCTACTTTTATCTGGCATTTATTTAAAATGATATCAGGGCTTCTGGAAATATGCAAATATAATTTCCTTATGTTGATAGGAAGGAAAGCTGAATATTTGAGGTTTACATTAGGCTAGCCTCCTCCTTTTTTTCATGCCAGCAGGCATTGTAAATCAGTTGCGTGTATTTCAGAATTCAACTTGCACTTTCACCTGAATTTGTTGTCGTTCAGTCGTGTCTGACTCTGCGTGACCCCATGGACCATAGCACGCCAGGACTTCCTGCCCTGTGCTCTCTCCCGGAGTGTGCTCAAGTCCATATTCATTGCATTGGTGATGCTATCTAGCCATCTCATCCTCTGCCGTCCCCCTCTCCTTTTGCCTTCAATCTTTCCCAGCATCAGGGTCTTTTCCAGGGAGTTTTCTCTTCGCAGTAGGTGGCCAAAATATTTGAGCTTCAGTTTCAGTATCTGTCCTTCCAATGAGCAGTCAGGGTTGATTTCCTTTAGGATTGACTGACTTGACCTCCTTGCAGTCCAGCGGACTCATAAGAGTCTTCTCCAGCACCACAGTTTGAAAGCATCGATTCTTCGGCGCTCAGCCTTCCTTATAGTCCAGCTCTCACAGCCATACGTTGCTACTGGGAAAACCATAGCTTTGATTATACGAACCTTTGTCGGCAAGGTGATGTCTCTGCTTCTGATTATGCTGTGTCGTTTCGCGATAGCTTTCCTCCCAAGGAGCAAGCGTCTTTTAATTTCATGGCTACAGTCACCGTCTGCGGTGATCTTGGAGCCCAAGAAAATAAAATCTGTCACTGCTTCCATTTCTTCCCCTTCTATATACCAGGAAGTGATGGGGCCAGATGCCATGATTTTAGTTTTGTTAATGTTGCATTTCAAACCTGCTTTTGCACTCTCCACTTTCACTCTCAACTAAAGGCTCTTTAGATCCTCTTCGCTTTCTGCCATTAGGGTGGTATCGTCAGCTTATCTGAGGTTGTTGATAATTCTCCCTGCAATCTTAATTCCGACCTGTGATTCATCCACCCCGGCGTTTCTCATGATGTACTCTGCATATAAATTAAATAAGCAGGGCGACAGTATACAGCCTTGTCGTACTCCTTTCCCAATTTTGAACCAATCGGTTGTTCCATGTCTGGTTCTTACTGTTGCTTCTTGACCCTCGTACGGGTTTCTCAGGAGACAGGTAAGGTGGTCTGGTACTCTCCTCTCTTTAAGAATTTGCCACAGTTTGTTGTGATCCACACAATCAAAGGCTTTAGCATAGTCAATGAAGCAGAAATAGACGTTTTTCTGGAATTCTCTTGCTTTCTCCATGATCCAGCGAATGTTGGCGATTTGATCTTTAGTTCCTCTGCCTCTTCAAAACGTACTTCTGGTAGTTCTCAGTTCACATACTGCTTGTAGCTTGTAGGATTTTGAGCATAACCTTGCTGGCATGTGAAATGAGCGCAATTGTATGGTAGTTTGAACACTCTTTGGCATTGCCCTTCTTTGGAATTGGAATGTAAACTGACCTTTTCCAGTCTTGTGGCCACTGGAGTGTTCCAAATGTGTTGACATATTGAGAGCAGCACTTTAACAGCATCATCTTTTAGGATCTTAAATAGCTCAGCTGGAATACTGTCATCTCCGCTAGCTTTGTTGTTAATAATGCTTCCTAAGGCCCACTTGACTTCATTCTCTAGGATGTCCGGCTCAAGTTCAGTGACCGCACTATCATGGCTTTCAGGGACATTAAGATCTTTCCTGTATAGTTCTTCTGTGTATTCTTTCCACCTCTTCTTAATCTCATCTGCTTCTGTTAGGTCCCTGCCTTCTTTGTCCTTTATCATGCCCGTCTTTGCACAAAACGTTCCCTTGAGATCTCCGATTTTCTTGAAGAGATCTCTAGTCTTTCCCATTCTATTGTTTTCTTCGATTTCTTTGCATTGTTCATTTAAGAAGGCCTTCTTGTCTCTTTCACCTGAATATGTAATAATTATTTTTAGTTTAAGTAGTACTTATTTTAATGTATTCTTTTGTACATGTCTGCAGAGAGGTCTTTGTTCTTTAGTTCAGTGCCCCTGGAAATTGGATGGAAAAAGCATCTTGTAAATTGGAAAATCCACCATTAGCAATACAAAGGAGGAAGTTTAAAAGGAATCCAGTAGATGATAGCAATTTGTATCACTACAAGACCCTAGGTAGGTAGCTGATATCTTTAGAAACCAAGGTCCTGATTCAGGAAGGTAACTATTGTTATTAGCTATTTGGATATATATTCACAGGTGCTGAACTTTAAGCATATGAATAGTCATCTGGACTTGGGTCTAGAATGATGCCTAAAGAATTAGAGGAATATTGAGTGTTGTTACAGATTAAGCAGCTATTTGCATTTGGTCATGTCTTCCAGTGTAAAACAAGCAATTTATATTGTAAAATTTACAGACTTAACTGTGCCTGGTTATTTTGACTATTTGGGTTATGGACAGGGAGCACTCACTAAGCTGTGTCCTCTATGACCAGCAGTCATCAGACCCAGGCACATATGGGTCTTTGGATTGCAGTCACTGGGATCCGTGCCCCCCCACCCATGTTCTCATGGGAGTGCGGGGAAGATACAAGAAAAAATTCCTCCCAGGGACAGTTCATTATACCTTAAATCATGCTGCTCTGGATGGGGCTCTTGGTCTTTGGAGAGGGCCTTTCAGGTATAGTGTGTGTGGCAGGGGGAATTCCTTGGAAGGGGGGTTAAAAACATGTGCACAAGCAGAGCAGCCCACATGCCTTCTAGAAACCAGCCACTGACTTTAGTTGTACTACAACATCTTCAGTCAAAAGACTGTGAGATAAGTTTTGTAAAATGGGATGAGAATTTGATTAGAGCCCGCAGCCTTTAGAGATGCCTTAAGGCAAATGAAAGACAAAACCGTGAATGACATTCTCCCTTGTTATTGGTCTCTGGTCCACTCCCCAAAACAACAACAAAATTAGTTGTCATGGATCTAACAAGACTGTTAGTCAGATAACTCTGTGAAACCAATGGCATGATCATTAGCCAAACTACATATCTAGGGACATCTCTGGGGAGGAAAAAAGTCCTTCCTTCCTTTATAAGAGGTGGCTTTGATTTTTCTTCTGAGGAAACAAAGAGGCATCCACACAATTTATATTCCCAGCAGCAGTCATGCCATGGTGATCTCAGCTAGTTGCTAGAGAGAAAACATAATTTTAATAAAATATATGTATTAGGAACCCAATTCTTCAGAAATAGGCATTATAATTGATTTTCTAGTTATACTAATTACCTGTCCTTACTTTCTATTTCTTCTTTAAGGGAGTTAATAATTTTGTGCAATACAAATTTAGTCACCTTCCATCAAAAGAGAGACAAACAATAGTAGAGTTGGCTAAAATGTTTCTAAATCGCATCAACTACTGGCACCTGGAGACACCTTCCCAGCGAAGACAGAGGTCACCTAATGATGACATTGCTGGCTATAAAGTTAACTACACACGGTAATCTCATTCCTGGTTTTCACTTGTAATTTATAGGATTGGGTCCTATAGGTATTGGGCGCCAATGGCCCCTTCCCATGTCATGTAATATACAAAGTAAGGCACATTGGAACAATATGAGCCACCAATGTGATGTGGCTGTAAAGAAGGCAAATGCTCTTTTGGGCTGCATTAATAGACGTGTAGCTTCCAAATCCCGGGAAGTACTAGTTCCCCTCTACTCAGCACTGGTTAGGCCTCATTTTGAGTACTGTGTCTAGTTCTGGGCACCACACTTTAAGAAGGATGCAGACAAACTGGAGAGGGTTCAGAGGAGGGCAACAAAGATGATGATCAGGGGACTGGAAACAAATCCCTATGAGGAGAGACTGAAAGAACTGGGCATGTTTAGCCTTGAGAAGAGAAGACTGAGGGGAGATATGATAGCGCTCTTCAAGTACTTGAAAGGTTGTCACAGAGAGGAAGGCCAGGATCTCTTCTCGATCATCCCAGAGTGCAGGACACGGAAGAATGGGCTCAAGTTACAGGAAGCCAGATTCCAGCTGAACATCAGGAAAACCTTCCTGACTGTTAGAGCGATATGACAATGGAACCAATGACCTAGGGAGGTGGTGGGCTCTCCCACACTGGAGGCATTCAGGATGAATCTGGACAGCCATCTGTCAGGGATGCTTTAACTTGGATTCCTGCATTGAGCAGGGGATTGGCCTCAGTGGTCTTATAGGGCCCTTCCAATCCTACTATTCTATGTTTCTATGATTCTATGAAATACTGTTAAGATTATATTTATATACTGGTTTTAAAATGGATCAGATAAATGTGTGGAGAATAAATCTATTAGTAGCTAGAAGCTACAGTAGCTAAAAGTACAGCCTGTGAGTTCAGATGCAATATACCTCTGACTACCAGAAGCTAGTAAATGGCACCAGGGCTGAAATGTTGCCATCATTCCTTGCTTGTATAGATACTTGTGGGATTTGGTTTGTCACTGTCGATGGCTAAGCTAAAAAGACCAGCGGTTTACTCTTGACCTGATACAGCAATTCTTGTATTATAATCCGAATTTAAAATAAGGTGCTAAGCAATCTTCCAGGGTACATGTATATACAGAATTTAAATGTGCTCTCTAACTGGGCTTATTTCAGCACATGGAGTAAAAACTTACGAGGTTCATTAAATGGACTGCTGTTTTAGAAGATGCAATGAATGGTTCTATAAAGTGAAGAGCTATTAAGTGAGTGGTTAGCAGATTTCCAAATTAGATACTTCTCATTCTAGTTTGGGTCGATTGACTGTGTTATTGTCTTAATTTGCAGGTGGCTGTGTTACTGCAATGTCCCCCAGTTCTGTGATAGTCTACCTCGATATGAAACCACACAGGTTTTTGGGAGAACACTGCTGCGCTCAGTCTTTACTGTCATGAGACGGCAACTTCTAGAACATGCGAGACAGGAAAAAGACAAACTGCCTCTGGAGAAACGAACGCTAATCCTCACACATTTTCCAAAGTAATCGTCCTTTTTCCTTTGTGGACTTTCTGATCAACTTGACATCTTACATCTCCCTCATTAATTTTGATCATTGCCACTTATACCTATTGCCAAAAAAGCGAACACTGCAAACTCTACTTATTGCTAAAGGGAAATATTGTCTGAAGGGAAATAGATCAGATATTAATACAGCGTATAGCAGAAATGTTGAACCTCTTTTAGCCCAAGGGCTGGATTCCATTTCAGAGACGATCCGGGGGGGGGGGGGCACAATCCAGTGGCGGGCAGGTCCAAAGATAAAATGGGGCAGAGCAAAAATACCAGCCTATTTTAGCTTCAAGCTCTTACTGCCAGTAACTGAGCCTTAAGAGAGGCATTTCAAACTTTTCGATTGGGGAAAAAACTGCACAAAAGCTGGAAAGCCACCCAACAATCGGTGGCTGGATTGAGACCCCGGCCTGAAGTTCATCACCTCTGGCATATAGGATTGGACACAGAAGAGCTTCCTTTGCTATAGGAAACTTTTCTGAATCCAACCTACAGCCATTTAACACTTCACTCTTGCTAGTTATGTAGGGTGCAGTCCAAAAATGGCTGCACAGCAGCTGCATAGAAAGCCAAGCTTCTGTTAGCCTGTATTTGTGGTCTGAAACACTGCATGGCCCACAAGCCATGCAGCAGCAGCTGGCTCTGTTACTTAGTGGCTTGGAGGCATCCCTAAGTTTAGAACAGGGTGTTCTGTACTTATATCTCTAGGTTACAAACTTTTCCACAAGTAAAGCAAACCTTCAGAGGCTTTTTAAAAGTTTGTGGGTTGTCTGGTATCTGAACTCTAGGGCTGCAATCCTATACATGCTTATCTAGGAGTTGGTCCCATTGAACGCAATGAGACTTACTTTTGAGTAGACATGGATAAGATCATGATGTAGGTCTGTTTGGAATTTGCCGGAGCGTAATTGCTAACCACAAGAACTTCACTGCAGATTTGTGAATTGTACCCTTATTTAATGCGCTTCATTTATTTATGTCTTATAATTACATTTGATTGCGCCTCAGAGCAGCCCTTTTGCAACTTTATGTTGTAACTTACCTCAGGGCATTTTATATATGAACATATAAGCTAATACAGTATGACATATTTATGTTAAAGGCTGTCTCTTGAATAATTAAAATATATTCAGATACATGGCTTGCAGCTTTGTTTGCCTAGGCAGAAATGGGGGATAAAATAAATTAAAATACAGCACTGAAGTAGACTAACTTTCATTGAATTGGATCCATACTTAGTCATACTTGGAGTAGACCCATTGAAATAAATGGAACAAGTTAGTCATGACTAACTTAAGTCCTTTGGATTCAGTGTGTCTACGCTAATTATGACTAAGTCTGAATCCAAACCAATGAAAGAGGGTCTGTCTTTCCATTAAGGGCGCAATCCTATTGGGATAAGCGGCCTCCTCCGAACTTGGAGGCGACTACCTATCCAATGCAGGGCAGAAGAAGCACCAAGGAGATCGTCCCCTCCATGCTTCAGCCGCCCTGCATTTGTAGCTAGACAGGCAATTTTGGCTGTCTAGCTGCGGGAAGGCGGAGCAGGGAAAGCAGCTGCCAGAACGACACATAGGATGCGTCGTACTGACACTTCCGCCTTCCCCGCCCTGGAATACCCCCTGGAACACCCCGTTTTCACTGCTCTGCACTCCTCTTCCGAGCTCAGGGCCAATCCAAGCTGCCTGCAGGGCAGCGTGAGCGGGGGAGGGGGGTGTCAGTTCTCCAGGAACCGACCTCGGAGTGCGGGCTCTGAGGTCACTTCCCGAAAACTGACGTATCCCATGGCTGTCTAGCTGCTGACTAGCGGCCATAGGATTGCTCCCTAAGTGACGTTAAATGCTTGAAATGCTAGTACTCCATTTGTCTATCCCCAGTTTAAAAATATGTTTAACATTTTTATATTCATATATTTTAATCATTGTATTTTTATTGTACATTACCTTATTGAGTGGAGGTGATTCAAAAATATTCCAAATAAAAATAAATTAAAAAAACATATTTCAGTGCTAAACTTTGTCTTGAATCCTAAGTTTTCACTCTGTAAATGGAAGGAGCCTCCACTCATGAAGAAGAATTCCAGTCACAGAAAGAGGTTCTACTCAGAGAAGGGTTCCTTCCATGAACAGAAGGTCCTTCCATTCATGAAACAAGGACTTAGGATCCAAGTTAGAGGATTCTGGGGTTGATTTGCTGTCAAAGTTGATGAATTTCACAACTCAAGATTAACTCCCAGATGCCACAACTGACTTCAGATTGTTCAAAGACTCAAAATGAGCCCCAAAGTTCCAAAATCTTCACAGCTGGAATATTATAGACTGCTAATCCACCAATGCCTGTCCAAAACACTTGTTCGTCATCATGAGCTATTTAAGCATTACTGTCCTATAGTAGTGTTGGGATATGTTGAAATAATAAATACATTCGAAAGGCTTGTGTCAACTTTCTCAGCTTAGTTCAACTTAATATTGATAGACAAATTCTCCACATATGTATTTAATCCATTCTAAAGCAAGTGTGTGTGTGTGTGTATGTGTGTGTGTGTATATATATATGTGTATATATATATATATATATATATATATATATATAGTCAAAATTATTTTTATCAGCATGCTTTATCGTATCAAGATCAGCAAATTAGACATTACATTCTGGAGTTATTAATGAAGATATAATTTCAAGCATTTTAGGGAATTCACTTGGCCTTTAACATCACTTAATGAAATAACAGGTTATATTTTGTCATATACTTTAATGTATTTTGTATTATTCAAAAGACAGCTGCAGTAATATAAGTACTTCATACTAGATTAGCTTATCAGTTTGCAAGATATGTTGAAGGTGGACTTTTGTACACTGGGGAGTTTAGGTGTCTACCATTTCACTTTTGGTTGCATTTTCGCTAACAAAATAGCATTGGTTTGCCTTTTTAGAGCTTATTCATCTCAACATAGTGTAGAGTGTTAAGTCATTTGTGACTTTACAGTTGTGTGTTGTGCTATGTAGTTTGGTGGTAGAGCCATGAAGATGTCAGTTTACATAATCATGGTACCATAATAGGAGTAAGTTATTCATGATTTCTTGTATTTCAAACACATTAGTGGAACAATAGCAAAAGGTATGTAATTACTCCGCCGGCCCTCCCCAAGCTTCTTGTTTTAGCAAAGAGCAAATGGCTCAGCAGCAAGATGCTGCTGTTTACGTTGGCAAAATAGTACCTTTGATGAGACCAGTTAAATATATAAGATGTTAAATATATAAGAGAGCCAGTGTAGTGTAGTGGTGAGAGTGACGGACTGGGAGCCGGGAGATCCGGGTTCTAGTCCCCACTTGGCCATGGAAGCTCACTGGGTGACTTTGGGCCAGTCACAGACTCTCAGCCCAACCTACCTCACAGGGTTGTTGTTGTGAGGATACAACGGTGAGGAGGAGGATAATGTAAGCCGCCTTGAGTTCCTTGTGAGAAGGAGAAAGGCGGGGTATAAATGCAATAAATAAATAAAATGTTACAAGGTTCACATGCTCATGCAGAGGTCATTATGAAAAAATAATTGGATAATGAGAAAGTAGATGTTGATGGCTGTCTAGCGAGGTTTGCTGCTCTCAGAACTAATGGTATGGGAGCAAACCGTGGAAATAGTCTGGCTAAAATTATTCATTTTTCAAGTCCCATTTATTTCATTGGGAGAGGTAAGCATGCACTTTATCTCCCACTGGGGATTCACAGGCCCTCTGACCGTCTTGGGTTCTCATTCTGACCCTCTGTGGTTCCCCAGAAGGCCATGCCCTTTTTCCCCTGACTACTGATCATTTGATGGTTTTCCAGCTTTTTAACATTTCCCCCATTTTCACAGCATGAAATGCCTCTCCGAAGGCTCAGTTGCTGGCAGTAAGAGCTTTAAGCTAAAATATTTTTGGTGTTTTGACCCTGCCCCTTTTGCCTTCGGCCCCACCCACCACTGGAATGCAGCCCCCCCTCCCAGAGTTTCTTCAAAACTGCAGTCCTGTCCATAATTACCTGGAAGTTAATCCCATTGGACTACTTCTGAGTAGACATGTATAGGATTGCACTGATACTCTCCTTGATGAAAACCAACAGAATTAGCCAGTACTTAAGGACTGGTGCCCCACTATAATAACAGCTTACCTAAAACAACAACACGACATCTGCATTCAGTTTGATTTGCATGGTTAGCCTTCTCGGAGCTATCTGGGAGCTTTAACCAGGAAGCATAATCTCTTCTCTATCTATGAGCTTTCTACAAGAAGAAAAAAAGGTTATATGTACAATATATGGGAATTATGAATGAAATGTTAAACTATTTTTAGTATTCCTTTTTGCTGAGAACAATGTTTTCACTCTGTGGCTGCCTCCTACTAACCAAAACCGTTGGCTTTGCTGGTGAAACTGCAGTTTAGAATTCTGAGTGGGTTCTTATTTTTCAAAGCAGTGCTCTCAACAGACTTCCAGGAAAGGATTATTAAGCAGTCATAGCTTTAAAACAGTAGGAGGGGCTTCCTTATATTCCATTATTGTCCCCTTGATGAGTTAAAGATACTTGTGAACCCTGGACAAATATAATGGTACCTCCATAATATCATTCCCAAAATGTGATCTGTTGCCTGACATGCTCTGTACCATCAGCATAAATGTGCAATGTTTGTTTAGATGATTAGAGATAACACATGAAAGTTACATTACTCAGGTAAATAGCAAAGGCTTTCCAGTAACCATTGCCATAAACATTGTTTGGGCTTGGTTGTTGTTTTTTTTGTCACAACTGTATTTATTTACAGCCTTCTTACCCTGCTCGACAACCAAAAAAGGCTCCCAGAATTGCTTACAAAAATTGATATTAAGAGAAGTGAGAGCTTATAATCATTGTCATGGTAAAAGAAGGTCTTGGCTGTTCATCTAGTTTAACTATTTCTCTATTTCTATACCACCTGTCAGATATGCTTCCAGCATGGTTTGTTTGTTTGTTTGTTTGTTTATTTATTTCATTTCTATACCGCCCAATAGCCGAAGCTCTCTGGGCGGTTCACAAAAATTAATTAAAATTAAAAATGGTTTTCATCAACTTCTGGATGTCCCTAAATTCTGAAACAATATCCTTGTAAAAGTAGTATTATTACTACTGCGTTCACTTGGAAGTATTGATTAGATTTTACTCCTGTAAGTGTGCCTAGGGAATTGTGGTTTCAGGGTAAGCCTCTACCTAGCTAAGGGCAGCCCTAGGCATGACCTTTCATTTAAATTTCATTTAACTCAGTAAATTTCATTTAACTCAGTGGGACTTACATCTATGTATGTGTGTATAGGGATTGCAGCATAAAGCACACTTACCTGGAGTAAGTCCCATTGAAATCAATGGGACTTACTTCTAAGTAGGCATGTATAGAATGTTCTGCATTGATTGTTTCCATCTTCTGTGCACATTGGAAGGCAAAGCTGGTACTGGATTTCCCCATACTCACTGTACTGCAGATAAATAATACCTACAACTAGGAAAGTATACAGCTCAGCAGTTCTGCCAGTTTGGTGCTAATTACACTACTTAAAAGAGTGATTAAGGGTGCAATCCTGTGCATGTTTAGACAGAGAAAAGGCCTACAACTCCCAGCATTCCCCAGCCAGCTGTGTCTAAACATGCATAGGATTGCGCCTTAAGCTGTAGAATAAACACAGCCCATATGATATTGGCAAGAAGTATCAGGATTGGAGGCTGATGGGCTGTTCTGCCATCCCATATAGATATAGATTATATTTTTGAATATAAACAATTAAACAATGTTTAGAGAAAGGTAATCATTTTTACAGAATTGATATCAGGTGTCCCTAACCTCTCAGTATATATAGTTACAGTCTAAGGACTTTGGTCTACCATTCCTACCCAAGAATGCCCATTAGTTTGGGACTATTTCCATCATAGCAGAGTATTGGTCTAGAAGCATAGGAAATATGCCAGAACAAACATCTGAGTTGGTAATGGTCCAAAACTGTAGGTTCCTGGAAGGGTGTCCCAGGAACCAAAGGATAGATTAAATCTCCTCCCTCTGAGGGAAGACAGAGAGGCCCAACCCCAGAGAAGAAGGTGCGACTTCAGAACCCCTCTCCCAGCTCCTGTGGAAAATTCTGCAGCCCTTACCTCTCTAACATCAGAGTAGGGGGGAAGGGGCAGATTGATGGGCGGTCCCTGGGCATGCTTCTCAGTCCCCTGGCATGTCCCCAACATGGAGAGTAGTTACAGCAACCTTTGTGCTGGTGTAAATAAATTCCCTCCCTTCGCTTGCAATAGAATATCTCAGTGAGTGATGTCATATCAGCTTAGTATTCATTTCCCTCAATTGTTTTCATGTTTTATCACTAAAAATCTGCAACCTGACCATTTTGCCAACAGCGCTGTTAAATTTGCTCCCGTTTTGATATTTGTCCAAAATTATCGCTATAATGGAACAAGACATGTTTCTCTTGGGAGTTGAGGCTCCATATATTGATGTTGCTTCAACTTCTTTGTTAAGGTTCCTGTCCATGCTGGAGGAAGAGGTGTATAGTCAAAGTTCTCCCATCTGGGATCCAGATTTCATAGCATCTTCTTCTCAAAGTGCCCAGCTAGGCATCCAGACAGGTAACTGTAATATAATGCATGGCTGAATGAAGGCCAAACTAGACATGATGCAATTAATGTGTGCATTTGGGGCAGGGTGGGGCAGGGGTGGGGGACTGAGCGGCCTGGACTTTGTGGGTTTTGGGCGAAGGGAGAGTGTAACTCTCTCTCCCTGCTATGGTCCCATGAAAATGTTATTTGCATCTCAGGGGAAGCCTCCATTGGCACCCGTGCCTGCTTCCCTAGAGCTGCAAATAGCAGCTTCACAGCTGTGATTTTTTGGTAGGACCATGGCAGGGAAAGAGTTAGACTCTCACTCCCCAAAATACCCAGGCTGCTCAAGCTTCCACACAGCTGCTATTTGCATAACCAAAAATATGCATGTTAATTGCATTCATGCACTAAACATGTCTAGTTTGGTCTTAACAGTAAAAATAAAAGGACAGATTTGCACCACACATAAATAACATTCTCCTAAAATACAACTGAATGTTGTTTATCCAGGCCTCTCCAGTTGTGATTCTTTGATGTTGCTGTTATTGTGTCTGCACAAAATATTGTAGATAGTGTATTGGTTCTTGTTCAGTAACACTCAGACGGGAGAATGTGTAACTAGATTTATATATACAACTTTTGTTTAAAAGCAGAGGAACGGGTTCCAGTGAACTTACAAAATGCAGC
Source organism: Heloderma suspectum (assembly GCF_057233095.1). Classification (NCBI taxonomy): domain Eukaryota; kingdom Metazoa; phylum Chordata; class Lepidosauria; order Squamata; family Helodermatidae; genus Heloderma; species Heloderma suspectum. The sequence goes on along the minus strand of NC_139462.1, from coordinate 173,649,523 downwards.
TGTAAGCCTGACAGATTACTGGAAACTGTATCACAATTACGTTTAAATAAATTAGCAAGCATCTGGTAATAACAACAGTTAATGATACTTAATATTTATATATCTTTTTTCCCCTCTAAGAGCTCAAAGCACTATACATGCATACATTCTCTCAGTAATTCTTCACATCTGATATTTTAGACCTCTGTGTTTCAGTTGTCTACATCCTGCTGATTCTCACTCAGTTATTTGGATTGTTCTCAGGTTAGGTCAGGTTGAGATGCTGCTTTTCAGTGGGAGTGCCTTAGAAAAATAGTGGAGTCCAAAGGTTTAAAGCCAGGGTGGGCAACTTGTGGTCCTCTAGATGTTTTTGCCAACAACTCCCATCAGCCCTAGCCAGCATAGCCAATGATAAGGGATGCTGGGAGTTGTAGGCCAAAAATCTGGAGGGCCAGAAGTTGCCCACCCCTGGTTTAGAATATGGCAATTTCTAAATGGGGGATGGAGGAAGTAGGGTGCTATCCAATGAATCAGCCTTCTCCAACTGGGCACCCTCCAGATGTGTTGGACTATAACTTCTATCATCCCCCAGCCAGCATGGACATGCTGGCTGGGGGTGATGGGAGTTGAACTCCAACGCATCTGGAGGGCACTGGTTTGGGGAAGGCTGCAGTAAACATATTTATTAGGGCTGGCTGGCGGATCCAGCATTAAGGGCTTGTTCACAGAGTCCTATGTACCCACACTGCCAGTGCCTGAATCGGGCATGCTGATGGGTTCAGCATAGGCTGGCTTTCGCCACAAGTCTGATTGCTGCCTTCAGTCAGTGTTGACAATACTGGGCCAGATGGACTCATGGTCTGGCTCTGCTTAAGGCAGCCTTTTTAGGAACACAGGAAGCTCCCTTATACTGAATCAGGCCATGGGTCCATCTAGCCCAGTTTTGTTGACACTGAGTGGCAGCAGCTCTCCAGAGTTTCAGGTAGGAGCTTTTCCAGCCCTACCTGGAGATGCCGGGGATTGAACCTGGGACCTTCTGCATGCCAAGCAGCTGCTCTACCACTGAGCCATGGCCCCATCCCGTTTCTTGGGAGGGGCCACAGCAAAGCACATGTGTTATGTGTAGGGTGTTCCAGCTTCAAATCTTGGCATTTCTGTTTAATAGTCTCAGCTAGAAAGACTGGGAATGATGTTGTCTGAGACTTGACCTTGAGAAGGGCTGCTAGTTGGGCCTCTGGGAGGTACTGGGCTACACAGGCCGTTGGTTAGGGTTGCGGCAGCCACTTATCTCACACTTGGATGAATGCTGTAAGCATAATTCTTCCAAGGCATTTAGTGCTGAGCCAGCCATGCAGCCTGATTTCTAATGCCTTCAACCTTGTTTTCTTTGTATGTGTTTGCAGTCATTAGCTGTCCTCCTGTGGTGAGGTCTGTTTCATACAGTGCAAGTCCCTCATCTCTAGATCAGCCCAGTGGAGGAACCATGAGTCCTGCTTGCAAGGCTGCTTCTGGCCTGGACCCAAACCTAGGTAACATAAAGAATAATGAATCGTTACCCTGTTGATGTTGTTGTTGCTTACTTTTAATTAGCATGGGCTCAAACTGCAGAGGGTTTCTGCTGAGCAAGTCCCTTGGAAGTGCATGGGAGCTTAGCAGGAGATGAGCTGCGGATGGTGCCCCATATTGCTGTATTATGCTGTGGAAAGATTCTAGTCGGTGGGTTGGATCCAGAGTTAATCATTCTTAGAGGAGGCCCATTGAAATCAATGAGGCCTAAATTAGTGAAGTCCCCTGATTTCGGTGGGCGTACTCTTAAGTATGACTAAATCTGGATCCAACGCAGTGGCTGTTGTTCGTTAGTTCTGTTCAGAGTTATTTAGAGGGCTTAATTTGAACCGGGGTGACCAGGACTCCGCCTTGGAGCTCAGTTTCATGGCCCAGTTTCAGGCCTTGAACATGTAAAGTAATGATGTCACTGTTAGTAAGGCATTGTTCTCTCAGCAGTGACTAACCAGAACCAGCCGCCAAACACTGGGAATTGGGGATAAAAGCGCCTAGGACAAAGGAGGCCCTTCTCAGCTCAGGCAAACTTGAGCCTTAGAACTTCTGACTGGAGAATGCCACCCTAATTATGTTGACTAGGAGGTATAGGCCATGGAATGTAGCAGAACTAGGATTGGGGTTTGAGATTTCAATTGAAATGGTCTTCAAGGGGAAAACAGTACCCAGTGCTTCTCAAAGTGATCTGTCAATGAGCACGTGTTTCCTGTGTCTCAAATCAGCACTGACCCATGGTAAAACCCTAGTGCACTGCAGACAAGGCCACAAGTCTACATTTTCTCTGACCCATAGGCAAAAAACCACCTAAAGAAAGAACAGAGCCTGGACTGGTTGTCCTGTCCCCATGGCTCCCCAATTCATACTTGAAGCCCACTTTGCAGTCAAGTGTAACTGCAGAAATTCTAGCTACTCTAAAAATGTTGACAAAGCTTTTTTCCCCTTCAAGTTACTTGATTCTACAACAGTCACTGCCGCCACCCGCAGCAATTAATGAGGCAAGTCAAAATATAGTTATTTTTAGCTTATTCTGGGCCTAAAGTGTCAAGCTGTCTCCCTGCAGCTTTTAATGCCATATGTGCAAAAGGTTCTACAATGAAAGTTTAACTGCCAGATTTTTGATTCATGAACCAGAAGTGACCTCTATCTTATCTACTCAATACAGCCTTATAACTATCTTTTCCCCAGAACAGCTTGGTGGGTCAGGACAGCAGGAAGAGGCATGTTCAATGGCGGGGGGTGGGGGACAGTCCAAGGGGTCAAGGTTAAGGGGCTCAGCTTTTCCCCACACTGATCTTGTAGCTCAGCAGCTGCTCATATGACCAAACCAATTTTTTAAAAAATCGAAGAAAAGAATTGCAGCACTACACACAGTTCTGCTCTTAGCATCGTTGGTGTTACAGAAGAGCAAGGCAGCCAAATGCTAAGGTAATTCTAAGGTCAATAAGCAACTTTTGTTAAATTACGATGCATACGAATTGTCCACACACCATGGGACTAACACCTTGTTGGCGCAAACTAGTCTTTTGGCGCATTTTTAATGGAAAGCTATTAGTAATGCCAGGATGTTTATGAACACTACTTTGTGAACAGTCACTGCAGTTATTTTGTTATTGTTGTTCAGTCGTTCAGTCATGTCCGACGCTTCGTGACCCCATGGACCATAGCACGCCAGGCCTTCCTGTCCTCCGCTCTCTCCCGGAGTGTGCTCAAGTCCATATTCATTGCATCGGTGATGCTATCCAGCCATCTCATCCTCTGCTGTCCCCTTCTCCTTTTGCCTTCAATCTTTCCCAGCATCAGGGTCTTTTCCAGGGAGTTTTCTCTTTGCATTTGCTGGCCAAAATATTTGAGCTTCAGCTTCAGTATCTGTCCTTCCAATGAGCAGTCAGGGTTGATTTCCTTTAGGATGGACTGATTAGACCTCCTTGCAGTCCAGGGGACTCGTAAGAGTCTTCTCCAGCACCACAGTTCGAAAGCATCGATTCTTCGGCGCTCAGCCTTCCTTATAGTCCAGCTCTCACAGCCATACGTTGCTACTGGGAAAACCATAGCTTTGATTATACGAACCTTTGTCGGCAAGGTGATGTCTCCGCTTCTAACTATGCTATCTAGGTTTACCATAGCTTTCCTCCCAAGGAGCAAGCGTCTTTTAATTTCATGGCTACAGTCACCATCTGCGGTGATCTTGGCGCCCAAGAAAATAAAATCTGTCACTGCTTCCATTTCTTCCCCTTCTATATGCCAGGATGTGATGGGGCCAGATACCATGATTTCAGTTTTTTTAATGTTGAGTTTCAAACCAGCTTTTACACTCTCCACTTTCACCCTCAACAAGAGGCTCTTTAGATCCTCATCACTTTCTGCCATTAAGGTGGTATCGTCTGCGTATCTGAGGTTGTTGATAATTCTCCCAGCAATTTTAATTCCGACCTGTGATTCATCCACCCCGGCGTTTCTCATGATGTACTCTGCATATAAATTAAGTAAGCAGGACGTTTTTCTGGAATTCTCTTGCTTTCTCCATGATCCAGCGAATGTTGGTGATTTGATCTCTAGTTCCTCTGCCTCTTCGAAACCCAGCATGTACTTCCGGTAGTTCTCGGTTCACATACTGCTGAAGCCTAGCTTGTAGGATTTTGAGCATAACCTTGCTGGCATGTGAAATGAGCGCAACTGCACGGTAGTTTGAACACTCTTTGGCATTGCCCTTCTTTGGAATTGGAATGTAAACTGACCTTTTCCAGTCTTGCAGCCATTGTTGAGTGTTCCAAATTTGTTGGCATATTGAGTGCAGCACTTTAACAGCATCATCTTTTAGGATCTTAAATAGCTCAGCTGGAATACTGTCATCTCCGCTAGCTTTGTTGTTAGTAATGCTTCTCTTGGCAAAACTCTATTAGCCTTTGTCCTGCTTCATTTTGTACACCAAGGCCATGCTTCCACTACGCTATTTGCGTTCCCCTTTTTTTCCTCTGTTTTATCTTATGTAAATATTGACGTAAGATAAGTCAGCGAGAAATAGGCCACGCAAATGGTGGCCGCCGTAGCTGCCATTTGCGTACACTGCGTGTGTGTGTTTTTTTTTTAATGTTAGCCGTGATAGGCTACATAAATTCTTACGTAGCCTATCACGGTACGAGGATGGCAATGGCGGCGGCAGCCATTGACAGGAGACCAGCCAGAGCCGCCGCCGCCGAATCTGCTGCCACCGCTGCCGCATCCGCCCCAGGTAAGTGCCACCCTGGGGGAATCCGCGGGGGTGGGGTGGGGGGCAGAAGGCCGTTCCGCCACGGATTCCGGGGGGCCAGATTCTATAGAATCCGGCCTCACTGGAATCCGTGGCGGAATTCTCCGCCATCCCTAGCTGTTCCCCAGTAGTATATTGGACACCTTTCGACCTTTCATTTTATCAGTCCAGTGGAGTTCTTGGGAAAGCAGCAAGGTCTAAAATTCTCTGCACATTTGGACCGTGGAGAAGCGCTTCAAAACAGTACATCTGATGTCCAGAGCTGCATCCGCCCTATCAGCACAGTATCATTCACAGCCTAATTTCTGTCTCATTGTAAATTCTTAGTTGTTAGCCGCCTTCTTTTTTTATGGCTTGTATGAATAGCATTGCTTTTGCAAAAGTCCATCTTTTCAATATCTACTTTTCATTAAGTAGATATTAAAACAGTAGCTCCTCATCTTAGGGAAAAGAAGCTTCTGTGTCCATGGCTTTAACCATTCATGTTTACCAGTGGCTTGCCTTTTTTTCCCTTCACACTGCTGCAAGGTGCCTCCAGGGGCATGTGGTGATGGAGACAAATCATATATTGAGGGCTGATTCACGGTGAGATAGTATCACAACTGTGCAGGGCACATTGTAGCTGTATCATAAGAAACAGTCATTATGTAAGCTCATACTGTTGTATTGCTCAGCAAACGGCAATTTTTCAGAACTATAAGTAACATCATTAGACTATTTCCATTCTGATAACTTTGAATGTCTGCCTTTTGAGAGAATATATATTTTGGACAACTTATTTAATTGTCAAATATTTTTTTCCATTTGCTGTGGTTCATTACCCAGGAGAGAAGAGAAAAATTAACGAGTCTTATTCTGTGGAGGATGCTAAGAAGCCAAGAGTTGTAGGAGATATTCCAATTGAACTAATCAATGAAGTGATGTCGACCATTACAGATCCAGCTGCAATGCTTGGTCCAGAGGTGAGAAATGTAGCTTTGGCAGAAACATTCCACTCAGCTTTGAATATGGCAAATTAACTTTATTAACTACAGATTGTCAATAAGTTTATTGTCACACCTACTGTTTTTATTTCAAGCCTTTTACATCATTTTTCTCAGCTGAAGGTCATAACTCAATACAATACTTCATGCATCCTGCAAAATTGAACATATGAAGCTGCCTTATACTGATTTAGACCATTGGCCCATCCATTCCAATATTTTCTACTTTGATTAATAGCAGCTCTTCACGGTGTTGGCAGACATCTTTCCTGTCATCTGCTTGATCCTTTTTGTAACTGGAGATGCAAAAGATTGAAACTAGGACCTTTTGCAAGCAAAGCTTATGCTTCACCACTGATATATGACACTGCCCCACTCCCCGCCACTCCATGGGGCCATAATTGTTTTCAATTAAGAATATTTTAATACATGACTTTAAATATACGACTGAACGACAACAACAACAATTTTTATTTAAAAGTTTCACCATGCCCTAATCTTATAACACTCTAGGTAGTTTACATATGATATCATTAAGAATTCTTCAACTGTTTTTGAAAGTAATGAAATTCCAACAATCAAGAAATATATTAAAATCATCATGTTGTTGCTCTTTGTAGCATGCACAGTGTTTGATAGACTATGACAGTTAAGAAATGCTTTAAGTTAAAAGATTTCTTTTATAGAAAAGCTGGTGTAAAATTAGTATACCTCTAATGGTAAAGCTTTTAAGTGTGAATTCAGAACTTCATCAGGGCTCATTTTTAACTTTTTTTTTTTAAAAAAAGTTGCTAATACCTAGAAAGGGAGCTCATTTGTTCATCTTCATTCAAATAGCCCTTTTTATTCAAGAGATGACACTGGATTACACCATGCCTCTAGTCACATGCAGAAAGAATCAGCAAATGTTTGTCAAAACTGAGTCCCATTTCAATTGAATCCCCTTGTTTTCAATGGGATGTAGAATGGTTTACGAGACCGTGACTGTAGCATGGCCGATCAACTATATTTGCCAGTGGGCCAGGCTGAGGATTCATAGTGGCTGGCAAATGGTGTCCTCCATCTCCTCGATATGGTTGGTGGACCCTTTTCTCCTCTTCCGTTCATCTCAACTGGTCATGTTTTGTCCACCTCCACCTCTGTTTTCTTCTTGCCAGACCAATTGTCTGAAAGCCAGCTGCCTGATCTTAGAGAGAGGAGGGAAAAGTGAAGACTTGTAGACCGTGGGTCTGAATGCTTCCCTATTGCTTCTAGGCAACCAGGAAGAAGTACGACAAAGATGAGACCGCTTGTCTCTAGTTCCCGTTTACCAGTTGCTAGATTTTTTTAAGCCCCAAGTGACCTGTAGCAGCAATGCAACAGAGGAGGGAGAAGTGGGAGGGGAGGAATGTGTGAGTTAGGTGCTTAGGAACACGGGAAGCTGCCTTATACTGAGTCAGGCCATTGGTCCATCTAGCTCAGTTTTGTCGACACTGACTGGCAGCGGCTCTCCAAGGTTTCAGTCAGGGCTCTTTCCCAGCCCTACCTGGAGATGCCAGGGATCGAACCTGGGACCGTCTGCATGCAATGCAGGTGCTTTACCACTGTGCCACAGCTTCCTTTGGCCTGTGAGATACCAGTTGCCAGACACTGTTCTTGTCTGCGTTCTCAGACAAGGTACAGCGTGGATTGTCCTGCTTGCTCTTTCTATGCTTCAGTCTTCTTCTTTGCGCTGTGGCATGCTGTGATTGATGCCAAGCCACTGAATGTTGCTCCATCAAATGCAAAACAAAACAGTTGACAGATGTCTCTGTAACACTCAGTCAAGTTATGATGCACCTAATTTTGAACAGAGTGCTTTTCTTGCTTCCTGAATGAAGATTACAATTATCTTGATATTTTGTTCCATGTGAATATGGGCATCTTTCATACCGAGGGATTTTTTTTAACACACATTTAAGATCTACAGGAATATTCCTTCTTACAGCAACAGTTGACAGTAGCTTCTCTTGGTTTCTCATGGTTTTTCACATGGCAAGCACCTAGATAGATAAAAACTGTTATGAACTTGGTTTGAATTGTTCTATACTTTTCAAAGTCTTAGCAAGTGGATAGCTATAAGTGCTACCCAAAACACACTTAGAAGGGTGCTCCATCAAAACAAATGGGACAGATTTTCAAATTTGTGTGCTGATCATATATGAAAACAAAGTAATAAAGAGTGCAATCCTATGCATGTTTAGACAGAAAAATGTCCTACAATTCCCAGAATTCCCCAGTCAGTATGGCTGTCTGGGGAATTCTGGGTCCAAAGACTCTCAAATGTGTACTGAACCCATCTTCACACTTTTCTTTCATGAAGCAGACAAATTTTCTATCGGCACACTCAGCCCGGGATGAAGCAGCCAGGCTAGAAGAGCGCAGGGGAGTGATTGAATTTCACGTCGTTGGAAATTCCCTAAATCAAAAGCCAAATAAGAAAATTATGATGTGGCTGGTTGGCTTACAGAATGTATTCTCACATCAGCTACCCAGAATGCCAAAAGAGTACATTACTCGTCTAGTCTTTGATCCGTGAGTATCTTCCGTGTTTTCCCCCATGGGAAAGGTAGAACAAGAAAGATGATACCTTTTATTGTTGAACTAGTTTCTAGAAACTGAAAGCAAGTTGTTAAACTATACATGGTGCATGGATTCAATATGCAGAGCAACTAAACAAAAAAAGGAAGATGATTAAAAATAAAAGATGGCCAGACAGTTCTCAGCTTGACTGAGTGTAGTCTCTGTAATCTGTTTTGATTTAAGATAGAATGAAATGTGTAGGAAATGAACAAAGAAGGCTTGAAGTATCAGCTGACTGCTGCCAACATCAAGAAATAGGTTGAAGGAGATTGTGGCAAAATGGGTAATCCCACAAAGCTTGGCTGAACTGAAAGGTGAAGCAAAGGACCATTTGATGGGCTGGTTCAGATGTAATGGTATGCTGGGAACCAACCTTGTCTTATGATTCTGGCTTGTTAGGACAGCAGTAAACCAGGGATCTTGGTTTGGACATAACGTATGGATGGTGGTTTCCTGGTTTGTTTAGTTGCTTCTGCTGACAAGCAGAGCCAAGTGGGGGCAATAGAGCAGTATGAACCAGCATGCTTGCTCATTCCCTTATTGGTAACATCCAAACCAGGCCATTCATTCACTGGAATCAATCTGTGAAAATCTATTCTAGACTACTACATTCTAGATAATGGGATGCTATGTAATTGGTGTCCCTCTGCTGATGGAAGGCATTCATCAATGAAAAGGGGAGGGGACAATATTTTGGTGAGTCCCTGCTCCAGACATTTGGGGAACCCTTTGGAATATGTGGTGCCAGGAGCTGCAAAAGGGAGGGAACATTGCTGAAAATCACCCCCTCTCTGTTCCACTGACAGATGCCTTCCCTCAGCAGAGGGACACCAACTGGATACCACTCATGATTCTCCAACATTATTAGTCAATAAAAATGTCTACTGTGCTGTTCTTGGAAAGCCCCTGTCCATCCACTTAAAGTCACCAGTACTTAAATTTTTATTATGAGTATTATGAAATACCTTCACCAAGCTTGGGTTCCCAATCACAGCCCTTTGACTGATCTTTTTAAAACAATATAATTATTTAAAACAGGAAATAATGAACCAAACCCCCTCAATACCTTAGATGCTCTAAACTATCTGCTAACAAGTAAAGGGGGCAAAGAAACAGAGCAGAAGTTTGCCTCACATGGCTTACATGATTTTCCAATTGATACATGATCAAAATAATTTCTTGTGCAGTTATGACAAATTAATACAAGATTTCTTTTATCTCTGCAAGAGCACTGTTCTTTGTATATGTGTATCTGTGATTGTTACAAAAGTTAAAGGATAATTTAGTGTTGGAAATGTATTCAATAAAGATTCAATAAAGAAATGAATAATTCTTCAATATAATCTAGAAACCAATTTATTATATAATGGGGCATTCAAATACTCGTTTGAAAGGGGGCTTAGAAAATGCAGTCAAAACATCCTGTGTTAAAAAATGGACCCAATTTTCTGGGCAGCTTCTCATTTAAAAATGCTCTACTCATGTCTGATGAAACATTTTGCTAAAATTGTGCATTTATTGTCCATGTAGAACACAAGAGATCAATGCATAACATGTATTTATGATTTATTACTGCTATGGCTACAGAGGCACCTGTGATGGTACACTAGTGTATATATTGCTCCTATGATGTATATATATGAACTGTGAAATAAAAACTGACATAAATGTGTATAACTACAGGAAGCACAAGACTCTTGCATTAATAAAAGATGGCCGTGTGATTGGTGGTATCTGCTTCCGGATGTTCCCGTCTCAAGGATTTACCGAAATAGTTTTCTGTGCTGTGACTTCTAATGAACAAGTCAAGGTAAAGACAATATTGGGGGCAATATAAGACATGGACTCATTCTGTAAAATGCAAGCATAACTGGATTCGGTAGGGCCCCATCTCACCTGATTAGAATACAGCCTTTCCCCTGAACTCGATGCAATGGAGACAACTGTACCTCTACCCAAATGTGCTTCCACAGCAGGCTCACCACTGAAATTTTATGTGCCTGGATGCCGAAATAAATTCTGGCTGTTGCACCTATAGAAAGATTGTCAAACATTGCTTGTTTAAAATAATGTATATTATATTTTTGTCTCTATTGTCATGTCATTCTTATAAGTATAGCCTGGTTCTCAAAAAGAGCCAAAACTGATGAATACACATGTGTCTAAGAGGTGTTCCATTGTACCTCTTATTGCATAAAACGAATCGCATAGGTGAAACTGGACTTTCTATTTCAGTCACTGGTTAATATAGCATCTATGGAAATCTTTATCTTATTTCCAGCTGAGTCCTAGTGTAGATTACGAGAGGAGAGAAATGTGGGGAAAGGCGTCAGGCAGGAAAATAACATTGCAGAATTAGAATTTGCATTTCATCTTTGCTAGTCTTAGCTGATATATTCCTGGTCTATAAAACCCTTTAAGTAGGACATCTCTTGTGGAAGGCATGTGTCGGGGAATCATAACAATATGAGCTGCAAAGCTGGAAAATCCCTAGCTGAAATCTCATTTCAGGCATGAAATTGCTAAGTGGCCTTAAGCAAGTTACTGTTCTCAGCCTCCCCTATAATATTGGGATAATAATAGTGCTTCTTCTACCGAGATGGTGAAACAATTACTGAAATTCTGTATGTGATGCACTTTGAACACTAAGGAAATACGCTAGGTTTTCAGTTTGGGATCCAAATGGCTATGTGAAGACTCAGGCTCACAATGGAATTTTTACAGTCCCCCTCCCCTAAGGCTGGGCTCAGAAGCAAGATCCAACATTTCATGTGCAGCTGAAAAGGGAAATTGGCAGTCCCCTCTCCCTGCCAGCAGAAACGTTTTCCACTCTCATGCAAGGTTCTTGGGGTCCCAGCCTGTTTCTTTGATTGGAAAGTTATTTTTTTGTCCAGATTCTAAAATATGAGCTAAAATATGAGGGTTTTAGTGCTCTGCATTCCTCTGAAGATAAATTATCCTAATAATTTCTATGCAGGGTTATGGAACTCATCTAATGAATCATCTGAAAGAGTATCATATTAAGCATAATATTCTGAACTTTCTAACATATGCAGATGAATATGCAATTGGCTACTTCAAGAAACAAGTAAGTAGTCTGAAGTAGTCTGTTCAAGATATTGAAATTTTAATAAATATTTACAAACATAGGGAAGATGGTTAGGTGGATGCTCATCAAAGGTCTGAGGAAAAACAGCCATTATCCCTTGCTTCTGAAGAGCATTATTTGTAAACCCAGACTCTGCCTGCTTCTTTGTGGTGATATTAAATTCCGCTGCTGTGTTTTCTAGTATGTTTGCCATTGCTTTACATCATTTTAAATTTAGCATTAAATACTGTTTTAACTGAATTTGTTTGATACTTCATTGTAAATCACCTTGTGAACATTTTTGTTAGAAGGCAGTCTAGAAATAGTGTTAATACATTAATTTGCCTAGGAGACTTACAGTGTAGTCCGATTATCTATTTAAAAGTAAATTCCACTGAGTTCAATGGGACTTACTTCCAGGTAATGGTTTATATGATTACAGCCTTAGGCAATATTGCTAGCAAATGGAAACCTACCAAAATTTGTGGGGCTTTTACAGTTTTGAAATGGGTACTGTATTTGCTCAATATACTCATTTCCCACCCCTGGTGAAGCGGATGGCCTATTCCCAGTCTTTCTTGTTGAAATGGCACTCTGCTGCTCCTTTGAAAAAATTTGGTAGGTGATCACTCTCCTTCCTCTGTGTAAGGCTTAGTCACATGCTCTGATTCTTCAAAGCAGCAATGCTACTTTCAAGTATATGCTGCTTTCAAGGAGATCCCATTTCGAAAGATCAAGGCGAAGAGAAGATAGCTGAGCCAATGTTGAAGCTGCGTCTCTGCTTTTGGTTGGCCAGGTTGCCCGCCCTCTTTTCCTTGTAGATATGTTCTAGATATGGAGCGGTGTATAAATATTGTAAATAAAAATAAATAGTTCTGACCCAACAGCAGCTGTAGTATCCACCATGCTACTGATGCATCATTACAGCAAACTGTTTATCTGAACATCTGCCATGTGGTGTTTTGTTTTTTGAGTAACAACTGTCTTAAGTCCAGATGTGAACTGCAAGATGACTTTGTAAAATTGATGTAGATGTAAACTGTATCTAAAAGAGTGTTGTGGTGTATAGTCTGATCGTGGGTATGTGATTAATTCGAAAATATATAGGTTGGTGAATTATACATTAATCTATGCCAATCTGGCTGTAGAATTGCTGCTGCAAAGCATATGATGGAAAAGGTCACTAATGCATCCACAAAAAAATCACAATGGTTTTATTAGAAGCCTGCTGAAGCAAGCAAGCCAGTGAAGTACATTGACTCTTCTTTCCTTAGGGTTTTTCAAAAGATATTAAAGTACCAAAAGCAAAATATGTTGGCTATATCAAGGATTATGAAGGAGCAACTTTAATGGGATGTGAATTAAATCCAAGGATACCATACACTGAATTTTCAGTCATCATTAAGAAACAGAAAGAGGTAAAAAAAAAAAAGTGGTCTTACATATTAATCTAATGTTTATTGTAAAATGCTAATGCACTCGTATTTCTCAGTAATAAGGTTTATTACAGAAATGGGATATAATGAGTTGTTCTGAGTGGCTTTGGGAAACAAAGCAATTACTGTTATGGATCTGGAAAGCTGATATGACTTCTTTGGAAGTATTAATTTGTCTCACAAATATAGATGCTTTTGCTCATTATATTACAAGGCAGCCAGTGAGTGTTCCACATAATTTTTAAAGATCCCTTTGTCTAATCTGCAATCTGATTGTAAATAGAATTCTTAACAGTAACAGAAAAGCTTGTGGATTTGGTTTCTGCAATCTTACAAATGTTTACTCAGATGTAAGGCCCATTGGGTTCAATTGGACTTACTCCCTGGTAAGTATACAAAATGGCAGCTTGAGTAACCTAATCCAGCAATGTGTTGAGTGACTTTTAACAGAGGAGGCAGGTCCAAATGGAGAGCTTCTGTTGCCATTGTGGCAGCCCATACACATATCACACATGGCGAACACATCAGGGAAATGGGCAATAATTGAAAGCAGTGTTTAAAATAGAAAACTTCTGTTCTAGTTTTCATCCAATGAAGTAACATGTCAGGTTCAGTAGGATTTGGCTAAGTAACATGCTGCAGATTTGCATCTGATGTGTGAGGAAGACTTCTTACATACATAGCTATCTCAGGTGCCTGAGTGAAGTCATCTTAAGACTCTGACCATGCAGAGATCATAACTTCAATATCATGTTGGCCTTTTTTCCCCTCCAACTTCCACCACCCCTCGCTTTTTGTATCATCTTGCCTGATGAAGAGATCTGGAGATCTCCAAAGGTGACCATTAAGTTGGCCTAATAATGGTATTATACTAATATGGATTTAGGGTATCTGTGTTTCTGCCCATGTTTTCATACCTTTATTCTGAAGACTCTATCTGTATTCGTTCAGTGTAACAACACAGTCCTGTGCATGTGTACTCTGAAGTAAGCCCCATTTAGTTCAGTGGGGCTTACTCCCAGGTAAGTGGGTATAAGGGTACATTTCATAATTTCTATGCTACTTTTGTTACAGATTATTAAGAAGTTGATTGAAAGGAAGCAAGCTCAGATTCGGAAAGTTTATCCTGGTCTTTCTTGCTTCAAAGATGGAGTACGACAGATTCCCATAGAAAGTATTCCTGGAATTAGTATGTACTATCTTCCATCAATTACTCTTTGATTAGATTAAAAAAAATGCTCTTGTCACTTTTTGAATATACTTTAGGGTGTAGTCCTAGGCATGTTTAGACAGAAAAAGCCCAGCAACTCCCATGCTGGTTGGGGAATGCTGGGAGTTGTAGGACTTTTCTCTGTCTAAACATGCATAGGATTGTCCCCTTAATGGTTTACCTTAAGAGACTGAATTTTCTTCTGTTGAACTGTTGTGCTTCTAGTTTATACCACTTTATAAACAATAAAGTATAAAGTAAGTTACAGGTAGTTTTGTAGTTACAGGTACCTTTCATGGCTTACTGTGTAATATGCACTTTCTCTCTGACTGTTTTGTGCTCTACTATCCAACACACAGATTTTTTCAGTGCAATCCAACGCATATTTACTCAGATGTAAGTCCTACAGAGTTCATTGGAACCCAGGAAATGTACAGAGGAATGCTGTTACACAGCCTGATCCTATTCACATAGTAACATCCAAAATTATGCAAACAGAAGTCTGCTTGTGCAGACCCCCCACTCCCCACTATAGCCCATTGCCCCCCTCCCAGCTTCTCCTGAAGATAACTCTCAGGAGGAAAGGCGTAGGAATAAACGCAGCGGCTGCAGCAGAAGGCAGGGGGAATGGTCACCACAATTCAGTGGGGCTGCATTGTGCAAATGGAAGAGCCTTTCTGCTCACTTATGGTGCCTTGGATGCATCTGAATGAGTGAGTTCAATGGGCTTACTCACAAGTAGATGCATAGGGTTACAACCTCAGTTTTGTAAACAGAGACACTTGAGTAAAAGCCTCAAAATAGTCTTCCAGGGTGAATCTTTAAATTGGGGCAATTACTGGAGGTCTGGGGGCCAATTCTTCCCTGCCCCCTACGGAATCCACCAGGGACAGCAAAGAATTTGCTGCTGAAATTCAGTGGGACAGCAGCCAAAACAAACAATTTCCCTTTAAAACAAGGGGCCCAGGGGGCAGGAACCTTGTTTTAAAACAAAGTCGTGACCACCGGAGAATTCTGGGAGTGCGTATTTGCTTTGAAACCACGTGCGTGCTCCCCAGGTGCCTTGTTTTGAAAGAGTCTCCACAGTTTTTTGCCACTGCACTGCCCAGTTTTGGCAGCAAATTCGGCAGTGGGTCAGTGTGGGCCACAACATCAACTGGGGGCGGGTGTACATGCAGACTGTGGGTTGCCCACCCCGGTTTAAACCAATCAGTTTTTTTAATGTCCTGTTTCATTCTGTATTGGTGTGCCCTCTAAAACTAGTTGGATTTAGGGTTGCATGCTATAACTATTATTTTGTTTGCTGTATAGGAGAGACTGGCTGGAAACCAAGTGGTAAAGAGAAAGGGTAAGCATTGTTTGGATAATGAAGAAGACCCCCTAAAGTAGAGAAACCACCTGTAACTTTGAAATATCTGCATCTGTTGCTCAACTGCAAAATACCGAAGTACATTTTTAGTAATTAACATTTTAAATCTGTGTGCTGTTGCTTTTTAAAAGCACCAAGCAAATCAGTGGACCCTCAATGTGACAATGAGAATATGATTGAAATATATTAAAAATATGCACAACAAACAACTGGCTATAACAGGTAGAAGCATACCTTGCAAATAATTACAGTTCAAAATGTCTTAGTATTAATAGCAAAAATACAGATACAAGAGTACATTAATTCAAGAATAATACTGTTAAACAGATGGAAATGATAATACGCAGTAGTGAGTAGCTTTGAAAGTGATTACAATTCAAAATTGTTCTTAGTATTTAACAGTAGCAAATATACTCATACACAAGTAAATTTACCTGTACAGAATAGAATTCAAGAGTAAATCTATTAAGCAGATAATAATTATAGTAAGCTGTAATAAATTGACAGCTACTCCGGAATTTATTGTTGTTTTTGTACTGCATCAGAAGAGGGAGATTTTGTTAATGGCCATGTTTGGACATTAAGTTAAGCCATGGTGGCTTAATAAACTACTCACAGTAGCTTATTTTTTAAATAGTCCACAATGCCCCACCACACGAGCGGGCTAATAAGCGACTGTGAGGTTATTAAGCTACTGTGCGTAATCTGAGTTATCCCCCCGCCCCTGTCCTGCTGCAGTTCTCCTGCCTGAGCAGTGATGCTGTTTCACCCATTGACAACATCGCAGCAGCCTGTTTTAACCTTCCGTGATATCCCAATGAGAGGGGAGAAGTGTGGCGGGGAGAGGTGTGGGGTGAAGTACGGGGTACATTTCCACTATCAGCCCGGCAAGGGGGTGGTGTCACTAAAGTGCTGGAAGTTTGCAGGATCAGGGCCAAGCTTCATACACAGCCTCGCCTAGTGAGATGGCACCCAACACACCATCAGAACCCTGTGTGATTATTCACAAAGGAGCAGAAATCCTGTGTGCACCAAAAAGTGGGTGGCAGCTATAAAACCTTGGAGGTTTGCAGGATCGGGACCAAACTTCACAGGCAGCCTCTCCTAGTTGGGAGGCAGGTGATGCACCATAAAAACTCTGTGCAATTACCCTACAGGAGGGAAAATCCCAGGTGCACCAAAAAGGGAGTGGCACAAATTAACCTTTGGAGGTTTGCAGGATTGGGACAAACCCCTCAATTGTGCATTTCCCCATAGCCATTGCTGGCATAGATGCTTTTATTATTCAAAATCGATGACAATAAAGTGGAGTTGTGTATTTTACCTCCCCCGACATTGCTGGCAGTGCTGCTTCTGTTCACAGTAGTGCTTTAGCACTGAAGCAAAACTGCGCAAAAGCAAAATTGTGCTTCTCCCCTATAGCCATTTTGCTTCTTCATGGGAAGTGGCCAGAGAAGGAAAAAGGGGGTGGGAGCTTTAACTCCTTAACAGTTTGCTAGAATGGGGTGAAATTGCACAGACGGGGTGCCTCCATGGGGAGCCTCCAGATGCTGTAGTGGATTATTGGGGAACTGCGCTTCTTCATGGAAATGTGGCTAGTTCTTTCCCTATTTCCCAAGTTGTTCAGTTCCACAGTAGGGATCTGGAAAGCCTGTCATTATGTAACCACTGAAGTGTGATAGCATGAGGCTGTCATTGTACTTGGGGAAAGCTGTCATTTTGTAACTGTAGCGCAGTATCAAGAAGGGCTGAGTTTGTTTGGCAGTGGTTGTCCCTCAGCTGCTTGTCAGATCTTGGAAAAAGAGCTCTGCAGGCTGGAGCAGAGCAGCCACAACAGTCTTGACTGCTCTTGCCAGGCAACTTCGTCGGCAGTTGGAATAAGCCACACTGACTGTCAGATGACACAATCCACGGTGGGTTAAATAACCCTTACTGCAGACCATGGGTTATCAGAGTGGCTTATTTTGCCCAATTAAGCCATCGTGGATTAAAAAATTGCCGACAGATGACGCAATAAGCAATGATAACCATGGTGGCTTATTTAACCCATCGTGGGTTATCATATTGTCTGAACCCAGTGAATAGGTAATCATTATGTTTAGGGATGTTGGAGAATTCCACCACGGACTCCAGTGAGGCCGGATTCTGTAGAATCCGGCCCCCCAGAGTCCGTGGCGGAACGAAGCAATCCCCACCACCACCCCACGGAATCCTCCTGGGACAGAGCCTACCTGGCGGCGGCGGCAGCTCCGGGTCATCTTCCAGCCACCGCTGGGCTGCAACCACAAATGGTGGCCACTACGCCGGCCACCATTTGTGTCCCTGCCAAGCCGTGATAGGCTACGTAAGTATCTACGTAGCCTATCACGGCTCGGCAGGGACGCAAATGGTGGCCGGCATAGCAGCCGCCATTTGCGGCCGCAGCCCGACAGTGGCCGGAAGTCCAGCTGTGGCCGGCCCCAGCCAGTGGCTCTGTGGCCTTGCCACGGAGCGGAGCTGGCTGGGCAGGATTCTGGGGGGAGGGACGGATCGCCTCCCCCCCCCCCCCGTGGATGCCCCTCAGCGGAGCAAGGTAAGGGTACATCCCTAATTATGTTGCCTTACCATGTTCCTCTCAAACACACACCCCATTCTAAAGAAACAAGATAAAAGGTGAAGATAATTCTCACAAGAACCCAATGGAGATATCAAAAATAATGATAAAATTTACTTGTGCCAAAATTGGTACCTGGGAACTTGAGAAAAAATATTTTTGAAACAATTGATTGGAGTGCTTCAAGAGCTCCAGGAGAGTATATCACTGTTGCCCTAGGATAACAAAATAAGGCATTATTTGAAAAACAGAACTGGTCTCAGTCGCTTGAAACCTCCTAGATTTTAACACCCAGAAGATTTAATCTTACCAGGTATGTTGCTAGGAAAATCCTGGTCCTGATAGAAGATAAATATGAGCATGTGGGAGCTGGTCCGTGGCTTGTGTGAGAAAGAGCGCCACAGCAAAGCATTTATATAGTCTGATCAAGGTCAGCTGCAAGTAATGTGGAGCTTTTGGTTGCTTTTTTAAAGAATATTACAAAAACAAACCATACATTTTAATCTTGTCTGCATTTTCTTTCAAGTAAAGAACCCAAAGATCCAGATCAGCTTTACAGCATACTAAAAAACATTCTACAACAGGTCAAGGTATTAATTTTCAGTAAATATTTTGAATTTGTTTTGCTATGGGAACACTGATCCATGATACTTTTTGTTTTCTTTTCCAAAGAGTCATCAAAGCGCTTGGCCTTTCATGGAACCAGTGAAGAGAACAGAAGCACCTGGATATTATGAAGTTATAAGGTTTCCCATGGGTAATGCTATTAACCTTTTAAAAAGTAGAGATTTAAATGTTTCTCAAAAGAAGAAACAGGCTCTTAAATTTGATATAAAGGCTTTGAGCCCAAAACCATGAGCGGAAGGAGAAAATGTGTTAGTGCTGCTCTGTGTTCTTGCACAGGCACCAGCAAATAACTTCTTGCAGTGCAGTACCACAATGTAGCAGTGCTTGCGTTATAGTATGATCAGGTTAAAAATAGCCCAATTAACCTTGGACTGATTCGGAACCCACATAATTCAGGTTGAGGGCTGCATCCAAATGTTAATACAGAAATCCAAAGCTTTATGCCTCCTACTGACTATCAGTGGAAATAAATAATTATAACGTTTTTGCTGTTCGACAGAATTGGATGAAATTTGCAGACATAATAGCCCCTTGTGAAGGGATGAAACTAGCCAAATTTCAAACATCCAGGTGCAGGGGTGTTGGTGCAAGAGCAGCCCTTACAGTTTGAGGGTTTCCAAAAAAGATGAACTTATCTATCCTCCCATGTTCTTTGTGGGCAATTGTTTTGAACATAACATACAGCATAGAGGTCGCCTAGCTAAGAAATCCGCAACAGTTCAGAAGGATAGGAGCAGCAGTTTTTGTGGGAGTCTTCAAATTTGTGATGGATGGGAGTGATTAGTTTCCTCCCCCCCCCCCCCCGTGGATTTTTTTTTCCTAGGCAATTGGTAGGAAAATGGGGCATGTCATAAAGAAACTGCAACATTTCAGAAAGATAGATAAAAAACCGTTTCAGGCTACTTAGTTTTCTGCTCCATTGGCACCAAGTCACAGAGAGTGTAATAGGACCAGAGTGGATAATGAGTGGAGGATTACAGTGGCAGAAGGACTTGAGCATCTAGCATTTTTCCAGGAAGCACCCAATACCGAAGTCTCTCATGTCCCACAGAATCCACAAAAGCTCTTTAATGCTCTTGCTCCTGGGAAGGAGAAATAGGAATGAGCACTAAACACTGGAACAGTCGTGCAGTGTATTATTCCAACATAACAAAGCACTGGGATTGGAGGGCCCGAATAAGACCATCCGCTATAATTGGTCACAAAACTACACTTCTGGTATTTTCCTTACATGGAGAGCTTGGGGTGAAATATTTAATTTTTTACAGACAGACTGAGTCTGTCTCCCCTGAACCTGAATCACTAAGTTTCAAGAGGATTCACATTTGGATTTAGTCCACTTTGGAGGAGCCCCGCTTCAACTCTGGTATCTTCCAAATCTTGCTAAATCAGGCTAATTCTGTTTGGCATTTGGCCAGATCCAAAATACACTCCTAATAATTACCTGTACTAACAGAACTTTGGGCAGGACAATTATGATTTATATAAGACTGCCCCTCCCCAATAGGTTTGGCCTATTGGGTGGGGCATATTGCCCCCCCAAATGGGGTGCAATTTCAGGAGATGAGAGAGCTGGTATACTATTTTAGATGCAGCCTATGGTTGTAGCCAGATCACCGCTCTTCCCCGCTCCCCCATCAGTTGGACCTCTTTTGCTCCCCACCCTGAAAAAGTGTCAAGTGACCACCCCAATTCACCATCTGTGAATGGGTATGTTAGCAAGCATCCCTATTGCACTATGCCTGAGTGCAATTTCAGACATCTAACCATGACACTTGAGGGAATCTTTTAACATTGAGCACTGAGCGTCCCAAAGCTTGGCACCTTAAGTGGGTAAGAGAATTTAGAGATTGAAGACACAGTTGCTTAATTTAGGAGTAATTTACTGAAAATAATTAAAAACATAGAGATCAGATCATGGCAATAGGCATTATATTGGATTACTGTATTTTTACAGAATACCATTTATTAAAACAGACACATTGAATGCAATGGTTTGGCCTAATTGACTAGCAGAGGGTGGTGTAGGGGAAGAAGTCCTGGCAGTGTGTGGGGGGGTTTGATGCGGGAACTGGCAGGGGAAGGAAAGAGGCTGGTAGCAGAGCTTGTAAGCAAAGAGAGGCAGCTAACAAGTTGCTTATCCCTGAAGATACACAACTAAGGGGCTGAGAGAAGAAACAGGGAAAGTTAACTGGGTTCACCAGCGAAGTGCAGGTAATGGCAGAAGAGAGATCTGGGAAGGTAGTATACGTGTTGGGAATAAGTTAGTAAAGGGTTTGTTACCTCTCTATATCTGCGCAATCTGGGTTGCGAAGAAATTGGAGGCAGTGGGTGCCCCTTCAGCAACGAGGACAGAAAGAAAGAGGGGCAGAGGGAGGAAGAAGGGGGAGTTTCACAAGATTCTTCTTGTGAGAGTGAGGCTTCTTTTGGTTCAAAGAGACCAACTATTGGGCTGTCCCGGAGCTCGTTATATGCCCCAAATTGGAGTTAATCATTAAAACGCAAACAGTGGCCAGAGTCCCGTTTCTGCTGGCTTGTCAAAACTAAGATGCATGCTAGCTAGGAATCAAAGTGGCCATCTTTCCTTCTTCTGAGCTCAAATAAACAGGTAAACATTAACACCTGATAAGTAGATTTTCCTGGTGACTGTCTTGGGCTGACATTTTAGGATCAAAGGAGGGTGAGAGGTCAAGGCATCAAGTCTGAAGAATCATGGACATGACAGGGGGAGTGATGGCTTTGTATGACATATACCATTCTGCTTTGAGTGTCAGGCCTGGCCTTTAGAATGGCAGATTTCTCTAATGCTTTCTCAAGCTGGAATGAAGCCTTCCTATCTCAAAATCAGCAGAATATTGGGGTGCCTGGCAACAGGTGACTGGTTTGCTACAGCCCTATTAGACAAATACAGTCCGAATACATATTACAGCTTAATATGGTTATGGCTTATACAGGTATTATATGGTTAATAACATAGGTGCAAGTACCATCTTAATTATATACAACTGAAATAACATTTGCCAAATTTTCTATGAATTAGGATCTTTCCACTAAGGAAGGGGAAAATATTAAAACATCCAAACCTAGGGCATATTATTATGGGAATAAAACGTGATATTTGTTCTACAGACTTGAAAACTATGAGTGAACGACTTAAGAACAGGTACTACGTGTCTAAGAAGTTATTCATGGCAGATTTGCAGCGAGTCTTTACCAACTGCAGAGAGTACAACCCACCTGAAAGTGAATACTACAAGTGTGCCAATATACTGGAGAAATTCTTCTACACAAAAATTAAGGAAGCTGGATTAATTGACAAGTAATAATTGTCCTTATCTCATGCAATCAAGATACTTACTTTAAGAGCAGAATATGCAGTTAATCTTTCAACGGAACGTGTGTTTTAAAGAAATTTGTTTTATTAACTAGCACTTTTAAAACATGTAATATAGAAGAGTTTATTTTATTACAGTCTTTTTAAATGTACACTTGCATGCCCTTTTGCAGTGTATTCAATTTTTATTAGATGTATTGCACAAACTGGAGATTTGGAAAGGGAATTTATTCCAAGCAGTGAATGTTTAAGCTTAATGCAATGCAGTATCAAGTTGTAAAATAGCTTTTTATTTTTTAGAGCAAAGATGCCGATGAAGGGAAAATAAGTTTTATATATATTTTAATGAAACATTCAAACTAAGAGAAGGTGCTATGAAAGGGTGAGGAAGAACAGTTTTAAGCTATAAGGATGATAATCCCTAAATAGATGCAATCTTCCTCTATGAATTTGTTGCTTGCATTTGTAAAGGAAATCTGATGTGTAGCGTCATGCTAACTTTAGCTGTATAGGTCATGTTCCCAAAAGGACTTCAAAATCTGTGGTAGTCACAAACTACTATTCTTTAGTCTTTCATAGGGCCAACAGAAGCATACTTCAAGTAAACCATCAACTTTTCTACTACACCCCAATCCAGCAGTTGTTTGCCTCCTTAGGTTTTTGATGCATGCAGCGCCATTCTGCCTCAGTCATACTAGGAGATGCAGTGTGTGGGTGAAACAGACAAGAGTTCTGCTTTTCATATATATAGACTAGCACTAGATGCCACAAGTAATTTGATTGCTGCACATACATCTGAGGCACACATGCATCTGACTAGCACAATGTGATCTTTGGTGTCCCTACCCAAGAGTTGATGTGCGTTCCCATCAAACTTGATGCGGATGGGAATGTGTTACTTCAGCCTATAGGGCAAGTGCTGCTGCAGTTTTGTCTCACAGAGTGCTATTTGCACACAATGCCTTGTTGCATGCAACGTTTTCTGGATTAGGGGCATATTTGACACTTGTGAAACTTCATAAAAGCAATTTTGAGCATACCCTCCTCTCCCAGTGTTAACATGTTAACTTCTGTCTTGTATATTAGATATATTAAACTAATTTTCAACCAAAGTTCTAAAACATTGTTTTTACTAATTATTAATTACCACATCTATATTTGAGCTACCCCTTATATTATACATAGGAAATGCACGTCCATTCATGCAAATAGTTGTTCGTGTGGCGTGAAAAAATATCCACTAACCACTGAGTTCTACTACAATGTCTCTCACAACACTGCGGGGAGAGGAAGAAAATGTCATCACATTGATTTCTTCTCCCTAATTTATATTTCTACAATGACATTGGAAGACTAGAATTTTATGTTGTTTATATTTACTGAAATATTTCACTAGTAAACTGCTGTAGAAAAGTGGCAAACTGCATTACAAAAGGATTTTTTTTCAAGTCCCCTATAGTAGTGTTTATTCTAATTCTAAAACTAGATGACCCTTGGTAGAAGGAAATGGTACAAAAATAGTCAAAATGGTAACATAGAAATGCCTTAGTGCTTTATATAAAATCAGATTTGGCTTTGTATTTAAAGGTACAATGATGCAACTGTGTATTAGAGTATTTAAGTAGTAATTTTCAAGTATTTTGTAAACTGGGCCAACAGAATCACCTCTTAAGCTTGATATCCTGTGAAAGTGTTATTTTCAAAGATTCTTATTGTCTTGAAATTAGAGTCTCTTCTATATTGAAAACATTTGGTTTCTAATTTAAAGATTATTTTCATAGATATTGTGCAATAAAGCTATATATAGTACGATGTGTTTTTAAAATGCTTTAACTGAAATTTTACATTTGTAAAATTATTTATTGTACTGGCATAAAATGGTTTTAAATTATATGTATAAAATTAATCTTGTGTGCTATTTTGTAATTTGCTTATAAAAAAACCTTAAGTATTCATCATGTGTGGGTAGCCTTTCATATATTACCTTTGGATGTGCTAATGTTACTAGCGCTGTGCTGAAATTTTCAACCATTCAATAGGGGGAGGGTTGAAAAGAAATCACATAAGAAAATAGTGGGAAAGGCATAAGAATTTTCTGAGAAATTCTCAGGGTATGAGGCTTTGGCACTTACCTTACTGTTGTCAGGTGGCCAAGAAGTATGAGTTTGCATTTTCTTTTTACAATCTACATGCTGTACATCCTGCACTTGTGAAGGCTCTTCTCTTCCTTCCTGAGCAGGCAGAGTGCTTTGCAAGTACAGCAAATGCTGGTTATAGTCAGCGCTCCTGCACTTGCAAATGTCCTTCTTTCCCTGCTCGGGCAGGGAAGCAGCAGCAGCCACCTCTCTGCCTGAGCAGAGAGAGAATGCTGCAACCAAGGGTTTCCCGTGCTGCGAGCAGGAATGGGCCTTTTCTGAAGTTTTAAAAGCTTTAGAAAAGGCTCGTTTCTGCTTCCAGCAGCAGAGGCTCTTCACAACACAGGCTTTCCACCCTGCAGCACTTTCTCAAACAGCCGTGTGACCACACAATATTAGTCATCCCAGGAACTGCTGCTGAGCTGAAAGCCTGTTGTGAAGAGCCCTGCAATGCTGGAACCAAGCACGTGGGGCAGAAGGCAATTTAAAAGTAAAAAATTAGTAGAAAACTCCTCGGCCGCCTCATTCACTGAACAAGGTAAGCAGTTATGGAATTCTCATCTCCCCACACCCCATTAGAACTTCCTTTGAAATTCTCCCCCTCCCTACAAAAGGGGCAGAAAAAACAGTATCTCTCTCACAGGGAGGGAAGAACTTCACAAAAGTAGGGGACAGGGTTCTGCACAAT
This sequence comes from Heloderma suspectum, assembly GCF_057233095.1. Taxonomy (NCBI): domain Eukaryota; kingdom Metazoa; phylum Chordata; class Lepidosauria; order Squamata; family Helodermatidae; genus Heloderma; species Heloderma suspectum. The sequence goes on along the minus strand of NC_139462.1, from coordinate 173,624,673 downwards.
TACATAATATGTTAATTGCACTCTGTCACCTTTAGATGGTAAAAGCAGGTATTCACCATGCCAAAGCAAACCCCATGCAGCTGCGTGTGGTTACTTGTTTTCCTGTAGACATAAGATTTTAAAATTTGGTCTGAAGTAAAATTAATCCAATGATTGCCAACAGGCTATAACCAGCTTTAGGACTTGTTAGGGGCTGTTTTGTCTTCTATGCTTATTTTGAAATATTTTTCCCTGCTCTTGGCCAGAAAAGGCTTCTAGAGCAGCTTATGAAGAATGATAAGACAGTCACTGCCCTCAAGTTTATAATCTTAGACATAACCCAAAAGGAAAAGGATTGGCAGAAGGAAAAAGCACACTCAGGCATTTGTGTTTAGTTATAAGGTTCTTATAACTACCAGCTGGAAAACACAGTTTAAGGAGGAAGAGCCAAAGATTGTTGGTCTCTCAGCAGATGATGCAATGGGCCAGCCTCCCTTCGCTTCTTCTGTTACAGCCTACCGGAATGGCTGGACAGTTGAGGGAAGAACCTGATGAAACTGGCTAGATTGAATGAGCTGCATGAGCAAACGTTTACTAACTGAGAGTTCTAATTTATTTATTTCATTTCTATACTGCCCAACAGCTGAAGCTCTCTGAGTTAATGCATAACTCAAAACATCTCAAGACAGAAATGTGGTATTAGCCTATCCACATTTACTCAGAAAATAAGTCCCATAGTGTTCAGTGGGGTTTGCTGCCAGATAAATGTGCATACAACAGCAGCTTGCAGTGTCATAGAACAACTGTGCTATTGTCTCTGCAACTATGAACTGCCAGAACTGCAAGTGAATGGATGCTGGAATAATAGTACTATCAGAACAGCAAGCTAAAACAGAATTACCTTTTTCAATAGTATTAAACATTTTATTATAAACTTCAATATAACTAGTCATTTGGAAAACTACAAAGAAAGTCAACAATTGTGTTTGTAATCAGGCTTTACTGATAAAATGATCTACATTTGACACTAAGCATTTAATAAAACCTACATTTCAAAACAAAAAATCATTTCTGTGTTCTACAAAAGAACCCTACCATGTTCACAGGAAACAGAAGTAACTACTGAAAGTACACCGAGACTCTGTTTACATCTACTAGTTTAATCTGTTATTGTAAGAGATAGTTTAATATATAATCTAAAAGTTACATAGACTTTCAGTGTATGCATGCTGTGGAGCAGTTTTACCAAAGAATTCATCATTCTAAACCATAAGTAAAATAGTTATATGTACAAACATATACTTACAAATGTCTAGCAACAGCATTTTGGCTAGTACACTTTACCTTTATAGCATAAGAATACCGAAACTGAGAAGTCAGGTTTTGCTCCATAAAAAGTTTCTTAAAGACAACCAACAAATGCCTCATTGTATCTGGACAATGATTTCTTTTTAACAGACTTGCACTTGCTCTTTTTCTCTTTAAAAATAGGAGAATTCAGAAAACCAGTGTCTGTAAAAGGGTCTCCTCTTCTGAGCTTCCTATCAAAACAAATTATCAAAATATTACATGCTCAGTTTTGAAAGTATTATTGTAGTTCTTTCTTTGCTTAATATAATTAAATTGATAAAATCTCAAGTAAGATTAGAAACATATTCTGAAGATAAAATCCAAACTGAATATACAACTAACTAAAGGAACTGATCATGACCCCTTGAACTGGGAACAAAAATACTAACCCATTGATAGTTGGTTCCTTATAGCTCACAGAAACAGTACATCTACGTTTGTGGTGAGAAGTATCTTTTATTTCCGTACTGATGGGAGGGTGAGAAAGTCTAGTTTGGCTAGATGATGAAGATTCAAGGTTGGTAATATCACCAAGATGGAGACGATGTTTTTGAAGAGCCCCAGATGGTCTATCTGATGAAACAATTCATTATTTGTCTGGTTTTTGGTCATAACCATTTAAACAAGCTTATCCCCCACACCCCCAAATCCAGCTTGATATGGCTTCAAACAGCACATTAATGTTGGTCAAACTTTATACTTGAATCCAGCAGAAGAGAGAGTATATTTAGTTTTAAAATGCTAGGATGACAACTACTAATACAACAAAACTTTGTTCTTGCTGGGACATTATCACCACCATTGATACCCTAAGTGCCACAATTTGTGTTTCAGATGAACCCTCTCCACAAAAAAGTCTTTTCACATAAGGACAATTTCATAATTCCGCATATAAAGAGGAAGTCATAACGTTACCACCCACATTACCCTTTACTACCTCAAACATGACTGGTGGGCCCAGACAACAGGCAGGCACAGAGACAAAGCTTACTGTGTGGCATCAGCATTATGAGGAAAGGTGATTATCTAGTTAAGCCCAATATTCTCCCCAAGGAACTCTAAAGGACATAGCTATGTGGTTAGAGGTGAGATTACCATTGTCCCATGCAATACAGATGGCACGCACAAAGCTTTCAACCCACAGCTCATAGTTGAATCCACTCTTTGTATCAATAAAAAGTCTACAATCCTGTGTACAATTGGAAATAAGCCCCACTGAACACCATGGGGTCTGCTTTTTAAGAAGTCACGATTGGGCTGTAAGATTAATAGCATCATAAAAATACAAAAATTATGTGTACTCCATTAGTCATTTTTATCATTTATGATGTGTAAATCAGTCTTTTTGACAGGCTGCCTACCTCCAAAAAAGTTGGAAATACCCTTTGAATGTACATTTAAGTAACATGTTTCCTGTGTATAAAAAGCCATTCATATAATCAACTGAATGGAATAAAAGTACTAACAGCTAGCTAACAACAGCAAGTTAAAACAGACTACCTTCTTCAAAGTTGCAATTTTCATAGGAAGAATTCCTACTGCATTCTTCTTCATCCATTACAACAGGAGCTGAACATGGTACAAGTGCAGTGACTTTCTTTGCAACATTAGATCCACTGTTTTTCTTAGCTACAGAGGCACCATTCCTTCCAGCATTTTCATGGGTGCCTGTATGATTATAGAGGGAAGCACAACAACAGTCCAAATGTGTGAAATTAGTATACCAATGTTCCATCTGCTCTTGTTTGCACCTGATGTCAAGAGATTCTGTCTCCAAGCATGGAATTTCCTTTTAGCTGTCATGACTAATAGCCACTGATATGCAGTTATCTAAGCCCCTTTTACAGTTTTTAAATCTAGTAAACACATCTGATTGTACTGTTTACAATACAGATTCTTACAATACTCTACTCCTTACTTTCTTTAATCTATGAATGCTCAGCTTATCCCAAGATTTGCCAGACCTTGGTGTCACCATATGAAGTTTCAGGTTGAATTGTGATTTTCTTCTGTATTAAGGACTAGTAGCCAACTAAAGCAAAAGGAATCCAAAAGTGGCAAGCTGAGATGGCAGGGCCAAGCCCTGGCTAGTAGCTCCAGGAGCACCTTGCTGCATTTCCCAGGTGGGAAATACTCATCATCAACTGGCTGTACTTTCTCCCCTTGGGAGAGGATGAAAGGAGGAAAACATGGAGTTACAAGCCTCTCTTAACCCTCAAAAGCTACAAAGAGGAGAATGGGTGCAAGCACAGTAGAACATATGGATGGGAAGCATTGGAATGGCTACTACTCCAAGATATTATCTGCCACAGTGAAGTTATTTTCATATAAAATGAACAAGTGTAACCGCCATCCTGAAGACAGATTGCCGCTCAAACATTTTTCTAATGTTCTTTTTTACATGAATAATCAGTTTTCAGTTGTTCTTTCATAAATACAGTTAGGAGAAAAAGATAAGCATCTTACTACAGATATTTATGTTGTAAGGGCAAAAGCAGGATAATAGGTATTGTAAAATTTATCTTTATAAATGTTGGAAAGCAAAATATTTGAACATCAGTATGTTTATGTCTAGTCTGTCCTGCTAGCAGTTCTGGAGTGAAACATAAAGCAAAACGATATTTCTAATCTTCTATAAAGGTTAGTTGTATGTGGATAAGTATACAATCCACAATATCAATTTTTCAAAGCATAATAATAGAACCTACCTACAGTTTTTTTATTCAAAGAATTCTCAGATTTTTTAGTATTCCTTTTTTTCCCCTCAGTATTTTCATCATGTTGCTCATACACAGTCTTCTTCAATCGTGGTCTTGTGTGTACTGGACTTATGCCAGATGTACAGCTTATGTTTGTCCTGGATTTTGATTTTTTGCTGTAAGGCATGTAGAGACTATCATCAGAGTCCTCTTCTGAAATGAATGATTCACCACTAGATGTTTCTGTTTGTTCTACATAATTTTTCTCTTTAGTGTTATTTTCATTTTCTTTGTTTTGTCGAAAAGGTGTAATGTGAACACTCTCCTCAAAAATAAAGTCGTAAGCATCACTGGGACCAAATGATGTATCTGTTTTTTCTTTGGAACAGCGCTGTTTATTACAGCTTCTATCTTTTTTGGATCTTGTCCTGGACAGATTTTTCGTTGTTTCCAGTTTTCTCTTCTGACCTTTCTCTTTCTGTGTTTTAGAACTTCCAGTGCTATTAAAATTAGCTTGCTTTGGGGCTGCCATCATGGTGTTTGATTCAATCAACACATTTGACTGTCCCAAACTTTCATCAGTGTTTATGTCATGTTTGTTTTCTTGATAAAGATATGTTTCTTCATATTGTTCATTATTCTCCTCTAAACCTGTCTCAGGGCCATTTTTGACTTGCTCACAAGGACTGTTTATCTGCATGGTTGTTCCTGGAATGCTGCCATCAGGTAAACAAAGTTCATTCTGGGGTCTGATCCTCAAACAGCGACGACGGGTAGATACGTTTTTTGATAAGGAATTACCAACTTGCATATCCTCTTCAGTCAAAGAAATATTTGTGCTCTCACAGTCTAGGTAATCTTCATGAGAACTACCTTGCCGACCTGAAAATTTAAAATAACATGCATCAATGCCAACTGGTACTGAACCTAAAGAGGGCTAGTTTGATAGCTGTTTCTATACTGAAGCCAAAAAATGCATTGGGGATTTTCAAAAACATACATTTCCACAATGATTAATAAGAGGTACTAAGGTAGCATGGAATAATTCTGGAAATAACAAATATAGCCAGTAAGGTTTGGCAGAATGGTTCATTACATAGAACAGTTATAATGAACGTAATCTTGATATAGAAAAGAGTGGGTACAATCTGCTAAGAAATACAAATCAATTGAACCTTGTTTTCCCCACTCTGCCTACACAATCATAGGCAACACATCAGGTCATTAGGAAATCAGGGAACTCTGGTCTTCCCATATCCCCCGTGAAAGTTTTCCTTTCAGCTCAGTAGAAGTTACTTGTGCTCTGGAGCACAAGTTAACTTGCACTGGGCAGAGATGGGAAGCGCAAAACAGAGCTCTGAAGCCTTCCAACGCAGTACGTAGACTGTGTAAGCCAGGAGGGAAGAGAACAGGGCTATATTATGCCCAATATGAATCTTCTGTATGAGCATATACATCTCTGCGTATAATTTATTTATATTTGTATCCAAGCATCTTGTGCCCGAGCACCTCAAGGTGGCTAATTTGGGTTAAGAGGAAACTTAATGAAACATCTGAATAATACACATGAAGTTGTGACAAGTATCACCATCTGCAGGGAAATATCACCATCTGCAGGGAACAGTTTTGCGTGTGTAGGTTATGAAACTACTCTGGAAATACTGGAACAAACAAGCAGTACGAATTACCGGAGAACAAAGAAAAAGCCACACGATTATTATGCAGGGAGCTCAATATTTGATTGTCAGAAGGAAAACTGATGAGAGATGGCAACACAGTGTATTTTTTTTAAGTGAGAAACATACAATGAAGAATACCTTTTTGGAGGAGTCAGAAAGGGGTAAGCCCCAACAAAGCCAGTCAGATTAGATAGTCTGGAATTATGTACACTACTCCCCAACAGATACTGCTTGTTTCATCTGTGTATCTTATGACGTAATTATTGGCCCCAAAAAGGAGTGGGGGGGAGGCTGCCATGTCCTAAACGCCCCAGCAATTGCTCATAACGGCTGAGGTTTTGGAGATGTCACAACTTGTGTAAGGTGTCCAGATAGTCACACCTTTTGTACCTTATTTTGACACAGGCTCTTGGACTACTAGGTCGTTTCCCTAGATAGGGTGGCAGGCGACATACCTGGCTACTGCTGCCACCTGTGCTTCCAATAGTCAGCGATGACTCGAGAAGGACTCCCAAGCTATGAACTCGGTTCTCTAAATCCTACCAGCAGCACTAGCTTCCACTGTCCCTGGGAACACAGCTACCCTTCTAGAAATTTTTAAGAATATCACCAGATTTAGATGAACAGAGCGGAAATCCAATGATCTCATGATATACTTGCTGACTGAGGATTACACTTCATGCATCTGATGAAGTGGACTCAGGTCTAAAAAGCTTATGTTATAATAAATGTGTTAAGTCTTTAAGGTGCCACAAGACGTTGTCGTTTTTGCTGCAGCAGACTAACATGGCTAACCTTCTAGAACCTAATTATTATGGTGCTTTGCCCCTTCCTCTTGTTTATGCATAAGGAATCCTTATGCGTAAGGGGGTAGGACTCGATGGTCTTATAGGCCCCTTCCAACTCTACTATTCTATGATTCTATGAACCCTAGGACTGGTAGCTCTTGAGAAAGCATGTCACATAGGAATACACAAATCTCTCCGTCTCTCTAATGAGAAGTCCTAGTTTAACTGCATAAGCACACTCCCACTGTTCTAGACAAGGGCCTGTTCACTGTTCAGAATGTTGCTTCTTCTGCTCTAACACTGCTTCCAATTAGCTCCAGCAAATCTCACAAGATCTGGATAGAAAGAAGGTACATTTATTACAAAGAAATAAATTTCTATAAATAACTTCAAGCATAATTCTTAGCCTCATTTTTCTGATAAAATAGGATGGCAACCTTGGCTGGGGGCCCTGAATCTCTAAACCCTGGTAAAGTATACCTTTCCCTTCCACCTTCCCATCCAAATGCTTGGGTCCTGCTTACCCCTAAATAAACAGGTAGAGAGAGGTTTGCACTGAAAGTTGCACACAATCAGCTGCATAGTTCTTTGGATTCCAGCTAATGTTCTTCAAAAATTAAACCTTTAACCCAAGTTTTAGAAACTTACATGTAGGATAACCTACCTGTACCTGTCTGCAGTGTTATGGCTGGAGATGTGTTTTCAACACCCTGCCAGGGATCAGATAGAAAATCTGAATTGTTATCCATGTTACCCTGCATTTCGGTTCTCAGTACATTATCTTGCTTACTTACATCTACAGCAAGGACATGCCTTAGAAGCGCCCTATGAGAAACAGATATAATAGACTGAATTATTTCATATTAACACACACTCCAAATTAAAGCTTTTTCCACTTTTCCCAAATATTGCTTCCTAAATTAAATTTGAATGAATAACTCTGTTAACAAAGATATCAACCAGGAATATGCCTTTAAGAGAACGAAATACATAGCAACTCAGTAGCTTCTTCTCAAAAATGTATTTCAGAACATGTCTAAAAGACATTGCCAAGTTCAGGGGTTGTAATGTATGGTTGTAAAGTACATATGGTTCTGAAGAAACGACTGATGCATTTTCTGCACTACTTAGGGAGAAAATATGGCTCTGGGATATGGTTGGATTCATGGTAGTCTATTGCATTCCATTAAATTACAATTTCATAACCATGCAGTGATGAGTGTGCAGTGTTATAATTGTTGTCTGGTTGATCTTCATAATTCTGATAATTCCATTTCAATATTAATAAGACATGGGAGCCTAAGGAAGGTCTTCTAGCCTACCCTTCTTCCCCGTTTTGAGATCGGTACTATCAAAATTTTGAGTCAGTGCTGGAGTAACAAATTTATCACACACAGATTATAATTTTTAGTACATGTGTTCATGGAATAATTTTCATGATTGAAGAATAACACTTCTAGAATACAGCTTATTAGAGGAGGGATCCTTAACTTTTTCTTTTGAGGAAGATAAAATTCAAGTCAAAAGAAAAATCTATATTTGGGCAGGGGGGAGGTTGAGGACCCACTAAGTTAATAGAAACAATTTTCAGTCATCTTACGTCTACTTCCAACTAGATTTATTACAATATAAAATGCATTTTCTTGGTACAAGTTTCCTGATTTTCTTTTGAAAAGAAAAAGCAACTGCTTTATAAACATGTGAATATATGACTTACACAGAATTTTGGTTTCTCGAACTACTGGACGCATCCTCTGCAAGGTCCGAGACACATAGAATCTGATTCTGAAGAAATTAAAGATATTATGCTGAAGATCTTATTGAATGAAGCATACATAATGAAATCAGGGGTCTGAAAAGTAGGACTATGATTTGCAGCAGCAGCTTGTGAGGTGGTTCACTGAAAGGTAATAGGCTTATGCTGTCATTTGCTGATCAAGGGAAAACCAAAGCCCTTACTGGAGACTATTGTGAAGAGGCAGCATGGGAGCTGCTAGCGCAGCACTGTGCAGGTGCACAATGACTGAGTGCCTAGCATCTGCCAGTGCAGTTCATGTATTGCAAGCCGTTCAGCAAGCACCATGCTTTCACTAGTGCCCCGGTGTCTTCTCGTAAGGGCACTGGGTTTCTTCTCTGGTAACTACTCAGCAGCGGAGCCTGTTCCCCTCTGTCATACCACTTCATGAGCCGTGGTGAGCGATTCCTACTTTTTTGTTTTACTCTGTCACCACATTATGAAACTTACATATAATGCTGTGACATATGAAAGATGTGTAAAATATATCCTATGACAGCATTCCCCAATCTGGTACCCTCCAGATATTTTGGATGACAACTCCCAGTATACCTCACCATTGGCTATGATGGCTAGGGCTAATGGGAATGGATCCAAAACAGTTGGAGGGCAGCACCTTGGGGAAGGCTGTCCTATATAATCAGGGTGTTCTGTTATGAAAATAAACATTGTGAAAATGGTAAGAGAGAATAACAGGGAACAGGTATGAAGAAAAAAACTGGAGATTTGTCCTGCCTGGGGTCCAACAGGCTTTCCAGCAATTGTTAAGTAAAATATAAAACAAACAATATTTTGTTATTAAGATTTGGGCAACAACCCTGCTTGTCTATAAGCAAATATTTTCATGGATTCAGAATTGATAACCGTAGTCTACAGTCCGCAAATGCACATACAAAAAGAAGGATGGGAAAAGACTTACACAATCTGTGGTACATACATCTTTTGCTGGATCAAGAAGATTTGTTGCACAGAGTAGGTCTTGAACAACTTTAGAAATAATCTTCTTCAAAGCCACCAATCTAGTCTAATCAAAAACAAAAAGTCGTTCTCTGCAGTTGTAGAAAGTACACTTTGCCAGATGGTTTTATTACCTATATCTAATAAAGTGCTACAAGCACTAGCTTCACCAATAGCCTGAAAGGTTACCAAAAACATAATAATAATCATGAATATCCCTAACCTACTCCTTGCTGTAATGGTTAAAAATCTACTGATGAGTTAAGGATCCACTTGTTTATTTTTTGGAGGCTACCACAGTCTTTTTATGTTTACCACAGAACCCATCTCCCAGAGTTCCTCTCTGGGGCATCTTAGAGGAGTCCATCCAGTAACCAGCCCTATTATGTGTATATATATGAGCACTCTGAGAAAGACTGTACAGAGGTATGGCACCAGCTTCTATCACTATGACAACACTACATAGTTGCCTTCTTTTTAATCACACACAGGTCATACCATTTCAGTACTTATTCAGTGTCTTCCCCTACTTGAGAACTGGATTAAAAAGAATTTTAATGATTTCTTCACAAGAGTTCTCAATCAAAACGCTATCATATGTGTGCGTTTATTCTGTAATGAAATTTATTTTTACTAGGACATGTATATATATAAAACCCAAATTGACAGAAATACCTCAGCATGTTCTTTTCCTTGTTGCAACTCCAGCTTTCTTTGCAAGACAAACATCTGAAATTTCAAATGCTGATATTCTTTCTTTAAATGCAGGATAATATCTTGTGCTTCCTTCATTTTGCTCTTCTCTTCTTCTAAAGCCATAGCTAATGCTCGATTGTTTGCTTGAAAGCTTTTCAGCTGTGAAGAGTTGTCTGGAAGAAACTGGAGACATTTAATTCCTAAAATTTCTATTTCTGGGAAAACATGAATAGAATATTAAAATATTTACCTGCAGTTTTACCCTTGACAGATAAAACTTGGTTTGTTTTGCCCAGCTTCGCCCATTTTTGATTTCTCTTCTCTTTCATTCTTTCTTTTATATCTTCCAGGCTATCCCTAAATGATTTTTTCAAGCACCTTTCTCGAGCCATATTCCACCTTAAAAAACACAAGAACTGATTATGGTTTAGAAAATATTTATTAAAAAGTTTTCCTTGATCTTGCCGCTATGAAAATGCCCTGTTTGACCCACATCCTGCTACCACCCATACCTAAATTTTACAGTAACGTAATACTCTCTATTTTACTTTTATAACTGCAAAATATCAAGACCTTAAAATGCTACTGGAAGATTAATCAGAAAGGGGTGGTCTTTTCTTCAACTATATTTACCAATCTAATGTAGCAGGCTCCTCTTTAAAGTTAGGATTTGAAGGATACTTAGTTTTATTTGAACCAGTAGTCTTACAAGGTTTTACAAACTACAGCTTATTAAAATTGATGGCCAAAACAAGGCTTTATTAAAACAAACATGTCCAAATTAACTCATTTACAGATTGGCAGGCTGAAGTTAGCCAACAACTGTCAGATAGCAATCTCACACCCATCACATACTGCTTAAATGCAGTAGTGTTGGTTCTCTATTTAATATTGAATGCACATACTTACCACCCAATTCTTTTCTAATTGTACTCCTCTATTATTTTGAAGTAGTTAATTGACAGATTGTTACATTTTATTATAATAAAAAAACTAATTTTATGAGAAACAAAGAATGCAACAAAAATATAAAAGTATTGTTCATACAATAAAAAAGCTATTTTTAAATACTGGCTGGGTTTGCATGACACAAGGGTGCTTAATAAGCCATGGTGGCTTGTTAACCACCCCACAGATGCCGGTTGTATGCTGGCTCATTTTCCTAATTACCCTTGCCGGGTGTGGGTTGTCATGATGTCTGAACCCAGCAAAGGTAGTTTGTTGGGGTGGTTAACAAACCACCCCAACAAACCCATGGCCTGCTCTAGGGTAGTTTGTTAACCACTTGAACAAGCCAGCCTTGCCAGGTTCAGACGACGCAAGAAGCTGCAGTGGGGGTGGGGACATGAATCAGCAACCTGGCATCCCTGCGGGCCACAACCCACCGTGACTTAAATAAGCCATGGTGGGCTGTGGTGATTGTACGAACCAGGTCACTATGTGTGTTCTGATTCATGTGTCTCTTTAATTTCATTACAAATTCAAAAGCCAATTTTAGAATCTCTCCAGAATATACCCTAAGGCAAAGATGGGAAATGTAGCCCTCCATTGGACAGCAACTCCCATCATCCCTCACCATTAATTATACTGAGAAGAGCTGGTGGGATGGCAGTCCACACATGGCCTAAAGGTAACTTTTCCTGTTATGATTTTCGTGTCACAAGAATGTTTACACAGATAATTCCTGTGAACTAAACCATGGGAAGGTTTTATTCATATCTACTACTAATTAAGCTAAAATTAACTAACACAGCAGCCCTATGGTCTCAGACAGCACCTGGGCCCCCATAGGATGCTATGGATTCCCTCTTTCCCAGCTGAAGACAGAGAGCTGTGAAGGAAGGGATTCGAGCCCCACCCCCACATACTTTCCACAAGAGTTCCACAGTGGCTACCTTACCAGAGGTCATGATGCCAACTTTGGGTAAGGGTGGAAAGGGGAGGATTGCTGGCCCCGCTCATGATTCCACTAGGCAGGCTCAGAAGTCCATCTGGTGGAAAACAGTATATAAAGGAGGACGAAGAGGTGACCACTGCCTCTGTCACTCCTCCTGCCCTGCTGGTAGGAGCACGGCAAGGGACAGGATTCTTGGAAGCCTTCAAGATCAGTGGCTTTTGTCTAGTGGGCAGCAATCCAGTAGGATTGCGCCTTAAATGCAATGGATGGAGAGCCAAACCCTACATTTTCAGTCTACATAATATAGAAAAAACTAAATCAAACTGCAGCAGAATTAGGCACACTGAGAGTAACTGATTTCAAGAGGTTTAAGATTATCTACAGCATAGAATTTTTAAAAATATAAAACAGTCATGTTCTTTAGTCTTGTGCTGATAATCTATCAAATCATTTTATCTGAGCATGAGGCTGCTCAGACATAACAACCCATCAGTTTAAAAACCCATGGGCTGTCATACATGAGCAGAAGAGAACAAGTGCGCTACCTGCAGAGCTCTTACTCCATAACCCACTATTGGCTTCTTTGTAGGTTGTGGAACATAACGTCCAAACCCAGACTGCTGGGTTGTTCAGCTCCTAAACAACCCAGCATTCCAAGTTCATACGTTGCACTCCACAACCTACAAAGGAGCTGTTTGTGGGTTGTGGAGTAAAAGTGCAAGAGGCAGGCGCGCTGCAGGGAGTGCAACTGTTCTTTCCTGTTTGTGCATGACAACCCATCGGTTTTTAAAACAATGGGTTCCTGTTACATGCAAACCAGTTAATATCTCAATTGATATGTAATGCAGGTTTGATCAGTCATGAGCACTTGATTTTTTAAAATAAGACATACCTGCCGGTCAGGATAACCACACAGAAATTTTATGAGATAACATCTAGCACACATAAATAGATAATATTGAAGTTTACATCCATTCTCCAAAATAATGGAAAGTTCTCAATAAAATGTATTTCTTGTATGAATGGTTCAATTGCGCTGTGGCTACAAGGAAGGTGAAGGAGGCTCACCACAGCGTAACTGAGTGGAGCAGCATAACCCTAGGTCTTGTATATGCAGAATCAATGGAGATTACCTTTCATTAAAACAAAAAATTCTTTAGAGATCTCTCAATGGTGTAGCAATGTTCAGAAAAAATGGCTTTGATAACACAAGCTCTAAAGCAGGATGTAAAGAATCTTTCAAATTTCATTTGAAACCATATGTAAGTATGAATTGGTATGACATTTCCTAAATATTTGTGCAAAATTACAAATGAGCATTTTTGGATTGCCACTTTCCACCCCTTCCTTAACTGTTTTTTTTATTTCACTTGCATCAAATTTCATTTCAGAAAAACTCTCAGGGGCTGCCTTCCAGTGGTGAGAAGGGCTGATGGGAAAAGGGACAAGCCCCCCCGTCCCCACTAGCATATTTTTGCTTGAAGCTCTTACTGCCAGCAACTAAGCTTTAGGAGAATGCAAAGCACTTTACACTTTCCCTCCCTTTTGACGCACAAACTGATAAATTAACAAACACCTCAACCTCACAAAAAAATCTTACTAAAATGTATGATAACTTCAGTCTGCAGCTTTGTTTTATTTTTAGAATATTGCAAATATTACAATACAATAAAATTTTTGAGAAGTTCCCGTACAGTCCATAGTTCCCCAATACCCTCCACACTATTATAAAAAGAACAGTTAAGGAAGGGGTAGACAGTGGCAATCCAAAATTTGTAATTTTGCACAAATATTTAGGAAATTTTGTCATATCAAATCATACTTACATATGCTTCAACTCTCCCTATGTACCAGGGACAGTCATCGTCTCTGGTAAATCACTGACCCTATTTTTGCCTTTGTGGTTATTAAAATTCATGTTGGTATGAGCATCAATGGCTACTAGTCCTGATGGCCATGTGCTACCTCCAGTATCAGAGACAACGTGTCTATGTACACCAGTTGCTGGGGAAACTGGGCAGGAGGGTGCTATTGCACTGATGTCCTGTTCGTGGGTTCTTGGTCAACAGCTGGTTGGCCACTGTGTGAACAGAATGCTGGACTAGATGGACCCTTGGTCTGATCCAGCATGGCTCTTCTTATGAGCTGCTAAACTCTACAGTATTTGTTTATTAAACTGTTTATATTTCAGCTTTTGACCCATAGGGTACTACAAAGCAGCTCACAAATTTAAAGTTCAACTAAATTAAAACAAAAGGCAAAGTAGCCAAAACACAATAAGCAAACAGCAGAGAAATATAAATCCTAACAAATTAATTCAGAAGCAGTAAAAAGCAGCAAACTATTCTCTTTAAACTCAGGATTGTCATTGCTCAAGTCCCCCCCCCCCCAAACATTAAATCTCTTAGTGGGGGCAAGGATGCCTCTTCTCTGTAGGGATAGCCTAGCCACTGAGGTTCATGCACTACGTAACCTCACAATTACATTACTCTAAGGTCCATGGGGTCACGAAGAGTCGGACACGACTGAACGACTGAACAACAACAATGCATACTATGTGGGCCTGCACTTGCACCTGGTTCAGAAACTGCAGCTAGTGCAGAATGCAGCAGCTAGGGTACCCAGTGGGGCACCCAGCCATGTATACATTATATCTGTGTTAAAAGAACTGGACTGGCTGCCTATTCACTGCCAAAGCCCCAAATAACTCAGGACCAAAATACCTAAGCAGGCCGTCTTCTGCTATATACACCAAGCTGACCTCCAAGATCTTCAGAGGTCTTGTTGGCCGTTCTGCAACCAAGAGAATGCCACCACATAACATCACAGAAGTGGGCCTTCTCAGTAGTGGCACCCAACTGCTGAAATATCCTCTCCTGTGTGGATCAGGAGGCAGAAAATGTGATGTGTTTTAAATGCCTCCTGAAAACATACTTGTTTACAAAAGGTTTCTGTACTTGTTTACAAAAAGTTTCTGCTGCTTTTTGCATCTCTGCTCCATTTTACTGGATTTTATTTTACCTTTCCTATTGTAAGCTGCAATTATTTAGTGTTATATTGTATTATATATGTATGTTAACAGTGATTTTCAATATTTTCTATGCAAACCGCTAACATATTTTATTATATTATGTGGAATACAAGTATTACTACTACTAATAGTGCACATGCACCTAAATTCATGCGCATAAATAGACAACCTGCCATTTCATACTCTGTAGCTGCCAGGCTATATTCCGCACTATTAATGGCATGTTGCAGGGTAATTATGTTTCCTAAATATGCATTTAACCCAGAGTTCAACAACCTACCTAGTTTAAATCAGTGAAGGGTGGGCCAAAGAAGAGTAAATTAGCTCATTCCATATTATTATTGTTTTTTAAAACTTTTTAGCCATCTTTAACATTTTATGGAAAGGCAAGGTAGAATTAATAATAAATGAAACAATACATAATGGTGGTGAGGTCTTGGGCTGTGTTCCTACGGAGACACACTTGAAACATTTTTCATCTGCAAACTGTGGGCCAGTTTAGCTTTACTGGTGGGTTGGTGACATCAGATCCCAAGAAGGCAGCCTTGAATAAGGTATTTTACAGTGCAATCCTGTACATGTTGACTTGAAAATATGTTTATTCTTAGATGGCACCCTGGTTGTAGAATTCCCTCCTGAGAGAAGTTTGCCTGGAACCTACGTGGTTGTCTTTTAGGCAACATTAAGCCAGTTCTGTCAGGCATTTATTTATTTTTTTAAAAAAATTTAGATCTGAGTGAAATTATATTATACTAACTGCGTTACCCACTCTGCCCTCTGAATCGGTTCTAAACTTGAAAAGGGCGTATGTCTTGCGTTTTCAGCATTATTTCAGTTACGTAACAGCATTTTATTGGAAATTATTTTTTTCTGAAGCACCCTGGGATATACTGTCTGAAGGGTGGTATACAAAATACCTTACGGGTGCAATCTTATACACACTTCCCTTGGGAGCAAGTCCCATGGAACTCAGCGGGTCTTACTTCTGCGTAGACATGCACAGGAGCGCACTGCACAAAAGAAGGAAATGAAACAAGCCAGTCCCCGTGAGTGCAATGGGCGTAAGAGCCCTGCCTTAAAAATGATAATAGTTTTAAAAACCCCAGGTCTTGTGCTGGTTTTGGTGCAACAGACCACCTCTCCGAAAGCCTTAACAACAGGCGTGAAACGAGGGGGCCCTGAGGAGACGCGGGCCGGCTCTCCGCTCGTTTTGAGCTGCGCACTGTTCGGCATGTAGCACGCTCCCCTCAAGGGCCGGTGGCCAGCGGAGCGCACAACCTGGGTCCACAGGGCCTTCAGCAGCCTCCCACCCACCAGCCGCTGGGGGACCCGCCGCAGCCGTTAGAAACCAGTAAGTAAAAATCGAACCTGATGAAGCGCCCCTCACGGGCGCGCGCTCGTCGCTCGTCTTTTCTCCCGCGGCCTTCAGCTGCGCCGGCGCGAGGGAGCGCGCGGCGAAGCGACAACCCCAAAACCGTTGGCAGCTGTTTCTATTTATTTATTTATTTATTTTTGAGCTTGTATCGCCCCCGGTCAGCTTCGCTTCCCGCTTGTTCGAAAATCTCCGCTGCGCGTCCTGATTGGCTGCCTGGGCCACCCGAGACGGGCGGCATAACGTCACCACGCACTTACAGCGAGCGAACACAGGCGCGCTCTCCTTCTTCGCTCCGCCTTCCGCTCCTGGCCGGCAAGTTGAACTCTGAGAATTCCCTCCCATTGCCTTGCACTCCCTGGAGTCTTTTGACTCCTTTGGTTTTCCGTCCCTCTCCTCCCCACTCTCTCACGAAATATCACGCCCCGCTTGCCATCCATGGTTGCGCCCGTAGTCGACAGCGAAGAGATTAATACTCTTGTAGTGGATCTGGGTGGTTGTCAAAAGCTGTGTTCTCTTGGGGCGCAATCGTGTGTATGTTTAGCAGGGGGGGGAAAGTCCTACAACTCCCAGCATGCCCCAGCCAGCCATCCTTGCTGGGGCATGTTGGGAGTTGTAGGACCTTCTTTCTGTCTAAACCCGCATAGGATTGCGTCCTTAGCGAGGGTGTTAAGTCTCGCGAGATTTGTAGTTTTTGGACGGCTGCCCTTCTGATCCTCGTCTCCTGAAAAATATTTGGGGCTTGTAATTCTGAAATAAAAGGTGGGTGCAAGTAGAAAGAGGCCCTTCACCTTCGCCCTAGTAAATGTAATTTGCACGTTGATCAATATTTTTGTAGACTTTTTTTTCTTAAAGACTATTAACAATACCCTAAAAATCCCAGCGAAAGGGATGTATTTTAGGGCGCAATCTTCTGCATGTTTAGCCAGAAAAAGTCCTACAACTCCCAGCATTCCCCAGCCAGCCTCATACTGGCCGGGGAATGCTGAGAGGTGTAGGAAATTTTCTGGCTAAACATACAAAAGATTGCGCCCTTATACTGTCTTTATAGTGAGGGGAAAAAAGAAAGTCACTTTTCTGTGAGGGTAGTGGTAGCTATCCTAGGGCACAGGGGGAAAACCAATTTGCCTATGTTGTTCTTTTCCCTACTTTTTCTTTTCTTTTTTTTAAACCCTTCAGAGTGGGAGCACTCTGAGTATTCTCAGAGACACTCTGTTCTTATGCTGATTTCTTTGAAAAATACCGCTCAAGAGAAAGGCATTCTACACAGATCTGATGTAATATCTTTCTAGCTGTCACGGTTTGTTAATAATGAATTAATTATGCCTGAGCTGGAGAAGCACACTTTTCCAGGTTGAGGATTCTGCAGTGTTCAAGACCAGCACAAGGGCACTGTATGTGGTTTTCTTGCTCTTTGTGTATGTGATTTCTCAAAGAAAGGTGGTATAGAAATATTAAAAAATAAATACATATGTGTAAGAGATCATTCGGGCTCTGATCCAATTCTATTTGTACTTAGAACTTAGAATCTCCATCCACATTCTAGCACAATGTGTTGTTAAGCTTAGATAACCTTTTAACAACACATTGTGCTGGAATGTGGATGGAGATATTCATCCCATTGAAAGCAATAAAGTATGGACAGATGGCAACAGCATTTGAATGCTCATTTGGAGGCACATTATATTTATAGATCAGGGATGGGGCAGAAGATTTTTGAGCTTAAAATAAGACTTGGTTGGGATGATGTTTAATTATTACAATTCTATATCGTAGGGTTATTCTTTTTCAATCACAACTGCCACATTTCTGTTCTAGGTAGGATTACGATATTGCTATTATTGGCAAGGTCTAATTTTGTCAATAGTATAATTTATATATACTATATACACAGCAATTTTACCTGTGTTTACTTGGAAGTAAGCTCCATTTGTTTCAGTGCAACTTTGAAGTACTTATGCTTAAGATTGTAGACTTAGTCTACACTAACACACACATTAAAAAAAATGCAATACAAAATATAGAACTCCAGAACATTTTTCTTCTTCCTAACAAAACTATTACTTCATAATTTAGATATTGTGAAACTAATGAGCAAATGGGTTTTTAAGGGACCAATCCTACCGGGATAGGCGGCCACCTCCAAACTCAGAGGCGACCACCTATCCAATGCAGGGCAGGAGGAGCACGGAGGGGATCATTCCCTCCATGCTTCAGCCACCCTGCATTTGCAGCTAGACAGCCAATTTTGGCTGTCTAGCCACAGGAAGGCAGAGTAGGGGAAGCAAGTGCCAGACAACACTTTGGATGTGTCGTATTAGTATTTCTGCCTTCCCTGCCCCGGAATGCCCCCAGAACACCCTGTTTTTGCCTCTCTGCGCTCTTCTTCCGAGCGTGGAGTGTGGGGTCATTCTGAACTGCCTGCGAGGCAGCGCGGGAGCGGGAGAAAGTTGGTTTCCGGAAACTGACGTATCCTATGGCCGTCTAGCCAATGACTAGCGGCCACAGGATTGCTCCCTAAGTCAGTAAAATGTATATTCTGTTTTCACGTTAATCTTGCTATTTCCCTACAGAATATATGTCATTAATTTCATTTGACTCATTTGTCAAAAAGCTAGCCTAAGCATCTCTGTTGTGCAACTGCAAAAAACATAAATCCAGAAGCTAAAATGTTACCTGTGTGAACCAGGAAATCCTTCTTTGTATAGTGAGGGATGAGAAGAGGTCAGGAAGGGTTTTATACAGGGCTATATCCAATATCTTTTTTGCCAGTGGAATGAACACCGCTGGTGGATCAAATTTCCCCTCCTCCCTGCAGCCCCCACTTGCCCCCCATATGTGCTCCAGAGGGTTGGGGGATCCTCTGAAGCAGATTTGGGATGTGTGTAGTGGGAGGCTACAGGGGAAAGAAGGAGACGGGAATCTTCCATTAAGAACATAGGAAGAGCCATGCTGGATCAGACCAAGGGTCCATCAAGTCCAGCATTCTATTCACACAGTGGCCGGCCAGCTGTCAACAGGAGACCCACAAGCAGGACAGGAGTGCAGCAGCAGCAGCACCCCCCCCGCCCATGTTCCCCAGCAACTGGTGTACATAGGCTTACAGCCTCTGATTACTAGAGGTAGCATAGAGGCATCAGGACTAGTAGCCATTGATAGCCTTCTCCAGGAATTTGTCTAACCCGCTTTTAAAGCTATCCAAATTGGTGGCCATCACTGTGTCTTGTCATAGCGAATTCCATAGTTAAACTATGCGCTGTGTGAAGAAGTCCTTCCTTTTATCTGTCCGGAATCTCCCACCAATCAGCTTCATGGGATGACCCTGGGTTCTAGTATTCTGAGAGAGGGAGAAAAATGTCTTCCTAGCCACAATCTCCACATCATGCATAATTTTGTAAACCTCTATCATGTCTTCCCTTGTTGTTGTTGTTCAGTCATTCAGTCGTGTCTGACTCTTCGTGACCCCATGGACCATAGCACGCCAGGCCTTCCTGTCCTTACTGGCCTTTTTTTGAAGCTAAACAATTCCAGCTGTTATAATCTTCCATCATAGAGGAGATGCTTCAGCCTCTTGATCATTTTAATTGCCATTTTCTGCACTTTTTCCAGCTCTACAATATCTTTTTTTAGGTGACCAGAAGCGTACTCTGTATTCTAAGTATGGTTATACCATAGATTTATATAAGGGCAGTATGGTGTTGTTGTTTTTCTCAATTCCTTCTCTAATTATGCCTAACATGGAGTTAGCCTTTTTTTTTTTACAACAGCTGCACACTGGGTTGACATTTTCATCGAGCTGTCCACCACAACCCCAAGATCTCTTTCTTGGTCAGTCACCACTAGTTCAGATCCCAGCAGGTTATCCTCAAAGTTGGGAGGTTTTGCCCCAGTATGCATCACTTTACACTCGCTTACATTAAACCGCATTTGCCTTTTAGATGCCCATTCTCCCAGTTTGGAGAGATCCTTTTGGAGCTCCTCACAATCCCTTTTTGTTTTAACCACCCTAAGTAATTTGGTGACATTGACAAATATGGCCACTTCACTGCTTGCTCCTAGTTCCAGATCATTTATGAACAAGTTGAAAAGCATTGGTCTCAATACAGATCCCGGTGGGACCCCACTACTCACATCCCTCCATCTACCATTTATTCCTACTCTCTGCTTTCTGTTCTGTAACCAGTTACTGATCCATAAGAGGACCTGTCCTCTTATTCCATGATTGCTAAGTTTGCTCAGGAATCTTTGGTGAAGAACTTTTGCAAAAGCCTTTTGGAAGTCCAAGTAAACAATGTGTACCCTGTCTACATGGTTACTGACACTTTCAAAGAACTCTAAAAGTTTGGTGAGACAGGACTTACCTTTGTGGAAGCCATGTTGATTCTTTTTCAGCAGGACCTGTCCTTCTATATGCTTGCTAATTTTATATTTAATAATCCTTTCAGCCAATTTACCCAGAACAGACGTTAGCTAACCCACCTGTAGTTTCCTGGATTCTCCCCTGGATCGCTTTTTAAAAATGGGTGTTACGTTGGCCATCTCTGGTAAAGAGGCTGATCTCCGGGACATGTTGCATATTTTGGTTAGAAGATCAGCAATTTCCTATTGAGTTCTGGAAAGTGCAATCCTATGGGGATAGTTGGCTACCTCTGAACTCAGAGGCGACCGGCTATCTGATGCAGGGCAGGCAGAGCACAGACGGGATCTTCTCAATGTTCCAGTTGCTCTGCATTTGCTGCTACACGGCTGATTTCAGCTGTCTAGCTGGGACGGCTCTGAGTGAAGGGGGGAGGCTGGATGGTGCATACTGGTGCATCCGCCGTCCCTACCCCACCCCCAGGAACACCCCCCCTTTCCCCCCGCTCCGCGCTGCTCTTCGAAGCACGGAGCTGAGAACAATCCGCACCACCTATGAGGAGAAGGGGAGGCAGCTTTTTGGGAACCAACCTCAGAGCGCTGGCTCTGAGGTTGGTTCCCCCAAACCAAAAAAACCTATGGCCATCCATCCACTGTCTAACGGCCATAGGACTGCGCCCTTAATAACTCTAAAATGGACACCATCTGGGCCTGGTGATTTATTTACTTTCAGTTTGTCAATGAGGTTGAGAACTTCATCTTTTGTCACCACTATTTGCCTCAGTTCCTCAGACTCCCTTTCTGAAAACTGTTCTGTCCTATATCTTCTGCAGTGAAGACAGATGAGAAGAATTCATTCAGCTTCTCTTCAGTCTCCTTTTCTTCCTTTAGTACTGCTTTAACTCCTTTGTCATCCAGTGGTCCAACTGCCTCCCTAGCAGGTTTCCTGCTTCTGATATATTTAAAGAATTTTTTATTGTTGGCTTTGAAGTTGTTAGCGATATGCTTTTCAAAATGCTTTTTTGCAGCTCTTATTGTCTGATTGCATCTCCTTTATGCAAGCTTGTGCTTCCTTTTGTTTTCCTCATTTGGACAAAACTTCCATTATTTGAAGGAAACCCTCTTTTCTCTAATAGCTCCCTTGACACTGTTCATCAAGGAAGTCTGCTCGTCCAACCTTGAATTTAGTCCAGAGAGATTTGCAGTGTAATGTGGCCTGCCACAAAGACAACACAGTTTCCAAACAGCCCAGTCCTTGGAGTCTTTGGGCAAGCAAATAAATATGTTCAATTGAGCATAAATGCTGCTGTGCCAGTGATGTGAGGTAACAAGGCTTGTGCCAGCATATCAGGTTGGTTTACTCCCATTGATGTGGCAAGTCACTATTGTCAATTGTAACAGGTCAAACTATTACATGGCAGAAAAGTTGGGGGAGAGCTGGCATGGCTACAGGAGGACTGTTCCAAAAAGGCCTTTCTTCCTTGGCAAACCAACACACTCTTCTAGACTTGAATAGGCGTGCACAGCTATTGGATTGGGTTTTTCTATGATGGGCTGACCTACATCCATTGCACCCTTATTGCACTCTTTCTAACTTTAAACAGACATCTGTTGGGGGAATTGGGAGGCAGCCCATTGAGATACTAGGTAAACAGCTCCAGAAGAAGAAATATACCCATCTTCAGCCTCTTTGTGTGAAAGCACTTTTTAAGGTGACACTGAAATCCTAAGCATATTTACTCAGGCAAGACTTACTGAGTTTTTCCAGTTGAAAAAAAGCCCTCAGGGGAAATGTCACCCATCTTTTCCCCCTTGTGTCTTCATATCAAGGATCTGTAAGCACAAAAAGCATATTAGAGACGCAGAGCAGATTTATCCTGCATTTGTTCTGAAAGCATGAAAATATAAATATTACCCTTGTTCCAAAAGCACAGTCCCTTCCGTAACTTACAGGCACAACTTACAGGCCAAGACACAATGGGCCAGTTCACACATTATGGCGGCAAATCATGGGTTAATTTGCCAGAATGTATGTTGCTTGTGAGCCGGTTCTGGTTTTTGTAAACAACCTCCGATCAGTGCAATCAGAAGTTGTCAGCAGGACATCTGAACCCGGACTGCTGGGTTTAGGGGCTAAACAACCCAGCAGTTAAGTCAAAAATAAACCATGAATTAACTGCTGGGTTGTTTAGCCCCTAAACAATCCATTGGCCTGGGTTCTGATGTCATGCTTACAACCTCCAATCCCTTATCGGAGGTTGTTTACAAAAACCAGAACCAGCTCACATGTGGCACGTGTCCACACAAATCGTGGGCTAGAACCCATGATTTGATGTGGTGACATGTGAACTGGGTCAGTATTAACTATCCCATACCTTTAAGGAGGATGCCTGCCTGTTCCAGAAACTGACGGGGAAATTATATATCAAAAAGGGTAAAGTGTGTAGTTTTAATTCAGAAAAAAAACCCTTGCCCTGCATAACAAACGTTTGGGAAATATTTTAATAAGCTTACCTGAGGACATAAGGATACATTTTCCTTTGGGAAGGGGCTAATGCAGGGTTGAGGACCAAATATCGCAGGCCAAATTCAGTATCGGAGGACCTGCAGGCCAAATTCAATATCGGAGAAACTCTTGGGCACCGTATTCTATGGGTGGGCTGGGCCCCAAATACAAAAAACACCGGCCTCTTGTAGCTTAAAGCTCTTACCACCCGTCACAGCCTTGGTTGGAGGAAAGTGGCTGGGACCAGGGGAAGGGGGTGTAGCGGTCTGGAAAATCCCGGGTGGGCAGATTGCGACCCTGGGCCCAAGGTTCCCCACCCCTGAGCTAATGTGTTTCTGCGAATGCTTTGTGGGATAGGTAGGGCCTGAAGTCATGTGGTTCAGTATTCAGTCAATGCATTTAATATGAATGGGAAATTGCGATTTGTATTGGTGATATTACAGCGGTGCACAAATGGTCTCTTGAAATTCTCCACCTTGCTTGTTGGCAGAGAACTTTGGGAGGCAATTTCGCCAAATTTCTCCAGGGGGAAGAGAAATTCTCAACAGTTTCTTCCAGAGAGGGCTCCCCATGGGCAGGGCTTGTAGCACAGCTTCTTTCTTTTTCGGTAAGGGTTTTGGGGGTTTCTGTGCTGCAACATCGTCAATTGTCTTGGCAGGCTGGCCCCGGTTTGCATCCACTGCGATGCAGGTGGGGGCAGCGCTGTGTCCAGATCCAGGGATGTGGTGGAGTTAGTGCTTTGTCAAAATCAATTTCCTGGAAGTTTTCTTCCCCCATTAAAGGGGTTTCCATTGTTCTGCCTCATTCTTAGGGTGTTTTATAATTATTTTTGTAGTGTTTTTGAGCTTACCTAGTCATAGCTAGCTTCCGCTGGGCAGAAAACAACAGAATGACATTTAATAGGGATAAATGCCAAGTTCTGCACCTAGGAAAAAGAAACCAAATGCACAGTTACAAGATGGGGGATACTTGGTTCAACAACACTACAAGCGAGAAGGATCTTGGAATTATTGTCAATCACAAGCTGAATATGAGCCAACAACATGATGTGGCTGCAAAAAAGGCAAATGCTAATTTGGGCTGCATTAATAGAAGCATAGCTTCCAAATCCCGGGAAGTACTAGTTCCCCTTAGGCCTCATCTGGAGTACTGCGTCCAGTTCTGGGCACCACACTTTAAGAAGGATGCAGACAAACTGGAGAGGGTTCAGAGGATGGCAACAAAGATGATGATCAGGGGACTGGAAACAAAGCCCTATGAAGAGAGACTGAAAGAACTGGGCATGTTTAGCCTTGAGAAGAGAAGACTGAGGGGAGACATGATAGCGCTTCAAGTACTTGAAAAGTTGTCACAGAGAGGAAGGCCAGGATCTCTTCTTGATCATCCCAGAGTGCAGGACACGGAATAATGGGCTCAAGTTACAGGAAGCCAGATTCCAGCTGAACATCAGGAAAAACGTCCTGACTGTTAGAGCACTACAAAAATGGAACCTAGCTGATATAGGACATTGAACAGAGGCTTCGACTTGGAAATGGAAGACTTAGATTCAAAGTCCATCTCTGTTGTTTTTCTCAGCCTTTTTATTCCCCCGAGTATAAAAATGAGAACAGTGAACTTCTTCACATCACTCTTGGAAGTGTGAACAAGATAAAAAAGATGGTAAAGCAGCACTTTGAGAATTAGGAAGTGCTAGGGAAATTATAAACAGTAATAATATAATGAGAACAATTCTTGTTCTTGAAAGGTTGCCTGACAATCTGAGCCTACAGGGCTGTGTATAAACTAGTCTGTGTCTAAAATCGCCTCCTTCGATATATTTTTCTGCCTGAACGTCAGGCTGGTGTGTAAAAATGATCAACTCAAGGGCAAAAACATCAGTCTTTGAAGCTGAGCGTTTGTTTTTTTTAAAACCCACACAATAAGCTGCACACAAAGCCACAATGAATGAGGGAAAGTCTGGCCTATTCAAATCCACAGCCTTGCTTAGACAGAAAAGGGTAACAGCAGTGCTGAAGTTCTATTGCTGCAGTTAGCATCAAAATGTCTGGGTCACAGTTGACTACCTTTGAAAGGTCTGCTCTCAGCAAGCACGGTGCAAAGCAATTTTTTTTTTTGACAGACAGTCATTTTGTCATTCTGCACAGGCGTCTGGTTATTAAAGTACCCTTCGATAACTTGGGTTTTACAAGATAAAAAAATTATAGCTAAAAGGTAAGAGATTATAAGAAGGAGAAAGGGACAAAAGAAACCATTCACACATTTCTTGAAGCCTGATTAATCCAGCCCTGTGGATCAATGTGAAGGCCTTGGCGGCTGTCCTGTCTTTTCATCGCCTCCCTGCTCCAAACTTAGGATATCGTATAGGTGTAGCAAGGTGGAGTGGCGTAGGTATGCCAGGAACCACTGTCATTGCAATTTATTGCCATTCTTATGCAGTCATTCTGTGGAAAGAAAGGGGGTGCAGAATGGAATGTGCTCTATTCTAGAGGCATTTTGGTCACCAGCAGGGCTGGCGTCAAGGGTCGGCATAGACAAGCACCTGCCAAGAGCCCACACCTTATCAGTGGGCCCACTGAAAAGAGCCTTCTTAATCTGCCCCTCCTCTTCAGCACTGCAACCTGCAGGTTGACCCACCTCTCACTCTGGCCTAGAGGGACTGAGCAAAAAAGCAAGCAAGCAAGCAAACTAAGAGCAGTGGTGAGAAGGACTAGCAGTAGCTGCCACTGCCTGCTTGCTCACTGGCTCTCTGGTTGGCAAGCAAGCAGAAAGGATGAGGAAGAGGAGCGGCAGCAGAAGCTGATGACAGTGGCAGCAAGGGAATGGGCTGGCTGAGTGGGGGGGCAGGGGCGTTGTGGCCATATGGCCCCATGGAGGCTGGTGGCTCCTATTTCAGTGGGGCAGAGAATCTGCTCTAGGTTTCAGTCAGAACCAGTCTGAACTCTAAAGTAACTATTCATGTGGGGGATAGGGTTCAGCACTTTGGATATCTCCTTTAGAGTTCTGACTGAAACCCAGAGCAGATTCACTGTCCCATGAAATAGGAGCCTCCAGCTTCCACTGGTACTGCCTGAGGGACACCCAAAACCTGGAGCCAGTACTGGACTCCAGAATGCCAGTTATGTCAACACAAACCTGATATGCAGTAATAATTCATTATTTTGCTTCAAGCCAGTCATAACACAGTCAAAACGTATCTGCCCTCTTTGGCTCACAAAGGTTGCTGCAAAGATATGTTTGACATGCCACCCCAAAGCAACGTGTTCCTTTAGGACTGGGGTGCTAAACCGAAGTCAGAAGGACAGCAAAGACTGAAAACACTTTGCATAGTGGAGCACCCGGAGTAACAAGGTCAAAACAGGGCTTCCTGCTCTGGGTTAGAAATCACTTTTCACCATACACTAAAATGAACCCTGCAGGCAGGAAAATGACACCTCCTCTGGAAGCTATTGGTCAGAGCTACTGCTTCATATTGTGCGGTAAGGTTGGCCTAGCATTTTACAAGCAGTGCTTAAAACGTTACTTCTACCATAGTTACAGAGCACTCCTATACTTTACAGGGCACATTGTTTGTTACTTTCTACTTAACTGCTAATTCACCTCAGTTGCGATTGTAGTAAGTCTCCGTGTTGGCATATGTTAAAAAAAAGCCCTTCATGGTAAGGTAACTGCTTAAAAAAAGATATGTAACATATTGTCAGTTTGAGCACTGCCATGTCATTTTCCTAGCAATGTCATTTGCTCTTTTCGTTATCACTTGAAAATATACCTCATCAAAAGGTTTGCCACCGAAGACATATTTGGCGTTATAAAATATAAACATAGAACAGAATAATGTTTTTGCTTCTATGTTGTTGGTTTATCATTTGACTATATTTTATCTTGTTCTGTTTTGTTTTGTTTTATATTGTAGGCTTCCCCGAGTGAATATTTTGCCTAGAATGGTGAGGTATAAATTTTATGCTGACAATATTGTGGAAGTAAAGTATTATGTTCTTCATCAGAATGTTACATTAACAGTTCAATCCTATACAAGTCTATCCAGAATTAGGTCCCATTGAACTCAATGGGGCTTACTTCAGAGTAGATATGCTTAGGATCATACTGTAAGGCTGCAATTCTAATTAAACCTACTAGTGAGTAAGCCCCATTGAATATAGTGGGACTTACATCTGAGTAGCATGCATAGGCTTTCACTGCACAAAAATAGGAAATTAGATGAATCAGTGATACGGGTTTTCTGGAAAATGCTCTCATGCTCTAAATTGATTAGTTTTTATCTTAGGCCATTTCATTCATTCACTTATCAATTAAAAATTACCCACTTTTCATTATAAAATAATCCCAAAGCAGAGTACAAAATCAACAAGGCTCTCAGAGAGGCTTACAATATGAACAATAATATGTTATTACAGCAGTAGACTATTTAAAGAGGTGGGAAAGATGACAATTTGCTTCTTCTTCCTCTCTTGCTCACAGGGTGTATACCCTGGGCTTCCAGAATTTAGAGGTGCCAAGAAAATGATAACTCAGGTCCTGGTTTACTTGCACGGAGATTGTATTGACTACTTACAGCACACAGGTGTACCCAATCATTGGATCAGACAAAGGCTCTGAACCCAGAGCTGTGGTGCAAGATGGGTTTTATTATTCAGGCATAGCAGTGAGGCAGTATAACAGGTGCAAGCGTTAATTAGAGTTCATCTTCAGCTTTCCCAACATAGCCTCGCAGCGCGTGGTAACATATTTGGCAGAAGCAAGACTATCATTATATTCCCAGCACAGACACCTGTAGTTTAAGATAAACATGTCTTCACTTCCCAGGCACATCTGAGACTCTGATAAGATAAAGGGTACCAGAGCTTGTGAGCATGGAATGTGATGAGGCAGCCATATCAACCTAAGACTCATCTTTCAAGCCAAGAGGCCCACCTGCAAGAGAATTACAACTAATAGTGAACCAAAGCAGCTAGCATTATGGATCTCTAAGCCTCTCTAAACTGCCATTAGCTTGCCAGGGGCCTTACACAGGGCAGTTGCTTCTCATAGCATCTGGGAGGAGAGGAGGACCCCAGTCTCAGCTTCGTGATGTAGCAGCAGGTAGAGAAAGCAGGAATGGCAGTTCACCTCACTGGCTTCTTCCTCTCCTCACTGAGGAGTTGGTTCTAATTTAGATCTGATTTATCATGTTTCACTTATAGTGAGCACAACTAAAACAAAGACAACGCTCTGTTAATTTTGCATGCTGTACATGCAAATTTATTGGTTTAAGTTCTTCCTTAAATTCCAGCAAAAAGTTACTTTCTTGCAAATTATATTGTCATTGCATATTTAATCAAAACAAATGTTTAGCATCGTACAGTCATGGAAAAGTTTGCATTTGCATTATAGTACAATTTCTTAAGAATTAAGGAAGATACATTTTCCCATGTGAAATCAGGTATGGGTCGTCCGTCCTCCGTCCTCCATCTCTCTCTCTCTCTCTCTCTCTCTCTCTCTCTCTCTCTCTCTCTCTCACACACACACACACACACACACACACACACACACACAGGTTCAGTGAGGGGGATAAGCTTTTATTCACGAGCTTCTCAAACTCAACTTTACATTAGGTTGATCTCAGTTACAGAATAGCAGTTGCTAAATGGGTCACTTGGTGGAGCTAGATTATTCTCCAAACAGAATGTGTTTTCACAGCAGACTGACTGCCTAAGAAATCAATGGCAGGGCTGAAGGGTTGGTAAAAGGACTTTCACAGCAGATTTCAAAGATGCAATTCAGAAATAGCTTGATAGCACTGGCAGGGGGTGGGGAAGAGGCTGGTTCTCTCCTTGCCCTGATGCTCTTCCTGAGGAGAAGGGAATGCAACAGCCTCCCAGTGGCCCTGGATCTATCTGCAGAACCAAAGGAGAGCACACTCTGGCCCAGCTAGGTTCTGTGCATGTATGTTTGGTTTGGGGTGGGGGTTATATGCATTTGTATTGTGTTGTAAGCCACCTTGAGGATCTTTTGACTGGAAAGCAAGTTATAAATAGTCAAAACTAAATAAATAAAGCATGAAGGAAAATACCTAGAATGGAGAAAATTAAATAAACATTATGGAAGAATTAGAGTTTAAAATATTTTTAGGGAGCAATCCTAGGCCACTAGTCAGCAGCTAGACGGCCATAGGATTCCCTGAGAACTGACCTCCCCCACCCCCTGCGCTGCCTCACAGACAGCTCAGAACAGCTCCGTGCTCGGAAGAGGAGTGTGGAGCAGTGAAAACGGGGTCCCTGGGGGCACTCTGGGGCGGGGAAGGTGGAAATGCCAGTTTGACACATCCTATGTGTCATCCGGCAGCCACCTTTCCCACTCCGCCTTTCCATGGCTAAACAGCCGAAGCTGGCTGTCTAGCCGCAAATGCAGGGTGGCTGAAGCACAGAGGGGACGATCCCCTCCATGCTTCTCCTGCCTGGCATTGGACAGGCGGTTGCCTCTGAGTTCGGAAGTGGCCGCCGATCCCGATAGTATTGTGCCCTCTATCACCTTGTTTTATCCCCCTGCCCCCACCACTGGTTATGAGGAACTCCTTCAGTTCTGTGGTAGGAAAGAGAGTGCTTCTGCATCAATATGGTTGATGGTGAGCTCTTCCTGCCTGCTTGGACCTTCTGCCTGGCATACTATATGGTTTGTGGTAGAGCTGAGATTTGAGACCTGTTATTTGTTTATTTAAATAATTGTTTACCCCACATCTTTAGCCTAAAATGGCTCCCAGAGCTGCTTACCCTAAAAAGGCTCCCAGAGTGGATCAATAAAAAAGACAGCCCTGAATGTCTGCCATCCAGTCACTAAACTTGAAAATTAAACCCTCAATTCCAACTATGTTTTGCTTTAAGTGGATAAATGGTTCATTGAAATTACTTTTTCAGAAAAGATGCTTTAAAATTTTCTAGTTTGACTCCCATTTAAATTGATAGCGACAATCCAATTGTTTGCAATGGGAAGCTTTGTGTCCTTGGTTGTTTATTTGGACTTCCTATGTTTTAAACACTCCAAGTAGACCGAATGTTTAAACTGTAGCAAATAATAACAAGAACACTCTAGTATTTCGTATTCAAAATATATAAAACTCAGCTTCTGCAGTTCTTTGCTTAGTTCATATTGTTTCGATTTTATTTTAGTATGTTTGCTGCATATCTTCCCTCCCAGTTTCATGTCACCTGAACAATTGTGACCACCTGGGTGACAATCAGATTCAATTCTTGTCAGCTAGAGGGCTTTAAAAGGGAATGGGTTTTATTTATTCTACTTGTACAAGGAAAAGTTGCATTGCTATGGGAATATTAATGCATATTTGTTCCATCTTTTTTTTTACTTTCTCACACTGAATAAAGTAAAACAAACAAAAAAAGCTTTGATTTAGTAATAGCACTGTGTTAATCTGCAGGCCCTCATTTCATGTGACACTTTAATTGACTTGTGAGAGTGAGGAATCAAGTCCTTGTTCTCCCTCTTCCCTTTTATGCTGCCCACCCCAGGTTATTATCATAAACAAATGCCGCCTATTCATGCACACCTCTTCATTCAGGTTAAAAGGCAGAGACAGTTAATCAGTCAGCAAATCCCTAGTCTCTTCATATTCAGTCAGTTCCAAAGGCAGCTCAGTTAAACTTGGCACTTGGGTGGTTCACAAGAGAACATCCAGGCATGCACAAATTAATCAAACAAATCAGCTTTGAAGGGTTTTAGGCTGCAATCCTGTACACACTTTCCTTGAACTCAGTGGGATTCACTTCTTAGTAGACATTAATAGGATTGTACAGTTAAAATATTACGAAAAATAAGCATAATCAGAAATTAAGTATATTGTCGTTTCTGGCAATAGCACATAGGTTTTGAGTAATAATTACTGTATATGTGGGATCTGCAACAAAATGTTGCAGTATGGCTTACTCCTGTTCAGGATTCCAGCCAGCCATGCTCTCCAGTCCATCTCCACTCCCCCAGTTTTCCATTTTTCCTTGCAAGAGACATTCAGAGCATTTCTACACGTGGCTTTTATTGCACAATCGTGATTGCCACTCATGGATGTTAGCTGGTCCTTTACATGATGTCATCAACCTCTAGAGCATCTCCCGCACTTTTTGAGCTGAATCCCGCTTTTAAAAAGATCAGAGATCAGATGAAATAAAAATTTAACCCGAAATATTGGCAGCCACTAGATGATGCTGTTTCATTGAACACTATAGAGCATTGCCAAGAAGGGAAGTTTTCAATTCCCAATCATGTGCTCACTGTCTACTGAACCCATCCTGATCCTGCAAAGAAAATGGAAGCAAAACCTGCGGTAAGGCTGCAGGATTTTTCCTTAATGTAGAGACGTCCTCAGTATTCTATGACCACGGAGTATGCTCAGCCCTCATTGGGCTGGTGTGTGTGTGTGTGTGTGTGTGTGGGGGGGGGTTGTCCCCTGTGGTGGTGATTATGATGATGATGTTGTAAAGTTTTTTGTATTCCTGCAAACTTTGGGGCTCCCCAGAGCATGCTGGTATTTCCCTCTTATTTCTCGGTGGTCCCACAATCCTGTCAGCACTCACTAGCTAAGTTTGCTATTAGAGGGATCTATGAAACATAAATGTGGATATGTATGCTCAGATTTGGCATACAGACAGATGCTGCTATAAGACCTCTGAAAGGTTTGAGGATATAAATGTAGATTTGAGCATCTAGGATGAGCTAGACATGGTTTATGGTTTTGGAATGAGGTGCCTTTTTAGAATCAGAACATAAACTGACCATTAGGGTCTGTCTGTATGGGAGCTTCCCATATTTATGGTTTGTGCTTTAGCAATCCCAGGGGGAAAAAAAAAACCAATTTGACAGAGGGTTTCTTGTGCACCTTCATATAGATTGTGGGCATGTGCACACTGCCAGAATTCTTTGCATCTGCTGTGCAACCTGGACAGCCTTGAACAGTTTGTGCAAAGCTGTTGTGTTGCTTTTGACTTTCAGGAGCACAAGATATAAACACAACCAAGAGCAAAATAAATGAAAGAAATATTCCTCTGAGCAGAAGGGAGTTTAGCCTCTGGCATTTACGCATAATGGCAACTAAGAGCACAATCCTGTTTTCAATGGGGCTTTCCCCCAGGAAAAGTGTGTACAGGATTGCAGGCTAAACTAGAAATTGTTCTAGTGCAAGAATGGAGAGAATTTCAGAGTCTTTCTCTTCCTTCCTCTCTGCTTGAATTTTTTAAAGCCATGGTGAGTCAACTGGGACTTCTCACTGCACAAGGTGGTAGTATTGCAATTGTGAAGACACCTCTGAAGTGTGGGCTCAGTCAGTGGAGGTTGGTGGCTTTAATGTCAGTGGGGTGGTGAATCACCTTGGATAGCTCCTTTAGAGTTCAGACTGGTTCTTACTGAAACCTGGAGCAGATTCACCGCCCCACTAACATTGGAGCCACCGGCCTCCACTGGTTTCGGTTAATGTGCCCTGCCTCATTTTGTCCTCCCTCCCCACCCATACCAGTGGCTGTTCCTGCAGGGGGATGAGGCTTTAAGTGCTGATTTCCTCTCATTTTGTTTTCATTTTTAATAGCAAAATAATGCCATTTTGCTATTTTTTCAAATGAAAACATGAGGGGAAATTAGTAATAAATCTCATCCCTAAAGGAACAGAAACCAACGCTGACTATAAGATCCATAAGGGCACCGGAGAAAAAGTGATAGAGGCAATTCATCATCATAACAACGAGAACCAATAAAATGGGCAGGAACTGTAAGCAGGCAGTTTTTAATTAAAGGCACAGGGGCATCAATAGCACTTTTCCTGTCCATGGTTTGCTAGACCCAATCCTGAAAAGGATGTTGTTCAGTCTGAGCACCTGATACTAAATCCTTATTTTTTCATGATTTTTTTCTTTCTGAGCAAAAGTAAATTGTGTCAAAAATCTTGTGCAGAACCCCTTCCCATTTCTTTATTCTTTTATATTTATAATGACACTCATATCCTGCCTTTTCTCCAAAGAGCTCAAGGTAGCGGTCATAATTCTCCCCACCCACCCCCCGCAAACACACACACACACACACACACACACACTCATTTTATCCTTACAAAAACCCTAAGAAGTAGGATAGACTGAAAGACTGTGACTGAGCTGGATATTTGAAACTGGGTCTCATCCATTCTAGTCGGACACTATCCTATGGAAAAAAAGCACCGTCTTTCATACAGCTTTATTACTGGCTAACTGATTGCATGCCCAGAGTCTTTGGATGTCTCTACATTAATGGAAAATGCCCTACTGGAGCATTTTGAGTCCATTTCTGTGGTGCGATTAGGATTGGCTCTGTTAGATGATGAACGTGATATGGAATTGAAAACGCCCTTTCTCAGCAGCCATACTTGGGCTTTCTATAGTTTTCAGTGAAACAGTGCCATCTAGTGGTGGAATTATTGCAGTATGCTGGCACTACACACTGTGGAAATGGCGTTTTGTAAAAAATATTCCAGCCTATCTCCAATCTTTTTTAAGGTGGGATAACGGGGGGAAAAACATTGAAGATGTCCTGGAGGTTGACAACGTTGTGTAAAGGACCTGCAAACATCCGTGAGTGGCCAATCATGAGCGCACGATAAATGTCTTGTGTAGAAACGGCCTTTGTGTATATTTATGCACATAGCGATTGTACAATCTAATGAATGTGTGCAGTTCAGAGGGACTGCTGCCGTGCTCCTTCCCCTGTCCATACATGGTCACTGTATGCATGATCATGATCTGAAAAGTCCTATTGCTTTGCAGGACTGCAGTTTAAAGAAATAAAGAACAGTCTGCTGTTGTCATATAACAGCCTTCCCCAACCAGTTGGCTAGGGGATGCTGGGAGTTATTAGCAACAAGGAGGCTCTGAATCCACTATGGATTCAGTCTGTCTTAAGTTGAAATATATAAGAAACATAGACAGACTAACAACTGAGTAGTTATATATAGTAAGCTCCCTGTATATCTAATAGAACTTCAAATTTAAGGCTGTAATTTTCAACTGTCTTTGAGCAGGGAAGATGTCATGATGCAAAATCTGTTCTTCAGCAAATAAACACACACACTTAACTTGGTTTTGAAGATCCTGTTCTTATTTTTGACAGGCCTGGCAATAGTCAGCAGATGTTCTCTGTAGGAAAAATGCTGATTATAATTTGCAGAATTATCCATGTTGTGTGTAGACTTAAATTCAATCATCGTATTGTCTGATTACAAAAAAAATCTTCAAAGTTGTTACACAGATGGAGCTTTAACTGCACCAGGCAGAGAGGAAGGTAAGGATAGAAAATACACAGCCACGGTGAACAAAGACAATGTGAAATTAAAATCAGAGCAGTAGACGTTACAGCAATTGATGTCCTTTCTTCCCATAATAGTTTTTAACAATTACCCTCTAGTTAATAGTTCTTGAGATTCTACCAGTCAAATAACTGCTTATCTGTAAAAGCCTGAAGATGGAGATTTAACTGCCAAGATCATTAGCTTTCATATCATTCCTTTCCAGATTAGATTTAGAGGCATTGACCATCAAGTCTCAGGAGGTCATGAGCAGATGAGAGTACTTTCAACTCAAACACTGCTACAATTAATTTACTCCTGCAAATCTGTAAGCCAGCTCTAAAGGCCAATAAAGTGTTTCGAGCAACCGTAAGAACATTAGTTAGTCTTAATGAGAACATTATTGACTGCCGACACACTGAGGAATACGTTAAGATGTTGGTTTTGTAACCATCATTTGCTTGCAAAGGTATTGAAAATAGGGCAGATAATGCAAGAGACCAAGCCTTAACAACCCATACTCGATTTGCTTCAGGACCTCAGAATCACGATTCACACTAGATCTGCACCATCAGTTGGACAATGAGCTTCACAGCTAATGCTATAATCTAGCTGTTTTGGAATTCTTCCAGTCAGGGTCATTTAGCTGGGCCCGACTGGCAGTTATGAAGATTGCAGCTTGCATACTTGGATGGCATTAGAGGCTTCCGGCTCCTACTCTCCTTAACAGGAGTAGAGGCTTTGGGGAGGAGCAGTGGTGGGGTGTGTGCGTGTGGGGAGAATGGTGCCTCCTGACTTCTAAACAGAATGAAGCCTGGGCCAATCATTTTGGAGATACACAGCTCCATTTTGTGTACATTTCAGTTGTATACAGACTTTGTGTACATTCAGAGTTTGTGTACATTTTAGGCAATTACACTACTATCTATTTTCATTGCTGCAGCAGCTGAACAGTTTCAGATACTGGTGCAACAGTACCAGTTGTGGTGACTATAAAGAGGTGGACTCCAATATTGGATGAAATGCTGCTGCAACATTTATTGACTATCACAGCATGAGGTTAACTGGGGCTGGGCTGTTGAAAGTGGGGTGGGTGGGGGGGTGGGTTAAGTAAGTAAATGTGGGAAGGGCTCGACCCCTAACCTGAGCTCCCGAGGAAATGGCATGGTTATCCATGTTGCATATGCCCCTTGGATGCCATGCTCATGCTTGAACCTAAAACTTGTAGTAAAAAATCCTTGTGCATCACGAGATGGGTTAGGCTGCAAGCAGGTGCTGCCTCCAATTGCTATCAAGATCAGCTGGTTGGTCCTTGCCACATAGCCAAGTAAAGGGGACTCCACCCATCACTTGGAGTTCCTCTTGTCCCTTGGTGACTAGGGCTGGAGTATCTATCAATATTATGGACCTTAGTTACTTGTCCTGCCTGCCTGCAGTGAGTGAATACCTGCCCATTAAATATTGTACTAAGGAAAGGATTATGCTAAATAGAGCCAACCTAATCAAAGGAAGCCTCGCATTCTAATGACTAATAAACTAAAAAGGTTACCTCAAGGAAGATGAAAAGCGTGCCTGTTTGAAATGTTCATCATATTAAGGTTGCACCCTATGCACATTGGGGTCCATCAGACCCACTGAATTCAATGGGGCTTACTTAGGGGAGCCAATTATGCATCACCAAAACAGAGAGGAAATGCATCACTTAAAAAAAGGACAAAAGAGGGTGCCAATTTACATATGTTAAGTCATGTGTCTAGATGCTAATTTAGAAATAATTACTATAATTTAAATAGTAATAACATACATCTCACCATAGTGGAGAAGACAGTGACCAGAGGCCTGTCTTCACAGGTGATTTGCTGAAGATTGGGACCATTTGGAGGTCCTTTGTGGCACATGACATCGTGGCCAGTCCACAGCCACCCCGAAGTTACCTGTAGGGAAGCTGCATTTTTGCACAGTACTTTTACTCCACTGTTTTTCGTTAATTTGGCTCCCCTGCAGTTCTGTTGCTGTGTGCCCATCGCTCTGCTTTAAATTCAGTATGATCAGGGCATTCTTACGGCTGTGTTTTTGACCTGGCTGTGACCTCGATAACTACAGTAACCAGCCTGCCTTTCCAACACATCAAAGCATTAGAGCGCTCTTTTGAGCCTTCAGAATTGTACTGCACTTCCTTTTTTGCCAGTGGGAGTAACTAGTAACTAGTGGAAGTAACTCTGTGATTATGTACTTCTCTGATGTTGTGTTAAGTCGCTTCTCTGATATTGTGTTATTTATTTATTGCATTTATATCCCGCCTTTTTTCCTCTTGCAAGGAAGCCAAGGTGGCTTACATTCTCCTCCTCCTCCTCTTCATTTTATCCTCGCAACAACAACCCTGTGAGGTAGGTTGTGACTGGCCCAAAGTCACCTAGTGAACTTCCATGGCCGAGTGGGGACTAGAACCTGGATCTCCCGGCTCCAGGTCCAGCACTCTCACCACTACACCACGCTGGCTCTCAGGGTTGTGTTACTTTGCTGGCTTGTGTTACTTTGCTTCTCTGTGCTGCTTGCAGTAAAAATGGGTTGGGAAGCATTAGACAAGTAAGTGTGAGGGCTTTATCACAGTAGCGACCTACTGCAGTCTGAGGATCACAGGAGCAGAGGAGCCTGTCATTGCGAGCAGCGAGAGAAGGAGAAAGGGGGGTTGGGAGCTATAACTCTGTGGCAGTTTGCTGGAATGGGGTGAAACTGGGCTGGTGAGGTGCTCTCACAGGGAACTAGTCTCTAGCCTGCCTTTAAGTGCTGTTTTCAGCCTTCAGAATTGTGAATTAGCTACTCCCCATTCATAATCATGTTGTAGCAGGGGGGAGCCTGGACAGGGGCAGGAATCAAGCACCTCTCTTTTACTGAGCAGCCCCTGCTGGGTTGATGATGTTCAGTTCAACTCCTCCCAATCCAGCCTGAAGTATGTTCCTTTCAAGTGCTGTGTGGCCTGTGAAAAATGGATTTTAAAGGTACGGTACACTTGGCTTACCTTGTCTCATGTGTCCCTGATGGACGAAAGCCAATTCCATGAAAATCCAGGTAATACTCCAATGCACTTCTCATTCTGTTGTCGTGAAGATTCCCCTCTAGGTGACTTGTGTTCCTTGGTCAGTCTGCTGTCCAGCTGCTATCTGTTGATGGGCAATGTCAAGGCCCTTCCTGCTCTCCCTTTATTTTTAAAATGAATTTGGACTGGACAGTCCTTCAAATAAAAGAGGACACCTTCAAATAGAGAGGTGTCCTCTGTCAAGTAGGACAAATGGCCACTGTCTAAGCAGACAAGCATAGCATTGTGTCCTCAACGTATTAGGTTTAGCAAAGCCATTAAACTCAACGCAATTCTGGAAAACTGAAATGGCTGGCCTGTTACATTTGAACAACCTTAATTAAAGGTGTTTCACTCCCCCCACACAAACACCCCCCCCCCATCAAGATTTTTCAAACACTGGACCATTTAAAAGAACAATGCATAAAAGCATCACTCAGAAGATATGAGGAATGTGTGGTTTGCAGTGTACATTTTTATTTATTTAAAGCATTTAGGGAGAGCAATACTATGGCCGCTGGACAGCATCTAGACGGCTATAGGATTTCTTGGTTTCTGGGAACCAAGCTCGAAGCCAGAGCTCGTAGCTGGTTCCCAGAGAATGTGCTCCCCGCCCCCTCCTCCACTGCCTCATAGGCAGTGGAGTTCTTTCCCCTCTCCCCTGCTTGTAAATGCAGCACAAAGCAGGCAAAAAGGGGGCATTCCAGGGGGCAGGAAGGGGAAGAGACTGTGGAAGCATTGTTACAGCATTTTCTGTGCACCGTGCAGCCTCCCCTCTTCCTGCTCCAAAGTCCCCAGCTAGACAGCCAAAATCGGCTGTCTAGCTCCAAATGCGGGGCAGCAGGAGCACAGAGGAGAGGATTCCCTCTATGCTTCACCCACTCTGCATTGGATAGTTGGCCACCTCTGAGTTCAGAGGTGGCTGACTATCCCCATAGGATTGTGCCCTTATCCCATTCCTCAGCCAGAAAGTTTCCAAGAGCAGCTTACATGTAATCAGTACAAACAGAGAGTCCCTATCCACAGGCTTACAATCTAAGAAGACACGACACAAAAGGAAAGAGGGATGGGGAGGGAAGAGGAAAAAACCAAGTGGTCTTTCAGCAGGGCTGGTGGAATGGCCCTCTTTCCCATCTCGTCTCCTTCGGGTGTAGCCTGCTGGAATGGCTGCTGCTGGTGACACTCGAGGGGGGAGCCTGATGGAAATGGTCCTGACATACTGAGATAACTGACTTTCTGCCTTTAGAGTTATTGTGCATTGGCATGAGTGGAAGGCAGACATTTTCAGCACAATAGCATTTGTCGAAGAAAGTTATGTATCACTAAAAATGTAAGGCCTAAATGGGAATAATATATTTTTTTTCTTTAGTGGTAGTGGTCAGTGTTTGGATTCTAAAGCAGTTTGAACTATGTTCTCAAGTGAACAGTAATAGAGGATTCTGGTTGAAAATTAATAGACTGTCAAGTACTTTTTATGCATGATGAACTGTAATTGCAAGGGAAGGCTGAATGCTAACAGGAAAATGTACACACACACACATATACACACACACACACGATTTATACCGTTGTTATTTAGTTGGTTATTCAGCTGCCTTCTCAAAGCTTGAAAAGGCTTAGGTGAAAATGTATTAGGTATGGCAACACCACTAAACTCACCACAATTCTAACAAACTGAAAATGGCAGGCATATTACATTTGAACAATGTAAGTGAAACTTTAGAAGGCATATTTTTGGATTGAATTCAGCCATGCAGCTGTATATGGGAATGGCACTGAACCAAATCCATGCTCTTTGAACACTTGTTTTCTTCCTACCATAAATTCTTCAAGTACTTCAAGTGACACTATACTGTTTACTCTTTGTACATCTTGATTCACTGCACATGCAAAATCTGGTATCTGGCACAGATGTTGCAGGTGATTTCTCTGTGTACTGAGCCATAGAAACCATTATTCTAAGAATTTATCTCATTTTTGCTGGCCAGATGATCTGATGAGTGAGTTTTCCCATAAGGGCAGTATCTCAAAAGTTTTCATCAAAAAACCCTTCAAGTTTCTAGGCCTCGTGGTTGTAGAAATAAGCTTGGAGAGGGTACAAAGCCTGGTGATGTCTTAGGAAACAACAACAACAACAACAACAACAGGAGGAAGAGATGAAACGGTAGTCTGCACATCTCTATCTCTACCCTACAGTTAATATTCTCTGCCTCACTATCTGTCACGTTACCTATTTGACCCCAATTTTCATGCCCTTTTTCTTGCCATGCTCCTATTGTTACTCTGTTCCTTGCAAAGGCAGACTTCATTATGCAAAAAAGTATATGCATGGTAATTGACTTCATTTGCATAATTCTGATAGCATCATTGGAGTTGATGCAACATTTCGATTTGGGTAAGACAATACCTACTTCTTGGCTACAATCCAAAGAGCCCTATGGCTGACATGCTTCAACATACAGAGGGTTTGTCGGTTTTCTCCCCTTCTCATACAGCACGCCCAACAGCATCAGATGCTCCCCTAGACCTTTAGCAGGGGTTTTCAGGGAGTCAGGGAGGTACAATGGGAAGAGCAACGAGGAAATTTCAGTGCGCAGATGGAAGCATACACAATGGACCTTTGGATCCGGCCCCTTAATTATTAGCATATGTATATATCATATGGTGATTCCAGAGTCTGGTTTAGCCAACCTTTCTTCCCCACATTTTTTTTTTTAGAAATTCAGGAATATTTATAGATTAGTTAAGGACATTGTCAAACCTACTTTACAAAATAAATTGATAACATGTTTAAAATTGGTAATGAATTCAATCACCATGCTAAAAATGTGTGTGCTACAAATACTGTCAAACTGACATTTCTCTAACCTATTTTATTGACTTAAATGAACTTTATGTAAAATCTGTTTTTTTATATATATATATATATATATATATATGGAGCATTGTTGCACTTAAATTAGGAAGGGGTTGAATACCTAAGGGCACATTGTAATAAGTACACGGAACTTTCAAATGCATTTGCATTTCTGCTGTAGATATTAGGGTCACATCAGCAAGTATAAAATCACTTGGTGTCTCTTGGTAAGATTAAGTTTTTGAAAACTGTTAATTCTGGTACTTGATTAGTCATGGAAAATGATTCAACTGACTCAACAGTTAATAACAAAATTATTACTTACATTTGTCACTAGGGACACAAAGTGAGTGGCATCTTCATAAAAAAAAATCTAACATCTGAAAATGTTGGTATTTTCTGGGAAGATGGATCATGTGTACCAATGATAGGCAGCAGAAGATGTGCCGATTTCTGCAGCCAGCTACCAGCGAGAAAGACATTGTCCAAGAAAGGGCACAGGAAACAGTATTAAGGAATGAGCCATTCCCATTTGTTAGGATCAAACATTTCTATATGGCTACTCCACTTCTGGTGCTTCCTAGACATTATGCGGGCACCATCAGTGTCTTTCTTATATGTGCGGCAACATGCTTATGGCTACTTATGGTTTGGGGTTTTTTTGGCCCAATGCAAGATGACAGAGGAAGCCTATGAAGAAGACTGTGAGGTGGGAGTGTCCAGTTGACAAAGAGGATATTTGCTTTGGTGAAAAATATACTAGAAAAACATAATTGTCCTATAAAATATCAATAGTTTGAAATAAACCTCACCACCTGCAGCCTGTAATGTCATGGCAGGTTATACACTACATTGCGCCCTTATGTTTCTCCCAGTATGAATCTACCTTTATACTATGCTCATCATCTGAGGCTCGGAGGATGGCAAGAAGGGACAGGACCTTCTCAGTGGTAGCCCCCTGATTGTGGAATGCTCTCCCCACCAAGGTGTGCCTGGTGCCAACATTGTCATCTTTTCAGCTCCAGGTTAAGACTGTCTACTCCCAGGCATTTGATGGCATACGATGGGTTTTTAAATGTCAATTGTTTTGTCAGGTCCTGGTATCTTATTGTAACCTTTTAAAGCTGTTTTAAATTGTTTTTAAATTTTGTATGTTCAAGTTTTGATATTATGTTTTTCTTATATTGTATTTTTGAGTTGTAATTTTTATGAACTGCCCAGAGAGCTTTGGCTATTAGGTGGTAGAGAAATGAAATAAATGAATCATAGAATCATAGAATACTAGGGTTGGAAGGGGCCTATAAGACCATTGAGTCCAACCCAAATGAATGTTCATGAACATACATGTGCACTAGAGATGATGCATCTAGTCACACCTCCTGCTCAGATATTTAATCTCTAGAAAACTATTGTATATATTAATTGCTAACTCAGGTGCTTAGTTATGATGCTATATAGCCAAATAAGAGGGGAGGTATCAGCATGCTTGAGGGAACCCCTGGGCTTGCAGAAGTAGAAAATTCTTTAAGAAAAAACCTAAGGAGGAAACTCCCCCCCCAAACCAGCTCAATGAGGACTGAGCATGCTCAGTGGGGGTGTTGGGTTGAGGAATGGATGGGGGATGGAACGAAATATCCTGGAAGAGGACATGGCATGTTGAAAAGAGCACTTCACACTGTAATATTTTGTTACAGGTTCCACCTACAATATAGAAAGATGGCATCATAGAGTTGGAAGGAGGCATGAAGGCAGGAAACCCAGAGTTAGAGCATAAGATCATGATTCCAGCAGGGCAAGGTCACTTTCCCCCAAAGTTCCAGCTACTTTAATCTCATTGACCAACTCTTTCCTATTGGTTAAACATCGAGTTGAGGATAGCTGATCTCTTAATTTCTTCTTCCACCTTATAGAAGAGGAAGTTGTTGGCAAGGCATGCCAGGAATTAATTAGAGATTCCATGCTTATTGGCATTAATCTCCCAGAGTTTGATGCTAGGGTAGTTGAAGCCCATGATCACTCCTTGCTTCCCTGAAACACTGGTAATTTGTTTCAGGAAAGCATCACCCACATCCTCTGGTTTGGCAGTCCATAGGAGACTCCAGTGACAATGTCGTTTTTTATGTCTTTCTCCATTTATTTTTACTCAGTTGCTCTCCATAGAGAGCTTCAGTCTCTTGAATTTCTGTGCAGGTACACACATTTTTGACATTCATTGCTACCCCCATTCCCTTTGTGTCGCATCTATTCTTCTTGAACAAGTTATATCCTAAAAACATGGACTTTTCTACATGAGGTTCCTAATCTATTGCAACTACTTTTGGTTTTGTCGCAGAACCTCTTGGTGGCACTGTGGTATAGTGGAATGGTGCAAATACACACATGGAAACAGCATTTTCTTTCACTTACTTTAAATGATACTGCATTTTCCCTGCTCTAAAAAAAAACTTGCCACATGTGCTGTTTACAAACAGAAGTGAAACTGGAGGATCATGACATCTTCTAAAGAATCTATAAATAACCATGAGTAGGGAAAAATGAACGCACAAAAACTGCCTCATGTCAAAAAGCTCCATAGAAGAGCCATAGTGAATCAGATCAAGGATCCACATGGTGGCCAAATAGCTGCCTGCAAATCCCGCCCCCCCAAGTATGGCTCAACAGCTTGTGTTCTCCTGCTTGTGTTCCCCAGCAA
Source organism: Heloderma suspectum (assembly GCF_057233095.1). Taxonomy (NCBI): domain Eukaryota; kingdom Metazoa; phylum Chordata; class Lepidosauria; order Squamata; family Helodermatidae; genus Heloderma; species Heloderma suspectum. The sequence goes on along the minus strand of NC_139462.1, from coordinate 173,581,641 downwards.
CTGATTCTTCAGTTGCTCTGTTCCAGTCATGGTAGAAATTCCACCAAGTCTCAGTTATGCCCATAGTATTGTATTCCTGTACTACCAGAGAACTGAAAATTGAAGAATGGCAACTCTTGAAACTCATCCTAGTAATTTTTTGTACTAGGCAAAGCATACAACATACCAAAAAAAAAAAGCAAAATAGGGGCAAAATAATTTTATGAAAATTTCATTTGTAATACATTTGGATTAATCAAGCTATTCTATGTTTGTTCTACTTCTGCTCCAAAACTGCCACGCTGGCAAAATATAGTGCCTTATAAGGAAGTCAGGAATGCCAAGAATGTATCATGCAAGAGTACGTGACTAGCTTTCTGTGCATGCTTGAGTGTCGAAAGGCGATGCCTGCTTCCCACTTCTTTTTCAGCCAGACAAAGAGATTAACAAAGCGCAGGCGCGAGCCACCAAAGACTTTGCCTTGGAATCACACTGCCTGATTGTCGTCCTTGTTTTGGTGCACTAGCCCCAAGGACTGCCGTATCCTGCAGAATAAAATCGTGTTGGACCAGATCTCTGCCTCCTCTCGTTCTTGGTGAACAATTGGATAGTCTACCAGGAATACGAACACAGGTTTTGTAACAATAGGATTGTACCAGGGACAATAGAAGAAAATCAGGATTAGCCTTAAAAACATGGCAAATACTTAGGCACATAGAATTAGCTGCTTTGTAGAAACTGGGCCCATGGTATTTCTGTATTCTCCTGCACAGTTTTAAATAGGGATGGGAGAGAAATCTTCCACGGACCCCAGTGAGGCCATATTCAAAAGAATCTGGCCCCCCAGAGTCCGTGGAGGATCGGAAGACTTACCTTCGCCTCCAGGAGGAAGCCTCGCCAGCTGGATCCTCCCCACAGGCCGGTTCCGGAGCGCCAGCGATACAGCCGCCATTGCCGTATTGCTGGCTGGGCGGATTGACTGCAGCCGCAAATGGCGTCCAGGATGCCATTTGCAGCCATAAAGGCCTTAGTTTAAAGTAAATGCAGCTGTAAATGGCTGCATTTAGCTTAAACTAAGACCTTTACAGCCGCAAATGGCGTAGTGGATGCCATTTGTGTCCATGCTTTTTCATGCGATAGGCTATGCGCGTGAAAAAGCATGGATGCAAATGGCATCCACTATGCTATTTGTGGCCATAAAGGTCTTAGTTTAAGCTAAATGCAGCCATTTACGGTTGCATTTACCTTAAACTAAGACCTTTACGGCCGCAAATGGTGCAGTGGACGCCATTTGTGTCCGCAGTCAATCCACCCAGCAAGGCTGAGCCAGCGATACGGCAATCAATGGCGGCCGTATTGCTGGTGCTCTGGAGCCAGCCGGCAGCTCCACGGAATTGCCGTGGAGCGGAGCTGTCTGGCTAGGATTCTGGGGGGAAGGGACAGATCGCCTCCCCCCCTCTGCGGACACCCCCTCCCCGGACCCGGAGGTAAGCCTTCCACCCATCCCTAGTTATAAACCATGCTTTTGGCACTGTAAGTGACTATTGAAACAATATTAGTAAAAAAAATTCTCATGCATCCCAACTTGTATGTCTAGAATCGTTTTATTCCTCTAGGTATTGAAACAACAACAAATCAAAAGCACATCATAATTAATCAGTATATTTAAAATACATCTTTCATGTAAAATATTGCTACTATTTTACTGTGACACATATGCTATCATGCAATACATTTATATTTGTACATAGTAGAAATCCTGACATTGAACAAAGATATTTCAGATTCATTTTATTGATGGAAATCATTTTGTTTCAGAAAGCTGTGGATTGTTTTGTACTGTCCAAGCCTTTCTGAGGGGCAAACTGCACGTCATTAAATGTCTTTGCATCTAATATACAGTGTGTGCTTTTTAAAATGAAGATGGCACCCATTAATTATCAGGCCCTCTCCCGATGATACAATTTGCATTTTAAACAACAAGTACTATGACTCCTGCATATTAGATGCAAAGGCATTTGTGTGTAATTTGGCCAAGTTTTTCTACACGAGGCAGTTAATTAGATGTTAATCTGCTGTAATTACTTTCAGTTTCATAGCAGAATTGAGGTCTGAGCACTACACGAGCAGCATTTCCTTTCCTGCTTTTCTGCTACATAACCCCTAGGTGGCACTGTGGTATAGTGGAACAGCAGAAATACACCAGAGGAAATTGCACTTTCCATTTCACAATTAAATCCTGCATTTCCCCTGCTGTAAAAGAACTCATCGAAAGGGCTGGTTAGACACAGAAGTGAAACTGAAGGGTCACAATGAACCTGTAAACAACTGTGAGTAGGGAATGAAAAGTGCACGATAAATGCCTCGTGTACAAAAGCCCTAAGACCAGAACTAGCTGCTTCATGGCTGGAGGGGGTGGGGTGCTGGGGGAGGAGAACCTTACACCACTGCCACTCCTCAGAAGTTCCCTTTGGCTTCTGCCAGTGCCTTCTTAAGGGGGAGTCAGTCAGGGGAGTCAGCTGTGAACTATCTAGCCTAGTGAGAAGATCCTGCCCCCAAGATTCCAAAACTGTATGTCTTTGAATGGTGATAATGTGGCCAGTGGTGTATTTCGGGCAGGACCTTGGTTCTAAAGTCCAGGGTTCCACAGCTCAGCCCCCCACCCCCCATGACCAGCCAGACAGTGAGAAGTGATGGGGGCAGCAGCAAACAGGCTCAGTGTCAGTGTTGGAGTAAAGCAACAACACTTGTGATAAGTTGTCTGAACTGGGGGCGGGTGGGGTAGACAAAAGGGAACTTGTTTTCTTTCTCAACCAGTTTCTTCTTGTAACTAGTCCTTGATGGAGATTGCAACTCTCAGGACTTCCTTTCTTCCTCCTTCTTCATCAGTAGTAAGTGTTCCTTTTGCCTGAACAGTTCACCTATAATGGCTGCACTCAACCTTTACTTCCAAAATTATTTGTTTTCCCAGGAGCTATGAACTCCCAGAACAATGCTGTTTGCTTCTGAAGTAGCAGTGTGTGTGTGTGTGTGTGTGTGTTTCTTTCTATAGCATTTGGCTTGCACCAGTTATACACTGAAACTACGCAGCTATAATTTACCAGACAAATATAACTTAACTGTCAGCACCTGCACTGGCATGAACATGCCAGGGCCCATGGGTCCAGCACCACTGGCCCTAACATCCTTTCCTTCTTATTATTTAAATAAAAACACCTTTCATAGTCAAGGGGTGGCCGACCAGGCATCTATGTGATTGCAGATGCTCCTTTTCCAGTATCGTATCTTAGTCTCTTAGCCACTATGCTACATCAGTTCTCAGTTAAAAGCTTTGGATTGCGAAGTCCAAATTGTGTGTGTGTGTGTGTGGGGGGGGGTGGAATTGTGTAGAGGACAGTTGTGCAAGCTGTCTGTGCATCATCTTTTTCCAACTTCCTCCTCAGTAGTTTCCTCTTCAATAGATGCTGGTGATTATGGATCAGGCTCTGAGACAAGATTTCACATGATAGTACAGATGAACCTGCAGGCATTGTGACTGGTCCGCAGATGAAATGGGACGGGATAGCTGCTGACCCAGAAGGCAAAGTTGAAATAAGGTTAAAAAACTTCACAGCAGTTCTGAAAAGCCTAATCAGATTTCTCTTCCGGCCCGAATGAAAGGGGAGAATCCCACACGCAACACAAATAGACACACACAGACCTATTATCAACATAGTGATTATCGGCATGGCTGCATTACGTTGTTGCAGAACCCAGAGTCAGAGAGACCACGGAGTGAAGGAAAAAGAGATTCTTTATTTAACGCGCGGGCTTAAGGCTGGAATCGTTTCCAAAGAGCCAGAAGCCCCGATTTACATCAGCACATTGGTTTTATAGACATTGTGACACATATGAAACGGCTCCTTCTCTCCCTCCCGCATGGGGTTGCAATCCTCAACATTTCTTCTCTTAGCACTATTGTTTATAATACAAGAACTGGGTTATAGGGTAGCCATGATAAGGGAGAACAGAAGAGAACAGCAGAGAACAAGATATACAATTATATGACCTTTGACAAGATAAGGAATTTCTGTGTCTCGTCAGCTTACAACAATATATTCAAGGGAGAAAGAGCTCAGCAAGAACATGAAGCATGAGACTGCATGAGGCTACTTAGTCTGACCCCTGATATGGCTGCTACAACGTGAGGTATTTATTGAGACATACAAATAAATCTGTCTTCATTTTTCTCTTCCTTCACTGTCTAGGAAGGAGATTGAAGCATGAATTTTGGTATGTTTAGATGTAATCTAGGGATAGTTCTGTTAAGAAGGTGCAAGCATTCTGCCCTTAAAGTAAATTTATTTGCTGTACAAAGGTCAGAATCTAGTGGTCTGAAAGAACCAAATTCAACAACTCCTTCTTCTTTAAATATTATTTGAATTATATGTGGGATATAATGCATCATCTTTCAGGAGACTATTTATCTAGCATATCCTGATGCGTTTAGAGGCAGAAGAACCAATAGTCTTTTCTCTGGTAAATTTTTCACTTACAGAATCACTAGAAGTTGAGTTCATCCAATAAAATTGATTTCTTGTACACATAGGACCAGAAAAAAAAACTACGTTATCACATGAGGCAGAGTTAACTTATGGAAGAAGTCATTGCCACATGCTGTCTTGGGGGCTACCAGTTTATATGGCTTTTAAAAAGGACCAGACAAGGTCATTATCAAGGTCAAGCCATAGACAGCTGTTGGAGGTGAGTCAATGGCTGGTAGTCAGCGCATAAGCTAGGAAGTCAGAGCCAAGGAACCGGACCTTAGAAACACACACAGCACTAGGAAGACCTTGTTGCTCAGGCAAGCTCCCAGTCCAAACAGGAAGACTTGTATAGCCCTTCCTATCCAGGAGGAGCCAATGGAGGGGCCAGTCCAGGGCTTGAGCATGCTTCACTGCTGGGAAGATGTTCCAAACTGATATTCTGATAGTTTGCCGCATGGGGCAGTCATCCACAGAACAGAAGACTCCTGGTTCCAGCCCTGGCAGTCCCTGACAGTCAGGATTGATTGCCCCACCAAAGACTATTATCAGTAATAAGTAACAGTATGCCTCTGATTACTATACGCTGGGGTCAAACAACAACACATGGCTAACTGTATTTGTTTTGCTTGTGGAAGTTCTAGGAGCATCTGGCTGGTCAATTCAGATGCAAACCCTGTTGTCACCTTGGCTCCATGGATTCATTCAATGCAGCTTTCTCCAACCTGGTGCCCTCCTGATGTTTTGGACTACAACTCCTAGCATCCCTGATAACTGGGCATGCTGCAATGGAAGATGGGTGTTGAAGTCCAAAACATCTGGAGTGCACCAAGTTGGAGGAGACTTGACTCAATGCATGAACGGGGAACAGGATTGCACTCGGTGGCTCAGTTCCCATTCTCTATGCATTGAGACAAAGGTCTATGCATACACAACTCTACTCATGATCAGGCGTCATAGCTGAGGTTCCCATTTGTGTGTATAGGCTCTTTGCATGTACAGCTATATATGCACAGATGCCATCCAAGATATTTTGGTGTATGAGGCAAGAAAAAACAAAAACAAATTGTTGTATCCTTAGAGCTGCAGTTCCTTGCTTGTTTGTTTTGCAGATGTTTGTCCCAAGGAGATGCTACTACAAAGAGGAAGGATAAAGAAGGGAGAAATGAGACAAAAGCTGCAGGAAGGAAGAGTATGACAATAAAGAAACAACTTATTGGGGTCCAAGTCTTGCCCACTGTGTCCTCCTAATCAGGTACTAGACTGAAAGCAAATGGTCCCCCTTCTCTGGTGCTAAAAATACAATAAGCTCTTCAGTGGTATCCCCAAAATTTGCTATCTGAAGAATGCTGCCTCACCCTGTCTTACAGTAGGACCACCCCTTTCTGGGTGGTTAATGTTACTAAGCTACAAGCTGTGTATGACAGGTGACATATCTCCAGTATTTGGTGTCATCATGTCCTTTTATTCTGTCATCTGGTGACCTCACAAGAGGCTGTAATGTGTGTTCTGAATCATCTATTGATTTTGAGAAGTAGGAGAACAGCTATGGACTCCTAGAATAGTCCACATACCTTGGAATACATTTGATATCACTAAAACAAATATTAAGGACTTAATTTGCTGTCGGGTGCATAGTAAAATATAATTAGTAAGGAAGAGCTAAACAACAACCACTGCCATCTTGTTTTCATATCAGTAAGTCTAACAATGACTAGATTAATAGAACCAAGAAGAAAGGTACTCAGTCGGTTATGAGAGCATAATCCTTAAAGATACGAACAAGAGGAAACCGGCACTTATGGAGCATGTATTTGTTCTGCTGAGCTTGTACAATGCAAATAATTGATCAACACATCCTTAATGTTTGCCCTCCATTAAGCGTAGCAAAAGTCAGTGCTTTTGTTTCATGGAGACCCAGACATATAGTTTGGTTGAAGTGTAACATACCTGTATATAGAGTGCTTTGCTTTTCCCTTTTCTAATTCTAAGCTGAATTTCAAGTGAACAAATTAGTAAATTTATCATTTTCCCTCTAATGGTGTCATATGGACAGTTTGATGAAATAGCTCATTATGGTCAATGAAGTGAAATATGAGTTCCATCAGCACATTTTCATTAAACAGGGTTACTGGAATTAGTTTGCTGTTATCAAGGACCATGGGATACAAAAATAAAATTAAGCAGGCTATTAGCAGATAAATTCAAAGAATGTCCCAACAGAGTTAGTGTGCAATCCACTATATTCTGTGACTGTTCTAGTCTCTGTTAAATGAGTAAATGCTGCACAGGAATAGTGCCTGGTGGATTGTGTCCACAGAAAACAACTGCCATTGTGAAGCTCAAAAGGGCTATTGTATGCTTAAATGAATTGGGGAACACCACTATTAAGAGATTATAGTGAAGACATTACATTTAATTCAGATTCCCCAAACACATGAGTATACTTAAACGCTGCACCCTTCTCTTGCAATACAACTTCACTATCAATTTATGGGCCGCTCTATAGCTGAAGCTCTCAGGGTGACATACACAGCAAAAAATAAAATACAACTAATGATAAAACCAACAGTAAAACATATTAAAAAGTATTGTTCTGGGTTTTTGTTTCAGCACCGTCGTTGCTAAGGCTCCATTGTGCTCAGTAAGTCTTTCATTGACAGTGAGAAGTACAGGTGAAAACTTCAATAGGGTGTGAGGATTAAATAGTAAAACATCCATATTATACAAGCTTTGGTTCCTTAGAGGAAGGGCAGGATACAAATATTATTAATGAATAATGAAATACAAAGCTGGGGTTACAGCTGTACAGATGAACCACCCGCTAACAGTATCACAATCTTGTCTGGACTGAGTCTCAGTTTATAGGCCCTCATCGAGTCCATTACCACACCCAGTCAGAACACCCACTGCCTCACTTGGATTTGATGAAAAGGAGAGATAGAGCTGGCTGTCATCCACATATTGCTGACATCTCAGTCTACATCCTCATTTAGCATTTATTAGCAGTTTCATGTAGATGTTGAACAGCATAGGTGACAAAATAGAACCCTGTGGAACCCCATATTACTGCCAAGAGGTAAAGCAGTAGTCTTCCACATTCTGGAACTGGCCATCTAAGTAGGAGTGGAATCACTGCAATGCAGTACCTCCAATACCCAGCCCAGACAGCCTATCCAGAATGGCTGATAGTAGGGATGTATGGATTTTGTTAAATCCATCCATCTGTGTTTTGTGGATTGTCAGTTGTCTTTCATTCCATCATCTGCTCATTGACAGAATTGGATTTTTTTAACCAGAATTTTGTTCTATTTGTGCTGGTTCACATTAGCACTAATTCATACCTGCGATAATGCACTAATGCACATTAGCACTAATGCACATTAGGAAAAATCCCCCCCGAAAGTGAAAAACTAGTCTGCAAATCTGTGGAATTCACATGATTTGGAAAAAGTCAGTCCACTGTAGAATCCACAGTTTGGAATCATACAAATCAGAACTCAACTGAATCTGTTGCCGATTTCTCCGACAACCCCAGTTGATAGTATTGAAAGCTGGTGAGACATCCAAGAGAATCAACAGAGTAGCACTCCCACTGTCCCTCTCTCAGCAAATGTCATCACACAGGGCAACCAAGGCCCCATCTACATGGCACCATTTTGACTCCCTACCCCATTGCAACCTGTGATACACTCGCGATGTACTGTGCGCTTCCCTGCCATTATACTGAAATGCATAGCTGTGCAGTCCTGTGAGTGTGGGGGTGTGACACTTCAGTGGCTGTTTTGTATTTGAGGGACTCTGCTGTGTCTTTCCGACTCTTTTTAGGTAAAAATTGGGTGTTTTGTGCTCCTTCATTTCCGCACCATCAGTTTGTCAGTTCCCCAGCCTGAGATTCTCGCGATGGTTCGCACTCCCAAGCGTGAGCGCTACGTGCCTAGCCATCACTCCAAAATGGTGGCTGGAGCGAGGTTGTTCCTCCCTCAAGGACCCCCCCCCCAGCCCTTAGGTATTGAGTCTAAAAGCAACTGTTGCAAAGATACGAAGCTGCAAATATGTGCAAAAGTGTGATTAAATATGAAAACGCCCCTCTGTGCCTCTGTAACTGCGCAGCTGCAAAGGGATGGGATGGGAGTAAAGGGGCATCACAGAGTCATGCAGGCACTATGCACTCCTACAACACACCCACTGCAAAATGTGAAGTCAGATTGGGGAAGGGAAAGATGGTTCACAAGCGCAGGGAAACCTGTAGCAAACGAAAAACATCACAGCAAAACAACTCCTTGGAACTCCGCATTTTCCAGGAGAAAACCACAGATGGCTGTGAAGTCGTGACTGCATCATCTATCATGAGGGACCTCGACTCACACCTGCCCCAGAGTAAAAGCTGGGTGTAGATGGGCCCCAAGACAGTTTCAAGTCCAAAACCAGGCCTAAAGCCTGACTGAAAGGGATTTAGAAAATCAGTTTCTTTCAAGAGTGTCTGAAGTTTGCTGGCTACCACCCACTCAGGCACCATGCTGAAGAAGGAGGTGTTGGCAACCAACCTATAATTGCTAACATCTTCTGGGAAAGAAGGGGGAGGCAGGCTCCGGTGCTCAATAAAGGAAAATTTATTGTGCCCAATAAATTCTACAACCTAAAATGACTTTCTGAGTCAAATTCCACATAGTGTCTAAGTGGGATTTGACTTAGTAAGTCATTTTAAGTTGTGGAATTTTAATATAGATATTTCTTTTGAACCTTTGTAATATGGAATAGGGTGTTATCCATAATATAGTATTCTTAATGTAAATGTTTTATTTGATTTATAGCTCCTGAAGAAGGAGACATTTCCGAAACATGTAGAGCACAATAAATTTTCCTTTTTCGAGCAGGGGATCCTGCCTCCCCCTCCTTTGTCGTTAGTCCATGATGCTTCTTCCCTCTTCACTTCTAACATCTTCCAGGACCTGATTAGGCTTTTTCAGGAATGTCTTCTTTATATAGGCCAGTACCACCTCCTCTGTCAAGAGGAATTCATTTACAATATTTTGGATGCAGCCAGACATTCCCTCCCTATCAGATGTTATAAGCCAGCAAAGGCAAGGGACAAGCACACAGACATGGCCAAGTACCTCGTCCCTCATCATCTCATCTCAGCAATGGAAAGTCATCCAATAAAATTAGACCAGCTGGTGCTTTGGATGCCTCTACTAATGGGAGTGCCTTAACTGTGGAGTCCATTGTGATGGATGCAAGTGACTTCATCTTCCAAGTGTCGTGCAAATTTGTCCCAGCATGCTACCGATGGTTCCACAATCTCTCTCCATGGCCCAGATTGCAGCAGGCCGTGAACCTCCCACAGACGCACCACTGGACAACACTAAGAAGATGGAATGGTGGTGGAGAAGAGCACTCTCTTTGCTATCATCACCCTAACTGAATAGGCTTGACTATTATATCCAGCAATGCCTATTGCTTTTCCGGTTTTAACCTAGAGTTAAATTAGCATCATCCCGACCAAATGTCCATGATTCTCTCCATACACACACACACACACACACACACACACACACACACTTCTGCAGGTAGTATATGTGGATTTTTTTTTCCTATGTAAAACTAGAGGAGGAAAAGTTTCACAATCAGGCTGCATCTGGCTTGGTCAAACTTGCATTGGGCCCCTGCCAAGGGGATAGATGGACTGTCAACCATTTGCCCCCACTGAGGTCTTAATCCAGAATGGTCTCCCTTTTGCATTAGAAAAAAGCTCCCATTTATGCCATCAGAAGCTTCTCCCCCTTCCCCAAACACACAGGCACAACACATACCCCTGAAATAGACAACAAAAAGCATCCACAAACATGCAGGCAAAATGCACCATAAAACACTCACAGAAGGTGGACTAGCTACACATTGTCTTTTGATTGGTAGCGCTAGGAGCTACCTATCTGGAGGCACCCCAAGGCCTGGTTGATCTTGACAGCCTGCTTTGGGCTCATTCTTCAAAGGAACCATCTTTAACACAAATGCTTGCTAATTATCTTGTATACTGTAGTATGGAAGCAATCCTAGGCCACTACAGAAGGTGGAATAAAAGGGCGAAGCAGGAAAGATTGTTGCAACGCTGGACCAAAGGAAGGCACACTTGTGCCTCTCCTTTCCAGTGTTTCTCTTAAAAGTAGTGGAGCTCTTTACCAAATGGGAGGAGATGTTAGTTACTGCAGAACGACCCATCTACTTACTTATCCAGGATGTGATACCTATTAAGGAGCAGATGATAATTTTTGTGTCAGCCCAAATGGGCTGCAGCTAACAAATGCAGCTAACCACAACTGGATCATAGGGAGGCAAACCCAGTGCATGTATGTGCTACAGAATGGGAGGGGAGCCTGTGGCCCTCAAGATTTTTGACTACAACTCCCGTAATCTCTGACCATAGGGCTGTTGGGAGCTGGAATCCAACAACATCTGGATGACCACAGGTTCCCTACCCCACTGTCCTTATAGCAGGGCTGGGGAACATGTGGCCCTCCAGACATTGTTGGATGGCAACTCCCATCTGCCTTAGCCAGCATAGCCAATGGTGAGGGGTGGAGAATGTGGAGAGGGAGACATATTTCTCCCTCTCTCATAATACTGGAACCCAGGGTCATCCCATGAAGCTGATTGGTGGGAGATTCAGGACAGATAAAAGGAAGCACTTCTTCACACAGCACATAGTCAAACTATGGAATTTGCTACCACAGGATGTAGTGATGGCCACCAGTTTGGATGGCTTTAAAAGGGGGTTAGATAAATTCCTGGAGGAGAAGGCTATCAATGACTACTAGTCCTGATGGTTATATGCTAGCTCCACTAGTCCTGATGGTTATGTGCCAGCTCCAGTATCAGAGGCAGTATGTCTGTGTACACCAGTTGCTGGGGGACATGGGCAGGAGGGTGCTGTTGCACTTGTGTCCTGCTTGTGGCTTTACTGGTCGACAGCTGGTTGGCCACTGTGTGAACAGAATGCTGGACTAGATGGACCCTTGGCCTGATCTAGCATGACTCTTCTTATGTTGTTATGATGGGAGTTGCCATCCAACACCATCTGTAGGACCACCCATTTCCCATCCCTGCCTTCTAGTATAGTGTGGATTGAGGAAAACGTGTTATTCCTTTCCTTCTTGCCAGATCAGTTCCTTTGATCACTTTCCTATGCAGCGCTTGCTGCTAATTATTGCTGCAATGCTGGAACAACATTTCCTTGACTGCAGTCAATAATGATGGGGAAAGCAGTAATGTTTATCACTAGGGTTACTGGCAACCCAGTACCGAATCAGCATGATGATGAGGTTTTCGTCACTGGTATATTTTTTTATTTATTTTACAAATACAACTTTGAGACTGGGCACTTTTAACTGTGCGTGCGTTAAGTCATTTAATAATATGCAAATGTGCAGTCTCTCTCTCTCTCTCTCTCACACACACACACACACACGCACACACACACATTTTCCCCAGGAAGAGTTCCTAACCACAAGTGTTACTGCTACAAGGAAATGCCATATATGACCAAGAAAGAAATGAAAGTGCAGGTTCTGTTTCATTTTGAATCTGGCCAGGGTAGACTTTACAATCATGAGTTGTGTGATAAAAACAATGAAATTTAATGGACATTCCCCACAGTTTTACTTTCTGGCTTTTTTTTTTTTTGGAACAATGGGGGCTGGCAAATGCTAGTTCTAATTAGAGCCTTTGTAATGTGGAAGCGGGTTTACCAGGAGCTAGACTGAAACTAAATTTACTGCAGCCTGGTAATTGTGCTTTAGCTTGCATACAGGTAGGATTTCAGCTGGAGGTAAAAGCAACCTTATGTTCAATTTCCCTGCCCCATTCTGCCTGCCCTGTTATCGCTTATATGTCCATGGTGCTCCGCTATCAAGGAATGTCACAGGATTTTTGCATTTCTGACAGCATCGTTATTAGCTTATTCCTGTTCCGTTATAAAACCGTCTTCCTAGGAAATTCAAAGCTTTTCTAAACCTGTAATCTAAAATCAAGTTAGGCAGTCTTATCGTCAGGCTGTTCTACTTCTGCAAACCCTATTGGAAGTGAACAAGGTTTCTGAGAGAACGTAATGCCTGCACTTTGAAACAAAATTCTGCAGAGGGTTGATTGGTTATTTGGAAGGCAACCCTGGTTTACTCAGATCATGCGTAAGAGATTAGAGCTGATGGCCAAGTCTCACTGAACAAATCACAGTGAATTTCAATGCCAGATTAGTTAGCCATAATCTATTCATGCTTTGGGCTCCATGTGGGTTTAAAACACACACACACACACACACCACTTTGGCTCTAAGCAAATTGTGTGGCTGTTCTGTTGAATTTAAATTCATACTGTACCAGCTACATTGACTGTGTAGTCATTTCCAGGCTCAACTTAAAGTGCTGACCTTTAAAGCCCTAAATGGTTTTCAAAGCAGGCTATTTGAAAGACCACCTGGATCCATACAAACCTGCCCTGGCTTTAAGATTGTCCTTTGAGACTCTTTTCACAGGTTCATGGTCAAGATCTATCAGACTGGCAGGTGTTAGACAGAGGGCCTTTTCAGTGGTGGCTCCATGTTTTTGGAACCCTCTGTGAAAACAAGTATGTATGGCTCTGTGTTTGTTAGTTCTTAAACATACCTTAACACTTATTTGTTTAAAAGTGCTTTGAGTTGGGTTTTAAATAGAGGTGTGCACAAATGGTCTCTCGAAATTCTCCGGCATATTTGTGGGCAGAGAAACTGTCTGAATTTCACCAAATATCTCCAGGAGGAAGAGAAATTCACCAATAATTTCTCACAGCGCTCACCATTGGCAGCGGTGTAGCACAGCTTCTTCCTTTTTTTCTTAAGGCTTTTTTGCTTTTTTGCACTGCTACTGCAAGTTGTAACAGCATCAACTGTGTTGGCAGCCTGGCCCCCATTTTCCATCTTCCACAATACCCCCATACCTAGCATCATTCTAGAGCACTGGTGTGTGTGTGTGGTGGTGGGGGGGGGGGAATGCAGACTCCTCAAAAAATAATGGTGAAGAAAATGGTGGAGAAAATTCTGCAAAGTGACCTTTTTTTTTAGGGGGTTAGAAAAGAAAAAAGTCAGGACTTTTCTGAGCAAAATGTCTATTGTAAATTTTTGGCTCAGCTCTGCTTGTCATTCTTCAGAGTTTGGCACTTTCCACAGGGTTTTCCAAATGTTAAACTTCTGAGGGGTGATTGTGAATACATCTTGTTTCTACTGCAGGTGCTGGAAACAGTGTTCCTTCCCTGAAAGCCCTGCAGGAGTGTTTGTGTGTGTGTGTGAGGGGGGGGGCAGTGTTGCATACAGCTCCAGGGAAGATCTGGAGCTGCCCTCCAGTTTCCTGAAAGTTTTCTTACCCTATGAAAGACACTTCCATTTTTCTGCCTCATTCTCAAGGCATTTTAACATTTATTTTGGATTTCTTTTGGTGGTGTTTTTGACCTTACCTAATCACTGCGAGGTGGCGGAGGGGACTGTTTTTCTTTCTATTGCACACCTCTTCATTGTTATACAGTCTCCCAGGCTGCCTGCACTTCCTGATCTGAAAAAGCCCTATGGCAGGAATTGCCTCATGATGTCTTCCCCTAGGCTTTGTGAAGTGTAGGAGTCTGAGCAAGCTACAGGATGCTGGAGAGATGATTGTACAATGAAAGACTGGACACTCATGCACACTCCGCAGCCACCTCATAAGGAAGGGAAGCACAAGAATCCCAAACCCAACCCAGGAGAATTTCTCTGAAATGTATTTCCCTTTGCATTTCTTTTCGAAATCAATGTATTTTCTATCAAATTGAATAAGAATGGTGAAAAATATGTGGGAGAAATATTCGGCACAACAGTCTTATCAAACTGCCTTTGTTCTTAGTTTGTGTATTTGGGCTGTTTTATTGGTGATTTATTTATTTTTTATAGTTTTAATTATCTTTTATACATTGCCTTGGGAAGGCTTTTTACTCCAAGTCAGCTTAAAGGTACTTTTAGGGAGCAATCCTATCGTCGCTAGACAGTGGCTAGACAGCCATAGGATATGCCATTTTCCAGGAACCGACCTTGGAGCCCGTGCTCCGAGGTCAGTTCCTGGAGAACTGATCTTCCCCCACTTCTGTGCTGCCTCTGAGGCAGCGCGGAACAGTCCCGTCCTCCGTGCTCGCAAGGGGAGTGCGGAGCGGCCAGAAAGGGGCGAGGCTGGGGGCATTCCGGGGTGGGGAAATTGTAGCTGCCTGTGCAACACATCCAATGTGTCATACAGCAGCCTCCCTCCCCACTCCATGCTCCCACAGCTAGACAGCTGCAATTGGCTGTCTACCTGAAAAATCAGGGCAGGACAAACGCGGAGGGAACAATCCCCTCCGCGCTTCTCCTGTCCTGCTTTGGATAGGTGGTCGCCTCCGAGTTTGGAGGCGGTCGCCTATCTCGATAGAATTGCACCCCTCATTTATGAATTTCTTGGGTGCATCTTTGTATGTCAGCCTTATAAACTGGGCACTTAGCCAGTTGCCTATGGAAAGTGACAACTGCTTTGAGGCCACCTGATGTGGCCAGCACCACCTCTGTGTGTGGCCCATCTTTGGAAGCATAGCACAGTACTATGGCTGTTGCATCTGTGCTTTCTCCTGGGAGAAGAAAGAGGGAGAGAAACAAAGCAAAAACAAACCAAGACTGGCAGTAAACAGAGGGCCCTGCTGTGTCTCATCGGCAAAGGAGAGATAGCGGAATGCTCTGGCGCCATCTGCATGCTCTCACTGTCTTCTGGCAGAGGCTTTGTGCAGTTGTGTAGTGGAGCCAGGGCTCACAGGGTGCAGCACTGGCACTTTTTTTTAATTAACAGGGATGCTGATGCCATCTGCCAGCAACAATATATTGTTCGCTGTTGTATTGCAAAATATTTTGGGGTGGCCTGGTCTTGAACGGGCAATGAAGACCCACTAGCTTTACAAAAGACCTGTTCTGTCCTGATGGAGATGAAAATTGCTAGAACGGGCTTGTTGATTAGGATCAATATAGCTGCCTGGATTTGGGGGCTATGGGGACCATCATGATGATTGCCTGTACCTGAACATTTACCACTATACCACTGGCTATGTGGGTTGAGTGGGGAGGACTAGTGACAGCCTAGGCTGCCAAACTAGGCAGGTCTGCCTTATGTTGCCCACTCCTGGAGTGATGGTATATAATCAATGGCTATGTGATCCAATGAGGTTTCCCCATTTCTGAGTATGGAAGGCTATGAACTTGTGGAGTTCTGCCAGCATAGCCTGCAATGGAGTATCTGTGTGTGCAAGTCTCTGCATCGTCAGCCAACGTACACTTAAACCTGTATGTGAGAATGCAAGAACTGAATTTTAATAGACATATTAGAAGCATCAAGGACACAGAAAACTTATCGACAGGAGTCCTTTTCAGCATGAAAATAAATAGAAACAAATTAGAGATGTAACAAAATGTGTGTGTGTGTGTGTGTGTGTGTAATCCCTTAATCTTAGCATTGTGGAAGATATAATGGGCGTATTAGGAAGAAGTAAATCTGTCCAGACAGAGCAAGTCTGATAAACAGAGAAATTGTCATGTGAAACATATGGATTAATAACATTGTTGTGTGTAGAAAATCATAATAGAGGAGGGGAGAAGCATCTTTCAGTTTAACTGTCACTAACCTACTCATAGGTTTGTTTATTTATACTCTGAAAAAGTTTAATTCAGGTGCGGGACTTGGGCTTTTTTTGTTTGTTTAGGGATCTAAGAGATATTCCCATAAACTTTCTATAAAGGTACCATTGCTTTAACCTCTGCTTAAGAAAACTTCAGTTGTTAGACAGATCTTCCTGCAGGCACATCACAAGTGTGACAAGTGACTTTGGCCTCGTGCCATTCACGTCAATTCATATTAGGCAACTGAGTGATATAAAATGTCAAATGAAATACTTGATGGAATATAACATTTCTTTGGAAATGCTGTTACAGAAGCTGTAGATTAAGGACAATCTAGAGTAGAGGATTTTTTTTTCTCAAGGTGATCAAGAAAGATTTATTGCTGAATTTGTAAGTTAATGAGTATTTTGCCATAGATTGCCCAGGACCTGGTAATTTGTCCAAGGTTTTTGGTTTCTGTAAAACTAATGGGACTTAGGGTGCAATCATATGCATGTTTAGACAGAAAAAGGTCCTGCCACTCCCAGCATGCTCTAGTCATGTTGAATGCGGGAGCTCTAGGACTTTTTTTTCTATCTAAATATGCCTAGAACTGCACCCTGTTCTAGAACTGTATTCACTGCCTATCAGGAGCTTCAAATCTTCAAATCTTTGAATTTTTGAATCTTTGAAGATCATGCCTGAATTAGAAAAAAAGAAATTACAGAGAAACCACAATTCTTCGAAGTTAATGCCTTAATTAAAAAAAACACAGCCGAAGCAGGGGATAGAAGGGGGTAAAACATAGTCTTATTTGAAGGGATAGAACAACCCCCTGCTCAAAGCAGGAAGCCTGATTCCCAGGTGGTCGCCCATCCAACTACAGACCGGGGCCAACCCTGCTTAGCTTCTGAGATCAGACAAGTACGTGTGCATCCAGCCCTTTGCTTGTTGCTGAGGAAACATTGAGTGCTGAGGAAGCTATGCGATCAGTAGCCAGAAGACGACATGGGGCCGTCGAGAGCTGTGAGCGTGGTGGACATGGAATCAGCAGGAACAGGAAGAGTTTCTGATCCTCCAATGAGATCCACCATCTTTAAGAGCAGGAAAACAGCACGGCGCTTGAGTGTGAACCGAGCTTGTGCATTTGATGAAGCACTGCAACGGGGAAAATGGGTGAGTGTGGATAATCACATTTTAATGCAAGAGCGTTTAACCCGACAGGACACCGAATTCATTGCGATGGCGAGCGCAATGTAGATCGGCCCCTGGACACGCTCCTATGGTCCCATTCCAAGGCACTTAGTGGGAGCTTGTGAAATCTTAGAATCCCCAAAGCATGTAATCTTTTTTTAAAAAAACACACATTCCTACCCCTTACAGTTGTTCAAATATGTCTGCAGAAGTGACAGCAAAAAGAACTGCCATATGAATAGTTTCAGATGACACTGGGTTGGTCCATATGTTTTGGATGCAGGAAACCCTCCTCCCCATGACTGAGACTCCTAATATCTGCCATAACACACATTACACAGAGAAAACTGTCTTATACTGTTTATTATACTCTAACTGACAGTTTCTCTCTCAGGTCTTCACAAGGTCTATCCCTAAGGGCTAAACCACATGCTATGATAAATGGGTAGTATGTAGGTGATCCTAATGCTGTAATTTACTCTAGTGTAAGTGTGAGGGCCCCCAATCTGCATTGGCATCACCATGTGCAGGTGGGGGATTAAATTTCTCACCCAGCCACTTTTTTCTTTAAATTCAACCCCCCCCCCCCCATGGTGCTTAAAGAAAGAAGAAAAAGTCTCCATTAGTAGCAATGATCTTGATCCCAATAGCCAAAGTTGGTACTGGGACTTTTGGCGAAAGGGTAAAGCTAAAACAAAATTGTGGAATTGCCCAACTTTATTAGTCCAAGACATGTGCAGTGGCTTATAGGAAATCAATAGTAGCAATGTAGAGGGTCAGACTAAGTAGCCTCATGCCTCATGTTTCTGCTGAGCTCTTTCTCTTTCAAATACATTTTGCAAACTGAAAAGATGCAGGAATTTCTTATCTTGTCAACAAGGCTAAGGTCAGAGTTATCATGTTCTCTGCTTATCATGTCCTATAACCCAATTCCAGTGCTATAAACAATGGTGCTAGAAGAGGAAATGCTGAATACTGAAAAACCACATGGAGGGGGGCGGAGGAGCTTTTTCACATGTGTCATAATGTCTATAAAAACAATTTGCTGATGTACTTCGGGGCTTTTGGCACTTTGGAAGTTATTCCGGCCATAAAGCCCGCGCGTTAAATAAAGAAAAACTCTTTTTCCTTCACTCTGTGGTCTCCCTGACTCTGATTTCTGCAACAGCATGAATCATATGATACAGTGCAGAATTAAACTATCTTTGACTGTTGCAAAGATTCTCATAATTGCTTTTTTAAAAATGTATTTACATTTATGGCTTGCTATATCCAAAAGGCAACTGATTTTTTTTTATAGATTGATGTCCCTATTCAGAGGTTTCACAATCCAAATCTAATAGGGTATTAAAATATCTATACATAATAGAAGTTAAAATATGCATATATATGTACAAAATTGAAGCAGTCTAGTCTCCTCTCCTTTCCATGTCTTATTAAGTACCCATATCTTGATAATTAAAACAGTATTGTGTTCACTCTACTTTTATTGGCTGAATGGTTTTGAATGATCTCCATATGCATTTCCAAGTCCTTCCTCCCAACCTCCCCCATCCCTACCAAAGTAGATTCGTGGTTCACACATAATACTAACCCATGGTTTATTGAACCTATGGGTTGTTGAATTCTGGTTGTCATGCTTTGCAAACCTAGCCACAGTAACAAACCATGTTTGTTAACCAGGAACAACCAGAAAGAGAAACCATGGTTTGTTGTTGGGTTGTGAACTCTGGCTTGTTTAAACCATGGGTTGTTGTTATGTGTGAACCCAGAACCATGGGTTGTTCATGAGCTGTTTTGTCAGGCTACAGAGGCGGTGGGCAAAGTGGTAAAAAAAAAAACAACCTCAGCCGCTGAACATACTAGTACTACAGCACTGAAAAGACATTTGGGATATATGGGGGGATCAGGTGAAGGAGGAGGGAAACAAATAACCCAGGGGTTGAAAAAACAAACCACAGTTTGTTCGGTAGTCTGCCAGACAAACCCAGGGTACAGCAACAAACCATGAGTTAACCATGGGTGAAATAAACTGTGGGTTAGTGTTATGTGAGAACCGGGCCTCTGTATTTGCTCCTCCTCAGGTGGCATCCTTTTCGATATCCCAGTTAGATTCAGGTTTAGATCCGTGCCCAGCTATGACATTCACTGGGTAACATTAGGCAAGTCACTATCCCTGAGTGTGGTGAGGAGGGAAAACCAGAGAAAGCAATGTATATGTCAAAAGGTGCCATAGAAATTATGATGCTGATTGTTAATAATAGCAACAGTAAAAAGAGATTCTTGGTTTGTAGTAGAAGAATTATGTTTCTGGGCATTGCTAGTAAAGCTGAAAATAGCTTCTTCTTTCCGTTCCAATAATATCCCACTTTATAAGCCTTTCTGCAGGTCAGGATTTGTAGATGTGAACTTTTACAGGATTTATACATTGCTGACAAGAAGTATGAAAATAATGTACGTATTTCTCCTTTTTTATTACTTCCTAAACGTAATCCTAGCTGTAACATGATGGCTGCAGCCATCAGGATATAAAGTGGTATATGAATGACACATTCTAACTCCAGGAAGATTGATTGCAGATTTTCAGTTGTGTGACCTGAGTGCTGTCCTTACATATTTTATTTAGGTTGTTACACTTGCTGGCTCAGCTGGGGTTGGTGAAGAATGGAAGCACATGATGCCATATTTGCTCTGAAAACCTTGCTTCCAATAGCAGGGGAAGGAGAATGAAAACGCAAAGTGGAAATTATGACAACCAAAATGACTCAAACGAAATACTGAGCTAAACTGAGAAGCTTGTACAAGCTCTTCTGTTCCGAAAGACATCACAGTATTATGAATACGTACCTAAAACTGTGTGATTTCCTGGAGGGGGGAGGAGAACATGTATCCCATTTATTCACATGATTTTCCCTCCCCCCTCCCCCCTCCCTGAGGCAAAGTCAATTCCTGCTGAGTTATTAGAGTGACAAACGGAAAGAAATTCACAAAGAGATTAGTTGCTCATCTATGACCTGGGTATTTGCAGCTCGAAATAATAATGTAGTAGTCAATGCCATTCTGTAATCCCTGGGGTGAATTGGAGGATTATGTCCACCAGAGTGATTCATTTTGATTTGTGGTAAACTCTTCTTTGTCACATGTGCAATTATGTCATGGAATGATAATTATCTTATACTCAGAAGAGAGGCTCAGCAGGTCATAAACCACAGGTAGTATATATTAGAATGGGACAGATACGGTATGTGAACAAGCCCTACATGTATGTAACAGTTACATACTCCTTAAAAAGGAGATAAATATGATAATTATCTTATACTTAGAGGAGAGGCTGGCCAACTCAAAAGTAACAGATGGAATGAGGCAGCTATGCTATGTGAATGGCTGAACAAGTCTGACATCTATGCAACAGGCAGGGCTAAACTACTCATTCTACTTATCAAGTTGTTTTAGTTGAGCCTCTATTTTTCTTTACTCTCATGTAAACACACATGGTCCCAGTTCAGACACAGTGCTCCAGGAAGGGACGGTTTAAGATCTCCCCTTTCTTCTTGAAATTCCATTCCCTCACAGGAGGGGGAATGTAAAGAAAAAAAAAAGGTGGGAGCCTTCATTGCGATTTGTGGAATGTGTAATTTGGCCCTCACAGAAGAATATAACATAAGAACATAGGAAGCGCCATGCTGGATCAGATTAAGGGTCCATCTAGTCCAGCATTCTGTTCATACAATGGCCAACCAGCTGCCCACAGGAAACCCACAAGCAGGACATGAGTACAACACCACCCTCCCACCCAGGTTCCCCAGCAACTGGTATACTGCCTCTGATTCTGGAGGTAACATATAGCCATCTGGACTAGTGGCCATTGCTAGCCTTCTCTTCCAGGAATTTGTCTAATCCCCTTTTAAAGATATCCAAATGGGTGGTCATCACTACGTTTTGTGGTAACTAATTCCATAGTTTAACTACATACTCCTTAAAAAGGAAAACCTGCTCCAGAATTCAGAACTTAGGGTAGAAGATGATCTATTTGTTAATCTAATACATGCCTCTGTAGAAAAGAAAATGTCATCCTATTTGAAACAAGAACAATTCGGGCATTCATTGTTGAGTGGCTGCTGTTTTGCAACAAATTCAGCCCTACAGAATGCTGAGTTACTTTAACTGTGGTAATGCTTTTCAATTCAGCTGTGATTCCTATCACAAATCGAGAAGAAGCAAGACGAGCCCTTCAGTGTGAAGCAACATGGAGCGAGGGCAAATAAGCTCTGCGTTGCAAAAGAGCACTTGCCCAGTTCCATTTTGTCTTCACTCATTTTTTTTAAAAAAACTCCTTCCTTCTTTTTCACAACTGGGTTTTTGAGACTGACAGCTCTGATGTTCTGTTTCTGCCAGAAGATTAGGGAAGCGAGGTCTCTTGCAGCATGGGCCTCCAGCAACCTAAGCAAGGGCAAGGACCATGTCAGGGGAATGTTAAATATGCCCCAGAAATGATCAAGTCAGCATGCACTTGTAGGGTCAGAACAGCTGATTGGTGGCTTTACAGCAGGTGTGGGAAACCTCCAGCCTTCGAACCAGATATGGCCTGCAGCAGGGTTTCCCTGTCCAGGCCTCCCCCATCCTGCTGCTAAGCTGCAATCTCCAATCAGATGAGCAGTACTGATCACAGGGAGGGGAGGTTAGGGCTCCCCTTCCCATGATGTCCCTGCAAATCTTCTAATCTGATTGGGGATTACAGATTTTCAGTGCTGTGTGGTGAGAAAGGGGAAAGGACCTTTCTCACTGTGCAGCACAAAAATGCAGCAAAACGCTCATGGCAGAAGAGATCACAGTTCACTTTGTTTCAGTGTGGGGCTGTGTGTGTATGTGTAAGCGCTATGTGTGTGAATGAGGTGTGTGGGTGAGTGGTGTAGTGTGTTTGTGTGTGTGTGTGCTTTGTTCCCGTCTAGGATGGCCACTTGTGAATTACCCAAAAAAAGAGAGTGAAAGAGGACACAGATTTGCAAATTTAGAAATAATTATTATAATTTAAATAGAAATACAGTATATCACACCATAGTGGGGAAGCCTGTGTGCCTTGCTCTGTCGTGCTGTCCAGATTCTGTTGCTGGGCATCTTCAGGGACTTGTTCTTCCTTTTGATGGGTCTTTATCTTTAAACTGGACTTGGACTGGACAACCCTTCAAATAGAGGATGCCTTTAAAATGGAGGGTAGTGCCCAGGCAGCCCTTCAAACAGAGGCCTGTTCTCTGTAAAAAAAGAAAAAGAAAAAAGGACACCTGGACACCCTAGTTCCACCCACTGCGGACTTTGGGCCCACCGACTACTGGTTTGTGCCCCTAACCACACTTTCCCCAAAGGAATGCAGCCATCTGGTGGCTGGAGAGGTGGAATACAATAAAAGAGCTGGAGAAGCTCAGACATGCAATAAAAGAGCTGGAGAAGCTCAGCGATTGATTAAGGAGTCTGTAGGCTTGGTGCTTAGGAAATATGCATATAATTATACATATAATTCCATGGCTTGCTAGCTTCGTAGCACAAGGAGCAGGGGATCCTGCATGCCTTGGCAGGTGAAATATTACTTGTGCAGGGTTCTCTGGAAACATGGAGAAGGGACAAAGAAGGAGGTTTGCTGCTAAACAGCCAATTTATGTGACCTTGACAGCCAGTAGGAACCATAGCTTTCAGTCAATCCATGCTAATTTCCAGCTATATGGATATGGGCCAAGGTAATGATGTGAAATACTAAAGGCAACCATGATCAGCTCACACTATGCCAAAAAGAACAACAGTAGTCAAAAGAGATACTATTGCAGTCTTGTTCCAAAATCTGACTTCAACATGTACAGTCAGTATGCATGTGATTGACTTAAATCTGTGGCAGTGTGATCTAAGATAGAAGATCATCAGGTCAATGGTCCGTCTGGCCCAGTATAGTATCTACCCCAGACTGGGAACTGCTTTCCATGTTTTCAGGCAGAGCTAATTCTCAGCCAGTTCTGTTACCTGAATCCTTTAACTCAGGGGTGGGCAAGTTGTGGCCCTCCAGATGTCTAGGCCTACAACTCCTATCATACCTCACCATTGGCTATGCTGGCTAGGGGCTGATGGGAGTTGTAGGCCAAAACATCTGGAGGGCCACAAGGTCCCCATCCCTCCTTCAACTAGTGCCAGGGATTGAACCTAGGACCTTGTACATGTGAAGCATGAGACCCACCAACCTACGGCCTTTCCCCAAGTGTGGTTAGAAATATGCATGGGCTGCCTGAGATTGTAGCTTCTATATTCTTTACTGTATCCTTTATAGGAGGATTGGTTATTATGCTATTGTGTTTGAATGGAGGGGTGGGTTGTTGTTTTTTGGTGGGAGATAAGCCCTATTTGAAAGGTTTGCCCAGACCTTTTGCTAGATTAGTATTCCCCATTTTAAGGAGGGGCTCCTGAATTCCTACATTATGAGTTAGAGCTGCAACTAATAGTAACACCTTTGCACTTAACACCAGGGTAATTTTCCACAGTGTCTTCCACTTAATGTTGTCTTAGTCTGAACTAATCATAGACATAGATATAGATATATGTTTGACTCCTTTCCTAGATTACAAGACTGGGGTTTTTGGGGCGGGAGGAATGTGTTGGGAAGTAAGTCCTTCTTTTCCAGATGTTTCCTAGCTGGGTAATGAACTGATTTCTTACCTACTCCCTTTAATTTTGCAGGAGTAATGCCACAAAGACAAGGTGGTTCCATCTGGGAAAAGGGACAATAGATAAATCACTGAAATGGAGCAGTCCTCTCTCTCTCTCTCTCTCTCTCTCTCTCTCTCCCTCCTCCTATCATCCATCCATCCATCCATCCATCCATCTATCTAATTTAAGAAATTTGATCAGTGCCAATAGCCCCAGCAAGGATGAATTTAAGAAGATATGTACCATAGGAAGTTGTGTCGCATGGAAATGGATTAAACCGTTTTGTCTGATCAACATTTGCATGGTATGGAGGTGGAAATGCATCAAACTAATGTATTAACATTAGTCAAACAGCATCACTTTATCTAGGCACTGGGACTTGCTGCATGGAATGCAAAGCACCTATAAAAGCTATGGAGTGGGGATTGAGTGCCTGGTAATGGATTGTGTAGAGTGTTTTCTCTCCTGACAGCAGTTTTGATGATCCGCCATCACTGCTGCTACCATGGCTTTCCTTCCGGCTTTCCTTCTCATTTGGGTCCACATCTTTCCACTGACATTACTGCAGCCTTTCCCAACCTGGTGTCCTCCAGATGTGTTGGATTGCAACTCCCATCATTCCCAGCCAGCATGGCCATGCTGGTTGAGAATGATGGGCATTGCAGTCCAACATGCTGGAGGGCACCATGTTGGCAGAGCCTGCATTACTGTGCTCTAACCAGGCTGCTCACCCATGTTTTCACTTTTAAAAACCTTCAGGGTTTTTTCAAGTGGGTGTGCAAAGACTTCATACAGCTTATTTCAATACACTGTGGTCAAAGGTGTGGGTATTGTTTGTCTCATTTCACCTTTTTGCCTTTTACAAAACCTGTAAAGCAGATCTGTAACCCAGGTTACTGTCTTTAGACTAGGGATGTATGGATTTTGTAAAATCCATTCTGTCTGTGTTTTGCAGACTGTCAGATGCCTTTCATTCTGTCATCCCCTCATTGCCAGCATCATTTTGTTTCCAATTTCCCGAAGTTGTGCATATTCACATTTCACAAATCTGAATTTGCAAAAGTGCGCAAATCCCCCCACAGTGCGCAAATCCCCCCATCCCAAATGTGCATTTTCATGCTTTAGCCTATTGGGGGAAATGCGCATTTTCAGCCAGTAGTTTTTTTAAAAAAATTTATGTATTTTTCTACTACTAAATTTGTGTAAAATTCCAGAAAGTTAAAACAAAATCCGCAAGTCCACGGAATTTGTATGACTTGGGAAAAGCTGGTTACTGTGGAATCTGTGGGCTGGATGAATAGAAATCTGAACTCATTTGATTCCATTGTGGATTCCTCGGACATCTCTGCTTTAGAAAACCTGAACCATCTGCTATTAGTATATCAATAGGGAGGATCTCCAACCTCCTTCATGGATCACTGCCTTGTTGTGGTGAAGGGGCTTGCGTAACTCAGTGAACCCATAAGCTATGCCATGCAGGGCCACCCAAGACGGACAGGTCATGACAGAGAGTTCTGACAAAATGTGGTCCACTGGAGAAGGAAATGGCAACCCACTCCAGTATTCCTGCCAAGAAAACCCCATGGAACGTATCACAAGGCTAAAAGAGATGACGCCGGAAGATGAGCCCCTCAGGTCAGAAGGTGTCCAATATACTACTGGGGAAGAGCAGAGGGTATTTCCAAGTAGCGCCAGAAAGATTGAAGTGGCTGGGCCAAAGCCAAAAGGACACTCAGCTGTGGATGTGTCTGGTGGTGAAAAGAAAATCCGATGCTGTAAAGAACAATATTGTTTAGGAACCTGGAATGTAAGATCAATGAATCAAGGTAAGCTGGAGGTGGTCAAACATGAGATGGCAAGATTGAACATCGACATCTTGGGAATCAGCGAACTAAAATGGACAAGCATGGGTGAATTTAATTCAGGTGACCATCATATCTACTACTGTGGGCAAGAATCCCTTAGAAGAAATGGAGTAGCACTCATAGTCAACAAAAGAGTGGGAAAAGCAGTCCTGGGGTACAATCTCAAAAATGATAGAATGATCTCAGTACGAATCCAAGGCACACCATTCAACATCACAGTAATTCAAGTCTATGCCCCAACCACTGAGGCCGAAGAAGCTGAGGTTGATCGGTTCCATGAAGATCTACAACACCTTCTAGAACTAACACCAAAAAAAGATGTCCTCTTCATCATAGGGGATTGGAATGCTAAAGTAGGAAGTCAAGAAATCACTGAGATAACAGGCAGGCATGGCCTTGGTGTACAAAATGAAGCAGGACAAAGGCTAATAGAGTTTTGCCAAGAGAACACGCTGATCATAGCAAACACTCTTTTCCAACAGAACAAGAGGCGACTCTACACATGGATATCACTAGATGGTCAATACTGAAATCAGATTGATGATGTCCTTTGCAGCCAAAGATGGAGAAGCTCTATACAGTCCGTAAAAACAAGACCTGGAGCTGACTGTGGCTCAGGTCATGAGCTTCTTGTTGCAAAATTTTGGCATAAATTGAAGAACATAGGGAAAACCACTAACCATTCAGGTATGACCTAAATCATATCCCTTATAAATATACAGTGGAGGTGAGGAATAGATTTAAGGGATTAGACGTGATAGACAGGGTGCCTGAGGAACTATGGACAGAGGTCCATAACATTGTTCAGGAGGCAGCAACTCAATCCATCCCAAAGAAAAAGAAATGCAAGAAAGCCAAGTGGCTGTCTGATGAGGCTTTACAAGTAGCTGAGGAAAGAAGGGAAGTGAAAAGCAAGGGAGAAAGGGGAAGATATATCCAACTGAATGCAGAGTTCCAGAGAATAGCAAGGAGAGACAAGAAGGCCTTCTTAAATGAGCAATGCAAAGAAATCGAGGAAAACAATAGAATGGGAAAGACTAGAGATCTTCTCAAGAAAATTGGAGATCTCAAGGGAACATTTTGTGCAAAGACGGGCATGATAAAGGACAAAGAAGGCAGGGACCTAACAGAAGCAGATGAGATTAAGAAGACATGGAAAGAATACACAGAAGAACTATACAGGAAAGATCTGAATGTCCCTGATAGCCATGATAGTGTGGTCACTGAACTTGAGCCGGACATCCTCGAGAGTGAAGTCAAGTGGGCCTTAGGAAGCATTAGTAACAACAAAGCTAGCGGAGATGACAGTATTCCAGCCGAGCTATTTAAGATCCTAAAAGATGATGCTGTTAAAGTGCTGTACTCAATATGCTAACAAATTTGGAACACTCAACAGTGGCCACAAGACTGGAAAAGTTCAGTTTACATTCCAGTCCCAAAGAAGGGCAATGCCAAAGTGTTTAAACTACCGTACAGTTGCACTCATTTCACATGCCAGCAAGGTTATGCTCAAAATCCTACAAGCTAGGCTTCAGCAGTATGTGAACCAAGAACTACCGGAAGTACAAGCTGGGTTTCGAAGAGGCAGAGGAACTAGAGATCAAATCGCCAACATTCGCTGGATCATGGAGAAAACAAGAGAATTCCAGAAAAACGTCTATTTCTGCTTCATTGACTACGCTAAAGCCTTTGATTGTGTGGATCTCAACAAACTCTTAAAGAGATGGGAGTACCAGACCACCTTACCTGTCTCCTGAGAAACCTGTACGAGGGTCAAGAAGCAACAATAAGAACCGGACATGAAACACCTGATTGGTTCCAAATAGGGAGAGGAGTATGACAAGGCTGCATATTGTCGCCCTGCTTATTTAACTTATATGCAGAGTACATCATGAGAAATGCCATGTTGGATGAATCACAGGTCGGAATTAAGATTGCTGGGAGAATTATCAACAACCTCCGATACGCAGATGATACCACCCTAATGGCAGAAAGCGAAAAGGATCTAAAGAGCCTCTTGTTGAGGGTGGAAGCGGAGAGTGCAAAAGCTGGTTTGAAACTCAACATTAAAAAAAACTAAGATCATGGCATCTGGCCCCATCACTTCCTGGCATATAGAAGGGGAAGAAATGGAAGCAGTGACAGATTTTATTTTCTTGGGCTCCAAGATCACCGCAGACTGTCAAGGGCTCCTTGGAGTTCTCTCTCAGTCTAATCCAGTAGCCAAGTCCAGACACAGACAAAGGGATTCTTTTCAAAGCTTTATTCCTCTTTTACAACTTAACAACTCTACTGTTAGCAACTAGATATGAGCAGCAGAGTACCTATGCCCTAAGTTGGAACAGTTGGTCCCTGTTTGAAAGGGAATCACTGGCAGACCCTGAACTTAAGGGCTAGGGAGAGTCCCTCCTCTTTTCCCTTGGATCCTCTGGGCACAACCGTTGTTTGCGCACCAATGGGGCATTACGCCTCCTTTCCGCGCCCTCCATTTGGCACTGCTCTCTGTGTCGGCGTTGTGTGTCCATCAAGTCTGCTTCCCATGCTCTGTCACTCCCAGGACTGCTATCTAAGCTAGGAATGCCGGTGGGAGGAATCTCCATCAGCTGTTGGCCCTGGAAAAGATGAGTCCGCTCCTCTCACAGGAGCGACTCCTCTTCCTCAGAATCAGAACTACTCTGGGATTCTATGGGCTCAGTGTCCACCCCGACACAGACGGTGACTGTAGCCATGAAATTAAAAGACGCTTGCTCCTTGGGAGGAAAGCTATGGCAAACCTAGACAGCATAGTCAGAAGCAGAGACATCACCATGCCGACAAAGGTTCGTATAATCAAAGCTACGGTTTTCCCAGTAGTAACGTATGTCTGTGAGAGCTGGACTATAAGGAAGGCTGAGTGCCGAAGAATTGATGCGTTCGAATTGTGGTGCTGGAGAAGACTCTTACGAGTCCCTTGGACTGCAAGGAGGTCAAATCAGTCCATCCTAAAGGAAATCAACCCTGAGTGCTCATTGGAAGGACAGATACTGAAGCTGAAGCTGAAATATTTTGGCCACCTGATGCGAAGAGAAAACTCCCTGGAAAAGACCCTGATGCTGGGAAAGATTGAAGGCAAAAGGAGAAGGGGACAGCAAAGGATGAGATGGCTAGATAGTATCACCAATGCAGTGAATATGGACTTGAGCACACTCTGAGAGAGAGCGCAGGACAGGAAGGCGTGCGTGCTATGGTCCATGGGGTCATGAAGAGTCGGACACGACTGAATGACTGAACAACAACAAAAGGAGCTCCAACAACATGTTGCAGTGTGGGGTGTTCCTGTTCAGTGTTCCACACAATCAGCCATGCAGTCTTCTTCCAGGATACTCCATTCCACTCCATGTTGGTTTTCAGCCTCCCCCCACCCCCAGACATTCCTCAAACCTATGCCCACTGTGCATGCTCCATCCTCATTGGGCTGCTTTGGGAGTTTTGCCCTCTTAGATATTTTTTGAAATATTTTTTGTAGTTTTGTAAACCTCAGACTTCCATGAGCATGCTGATACCTCCCTCTTGCTTGTGGGTTGTGCTGTTTTGGCTGCATAAGAATGCAGGAGAATGATTTTGGCATGAGTGTTTGTGTGTGAAATCAGTCCTATACCTCCAAGACTGTTAAACCTAGACACCTGAAACATGACATGCATACTAAGGGGACCCTAGGGAGGTGAACCTTGAGGTTATTTTGTTTTTAAAGCTTATTAATTAATTTTAATTAATTTTAATTGATTTTAATTTTTTCCTTGTAGGTGAAGCCCGCAATAACATTTTCAGACACTAGGGGTAGACTTCCCTGGCCAGCACATAGCTTTGCCATTAATACAATTGGAAGCCATGGGAGATTAGTAGGCTGAGGGACAGAGTTATAAGCCTACCCCCTCCACCCTGCTATGAACCCCCCAGAAAGCTTGAGTTAATAGGCAATATAGAAATGTTATTAAAAAAAAAAATTATCACCCACCTGCCCTTCAGGCGACTGGACAGACCTCTCCCTTAAATGGCTATAGGGGACCACCTTGGCAGGAGCTGTGCCTAGGAGTGCCAGTTGGCATGGCTTCACTCAGACGTGACAGACACGATGTGTCCAGCTCTAACAACTGCTCAAGTTTGCTTGAAGGCTTCACTGTATCAAACAAAGGGCTATTCCAACCCACAGGAAGCCAAGTCTATTTGCTAAGAATATAAGAAGAGCCATGATGGATCAGACCAAGGGTCTATCTAGTCTAACATTCTGTTCACACAGTGGCCAACGAGCTGCCCACAGGAAACCTAAAAGCAGGACATGCATCAACAGCAGCTGGTGTACATAGGCATATTGCCTCTGATATTGGAGGTAGCATAGAGGCATCAGGACTAGTAGCCATTGATAGACTTCTCTTCCATGAATTTGTCTAAAACCTTTAAGGCCATCTAAATTGGTGGCCATCACTACATCTTGTGGTAGTGAATTCCATAATTTAACTATGTGCTGTGTGAAGAAGTCCTTCCTCTTATTGGTCCTAAATCTCCTACCAATCAGCTTAGGGATGTTGGAGAAATCTGCCACGGACTCCAGTGAGGCCAGATTCCTTGGAATCCGCTGCCCAGGAGTCCATGGTGGAACGGCCGCCCCCCCACTGCCCCCCCCCAAATCCCCCTGGGATGGACCTACGTGGTGGCGGATGCAGTGGCAGTGGCTCTGGCTCGTCTTCTGGCTGCTGCCAGGCTGCTGCGGCCGCAAATGGTGGCCGTCATAGCGGCCGCCATTTGCGTGGCTGCATTAGGCCATGATAGACTACATAAATACTTATGTGGCCTATCACGGCAAAGAGCAGGGGTGCAAACAGTGGCCGCTACAATGGTCACCATTTGCGGCCGCAGCAGCCTGGCAGCGGCCAGAAGTCCAGCCACGGCAGGCCCTGGCCGGCGGCTCCGCGGCCTTGCTGCAGAGCGGAGCTGGCTGGGGAGGATTCTGGGGGGAGGGATGGATCGCCTCCCCCCCCACTGCAGATCCCTGGAACGGAACAAGGTAAGGAATTTGTACATCCCTAAATCAGCTTCATGGGATGACCCTGGGTTCTAGTATTATAAGAAAGGGAGAAAAATGTTTCCCTATCCACATTCTCCACATCATGCCTAATTTTGTACACCTCTATCATATCTCCCCTTACCCTTTTTCCAAGCTAGTACTACATAATACAGAATTTCATGTTTGGCTGGGACAGAAGATTATATAATATGATAAGCCATGTGTGATGTATAGCACATAATGCTTAGGAACAATCAGTATTAAGCATTCAAGCAAAGAAACTCTTGAATCTCTCCCCAAATGCATCCAGCTCCTCAAGGTACCCCTTTGAGGCATTACCTTTAAGAAAGATAGAGCTCTGCTTTTCTGACTCATTGGCCAAGGTCTCCTCTGCAAGATTAAGTAGATTTCTTTTCTTAGCAAATGCTCTCACTTTGCGTAAAACCATATTACCCCTCAGAGGCTTTGAAGTGGAGTTTGCCTTCATGTCCACATAGTTTAGAGATTTTCTAATCTTGGTGGCTCTCATCAGCAAAGGTCAGCAAGAGTGCCATTTTTCATCGTCAGGCTAGCTTAATGCTTGGCATTGGTTCATGCATAACAGCATCAGTGACAATTTACATTTATATAGCACTTTTCATCCCTGAGGATCTAAACGTGCTCTCCAGTCCCATACCTTGAAATAACTTAATCTCTGAATGAAGCAAAAAGCCCTGCTCAGACAACTCATTTTGTAGGGCAGAAAGAGGGCTTCATATTAACAAAGTGCAGAAGACCTGTACAGAACATAGAATATTCCTCTGTATAATCTGTGTTTCAGGTTGCTTTTCAAGGGAAAGAATCAGGACCACTGAAAACATGATTTTTGATTAAGATGTTGGTCAAGCATCCATCGCTCATTAGAGAAAAGGATTGTTTAGGTAATCTAATTGTTGCCTGGGTCTTTAATCTGTTATTGTTATTATTATTATTAATTACATTTCTGTACTTGCCCACAGCCAAAGCTCTCTGGGTGCTTCACAGAAGTTAAAAGATTAAACTACAATATACAAAGTTTAAAAGCCATTTACATAAAAGTACACAGACAATAAACACAAACAACATATAACTAAAAACAACTTTGAACTGTCAGTCGTAACTAAAGACACATCTAGGACCGATTAAAACTCATCATGTACTGCTGAATGTCTGGGAAAAGAGAGAGGTCTTAACCTGCTGCCAAAAAGATAATAATGTTGGCGCCAGGCGGACCTCATCGGGGAGCTTGTTCCACACTGTTACCTGACCTTATTTAAAAGAGCAGCGAGTCTTTTCCCTCAGATTAGATACATGCCAGCAGTTGGGCCCTGGATTCTTCAGATTCTATTTGTTTGACCTATAAGGACTTTCAGCAGTTGCAAGATCACTGCCTGGGTACAAGCAAGCTGAAGGACCTTTTTATTTCCTTGCCTGAGTTTTGAGTTCTGCTGTCCTTTCAGAAGGCCAAAACAGACATTACTTTATTTAAATCCATCTCTAGCAGCAACGTCTTTTTTCTTTACTCTAGAGTAGGAGCAGGGCACCTGATCTTAGAAACCCCCCTACCCTCCACACTAGGGTCCCAGTTCAGATTGGGCCCTCAGTGCCTACTCTAGAGTAAAAATGAGAAAAGACCTAGCTGCTAGACACAGATTAAAAATGTTTTGGCCCATAGTTCCTTACCTTCACAGCTCCATCACTGACTTGATAAGTAAATATAGAGGTCAGCCCTAGGATGGCTATTTATTTATTTAAAAGATTTATAAGCCACCTTTTAGGATAAAGATATGAATCACCCCCCAAAAGAAGAGGAAATGTATCACCACAAAAGAGGACACACATTTGCATGTGCTAATTTATATGTATATGTACAAATTTAGAAATAATGACAATAATTTAAATCAACCTTCCCCAACCTGGCACCCTCCAAATGTCTTGAACTGCAGCTCCCATTATCCATGACCATCAACTATGCTGGCTGCGGCTGATGGGACTTTTAGTACAAAATGTCTGGAGAGCACCAGGGTGGGGATGGCTAATTTATATAGAAATACCATATATCTCACCATAATAGATAAGATTATGACCTGTGTGGCTGCTCAGTCTGCTGTCCAGGTGCTGACTGTAGATGGGTAACTTCAAAACCCTTTGTTTCCCTTCCTATGGTCCTTTATCTTTAAATTGAACTTGGACTGGGCAGCCCTTCAAAAAGAGGATGCTGTCAAATAGAGGACTGCTCTCTGATAGGCCTTCAAATAGAAGACTGTGTTTTGAAAAGCCAGATACATGGCTATCCTACTCTATATTTACCTCCTTGGGACAAAAAGAACCATGTAGCTACTTCCTGAAGGGCCCGTGGATCCACATAGTGGCTATGCATACAGAGGCAAGCCAGGGACCAGTATGGAGCGAAGTTTCCAACATGTGGGACTGCAACAAGTAAATTTGCACTGGAATCAAGTTCCCATGTGTGCATACCTGCTTAGAGTCTAAGTGATGGCAAGAAGATTCTTTGGTGCTAACTTATATCACTCCATTTCAGTCCTCCTGAGGAAATCAGGGGGCAATTACTCAGTGTGCGCATTCACGAGCTTTCATTAATATGTTTTTCCATTACATCCCGTGAAATTGCTAGATAGTCTTTTGATGAGAACAAATGTGGTAAGCAGTGTTGAGAAATAGGATTCGATTTTAAAGACTATACTGACTGTACATGGAACTATTAATACCCTTTACGATAATATGAAGCATAAAGTCTGTCTACGATCATAATTTGTTTCACACAACAGCTGAGATGAGAGATGCTTCTGATAAAGCCTATGACTTTTTCTCTTTAATTGAAGAATATAATAATGAGAGGTGAAGAATATATTGACTGTCACAATGATTAGGCATTCTGAACACCTTCCCACCTCTTAATTGGCTATCACGTGCGTATCAGAAGAACCATTCATACTGGCGAATTATTTAGCCCATTCTTTTTAAAACACAAACATATTTTGCTTTCCATCAGTTTTTTCTTACATTCAAAATTGTTCAATAGAAGGCTTTAATAGAAGCATTTCACCTACTAAGACCCACTAGAAAATGAATTGGTTACTTTGACCCTTTGTGCATAAATAGATGAATTGTACAGATTCTACTCTCTGGTTAAAATGATTGAAATGGGATTGAGCGGTTGTCAAAATAGCTGTATTGATGGCAGTGGTATAGTGGAGACGGGGTTCACAGGGATGAAGTGCCAGCATTTTTTGATTAGCAGGGATGATGACATCATCTGCCACCCCATACCCCTCTTGGACTTCCGTGTTTCCTCTGAGCTTTCCTGCAATCCTCATAGTAACTGCAGGGAAATGGATGAAAGGAAAATGGAGAGGGAATTTTGGAAGGTGCAGACTGTCAGGAGTAGCAAAAGCAGCCCCTGCTAAAATCCCTTTTTAAAGATACAGCAGTCATGTCCTCCTGTGTACATGCTCACTCAGTGGAGCTGATGAG
The DNA here is from genome assembly GCF_057233095.1 of Heloderma suspectum. Lineage (NCBI taxonomy): Eukaryota > Metazoa > Chordata > Lepidosauria > Squamata > Helodermatidae > Heloderma > Heloderma suspectum. Next base: position 173,547,180 of record NC_139462.1, on the reverse strand, counting down.
GCCCAACGGCAGATCTAGCAGAGCACTGCCAATATCGCCCTCTTTTATGCATGTCATATCTGAAACCTGCCACAATATACAGGCAAATGACTGTGCTGCCTCTCAAAGTTTTGCATGCAAGCATGCCCATTGCTCCCATGTCATGTGATGATGGGGAACATTATAATTATATATATATATATATATATATATATATATATATATAAACACACACACACACACACACACACACACACACATATGGGGCTTTGGAGTGTTCAAAGCATTTAATATACAAAGGTTGCTTCCACACTAGCAGTTTAGTCTGAAATTGCTCATTTTCCATTCAGTTTTTCCAGTAGAATCTAGACAATGGCATTGTCTACTTTTTGCATGCATTCTACCATTTTCTGAGTTTATGTCTTTTCTTTTTTCAGACCTGATTTGTGTCAAGTTTTCACTTAAATTGCAATAGGAGTGGCAGCCTGTCCAGTGTGTATTGCCAAAGGTCTATTGAGGCTCTTCAAGGCTACTGTGCTCTTTACTTAGAAATTTCCTCCTTCCAGCATCAGCCCTTATAACTGATTCCTGTTCAATAGTGGCCTTGCATTTCTGAATAACCCCATAACTAGTAGTTCCTGTTCCCTGTACAGAGGGGGCAATAATTACTGTTTTCTTTTCATTACATTTTCTTTTTAATTTCCACACAAAATAATATATTTTCAATTAAAGAATAAAAATAATAATGAGAGGGAAACAATAATTGTGTGTCCTCCGCCTTCCCCCAAACAGATACTGACTAATTAAAAGGCCACCCATCAGTAATACTATGACTGTATTGAACAGGAAGTATTTTAATCAGAAGCTACAAGGGGGAAACTTCTAATTACAATTGCAAGTGTCCTTTGCTGAACAGACTTACTTCTGAGTAAACAGTATAGAAGGATCTTGGCTTTGGAGACAGGTACTGCTGGATAATATAGCATTATATTAAACGCCATGTGAAACCACCATTTTTCAATTCCACCTGATCTCAGAAAAGCAATTTCTTAGCAACTAAAGGGCCCTAGGGTGGTAGCAACTATAATCTCAGCAATCCTTACAACAAACCTGTAAGATGGACCAATATTGCTATTTCTTTATTACAAACAGGGGGCTGAATTGAGAAAATAGTAGCTTGCCTAAGACCATCTAATGAGTTCATGGCTGAGGCAATATCTAAACGAGGAACATCTTAGCTGATAGCAGACATTCTTAACCACTACTCCACCCTAGCAATCAGTCATTTTCTTTTGAAAATGTGCTTACGTTTTTGTGTTTGTTGCCACCTGTGGCTAAAAAATAGTCTTTTTAAAAGAAATGTCAGGTGCAGTCCTATGCTTGTCTAATCAGAAAAACATCCTACAATTCCCATCATGCCCTAGTCAGCCCTAGTCAGCCATGCCCTAGCCATGCCCTAGTCAGCCATGCTAGCTGGGGAGTGCTGGGAGTTATAGGATATTTTTCTGTCTAAACATGCATAGGATTGTGCTCTCAGTAATACTGAGCACACTCCATTCACAAGAGTGATGCCAGGCAGAAGCCATTATGAGTTTGGAGCTAAAAATCCCCAAGCCTTAGTTCTTTGCCCTGCATCTCTGATGTGGCTTCTGTTCTTTTACAGAGTATAGTGCAAGGAGAGGCCTGCAGAGACAACTCATGAATAATTCCACCATAGCAATAGTCTTGGGCAGGCTCCACACTGTAGCATATTTAGCAAAATAATTAAGCCAGCGTGCTGTGAGAACTCTTTCTGACCATTTGCAGCCATCAGTGTATGTCCTGAAGCATGTGATTTAGGCATTCTATATTAACAAGAAGAGCTGTAAATATTAATTCAAACGAGGACAGTTTTTCTGTTGGCCAGCTTTCATCCCCCAGACTCCACCGTGCCTGCTCCAGGAATTCAGCCTGTGGGGACCTTGAAGCTTTTCTTATTTTCTTCCTTGCTTGACTTCCTTTCTTAGCAAACCAGCCTAACCAAATATATTTCAAGGACAACCTCTTCCCCTAAGGGTTGCTCGGTAGCTGCAGATGTGTCATCTGGGGACTCTGTTCTGATTAGTTTGACTTTTGCTTTCTTTGCTGCTCTAGCTGATTCCAACTTTGTCAAGATCTCTAACAATTATATTCAGAGCAATATTAGCAACACAAGAAAAAAGAAAGAAAGAAAGAAAGAAAGAAAGAAAGGGACAAGCTAATCAGCTGCCTGGCTAGGAAGACCGGAAAGCTTTTTATTCATTTATTTTGGTGACGTTCCTTCCCATAACAATCAGTATGAAGTTGTACAGCACCACTGGGGCTTTTCTTGTCCTTGTCGCTTTGTCATCATGCTTTTAATGGGTCGGGTTCAGATGTGGCAGCAACAGCATCCCACCACTGGGTGGCTGTAAGCTCACAATAACAGAATTAGAACACACAGACAGAAAGGGGGAAAAAGCCACACCGAGCCTCCTAAGCATCAATCAGGTTGCAGCTGCTGCGTGAATGGGTCAAAAAGCCTCATGCTTGCTCAGTTGAAGACTGCAGTTCTTCTGAGCCTCCTCTTTGCCACCTTGTATCCCCCCTCATTTGGTCATGTGCATTGGCATTCATTAATGCACAAGGGCAGTCGCTATTTTTAAAAACCTCTTTCGTCATGTGCTGGTGCTGTTTTCATCTTCTTGAGTTTTCCAGAGCTTTTGGCACCAAAATTACACAACTGTCTTCTCACATTTTGATGTCCCTGCTCTCTTGCATACACCCTCAGACAGCATCTGTGTTAAGCAGTTCATTCTCCTTTTCAAACCAGTGAATATAGATTCCCATTAGTTCTCACAGTGCCTTTCAGCAGTCCAGCCCTGTTAATTCAATGCAATGAACACTATGCAATTCATAAAAGAACAGTTGATGTAATTCACAAAAAGCTGCAATTCTATGCACACTTGCCTAGGTGAAAGCCCCACTGAACACAATGGAATTTACTTCTGAATAAACATGCTTAGGATTGCAGTGTTAATGGGCTTTCATGGATCACTGCCTTGTTGTGGCGAAGGGGCTTGCGTAACTCAGTGAAGCCATAAGCTATGCCGTGCAGGGCCACCCAAGACGGACAGGTCATGGCAGAGAGTTCTGACAAAATGTGGTACACTGGAGAAGGAAATGGCAACCCACTCCAGTATTCTTGCCAAGAAAACCCCATGGAACGTATCACAAGGCTAAAAGAGATGACGCCGGAAGATGAGCCCCTCAGGTCAGAAGGTGTCCAATATGCTACTGGGGAAGAGCAGAGGGTATTTCCAAGTAGCGCCAGAAAGAGTGAAGCGGCTGGGCCAAACCCGAAAGGACACTCAGCTGTGGATGTGTCTGGCGGTGAAAAGAAAATCCAATGCTGTAAAGAACAATATTGTTTAGGAACCTGGAATGTCATATCAATGAATCAAGGTAAGCTGGAGGTGGTCAAACATGAGATGGCAAGATTGAACATCGACATCTTGGGAATCAGCGAACTAAAATGGACAGGCATGGGCGAATTTAATTCAGGTGACCATCATATCTACTATTGTGGGCAAGAATCCCTTAGAAGAAATGGAGTAGCACTCATAGTCAACAAAAGGGTGGGAAAAGCAGTACTGGGGTACAATCTTAAAAGTGATAGAATGATCTCAGTACGAATTCAAGGCAAACCATTCAACATCACAGTAATTCAAGTCTATGCCCCAACCACTGAGGCCGAAGAAGCTGAGGTTGATCGGTTCTATGAAGACCTACAACACCTTCTAGAACTAACACCAAAAAAAGATGTCCTCTTCATCATAGGGGATTGGAATGCTAAAGTAGGAAGTCAAGAAATCACCGGGATAACAGGCAGGCATGGCCTTGGTGTACAAAATGAAGCAGGACAAAAGCTAATAGAGTTTTGCCAAGAGAACATGCTGATCATAGCAAACACTCTTTTCCAACAGCACAAGAGGCGACTCTACACATGGACCTCACCAGATGGTCAGTATCGAAATCAGATTGATGATGTCCTTTGCAGCCAAAGATGGAGAAGCTCCATACAGTCAGTAAAAACAAGACCTGGAGCTGACTGTGGCTCAGATCATGAGCTGCTTCTTGCAAAATTTCAGCTTAAATTGAAGAACATTGGGAAAACCACTAAACCGTTCAGGTATGACCTAAATCATATCCCTGATGAATATACAGTGGAGGTGAGGAATAGATTTCAGGGATTAGACCTGATAGACAGAGTGCCTGAGGAACTATGGACGGAGGTCCGTAACATTGTTCAGGAGGCAGCAACGAAATCCGTCCCAAAGAAAAAGAAATGCAAGAAAGCCAAGTGGCTGTCTGATGAGGCTTTACAAGTAGCTGAGGAAAGAAGGGAAGTGAAAAGCAAGGGAGAAAGGGGAAGATATACCCAACTGAATGCAGAGTTCTAGAGAATAGCAAGGAGAGACAAGAAGGCCTTCTTAAATGAACAATGCAAAGAAATCGAGGAAAACAACAGAATGGGAAAGACTAGAGATCTCTTCAAGAAAATTGGAGATCTCAAGGGAACGTTTTGTGCAAAGATGGGCATGATAAAGGACAAAGAAGGCAGGGACCTAACAGAAGCAGATGAGATTAAGAAGAGGTGGCAAGAATACACAGAAGAACTATACAGGAAATATCTGAATGTCCCTGATAGCCATGATAGTGCGGTCACTGAACTTGAGCCGGACATCCTCGAGAGTGAAGTCAAGTGGGCCTTAGGAAGCATTACTAACAACAAAGCTAGCGGAGATGACAGTATTCCAGCTGAGCTATTTAAAATCCTAAAAGATGATGCTGTTAAAGTGCTGCATTCAATATGCCAATAAATCTGGAACACTCAACAGTGGCCACAAGACTGGAAAAGGTCAGTTTACATTCCAATTCCAAAGAAGGGCAACGCCAAAGAGTGTTCAAACTACCGCACAATTGTGCTCATTTCACATGCCAGCAAGGTGATGCTCAAAATCCTACAAGCTAGGCTTCAGCAGTATGCGAACCGAGAACTACCGGAAGTACAAGCTGGGTTTAGAAGAGGCAGAGGAACTAGAGATCAAATCGCCAACATTCGCTGCATCATGGAGAAAGCAAGAGAAATCCAGAAAAACGTCTATTTCTGCTTCACTGACTACGCTAAAGCCTTTGATTGTGTGGATCACAACAAACTGTGGCAAATTCTTAAAGAGATGGGAGTACCAGACCACCTTACCTGTCTCCTGAGAAACCTGTACGAGGGTCAAGAAGCAACAGTAAGAACCAGAGATGGAACAACCGATTGGTTCAAAATTGGGAAAGGAGTACGACAAGGCTGCATATTGTCACCCTGCTTATTTAACTTATATGCAGAGTACATCATGAGAAATGCCGGGTTGGATGAATCACAGGTCGGAATTAAGATTGCCGGGAGAATTATCAACAACCTCCGATATGCAGACGATACCACCCTAATGGCAGAAAGTGAAGAGGATCTCAAGAGCCTCTTGTTGAGGGTGAAAGAGGAGAGTGCAAAAGCTGGTTTGAAACTCAACATTAAAAAAACGAAGATCATGGCATCTGGCCCCATCACTTCCTGGCATATAGAAGGGGAAGAAATGGAAGCAGTGACAGATTTTACTTTCTTGGGCTCCAAGATCACCGCAGACGGTGACTGTAGCCATGAAATTAAAAGACGCTTGCTCCTTGGGAGGAAAGCTATGGCCAACCTAGACAGCATAGTCAGAAGCAGAGATATCACCTTGCCGACAAAGGTCCGTCTAATCAAAGCTATGGTTTTCCCAGTAGTAATGTATGGCTGTGAGAGCTGGACTATAAGGAAGGCTGAGCGCCGAAGAATTGATGCTTTCGAACTGTGGTGCTGGAGAAGACTCTTACGAGTCCCCTGGACTGCAAGGAGGTCAAATCAGTCCATCCTAAAGGAAATCAACCCTGAGTGCTCATTGGAAGGACAGATAATGAAGCTGAAGCTCCAATATTTTGGTCACCTAATGCGAAGAGAAAACTCCCTGGAAAAGACCCTGATGCTGGGGAAGACTGAAGGCAAAAGGAGAAGGGGACGGCAGAGGATGAGATGGCTAGATAGCATCACGGATGCAATGAATATGAACTTGAGCACGCTCCGGGAGAGAGCGCAGGACAGGAAGTCCTGGCGTGCTATGGTCCATGGGGTCACGAAGAGTCGGACACGACTGAACGACTGAACAACAACAACAACAATGCATATTGATTTAAAGGGAGGGGGAAATTAAGGAGAGGGGAAAATAAACCCTAAAGTTGTCTTTTATCACAAAGCAGTTACAGACTTCAGTTGTTCCAGAAATAACAACAACAACAACAAATAAATAATTTGTTGCATAAAATATTGCAGCAAAAAAGTAATAAATCCACTCACTTGGGTAAAGTTTCCATTGCAATATCAGCACTTGGATGAGAACATTCGAGAAGGGCAGTTTTCAAATAGCCAGTTCAAAAAACCCACCCTTTTTGGTTGAAGGCCATGAAGGAAGGAGACTGCTGAAGCAGATAAAGGCAGTTTACAATAGAAAAATGTCTAGAAGGTTTGGATGGGAAAATGTGATGAGCCTACAGGCAATGAAAGGAGGTGTGAGGAATGTGAGAATTTCTCACAGGCCAGGAGAGATACACAGCTGCCCCCACCCCCAAAAGCAACATTAGCATATTGGAAGGTGCCATCCTATGCATGTTTAGACATAGAAAAGGCCTACAACTCCTAGCATGCCCCAGCCAGCTGTGCTGGGGCATGTTGGGAATTGTAGGCCTTTTCTCTGTCTAAACATGCATAGGAAGGTGCCTTTAATAAATTACATAAAATAGAGTGGTGTAATGGATGTGCTTCAGGCGGGTAAAAAACACAAACACTTGATTCTGGGGGTGGGAGCCCCATTTCAGGTTTGTCATGTGGGGGAGGGATGTCACAGGGCAAGAGTGAAATTACCAGTAACCTTCAAAGGTCTGCTCTTGGATATATACAAACTGAAACAAGGCAGCGTATCGTAAGAGCATTTATTGTGTTTACTTCCTTATATCTCACAGTCCCCGAAACAATGTTAGCAGTGGCTTCTGGTGCCCACTGGGGCTAGTGGGGCTGAGGGCAGGGCAGATACTCAGTCTTCTATGGAGGAAGGCAGGAGGAGATCATGCATGGCAATTGGCAGCTGCATGCAGCACATTCGAGCAAATGTACCTGGTTGTGGGGATTTCTCTGCCACAAGTGGTTGGGGGAGTGGGTGAGAGTTGCCGCCCCATCTGCCCCAAATATAGACCTGCCTCTAAATGTTATGATTACAGGTGAGTCACCTTTTTGGCAAGCATACCCTGTTCAAAAAGGTCCCATTTAATTTTTATAACTCATTCAGTCTGTAGAACCAGTCTGGAGTTAGTCCAGCTACAGATGCTCCTGGGGAATTGCTATGGATGCTCTGACATAGGGCTGTTCACCGCTTTGGAGCCGAATCTGAATCCCAAAGTGAATTGGGGTGCTTTGGAGGTGCTTTGTTCAGCTCCAAAGTGGGTCAGAATAGCCCTGAGATGGTCCAAAGTGAAGCGGGTCACCCCTGAAGTGCCTTGGTGTGCCTCAGGAATTCTGAAGCCATTCTGAAGCCCAGACAGCCTGTCTCTAAAATGTATAAACTTGCAAAAGATCGGGGGGGGGGGAATGGTGAGTCTTGGCAAATGGCAATTCTAGTTGCCAGATTAGGGCTGAATTAACCCAGCAGTCTGGGTCCAATCAGTGACAGTAGTGGGGGGGGGGTGCTGTATATAACAGGAGATCTATCTGCTTTCATTTCACTGTGTGAGAGAGTTGGTTAGAGAGAGAGTTGCTTAGCTACATCTGTGTGGTGTGTGTGTTCTACTGCAGCTTCACTTGTTCTTCTTCCTTCCCACCCAGCCCTACTCAATTAAATTATTCCTATTAGTCTTCCCTTTCTTTCTTTGCTAGATTCTTTATTTAAAAAAACCAAAGAAACATTAAAAAGTGCTTTCCATGCCTTGTTCTTGGACTTCTCCCTTCTCAATTCCTTCCATTCCCATTTCAACGCTTATCTTTCTAAAAAAATATATACAAAACAAACCAACAAAACCCTTTTCTCTTCTGTTAGGGTTTATAGTGTACTCCCGCCCCCTAGCTTGTAGGTAGTTTTTCTTTCGGAATCTCCTTTTCTTGTGCTTGTGTGTGTGTGTGTGTGCGCGCACGTGTGTGTGTGTGTGCAAAGCACTACACAATTATTATACATTTTATACAAAATATAATACATAGTGGGCAAAGCACTAGACTGTTTGTATACTCTGGTGCAAAGCAAATATGAGGCATCTAAGGGGTCTTGGCAGGGGCAGAGGTGAGCGAGATGCTGGTGGGACCTGCAGTGCCAGCAGCCAGGCTGGCTTGCCCCCAATCCAGATAGCGTGTCCTTGTCTAGGGCAGACCTGTTTTCCCACGTAATGTGTATTCCATTCAGCCAAAGAGACACTGAGGTCATCCAGTGTGAAACTGAATAGGAAAATGCTAGGGGACAGGGGTTATTTTGCACTTCCAAAAAAACCCTAAACCAGAGATTAGGGATAGTGACCGCCTCCTAATCACTTCTTAAACATGCAACTTCTCTGATTATCCCTTTATTACCTTTGGTTTGAGTTTCTGAGAACAGCACATTTTACTTGTGCCTAGCACAAAAACTACCGGGCCAAACTGTCTGAAGTTTGGCAGGTTTAGTCACCTGCTTTGGGGCTGCCAATTGCCCAGATTTCATGTATGATAAAAACTAAAAAATGTTTTGGTTGTTTCTGTTTTCCAATGTGAGTCAATGGGAAAATGTAAAATCAGAATAATTCGGATATCGGAATCTCACTTTGGATCGGAATCTGAAGCTAATTGGATCGGGTCTGAATCAGTCTGAAGCGGGGGGGGGCGATTCAGAAGGTCTGAATCAGCATCCAAAGTGAATCGGGGTCCGTGCACAGCCCTACTCTGAAACACAGATGAAGGGATGGGAAGCGGTTTGGCACTTGACCAATATGGCAGGACTGTTGAACTTCTTTCATCTTGAGGACTGAATTTAAGTTTGGAGAAGCTCTCAGGGACCACAATCCAGTGGTGGGTGTTGCCAAAGGGACAAAATACCCCCAATACCAGCATATTTGCTCCTAGTGCTAGTAACTAAACTTTAGGAGAGGCATTTCAACCTTTTAGAATTGGGGGAAAAAAACTGGAAAAGCCAGGAAACCACCCAAAGGATAGTGGTTGAAGAAAAGAGGATGGAGCCAAAGGAAGGGGGTGGCGCTATTTGGGGAACTCCAAAAGTCTGGATTGGAACCCCAGGTGGGCCAAATTTGGCCTACATGGGCATTCTCTGTAAACTGTAGGGCCATCAGTATTATAGAGAAAACTCTTTCATTGTGAAAAAAGCAACAATCCCCACATAGCTTTTCCTCTTTTAAGGAGGAATTGGAACATGAAACACAAGCTTCTATGGAAAGCGGGACAAGATTAGGAAGATTAAGGGTGCAATCCTATGCGTGTTTAGACAGAAAAAAGTCCTACAACTCCCAGCATTCCCCAGTTAGCCTTGCATAGGATTGCGCCTTAAGAGGAAGACGGTCAGATCACTGTTTAGATTCTATCTGTGGAAAGGGTTATGGGTGAATTAATTTCAGTCACTACTGTAAGAAGACATCGACATCTTGCGTAGCTTGAAATTATGTAGTCCGAAATGGTTTACACCTTCAGTGATAACTAAAGGTTTCATAGGCTGTGACTGAAAATTTTATGTTTAAACATGTGTTAACTGAATTTCATCCTTTATTTTATGACTATAATGAGGACCTAATTTCCAATGAGCTCATTTCTCTTCAGTGCTAAAAGAGGATTGGGCTTAGAGACAGGACAGTCATGAAAAATATCCTCTTGAGAGATGTTCATAACCCCGAGGTCCTCCTGTTGAAACTGAAAAAAAAAAATCTTATGTTGCTATGTTTGATGGGCCTGGAATAACTCAGAATATTGTGTGGTGGACCAATAATATGAGTTGTAGCATTGAAGTTCCAACCTGGCTGGCACTCCATGTGCCAGAAACAAGATAGAAATCATGGTTTGTACCTGTGCTGCAGCTACAAGATTAGCCTATAAACTATAAACCCACGAAAAAACTGCTTAACTCAAATGAAACCATCATCCTGCTTCAACCCGTTTCCTTTACCAGAAGTTTTATAGAGATTCAGAAAGATTTTGATACGTCAGCATACTTATATCTCTTTAAAAATGTATGTCTCCCCTCTGTCAAATTGAGTTTAGAATTCTGTTTGTAGTTAACTCTCGAGAGATGCTTATTACAAACTCCTGAAACCCTATAAATGCTTGTTGAAAAGTGAAATCTCTACAGCTAGTTCTGTGCTGCAGGACTGGGGAAATGATTAAGAGATGTGATTTACATAGGAATTATAAACACATGTAGACTTCTTTAATTTAGATTCAGGAGCATCATTTTGGCAGGGCAGGGCTCCTCCCCTTGTGTTTCAGACAACAAGGGTGTATCTGATCTCTGATAACAAATGTAATAACAATGTTAGCAATAAAACTAACAACAAATGGTCTTTAGAATGCTACTTTTTTGAAAGCTAATCTTGTATATGTGTTAAAGAGCAAACCTTTGAAATGTGAAATTCCTGTTTGCCTGGAAAGGGTTCTTCCCCAAAAAGGGAGGGTGAAGAGGTGACAGCCTCCCAAAAATGGAGGAGTAGGGGAGGACTACAGATCCTCCCTCACAAAAGGAGGGAAAAGAGGCTACAGGGGCGAGCAGAATGTCAATAGCTTGGAAGGAAGCCTTTTGGCTACCATCCAGCATTTTCTTTCACATTTCAGTTCTGTCACCAGCACACCAAAATGAGCCCATAGATAGATAGATAGATTTTCCCACACACACACACACACACACACACTAATAGAGAAAAGCACTCTGAGTATGTGAAAAGTGCATTTCCTTCAAGCAGCCACAGAATTTGCTACCACAAGGTGTAGTGATGGCCATCAATTTGTTTGGCTTTAAAAAGGGATTAGACAAATTATTCATGGAGTATAAGGCTATCAGCGGCTACTATTTATGATAGCTATATGCTACCTCCAGTATCTGAGGCAGTATGCATATGTATGCCAGTTGCTGGGGAACATGAATGGCCACAATTTAGGTAGAAGTAAGTGATTTATGGCTGCAAATGGCATAAAATACGCCAATTATGGCTGTAATTTTCACACAATAGGCTAATGGCAGCCACCATTAGCCTGTCTTGCCTTTTATAAAGCTGGGGAGCTGCCACACGAATGCCAGCAGATGCACCAGGGCTCCAGGGAAATTCGCGGGGTCCTGAACTACATCTGTTCATAATGCTCATGTATTAATGAACCTGGACCAGCATTTTATGAATTGTCAATAAGTTTGTCAATAAGTTTGGAATTGATTGTGAGCTTCTGAGCATGCACGGTCTGTATCTAAATAATGTTATTTCCACTCATGCACTGATTTGATTCGATTAATCCTTTTTTTGCTTGTGGTAACTGTGATGATGTTACATCTCTCTCTTCCTCTCGTCAGATCAGATTTTCTTCCTCATTGTTCACACAGTACTTCCTTTTCTTTTGTTCAGTAAGTAAACATGTACTTTACTTACTGTTATTGGTTGGTGGAGTGTTTCTGTGAGAGGCCATGTGAAAACAACCAGACAGGAAGAAGGTTATGTAATGTAGTTATGCATGATATCATGATGCATTTGTGTAACCAAACTACAGCTCCTAAGATGCACTTTGATATTGCACATGCACAAAAGCTCGTTTATATGGAACGAGAGTTTGTTTTAAGTGAGAACTCTCGTCCGAGCTTACATGGGTGAGTTTGCTATTATCCAAAGAAATAACAAATTCACTCGGGTTAAGTTTGCCCAACACTACTGCTTTTTAGAGTATGGTTTCGAAATCCTGCCTTGGTTGTTAAAGCAATTGATGCCCCTGCCCTGTAGTTTTACTCCTGAAATCTGTTGGTGAGAGGAAGAAAAAATCTTACTTCTGTTTTAGCCTTTGGATGATTGGGTTGATAAGGTGGTAAAAAGGATTGATAGTTCAGTCATCGTTTCCTAGCAGGGTACATCATCTGTGATTGGTGCTGCTCATCTTGTAGAATTTCATCAGTTCAGTGCAACCTAGGAAAGGAACATCTATGTGGTGCAGATAGAATTTATTAATTTCTGAAATCAGAAATGAGGGGCCTCAAGACGGCTTGATAGTGACATCCTCTCACCTGGAACTCCCTCCTGTGTTTGTGGGTTGCGCACAATCCTGAGTGAATAAGGAGAGACACTGTGCAGTGGTTTCAGTATTTTCTCTTCCCTTATTCTTTTGCATCTTCCAGGCCCAAAGCTTTACATTGAAAAGAGGTTCTGGCCCCCCATCAAAAACAGAGACAAAAACAAGAACATAGGAATCGAGTCATAGACTGAAAAGCTGGGAAATACTCTTTTAAATACAGATTTCTCTGAGGCTTGTGTGGCCTCAAGATGGTTCAAGAGGTTAACAGTTTGCTAAAGCTGTTTTCTCAGATGAGCTAGCTGCTGTCCTTTCAAACTAGCTTTGCCTCCTGATATTATTGCACTGTTCTTTGCTACTAAATGCTTTTCTGTAATCTAGTTATTGTACTGTAAGGAGACAATTACAGCATATCTGCACACTGATATATTTTTTTTAAGTATGGAGGGCTTCTTATTAGTCATATCCCTGAGTTTACACACACACACACACACACACACACACACCTTTTAAAAGACATATTCTGCAGCCCTTGCATAGCTGAAAATAAATACATGCATCTTAAAAGGTCTTCACTGTAGAATCTACAGATGAAAGCTGGAGATGTTCCCTGAGGAATGAACCAATCAAGTCAAACTACTTTTCTTTCAAGCCATTTTTTAAATGGCTCAAAAGCCTTGTCTTCTTTACTGTTGTTCAAAATATACATGAAGCAATTAACTGCTAGGAACTGCATTTTACAGGTTATCAAGGTTTATATAAATAAGCACAAAAGAATGAAAGTCACGTTTGCCTCTTTTTCTTATTGTTTTAATGAATAAAAGGCTTTCTGAGTTCTTAGAGTTGGATGCCCTGCTTTCCATAATTTTGCATATTGGTAAATAATTTTGCAATATCGCTAAAACGAAGCAAATATTTCATCCAGTGATACTCTAATGATTGGACTTGCTGCTTCTAGCAAGCATTCCATTCCAAAGATGCCAGCCCCTGGCAGTTAGACCCAGCCTAAGAAAGCAATGGAACAGATTCATGATCTTGTGTGGTTACCTTCCCCTTCTGAAACATTGTTCTGAAATGGACAAGCATCAGGGATATTACTGTCGGGGAACAATACCGTTTGGTCTGATTGCTAGTCTAATATTGCAGGATAAAAGTCATCAACACAGTTCTTTGGGTTATGCCCAGTCAACCAGGTTCTTGATAGGGTCAAACCAGAGAGTCAAATAACTGTAACAAAGACACAGGAATCATCAAGAGACCAGTTGTTAAGTTGCACTATGGGAGGATTTCTCCATAAGTGGAGAGATGCTAGACTAGGAGGTCAAGCAGAAACTGGAATAGTCCAAGACTATTGCTGCATTCTCATGTAAGGCTAAACCACAGTTTAGTGCTATGCTCATGAGCCTTGGGCTTGTATGCTTCTCTCTCCCCGCTCTTCCTGTTCGCTTCTGTTTTCAGCTAACTATGTTTTCTTGTTATGTGTCAACCAAGACAAATTCTGGCTAATGTTAACTATGGTTTATTGCAGGGGTGCAGAACCTCAGGCCTGGGATCCCAAACCAGTTCACCTGAAGTCCTAATCTGGCCTTCTGGGGTTCCTCAGATGGCCACAGCCCTTTCCTCAGGCCCCACCCCATTCCTTCTGTCCACCAGTTGTTTGGTGGCTTCCTGGCTTTTGTGCACCCCCCCATTCCAAAAGGTTGAAATGCCTCTCCTAAGGCTTAGTTACTGGCAGTGAGAGCTTGAAACTAAAATATACTGGTATTTCTGGTGTTTTTGTCCTACCCCTGTAGTCTTCGTTCCTGCCCTTTTACCTCCTGTCCTGCTTGTGGGCTTCCCATTGGCATTTGGTTGGCCACTGTGGGAAATGGGATACTAGGACTAGATTGGTCTTTGGTCTGATCCAGCAAGGCTGTGCTTATGTTCATATGTTAGTGCTCATTAGCTAAGAATAGCGAGGAATTCTGAGATCATTTAAGTCACCGTTGCTGCTAAGGATAAGAGAGAGGAATGTGGAGAAGAGCAGGTATAGGAAGGAAGTGGAATGCAAAGAAAGTCTTTGCATAGGTTTTTGCGGGAGTCCTGATCCATCTAGCACAGCAGTGGGTCCCAACCATGGCTCTCAAGATGTTGTTGGACTACAACTCCCATACTCCCAGATCATGCTGGCTGTGGGTGATGGGATTTGTAGTCCAGCACCATCTGGGGGTCCAAGTTTGGGAACCACTGATCTAGCAAATGCCACTGTTTTATGTTTTAATAAATAGAATGTGTATATTCCTACTGTAATTTTTATGAGATTGTAATTTTTAAATGCCGTAAGCTACCCTAAGTAGTGCTTTTGCAGCAGAAGGGTGGGATAAAATATTTTAATAATAACATAAAATAAAATATGCTGCGTTCACCTATTTGGAATAAGTGACAAATATAAGCCAGCTACTCAACATACATTACTTTGCAAAAGTACCCTTTATCAAAAAGTTAACTTCTGCTGTCAAGTTTATATATACTTTGAAAGTCTCATCCGTCAGCAAATTTTCATTCTGAGTTTAGCTTCAGAAGGTTGCTGTAAATATTGATCCCTTCAATTCTGCAATATCAGTTCTAAGAAATTGTTGCCATTCTAGCAAGTGTGAGGAAGGAAGCAAAGTGTTTTGCAAATGGATGAGGCAGACAACCAGCTTTGCTTGCATCTTTTGTAAGATGGGATTTCCAATAGAATTATAACAAGCACCATAACTCGTAGCATGTGGACAGCATTCTTGTTCAATGATGCAACCCCCACGCCAGCACACACACACACGCACACACACACGCACACCAAATACTAGCTGAAGCATGGCTGGGGCGTGGAAGGCTGTTTTCCCCAAACTGGAGCTTTGTTCTGGGATCTATTATACATTCTGTGCGTGGCCATGGCACTGAGGCAGTTATTAGCTAAAAATGAGAAATCACTAATTCTATTATCCTTGTCTCCAAATGAAAATATAACAAGGAGCAGAAAAACTGACATCAGCCACTTTGCAGCTCTTGGGCCATTCCAGGGCAGCTCCTGTAGAAACAGATTAACACAGGTTTCTTTATAGACCATTGAGGGTAATGGAGAAGTTCCTAGAATACATCTGCAAGTGACCGGGAGTTTACACTACTGTTGGAGAGGGAATCCAAGCAGGCACAGGGAGATTGATCAGAGAGGGCCATTGTTTGGCACAAAGGTGGGATTTTATTTATTTATTTATTTATTTATTTCTATACCACCCAATAGCCGAAGCGTCTGGGCGGTTCACAAGAATTAAAACCAAAAAACACACAATAAAACAATTTAAAATATATAGAACATTAAAACCACAATATAACAATACAACCACAATAAAACCTAGCAGCAGTGCAGGAGTTTAAAATACAGATTTAAAACAGCAAAGCTAAAAATTTAGAAAGCTAAAATGCCTGGGAAAATAAAAAGTTCTTCACCTGGCGCCAAAAGGAATACAGTGTAGGTACCAGGCGAACCTTACTAGGGAGCTCATTCCAGAGCTGGGGTGCCACAGCAGAAAAAGCCCTCCTCCTAGTAGCCACCCGCCTCACTTCCTTTGGCAGGGGCTCACGGAGAAGGGCCGCTGATGATGATCTTAAGGTCCGGGCAGGCACATATGGGAGGAGGCGATCCTTCAGGTAACCTGGCCCCAAGCCGTTAAGGGCTTTGAATGTTAACACCAGCACTTTGAATCGGGCCTGGAAATGGACTGGCAGCCAGTGCAGCTGGAAAAGTACTGGCGTAATATGAGTTCACAGGCCAGTCCCTGTTAACAGAGAGCTTTGGCTGTTGGGCGGTATAGAAATGAAATGAATGAATGAATGAATGAATGAATAAATAAATAAACAATCTTGCTGCCCTATTTTGGACCAGCTGAAGTTTCCGGACCATTTTCAAAGGCAGCCCCATGTATAACGCATTGCAGTAATCCAGACGAGAAGTTATCAGAGCATGGATAACTGTAGCTAGTTGGTATACCAGCCTACGCTGATAAAAAGTGCTCCATGCCACTAAGTTCACCTGTGCCTCAAGTGGCAGTTCTGGATCCAAGAGCACCCCCAAACTACGAACCTGATCCTTTAGAGGGAGTGCAACCCCCTCCAGAACAGGTTGAATATCACTTAGCCGGGCAGACGAACCACCCACTAACAGTACCTCCGTCTTGTCTGGATTGAGTTTCAGTTTATTGGCCCTCATCCAGTCCATTACCGTGCCCAGGCACTGATTCAGAACAGCCACTGCCTCACCTGGTTTTGATGAGAAAGAGAGGTAGAGCTGGGTGTCATCTGCATATTGATGGCACCTCAGCCCACACCTCCGGATAACCTCCCCCAGCGGTTTCATGTAGATGTTAAACAGCATGGGGGATAAAATAGAGCCCTGTGGAACCCCATGGCACAATTGCCATGGCACAGAGCAATAATCCCCCAGCACCACCTTCTGGAATCGGCCATCCAAGTAGGAGCAGAACCACTGTAGTGCAGTGCCTCCAACTCCCAACCCAGACAACCTATCCAGAAGGATACCATGGTCGATGGTATCGAAAGCCGCTGAGAGGTCCAGGAGAATCAACAGGGTCGCACTCCCCCTGTCCCTCTCCCGGCAGAGGTCATCCCACAGGGCGACCAAGGCAGTTTCCGTTCCAAAACCAGGCCTGAAGCCCGATTGAAATGGATCTAGATAATCCGTTTCATTCAAGAGTGCCTGGAGCTGTCCTACAACCACCCGCTCAAGCGCCTTGCCCAGGAAGGGGACATTGGCCACTGGCCTATAATTGTTAACATCCTCTGGGTCCAGGTTAGGCTTTTTCAGGAGTGGTCTAATTACTGCCTCTTTTAAAGCGGCAGGCACCACTCCCTTTCTCAAGGAGGAATTTACAACCCCCTGGACCCAGCCGGACATCCCTTCGTTGTTTGATTTAATAAGCCATGAAGGGCAAGGGTCAAGCACACAAGTGGTCGATCGGACTTGGCCAAGCACCTTGTCCGCATCCTCAGGCCTCAGTAACTGAAACTCATCCAATAAAACTGGACCAGATAGTGCTCTGAACGCCTCTGCCAATGGAACTGCATTAATGGTGGTGTCCAATTCATGACGAATCTGAGTGACTTTATCCTCAAAGTGCCGTGCAAACTCATCACAGCTTGCTACCGAGGGTTCCACCATCTCTCGCCCTGGCCCAGAATGTAACAGGCTGTGAACCACTCGGAAAAGCTCCGCTGGACAACACTGAGAAGATGCAATGCTGGTGGAAAAGAACTGTCTCTTTGCCACCCTCACCGCCACAGAGTAGGCTCGATAGTGGGCTCTTACCTGTGTTCAGTCAGACTCAGCATGAGTTTTCCTCCACCTGCGTTCTAGCCATCTCTCCTCTTGCTTCATTGCCCTCAGTTCAGGTGTATACCAAGGAGCTGGCCGGGCTCTGCTCAGAGGGAGAGGGCGCTTGGGCGCGATCGTGTCAACCGCCCGAGTCATCTCTGCATTCCACAGAGCGACCTGGGCTTCGACAGGAGCACCAGCCATACCAGCAGGAAAATCCCCCAGAGCCCTCTGGAATCCATCGGAATCCATTAATCTCCAGGGGCGGACCATTTTAATAGGTCTCCCACCCTTGCAGAGGGGGAAGGCTGCCAGGAGTCTAAACCTCAGCAGGAAGTGATCTGTCCATGACAAAGGGACAGATGTTAATTCCTCCACTTTCAGATCACCATCCTTCTGCCCAGTTGAGAAAACCAGATCAAGCGTGTGTCCTTTTATATGCGTTGGGCCAATTACATGTTGGGACAGCCCCATGGTTGTCATGGCGGCCATGAAGTCCTGAGCCGCCCCGGATACAGCGGCCTTGGCATGGAAGTTGAGATCACCCAGGACCATCATCCTAGGGGTCCTCAACACCAAGTCCGAGACCACCTCCGTCAGCTCAGGCAGGGAGTCTGATGGGCAGCGGGGTGGGCGGTACACCAACAGAATCCCTAATCTGTCCCGGGTACCCAACACAAGGTACAAACACTCAAGATCTGCACTCGAATGAGCAGGAAGCCTGGAGAGGGAGATTGAATTCCTATAGACCACGGCAACCCCCCCTCCCCGACCCTCAAGTCAGTGTTGGTGCTGCACTGAGTACCCAGGAGGGCACAGCTGGGAGAGAGTGACCCCTCCCAGTTCCCCCACCCAGGTCTCAGTAATACATGCCAGGTCAGCCCCCTCATCCACAATCAAATCATGGATGAGGGAGATTTTATTTTGGGCTGACCTGGCATTCAGCAGCAGCAGCACCAGACCCGAGGGCAGACTGGTAAGGCTGCCAGGAACCATCAGGTTGGGGGAAGAACCAGAAGAGGGGACAGCTGTAAGGTGTCTAGCCCCTCTTCTCCTCAGCTGGCCTGTTAATCCCCCAACGCCATACCTCCCCCTGCCCGTGACCACAGTTATGGTGGCACCTCCCACACCCCCTGAGTTGCCCAATAGTCCTCCCAGGCACATATTAAAATGATTAGAGTATAAAATGATTCAACAGTATAAAAGAATATAAAAGATAAAAGAGATAAAAGAGAACAGCAGCTAAGAAGGAGCAGATAAAGTCCACGTTCGCCCCTTTCCCCCTCGTCTTTAAAGCTGCTGCCCTCTGCTGCTGCTATTTGCTGCTGGTATCTGTGGCTGCTGGTGTCTCTGTGGGCGGGGGCAGAAGCAGGCTCAGGATCCACCCGGTGCAGCTGCTGGCTGGTCCCCCTTCCCCCAGGCTCCTTCCCCTGGGGAAGGAGGACCAGCCTCCTTTAATAAAATAAAATTATTATTTTATTATTACATTTGTACCCTGCCTTTTTTCCTCTTGCAAGGAACCCAAGGTGGCTCACATGGTCCTCCTCCTCTCCATTTTAACCTCACAACAACCCTGTGAGGTAGGTTAGGCTGAGAGTCAGTGACTGGCCCAAAGTCATCCAGTGAGCTTTATGGCCAAGAACCCAGATCTCCCGAGTCCCTGTCCAACACTCTAACCACTACACTACTCTGCTGCTCAAATATATATAAAATAAATAAATAGTTTGTTTTAAAACTACAACTCTGAAGAGAGGAAATGACTCTTGCAATAAATAAGGATGGGTTATTTTGATTTCACTTTGATTAAGCACATGGCCTGTAGGCCAAGGCCTGGCCTTCATTTAGATTTTGAGAAAGGAAAACAATAGGATGGCCAGCTGTCTTATTTTATGGAGGAGAGTCCTCTTTTTGAAGAGCTGCCACAGGACAGCCCTCCATTTGAAGGCCTGTCCAGCCCAAGTCCTGTTTAAAGATAAAGACCCAGAAGAAGGGCGAGTGTGGGAAGGGCCTTGAAGCTGCCGTCAACAGATAGCACCTGGACAGCAGACTGAGCAGGTCACCTGGTTAGTCATGCCCCCTATGGTGACATGTATTGTGTTTCTATTTAAATTATAGTTGTTATTTCTAAATTTGCATCTATACACATAAATTAGCATATGCAAATGTTCTACAAACTGGTGTCCTCTTTTGTGTTCTTTTTTGGCGATGCATCTCCTCTTTTTTGGCAATCATAAGCAGTCACCCTTGAAACCAACCAGATCTACACGGTTAACAGGCTGGTGGTTCTTCTTACATGTTATTAACCATGATCTGTAACCCTGGTCACACACATTACAGCAAAGACAGGCCTCTGTCTTTGGGACAACAGGTTCCCACCATGGGTTGATACTGTCATGTATCTTTGCTTCCTACTCCAGCAGCTCAGGCAGGCAGATTATCCCTCAGAGAAAATAGTGATCCACTTTGAGAACAACAGAAATGTTATTTATCAAGCACTCATCAAAAGATACCAGACCACTTTCTCTATGACTCTTACTGTAGCATTTGTCTAAACACACACACACACACACACACACACACCCCTTGTTAGGACTCCAGATCTGTCTTTAGTGTCAGGGTCAGCTTCTTCACAGACACCTGCCTCTTAAGTGTACCTTCTAACATTCTGTTAAAATTCCATCTTTTTGTGTAATGTCTGAAAGAAACATTCCGACATCTGAAAACACACTATAAAAGTGCTCTTCGCACATGCTTACTGTATATTTTCAGACACTTAATGTCATTCAAACATAAGAAAAAAGACATGGTAGGAGGACAGGAAACTGTTTTTGCTGTAAAATATGGAACTGGAGCTGAAAGCCTATGAAAAATGCATAGAAAAAAACATGCACATTCATAGCACACTCAGATACCAGCGGTGCCTTCCGAAGTATGGACCCAAATATCCAGGAACTCCTGCCGAGCTCTCTCTTCCAGACCTTAGCGGTTAATGCCTCATTTGCTTTCATTTCCTCCCAGAAGGCACAAGCACATTTTTTTGCCTCTCAAGCTGATAGTCTGTCTGAGTAATGAGAATCTTGCATTTTCCAGCCATTCTAAGAAAGAGGCCTGGATGTGGTTATCGGCATCCTCAGAAGGTTATCTACCATGGGTGCATTATGGTGGTTGCTGAAAATGGAGGTAGAGAGACTATGGCAAGGGAAGGAACTCCTGAGCTAGGCGATGCAGGAATAGTGCGTTTTTTCTTTTCTTTAGCTTAGGTGAAGGTCCTCACAGGGTTAGGAACCTTGGCAATTCTTATAGTATAGTATATGGTACAGACTTTGCCAAGTGATTAATTGGGATACATCTGAGTCTTGCATGTCTTTTTTGCATGGATTACCATATTGCCTCTGTTGATTATGAGGATTTTGGGGATGAGGAATTGTACTTTCTGGGTCAAAGGTTGATAGATTAGATTACTACAGGGGTGCAGAACTGCAGGCTCCTGAGGTCCCAATTTGGCCCTCTGGGGTTCCCCAGATGGCCATGCCCCCTTTTCCTGCCCCCCGTTCCCCTGACCATGGATTGTTATGTGATTTCCTGACTTTTGTACAGTCCCGCCCCTCCTTCTAACAGGTTGAAATGCCTCTCCTGAGGCTTAGTTGTTGATCAGTCGTTAAGTCGTGTCCGACTCTTCGTGACCCCATGGACCATAGCACGCCAGGCCTTCCTGTCCTCCACTCTCTCCTGGAGCGTGCTCAAGTTCATATTCATTGCATCAGTGATGCTATCTAGCCATCTCATCCTCTGCCGTCCCCTTCTCCTTTTGCCTTCAATCTTTCTCAGCATCAGGGTCGTTTCCAGGGAGTTTTCTCTTCGCATTAGGTGGCCAAAATATTTGAGCTTCAGCTTCAGTATCTGTCCTTCCAATGAGCACTCAGGGTTGATTTCCTTTAGGATGGACTGATTTGACCTCCTTGCAATCCAGGGGACTCATAAGAGTCTTCTCCAGCACCACAGTTCGAAGGCATCAATTCCTCAGTGCTCAGCCTTCCTTATAGTCCAGCTCTCACAGCCATAAATAAAAGCTTTAAGCTAAAATATACTGGCATTTTGGGCCCCATCCCTTTTGCCTTTGGCTCACTATATTTGCCTTTGGCTATGCCCATCACTGGGATGTAGCCCCCAAGAGCATCTCTTCACTGGGGAGAGCATTCCATGAACAGGGCACCACCATCAAAAAGGCCCTTTCCCTCAGGGCTGTGCACCACTTTGGTTCTGGATCCAAATTCTGAACCCAAGTGGGATGATTTGGACCAAATCAGTCTGGATCTGGACCAGTCAGAAGCAGTCCGAAGTGGGTCAGATTGAGCCAAATCACTTCAGATTGCTTTGGACTGATCCAGATGATTTTGAAGCCCAGACAGCCTGTCTAGGAAATGTAACAATTTACTTAAGATTAGGGAGGGGGAGAGGAGGAGGGGGAGAACAAAAAAATACACCCCTCCTTTTCTCTTCTGTTAGGTAGTTTGTTTTCTTTCTATATCTGCTTTTCTTTTGGTGTTGTGTGTGTGTGTGTGTGTGCTGTGTGAGTGAAGCATACACATTATTGTGCACAAGCAAATGGTGTGTGGCCAAAGCAGTACACTAATACACAGTCCAATATATATCGTGGGGCAAAGCACTACGCAATACATAAGACGCAACTTAGGGGTACAACCACCTTAGCCAGTCTTGCACGGTTCCTCCTCTGCTAGGGGAACTGTGTCAGTCTTGTACAGGTATTTCTCTCCCTCTCTGCCTTTCTTCCTCTCTGCCAGCCTGCCTGCCTGCCCTGTGCCTGTATGGTGCGCTCGCTGCTGCTGCCCTCCCTCCTCCGCCAGCCTCTGACACCCATGCTGCACTGCACAGTTACTCTGCTGCCAGGGGGACCATGCCAGCCTTGAATGTGCCCACTTGAGTGGCGGCTGGCTCATTCCACTGGTGGCTATGACTTAGCTCCTGGTAAGATGGCCTTTTTTAAAAAAAGAAACACTGGGAAATGTTTACCTGTGGCAAAAGCCACTGAACCTAACTGTGAAACTTGGCAGGGTCATCAGCTACCTCTGAAGGGACTACCACCATGTCCCCATAGTTCATGTCCTTATATTAAAAAAACAAAGAAGATACACCTATTCACTTTCACTTCAGTGTGACTTAGTCCCAGATAATGTGTATTGCAGCCAAAGAGAGGTTTAACTTTTCTTCCCTTGACAGCCTCAGGACATCCCATGAAGCTGAACAGTGGCAGATTCAGGACAAACAAAAGTAAAGTACTAGGGGAGAGGGGTTATTTTGTACTTCAAACACCTACACCAGAGATTAGGGATAGTGACCTCCTAATTGTCACCTTAAACACCTTCTGATTAGGATCTTTAATCCCCTGTGTGGCTTGACAGTTTTATTTATTTATTACATTTATACCCCACCTTTTTTTCTCCTTAAGGAACCCAAGGCAGTGTACACAATGCTCCTTCTCTCCATTTTTATCCTCACTACAACAATGCTGTGAGAGTCTGTGACTGGCCCAAAGTCACCCAGTAAGCTTCCATGAGCACGTGCGGACTAGAACCTGGATCTCCTGACTCCCACACTCTAGCAACTACACTGCACTGGCTGTCTTTTACCTTTTGTTTTGTTTTAGTTTTTGAGAAAAGGAAAATTTATGCATGGCTATCACAAAAGCCACTGGACCTAACTGTCTGAAATTTGGGCAGTTCAGTCACCTCCATAGGGGCTGACATCTCCCCAAATTCCATGCATTTCTGCAGAAGCACAAAAAAATTATAGCGCTTTGCTGTAACAGATTTTCTTGAAAAAAGCAAAATTTACCTGTGGCTAGCACAAAATCCACTGTATCTAACTGTCTGAGATTTGTCAGGTTCTGTCATCTCCATAGGGGCTGCCAGGTCTACAATTTTCATGTATCTATCATAAAAACTAAAAAAGTGATGTCCGTTTCTGTTTTCCAATGCAACTCAATGGATAATCCGAATAATTTGGATTTCCGAATCTTGCTTCTGATCCAGAGTCCGAAGCAAGTCAGATCAGGTCTGAATCAGTCCAAAGCAGATCAGGGCCAAATCTGAAACTCCAAATTGTCCTCTGAAGCGGGTTGTGGGGTCCATGCACAGCCCTATTTTCCCTGGCCGCCTGAGCATATGGGCAGGCTGATCTGGAGAGAGCCCAAGCTGCAAAGGATTTAAAATCTCTTAGAACAAGCACTCTGATTATCTCACCAATGTTAGAATAGTTCTGCTGGCTTCCCATCGGTTTCTGTAAAGTTTTAAACGGTGTATACAGTGTAAATCTTACCCAAAGTAGTTTTTTTTTATCATTAAAACCCCTTATGACTTGGGATCCTGTTACCTGAAGGACCACCTACCCCCATACCTGCCCAGGCCTTACAACATTATTCAGATGTTCTTTGCTGGGTATACTTGACTTCAGAGGTGAGGTGGTCTGTGACTGGGTTGATGGCCTTTTCATAGTGGTGCCCCGCTTATGGAATGCCTTCAGGGCTGGCCCAAGACAGTTTGCTGCCTGACGCAAAGGGCAAGATGGCACCCCTTCCATTCCACATACAGAAGCTGTTTGAACTGGCAGTTAAATCTTACTTCAACACTGGTAGCGGAGGGTGTGTACACAACTCTGACCTCCAAGAGAGAGAAATGGTTGCGCGGCTCATGACGAATGGCAGTGGTGGGGTGGCTGCCACTGCTGCCCCTGCTGTCTCCAGCAACTGTTGCCTGAGGCAGTTGCCTCCCTCTGCTGAATGGTAGGGCTGTCCCTGAATGCCTTCCCCAGATAAATTCAACCTGACCGCTTCCTGTTACATTTTAGGCATCTGCTTAAAACCTTTTTACGTGCCTGAACTTTTAATGACCAGTGATTTTGATTGCATTGCTAAGAATGTTGGAACAGGCTGTTTTATTGGGTGTTTTATTCATTTCACAGTTTAGTGCTGCTTCTATTTTTCAGTTCTGATACTATTTGATGTGACTTTATTTTGTTGCATTTTAAAAGATGTTCATATTTTTTATTAATATGTATTGTATACTACTTCAGGAATGTATCTAAAACAATTTAGAAGCGGACTATAAATCCTTTAAATAAATCACAATACATAGGCTCAAAACAAAGAAAACAGTTCCATAAATTGTTCCCCTTATTAAAATATTTGAGGATGTTGAAAGTATGTCTCATTTCTGCTGTCATTTGAAGATAAAGATGGAGAGGTCGAATGACTACTTAATAGGGAAGTCAAAAGTTAACATTAAATGTAAACCTTCTACTTAAGTTTTGGACATTTACCATGCGTTTGAACAAGTTGTAAAAAAAAAAAGATTGATTACTTGTTTTCAGGCAAGAGATACAACTCAGATGAAGATTTTTCCCTTGGTAAAGGTCATATTTAATGAAGAAATTCCATTTGAAGCATGTAAGCTTCAGGTTTGGCCAAATCCAAACCACATCGATCATTTCGCATCCATGTTGCCATGCATTGAGACACATATTACAGATCCATTTTCCCATATTAAAAAAACAACATTGCACAGATAACAGTGAAAAACTAAAACTCTGGCAAACTGACACAATTTACAGAGGGGTAGCCATGTTAGACTGCTGGAGCAAAAAAAAAAAAAAGGCACCAGAAAAAAAGGTCTGAGCCCCACTGAAGATTAACAGATGTATTATGGCATAAGCTTTTTGTGGACGAGAGGTACATGAAGTGTTATCCTAAGTTGGCAGCTCTATATACACACGTGGGTGTAGAGGGGGGAAAATGTAAGCATTAAGGTCAGAGGAAAATGAAAAAAAAATACTGTAAACTTTAACATAAGTATCACCGTCTGTATTTTTTGTATTTCATTTCTCTCTGACCTCACTGCTTACATTTCTCTTTCTCTGGACTTATATGCATATATATATATCTGCCAACTTAGGATAACACTTCATGCATTGGATAAGTGGACTCTAGTCCACAAAAGCATTTGCCATACAAGTTTTGTTAGTCTTTAAGGTGCCACAAGACTCTGTTGTTCTTGATAGCAAAGCAGCTCAAATCACTGTAATTATTTGGGAAACAAACAGCATCTCTTTAAAACTGTGCCAAACTTCTCTAATGAAGCCTAGGATTTTGGGGTGGGGGGATTCTTGCTTTTGAATGTACATCCTGCATCTATTCAGGCTCAAACTTTTAACAGTTGAAGAAATTCTGGGTTGATTTATGAATGTTCTATATAAATAATACACAATGCTCTGACTTTGTGGCAATGTTTGGGCATATTTCTTCCCCCTCCCCCTTTTTTGGAAGGACTAAGTGGATATGAATGAATCCATGCTAGGAAACAAACAAATAAAAGCACAGATGAAACTATCACAATTTCCATATTTCTCACTGATGCCAGATCTCTAAAATGCCAGAACATTGCACAGTGTTTGGGTTTTCTCTGTTTTTCTTCCTCCCAGTTATGGAAATGAATGATGGAATCCTAAAAGATTGTTTTTCTCTTATGCGGTTTACTCCAACAAGAGTGATGGCAAAGTTAGGTAATTTTAGACGCTAGGCTTAACAATCTTAGGGTGCAAATGTAACTCTAGCCGGATTCTGCTTTTCCACATAGTTTTCAGCGTTGTTTCTGCTAACACAACATCATCTGCGCTAGAGCAATAAAACAGTTGGATACAACCCAGCGGTGCTGGTAGGTGACAGCCTAGCTATGTAGCTAAAATGAGGTTACTGAGAAAGAAGAGGGATGTATCAGTCATGCTCAAAAGGAAACCAAGGTTTGCAGTACAGAAAAAAAAATTGTTAGGGGGAAAAAACCAGCATGGCTAGCTGGGGCATGCTGGGAATTGTAGGACTTTTTTCTGCCTCAACATGCATAGGAACGTGCCCTTACAGTTTTCAGATGGTAATGTACCTACCCAGACATCAAGGCACTCCTCCAGGTGGCCCCACCAAATGAGGTGAAGCAGGTGGCTACAAGCGAGGGGGCGTGACCTCCTGCTTGTGGAATGCTCTCCCCAGAGAGACCCTTCTGACGCCTATTTTATGATCTTTTTGGCACCAGGTGAGGGCCTTCTTATTCTCTCAGGCATTTTAAGAACCATTTTTGGTGTTTTCAAGTACTTCATTCTGCTGCTGATTTTAATTTGGTTTTGTGTCGTGGATGGCTTTCTCCTTTGCTGCTTTTTTCCCTTTGGTAGTTTTATCTTGATTTTATTCTGCTCTGTTTTGATGCTCTGTTGTAATGTGTGTATTATGTTTTTAATGCATTGTACACACTGCCCAGAACTTTGGTTATTGGGCAGTTTAAAAGCACAACCAACCAACCAACCAATCAAGCACAGCAGAGGCTGGTGGCTCTGATGTCAGTGGGGTGGCGGATCTGCTCCGGCTTTCAGTCAGAACCAGTCAGAACTCTAAAGGAGCTATCCAAGGTGCAAAGACTGACATTCAGTGCACCCTAATATTTCTCCCCTGTATTCCAGCTTGTTGTGAAGCACCTTGGATAGCTCCTTTTAGAGGTCTGACTGGTTCTGACTTAAACCCAGAGTGAATTCACTGCCCCGCTGACATAGGAGCCACTGGCCTACACTGATAAAGCATATTACCTCACTTTCTTTAAAATGTCTGCTACATTTGGGGTCCTTCCTGCTTATTCTGCAGAATGGGGTCCTGGACTTTTAAACCGCCCTTCATCCAGATGGATTCTACTCATGTACTCATTTCATGCCTTCTCAGTCCCACCTTGTACTACCCTCTGTCTGTGCTATCCCAAGAATGCCTTAGTCTTCTTGCTTCTGGTTGTCCCTGTCCACCAGCTTCTCCTCTTGTCAGATCCATAACCCTCATGTTTCTTGTAGCTGTTTGCCCTTCACTCTCTTCTTCCCCCTGCTTGTTTTTCAGTTGATTTCCTTAATAATTGTCAGTTTCCTGAAGGACAGGAGTCCCACAGATCTGTGAATGTGAAAGTATTCTGTAGCTTGACACTTCCAGCTGGAAACAACCTGGAACACAGGGGAGAAATATTAGGGTGCGTTGAATGTCAGTCTTTCAAAATCCCCAATAAACTACAATCATGCAAATTGCTATGACTTTGTACATGATCCCTGTGTTAAAGTGCTAGTCACATCATTTGCACGGCCGGCCCTGATGGCAGAGTGAGGTGGCCGTCTCAGGCAGCAGATGCCGGGGGTGGGGGTAGTGGTGGCAAAGAGCTTTTTTTATATGAGGTATTTGTGCTCATCGTTCCTTACTTACAGTTGTTTACTGGTTCTTCAGAAGATATTGTGACCCTTCACTTTTGCTTCTGTTTTAAAAGAGCACTTCCACGTTATTTTTTATAGTGGAGAAAATGGATGATTATTTGTGAAAGCAAAAGATTTTTTTCCCCCTACTTGTGTAATTGCATTATTCTGCTATACCACAGAGCCACCTTGAGGTTATATAGCCGGAAAGGAAAAGCTCTTTGCGTATTGCTTGGATCTCAGTTCTGTGATGAAACTGAGGCTGGAGCTACACTTGCTGCCTTTTTTTTTGTTGCTTCCAATGAGGTTTCACTGCCCGCCTTTCACACTATGTAGTAGCTGCTTCGAATTGGAACCGGAATTTCCCACTTCCGTGCTCCCGCTTTCAATACCCTAATATCCCAGTATTTCCCCTTAATGTGCTCTGATTTTCCACCTTCACTACCCTAACCCTAACCCTGTCCATATATGGCAGTGTTTGTATTTCCCTCCTGTCCAATCACAGGTCTTGACGGCCCCATGTCTTCTTCCGGCTACTGATTGCATAGCTTCCTCAGCAGCCCCCGATTCCTCAGCAACAAGCAAAAGGCTGGATGTGCGTGCGCTTGTCTGATCTCGGAAGCTAAGTGGGGTTGGTCCCAGTCAGTGCTTGGATGGGCAACCGCCTGGGAATCAGGCTTCCTGCACTGAGCAAGGGGTTGTTGTATCCCTTCAAATGAGATTAAATCTTACCCCCTCCTATCCCCTGTTCTGGATGTTTTTTAGGGATGTAC
Source organism: Heloderma suspectum (assembly GCF_057233095.1). Taxonomy (NCBI): domain Eukaryota; kingdom Metazoa; phylum Chordata; class Lepidosauria; order Squamata; family Helodermatidae; genus Heloderma; species Heloderma suspectum. Next base: position 173,518,442 of record NC_139462.1, on the reverse strand, counting down.
GAAAGTCACTTAGCTTTTAATGAAATTGATTCGAGGTGGGGGGGAGGCGCTCCGTCCCTCCCCCTGAAATTCTGGCCGGAGGGGAGGCACTCTGTCCCTCTCCCCTGAAATTCTGGCTGGGGGGGAGGCACTCCGTCCCTCCCCCCCCGAATCCTGGCCGGCCAGGCCTGCAAATGGCGGCGGCCGTAGCCGCTGCCATTTGCGTCCCTGCAGTCAGCCGTGATAGGCTACGTAAATGTTTATGTAGCCTATCATGGCTGAGTAAAAAACAAAAACAAAAACGCACATACGCAAATGGCGGCGCCCACGGGCGCTGCCATTTGCGTTCCTTATTTTGGCACATCTTAGTCTACATAAACATTTACGTAGACTACAGCGAAAATAAGGGGAACGCAAATAGCATAGCGTCTATGCTATTTGCATTACCCTTATTTTCGCTGTAGTCTATGTAAATGTTTACGTAGACTAAGACGTGCTAAAATAAGGAATGCAAATGGCAGCACCCATGGGCGCCGCCATTTGCGTACATGCGTTTGTTTGTTTGTTTTTACTCAGCCATGATAGGCTACGTAAACATTTACATAGCCTATCACGGTGTTTTTTAAAATTTAGCCATGATGGGCTACGTAAATCTTTACGTAGCCTATCACTTTTTTTGTTTTTCAAAACTTGGAAATGGTGGTGGCAGCAGCTGGTCGGAAGACCGGCCACCGCCGCCGAACCGCCAAAAGCCGCCACCAGAGCCGCTGCCACTAGGAAGATTTGCTGAAGGTAAGTCCCGTCCTGGGGGGGGGGGGACAGGGGGGCAGACCGTTTCACCACCGATTTCGGGGGGCCGAATGTGCTGGCATTCGGCCTCCCCAAGATTTGTGGCGAAATTCTCTGACATCCCTAATGTTTTTTTTTTTTTTAATTAAGGCGTTATCCTCGCAGAATCGGGGCTTCTCTGTGATGTTTTTTTTTTCTAATTGAGGCATAATCTTCGAAGCTTTGAAGTTGTGAACCTTCACAACCTCGAAGATCATGCCTCAATTAGGAAAAAAAAATCGCGGAGAAGCCCCAATTCTGCGAGGATAATGCCTTAATTAAAAAACAAACATCCGGAGTGGGGGATAGGAGGGGGTAAAACTTAGTCTCATTTGAAGGGATACAACAACTCCCTGCTCAGTGCAGGAAACCTGATTCCCAGGTGGTCGTCCATCCAACTACTGACCGGGGCCGACCCCGCTTAGCATCCGAGATCAGACAAGCGCATGCAGGAAAACAGCACAGCACTCGAGTGTGAACCGAGCTCGCGCATTCGATGAAGCATTGCAATGGGGAAAATGGGTGAGTGTGAATAATCACATTTTAATGTGAGAGCGTTTAACCCGAAGGGACACCGAATTCATTGCGATGGCGGGCGCAATGTAGATCGTCCCTTAAAGTAGATACAGTGGATTAACAGCATTTTGTGGAAAAGCTCATAGTCTTGGAGGACAGAGCTCTGTGTATGTCTGCTCTCTGTCCCTGAAGCTAGCCTGCTGCCCTCAGGTGTGGTGGAGGAAGCTCTGCTGTTGCCCGTGTTGAAGTAACATTCCTGCCAGTTTTGTTGGCTGCTGTACACTGATGGATGGTGGGGGCACCATTTTGTCCTTTGCCTCAAGCAGAAAAATGTGTTTGGGTGGCCTTAGCAATTTGAGAGTGCATGGTCTAGAAGCAAGCCTGCTGGTGATCACACTTGTGATAAGACACTTCCATGAAGTCTGCTGGCAAGTGTGAACCAGCCCATACTTTCAGTTTGATATGGCTTCTTCTGACACAATCCAAATTATTGCTGAATCTTGCAAGGAGGACCTCAGAAGGACTGAACATGGCACTGCTCCTGTTAAACCTGTACTCTCTAGGTCAGGGGCACTTATAGCAGGGGTTGCCAGAAAGTAGATCACCAAGTGTTTTGGACTTCACCTCCCAGCATTCCTGGCCATTGGCCATGCTGGCAGGAGCTTTTGGGAGTTGAAGCCCCAAACTATCTGGAGCTCTACCATCTGCCCACTCTTGACTTACAGTACTAGTTCCAGCAGAAACTAGAAACCATAGTCAAGACAGAACTAAGGCCAATAGGACAACACCAGCCACTGTGTGCTCTTTCGGGGAAAATGGCCTCTTCAGTTTTGTGTAAGAGAAATGAGTAAGTATTGGGCAAATGAACTCAATCCTAAATGTGAAAATAGAATCTCATTAATTAACTAAGCTATAATGAGTTTGATCTAATCTCTCCGAATGTTTTCAGTAGGCGAATGCTGAGAGGATACCAAGAGATTAGCATTGTCGGAATGCCTGTGCTGGCAGAGAGGTCATCATCTCAATCAATACTAACTCCGCTCAGACAGATACCTAATCAGAAAGAAGAAGGTCATCTGCTTCCAAGTACTTAAAAAGGTCAGCTATTGATTGCTTAAGGGTCGGGCCTAGATTCAGTTCTTAACCATATACTTTTTGCTAATACACTCATTCCTGGCTTTGGAGTAAGCTTTTACAACCATCAAAAAAAAGAAAAGAAACAAAAATTAAATGACAGAGACAGTGAAACCATGGCTGGATTGCCATCATAGGCAGCACTAGGGAGGGCATGAGAGTGTGTGTGCGGCAGGGGACACTTCCCCACACAAGTAGCTTGCATCCACACCTACCCCCCTGCATTGCTAGAGCCCTGTAGTATTCCAAGGACAGGCACTTTTCACATACAAACTATAACTGATTTACAAATTGGAGATTAAAATAAGCATGCATACTTAAAAGTGAAATGCATCAAAATCAATTGGACTTACTGCACAGAAAATACGTTTAGGATGGGAGTGTTAAGGTGAAATATACCATTATTTCTCATTCAGAAAGCTAAGACCTGCCACACACATACATCCCTGAAATGTACTTTTCCCCTTGTGCACCCCCACCACCCCAATATTTTTCCCCCCTGGTGCTGCCACTAATTGACATCCATGCACTGCAGAATCTTCACTGTAGAAGCACAAGGAAAGGTGGGAAGGTCAGTCCAGTTGAAATGGTGTCACTGGGTTTTCAGAAGGCACCGTTCCCTTCCATAAACACTATCTCCTGAGGGGATGTGTTCTTCCCTGACAAAAGAATAATTATTCCACCAGCTTAGCACATTTTATTTTCCGTTCCTTTGCCAAAGCATCTTGGATGTGAACAGCCATTCTGTATAAGCCCAAAACCAAAGCCAAAATCTTGCCCATTCTGCTGAGGTGATTGATCAGGGACCCACTAGGAAATGAATTTGCCTTTTTAAAAAGAAAGTGATGAATTAGGTGTACTTAAGTTTGAACAGGTAACTAGAATTTTTATATGTAGAAATTGTGTTGCCTTTTAAGGCCTCAACATCCTGCTTCTGGTAAGTTTGTTAATTCCAGTTAGTATCAGACATTTTGTAGTTGCCAGTCATTAGGGGATGGTGTTATGTGGATTAAGAAGGATGTTGGACCAGTAGTTATAGCTACGCTTAGTAATACATGGAACCTGCAACCAAATGTTGCACTTGGAATGTTTGTTCATGGTTCCAGCAATGCAGCCACGCCATCTTTCAGGATACTCAATTCCATTTTTCCTCCTCCCCCATTTTCCATTTTTTGAAAAAAACACCAAGAGGCCACCGGCACTCTGTGGCCACTCACCATTCCCATTGGACCACCCACTTTTGGGATTTTCCCCTAAATATTTTTTGTACTTCTGCAAACCTTGGGTTCCCCCCCCCCTGCACATACCTCACGCTTTTGCCAAGGTGGTGCCATTTTGGCTACGTGAGGATCCACACTTGAAGAATAAGTTTGCTACTGGTAGATAGGACAAGTGGGACCGGCACCAAAAAGCTGCAGTGTGGGGTGCTCCTCTTCAGTGTTCCATCTAGCCAGTCAGGCCTTCTTTCAGGATACTCCATTTCATTGCTTCTCCACCCTGATTTTCTGTCCTTCCCCCACAATAGATGCTCAGAATTCTGTGGCTATTGTATTGAGCATGCTGATTTGAGTTTCTACCAAAGGGTGCAATCCTATGCATGCTTAGACAGAAAAAAAGTCCTACAACTCCCAGCATTCCCCAGCCAGCATGTCTGGCTGGGGAATGCTGGGAGTTGTAGGACTCTTTTCTTTGTAAACATGCATAGGATTGCACCTTTTGGTCTTTTGCTCCCAACAATATATATTTTTTTCTATACTCCAAACCTTGGTTTTCTTCTCACATTGGCTGATATATTTCTTTTCTTTCTCAGTAAGCCCATTTTATCTAGAGATGGGTGGTCCCTCGTGTCTGAGTTCTCTGGGTGCCCACCCAGCCCCTGCCCCCACTTGTGCACACCTGGACCCATGCTCAAGCTCCCCACCTCTCGCTGAGCTGCCCACATTCACCTGGGCAGCCTTGTCTAGCTCCATGATCACCATTTTTTAAAAAATGAAATGGCGATCACGAAAAAGCACATATTTGCATATATGCAAAATGGGGCTGAAATCTTCCATATACACAAGATTACAGGCATTTGCTTGCCTGTAATATTGCATATATGGGCCATTCACTGCCCCATTTTGCATATATGCTAATAAACCTAATAGGTGCATTTTCACAAATGCACGTATTTGCTTATATGCAAAATGGGGCCATGAATGGCCCATATGCGCAAGATTACAGGCAAGCAAATGCCTGTAACCTTGCCTATATGGGCTATTCATGGCCCCATTTTGCGTATATACAAATATGCACTTTTTTGTGATCGCCATCCCCCCCCCAATGGCAATCTGCCACCTCTGGGGTGAGTGTGGGTGGCTTGGTGAGCATGGGCAGGGTGCGAGTGGGGGCAGGGGCTCAGTGCGTGTGTCTCGGGGGTGCAGGTGGGGTGTGTGTGATTCCACCTGATTCCCAGGTGGAATGGGGCACCCGCACCATCCCTAGCAGTATCCAACTATGTCATTCCATGAGCACAAATCATGTTGCACTGATGGAAACCTGGTTCTGAACTATGTGCAAGAGAAGAATCCAACTAAATTTAAGTTTGCACAAGCATGGTTGTGCAAGCGGTTGCAGAACTGGTTGCACAATGGGTTGCACAAGCATAATGCCCAACTGCTTGTGTAACAACAGATTCAGCAGAGCTGCGCTAGTGCTATTTGAGTTTGTGGAATGACACCTTTGGATACTGCCCTCAGTTCACTATTAGTATAGAAGATACATCAAGTGTCCCCATCATAGATGAACTAGTATAGAACGCATTTTCTGTCAATCTTGAGTACAACAACAAGGTGGTTTAGTTTTGGTGCTGATCTTTAAAGCCCTAATGGCTTAGGAACTGGCTACCTGAGGGAATGCGGCTTGTGGGAATGTGGCGGCTTGTGGGGGTTTGGCGGGCGACGCGTAGCACAGATGAAAGTGAGTCCATCTATCCCTAGCTGGGCAACCTAGTTGGGTAAGGAGGAATAGCAGCTGGTGATAATGGTGATGAGGAGGTAGACTCACGGAGGGAGCGGCCCACTGAGGTTCGTTGCCCAAAGGACTACAAAAACCTGGAGCCGGCACTGGCTCCCAGCTGTCTGTATGCTAATTTGTCTCCATACATCTCTTACTGGGGACGAGAGACCTGCTTCTTAAAGGACATGTGCATAGAGCTACAGCAGCTTCTGCCAGCACATCTGGGGGGTATGGCCAGGTTGGGAAAGTCTGAGCTAGAATCACTAATCTGTGACAAGCAGCCCCAAACTGCTGTGTTAGGATTTCTCATGCTGTCCTAAAAGTACCATGTCCCACAGAAAAGGGAGATGTCCTTAATGTGCTGTTTTTCTTTCTGTTCCTTTAAAAAAGAAAAAAGAGGGAACAAGCTGATTCCATATCTTAGTTTATGCATCTTTTCTGCAACATCGTTTGTCTATTTCCTTGCAATGTAGAAAATGTTTTGCAACTTGGCCTAGGGACTCTGCAGCCTACCAGCAGACCACAGAATAAAACCGGAGCTGTCTGTCTGTGCAGAGTAGTGAGCTTCATGTCACGCACATGTTGGCCCTTCTCCTATAGGATGGCTCAGATATATGGGCATCATTAAAGAATGACTTGGATGTCTGTACAGTCTTCTTCATGAAATGCCACCATCACACCCTTGGAATTTGTTCCTTTGATTTAGTTCAAACACAAAAACAATAAATCAGACCCGCTGAAACATTTGTCAGGAAGACGACTGCCTGGAGATGCAATGTGCTTTTCAGACACACATCCATCACTTGAGTCTCCTGAGCTGATGCCCATCTTGCCTTATTATTGTCAGAACAGCCTTCCCAAGTGTACCCCACTGGACCAAACAGGGGTATATTTGGTTTTGGAGAAGTGCTGCTTTTATCTCATGCAGGCTGGGCCAATTCATGGCACAGAATCCTTCAGAGGAAATAGCAGCCTCGTATTTGCAAATATTTGAGGGTTGTTGTTGTTGTTGTTGTTAAGGACTTGATTTAACTCTTGTTGCTATTTCATGATGGCAGAAAGTGTGAGGAAAGGTTTTTGTTCCTTGTTAGAAGAAGGAATGGTATGTTTCAGGAATACCTGGTATTGACACCAGTCTCTCCTGAGGGAAGATGGGAATCTTTACTGAATCAGGATTATGTAAGGCAGTTAGATTTCTAGTTTATAAAACCACAAAAAGCCTCTTAGGTATTACTTGTAAATGGTTGCTGACTGCAGTATCTATCCATCTGTCGGTCTTAGATACATTTTTTTAATTTTTAAAAAATATTTATTTTTACTTTGCAAATACAACAGAAAAGAAATAACAAAAGGAGTGTCATTTTGCAGTAACATTAATGAAGATTCTGCACTCATATCTTAACCATATGCACTAATATAAGCAGTCCATATATCTGAATAGGTATCCAAATGTGATTGATGACTAAGGATGCAATTCTATGCATGTTTAGACAGAGAAAAAAGTCCTAGAATGCTCAGCATTCCCCAGCCACCCCATGCTGGCTGGAAAATGCTGGGAGCTGTAGGACTTTTCTCCCCATATAAACATGCATAGGATTGCATCCTAAGTCAAAAAGGCTTATTTTGGTCATGTGAACCGGCACACTATATTCTGCTTTCATGGTCTGATTCTGAGAGATGCTCAGCATCTCCAAATCCCTCAAATTTAACAAAACACAGGAACTCCCATCAAGTTGTTGCTCAAGTGCAACACCTATTACTATTGAAGAGCAGGCTGTTTGCTGACTGAGTGCAACTCGTTGACAATAACACTTTTTAGCTACTGAAGGAGGGAAAAAAATAACACCTTGGCTGAATAGTTTTTGTATGAACTGTTGAATCACTGAGTGATATTTCTGTAAATAGTAACAGAACAGCACTTCAGCCTAGTACAGTAAAGATGAATAACTCCTCCATGTGCGATAACGTCTGGATTCCTTCCAGCGATGGGGACCTTGGCTGAAAATAAAAAGAGGCTCCAGACCTGCCAACTGACTTGTTATGTTGACAGCTGAGCTGCTTCCTAAGGAGGCTGACCATGCTGATGGAGAAACAGAAAAAAGTGGTAAATATTTTTAGTTGTTAAGTGCCCCCAAAGATGTCTTTAGAAGATAGCAGCCAAAACTCAGAAGATGAGAGGGGGTGATTTAGTTTGGTTTTGGTGCAACTAGCATGCGGATCCCTAGACCACTAGGCACTACTCTTTCAAGGGAAGAATGTGACCTCTCTCTGCCTCCTCGACCCGGGGTTTTATTGAAGAGAGAGGAGGTAGAGAGGTTGTAAACAAATCAACATGACCTGAAGACAGAAGAACCCACAAGAATCCCCCCCCACACACACACACACTTACTGATGGTTCACAAGACTTTTAGACACACCAGGCCCTTCTCCTCTTCACAGAGGAAAGGCACTGTTACAAATGCAATTCAAATATCACAAGGTTGTGATATAAAAGGAGCTTCAGAATAAAGGTACTTTTATACCTTTTGGGTAGCCCAACCGTGTTAAATTTGTTGGCAGTTTACAAACAGTAGTTCTGGGAAGGATGAGGACCGTGTTTACCCAGTGACTGGCTACAGTTTGAAATAGGGATATGCATAAGACTTGGCCAAAGCCTGAGCTGAATTGGACCCCTGCTTCAGACCATTTCTGGTGCTTCTCAGGGTGAAGTAGGCATCCTTCTGAAGCAACCGGAACGAAGCTGGACCCTGTATAAAACTTCATGCACAATTCAGGCTTTGGGAAGGCAGACAGCGTATCCACAAAAATAGGTTTTGTATCTCTGTAAACACAGAGGATGGGGAGAGGTGGGAAGGATGGAGTGACTGGCAGGTCCACCTTCTAACCATAGGGCATGTTTTATGAGGGGATTTCCAATCACTGTGCTTTGGGGGACAGACTGAGTCATATAAAACTATTTCAGCCAGCGTCCTTTTCTCTGCTGCTAAGTAGAGAGCTAAGAAGCAAGCGCGGGGCATATCCAACTGTGTCACTCCACTAGTTGAAATGACATTGCGCTAGCAGAAACTAGGTCCCAAACTATACACAAAGGCAGAACCCAACTAAAATTCCACTTGCACAACCACTTTCAGGAGTGGGCTATGTTCTCCACCAGTGCATATTCTGCTAACTTAATGTGCAAGAGCTTGAGCAACTGAAAGATGTGGTGGAGCTCCACTAGTACTATTAGGGTTTGTAGAATGACACTGTTGGATACTGCCTCATGCTTCTGTGTTGGCTTGTGGGTTGGTTTGGCTTGTTTGCTTGCTCATAAATTCAAAATCCTTTCTTTTCCCCATCTCAATTATTAAATCAACCCTTCTCTCAGAGATTTCCCTTCAGCAAAAAAAATCTTTCATTGATAGCCTTATCTTTTCCATAGTTTTACTTTCTCAGTCTGTGTTGTTGTTTGTATAGAATTTAGGCAGTGATTCCATCCTCCATACTTCATTATTAAAAAAAGAGAGAGTCTCAAACTGGTTTTCAAACATCATGACTCTCTAGCCCCTGCAGCTATCCTTCTGAAAGTTTGCATGTGTGCTATTTTCCTACAAATTGCCCCAAAAACCATGTGTGGGGGGGGGGAGAGGGAAGGGGAAACAAATTTATCCCCCTCCTCCAAATTTGAAGACTCCCCTTTCACATAAACCACTGTACCCATCCTCCTGAAACTTTTGAGGTTTCTTACTTAGGGCGACCTCTAAGCTGTTTATTATTTTCAGAACAATGTTCTAAAAGAAACACAAAGGGATAAGCACATCCTGTTTTGGGGGGATATCTTCAAAATGTATAGGCTACTCTTGCATAGAACTCCATTGATCTATTCATCTGAAAGTTGGTGGCCTTGATTCTGTCAGAAGAGGCAACTTGGCCTGCACATTTCTGCCAAGAAATAAAGAAGTTATTGGCAGCTATAGTTTAAAAACAAACCAACTGGAAAGGCACATAGGACAAGGCCTTTTCACCACCCAGTCCAACAGGCTCCAGGTGGGGACGTATTTGCCTATTTCTGGCTTTGTCTGCAACTGCCCCCCTCCCCGACCTGTGTTGCATGAAGAGCCCTTGGTAACCAGGAAAAGAAAGGGACGGTCCTTCATAGATTCTGTTGATCTCAGGTCATCTTAACCAAAGGGAGGAGCTTTCAGCAGAAAACTAGAGGCAAGCCGAAGACCTAAATCAGACGCAAGAGTAGCAGAGAGCAGAAAAGGGGCAAAGGGGTCTGCACAAGCAGTTGGTTAGATAGAAGAAGGGCTGGAATTCAGTGGCAAAGGACATCCTTTCCATGCAGAAGGTCTCAGTGAAAGGGGCTATAGATGCATAATTGTTCCTCAGGACAAAGGCCATGAAGGCCCACCATAGTGGCTTAGCTAAGTTTAATGCTTGCTTGTATTGTATTGATAAACCAAAGACTGTTTGGGAGCCTAGAAATTAGAAAAACAATTTCAAGCCGAAAGTTGTTTGTAACCTAGATTTGCTAGTGTACACGGTGTCATGACCCAGGAGTCCAGCAGTGACATGGACTCTGAGGCCAAAGAATTAGTGGTGCCAACAGAGGGAACTCCATGTCCAAGCACCACTGCAGAGCTGCCAAAGACTCCTGGGCCAAAGTAACCAGAAACCACTGAGCTGAAACCCTTGAGCCTATCTCCAGCACCCCTTCTACAAGAGCCCCACATTCCATGGAGCTAATGCTCCTGTGCTGGTAGCACGCCAGGCATGAGCTCTTGGAGAGATGGAGGAGTGCTGGGCCACAGGCCAGAGGCTTGTCCTTTTAAGGCTTCTGTTTTGTAAGAAAGGATAGAGTCAGAGACTATAGCATAAAACGCTTGAGTTTTGTCCCAGACCTCCTTGGAGCAACATGCTCACTAGGATCTCTCCTGGGTGCTGCAGCTTCCAGCCTGCCTTGTCATTTGCCTTGTACTGAGCCCTGTGGGCTTCTGCTCAGTGCAGAATAGGACGCAAGGTCATGTTAAGAATGATACAAGAGGAACTAGATGGGAAGCGATTGTGGGTTTTGCCCTATGAGGAAAGACACAGACAGCAACAACAACCCCCCCCCCCCCGAGTAGAGATTAAGAAATCTGGGGAATTTCTTTATAATAAAAACAGTACATCACAGATGAGGTATGGCCCTAAGAATTGAGGAAGGGTCCCCAATAGAGCTAGATTCCCACAGAGGAACCAATCTGCTAGCTTAAAATATGAAGATTTCTGTATACATCAATAGGCATGGATTTTAGAATATTGGGCATAAAAACAGGGCATATAACAGAACCTCATGTGAGCTTCAGGGTCTACTTTCCAAAATTGAGGAGGCTGGTGGTTTTCACAGCCCTGGATTAGGAATTCTTGAGGGACGCAATCCTTTGCCAGCAAATATTTGTGTGTGCTATTCTTCCTTTTATCTTTGTGTTGAGGGTATATGGTGTGTGTATTAGTTTGAAATTGTTTTTCAGATTAATAAAAGCATACTGTACTACTCCTGTTCAGTTGTTTGATTGTGGTTCAGTACTTTCCAATGCCAGAGACAAGCCACACCCTAGAATCTTAAGCCAAACCATAGCAAGCAGGGTGTAGGGACCCATTGTAACTCTAAGATAGCTTCTTGATTGAGCAAGAGTTCCACTGTTGTTGTTGTTCAGTCGTTAAGTCATGTCCGACTCTTCTTGACCCCATGGACCATAGCATGCCAGGCCTTCCTGTCCTCCGCTTTCTCCTGGAGCATGCTCAAGTTCATATTCATTGCATCAGTGATGCTATCCAGCCATCTTATCCTCTGCCATCCCCTTCTCCTTTTGCCTTCAATCTTTCCCAGCATCAGGGTCTTTTCCAGGGAGTTTTCTCTTCGCATTAGGTGGCCAAAATATTTGAGCTTCAGCTTCAGTATCTGTCCTTCCAATGAGCACTCAGGGTTGATTTCCTTTAGGACTGACTGATTTGACCTCCTTGCAGTCCTTCTCAAGCACCACAGTTCGAAGGCATCAATTCTTCGATGCTCGGCCTTCCTTATAGTCCAGTTCTCACAGCCATACATTGCTACTGGGAAAACTATAGCTTTGATTATACGAACCTTTGTCAGCAAGGTGATGTCTCTGCTTCTTACTATGCTGTCTAGGTTTGCCATAGCTTTCCTCCCAAGGAGCAAGCGTCTTTTAATTTCATGGCTACAGTCACCGTCTGCAGTGATCTTGGAGCCCAAGAAAATAAAATCTGTCACTGCTTCCATTTCTTCCCTTTCTATATGCCAGGAAGTGATGGGGCCAGATGCCATGATCTTCGTTTTTTTAATGTTGAGTTTCAAACCAGCTTTTGCACTCTCCTCTTTCACCCTCAACAAGAGGCTCTTTAGCTCCTCTTCGCTTTCTGCCATTAGGGTGGTATCGTCTGCGTATCTGAGGTTGTTGATAATTCTCCCAGCAATCTTAATTCTGACCTGTGATTCAAGGTACCTTTTAAATTCTGAGGTAGCCTTCTAACTGAGTAAGAATAATTCAGTTACCTTTTAAACTGTTGAGTGGCACATTGGGCAAAGTATCCTTCCAAGTTCCCTTTAAATAAAGTGACAGAATTAATTGGGCAAGGGAGCCTTCTAGGTTCCCTTTAAATTAGACCACAGTATTAATTGGGAAATGTTCTAAGTGTCCTTTGAATTATCCTCATTTATCCAGCTTTTCCTACCTTGGAAATAATTCTGAAGCCAGGTTGAATCCCTGGCATTTCCGGGTAGCTGCTGCCAGCCAATGTAGACCAACCTTTCCCAACCTGGCACCTTCTAGATGTTTTTGACAACAACTCCCAGCATTCCTGACCATTGGCTGTTCTGGCTGGGGCTGATAAAGGCTGGTTGAAATGGTCTGGAGAGCACCAGGTAGGGAAGACTGTTGTAGGCAATACTGACCTAGTCTGACTTAGCACAAGGCTGTTTCCTAGGGAAGAACTCAGGATCTCCAGTAGCTTGCCAATGCCCACTTTTCTTGTCCATGGCTATTACCTAACTTCTGGGTGCGAATGTCCAACCCTTGTCCTTTGCCTCTAGCATCTGACAATATTTCAAAGGCTGCATTTCATACCTCTGACTTGCAGCAACTGTGGCACAAAGAATAAAAGACTGCTTTTCTATGGCCTTGTGCCATTCAAAACTTTTGGGTATCTAGCCTGGGCATTTTTATCCATTAGGTGGGTTCTTACATTTTGAAGTGGGGTTATGGTTGTTTTTTGCAGTTGACTTGTTAATTTAGAAAGAGATTTACACTGGCTCAATTGCACTGGCAGAAGTGGACTTCCCTGCCCCCCCTTTCCACCTCAGCCCCTCCAGCCCCCTGAAAATACTACACAGAGTCAGGAGATCTGGCTGAATGGGGTGAGCTGTGGTGTGTGTGGGGATCTCCCCAAACCAGGTGAAGAGACCTTCTGCAAGTGGAGTCCTTCTTCTCATGGAATGCCCCTTCCTCTTGCAGAAGGTAGATCCTGGATCCCACCCTATGTATTCAATTTTTTTTTTAAGTTTATAGTCTTAATCATTTCTTTCAAAAGAGGTGAAATTCTTACTGTTAATTCAAAATATGCAACCAGCACATTTCTTTGAATTGCCAAGAAACTTTCAGATTTCAGTAGGAGTTGGGGTGTGTGTGTGAGGGAGGGGTGTTTTTTTAAAAGATTTTTATCCCTAGATAGTCAGAAACATCTGTATGGCTTAAGGCTACTTTAGACTGTATCTGCTAAAGTCAAGATAATGCCTCTGAATTAGGTGTTTTGGGGGCTCAAGTCCCTTAGGAAATGCTTTGGGCTTCTATTCCAGAAATAATAATACAGCCCTCACAGTCTCCTGATGCAGCCCCATATCTCACAGGTCAAACTTGTCAAACTAAAGCTAGAAACCTAACAGCTCAAAATGGTTTTAAAGGATTCATCTTTCTCCAGCCCTCTTTACTCTAACCCTGCTGTATTGTCACAAAGGTTGCCAGCAGCTTCAGCTGAATTCTTTAGAACAAAGTAGCAGCAATGCATGTTCAAAGCTGCAATCTTATACAACTTACCTGGGAGTAAGCCCCACTGAATGCAATGGGGCTTACTTCTGAGTAGAAATGAATAGGAATGTACTGTAAACCACTTATTACCATAATAGGAAAGGAAAAGAAATACTACCACTGTTACTTTTAGCTATGCTTCTCCCCCCTGAAACTGGCATATATTATGAAGAGCATTGAAACTGCAGCACTACCCCCCAATTTGCCCGACCCAGTTAGGTTTTAATGTAGGAGAAGTTGGTTGCATAAGGTCTGAGTAGGATTTTTTTTGCCTCTTACCCTGAATGGTTTGGGGAGACTGTTCTTTGTGTGTGTGTGTGTGTGTATGTGTGTGTGTGTGTTTTGCCTATTCTACAATAAATTAATGCTGGGGGATGGGGGAATACACATAAATAGATTTGTTGGGTCACAATGGCAGGGTGGTACACAAAGTGAAAGATACAAATAAGATGTCTGATGAGCCCTTCGAGGCACCAAGGTGGTGCCTTGGGCCACCTCTCAGGGCTGTGGGACTTGTGGGGTGGGAATGGGAGCTTCCTTGGGGCTCACTTGGCTCATGCACCTAGAGCAGGCATAGACCATCTTTTGCGGCCTGTGGGCATGTTTGCTAATTTGAGAAACTGTCCTAGCCACAGGAAGTGTGGCTACTCACAAAAGACAAATAACTTGCCCAAAAGAATTACTACAAGGCAGAGGCGGAATCTGAGCTAGGGAGTCAGAGAAATCCACAATGGAACCAAATGGGTTCAGATTTTTATGAATCCAGCCCATGAATTTTGCAGTGGACTGGCTTTTCCCATGTAGGGTGGATTCTGCAGACTTGCGGACTGTTTTTCTAACCTTTGGGAATTTTGCGCAAATTTTGTCATAGAAAAATATGCAAACCCCCCTCACCCTGGCTGAAAATGTGTATTTCTCCCATAGGCTAAAACATAAAAATGCACATGGGGGGTGGGATTTGAGTATTTTGTGGGAATGTGGTGCATTTTTGCATGTGCAAATCTGTGCAAATTTGGAAACGAAAAAATCCAATTCCTTCGATGGGTGGACAACAGAATGAAAGGCTCCTGACAACCTGCAAAACACAGATGGAGCAGATTTTACACAATGCGTGCATCCCTACTCTGAGTCCCAAACGCCTTTGAACCCACAGTTTTCAGGCTAATAGAAAACTGTTTCACAGAAGGCAAACTCTTTTTCTCTCCCTCACCCCATCTGCTGGCAAACACAGCATATATACTCTTTCTCACCTTAGCTTATCACCCATAGACACACACTCTCCCCTAATACACACACAGGCACACACACACACTGAAAGAGCCACTTGGGTGGGCACCACAAAGGTATCTGGGGGCTGGGGCACACTGTTGCCCACAACCACCAGGTTGCCTACCCCCTGCCATATATGATATTGTTCAATCTACTTGTCCATTAGTCATTAAACCTCCTTGTATGTATTTTCTTTCTGTCCCCAAAGAAACAGCTTCTTTTTCTTTTTTTTCTGAAACCCTAGCCTGACAGTTTGCAAACCCAAATCACATCTCCTATCATTTAAAAACCATTGTTCTCACTTTAAAGCGGCAGAGGTCTGGCAGCAAATAGGCACATTGTATCACTTTGCACAATAATGGGGGGAAAGGAAGAGGAATTATCCATAATTTGTTTCTCCAGCCAGACAAGTCAAGCTAAGTTATGATGAGAATGATGTGGTGCTCTTGATCACCTCCCATTTTACAGCAGATGTGATTGTTTTTATGAAGTCTGTAACGTTTTTAACAGTGCTGTTGTGCTGATCATAGTTCTTGTCTCAGCAGAACAATATTGCCACAGTCAAGTCAATTCAGATGGCAGGAGGGGGAAAAAAACCCCAACCAAAACAATAACCCAGACGAATCACAAGTGACAAGATGAGAGAGGGAAATTTACAAAGGGTTTTCTCTTCCCCACACACCACATGAAAGAGAGCAAGGGGGGGAAAGGCCAGAAAATGTGCTTGCTGATCAGAACCTCTATGAATTATTCAGAGAGTACGTATTTGGTAAAAAAAAAAAAAAAGCGGGGGGACTGAGGAGAATTCTGAGACACTTCAAATTGATATTAGCCTGTCATTTAGGGAGATCTCTTTATTCCAAATTATGGCTAGATGAAAGATACGAAAACTCTGCTAAAAAAAAGGATGGAACAACAGAGAACTTTTCATTCAGCACCATTTCTTAAAACACATTTTTCAGGAGGTTTCTAAATGATTTTGAAAAAAGCTGGCAAGTCTCACAGCAGAAGGCAAGTTGGATGAACAAGTGTGGAACCCATTAATACTTTATATTTTCTAACAGACCTGACTTTCTAATGCTAGCAGAATAAGGGCACACCCACCCACAGAGGGGTTGTGAAGGCAAACGGTGCACATCAGAACCTTATGGTCCAGATGTGCCCATGACTTCATACCATATTGGTTTCTGCTGCTGTGACAGTAGCTGTGGGATCTGCATGGGCTGTTTCATTTCATTTACGTGACAGTTGCAGTGTTATGAGCCAGCAAAAAATGGCACCTGCTTCAGGAGGTTTAGCAATGACCTAATCCGCCTGTTGAAGGGCCGTGGTGGCTTAGTGGTTAAGACGCTGAACTGCAGACTGGAAGGTCGGCAGGTCAGCAGTTCGAGACCAGAGTGCTGCGTGACGGAGTGAGCTCCTGTCTTCAGTCCCAGCTTCTGCCAACCTAGCAGTTCAAAGCAAGAAATTGAAAGTAGATAAATAGGTACCGCCTTGGCGGGAAAGGTAACAGCGTTCCATGCACCTCGGTGTTCAGTCATGCCAGCCACATGAGCACGGAAGCGTCTTCGGACAGCGCTGGCTCTTCGTCTTAGAAACGGGAATGAGCACCGCACCCTAGAGTCGGACACGACTGGTTGGGGATACCTTTACCTTTTAATCCACCTGTTAGGCTTGCCTGGGACACAGTCACAGTGGTAAGACACTAGGCATCAGGTCATCATAAGAACCACAGACCAAGGCCTATCTAGTCCAGCATCCTGTTTCTCATAATGGCCAACCAAATGTGTTTGGGAAGTTCACAAGCAAGTCAGGAGGGCAATAGCCCTCATCCACTGTTCCCCAAAGACTGGTATTCGGAAGCTGGGTGCCTCTGATCCTGGAGGCAGGGACTAGTAGCCATTGATAACCTTGTTCTCCATGAATTTATCTAATCCCCTTTTGAAGCTATCTCAGTTGGTAGTGAACACCACATTTTGAAGAAATAAATGCCATTGTTCAGCTCTCTGTGAATTACTTCCCTTTCTCTGTCCTGAATCTCCCACCATTCAGCTTCATTGCATGACCCTAGGTTCTAATATTATCTCTTTTACTCACACCATGAATAATTTTATACACCTCTATCATGTCCCTCCTTCCTCACCTCTTTTCTAAACTAAATACCCCAAACATTATAACCTTTTCTTGTAGGAGAGTTGATCACTTTGGTTGCCTTTTTCTGCACCATTTCCATCTCTACGATAACGTTTTTGAGGTGTGGTAATTGTGTGGATTTGTATAAAGGCGTTGCAATATTGGTGGTTTTGTTTTTGATCCCTTTCCCAATGGAATTAGACTTCTTCACAGCAGCTGCACATTGGGCTGACATTTTCAATAAGCTCTCCACTGTGACCCCAAGAACCCTTTCCTTGTCAGCAGCGGTGTAGTTGTGGCAGGTCGCACCGGGCTTCATTCCTGCACTTTTATTGAAGCCGGCCTGCAGCCAGGTCGCAGTCTGCTAGGGGAGGAGGAGGAAGCAGAGGAAGGGAGTGCAGGCAGCTGGCAGCTGCCTCCCACCTACCATGCAAAGCCAGCCAGACAAAGGGGGTGAGGGGGGGAGCCTGAGAGAGCTCTGCAGCCTCCCCTCAGTGCCCCCTATCCTCCTCAGCTCTCAGCTTCTCCGCCCATCCCTGCTCCATGCCTGGCACTGCCCTCATCATCCTACAGCACCGGCCACTCATTTAGGGCTGCTACTACGGGCCATGGCAGCAGCAGGAACATGGGCGGGGGGGGGGCGCTGCCGCCACTGTTTACTTGTGGGGCATGACAGGCGGCTGGAAGAGCCCTAGAGCAGTCGCTTCTGCTGCTATTGCTTGCAGCAGCTACTCTCCCCGAAGCACCAGACATGGGACAGAAAGAATGGCCAATTCCCCCGTCCCCCATCTGGAGAGCAGTCTGGCCTGGCAAAGGGTTAATTTACCCTTTCTTGCAGCCCACCTGCTCTTGCTCTTGAGATGGAGGAGCTGCCCGCCACACCTGTGCCTGAGACTGCATGGTCGCCACCCGGTTTCGGGGAAGGATGGGAGCACGTGGGCCAGGCTAAGTTGCTTGCTGGAGACACTGATCCTGATCATCAGTCTCGTGCCCCCAGCAAGGCCAGCCAGCTGAAGAGCGAAGGCAACCCAGCACGCATGGGCTGCTGCAGTGAAAGGCATGACGCACCCTGAGCCCCAAAACATGCTGGCCAACGTCAGACTCAGATAGGGCAGCTCAGTCAGTTTGTTGGGTGGTGGTGGCAGTGGCAGCAGCCAAAAAAGGTAGCGGGGTGTGGGGTCGGAGCATGGGGAGGGCAGAGAGAAGAAAGAGGAACTCTATATGAGTGAAAAATAAATGACAAGAAATTTTAAAAATTAAGATAAAATTATAAGAAATACCTGGGAATAAACCCCATTGAAATATATATGCTTACTTCTGAGAAGACATGTACATGGATATTGGCTGCCTCGCCTGCTTCCGGACAGCCTACACAGCTCTGGGCAGGGAGCGCAGAACTTCTCCATTGAATGTCTCACCCAGCCTTTCCTAACCTTGTGCCCTCCAGATGTGTTGGACTGCAAATCCTATCATCCCCCTCCCAGCAAGCATAGCCAATATGCTGCCTGGAGCCAATGGGAGTCGTCATCCAGCAAATCTGGAGGGTGCCAGGTTGGGGAAGGCTGCAGTCTGCTGCATTTCTTCTTGGCTTTTCCTGCAGAGGGTGAGGGCCTAAAGTTCACATTACCAGCAACCCTGATGGTCTTTAAATAAAATGGTTAAGTAAAGCAGCTGTTTTCTTGTTCTCCCCCTACACACACACACACACACACACACACATCCTCCATATATTTGCTTTGCGCTTACTTGAGAGTAAGCCCCATGGCCATGAGGCTTTGTTCTATCCATATGATAGAGTTACTATTTTATCTGAGGTAGAAAAAAATACATCATCATTGTTGTACATATCTGGTGTATTATTAATTTAATTAGGGCATTCCTCACCTTAGCTGACTGGGGAATGCTGGGAGTTGCAGGACTTTTTTCTGTCTAAAGATGCATAGGATTACACCCTTAATTGATTGGATGTATAATCTACTTCATCCGAAAGGCTCAGGGCTGGTAACAATATGCTAATCAATCTACTTTATCTTTCCCTGTTGCTGTTCACCAAATGACAATTTGAATAAAAAATGTCTTCAGCTGCTTCCAGAAGATGCACAGACTTTGGTTTTTACAATATATGTGGTACTTTACAGAGAATCATAAGAAAAAAGTCGGGTCTCCGCCCCTAGAAGCTCACAATCTAAATTTAAATGTAATTTGTAATCTAAAGTTACATAGCTGTTTGAAACTTAATTTTTGATTATACAAGTTATCATCATGTTCTTTTTCCTCACACCATTTAGATATAATGTGCCTTTAGGAAGTAAGGGTGTGGAGATGTGAATGGCCTCGACCTTTGTCCTCCTCTTGAAAATATTCTCCCATTGTTTTGTACCTTTTATTTAAAAACACACATAAAGCTGATTTATGTACCCTTAACGGAGGTTCGTTTATGGTATGTGTATGTGTGTGTGTGGGGGGCTCCTTACTGCATCACCCTTAAAATTCCTGATGCTTAAACTTGTTTTTGGCTGTTCTCCAAACTATACCCCAGTACCAGCAGCCAGAGCCAGCTAGAGCACCATCCTATCCCACTCCCACAATTCCAGGGCAGGAAAGGAGAACAGGGCCACAGCAATACACCAGCTCCCTCAGTAAGTGTGTTTAGGACTGGTGCCTTTTTGTGCTTTACAGTGCAGGGGAGGGGCTGGAGAAATTCTATGGAAAAGTTTCTTTCACATCTTGATGAACATGAAAAAGATGGAGGCAGATGGGTGGTGCAAATGAGAAGCAAGACGATGTCTTGTTCAGCTATTGAATTATTAATATTCATTGTAAGAGTTGGTTTGTGCCAGTTTTTAGGTTTTATCGTACAGTCCTATGCATGTTTACTCAGAAGTAAACATGCACTGTTTTTGGATCCCAGTTGAAGGCTGTATATCTTACAAGGTTGTACAATCTTAGAAGGGGGCGTGGCTGTGAGGGTGTGTGGCTGTGACTGTCATGAAGGGACCCTGCACTTCTGAATTTGCCACTACACGACTGCTCGACAGTTATCAAAAATGGCCCCTGGACCATCTGCAGTTGCCCATCCCTGGTCTACAATTCCATCTCTTATCATCACCACTATTTGCTTCAGTTCCTCAGACTCCCTTCCTGAAAATGTCAGTTCAGAACATTATTCATTGGACTCTGTGCCTTCTGGCAGACAAACTGACACTGACCAACCACTCTTCCCTGCCTTCCGATAGAGTTTGTATCCAGACATAATCATATGATAGTAGTTCTCTCCATTCCAACAGGTTTCCATTATGTCCACAATATTTTTGTTCTCATTTAAAACCAAGCACACCAATTCCCCTTTGCTTGGATGCTTCTAGCATTAGCAAAGAAACACCTATACATGGTTTCCTGCCTCTGGCATGTGTGTTTCCCCTTGAACATTATTCAGAACTCTGCTCATTCATTAGGAATCTGGCACCCTCATAATCCAAGATACCCCAATTACTGTAAAACCTTGAAAAGATGAGGTGTGTGTGTGTGTATATATATATATACAAACATACACACACGCCAGAACTCATTACATGAGAACTACGTCACAATAGTGGCAAGCATTCCAGCAGTGAGCAAACCAAAACCACACATAAGATAGGTTGGAGGGTTGTGGGAATCATAGAACCATAGAATCATAGAATAGTAGGGTTGGAAGGGGCCTACAAGGCCATCGAGTCCAACCCCCTGCTCAATGCAGGAATCTAAGTCAAAGCATCCCTGACAGTGGCTGTCCAGCTTCATCTTGAATGCCTCCAGTGTGGGAGAGCCCACCACCTCCCTGGGTAGTTGGTTCCATTGTCATATTGCTCTAACAGTCAGGAGGTTTTTCCTGACGTTCAGCTGGAATCTGGCTTCCTGTAACTTGAGCCCATTATTCCGTGTCCTGCATTCTGGGATGATCGAGAAGAGACCCTTCATATACTTTAACAAAAAACAAGAGGAGCAGAAATGTCAACAGCCAGCTAAAAACAACAACAAAACCCCCACACACATGAAATGGAAGTCCTAAAAGAATAAGGTCTTTACCTGGGACCAGGAAGACATCAGACTTGGCACCAGGTGAGCCTCCCTGGAGAAAGCATTCCAGGGTAGGGGTGCCACAACTGAGAAGGCCTTATCTCAGATCACTACCCAGGTCATCTCTGAAGGCAGAGGGACCTGAGGAAGGGCTCCTGAAGCAGATCTTTGTAGCTGGGGCAGGTTCATGTGACACAAGTGTTCCTAAAGGTACCCTGATCCCAAGCTATGTCTGTATAAATAAGCTATTCAGAACAATACTGCCCCATAGAAATGCATATAACAATCACCATCATGTTATTATATTTGGTGTGTTTATAGTAACTGTATATGGAATAAGAAACCCAAATTGAACTCTTCCCTTTGTCCTTGGTAGCTGTCAGGATGGAAAATAAAGATATAGTGGAGCTCCTTAAAATAAATGGAAGATAACCAGTGCCTTGGCCAGCATTTTCTTTCTTCACAAAAATAGGTTTGGATGTCCATCACTATCTGTACAACTGTTAAGTGAAAAATGACCACTGCATAACTACAGTGCTGATTTCTAAGTGCACCTGCCTTTTTGGTGTTTTTCAAAACAAAGTTCTAAGTCACTTTACTTGGCATTTTAATTTATATTTTTGATAACTTGCTAAATTACAGTGGCATGTGGAATTATGAAGGCTTTTAAAGAAGCAATGTGTCACTGATTTCAGGTGCTCCCAGCAAATCCACAGAAGGCCTAATCCTGATATTCTCTCATGCAGTTTTGGGTTATGTTCCTGCTGTTGCATGTCTTTCCTTGTTCCTCAAAAAAGGAAAAAGACAGGATCCCCAATCAGATTTCAACAAAAACACATAAGGTGCATGAGTGCTTTGGCAGCATTATCTCTTTTGTGGTGACTGGCTTTCAGAGCACAGGTTAGTTCTGGGGAAAGAGTGAGTTGGAGAAAATCAGATTTCTACATTCAATAAGATATTGAAATTTTCTCCAGATGAATTAATCAGCTCACTATGTATACTATGCTCAGCTATTTGGGCTTATTGAATTGACCAGTACACCACTGAAAATTTATAAGATTTAGGAAGTGGAATTTCTTCTTATGATATCAGTTTTCATAGTTAGGTATATATACAGTTAAGAAGTGTGGTCTATATAGTCCTAGTCAAAATGGTAATACACCAGGGTTCAGCTGACTGATATGTCTGATATGATGGATATCCATTGGAACTATTGACTTCCTCTGTAATTTGGCATGTACAATTGATTGTCAAGAGTCCCTTATTTGTTTATATACATGTTTTTAAACTATTATAAACCCACTTCTTTTTATACAATGTATGTTGATTAATTGCAGTTCTGTAAGGTTCCTTGTACCGTCCTTGTCTCTCACCAAAGGATGATCTTTTAAAAAATGTTTTCAATTTGTATTTCAGGTTTTCAGTTTGTACACCACTGAGAAAACCAAGGCAGTTTCTGTCCCAAAACCAGGCCTAAAGCTGGATTGCAGTGGATCTAGAAAATCAACTTCATCCATGAGTGCCTGGAGTTGATTAACAACTATGCACTCAGTCACCTTTCCCTAGAAGGGGATGGTAGCAACTGACCTATAGTTGTCCTCCACTTCTGGATCCAGGTTAGGTTTCATCAGGAGGCCTGATTGCTGCCTCTTTTAAGGAGGCTGGTACCACCCCGTCTCTCAAAGAGGAATTTACAATCTCCCAAACCCAAATGGCTATCCCTTCCTTATTAGATGTAACAAGCCAAGATGGGCAAGGGTCCAGCATATGAATAGTTGTTGTTGTTTAGTTTATGGTTGTAATCACAGGTCATAACACAGTAAATCAAAAAGATAATATAGCACATATACATCATACATAAAAGCAACAACAATTAATTACTAAAATGCAAATACAGCCATAAGATCCTGAATGTCTGACTGTGGCTACGACTATAATGGAATCAATCCTAGTACTAAAACTAATCCTAAACTACAGTTTAGCAAAGTGCCTGATGGGATTAATAGGTACAGTTCTCTTTCTAATTTTAAGAGTCAGCAAAGTAAAAATGGCCACTTGGTAGCTAACGTAGGGAAGTGCATCCGCCAGCAGAGAGTAAACATATTCCGCTTCAGAGCCTGTAAATTTGGCTATAGTCTGGCCCAGCATTTTACCTCTGGCTACTTCATAAAACGGGCAGTGTAAGACATAATATTTAATGTCCTTCACTTGCCCCTGACCACAGGGCCAGAGATGCTGCTCCACAAGGACTTTGCGAAATCTGCCCTCAAGATATGCTGAGGGCATAGTTTGAAAGTGCGGGCTTGTAAATGCCTTCCTTAGTGGTGCATCTGTAAGGCTGAATAAATACTGTGAGGTGAATTTTTCTTTTTTCTTAAAGTGAGGGTACAACAGGGAGAACTCTGAAAGATGAATCCAACCAGCATCTCAACTGGCATGCTGCTCAGGGAGCCAGTCACATTGTGTGTGTGTTTCCCAAGACCTAATGTCCTCTAACAAGGGCAAGGAGTACATTGGCAGAATATGAGACGATGTATTTGACCACTGGTTCTCCTCCCGGTAGTACAAATAGCAGGATTTAACTAAATAGTCTTCCAGAAGACTGTCAAGTTTCTTAAAATATTTTAGCAACATCAGATGGATTATTATAGAAATTATAAGTATGAGTAGTCAGTCAAAATTGCCCAAGCACCTTGTCTGCATCCTCAACAACAGAAAGTCATCCAATGCAGCTGGGTCAGATGATGTACCGAATACCTCCATCAATGGAACTGCGCTAATAGAAGAGTCCAAGTTATGCCAGATATGAGCAATTTTATCTTAAGTTTCTTGTGACTTTTTCATAGTGAGCTGTCGAGGATGTGGCCACTTCTCTCTCAGGGTCAGATTGTAATAACTCTTCACCACCTGAAACAGCTTCGCTGGGTGACACTGGGCTTTTCTACATGAGGCATTTATCATGCACTCATCATTCCCTACTCATGGTTGTTTACGGGTTCTTTAGACAGCATCGTGATCCTTTAGTTTCGTTTCTGTGTCTAAAAGAGCACTTTGGGCAAGTTTTTTTTAGAGCAAAGAAAATGCAGTATTTAATTGTGAAACTGAAATAACCTGCCTTTTTTCATTTGTGTATTTGCACTATGTGCCTGATCTTGTCTGATCTCGGAAGCTAAGCCCTGGTTAGTACTTGGATGGGAGACTGCCTGGGAATCAGGCTTCCTGCAATGAGCAGGGGGTTGGATTTGATGGTCTTGTAGGCCCCTTCCAACCCTATGATTCTTTCATTCCGTACCACAGTGCTGTCTAGAGGTTATATAGCAGAAAAGCAGGAAAGGAAACATTCTTTGTGTAGTGCTCAGATCTCAATTCTGTGATGAAACTGAAAGTAGATAACAGTGGATTAACAGCCAATTAACAGCCTTGTGTTGAAAAGCTCATTGTGGAGGTGAAATGGAGGTGGAAAAGAGCATCTTTGTCACCCTCACTGCCATACAGTAGGCTCAATAATGAGCTCTAACCAGTATTTGGTCGGATTCAGCACAAACATTTTCCACTTGTGTTTCAGCCAATGTCCTGCTTGCTTCATTGCCCTCAGCTGAAAGATGTACCAAGAAGCTAATTTGGCTCTGTTAAAGGGGAGAGGGTGCTTGCTCTGGCTTTTGGCAGTGCAACATTAAAAAAATATCATTGAAACTCATTTATCTTCATCTCTGTCCAAAGGGTACTGTGATTGTATGCTAATAGTGTTTTTTCTTATCATTACCGTGGAATCCTATACATGTATACTCAGAAAGAAGTAGATATGTATAGGATTACTCCCAGATAAGTGGCCATAGGATTGTAGCTTTAGATTATTTGCAGATGTTGTATGTCTAATGTGTGTATTAATATAAACATGTTAATTTTAAAATGTAGCACTGATAAGACTATGGTATCTACTTAATCAACCCCCCGCCCCCCCGGCTCGGAGAGTTGAGATAAAGTAATATGTTGGCTTTTGAATACAACTCTTGACTTAAATCTGATGGTTTTCCAGTGGTGATCAGAAGTCTATGGATAGTGCAAAAGGCCACATATAAACCCAAGCAAAGCCAAGAAATGAGAAGCATTTATCTGTACCTTGCCCTTAAAAGAAGGAGAAAAAGGCCCTCTGTCTGTTATGGGGAAATATTAGAAATCTGGTTTCTGATGCTGGATGAATCATTTGCTTGCTGAGTAACTATAGGCAGCTGGTTGTAGCTTCTTGCTCTTCTCTCAGTTCATCTGGAAAATTGGATGAAAAGCAAGATTTCACTAAATACCAGATGCTGCATCTGAATTACATTTTCCTAGATAAGTTAAATTTTAAGGAAAATGCTATTCTATGAAAAGAAAAAAAGATGGTTATATTTATATAACAGACCCACCACATAAGAAGAGTGAATTTGAGGGCAGCAGACGTCATTTATGTTCTTAATCAGTCAACATTATGGATACTGCTGTGGCAATCTCCTTGTTGCCCTTGAACTCTGTATTCATTACTTGTGGAGTTCTATATTCAGTAAGATGTTTAAAACATTTTTTCATGTCACTTTCTCCCCCCCCCCGCATCCCCCCACTTCAAATCAATGTTTATGAAATGTTTTCAGGTTCTTGAATGGAAACATGCCTCATTTGTGCAAATGGTATTATTTTCTTTCTGGTTTTGATTAACATTAACCATAGGGGGAAAGCAGGATAGTAAAGATCTTGCTAATTTCCTTTTATTGAAATGAATACCCATAAATTTGGAAATCTTAATAAAATGCAAAGAAGTAAAAAATTAATATATTTCTTCTTTTTTCTTTTTCATGGGAGGGATGTTATAATCACCATGAGTTTTCAGTATATTTGCATGCGCTGAACCTTGTTGTGAATGGTTGTGAATGCAATGCTGCATTTCGTGATTTTTTTTTCAGGACACATATTATAATTTGGAGGTGTCCCGAACCATTCATAAGACTTGTTCACCATATGGCAATCTATAGAAAAGTCATGTTGACTCTAATGCAGCAGAACTAGTTGTGTGAATTAAGATTACACCAATGCACCAAATTCACTGGTCAACATCACTCCTAACTGAAATTGCATCCACACATTTTCTTTGATCTACTGGCATGAATTACCACTTTGTAGAACATAACATAGACTCAAAAGGTGTTTCATGAGAGTACAGTGCTTAGAATGAAGTAGCAATCTATGGAATAGCGATAAGGAAAGATTGAAATCATTCATCAAGTGGACTAAAGAAAGGACACAGAACCAGAAATGGTATAAATGGGCAGCGAGATGCAGTTGAAATAATCTTGCACATGCTTACTGGGATTTTGCTGGTGTGAGACCTTATCACTGTCAGCCACTTCCAGTCTTGCAAATAACTGTGTGACAAGTAATTTGATTCTAGTTTGTCTTCTTGCCCTCAAGACTCACCCTAGTGCAAATCTCAAATAACTTGAGAATCGTATATAAAATGTGTGAGCTCTTGAAAGCAATCTGTAGGTTCTCATAGAGCCCAAAGGTCTAAAAAAGGGGCATCTATATGTTAGTGTGCATCTGTACATGTGTATATGTATCTACAAGATCAACATATCCACACATGGAACACACATGCACATACACCTTCAGGCTCTAGGCCTCCAGGTTGGGGCTCTGACTAGCAGGCACTCAATGAAAAGGGATGTAGCTCAGTGGTAGAGCACATGGTTTGCAAGAATAAGATCCCCAGTTCAATCCCCAGCATCTCCAGGTAGGACTTGGAAAGAATCCTGCCTGAAATTCTGGAGAGCAGCTGCTAGTCTGTGTCAAAAATGCACAGCTAGATGGACCAACAGTCTGAACTCAATATGAAGCAGCTTCCTATGTTCCTAATGCTGGGATGGCTATGATCCTGTTTCCTCCCTTCTCCACACATGCACTGTACATGTGAAGAAGGCCTGAAGGGGACTTGTGTAATGAGGTATATTGATTTAGAATGGCTTCTGGTCCCATTTAGGTTTATAGCTGAGTCCAATGCATTTGGGGTGGGGGCTGGGGGAAGCGAGTTCTGCTGAGTTCAAGGAGATCCAGTCCAAAATGAGGACCAAGGTACACAGTACCTTGAAGGCATAGCTAGCAACTGTGTCTTTATTTCTTACTCTAAAGCAGGGGTGGGCAACTCACAGCCTATGGGCCAGATGTGGCTCCCTCTGCCCCCTATTGCATGCATCCCCTGCTGTCCCCTGCTGTCCCCTGCTGTCCCCTGGTACCCCCCCAAATGATCTCTTTCTCTCTCTCCCCCCCCATCCATCTATCCTATCTATCTTAAAATGGCATACATAACAGCTATGGAGCACCCAAGCAGCCAAATATAACTTGTTTGCAAACCAAATGTGACCTTTTGGGTGCTCTATAGGCACTACAGAGTGCCCAAAAGGTTAAATTTAGCTAGCAAACAAGCTACGTTTTCTTTCTGTAACACTATGGAGCTCTTTTGGTGTCCTGTGGACCAGCCAGCCAGCCCACACTGGCGTTTGGGCGGCAGGGCGGGGGGAAGAGTGTAAATGGCCCCAGAGCTCTGGAAGCTGCCCACTTCTGCGCTACAGTAAGCTACGGGACCTGATCTACGTCGGGACCCCAGCATGAGAAGTAAGGGCACTTCATCTGTTTGCTCCCTAAGAGCAAATCGTGAAGGACTGCCAGGGCTCACCATCTCCATCTGGCCTCCTGCCAGACTGGAATTGGCTGAAGCAGGGTGGCCATTGAAGGGGATGGCCCCAATGATAACACAGAAAACCATCACCTTTCTGTGGTCTGTGCTGATAGCTCTGATGAACTTCAGCCGGGAGCGGGTGGAGACGGGGGTGGGCGTGGGCGTGGGTGGCCAGCTGGAAAAGGAGTAAAAGTCTGGAGGGAAGGGAGTAGAGGAAGTGGAAAAGCTGAAGGAAAGTGCCAAAAAGGAGGGGGAAAGGCCAGAAGAAGTCAGGAACAATGGGTGGAGTCAAGTAGGAAGAGAAGGAATAGAAGAGATGCCAGAGGGGAAGGCTGGGTGGCTCTTGGGCAACTGTACAGGCAGGGCTGGACAACCCACCTGTGCCACCGAATGAGCAGCTACTGAGACAGCGGATCCTGTATCCTGTTGGAGAGAATCAGAGCCAAGGAGCCTGTGCCAGCTGAGGGTGGACATGGAGGCAAGTGGGAAGAGAGGTCCTGCTAGATGAAAAGGATCAAGGGGAGCTCCAGAAGAAGGAGCTCATTGCCTATAGGCTGGCCAGAGAGACCAAGCACGAGGGGCAGGAACTGGGTAATGCTGATGTCAGAGACTGAAAGGGCTCTGTGCCTTGAAATAAATTACAAAGGGGACAAGACAGATCCTTATAATAGCCAAGCCAATGCTGTAACTAGACTGGATTTAAATTAAGAAAAACAACAACCCTCATTCTGGGCATTTCTATTTTATGGAACACATGGAACAAGGCGGGTTTGATGTGCCTCTCCCTAAAGACCTGCGCACACAAATGGATCCCTTTTTGGCAATGTCAATTACAGGTGCACTGGGCCCAATTTGGACTGAGGTCACAGTGGGGGGTGGGAGGGAGACAAACAATTAAAGCTCTCCTACCTCCACCTAGCGTTTTGATCCAGATCAGGGACCCTGTGCTTACTTTAGAGTAAGCAACTCTACATCTTTAAAGTACATGTAGCTTGGGTATGAGTGTGCATAGGATTGAGGGATGGATGAACAGGTCAATTTTGGATTATCTCAGTTTCTCATTTTTTCCCCATTTTATATTTGGTTCATCCAGAACATTGAGAATTGTTCTAATCTTTTGTTCATCCTGAAGTTTGAGATTTTTTAAAAAAAATGATTGCATGAACATTTGTACGCTATTCATATGCAATTCTCCTAATACATGCATTATTGTACACAATTGTGACTGATATACTCATTTTTTTGCAAATAATTTCCCTAATATAATGCATTTTAATACTATTTTCATGAATGTGAGCAGTTTTGTGAGCACTTTCTACCTATTTTTGTACACAATTTTTGATCAGAGTGTTCCATTGCAACATTTACACAACTTAACGACCAAACAACAACAACAACAACAAATTTTTGAAGGATAACTGAGTTTCAGTTTGCATGTTGGTCCAAAAGTGCAAAATCAGTAAGTTCTCATTAAAACGTCAACTGAAATTTCTCCCCCATCCCTAAAAGGATTTCAGGCAGAAATCAAGCTAAGCAAAAAATGCAGTCATCTGGTTCCACATTCAAGCACAATTTCACTGAAAACCAAGGGATTCCTCTCAGCCTTCCGATGAGCTGAGGCTGGCAGCCAAAGCTAACTCAGGCAATGAACATTAAATAAAAAATGAAATGTGGCATAATCAGCTTTCCATGACATGAAATGATCTTTCCTAAAGGAAGGGGAGGGAGGGAGAAATAACCTTCCCCCCCTCTTTTCTTTCTGCTTCAGCTGAAGTCCCTGAAGCATTTGTGTCTTTGGAAAGGTAAGTTCATTGCCCTCTGAAGCACAACAGATGATGATCCAATTGTTTTATTTCAAATAGTTTATGGCAGGAGTCAGTAACCTTTTCATAGAAGGAATTCAGTTTTCCTTTCCCTCAGCAAGAGGTCCAAAATGAGAGAATGGGACCTTCACTGCAGGATATAAGAAGGTTTTGATTTTTAGGCTTATTTCTAGTAAAGCATGGACTTACGTGCGGAGTTTATGGGATAAATGAAGATCCCCAGTGTTTCATGTTCTTGTTATTTTACTGCCATTAAAGTACATGGAGTTCTACAGAGTCTTAGAAAGAGAAATGTAAGACCCCTGCTCTCAAGGGGCTTACAATCTACATATTGCCAAAGGTTATCAATTTGTGTATGGAAAAAATCTCTCAGCCTGTCTGTAGGCAGACTGGCACCCTCAAGTTGTTTGAGGACTATACTTCTCAGAATCCCTGACCACTGGCCATGCTGGCTGGGGTTTATGGGTGCTTTAGTTCAAGACATCCAAAGGGCACCAGATTGACAGTCAAGATGCTTTCAGTACTATTTGAGAGACAGGACCTTCATCTTTTTCTGTCTGCAATACTGTTCTCAATTGGTATGCATTACAGCTTATGCTGACCCATTTTATAGAACCCCACATCTCTGTGCCTCATATGTACTACCCTTCTCTGTACATTCACACAAAGGCAGTCATTCAGGCACAGGGGTGGTAATGAGGGAAACACCAAAATGAATACAAAAGTATGCATTTTAGGATAAAATGTGTTACGAAATCCACACTTTAACAAAAGTATGTTTAGAAATGCATCATTTGTGAGAAAATACATTCAAAAATGTGATAAAATATAATTGTTTGTGCAAATTTGTAAAAAAAAACCCAAACCCAGCAGTTTAATGCAGAAACATAACAGACTTATGAATGAACACATGTGAGACGGACATGGACCTGAAATAGACGGATCCATCTTTCCCTAGTAGCCAACAGTAAAGAAATATGGAGTCTCTGAAGTAAGGATTGAAGCTCGAAGATGATATCAAGAGTTGTGCCAATCAGGGCAGAAACTTAAGAGGTCATACATCATCACTGCTTATTATTGGTTGAATGTTATAACTGTACCATTTCAGAACATGGGTTCTGATGATGCTTTGTGATGTGGCTTTGTTATAATTATTATACAAATTTCTATACCGTGGGGTATTATTTCATATACCCCATAGCCGAAGCTCTCTAGGCAGTTTACAAAGGTTAAAAACATTAAAAATACAATATGCAAAATTTAAAAACATAAAAAACATACAAACAGAAAGCATACACAGAGTCAACATATATCTAAAATAACTTTGAGCAATCAGCCAAACCATAAAACAAATCCAGGATCAATTAAAACTCACCACATGCTGCCAAATGCCTGGAAAAACAGAAAAGTCTTGACCTGACACCAAAAAGGTAATGGTGTTGGCGCCAAGTGAGCCTCATGAGGGAGATCATTCCATAATTGGGGAGCCACCACCGAGAAGGCCCTCTCCCTTGTTGCTGTCTTCCAAGCCTCCCTCAGAGGCACCCAGAGGGTTGCAGGGTTCTGCTATGAATCAGATCTTGAGCAGGGGCCAGGCTGGGTCAGGTTTCTCAGGAAGCAAGACAGAAAGAGATCAGCACTATGGAAAGTTCCAAGCAGTACAAAAGCTGGAAGCTAGATGAGGTTTCAGTATGTTGCTTCCGCGAGGATCAGAGTAAGACAGAGATTTAAATAGAAGTGTTGCTGGATTTAGGCTGGCTGGCCCCGTCTCCATACTAACTGAGGATTTGTTTCTTAAAGGAACCTGGCCAATTTTAGGAATCTCAGGCTGCAACAATGTGGGAGTGGCTTTGGCATGCTAGTTTCTTCATGGCTTGAGCCCTCAAAGAATGAGGATAGTAATGCCATATTACATATCATGTTGATATTACATATTGATATTACATATCATATTGGCCTCTGGTGTCTTTCTGGAGAACTGGGTCCCAGGGAGGTGGAAGCTTTATGATGTCTTTCCATAGCTGCCTTCTCCCTGAACCATTAACTCTGGAGCTTCTTCTGAGGACAAGTGGTCGGAATCCTCTGAGGACAAGGGTTCGGGGTGCTGGTCCATGACAATAATCTGCTAAGCGCTCTGCACAGTCATAGTGATGAAGGAGAAAAGATATCTTAGTAAAGCTGTTCTTAAAGCTGGCATATCACACTGTACACTTCACCATAGATTGCAGGTGGAGAATTAGATGTCTGAATGCCTCTCCCCCAGGAAATCGAATCTCAAAACCTCCCAGCGCATAGAAAAACCAGCATCTTAGGCCCTAAGGTGCACATGGACAGGCTTAGAGCTGGCAAAATGGGTAAGATAGAGAACACTCTTCATTGCCTTTCCATGTGAGACGTATGTGAATGCTGCATGTGTATCTTTATGTGTCAATGGGGTCAATGGAGTGTGAGTGTGTGTAAGAGAGAGAGAATGGTGTGTGTGTCTATGTGTGCATGCAGAAAGGCACACAGGGAACAGCCTGCCAGCAATGAAGTAGCCCCGCTCACTGCAGGCTGTGGCTATCCCCAGTGGAGGATGGCAGCTCTGATGTCAGTGGAGCAGTGAATCTGCTCTGGGTTTCAGTCAGAACCAGTCACAATTCTGAAGGAGCTATCCGAGATGCCCCCCTGACATCGGAGCTGCTGTCCTCCACTAGCCCCACCTTCTGCTGGCATGCACCCCCTGATATGCCTGCCCAGAACCAGCGCAGGCCAGAAAAATTCCCATCCCTGACTTAGGGGAAGACCAGGCTAGAACTCTCTTTGAGGGACTCACTTTCCATTGGCAGGAAGATTTTGATGTGAAGAGAGCATTTAGTCATGCAATTCTCCAGTTCAAGTCTGAAATGATACAGCTGAAAGGCTGCATTGGATGACATTTCTAATGGGACAGTTCGTCTCTAAATAGAGAAGTAATATATCAGAACAGGGGATATCGTCACAACGCCAACGTCAGTGTGTTTAGCATGGTGGTTCATTCTGTCCTGGCACAATTCACTCTTCCCTCTTTCCTTTGCAAAGATAAATTAGAAGAGCATATTGGAAATGTACAAGACAAACCATCTTTTATTCAAACAGAAGTCCACAGATGGCTTTTTAAAAGACGAGGGCAAACACTTGCCATATAAGCAATCAAACATCCGCCATTGTCAACGTGGCCATTTGGCAGCTTGCTCCACAAGAACGCCCACCTCCCTCTCAGCCCATCTGTCATTTTATTGCTCCTATTGTGTCATGGTGGAATCCCTGATTTGATGGCAAAATGAAGTGGTGACAGTATCTGTAACACTCACTAAATCCAGCACATTAGCACAGGGCCCAGAAGAACAGCACTTCTTCTCAACTGACATCACAAAGAGCATCCTTAAAGGTATCCATGAACACCTAAGCTGCAAAGCTTCTAATAGCTGTTTATAAGGTGGTTACTACTAACTCCGAAAGCTATGCTTCTTCATCTTTTGGAACCTAATGACCCTGGATTCCTGCAGAAAGGCCTTCCTAAGTCATGTAGAGTGTGTAATTGGAAGTCTCCACAGCAACAAACTGTGCTGGGTTGATAAAATTTGGGATACTATGATTATGTATAAACCTACTCAGTAAATGCAGCAAGCAAGGAATCCTAATATTAAGAAAGATATTATGGCACCATGATTTCCAGTTAATTTCTTGTGTTGGAGCCCTTCAAACTTTTGATCAAATTCTAACCATGTACAGTTGCCTATATTTTTTCTGACCAACACACATACGCTGCACGTAAGTGAGTTATGCTCCCCTCAGCCTTTTGAAGCATAAAATCATGATGGAAGTTGCCAGGTCAGCGGTGTGGGAAGTGTGTGGAATAGAAAGTGCAAAGAAGAGAAAGTGACACTAAGGGATAGGTCACATGGAGAAAATGGAAGAAAGGGATAGTCACATGAAAGAATAGCAGCAATAATGGTGTTTAGTTATAATGGAGAATATTAATTCTGATGAAGTTTTCTATTGACACTTCTTAACCAAAGGGTTCCTTCTCATGCTACCTTGACTGCATAGGATCTGCTGTAGTGTGGCTCCTTTCCATGCCATGGAGGTGATGTTAGAAGCTCCAGCATATGAAGCATGAAGAGTCTACAATGTGGCTCCTTCCCAGAGTTGCCTCATTCCCTAGGGAAAGGAAGGAGTCTTGTGATTCCCATCACATGTCCCAGAGCTTCTGACTTTATCTTCGTTGTGCATGATGGACAGGGACAACATCAAGGGTAGGCATGGTCAGTCATCCTGCAAAGGGCTCACACTCTGGAAGGGGTCCACTGACAAGAGTGCCCTAGACTTGCCCCTTGTCTACACCATTCTTCACCTGACCCTCGCTATGGCCGAAACAATGGTGGTGATGAGAAGGAGGAACAGTAGATGCCACTGCCTACTTGCTCCCTGGCTCTCTGTCTGTCAAGCAAGCAAGTGGAAGCAATAATGAGAAAGAGGAGGAGGAGCAAGAACAGTTGGTGACAATGATGGTGAGAAGGTAGACTCACTGAGGGAAGGGAGCCATTGAGAATGCCTTGACCAAGGGCCCTAAAAAGCCTGGAGCTGGCACTGAGGAAGGATCTATGTTCCAGCAGTTTCCATGCCATGAAAGTAACATCAGAAGGAGTCCCTAGGTTAATGTAATGATCTATGCAAAATCTTGGCTATTTGGGTTGGTAGTCCTGGTAATGGCGGTAGCAGGAGATGACTAGGAGTAGGATTGTGTCATTTTATTGCACTTTTTATGAAGGAGCTAGGGAATGACTGTTGTATCCTCTTTTAGTGTTATTTCTTGGAAGCTTTGATGGATTTCTGCTTGCTTTTTGTTTCAATGGCTCTGATGCCATAGTAAAGCTAAAGGTTGCTAAGTTGTTGAACATTGCTATTAACATCAGACCCCTAATGAAGGCTAACTAATCTGTACACCCCCTCTGAACATGACTGTTTCTGGGTTTGTTGGTTTGTTTTTATATGGCCAGTTGACTAATAAATAATGATGGTGATGGTGATGAAGATGAAGATAATAACACTATAAAAAGGGTTGCAATCCTATTCACACTTACCTGGAAGTAAGTCCATTGAGTACACACGTATAGAATGACATTGTTAAGTTGCTTTTGCTATTACTTGGCCTTTTACCCTTTCTTTCTGTATTCTGTTTTAAATCATGTTATGTGAGTGACCTTCAAAATCAAAACCTATCTGACAAGTTTTCCACTGTTTTTCTTTTCTTTTCAGTCAAAGTCATAAACTTCTCTCGACACCCATGAACTTTGGTCAAGGTTTGTCAAGTGTTACTGAACCCAGGACACATTTGGGGGGTAATCACAATGAGGTTCACACAACTCTACCAAAGAACATCGGGATGGTAATTGACCTCCTGTTTTTCAACTAGACTTGAGCTAATTGAAAAACCTATAAAGCAATGACTTGGAGATGAAAAGCTCTGGTGATTCTCATAAAAAAACAAACCCCTAAACCCCTTCAGTTTGGTTTTACAGTATAAATAAGAAGGCAGCTTCAGTATGTAGAATGATCGAAGAACACCGCATCCCCCAATTTCCTGTATTTCATTATTAGCATTCGAGTGATGGGAGAACTTACCCTGCGTGAATTCATTATTTACTCAGAAAGTAACGGATTTGTCCATGTGAGCCTGGACAAGAGACCTCCTTTAATACGAAATCTTGTTCTGTGCATACAAGTTTTGTGTATGCATACTGCAGGCAAAAGGAGGGGGGGAATAAAAAGACGAGAGAAAAGTAGTTGGTGTAAAACATCGGGCCACATTTATTGACAAATGGTTCAATCTGTGAAGGGAAACTTAAGTGGGCGCTTCACTACACCAGACTAATCTGGCCTTGTATTGGGCGAGTTATTCGATACCTGTGGAGTGGCATCCTTGATTGCCACCCCTCAGAACTGCCCAAATGTTTGGGACAGGAGGCCTTCCCCTGTCACCCCCCCCCATCGGGCTGCAAAACTCCGAGTGGGTAAGGAGAGTCGGCCTCAAAGGTGATCCATATCTTCCAACTTGGGCTGCATAACCCTGACCTGGAAGCCTCAGGCCTTACCAATCACCCAAAACAGTGCCTCCAAATGCTCACCAGTGCTATACCCCACCAAAAGTGCCCACGCATAACCGCCTCTTTAGCAACGTGACTGTCAGGGTGGAAACTGAGCTGATAGAGCCCCAGAGCAGTTCTGATTCTGAGGAGGAACAGCAATCCATGGGAAAGGAGCTCGCTCATCTCTCACAAGCACAGCAGCTGGCAGAAATTCCTCCTGCCAGCATTCCTGGGATAGACAGTGACTCTGGCAGTGAGAGAGCGCTGGAGGGGGGCTTGCTGGATGCTCGGTGAAGACGCAGGGAGCGACGACAGATGGAGGGTGCGGAAAGGAGGCGTAGCGCTCGTTTGGCACACAAACAACGGTCGCGTCCCGAGGACCCAAGGGAAAGAGGGAGGATCTCTCCCTAGCCCTTAAGTTCAGGGTCTTCCCGTGATTCTCCTTCAAACGGGGAACAACTGCCTTACCTGGACCTTAGGCTACTCTGCTATCTTTCCCCAGTGTTGTTCCTTTCTTTGTCACTAGTGATTAGTATTCTGAAAGAGTCATAAAGTAATAAAGGAATAAAGTCTCGGAAATAATTCCTCGTTGTCTGTGTCCTGATTTGGCTATTGGTGGGGACTGCAAGAGGCAGCTAGGGCACTCCTGACAGTGACCAAATCAACCTGAGTGATTAAGTGGGACCAAAACAACCTACATTAACTCCCATACCCCACTTACAGTGTGAAGTAGGCAAAAAGACATATAGCCAAGGCCAATCAGACTATGAGCCAAGAATTCCTACTGGGCCCCCAAAAGGACGACCAGTAAAACCCACACTGCATACAGGGTGGGAGGGAGGGAGCCACGAAGCGAAAGGAGGGAGGAGCCCCGCAGCCCAATGTGGCCAGTAAGCACCTCCCCTCCCGGCTGATGCCACCTAAGAATGCCAATGGCATTCTCCTCATCCTCGCTTCCCACTCCCACCTGCAAAATCCCTCCCACAGCCAGGCAAGCTGGATGCAGGGGAGGATACATATCAAAGTACATCTTCGGAGCTGCAGTTTGGAATTGCAAAGTTGGGCATGATATCATGTGTCACTATGTTATGTGCCCCCTTTCTGACTGGGTGTTTTCATATGGCCTGCCTGCATGGTGATGTGATGTTTACGCATCATCCCCAATCACCAGCATGAAGATGGACCTGCAGAGCCCTCCTCCTCAGACCCACAAGAGTGGTGGCAGCAATTATTAGGGAAGCAGCTAAAGAAACTGTTTCCTGTACATTTTGGGAGGGGTCTAGGTGGTGATGGTTAAAATTTAGCAGGGTGTGTGTGTGTGTGGAATCTGCGTACTACTTAGGGATGGCGGAGAATTTCTCCACAAATCTTTGGGAGGCCGAATGCCTACGCATTCGGCCCCCTGAAATTGGTGGGGAAATTCTCCGCCGGCCCCCTGCCCCCCCGGGATGGGACTTACCGTGGCCGAATGTCCCTCTCGGCGGTGGGTCCCGGAGGCGTTTCGGCGGCGTTTCGGAGGGGGCGGGGGCGGCGACCGGTCTCCCAACCAGCTGCCACCACCGCCATTGCAAAAAAAAAAAGTAAAGTAAAAAAAACCCACACACCCGTGATAGGCTACGTAACAATTTATGTAGCCTATCACGGCTAGATTCCCAAAGTCAGCCGTGATAGGCTACGTAAATCGTCACATAGCCTATCACGGGTGACTTTGGGAAAAAAAAAAGCGCATACACAAATGGCGGCGGCCCACGGGCACCGCCATTTGCGTTCCTTATTTTGGCACGTCTAGTCTACGTAAACATTTACGTAGACTACGGCAAAAATAAGGGAACGCTATTTGCGTTGCCCTTATTTTCGCTGTAGTCTACGTAAATCTTTACGTAGACTAGACGTGTCAAAATAAGGAACGCAAATGGCGGTCCCCATGGGAGCCGCCATTTGCGTACGCGCTTTTTTTTTTTTTCAAAGTCACCCGTGATAGGCTACATGACGATTTACATAGCCTATCACGGCTGACTTTGGAAATCTAGCCGTGATAGGCTACGTAAATCTTTACGTAGCCTATCACGGGTGTGTGTGTGTTTTACTTTTTTTTTTCGTGGCCGGGTAGACGGGGAGCTTCTACCCGGCCTGAATTTCAGCAGCGAGGGATGGGGCGCCTCCCCCCCTTGCCTGAACTTTGGGGGGGGGAACCGAAGCGCCTCCCCCCCACCGCGAAGCAAGCTTCAAGAACAGGTAAGGGACTTTCATCCATCCCTAGTACTACTGTACTGCACTTGCTTTGAAGCTTACAATCAATGCTGAAATTAATAGCAAATTTGTAATACACTGATCCAGGTTTGCTACAAAGGCAAGGATTACGAATGGGTGAGTTCCAACCAACAAGTTGACTAATTATGAAATTTAGTGGCATCGCTAGCTTCTTCTTACTTCTATAAGCTACGATATGGAGCAGAGAGTACCATTTATGAAAGCTTCTATGTCCCATGTATTTATTGTAGGGATGGACGAAAGTCCCTTACCTGATCCCGATGCTTGCTTCGCGGTGGGGGGGAGGCGCCCCGTCCCTCCCCACCAAAATTCTGGCTGGGGGGGAGGCGCCCCGTCCCTCCCCGCCAAAATTCTGGCCGGGGGGGAGGTGCCCCGTCCCTCCCCGTCGAAATTCTGGCCGGGGGGGAGGCGCCCCGTCCCTCCGGCTGAGAACCTCGTCTCCGGCCATTTGCGTCCCTGCAGTCAGCCGTGATAGGCTACGTAAATCTTTACGTAGCCTATCACGGCTGACTTTGAAAAAAAAAAGCGCGTACGCAAATGGCGGCGCCCATGAGCGCCGACA
The DNA here is from genome assembly GCF_057233095.1 of Heloderma suspectum. Lineage (NCBI taxonomy): Eukaryota > Metazoa > Chordata > Lepidosauria > Squamata > Helodermatidae > Heloderma > Heloderma suspectum. The sequence continues at coordinate 173,479,989 of NC_139462.1, read as the reverse complement.
TTTTCATTCCTTATTTTGGCACATGTAGTCTACGTAAACATTTACGTAGACTACGGCGAAAATAAGGGCAACGCTATTTGCGTTGCCCTTATTTTCGCCGTAGTCTACGTAAATGTTTACGTAGACTACACATGCCAAAATAAGGAATGCAAATGGCAGCGCCCATGGGCGCCGCTATTTGCGTATGCGCTTTTTTTTTTTCAAAGTCAGCCGTGATAAACTATGTAAAGATTTACGTAGCCTATCACAGTGTTTTTTTAAAATCTAGCTGTGATAGGCTACGTAAATCTTTACGTAGCCTATCACGTTTGTTTGTTGTTGTTTTTTACTTGGAAATGGTGGTGGCGGCAGCTGGTCGGAAGACCGGCTGCCGCCGCCGAACCACTGCCAGAGCCGCCGCCGCCGCCAGGGACATTCGAGCAAGGTAAGTCCTGTCCTGAGGGGGGGGGGCAGACCGTTTCTCCACCAATTTCGGGGGGCCAAATGCGCTGGCATTCGGCCTCCCCGAGATTCGTGGAGAAATTCTCTGACATCCCTAATTTATGGTAACATTTTATTGTGGCTAATATTCAACATCTTCTTATCCTCATACCTTTCAAATACTGTATAATATGTAACTACATATATTTAGCACCCATGTCAATTCTTCACATTTTGTTTGTTTCCTGTTAACAATTGGTGTTCTGTAGGAACAAAGAAGGGTACTTTTGCAAGCTGCATTCTAAAGACTCTTGGGTTTGGAGTCTTACAAGAATACTGTCTACCAGATGTTGGGCTAGATTGCATTAATTAAAGATGTGGTGTTGTTTTGTTCAGATTTTTTTTGGGCGGAGAAGCCAATCACAAGTGTCCTATTAGCTATAATATATTATAGATTGTTAATTTACTGTTGTTGTCTCCAATCATTTTAAGTTTACATAAGCCAGGAACTACAAAGATCTAAAGAACCATGAACAGAAGCAGAAAATATAACAATGTTGATCTGTGGATCCTTGCACAAGCTGGAGGAATTTAGAAGATTTCTTTTAATGCAGCATCACAGTGTATTACAGGTTGTGTTACAGTATGAGAAAACGGTGAATAAGGAAGATAGAGGCTGTAATGCACAAGCTCTAGTAAGCCATCAAAAGGTCTTGAAAAAGAGCTTGTGCAAAGACCTGCTCAAGGGTATTCGCAAATGGAAGAACTTCTCTGAATTGGGATCACTTTTCTCAAGCAATGTTTTTCTGCTAGGTTGGAAATAGCCCTTCCATGAATGGAAGAACCTTTCTGCTCATGGAAGGGCACCTTTTGGATCCAAGCAGTGTGTTTCATTCCTATACCCTCACCCACAATTCTGAGTTAACTATCCATCAAACATCACCTGCATTAAAACCTGGCATCAGTATTGTTTATACCAGGGGTGTGGAACCTCAGGCCCAGGGGCCAAATTTGGCCCTCCTGGGGTCCCAATCCAGCCCTCTGGGGTTCCCCAGATGACCACATCCTTTCCCATGGCCTCATCTGCTTCCCCCCAACCACTGATTGTTTGGCAGTTTTCCAGCTTTTGTGTAGTTTCCCCCCATTCTTAAAGGTTGAAATATCTCTTCTAAGGCTTGTTTCTGGTAATACAAATTTTAAGCTACCATATGCTGGTTTTTTTTGTATTTTTGGCACCACAGCCTTTGCCTTTGGTCTCACTCTGTGGTCCCCAAGAGCTTCTCTGAAATTGAATTTGGCCCTCAGGTTGAAAGAGGTTGCTCACCCCTGGTTTACATTGGAAAGTATCCCAATGTGAAACAGATATGAGGACAGACCCTCTCATTAATACATGTAATACATTCTTTCCAACAAGAAGAAAAGGTGGAAGACAACAGAAGAAGCCAATGTGGCTTCACAAAAAGCTTAGGAATTACCTGAAAACAAAAAAGGACACAACATATATAGGATGTGGAAAGAAGGCCAAGTAACAAAGGAAGAGTACAGGCAGGTAGCACAGAACTGCAGGGATGGTATCAGGAAGGCTAAAGCTGAAAACGAGCTGAGGTTAGTGTAGGGATGTCGGAGAATTTCTCCACGAATCTCTGGGAGGCCGAATGCCAACGAATTCGGCCCCCCGAAATTGGTGGAGAAATGGTCCGCCACCCCCCCGCCACCCCCTTGGGATGGGACTTACCTTACGCGAATGTCCCTGGTAGTGGCGGCTCCTGGCGGCGGTGCGGCAGCGGCCAGTCTTCCGACTGGCTGCCGCCGCCACCATTTCCAAGTAAAAAAACCCCACCAACAACAAATGTGATAGGCTACGTAAAGATTTACGTAGCCTATCATGGCTAGATTTTCAAAAAACACCGTGATAGGCTACATAAATGTTTACGTAGCCTATCACGGCTGACTTGGGGGGGGGGGAAAGTGCGTATGCAAATGGCGGCACCCATGGGTGCCGCCATTTGTGTTCCTTATTTGGGCACGTGTACTCTACGTAAACATTTATGTAGACTACGGTGAAAGTAAGGGCAACGCTATTTGCGTTGCCCTTATTTTCGCCGTAGTCTACGTAAATGTCTACGTAGACTACATGTGCCCAAATAAGGAATGCAAATGCAGCTTGAGATCGCAAATGCAGCTTGAGATTGCAGCTTGAGATGGATAGGCATATGGTCAAGGAACACCTAATTACTTGGAATGAGTTCAAATCTCCAGGGCCAGATGAACTGCATCCTAGAGTAATAAAGGAACTGGCAGAAGAACTCTCAGAACTGCTGTCTATTCTCTTTGAGAAATCATGGAGGACAGGGGAAGTGCCAGATGACTGGAGGAGGGCTAACATTGTCCCTATCTTCAAAAAGGGTAAAAAGGAGGAACCTGGGAACTACAGACCAGTCAGTCTGACATCAATCCCTGGGAAAATTCTGGAGCAGATGATAAAGCAATCCATCTAGAAGCACCTTGAAAACAATGCAGTGATTACTCGAAGCCAACATGGATTTGTCAAAAACAAGTCCTGCCAGATGAATCTGATCTCATTTTTTGATCAAGTAACCTCCCTTGTAGACTGTGGGAATGCTGTAGACATCATATACCTCGACTTCAGCAAAGCTTTTGACAAAGTGCCCCATGATCTCCTGATGAGCAAACTAGCTCAAAGTGGGCTAGATGAAACAACGATCCGGTGGATCCACAGTTGGCTACAGAATCGGACTCAAAGAGTGCTTATCAATGGGACCTTCTCAAACTGGGGAGAAGTAATGAGTGGGGTACCGCAGGGCTCAGTCCTGGGCCCAGTGCTCTTCAACATTTTTATGAATGACTTGGAGGAGAAGGTGCAGAGAATGCTGATCAAATTTGCAAATGACACAAAATTGGGCGGGATAGCGAATACTTTGGAAGACAGAAACAAAATTCAAAGTGATCTGGATAGACTGGAGCGCTGGGCAGAAAACAACAGAATGACATTTAATAGGGATAAATGCCAAGTTCTGCACCTAGGAAAAAGAAACCAAATGCACAGTTACAAGATGGGGGATATGTGGCTCAACAACACTACAAGCGAGAAGGATCTTGGAATTGTTGTCGATCACAAGCTGAATATGAGCCAACAATGTGATGTGGCTGCAAAAAAGGCAAAAGCTATTCTGGGCTGCATTAATAGAAGCATAGCTTCCAAATCCCGGGAAGTACTAGTTCCCCTCTACTCAGCACTGGTTAGGCCTCATCTGGAGTACTGTGTCCAGTTCTGGGCACCACACTTTAAGAAGGATGCAGACAAACTGGAGAGGGTTCAGAGGAGGGCAACAGAGATGATCAGGGGACTGAAAACAAAGCCCTATGAAAGAACTGAGCATGTTTAGCCTTGAGAAGAGAAGACTGAGGGGAGACATGATAGCACTCTTCAAGTACTTGAAAGGTTGTCACAGAGAGGAAGGCCAGGATCTCTTCTCGATCATCCCAGAGTGCAGGACATGGAATGATGGGCTCAAGTTACAGGAAGCCAGATTCCGGCTGAACATCAGGAAAAACTTCCTAACTGTTAGAGCAATATGACAATGGAACCAATTCCCTAGGGAGGTGGTGGGCTCTCCCACACTGGAGGCATTCAAGACGAGGTTGGACAGCCATCTGTCAGGGATGCTCTGACTTGGATTCCTGCATTGAGCAGGGGGTTGGACTCGATGGCCTTGTAGGCCCCTTCCAGCCCTACTATTCCATGATTCTATGATTCTATGTCTTATCTCTTAACTCTCTAGAACCTTGAAGGTAGCCCTTAGGTCTAAACAAAAGTTCAAGGTTAGAACACACTAGACAAGTTATTAATATGAAATTAGTGATCACGTAAAGAAGCCCAGGGTATCAAACCAGAGTATACGTTCCTGAAAGTTGTAGGGCTTCACAAGGGAATTCCTTTTATTAAATGAGTTTCAACTTCTGAAGTCTCCTGCCACTAATATCTCTAAAGAATGGATGCTTAATTCTTGTGTAATTTTGAGACTAATCTGTTGGAGGATTTTTAAAAAACATTTATTTATTTATTTATTTCTATACTGCCCAATACCCAAAGCTCTCTGGGCGATTCACAAAATATTGAAACCAAAGAGCACACAACCAAACAATACAAAATATATAAAACATTAAAACCACAGTAAACAATATAACCAGAATAAAACCTAGCAGCAGTGCAGGGATTTATACAGATTTAAAAAAGCAAAGCTAAAAGTCTAAAGAGCTAAAATGCTAAAATGCCTGGGAAAATAAAACTTCACCTGGCGCCAGAAAGAATACAATGTAGGTGCCAGGCAAATGTAGGTGCCTAGAGGTCCCTCACTAGGGAGGTCATTCCACAGCCGGGGTGCTGCAGCACACAGAAAAGCCCCTCCTCCTAGTAGCCACCTGCCTCACTTCCTTTGGCAGGGGTTCATGGAGAAGGGCCGCTGACGATGATCTTAAGGTCCGGGCAGGCACCCGGAGGAGGTGATCCTTCAGGTAACCTGGCCCCAAGCCGTCAAGGGCTTTGAATATTAACACCAGCACTTTGAATCGGGCCCGGAAATGGACTGGCAGCCAGTGCAGCTGGAAAAGTACTGGCGTAATATGAGCTCACAGGCCAGTCCCTGTTAACAATCTTGCTGCCCTATTTTGGACCAGCTAAACTTTCAGGACTGTTTTCAAAGGCAGGCCCACATATAACGCATTGCAGTAATCCAGACGAGAAGATATTAGAGCATGGATAGCTAGGCTATCTCTGTCCAGATAAGGGTGTAGTTGGTATACCAGCCTAAGCTGATAAAAAGTGCTCCGCACCACTGTGTTCACCTGTGCCTCAAGTGACAGTTCTGGATCCAAGAGCACCCCCAAACTACGAACCTGATCCTTTAGGGGGAGTGCATCCCCCTCCAGAACAGGTTAATATCACCTAGCCGGGCAGACGAACCACCCACTAACAGTACCTCTGTCTTATCTGGATTGAGTTTCAGTTTATTGGCCCTCATCCAGTCCATTACCATGCCCAGGCACTGGTTCAGAACAGCCACTGCCTCACCTGGGTTTGATGAGAAAGAGAGGTAGAGCTGGGTGTCATCTGCATATTGATGGCACCTCAGCCCACACCTCCGGATAACCTCCTCCAGCGGTTTCATGTAGATGTTAAACAGCACGGGGGATAAAATAGAGCCCTGTGGAACCTCATGGCATAATTGCCATGGCACAGAGCAATAATCCCCCAGCACCACCTTCTGGAGTCAGCCATCCAAGTAGGAGCGGAACCACTGCAGTGCAGCGCCTCCAACTCCCAACCCAAACAACCTATCCAGAAGGATACCATGGTCGATGGTATTGAAAGCTGTTGAGAGGTCCAGGAGAATCAACAGGGTTGCACTCCCCCTGTCCCTCTCCTGGCAGAGGTCATCCCACAGGGCGACCAAGGCAGTTTCCATTCCAAAACCAGGCCTGAAGCCCGATTGAAATGGATCTAAATAATCCGTTTCATTCAACAGTGCCTGGACTTGTCCTGCAACCACCCGCTCAAGCGCCTTGCCCAAGAAGGGGATGTTGGCCTCTGGCCTATGTTGTTAACATCCTCCGGGTCAAGGTTAGGCTTTTTCAGGAGTGGCCTGATTACCGCCTCTTTTAAAGAGGCCGGCACCACTCCCTCTCTCAAGGAGGAATTTACTACCCCCTGGACCCAGCCGGACATTCCCTTCTTATTTGATTTAATAAGCCATGAAGGGCAAGGGTCAAGCACACAAGTGGTCAATCAGACTTGGCCAAGCACCTTGTCCGCATCCTCAGGCCTCAATAACTGAAACTCATCCAATAGAACTGGACCAGACGGTGCTCTGAATAGGGGTGGACGAAAGTCACTTACCTGTCCTCGAAGCTTTTCGCGGTGGGGGGGAGGCGCTTCGCTGCTCCCCCCGCGAAGTTCAGGCCGGTGGGGGAGGCTTCCCGCCTCGCCCGGCCGAAATTCAGGTCGGGGGGGGGAGGCTTCCCGCCTCACCCGGCCGAAATTCAGGCCGGGGAGGAGGCGCCTCGCCTCGCCCGGCCGCGAACTCAAAAGTTTTTTTCTTTTTAAAAAAACGCCCCCGTGATAGGCTACGTGACGATTAACGTAGCCTATCACGGCTAGATTTGCAAAGTCAGCCGTGATAGGCTACGTAAATCGTCACGTAGCCTATTACGGGTGACTTAAAAAAAAAAAAAAGCGCGTACGGATAATGGCGGCCCCCATAGGGAGCCACCATTCGCGTTCCTTATTTGGTCGCTGTAGTCTACGTAACGTAGACTACAGCGACCAAATAAGGAACGGGAATGGCGGCTCCCTATGGGGGCCGCCATTATCCGTACGCACTTTTTTTTTTTTTTTAAAGTCACCCGTGATAGGCTACGTGACGATTTACGTAGCCTATCACGGCTGACTTTGCAAATCTAGCCGTGATAGGCTACGTTAATCGTCACGTAGCCTATCACGGGGGCGTTTTTTTTTTTTCTTTGATTGGAATGGCGGCGGCGGCCGGTCGAAAGACCAGCTGTCGCTCCTGCCCCGCACGAAGACCCGCCGAACTGCTGGCCGGACCCGCCGCCGGGAGGGACATTCGCCAAAGGTAAGTCCCGTCCCGGGGGGGGGTGCGGGGGGGTGCAGAGAATTTCTCCCCGAAACTTGTTCGGGGGGCCGAACACGTTGGCGCTCGGCCCCCCGAAGTTTCAGGGAGAAATTCTCCGCCATCCCTAGCTCTGAACGCCTCTACCAATGGAAATGCATTAATGGTGGTGTCCAATTCATGACGAATCTGAGCGACTTTATCCTCAAAGTGCCGTGCAAACTCGTCACAGCATGCAACCGAGGGTTCCACAGTCTCTCTCCCTGGCCCAGAATGTAACAAGCTGCGAATCACTCAGAAAAGCTCCGCTGGATGACACTGAGAAGATGCAATGCTGGTGGAAAAGAACTGTCTCTTTGCCCCCCTCACCGCCACAGAGTAGGCTCGATAGTGAGTTCTTACCTGTGTTCGGTCAGACGCAGCACGAGTTTTCCATCCACCTGCATTCTCGCCATCTCCCCTCTTGCTTTGTTGCCCTCAGCTCACGTGTATACCAGGAACTGGCTGGGCTCTGCTCAGATGGAAAGAGCACTTGGGCACGATCTTGTCAACTGCCCGAATCATCTCTGCATTCCACAGAGCAATCTGGACTTCAACAGGAGCACCAGCCATACCAGCAGGAAAATCCCCCAGAGTCCTCTGGAATCCATCAGAATCCATTAGCCTCTGGGGCTAATAGACCATTTTAATAGGTCCCCCACCCTTGCAGAGGGGGAAGGCTGCCAAGAGTCTACACCTCAACAGGAAGTGATCAGACCATGAGAAAGGGACAGAAGTTAATTTGTTTTTCAGATCACCATCCTCCTGCCCAGTTGAGAAAACCAGATCAAGCATGTGTCCTTTTACATGCATTGGGCCGATGACATTTTGGGACAGCCCCATGGTTGTCATGGGACCATGAAGTCCTGAGCCACCCCAGATACAGCGGCCTTGCCATGGAAGTTGAGATTCCCCAGGACCATCATCCTAGGGGTCCTGAAGACCAAGTCCAAGACCACCTCCATCAGCTCAGGCAGGGAGTCTGATGGGCAGCGGGGTGGGCAGTATACCAACAGAATCCCTAATCTGTCCTGGGTACTTAGTACAAGGTACAAGCACTCAAGATCTGCACTTGAATGAGCAGGAAGCCTGGAGGGAGGGATTGAATTCCTATAGACCACGGCAACCCCCCCCCCCAACCCTTGAGTCGGTGTTGGTGCTGCACTGAGTACCCAGGAGGGGACAGCTGGGAGAGAGTAACCCCTATTCAGACTGTTTCAAAAAGGAATAAATATTTTGCACCACAACACTCACATATCTGCAGGCAAGTTAAATTAAGCAAATTGATATAACATATTTAATTGCTTACTTGCGGAATTTTCACAATCAAAATATTTCTTATTCAAAATCCAAAATATTAATTCTTTTGGCAAGGAGTAGCACCAGAGAAGAAGTATGTGTAAGTGAGGTAGGGTAGCTTTGACTATTGGATAAACAGCATTGGAGATCATGCAAAGTGAAGAACTATTTAGAAGTAATCAAGCAGAGCACAAAAGCATCACCTTCTGAACACCAGATCCTTCTACACAAATTGTTTGCTTCCTAATGGGTCTCAAAAATAGGAGGGACTAGAAACTTGCATCTTTAAAAATGAAATAGCTTAAAAGTTTGGGTACATGGTCTGGGTACATGACATGCTAGACCAATATTTCATAGAAATATAATGGATTTTTGGTATGATTCAAAGGAGGAGAAGTCACCTTAACTATACCTAGGTATTAAAATTATGGGCTCTTCCCTGAAAATATGATAGAAATGTTTGTTATTTTTACACCTACAGTTTACCAACACTTCCCATTCTCAGTACTATGGCTATTGTAGGAAGGCTTCTGAAATTGGCCCCTGTTCTGTTGCTGTCTTTTTTCTCATGCCAAATGTCCCCAAGCAGCTTTAATCAGATTTAAAAACACTAATATGATGATGTATCATATCTACCAATGCACATTGCATTGTGGTTTTTCTCTTATTGAATCATCCACAAATCAGCATCATTACTCAGCCTAGTCAATTGCATCACACTATGTCTTGGGTGGATAACCTTCCTTTAGAGGTGGTAGGCAAATTGGTTTTGGATGTCAAATAGAAACTTAAATGTCTCCCAGGTCAGGGCTCATCCGTCTCACTTTTCAGCCTCTCCACAGAGAGAAGTGATTCCTTTTTAAAGGAAAGTGAGCTTAGGATTCCCTTGTTAAGGCTCAGCACTCTGGGACTAGAAAAGTTCAGAGAAGCAGTCTTCCAGCACTGATCAGTTCTGTGGTATCTTTAGTCTACCTTTTCCTACTGGGAATAATCCCACTTGTTTTTATCCTGCATATATTAAATCAACTGATGATTTCCAGCGCGTTGAAGAGAATCTCTCTTATGGTTGGTTGGTTGACTCTTTGAGGACCCACTGCAGCGAGCTGCTATATATTTTTCTTTTAGGATTATCATCTTCCAGAATGTGATTTTCTGTCTATCAGCAGCGGTTAACAAGTGAAAGTTTTATTATTATTTCTTTGTTTATTAAGATTTGTATGGCCTGTCTGATCCCAAAGTCTCTAGTTACAAAAAATACTAGGGATGTGCCTTGGATTCGGCTGAACCCTGAGCTGCATTGGGCTGCTTCGGACGATTCTGGTGATTCCCAAGGCAAAGTAGGCTTCCCTCCAAAACAACTAGAACTGAAGCAGAAATCAGCTTCAAGATACCCCAGGCTGGCCTAACCCAGGATGGGTTTCTAATAGGTTTCAAAACACAGTAAAGATGCAATCCTATGCATGTTTAGACCAAGAAAAGGCCTACAACTCCCAGCATTCCCCAGCCAGCATGGCTGGCTGGGGAATGCTGGGAGTTGTAGGCCTTTTCTCGGTCTAAACATGCATAGGATTATGCTCCAAGCTAGTAAATATTGTGCCTCATGCTGGCTCCAGGAGTTGGAAGGCCCTTGTGGATGACGCCATCAGTGCCTGACCCCTCAATGTGTTTACCTTCTGACCAGCTCTCTTGCCAGCTGCCCCTCCTCCTCCTCTTCCTCACTGCTATAGGGCACAGTCCTTGGCATGTTTAGACAGAAAAGAAGTCTCACAACTCCCAGCATATCTCAGACAGCATTGCTGGCTGCAGCATGCTGGGAGGTGCAGGAATTTGTTCTGCCAAAACACAAATAGGATTGTGCCCATGACCTGCTTGCTTGCCAGGAAAAGAGCCGATGAGCAAATAGACAGTGGCATCTACTGCTCCTCCTTCATGCCACTACTGATGCCAAGGCTCAAGAGAGAGGAGGGTGTATAAGCAGGCTGCAGTGCTGAAGGGGAGGAGCAGGTCCAGGAGACTCTTGCCAGTAGCCCCCCTGCTGGGGGGTGGGCCTTCAGCAAGCGCCCGACCATGCCGGCTCTTGACACCCGCGCTGGTTGCGCCAAGGCAAATCCACACTGAAGCTCTTAACAGCATATACGCCTTAGCAACAGGGACCAAAGTAGATGTTTAATGCTTAACCAGACAAATTCATCTCTTCCCAGGTTGCACTGAGCCACTGCTAATTAAACAATGCTATATCTCTTTATCTGCAGACATTTAAAAGTCCTAGGGAAAAACTCTGCCCAAGTTTTTTTTTTAAAGAGATAAGACATTTTCATTAGCTTCCACTTGGAAATGACACTGACACTTTAACACTTCAATGCATTTAAAATATGTGACTCTGATTATATGGCGTTGGGGGGGGTTGCTTGCCAGTAAAATTAAATCAGTTCTGTTTTGTTGATAAGAAGAAAGCTTTTACTGAGCATGCAGTAAGCAAAGGAGAATAGCAGGAATGTAGATAATGTCTCAGAAAACTCGAGTGTCCATAAGACTAGGTTCAGGGTTAAGTTTATCATCTACTAGAAGAACTATCAGGTGAATAAGCAGGGTGCAATTGTGGAGCTAGGTGATTTTAGACCCTGGACTTGATGGGATTATTTGGTATTGCTGCATCCTGTTAAAAAGGCAGTTAGCAGAGAAAAACAAAAGGCAGAACAGAATGAGCGTTTACCATTCCCACCTGCTCACAGAAGGAGACCACACTTTTCTTTAGTGAAGAAAGGATAAAATGGTTTACTCACAATATTCTTGCATAAAAATGCAGGTACACTCTATAGTTTCAAACAGGGTTTGTTCAGTCCATTTCTTTGTTTGGTCTTGTTCCTACCAGCATTACAGAAAACGTGTGCTCCCAGCAATGGAGAAGGTTAGGGAGGGAGGGAGCATAGGAAGCCACACTGTAGGCTATAAAGATCTTAAGGCTAGCTATGCCCCAAATTCCTACGCATTAACTAGCTAGCTGTAACACTGTCTCCTTCCTGTAACTTGCAGACAAGGTTGCAATATTCCCAACAAGACTTAATGGTCTTATGTATTGCTTTGCCAAAAATTTCTCCCACTTTTTTTTTCTCATTCAATTTGATAGAAATTGCTTTCGATAAGAAATTCAAGGGTGAAGAAATTTCAGAGAAATTCTCATGGCTTGGATCTGGGTTTCTCGTGCTTGCCTGACTTAGGAGGTGGCCGAGGAGTGAGTGCAAATGTCCTGTTCTTCACTGTACAATCATCTCTCTGGCAGCCTCCTCAGCTTCCTACCCTTCCATTAAAGCCCAGTGTAAGACACCATGAGGTAATTCCTCTCATAGGGCTTTTTCAGATCAGGATGTGCAGGCAGCCTGGGAGGCTAGCTGTGACTAGGTAAGCTCAAAAACAGCACAAAAATCAATGATATCCTCAATGAGGCAGAACAATGAAAGCCTCTTTCATGGGGAGAGAAAAAATCAGGAAATTGGAGGACAGATTTTGGAGGACTAACTCTACCTTATCCCTGGAGTGAGACACAACAAACCTCTTTCAACCTCAGGGGCAAATTCTATTTAGGATAAGCTCTCAGGGTACTATTCCTGTAGTGGGTAGGCCCAAAAGGGTGTGGAACTAAAAATACAAAAAATGCCAGCATATCTTAACTGTTATATATTTCTGGGAGATACACAGTAGTAGCTTACAGTAGTAGTGGCTTCATATAGAACTTATTGTTTACAAAATGCTTTATACTTTTTATTGTGGTTGTTTTTACAACATCCCTGTGAGGCAGGCCATCCTGCTCAAGGTGACTTCATAAAAAAGGGGTTTTCCGGATGCACATCCTAGTCCCCAATCCACAGAAGTCACTAGGATTATCGCCTGCCACAGTATATGTCAATCAGTTGTTCACATAGGCTTCTCTCTCATGTGCATGCAAATGAAATAAACTAAGCTATTATATACTGATAATATAACTATATGTACAGTACTGTGCAAAAGTCTTAGGCCACCACCAGCTTTGTTGTTTTAGCAAAGTTTTAATGACCATCCATGATTATTTTTTGGTCTCTGTATTAAGATACAAAGAAAATACAGGAAATATGTACAGGCAAAAGTCAGTATTTAGTGTGACTTCCCTTGGCTCTAAGCACATCTTGAACTCTTTTGGGGAGACTGTCCTGAAGTTTTCTGAAGTAGTCTTCTGGTATATTATACCAGGCTTCTTTCAGCACTTCCCAGAGTTCTTCTTTAGATGTAGGTTGTCTTTTATTTCTTTCTCTGTCCAGGTGATCCCATACTGCCTTTATAATATTCAGGTCTGGACTCTGTGGAGGCCAGTCCATGACTATCGGTGTTTTATCAGCTGTTTTTCTCACTAAATATGATTTCACTGCATTAGCAGTGTGCCTGGGATTGTTATCATGCTGAAAAATGAAACCATTCCCAATCGGGCGCTTTCCAGAAGGAATGGCATGATGAATTAAAACCTGTCTGTACTTTTCAGCATTCATGATCCCATCAATACGGACAAGATCACCAACACCACTGGCAGAAATGCAGCCCCAAACCAGGACAGACCCTCCACCATGTTTCACTGAAGGCCGCAAGCACTCATTCTTCCATCTCTCCCCAACTCTTCTTCTCACATATTGTTGACGACTGAACCCCAACATTTCAAACTTGGATTCATCACTCCATAATACTCTTTTCCACTGATCCTCATTCCAGTCTTTGTGAGCTTTAGCATATCATAGCCTTTTCACCCTGTTCCCTTTCCACAAAAGTGGTTTCTTGGCTGCTACCCTTCCATGAAGACCATTCCTGGCCAATCATCTGCTGTTACTCTAGTGTAAGGGAAGGTCACACTAAATACTTGCCACTTTAGCCTATGGAAGCTGTTTTTTTCTGATTTTTTTTTCTATTGGTGAATACTGCATACAAATTTCCTGTATTTTCCGGCTGTATTCTAATGAAGAGACTGAGAAATAATTATATATGGTCATTATACCATTGCTAAAACAACAAATCTAATGGTGGCCTAAGACTTTTGCACAGTACTGTGTGTGTGTGTGTGTGTGTGTATGTATATCTATATATATCTATATCTATATATATCTATATCTATATATATATCCCCACAGAAAAACGCATCAGAATTTTTTAAAAAGACATGCATTGGATGAGGCAAAAATGAAATATGATGTGCAATAGAATACAGGAAAAGAGGATAAAGCAGAGACAGATTTTATTACTACTCCCATTGTGAATGATCACATATTTTGTTGAACATACAAGATGTTGCACTCTCAACTGCAATTCCGGGTAATTCTTGGCTAGCATATGCATGGTGCTGATGAATTCACTAAACTGCTTTCTTGCCCCTGGTCTTTCTTTAAGCTTTATTTCTCCAAACTGTGCAACCAAGAGGTGCACCATAGGTTTTCTTTCTCTTTTCCCTTTTCTCATTTGAACCTCCCCTATTTTTAGTTGTTTCCTATGCAAAACCAGTTCTCAACAATCCCAAAGTGAAAGAACAGTGAGTGAGGGTGAAAGAGTAAGGGCACAATCCTATGGCTGCTAGTCAGCGGCTAGACAGCCATAGGATAAGTCAGTTCCTGGGAACCAACCTTGGACCCTATGCTCCGAGGTCGGTTTCCCGAGAACCGACATGCCCCTCCTGTGCTGTCTCGTAGGCAGCATGGATCAGCCCCGTGCTCCGCACTCGGAAGAGCAACGCAGGGCGGAAAAAACGGGGCATTCCCAGGGCCAGCCGGGCCAGGGCGGGAATGTTGGAAATGCCGGCACGACACATCCTATGTGTCATCTGGCCACTGCTTCCTGTGCTCCAAGGTCCTGTGGCAAGACAGCCAAAATCGGCTGTCTAGCTGTGAACGCAGAGCAGGGGGAGTGAGGAGGAGATCTGCTCCTCATCACGCCTCCCACCCTGCACTGGATAGGTGGTTGCCCCCAGGGTCGGAGGCGACCGTTGATCCACATAGGATTTCTCCCTAAATATCAACGAGCAAAGGACTGGATGTGCCTGATCTCATCTGATCTCGGAAGCTAAGCAGGGTCAGCCCTGGTTAGTACTTGGATGGGAGACCGCCTGGGAATCAGTCTTCCTGCATTGAGCAGGGGGTTGGACTCAATGGTCTTGTAGGCCCCTTCCAACCCTATGATTCTATGAATTAGCCTCCAATCAGTGGGGGACCAATTTATCGCAAATACTTTAGTAACTTCAATAGGATATAATCCTAGTTGGTACAATGCCTTCTTCTGAGAGACTGAGAACACTGTGAAAACTTCTCCAGTTCATGGTGACTTGGTGCCAAATTGCCTTGTTACAGCTCTTCTTACAGGCACATAAATCCTTGTGTCATAGCCTAAATCAAATAGAATAAAGGAAAAGAGGATAAAGCAGAGAAAGAGATTTTATTACTACTCCCACTGTGAATGACCACATATCTTGTTGAGCATACATATCAGGGGGAGCAATGTGCTGCATTCTCAATTGCAATTCTGGGTATTTCTCAGCTGGCATATGCATGGCATTGACCTCATGAATTACTAAACCGCTTCCTTGCATTCACATTTCAGATGGGTAAACCATAGCAGAAGGATGGATTGTTCAAGGCTTTCAATGTATGGACAGACATTTTCCTCTTAACCTGTTTTTCTGCATGTATAAAAATGCATTGTTTCAGAAAAATAGTCACATAATGAACTGATACAATGCCAATCATGTTGAACAATGTTGTAATTAGCTTTTTCAAGTGACTATAGGAAATGTGTAGTGTGTATGTATGTATGTGTGTGTGTGTGTGTGTGTATATATATACACACACACACACTATATTATGCACAATTCTTTGGATGAGCTGAAATTAGTATGTTCACAGTTTTTCAATGTCTCTCCCCCATCCCCTGCAACATATTAACAGTGTAAAGAATGTGTGTGCTATTGAGTTGTCTTGTATTCTAATAAAACAATTTCCAAGTAAAGGTTTGAATTTGATAGAATATATCATTTGAAGGAATAACAAAGTAAGACACATTGAGTTCAATGGGGCTTACCTGCAGCCTTAGGCTGCAATCCCATACCCATTTACCTAGGAGTAAGTTCCACTGAACTTAATGGGACTTACTTCAGAATAGACAAGTACAGATTTGCACTGTGAGTGCACTATATTGATTTCCCCCCTCCCTAATATTTAATATTTTAATATATTTAAATATAAAATATTTCAGTTCAGCTATGCCTGGCTACTGAAACAAAACCATTGAGATATTTATAGAGCACATTTATTTCAAATTTAAATAGTGGAATTTTTATAGTTTTGCTTATTAAATATAAATCAAACATGCAAAATCACAACCACGCTAAATATTTAGGCCATCCAAATATTTTGGTTTTGTTTTAAAATTTCTCGGAAGACTCACAACACAGAGAGGGGATTCCTACCCATCTTACTAATTATGAGTAGAACACATACAAAAGGTAGTTATTCCAATTAATTAAGGCAGGGTATCCAACTGTGGAAAAGTCTCCTGTAAATGAGCAGAATTCTTACTAAAGTCTCATCTGTTAATACTGTAAAGATGGCAAGAACACTGCTTCTGTTTTCCCTGTTTCCTCACCACCATTCTGAAATGGTCAGGACTTTGACAGAACATTCCTCATTGATCTCACAGCTGAATACAATGAATTGATACTTGAACCATTCTTCAAAACCATGGCTTTTCTTCTACTAGATGTTATAATAGTGCACATGCCATACTGCGATTAAAGGTAAAGGTAAAGGTGTCCCCAACCAGTCGTGTCCGACTCTAGGGTGTGGTGCTCATCTCCATTTCTAAGCTGAAGAGCCAGCGCTGTCCGAAGATGCTTCCGTGGTCATGTGGCTGGCATGACTGAACACCGAGGTGCACGGAACGCTGTTACCTTTCCCGCCGAAGCGGTACCTATTTATCTACTTGCAATTTCTTGCTTTCAAACTGCTAGGTTGGCAGGAGCTGGGACTGAAGACTCCGTCACTCCGTCACGCGGCACTCGGGTCTCAAACTGCTGTCCTGCCGACCTTCCGGTCTGCAGTTCAGCGTCTTAACCACTAATATTTAGCTATAGATTTATTGTACAATATTAATTTCATGTAATGCACAAGCTGGCTCCCTTCACAAACTTGGAGGGCTGTGCTTTAGGTATGAACCAGTAAATCCACAGTTTGGTTATTGTCTCTGCCATGACGGCTCACTTGAGTGTCCTTAGGCAAGCCACAACCTCTCAGCTTGAAGTCTCCCCCTGCAATATGAACATAAGATACTGATCGGTTATTTCAGTGTTATTGTAAGGATGACTGAGATAACACATGTGAAGTGCCTTGAAGATGCTGAAGTTTGGAAAGCACCATAAATGATCATAGTGATTTTCTATAAGCCCATATACATGGACAGACCAATTTCTCCTGCACACGTAACTAACAGCTAAATACAGTTAAATTTGGCTCTAGATCAGCAAAACACAGTGTTGAGTTGAAGTAAATTTATCCTCTGTAAGTGAAGTTCAGTGGTCCATGGTCACATGTCCACATCATTGGCATCCTGCCCTCAAATGCTTTCAGATGCGGAAGCAAAGCACCCTTTGTATGCACTGGTGTTGGACTGAATGACATTAACCTAGGGTCAACTTGTGTTGATCCAATCGAAGCCCATCAAGTCTCAGAGTGCCTTGGGTCACAGAGTGCTGCCATACAAGAACCGATTAAATGAGACTACAGGAGTGTGAGATTTGCTTCCTTTTCCTTTCTTCTGTTGCTAGGTAGGATAGCAAGTCTTTCTAAAACCATAAGGGATGATCATTTAACATTGTATGGAAGGAATACCTTCTGTATTAATCAGGGACAGGTTCTTTGACACTCTCCTGAAATGCGTTACATTAGTCTTCCATCAATATTGCACTATTCAATAACATACCTAGAAGGAATAATGGAAACAGATTGCCATAATTATCTGAATAGCAATATCAGAAGCTAATTTCTAAACTTTAATGTTATATCATTTATTAGAATATAAAAAGTCCTGAATATTCTCTGTTGAAAGAACTATACCACTGAATCCATAGTGAAATTGGAAGCAATGTTCACAAACCGTAGGAGTACACATTTCTCTAGGTGGCTTCTATTTTGTGACTGATGTCGATGTGTGAGCAGTACTATTCCAGTCTCCAAAATAGTTGTGGGTTGGATCCAGACTTAAGCTGGATCAAATGTATTGGTGGAAATAGACTTCCCCGTCCTCTCCTTGCCATGACAGCCCCTCCAGCTCCCTGAAAATGCTACACAAATCAGCAAATAATTGCTGGTTCCATCCCCAATCCTGTCTGACAGTGTGCAGTGTCTTGCAGGTGCTAGATGCAGCCTCCATGCATTATCTTTATTTCAGGAAGACCTAGTCTGGAGGATGATCCCCACACTTTTGCTGGATTAGAGTAATGTAAGCATTTTTTGCAATGTGCCTTCTAGGCCCTAATCTTTAGTGGTCTGATCCTATGAACCCTTGAGCTGAGGCTGCAGGACATAGGGTCAGGCACATGGATCCTGGAACAGGCAGGCAGGAACACATCTTTTCACACCTATACTTGGTGCAGCTATGCCCCACAAGGCGCTAATGTTGTGCCTGTGACTGGAGTTAGCCACTCAGGTATCTTTTGGGCAGCTTCTTGGCCTGCCGTTAAGGATGGTAATGAAAACCTACATAACTGTTTTGCTATAGTAAGGTGATTTTTTTTTTTTTTTTATGCCAGGTGAGCCAGAGAAAGTGATCTTTGCCTTATCTGGCAAACTAATTTTTTCAACTTTTCTCAAGCAACTGTGAGTGCTAAAATATTTACTTAAACACGAAAGATGAGAATCTCAGGATTTTAACAGCCTACTTCACCTTTCATCTTTAAATACATCATTTCTAAATACATGCAAGCTGCTTTGTGGTGCCCTCATGATTGATTATTGCTATTTATATGCATCTTTTATTAGCAGTATATAGCTTGCAAGGCCACCACAGTCCCTTCTGATACAGACCATATCGCCTGTTCTAAGGCTGACATTTGGATGGCCTGGACCCATAACTGCAATGTTTCTCTTTATTATGGTGGCATATAGCTCTTCCCACTTTTGGCAGATGTCTGTAGCATATAGTGAGAAGATGCTTCCTTCCTTTTTTTTTGGTATATCTACTTCTGATCTTGCCTGTACTGATTCATGCAAAATTGAACACTACATGTGAGACGCATGTTGTCTTTAACCCCAGTTTGCATTTTATCTCTGCTTTCTGCAATCACAGTGCCAACAAACTCAAATGTACTTTTGTTGCAAGGACAGGAAAATGGCAGCAATTGTTAGGCAGTTTTGAAAGCAAAATGATTGATTAAAAATGCAGTCAAATTCTTCCATCAAATGTGTGCTAGCTTACACTGAACTAATGTGCCACAGTTTAAACCCTCTCAACATCCGAACCTTGCCATCAACTGGTTATCTTTTTTTATTTTAAAAAAATCAAACCGCTTATGGGAAAGGGAAGCATTCTTCCACACCAGGAAAATAATGCATGAAAATTAATATTTATTCTGCTTCATTAGATAAATATGCAGCATTACCTAATCATATTGCACTGAAAAACTGGATGGTATCGTCTTATTCCCAGCTAGGCCTCTAGCCATAACTCTGGTAAATGGTGAAAGAATTCACCCATAGAAAGATGACTGAGCGATGTCATTCTTGAGTGGCTATGGCCAAGTCTGGGGAACACCCTGGGAAGAAAGGCCATCCAAAGGATGGTTTGGGCATTATTATAGGCATCCCATTAAAGAAGGAACAAGCTGGCCAATTCATGCCACACATGTAGGTTGTCAACCCTTGGTAAACAAATTGGTTCCTGTGGGATGGAACTCCCTAACAAACATCACCCAACCTCCAACTTGTTGTACCTGGCAGCTTTTTCTTTTCCTTCTGCAATGTATAGTTCAGCTAATAGGGGCTATGCTGATCTGCAACTAGGCTTCAGGACAGAATGAAGACACTTACATTGAGTTGCATCCAGACTAAGATTGCAATCCTATTGATTGTGCCTTCGATGACTGGAAGCCCCTGAACTTGGAGGCTTTTGATCATCCAATGCAGGGTGGTAGGAGCAGTGGATGTGATCTTCCCTTCCCAGTCCTCCTGCCCTACGTTTTTTGCTAGATGGGCTTTTTTGCCCATCTTGTGACAGTGCTTCACTGAGGGAGCAAAGAGGATAGGGAGGTCTCAGGATAGCTCGTATCCTTGCATCTCCAGACTCCTTCCCTCTCTGCCTACCAAAATGCCCCCTTTCCCCCCCTCTCTGAAGTCATTTTTCTGACCTCAGAGGGCAGCTGGTGCAGTTCTTTCCATGCCAGCTGGAGAGGGAGGGGGACAGATCACCAACTCCCACTTCCAAGGTTGGAGGGGGGAATTCCCAGTATCCTATGGCCCCTCAGACAATGCTCAGGGGCCATAGGATTTCTCCCTAAGGTAGGTGCACTCTGTTCCCACTAAGATCAGTGGGAATTAAGTCATGACTCCTTGCCCCATTGATTTCAGTGGAACCTTCATACAACGAATGAAGCATGGATCCAATCCACTGAAAAATAAATTCACTTATTTCATTTGTATTTTGGCCCTTCCTTTGAGAAGTGGTGTTTTAGATTACATCAGCTCTGAGCTAGTTTATGCTGAGACATGGCGACTTGGCCAAGCCAGTTATAGCTCATCAGGGATTAGCTTGGCCATGGGTTTCCCCCACACAAACCCAGTATTCTAGCCACTATAATCCTTTCCACATGTTAATTACATGGAAGGGGTCGCCCCAGAATGACTAGGTGTGTGTGCTGCTGAACTCAGCCCACCGGTGTGACACAACTTGCCCTGCCCACAGGTGCCACATGTAGGTATCCTCCAGAAGACATCCACACCAACATGGGGAATTCCCAGAGTGAGCCAGTGGCATGCACAATGCCAGGGCAGGGCTAGTGGCATGGCCGGTTTCCCAGTCATGTAGAGCTCCCTTCAGTATTTTATTTATTTAATAGATTTATATACCATTTACCATATGTAAAAACACATCTGAGCAGTTCATGACGAAAGATAAAAATACATTAGAATACATAATAAGAAATACAAAAAAAAATTAATGTAAAACATTTATAAAAACATTAAGAACAAATACTCAGAGCACGATAGTTAATAGACTAGGCAGCACAACCAATCAGGGGAGGCCTGGGTAAAGACATGGGTCTTTAATTGTTCCTAAAACATGCTCTAACTGGTGCCTCTTGACTACCAGCGGGGAGGGCATTCCATAAGGTTGGTGCCACCATGGAGAAGGCCTGCTTCCAGGTTGCTGCAAGATGGCAATTTGCAGGTTGTAGTACAACCAACAAGGCCTCCTTTGATAACCTTAATGATCTACAGGTCTACCAGGTAAACCAAGCTGGTCCCATGCTATTCTGGGCTTTATATGCCAACAGAAAGACCTTGCACTTGGCTCAGTAGCTAATAGTAGCCAGTGCCATTGCTTCAACACTAGTGTAAGATGTGCATGTCCAGGTGCCCCACTCAGCATCCTGGCTGCCACATTCTGCACCACATACTGCTTCTGGACGAAGTACAAGGGTAGCCCCACATAAAGCGCATTAAACTTATCTAAATATGAGATTACCAATGCATGGACTACAGTGGCCAAGAGGCTACCCCTGTCCAGGAAAGGGCATAACTGACATTCCAGTTGAAGCTATGTACCTGTTCTTTCTGAAGGAGTGCAGCCCAGTTTAGATCAGGTAAACTCATCAAGTCCCATACCCAGAAACCACTCAACCATACAGCCTCCATTTTATCAGGATTCTGTCTCAGTTTCTTGGCCCTAATCCAACACATCATCTGTCCAGGCACTGGTTCCGAACATGCATGGCATCTCCCAGTTCATATATCCCAGGGAGATAATAACATGTGAAGGGGGCTTATATCAAACACTAGCTTTCCAAAACTAAACAAATTAGATCTGGGAATCCAGGCCCCCATGGACTGTCCCAGGAACCTTTTGCCTCCTGTTACGGGTTAGATCCAGTCAGTAAACAAACTGGATGGAAAGTTCATATTTTTATAAAGTGATCTTTAGATACTGCTGAGTTTCAGAGGTGAAGTCACTTCTGCTTGCTGACATTTACTTTTACTTTTCAAAAGGACACATTCACAATTATAATACATCTGGCTTCTACATATTCAAATAAAAGGATAACCCTATCCACTTTCATAATTATGCACAAATTAGAGACACATTGACTGTGCAGATATTCAGATCTAAAGAATACTTGATATGAAATTATTGCCAGAGTCCTGCTTTAGGGTTTTTTAAAACTGTATTTGTGTTGTTTCTAGAAGACTACATTTCAGATATTGAAATGTATCAATGTATATTTCTTTCAATGTATATAAAACATTGAAAGAGAGCAAAAACAGAGCAAACAAGAATTTCAATGAGCTCCCTGCTTAACCTCCGTTTGTTTCTTATTGTTTGTGCATCTGCCATATCAAACCCTCTTTCTGGATCTTTCCTGCTAAATCCAATGTAATTAAAAATTATATAGCATGTTTCATATTTCAGCATTCTGTGTATCATTTAGAGGGTGGGTTTTGTGTGTTTTTGTTTTGTTTTTTGGGTAGGATGACGTAACAGTTGGTTAAATCCAAAGGAACTCTAGAAAGGCTGCAATCCTACACACACTTTCCTCCAGTTGAAGTCAATTGGGCTTACTTAATTGGAAGCCAATATGCATAGGATTGTGCTATAAAGTAACGCATGAGTTTCAATTAATAACATGGTTTCAAAATGAAAATCTAATGATGGAATAGAAATCGATGTAGTTGAGTGAGACACCATAAAGCTGGGATCTCCAAACTTTTTGGGTCAGCGAACACATTTGGAATTTTGAGAGAGTGTCATGGGTGCTCTCAAAAAATGGCTGCCATGGGACGGGGGCAGGGGGCTTCCCCGTTCATAAAATGGCTGGCCCACAAAGCACATAGCCATAGTGGGCATGGCTGGTTGCAAAACACTCATTTCCCAGAAGGCAAGACTAAAAGAAAGAATCTAAGTATATTATTATACTTACTTAGAATCTAAGTGCACAGTATACTTAGTATCTATTATACTTAGATCTATGCACAAGAATCTAAGTGTAAGGCAGAGGTGAGTCCCAAAACACAAAACTACTCTTTTGAACCCAGATAAAGATGGTGCAGGAGGGCATCATGTTGCTTTGCAGCATCCCAGCATCCTAGTTTTAAAATTAATAATTAAATAAATTTAATTATTAATTAGATAATTAAAACATCTTAAGAAATAAAATAAAAAGCAGGAGGCGCAGGGAGCCTGGTGGGTGCCAAGAGAGGTGTCTATGGGTATATTGATGCCCACTGGAAGCATGCTGGATAACCCTAACCACAAAGGATCAAACTTATAGAACTGGTCTAGCACACAGCCATCAGTACCAAAAGAAAGGGGCACTCCTTGGATCACCCCTCCAGGTCTCCTACAGTCACCCTGTGCTACCCAGACTGCTATGTATTAGAAACAGAGAGAAGGTGCACTGCGTAAAGACCCCATAGGTCAGATATTTACAATGAAAGCAAGCAAAGACCTCAAGACAGAGACCAAGGTGGTTTGAAATCTGCCTGACTGTGAGATCCAACTCCAACCATTGGATTAATTCCTATAATTTAATGGAATGTCTTGGAGTAAAAAAAGAAAAGAAGAAGCCTCGCACAGGGCCCAGTCACAGTAGGGTCTGTACAGTCTTGGTGGAAAGTGGTGCAGAACAGTGAGAGAGCCTAATTTACAATAAACTGTTTTTGTGGGCTACCATGTAAGTGCATATAAATAAACTCTTGAAGCTGATTTTTCCCCACTCAAGTTTGTTTTGTTACCACTGCAGCTACTTGTGCATGAACTCAGGTTTTTCTGAGTTTATTTCCCGACCCCCACCCACTGCAGGATCTAACAAAGTCATCCACCATTTAATCTGAAAACGGAAGATAAAATAGGTCAGTATGGCTGGTTGCAAAACACTCATTTCCTAGAAGGCAAGACTAAAAGAAAGAATCTAAGTATATTCTTTATACTTAGAATCTAAGTGCACAATATACTTAGTATCTATTATGCTTAGAATCTATGCACAAGAATGTAAGTGTAAGGCAGAGGTGAGTCCCAAAACACAAAACTACTCTTTTGAATCCATATAAAGATAGTGCTGGAGGGCAGCATATTACTTTGCAGCATCCCAGCATCCTAGTTTTAAAAAATTAAAATGTAACATGTATAGTCTTTTCTGGTGACAAACTAAATAGGCTATTAAGGGCGCAATCCTATGCATGTTTAGACAGAGAAAAGGCCTACAAAGTAGGGAAAAGTAGGCCTTTTCTCTGTCTAAACATGCATAGGATTGCGCCCCGAGCTAGTAAATATTGTGCCTCGTACTGGCTCCAGGAGTTGGAAGGCTCTTGGGGATGACGCCATCAGTGCCTGGCCCTTCAGTTTGTTCACCTTCTGACCAGCTCTGTTGCCAGCTGCCCCCCCCTTCCTCACTGCTATAGGGCACAGTCCTTGGCATGTTTAGACAGAAAAGAAGTCTCACAACTCCCAGCATATCCCAGACAGCATTGCTGGCTGCAGCATGCTGGGAGTTGCAGGAGTTTGTTCTGCCAAAACACAAATAGGATTGTGCCTATGACCTTCTTGCTTGCCAGGAAGAGAGCCGATGAGCAAATAGACAGTGGCATCTACTGCTCCTCCTTCATGCCACCACCGTTGCCAAGGCTCGAGAGAGAGGAGGGTGTATAAGCAGGCTGCAGTGCTGAAGAGGAGGAGCAGGTCCAGGAGACTCTTGCCAGTAGCCCCCCTGCTGGGGGGTGGGCCTTCTAAACTAAATAGGCTATTAAGGATGCAATCCTATGCATGTTTAGACAGAGAAAAGGCCTATAACTCCCAGCATTCCCCAGCCAGCAAGGTTGGCTGGGGAATGCTGGGAATTGCAGGCCTTTTCTCTGTCTAAACATGCATAGGATTGCACTCTAAGCCTATTTCTATTTTAGGACAAAAAGTTAGCAAAGATAGAACGACTAAGAGATGTTGAAATAACCAATAAAGGCAGCCAACTTGGCAAGCTTGTTAAGCTATATCTGGTACAGTTTGAGAAGCAATTTTGGGTCTGCATAGAAGCTGGGAAGTTTGATGTTCTGAATCAGTATTTGCATGGAAAGTGACATTATATAGGTTAATCAATAGGTGGCACTAGGCTAAGCTGTATCTGGATGAAGTCAGGAAGTTCCTGTCACTGTGGGGATCTCTCTCTCTCTCTCTCTCCCTTCATTTTTCCAGGAAATGTTTAAGGTTTCTGCAGTTACCCGAAATTCAGATGATTCCTAAATGTTGCATTGTAATTTGGTGATCATTGGTTGAAGATTCTTTTGAAAGCTGCGGTAAATGCATGCCTGATGTGCCTCTGGCCATGGCAGCCATGTGGGTGAGGATTCTGAAAGTGCAGGCACCAGCCCCTCATCCCCAAAAGGTTACTTCGGACACAATCCTATGCGTGTTTAGACAGAAAGAAGTGCTACAACTCCCAGCATTCCCCAGCCAGCTGGAAGTTGTAGGACTTTTTTTTTTCTGCCTAAACTTGCATATGATTGCACCTTTAGTAGACCACATTATCAGAGACTGAATATCAAGAACTCTTCCCTCCAAAGTATGCCCTTCCCTGCCGTTTGTGGTTACTGTATTTGTTCTGTCACTAACATCCAGTTAAGCTCATTAGGCTGTGTCCTTATTTTATTTTGTCCCTTATCCAAGCAATATCTTACTGTCCTTGGTCCAACTCTCCCAATCAGTTCTCCAGTTTCTGCAGCTCTGACTCTTTCCTCTAGGATCTGAGCTTCCTTCCTTCCCCCACCCTCTTTTTCCTCTCTGCCTTTCTGCCCTTGGTTTATATCTTCTAAAATTATTTTGCTCTGACCCTAACTCCAGCCAATCAGAAGGCGAGTTTCTTGCTTATTTCTGCAACTGAAGTTTCTACCTGTGCTGAAATTTCCCCCCTCTTCCTCTGACCTTCTGCTGAACTTTATAATCTCCTGCTCCTCTAAACACAACTTCCTGACTCCTGTACTCTAACTGCACTTTTGACTTCTACCCTATTAACCTGTTGGCTGGAACTGGCTAGCACACACAACAAAAGATTTAACCCCCTAATATCTAAAACCAGACTAGATACAAAAATGGAGAAAGGTTCTGTTCCTTCACACTGGCCTAAGCAGGTTGGCCGCCTCTTCTACTCACCTTCTAGTCATCTTCCCCACAGGCAGTGCTGTGAAGAAACTCCCTGGTCCATGCATTCTTCTGACATACACCAGCCCCACGATAGCTGCATTGCAGCATTTGTGTGAGAGGGGAATGAGCGAGTGCCAAGCAGAGTTGTGAACAAGCAGCAGCAAGCTGTTGGACGACAAAGCTGTGTTTGCCATGACACCTGTACTGCACCTCTAAGGTCGCAATCCTATGCAGGTTTAGACAGAAAAAAGTCCTACAGCTCCCAGAAATCCTGGGAGTTGTAGGGCTTTTTTTTCTGTCTAAACCTGCATAGGATTGCACCCTTAGTTAGCCTGCTGCCCTCAACTCTACTGGAGAATGTTTTCTGGTCACCACTGTTGAAGTAAGATTCAGTTGACAGTCTGGTCAGCTTCTCTACACGGAATGACGAGGGCGCCATTATGTCCTTTGCATCAAGAAGCAAACTGTCTTGGGTAGACAAACACCCTTTTCGGGGGGTTGGTGGATTCCTTTGGAATGCCAGTATAATTGCCCCCTGCCTCTTGGGTCATTTTAATATTACCCCAGCTATGCAGAAGCTGCTCCTGGAAAATTGGCTCTGAAGTGGCTGGCAAAATGCCTAATCTTTAGACACGGGCTCTTTGTTTAAGCTTTATTTCTATGGACTACGCAACCAAGAGACACCATAGGTTTTCTTTCCCTTTTCTCTTTATTCATTCTAACCTCCCCTATTTTTGGTAATTTCCTGTGCAAAACGAATTGCTCAACAACCCCAAAGTGAAGGAAAAGTGTGTGAGGGTGGGAGGAAGTGAGTACATATTAACAAATTAGCCTCCAATCAGTGGAGGAACGATTTATCACAAATACTTCGGCAACTAATTTCAATAGGATATCATCCTAGTTGGTACAATGCCTTCTTCCGAGAGACTGAGGGCACTGCGAAAACTTGTCCTGTTCATGGTGAAGGCAAGCCAAATTGCCTTGCTACAGCTCTTCTTATAGAAACAGGCACATAAAGCCTTGTGTCATAGTCTAAATAAAATCTTATAGGCATATAAACTTCTATAAATCTGGAATACAAACATAAATGGTCAGATCCACGTCTGACTATGCTGGTTTTGGATGACAATATAATTCTGTCTTTATTATTATTATTATTATTTATTAAATTTATTAATCGCCCATCTGGCTGGTCACCCAGCCACTCTGGGCGATGTACAGCATATAATAAAACAGCTTAAAACAATAAAATTCTGCAATAAAAACGTTTTCTAAAATACCCTAACCCACCCCAAATGCCTGCCTGAACAACCACATTTTTAATGCATGGTGGAAGCTCATTAAAGAGGGGGCATGGCGGAATTCCCTAGGGAGGGAGTTCCACAGAGTGGGGGCCACCACAGAAAAGGCCCTCTCCCTAGTTCCCACCAGTCTAGCTGTCCTGGCTGATGGGACAGAGAGAAGGCCATCCGAGGCTGATCTTGTTAAGTGGCCTGTCTCGTGTTGATGGAGGTGCTCCTTAAGACAGGCTGGGCCGGAACCATATAGGGTTTTAAAGGTCAAAACCAACACCTTGAATTTGGCCCGGAAAACAACTGGTAACCAATGCAACTCCTTCAGCACTGGGGTGATGTGATCTCACCAGCAGCTGCCTTTAATCAGGCGAGCCGCCACGTTCTGTACCAGCTGCAGCTTCCGAATCGTCTTCAAGGGTAACCCCACATAGAGCGCATTACAGTAGTCTAAACGAGAGGTGACCAGGGCATGTACTACCAATGAGAGCAGATGGTCGGGAAGGAAGGGGCGCAGCCGCCATATCAGATGGAGTTGATACAGAGCTGTCCGGCTCACAGCTGACACCTGAGCCTCCATGGACAGCTGGGAGTCCAAGATGACCCCCAGGCTGCGGACCTGGTCTTTCAAGGGTAGCCGTACCACATTCAACACCAGGTCAACATCCCCCAGCCTCTTCTTGTCTCCCACCAAAAGTACCTCGGTCTTGTCAGGGTTCAGCTTCAGCTTATTCCTCCCCATCCAGCCACTCACCATCTCCAGACATTTGGACAGGGATTCTACAGCCAACCTTGGTGAAGATTTGAACGAGAGGTAGAGCTGCTTGTCATCCGCATACTGACGACATTGCACCCCAAACCTCCTGATGATAGCCCCCAGCAGCTTCACATAGATGTTAAATAGCATCGGGGAGAGGATGGAACCCTGTGGCACCCCACAAGTGAGCAGCCATGGGTCCGAAACCTCCTCTCCCAGTGCTACCCTCTGGTACCTGCTGGAGAGTAAGGACCGGAACCACCGCAATACGGTGTCTCCAATGCCCAACCCCTCCAGGCGGCCCTGGAGGATACCGTGGTCAACGGTATCAAAAGCTGCTGAGAGGTCGAGGAGAACAAGGAAGGAGCATTCGCCCCTATCCAGAGCCCTCCTCATATCATCCACCAAGGCGACCAAGGCCATTTCTGTCCCATGCCCAAGCCTGAAGCCCGACTGAAATGGGTCTAGATAATCGGTTTCTTCCAAATGTGCCTTCAACTGCATCGCCACCACCCGCTCAATCACCTTGCCCAAAAATGGCAGATTTGAGACTGGGCAAAAGTTGTTCAGAACTTGGGGATCCAAGGAGGGCTTCTTTAAGAGCGGTCTTATCACTGCCTCCTTGAGGGCTTATGGCATCACTCCCTCCTCAAGGGAGGCGTTCACCACTGCCCTGATCCCCTCACCCAGTCTCTCTCTGCAGCCCATAATGAGCCAAGATGGGCAAGGATCAAGTAAGCAGGTGATCGGCCTTATAGATGAAAGCACCATGTCCACTTCATCAGAAGGAAGAAGCTGGAACTGATCCCACAAAACCAGTTTGCCACAGGCCGCCTCTTGCTCACTAACTGTATCCACAGCGTGTGGAGTAACACTCCTAATCTGATCAATTTTATCTGCAAAGTGCCTTGCCAAGGCCTCACAGGAGGCCTTAGAATGCTCCAGTGGTTCCGGAGCCACAGGACTGACCAGGCTCTGGACCACTTGGAACAGCCTCCTGGGACAGCACTCTGCAGACGTGATAGAGGCAGCACAATATTCCTTTTTTGCTGCCTTCACCACCACATGATAGGCTGAAGATACAGCTCTAGCCTGTGTCTGATCATCTTTGAAGTGAGACTTCCGCCACCAGCGCTCTAGCCGTCTCACCTCCTGTTTTAGAGCTCGTAACTGCGGATTGAACCATGGTGCAGTCCGAGCCCTGTTCAGGGGGAGAGGGTGTTTCGGAGCCACCCAATCTAATGCCCCAGTGATTGCAGCATTCCAGCCACCCACCAGGGTCTCGACTGAGTGGCCGTTGGCGTGCCCCAGAGAATCCCCAAGCGTGTTCAGGAATCCATTCGGATCCATAAGATGCCTGGGGTGGACAATTTTAATGGGTCCTCCACCCCTGCGGAGGGGTTGTGCGGAACCG
Source organism: Heloderma suspectum (assembly GCF_057233095.1). Taxonomy (NCBI): domain Eukaryota; kingdom Metazoa; phylum Chordata; class Lepidosauria; order Squamata; family Helodermatidae; genus Heloderma; species Heloderma suspectum. Next base: position 173,450,724 of record NC_139462.1, on the reverse strand, counting down.
AGAAGTCTAACGTCACCAGATAGTGATCTGGCCATGACAAGGGGGTGGTGGATATACCCCCAACTCCCAGATCACTCCCCGCTTCTCCAGAAACAAACACAAGGTCTAGTGCATGACCAGCTACATGGGTGGGCCCAGTTAGAATATGGTGCAGCTCCCAGGAAGCCATGGTCTCCTTGAAATTGTGAGAGGGCTGAACTGAAGACTGCTAAGCAGCCATAAAATAGCTACAGTGAAAAATGAGTATCTTTCTATAAAGACTGAATAAATAAAAATGAATTGTAGATTTGCTTTATCAATGAGGCTCATAGGAGTATTGGGGGGGGATATGCTATCTGTATCATTCCATCTTCTTCCTGTAAGAGAGAAGAAGTGTTGAAAAATATTTTTGGAATGCTGAGGAACAGTCTAGCCACTATCTGAAATCAGAGGCTAGCATGCTTGTCCATTGAAATCAATGGGATAAACATGCCAAACTTTGTTGTCTTGTGGTATATATGCATATTAGTCATGGATTTAAATCAGGGGTGTCAAACCCTTTTCAGCCCAAGGACCAAATTCAATGTCAGAGAACCTCTCATAGGTCACATTCCAGCGGAAGCAAAGGCAAAAGGGGGTGGGGCCAAAGGCAAAGGGGGTGGGGCCAAAATACTCAAAACCCCAGCATATTGTAGCTTAGAGTTATTACTGACAGTAAATAAGCCTTAGGAGAAGTATTTCAATGAGAGCTGTGTGCAAAGGGCCTCTCAACATTTTCCAGCCTATTTGTGGGCAGAGAAATTGGGGGGACAATTTCACTGAATTTCTCCTAAGGGAGGAGAATTCTCCAACAGTTTCTAGGGATGGGGGAGAATTTCTCCCCGAAACTTCGGGGGGCCGAGTGCCAACGTATTCGGCCCCCCGAAGTAGTTTCGGGGAGACATTCTCCGCCCCCCCGCCCCCCGCCCCCTCCCGGGATGGGACTTACCTTTCCCGAATGTCCCTCCCGGCGGTGGGTCCCGGCGGCGGTTCAGCAGGTCTTCGACAGGGGCAGAGGCGGCAGCCGGTCTTTTGACCGGCTGCCGCCGCCGCCATTCCAATAAAAGTTAAAAAAAAACAACCCGCCCCCGTGATAGGCTACGTGACGATTAACGTAGCCTATCACGGCTAGATTTGCAAAGTCAGCCGTGATAGGCTACGTAAATCGTCACGTAGCCTATCACGGGTGACTTTAACAACAACCAAAAAAGCGCGTACGGCTAATGGCGGCCCCCATAGGGAGCCGCCATTCGCGTTCCTTATTTGGTCGCTGTAGTCTACGTAAAGATTTACGTAGACTACAGCGACCAAATAAGGAATGCGAATGGCGGCTCCCTATGGGGGCCGCCATTTGCATACGTGCTTTTTTTTTTTTAAGTCACCCGTGATAGGCTACGTGACGATTAGCGTAGCCTATCACGGCTGAATTTGCAGATCTAGCCGTGATAGGCTACATTAAACGTCATGTAGCCTATCACGGGGGCGTTTTTTTTTTTTAACTTTTTATTTCGCGGCCGGGTGAGGTGAGGCGCCTCCTCCCTGGCCTGAATTTCGGCCGGGTGAGGCGGGAAGCCTCCCCCCCCGGCCTGAATTTTGGCTGGGCGAGGTGGGAAGCCTCCCCCTCGGCCTGAATTTCGGCCGGGCGAGGAGGGAAGCCTCCCCCCCCGGCCTGAACTTTGGGGGGAGCAGCAAAGCGCCTCCCCCCCACCGCGAAGCAAGCTGCGAGACCAGGTAAGTGGCTTTCGTGCACCCCTAACAGTTTCTCACAGATAGGGCTCACTATTGGCAGGGGTTCTAGCACAGGTTCTTTCTTTTTTCCTAAGGGTTTTTGGTTTGTTGCACTGCTTCTGCAAGCGGCAACAGCATCAGCTGTAGTGAGGCTTCCACTTTTCTGAGGTAAAATTTTGAATTTCTTTTGGTTTTTGAGCTTCCCTAATCACTGCAAGGTGGCTGAGGGTGCCATGTGTGGTTTATCTCTTGATTACACATCTTTCCATTGTTCTTCAGTCTCCCAGGCCACCTGAACTTCCTGAACTGAAAAAGCCCCATGGGAGGAATTGCCTCACGATGTCTTCCTCATGATGGCTTTAACTGAAGTGTGGGAAGCCGAGGAGGCTACAGGCTGCCACAAAGATGACTGTACAGTGACAGAAAGGACACTCATGCACACTCCTCAGCCACCTCATAAGGAAAGTAAGCACAAGAACTCCAAACCCAACCCATGAGAATTTCTCTGAAATTTCTCCTCCTTTGAATTTCTTTTCAAAAGCAATTTCTTTTCTATCAAATTGAATGAGAATGCTTGAAAAAAATGTGGAAGAAATTGTCGGCCCAGAACTAATTTCAGTAATTTAGAATGGGGAAAAAACTTCACAAAGGCAGGGAAACCACCAAAAAAGATGGACATAGGGATGTACGGATCCCCTTACCTCGCGTCTGTGTGTGTGGGGTGTCTGCCAGGGGAGGAGGCGATCCGTTCCTCCCCCCTGGAATCCGATCTGGCCGGCTCCGTCCCGGCTCCTACAGTGCTCTCCAGACGCAAATGGCATCCACTATGCCATTTGCGTCCCTGTTTTTTCACACAATAGGCTACGTAAGTATCTACGTAAATAGAGACACGTAGCCTATTGTGAGGAAAAACGGGGACGCAAATGGCGTAGCGGATGCCATTTGTGTCCGATCACTTACTTCCGGGTTCTGCACAGACAGTGGAACAGAACCAGCTGGGGGCGGATATTCGGTCCAGAGAGGCACAGGTAAGTGCGTTCATTCCGCCACAGACTTCAGGGGGCCGAATTCACTAGAATTCGGCCTCATTGGAGTCTGTGGCGGATTCCGCAGACATCCCTAGATGGACAGTAGAAAGCTGTGTGGCCACCTGGGGAATCCCAGAATGCAGGACTGGGACCCAAGGTGGACAAGATTTGGCTTGTTGGCCTGGGGTTTGACACCCTGGTCTAAGTGCTCCAAAATAAGGTTGAGCATATGAGGCTGCCTTGTATTAATTCAGACCATTAGTCTATCTACCCCAGCACGGACAGGTAGCAACTCAAAGGTGCCAGACCCTGTCCTGAGATCCTTTTAGTTAGAACTGTTAGGAATTGAACCTGAGACCTTCTGCGTGTAAAGGTGGTGCTTCTCTTTGACTAAGGTATGGACTCCCTGAGAAATGTATACTATCATCACTTTTCTCTTTCGCACATAGTTCAACATTTAAAAGGGTCATTCAATCCATGGTCATTCAATCCATGGTCATGACTATGGTAAAAACTAATTTGCAAGAATAGTGTAGAGTGATTTTAAGCCAGCTATAATAGCTCAGATCTTACCAATTTGCTACACTAGCAAATAAAGTTTTAGGTGACATCTGATGTCCCATAAGATCAGCCATTGCAATGTAGACCATGACCTGTGATGTTGTGCAAGCAACATGAACCAACCCCCTGCTATTGGCACTGTGATCCGGATATGGCAGAGCAGTATAATGCAAAAGTGGAATTGAACATAAGGACATAAGACCAAGGTTCCATCTAGTCCAGCATTCTGTTCCCACAGTGGCCAACTACTGCCTGTGTGAAGCCACAAATATGACATAAATACAATAGCATGATCCTACTCACGTTGAACAGCAACTGATATATAGAGGCATGCTGCCCCTGATACTGGGGATAATATACAGCCATCAATGACTAGTAGCCATTGATAGCCTTCTCCTCCAGGAAATTGTTGAAACCCCTTTTAAAGCCATACATTGCATCTTGTTTTAACGAATTCCATAGTGTAACTATGCAATGTGTGAAGTAGTACTTCATTTGATCTGTCCTGAATCTCCCACCAATCAGGTTCATGGGATGACACCAGGTTTTAGTATTATGAGAGAGGGAGAACATGTCTCCCTATTCACCTTCTCCACACCTTGCATAATTACATACACCTCTGTCTTGTCTCCCCTTACTCATCTTTTTTCTAAGCTAAATAGTTCCAGCTGTTGTAACGTTTCCTTGTAGGAGGTTTGCTCCATCCCTTTGGTCATTTCAGTTTCTGTTTTCTTCAATAGAAAGAAGAGAACTTCTCCAACTCTACAATATCCCTTTTGAAGTGTGGTGACCAGAACTGAACACGTTATTCCAAGTGTGGTTGCACCATAGGCTTGTAGTAGGATATTGGTAGTTTTATTTTTGATTCCTTTTCTATTTATGCATAACATGGAATTTGCCTTTTGCACAGCAGGCACACACCATGTTGACAATTTCTTCGAGTTGTCCACCACAACTCTTAAGATCTCTTTCTTGGTCTTGATGACTTTCACAGTCATTGGGACAAGATGGTGGTGTGAGTCTGTAGTATGGTATACTAAAGACTTTCTGTCAGCATAGAGCCAGTGATATAGGCAGAAGCTACAAATCTGAGCTATACTAGCGAGCTGGTTTAATGGGATTACAGCTGACACATTGCATAGTATGAGAAATTTCTCTCACTTCCTTCTCACAGGATGTTGCTACAGGTATGTCAGTATTTCATAGTCTATGCTCTGACAATTAACTTGATTTGTGTTGGTGTGCTATTCTCTACTTTAAGGCTGCAGAAGGCATTTGAGCAACCAGCACAGCTTTGGATGCTTTCACCTTGGATTTGTGCCATGGATCTTTATTTACTGTGGAGCCTGAGCCTGGATTTATCAGCATCACTGAATCCAATCAGTTCCAGATGCTGCCTGATTAGGTGTTCTTCCTGCATATGATTTCATCATCTTTCATTTAGTCTCTAGAATGAAGTTGTCTGAGCCAGCAAATGGTCCATGTTCTAAGGACTTCATAACTATTAAAGACTAGGCTGAAGTCTCCTATCCTTTGTCTGGACAGGGGCGAGACCCATACATTCACTTAGGGCTTTGTCCATGGGAGAGCAAGCCTAAACTGTCTCTTTAGTTTCATTTTTGCCAATGTCAAAAAGCACAGGCAAGCTTTTGTTTGTCCACTCAAAATGCATCTGTACTATGTGTTGTGGTTTTTTGTCCAAGTCCTCGTGTCACAGTCCCTTGGCCCCCTCCTTCCTCATGCACACTTACAAGAACAGAGACTTCAGTCTCACGCCTTTAATTCACTATCAATCAGGTTCGTTACAGATGCAAATCCTCGAAGACTGTCAGGCTACAAAGGAATACAGCTGCTTCATACATTTACGAATGGCAACAGGGGATCCAAATGGGAGCTACGATGTTGCCAGCAGTTTGAAACAAGAACTTGCTGGCTAGAATAACTTAGGGAGGGATGCCCCTCCCTTCCAGTGATGCTCCCCTATGTCAACCTCACACATAGCCAACTGGGTTGAACGTCTGAGCTCCGCTTCTAACTTTTCCCTCTTCGCTGCAGTCTAGCATCCCTCAGGTCATACCCTGCACTCTCCTCCTCGTCCTGGGTTCTCATGGAGGAGGGAAGGGGGGGGGGCCTTCAGGCCCAGCCATCTCTGTGTTAGTATCCTGAGAAACACACCTATCCATAGCTGAACTCGTTCGAGGAAGATGCTTCCCCCAGTTCTGGCTGTTCCCATTCTGAGTCTGAACTACTAACTATCTCCATACACTCAGAATCAGTCCTGACACCTGGCCACCTGAAGTGTGCAACCCACCCACCCCTTGCTGGTTTTAAGGCTCCACAGTGTAGTCCCTGAGTGTCAGAAGAGGTGCCTCATTTATCAGGGAGAACATGTCAGTTCTCATGCTTTCCACCAAAAGGAACAGCATGACAACATATATATAACAAGTCTAGACTTTATTAACCCTCATTACAGCACGGGATTATTCAAGCTAGTAGCTGCAGGAGCAGAATCCCTTCTCAAGGGCCAAAGTAAGTAACTACAGGATAAGGTAGAATGTTCCCAGAGTAATACTGATAACTAGCTGCAGGACCAGATGAATGTTTACAGGGCAATACTGCTAAATATCTGCAGGATCAGAAGGACTGTCCACAGAGCAGGTAAGTATTTGCAGAACCAGGGGTGGATGCCCACAGAGTGATATTGGTAAGTAACTGCAGGATAAGGTTGAATACCACTGCAGCAAACACAAGCAAGTAATAAGAAAGAATGCCTACATAGTGGTGCAAGCCATAGGTAAATAGTTGTTGGGTCAGGTGATCTGGTACTGAGTTTGCTGTGGAAGTGGGAAAGACTTTTCTTCTCTTCTTCTTGTATTTTTCTGTCAGCTGTTGTTTGTAGTGGAAGGTCTCTTTTATTGTTCCTAGCCGCCAGTCTTTGTTTCAGCTCCATGGCCTTCTAATAAGCTCAGTGGTCCCTTTCCCTTCTCCCTCAGAGTCTTTGAGCTCTTTAGAGCTCTTGTCCTGATTCCCTTTCCTTCTGTTTACCCAGACCTGCCTGTGACCGACTACTGTTGGTGAGCAAACAAGGAAACCTCACACTGAGTCAGAGCACAAATCAAAGAAGCTGTGCAATCCCTGAGGTTTTATGACCAAGCTGGGGAAGTTCCCCAATCCAACTGTCCCATGTGCCATTTGTAATTAACACATTACCAAGCCAGCCTCCCCATTAGCTGGGCCTAAATCTGCAAATGTCCCTCAGCCTGACTCCTGGCCCTGAGTGGTAAAGGCTCCCAAAGGAAAATTCCATCTCCAAGCAGTGGTGTCCTGGAACAAGGGCTCACAGGGACACTGCATAGGCACTTTTGATAAGCAGGTATGCTGATGTCATCTTCCACCCTCACCCCACATCCCTGTTCCTTCTGCATTTAGCTGTAAAAGCCTGTAATCTTCACAATAGCTGAAGGGAAATGGATTATCCAAGCAACAATATATTGTGAACTGTCCCTGCTGTAATGCAAGATATTTGGGAGTGGCTTGGTCTCAAATGGGTAATTAAGACCCATTAACTTTATAAAGTACCTGTCCTGGTGGAGATAAAAACTGCTGAAACTGGTTTGTTGACATGGGTCAACAGGGGTGTCTGAATTGTTGGGTTCTCCTTGGGGTGCATGGCTGTCATGAGATGTGCCTGCACTTCAAAATTTACCACTATACCACTGTCTACAAAACTGTCCTTTTGAAAAGGAAAAGTTTTCCTGGGGAAGATAGAGAGAATTAAAAATCACCCATCTGGGGAAAAAGCTATCCAACATGGTTCCAATCCTGTTGTATTTGAAAGGCTTAAGACTGGTGTGCTCTACAATTCAGATATAATCCCACATACCCATATGCTCAAGTAGCATGACTGGCCTGAAGATGAGTGAGATTGGAGTGGGTGAGATTGGAAAGATCACATGGGGGGGGGGGCAATAGACTTGGCTCCCAGTGTATGACCTCTTGAGTGATCTCCTCAGGGTGGACCTGTCGGAGAAGGAAGTGCCATTTAGGGGTCTGGAGGCAGGGTGGGACATCTTAGAAGAGGGAAATTTAGTCAGAATGCACAAAGCCTTGTATAAAAGGGGCTCACAAAGTCCCCCAGGTGAGTGTGCCCATGACAATATATCTCAGACTGTGTTGTGTGTCAGTTCTGTTCCAGTGAACAACTGCCTTGTGTGATATATTTCCTGTACCACCAGAGCTGTGTATCAACTGTGCTTGAATCAATGGTTCTTTGATGACTGAAATACTTTAATATATAGCTGTTGCAAAAGGATATCAGAAAGGACTTAAGAAGCTGCCTTATACAGATGAGAGCAACTGACCTATCTGGCCCAGTACTGTCAACTCTCCTTGGTGGCAGGTGTTGAGGAACTCTGAGCTGAGAACATTTAACTGGAGAAGCCAGGCGTTAAACTGGTACCTGTCTACCGTTATTTAAGGGCCTCTCCCCTTCTCCAAAGAAATCATTCTCTCAGTATCCATGACAGTATAGATAAGATTATACACATACCTCAGCTTCTCTGTTTGCATATCACATGCCACAGAAAACACAATCTTGCATATATTACATATTCTATTTATGACTGGCTATTCAAGGGACTTCTTTCCTATTTTGTTATTCAGCAGAGATGCTAGCCACCTTTTGTTCTCTGCAATATAGTGTTCTTCTTTGCATATCTGCCACTTATGTATAAACAAAGGACATAACCAACTGTATCTTTATAAAGAAACCAACTGTATCTGTTTAAAGAAAAAAAGCTTGCAAAAGGCTTATCAATAAATGATATTATTGCTATGAAAAGCATGCAGAGTAAATGCATTTTCTGCTAGCTATACATTAAAATATTGCGAGGGCAAGGGAAATTGAAACTGTCTTTCTAATGGATCATAAATCTCAGATATGATGTGAATTCCTGGATTAGAATGCCCTTGGTAATTTATCTCCAGTCTTAGAAGAATGAACATTCCCATTGCAAATGAAGTTAGAGTGTTTTCATATTCAGCATTCATTATGAGAATAATATTCTTCATAGAAATCATATGGTGAGATTTTTCTACCTTTGAAAGGTTTCTGGCACCTAGTGTGGTACTTCTAAGTAAACTAACTTGCATAAACCAGAGGGTGAGATGATTGTATCTCAGGTTGTGTCATTTCAGTGCACCATATTGGGACATTCTTCTAGACTCAAGAGAAGAGGAAAAAGGAAATCGGGTAGTATATTCATTTCTTCTAAAACAGAGCTGCAACAGAAAGCAATCATGTAACACCAGACATTGATGAAGTGAATGAGAAAATACTCTTAACTAGGCATGGATAAGAAATTTGTTTTTATAATATAATGTTTATAAAATCTTACCCAATTCACAGCTCCAGAACTTATACACCAGCCTTCCCAACACAGAGATGTAACTTTTCCATAAATGTTGAAGCCCGGGGGGTGGGGGAGGGTTTCAGAAAAAACCCAGAAACTTTGGGGAAAATAGATAAATATACAATAGTTACTATTTTACTCTTTAGAGATCTAAAGTCATTTAGTTACTTTAGGAACATAAAATGTATTATGCCTAGCTTGGTTTCCTCATAAAATCATCATTAAAATGAAAACATTTAAAAGTAAACTCAATTAGTATACTCGTAATTATTGTCTGAATCAACTGTACTTCTAAATTTAATTTACCAAACATGATCATTGTATGAGCAAACCAATACATAATACATTTGAGTTTCCAATTTTATGTCTCACCAGGGGGAACTTCAGCAAGAAGACATTGGAGTGAGCAATCCTATGGCCCCTAGACATTGTCTGAAAGGCCATAGGATACTGGGGATTCCTCCCTCTGAGACGGTGCCCCAACCTCAGAAAGGGGAGTCAGAGATCCCTCTCCCCTGCCCCCTCACAGCCAGTGCAGAAAGACCCATGCTGGCTGGCCTTTGAGGATAAAAAAGCAACCTCAGAGAGGGAGAAAAGAGGGTGTTCCAGTGGGTGGGAAAGGAGGAGACTGGAGAGGCCAGGACACAAGTTATCCTGGACCTCTGCCAGCCTCCTTCCCTCCCTGTCTGAAGCACCATTGCTACAAAGCCCATTTAGCACAATAAGCTGGGCATGAAGACAGGGAGATGAAGATTGCCTCCACTGCTCCTCCTGCCCTGCATTTTATGATCAGAAACCTCCAAGTTCAGGGGCTTCTGATAATTGAGGGTACAATCAATAGGATTGTACCTGAATCATCCTAGAAGTCAGAAGAAGCAGGACAAACTGGAAGCAGAGGAAGCCTGGTATACAATATCTATTCCTGTTTGGTGAGAAATCGGTTGGGGTGGAGTTTAGGGAAATCTCGTCTGGAAAAGCTAGTTAGGAGGGTGCAGTCTTATCAACTGCACCCTCAGTGATCAGAAACCTCTGAACTCGAAGGCATCCAATTAGCCAATGCAGGACAGAAGGAGTGGCAAAGGCAATCTTTGCCTCTCTGTCCCCCTGCTCTGCAGATTTCACTAGACGGGCTTTCAGCCCATCTAGTGAGGGTGCTTCAGTGGGGGAGGAAAGGTGGCTGGAAGAGACTCAGGATAACTCATATACTGGCCTCTCCAGTCTCTGCTCCTTCCCTCCTCACCCCTTCCTTTTATCCTCCCCCGATGTCACTTTTCTGCCCTCAGAGAGCATAGTTCTTTCTGCACCACCTGCCAGGGGGCGGTGGAGGAGGAGGGTTGGATCTCCGACTCCCCCTTCCAAGGTTGGAGCACTGCCTCCAACCTCAGAAGGGGGAATCCAAACAATCCTATGGTCCCTGGAATGCTCACCCAGGGACCATAGGATTGCTCTCTTAAAGTTTATTTAACTGGGGAAGATGCTTTTGGCTATTAGAAATGGTAACCAAACATATTTAATTTAATAACATTTAAGCAATCTGAATCTATTATTTGAGGAGTGACATTTTATAACCTTTTGTAAATAATTCCCCATAATAAACATTTTAATATTTGTTCATTTTGAAAGGTTATCTCTAGTGGTGGTGTCAATCCAATGCTTACACAATAGGAACCAGACTACTGAGATTCTTTTAGGTATAGAGTATTTATTTTAGTGAGAGTAGTTAAGGCTTTATAGCTGTGGCAGCATTCCTCACTGGTGAAGTCTAATTGGGAATGTTATCCAAAACTGGAGCAGTGAGCTCCGTAGACCTAAGCCCCAACATTTTTCTGAAACAAGAAACATACGTAGGATAACCTACATGTTCTGTCACAAATAACCTATAGTGTTTCTCTCACATCTGCGTTTTAGAACGACATTCATTAGGCCTGTTCAGATGTCACACTAAGCCACCGTGGTTCGCGCTTTTGAGTGAACCACTGTGGCTTAGCATGCCGTGTATGGCATCAAAATCCCGACTGTGATGGCAAGGTAACCACCTTGGCTAACCACCCCTCTTCAGTGGGGTTAAGGGGGCCCAGGGTGTCACATGGTGGTATCTCTGTTGTTAAAAATGGCCGCTTTGCGCCATTGCATAGTGACAAACAGAATGGCCAGCACACAAAATTGCTCAGCGCGACGGCTGCTGGGATAATTGGCAGTTGTGGTGAGAGGACAATGTGGTATCCACAGAGCGGCGATGGGTAAGTCAACCACAGTGGTTCCTGGTTGTGTGATGGGCACATGCAAGATGGTTAGTCTAAACCTCCTTGCTTTGTAGTTACCCTGACCACCATTCCCCCTTTCGCATCTGAACAGGGACATTGATGGCTACAGCATCTAACCAGGACAAGCTCAGAAACACAGGGCTCAATGCAGCAAAATCCACACTGTCAAGAATGTACATCGTCTTCACATATTATGACATGTTCATGTGTTTGAAACTAAGCATGACTTCAGTGAAAGATACATTAAATCCAGATCCTAAGGCTGCAGTCTTAAACACACTTACTAGGGAGCACGTTACGGTGAATACATTGAGTCTTACTTCTGAGTAAACATGCATATGATTGCTCTGCATGTCTACCTGATAGTTTTGCGTATAGTGATGTCATATCTCGGTTACTATGTTGTGGTTGAATCTCCTTCTCCTTCTTCTTCTTCTTCTTCTTCTTCTTCTTCTTCTTCTTCTTCTTCTTCTTCTTCTCCTTCTTCTTCTTCTTCTTCTTCTTCAACTTCTTATTTGTCTCTTCCTCCTTCATCTTTTTTTTAAAAGTCTATTTCCCCTCTGAAATTTTTAATAATGGCAATGTCTTTTTTTTTAATTCTGTAAGTGGCCATGAAGTTTGTTTGCTTACTTGCTGCATTTATATGCTGCCTTTCTGCCAAAATAATTAAGATGGCTCATAATTTAAAATACAAAAGCCAAACAAAAAGTAAACATTTTAGAAGTAAAATAACCAAACATGATAATTATCTAATGCTTCAGGAGCTGATAGCAGGATCTCCCTGGCCTTCCCTTTCCTCCTTCCAGGCATACACATCTTCAGTTAGCCCTGGGGAAAATGGAAAAAAGGCTGCTACGCTCTCAAGCCATAAGGTGGTCTCTTTAGGAGCTGATGGCAATTTCCATTTTTATATGTTGGTAATTGAGTTTGAAAGGCACAAAATCACCCCTGGATGAAGCGGTGTTTGCACCCTGTCAACTAGAAGACCATATCTTTCAGACAGACCTGACCCTGTAATTGTGGCTTATATCCATTCAGCATCAGTCAAATTTCCATGGGATTGGAATAGGTTCAGCACAGTTTTTTCATGACCTTCTTGCCATAATTCAGAAAAACAGTCCATTGTCAATTGTAGAAAATGCAATTTGGATATCTGAATAAAGTTTTAAAAAATGAAAATAGGCTCTCCAGTTATGAATATTTTTCAAATATTATTGGAAGAGGCTTTTATGGGAAAAATGTAGTGTTATTAAATATTATTGAACTGTATGGATGCCAGAAAAAATCCATTCATTCTAGCTGAAAAGACAAAACCTGGATATAGCTGAATAGATTTGAAAAAGCTCTGTAGGTAAGAAGAAATATTTTTTCAAGTGCAAAGAAAATATTATTAAGGTAATATGAATATTATTATATCCTGAGTTCTTTCAGTTCCCCAAACACTTTGTCTTACTGAAATAAGAAGGAAGCAATTTGCATATGCTTTTTAAATGCCTCAGAGCTGCTGTTCTCCATTGAAAAGTTAACAATTTTACTTCAGTGTAAATAGAAGGGGAACTATTTTATGTGTATAATCTTTGTTCTCTTTATGTGGAAGTGAAATCATGGTTCAGGGAACTGAGAGAAAGAAGTGAGGAAACAAAACTAGACAGAGGCCAGTACCGAGAAATGGATAACTTCTAAACTTTTCCTAACATGTCCTTTGTGGAGCCTTTGAATGGCTAAAGATTTGTGGTGGGTAGTTTTTATGTATTTCTTTTGACCAAGTGCAGTTCTGTTATTTGATACATTTTATTTTCTGATACTCCATGAAAAAGAGGGATCATGTACAAAATAAGTTGTTCTTAAGGTAGGACATCCATCCATCTTCTTCCTGGGATTGGGGCATAAAGTTATTAAAGTCCCTTTCTAGAAGTGCTATTAAATTTGGCCCTGTCTTCAGTTTTGTATAGATTTTCCTTGACAAATCAATCACCAGCAAATAGGGACGCTGGAGAAATTCGAGATGGACTAAAATGAGCTCAGATTTCTAAGAATCCAACCTGAGGAATCTCCTGCAGACTGGCCCCCTCAGGCCCCATAGAGTCTGAGGACTTTTAGATCTCTCCTCCCACCCTGAAATTTACACATATTTATTCATAGGAAACTGCACACATTTCTGCTGAGACTGGTAAATATATGCAGGGAAGAATCATAGAATCATAGAATAGTAGGGTTGTAAAGGACCTATAAGACCATCAAGTCCAACCCCCTACTCAGTGCAGGAATCCAAGTCAAAACATCCCTGACAGATGGCTGTCCAGCTTCATCACTACCTCCCAAGGTAATTGGTTCCATTCCATTGTATTGCTCTAATAGTCAGGAAGTTTTTCCTGATGTTCAGCTGGAATCCGGCTTCCTGTAACTTGAGCCCATTATTCCATGGCCTGCACTTTGGTATGATTGTGAAGAGATCCTGGCCTTCCTCTCTGTGACAACCTTTCAAGTGCTTGAAGAGCACTATCATATCTCCTTTCAGTCTTCTCTTCTCAAGGCTAAATATGCCCAGTTCTTTCTGTCCCCCCGCATAGGGATTTGTTTCTAGTCCCCTGATCATCTTGATTCCATTGAATGGAATGGGGGACAATACAGTAAATGTTATGTACTAAGGTAAATTATGTAAATTGTTGCGAACCCTCTCATGGAATTATTATCATATTTTTCTGCATAATGAAAAAAAAAAGAATCTGTCCGTGAACGGATAACAGACTAAAAGGCACCTGACAATCCATGAAACACAAAAGGAGTAGGTTTTACACAATCTGTATATCCTTACCAGCACATGGTTTCAGGTACTGGCCTAGCTGGGAGACACAAGCATATCAATTAATCTGGAGACAGACCAAATAAAACAAGGTAGAGAATGCAACCATGGTATGAACTTGCTCTTCCACTGTGTTCCAGTTAGGGTTTTTGATTCACCAATAACTATCCTGCATTTAGAAACAATTCAATTCTTCAGTGTTCGTGGAAGGGCTCTAACCAGGTTTTTAAATCAAGGGTGTGACCTCCACAGAAATCGGGATTGTCTCTTTTCGTGGCATGGGAAGAGGGCAGTATCATGACCACTTTTTTTCCTCCATTCTTTCTCATTGAAGGAGGTTAATACTAATTATTTTAACAATTTTTGTAGGCTTTCACCTAATAAAACATTCCAAACTAAAATTGTGACTGTGCCCAGAGTATGCAAATTCATTTTATTGTTTTGGCTTCTAACAGTCACCTGTTTGTGTTTCTATCGACTTTTCAAAAAATCAAATACATCATTTCACAAACTCCCAAAGCCTTCAAGACACAATAATGAATGGATCATTGACCATGCCACAGTCAATAGCCTATTACAATTTCCCTTAATACAGCACTTTTGCAGAATTTTAGTTTGTTTGAAAGATTACACTTATAAAACAACCAGCATTAGTTTTCTAAATGTAATTGACAGTATTTGCTTTCTTATATAAAATATATTCCTCAACCTCTGGCCTCTAAGACTGTTCTATTTCTCTTTGTGCCTTTGGCTGATCTGCTTGGAGTTGATGTAGGGTTCTGATATCACTGTGAACCTTGCAGATCAGGGGTTGTACTGCCAACAACTCAAAAGACTAGCATTTGAGTGCCAAGAAGAACCAGCCTATCAGAATTCTGAGATCGATTGATCAGTCAATGCAACAGCATCAGGAGATTTGAATTCTAAAGTTCATGAGCAATTTTTGTGGAATGAAATATTATATAGTTATTGCATGTATCCCATGCACTTTGGAATGCTACCTTGTGGGAGCAAATTGGTTTACTGGTTTTAGGTTTTTCCAATGAGAACAGACAAAACAACAACAACACCAGGAACTTAAAAGGAAGGGTATTAATCTTTTAAAACTTTTATTTTTTATGCCTTAATACAAAATTAAAATAACAGTAATACAACAATATTTATTTAATCAAGGTATAGTATATATGAAAAGCCATCTTGAAGTGGTTTATAAAGGCAAAAACATAAACCTAAAATAGGTTTTACTTACGCTTAATCCTATGGGCCCTGAAAGGGCCTCCCAGGACCCGTAGGATACTACAGACCCCTGCGGGTGGTGGAGAAGGTCTGCCTCACACATCAGCAGAAAAAAGGGGTGGATTAAGGGAGGTCATGGAGCGACAGGGGCCAAAGTCCCATATTCTCCCAGCCCACCCCCCCAAATGGGGAAAAAAACTATGCCACGCTGGAGGTGGTGTACTGAACAGGGGGAAAAGAAAAGTTTATTACCTTCTCCCTTAGCCAACGCAAGCACATGGATATGTGGGTTCCTCATCCATGGACTCTCACCACCTAACCTCCATAGGATTGTTCTACTTAATAGCCAAAAACATGGATTGTACTGAACTACTATTACTAAACAAAAGATAAACTAATAAATTATATGTATATCTATCTACACATACCTCTATCTATACCTATCTATTTATCAACACACACGCACGCAAGACACACAAGGTTTAATACTAACACTAAATAAAATACCAGTTTATCTGTTTGGGGTTATTCACCAATATTGTTGATTTCAATAGCTAAATAAGCATCAAACCATACATGTTGTTAAATATCTTTAATATCTTTCCCTGGGATGCTCCTGTTCTTTTTCTTGTCAACTAACAGCAGCTGATGGAGCGGGTGGGGAATGAACCAGATTGGAATCATGGAGTGGGGGGCAGAGGGAGTTTAACACTTTCTCCTACACTTTCTGTTGAAAATGGTAGCTTTAAAGGCAAATTGGCACTTTGGTGGCAATTTTCAGTAGAAAAACAGCATGGGTAAAGGAGTTAAATTTCCTTTTTCCCTGCACTATCGTTCTAATCTGTATCAGACCTCCTCATGACTGCTGCTATTTTTTTTAAAAAAAGGAAGAAAAAGTCCCAATCTAGTCATTCAAATATTATTTAGTTTCATGTGTAGCTTGATGCCAAGACTATGAACAGCACTGGGACTGTATTTATATAAAGAACCTGATGGAAAATGAATGAGGAAATTCAATTTTAGAACATTCTTCCCTATTTTCAAGGTTTGGGGAAAATTTAGAGTAAAAGAAAGAAAATGTAGCACACAGGAGTTGGTTCTTGGGGATTTCAGCATCCATGCCAGTGCCCCATAGTCATGTGCAATTAAGGACTTCATGGCCACTATGACACCTATGGAGCTGCCCCAGAGTGTTTTGGGCCCCACACATGTGGCAGGTACTGGTTGATTCAATATCTTCTGCCAATCTGGATGTTGGTCATCTTTGTTGTTTGGGGTTGGCTGGTCATAGGTGTGTTTGTTTGGTGGGGGGTCTGCGTGTTTGTGTGGGGAGAGGGGCTAATGATTTCCTTGTCAAGTGGTGGATGGGGAGGAGGTTTGCAGCCCATGCATATCCATAGAGGAGGGAGAGGAATTCCTCCCTTTACCTTTCATCATCTCCAGGAGGTGGTGGTGTAGGTGGGCATGCCCCAGCACAGTTGTCAAGTAGACAGTAACTCCTGTTGCTGTCAGCAGTTTTTGCCCTCACTGGAGCAACTATACACTCACCAACTGTGTACTTAATTGTGTTTGCAGATAATGGGAAATCTATTTCCAAAACCAGACTTTTTCTTTAAAAAGGAAGAGCTAAGTTAGATGTGTTATGGGAGATCTGAGCTGCTATTAGCTGTGGAGAAAAAAACCCAAGGCAAGTATATTAATACATTTATTAATATTATTAATTAATCAATGTAAATAAATTGAGTGCCATTTTTAGTAGAAAGGCATTGTACAAATAAAATACATACATACATAGATATTAATAAATAAAATAATATGGGTACTTGCCTCCCCACCCCTTGTTAATAGCAGCTGGAGGGCAGTGAATTAAGTTGAGGAATGGCTCAGGAAAAAGGGTTGAATCCCCCATCTCCAGCACCTTTGCCCAAAATCCAAACAGGACCCATTCTCCTGTTCCCACCATCACTGCCATGAAGGTCAATTTGTTCTTTAGCAAGTCCTGTGTTCTTTCACAGGAGCACTCTGTGGTTCAAGGATCAGGTTAGCAGGGGAGCTGTCCAGCAGAGAGCACTGTAGAGAGATGCTGTTTCAGCAAGGGCTAGGCTCCAGTTGAGCAGCTTCATAGGGGATGTTGTTGTACCATCCCTTCCTGGCTTGTCATTAAGATCTGATCCAGGGCATGCTTCCTCCTCATGAATAAGGCTCAAGAATACTTGACGTGCTGCTAGACGGGCACTGCACCTCCATCTCTGGTGTTCTGTCCAGACATGCTGCCACCTTTGTTCCTGGGATCCTGGGGGTGATCTTGGTGGGCCTGGAGCAGGGGGATGGGATCAGGTGCTTTGGTTCTTCCAATGCCACAGCCTCCTTGAGTGGGGCATTGTTCCTGGTGGTGGTCTCAGGAGGGCTGTCGACATCCTCCTACTGCCCTTGATCCTCACAGCCACTGGGACCTGCGACAGGATCCTCCTCCTCCAAGGTCTCCTCCAGTTTCAGGGTTGTCCTGTCAGGAAGGCTGTGGCCTTTGACATGCATTTGGTTTCTTTTAACCAAAGAAACAGATGTCAGGAAATCTGATTGTGGATCTCTCATAGCATCCCTATTTGGCCCAAAGGAGGGAAGAGATGAATATGGAGGAAAAAGCTTTTTTTTTCTTTTCTTTTTTCTTTTAGTTCTTGTATAGCTAACTATATTTGCAAGTTCTGAAGGACATTTCATACCATCAAAATAGATAAGGATTTGAGATAAGGGGAGGTTATGTAATGAGGCAAATAATGAAGTGGGTTACACAGAAGGCCTGACCTCTAATGACTAGCAAATGACATTAATCATGAAAGCCAAGCAGGATGGTTGCAATACGGGATGAGAGGGAAAAAAACACATTGTTCACAGCAGGCAGAAAAAGAAGCGACCCTGTATAACAGACAGAGATGGATCACAGTCTAAACTGCACAGGTTTTGTAGAGAACAGATACCTCTAGAGAGAAATTGCATGGAGAAAGCCAAGGATGGATGGATCCAGGGCAAATACATGCCCAAGAAGATGGAAGATATGAAGGAGAACTCCTTGAACAGTGGGCCTTCCCTTAGTGTGATATATACCCATTGTTGATGACCAATGGTGCCAAGAGGGATTGGGTACTTTGGGAAAGGAGAATTACACATCACAGCATCATGGAAACAAGCAATGGCAGTATGATGTATTAAGCCCATCACTGGCAAGAAGTTGAATGGATTAGAAAACCCAGTAAGAATGTTGAGATAAATGAATACTAGTTGCCAAAACATGAGTTAATGAGAAGTGGGCCAGTTGTAAACTATCTGCAATGGCTGAAAGCAATAGAATTTAAAGATAAAGGATCCCTGATAGTTTTGGAATTGAAAGGTCCAGATTCAAATCTCTGCTCAGCCATGAAACTCCCTGGGTGTCCCAGAGCAAGGGTAAAAAGGGGAAAGCCTGGTGTGTGAGCTCATTGGGGGGAAGCAAGGAAACAAATGTGGCAAATAAAAAAAAATCCCCAATTGAAAAGCTATCATAGAATTAACCAAGGGCTTAGAGGCAATGACCCCATGGGGGGCAGGTTGTGAGGCTATGTGGGCTATCCCTATCACTGAAGCTGTTGCCAGAGGCACATAGAGCCAATGGAGACTAGTTGCTCCGATGTCAGTGGGGCGGTGAATCCGCTCCAGGTTTCCGTCAGAACCAGTCAGAACTCCAAGGTGCTTCCATACCTTGGATAGCTTCTTTAGAGCTCTGACTGGTTCTGACGGAAACCTGGAGCGGATTCACCACCCCACTGACATTGGAGCCACTAATCTCCACTGCATAGAGCTCCTCCATTTGAGGGGGGGAGTTTGTTTGGTTCAGGGTCCCCCATTAGATAGAGGAGCTCCACTGGATGAGATATCAGAGACAACGGAAGGGACTCCCTTGCTAGCACTAGCTATGGAAAGCCTTAGGATGTCTCCTCAGAAATAAGGAAGGGATTCCCTTGCTACTGCTAGCACTAGCAAGTGCAGCCCCAGGCAGTGCTGCTGTGATTGTTTTTGTGGCAGCTGCAGCAGCTGCAGGGGCCTGGCAAGCCACATGCAGCACACGGGCCGCACTTTTTGCATCCCTGTTCTAAGGATTTGTTTATTATACACTGTCCAAATCGAATTAAGTGCTGTTCCGCAAATTACTTTCTTTCACCTGGGATTTTTAAAATCCTGGTTTATGAATTAATTTATTCTCAGAAGGACACACACATTAACCTAAGTGGCCAGAGGATGGTTGATCAGAGGACCAGTGGGATAGTAGTAGTAGTAATAATAATTAATAATAATAATAAATTAGTCTAATACTTTCAAAGTGCTGAGCAGACATTAAAAGAAAAGACAGTCCCTGACCATAGGCTCACAATCTAACTGAAATGATACAAAAGGAAAAATGAATGGGGAGGGAAAAGAAAAGCAAGCATTGGATCAGCTGCTTCTTCTCCAGCTGATGGATGGGGC
Organism: Heloderma suspectum; assembly: GCF_057233095.1. Taxonomy (NCBI): domain Eukaryota; kingdom Metazoa; phylum Chordata; class Lepidosauria; order Squamata; family Helodermatidae; genus Heloderma; species Heloderma suspectum. The sequence goes on along the minus strand of NC_139462.1, from coordinate 173,431,178 downwards.
CAGATTGCGAGAATGTTCTTTCTGGGGGGTAAGGGGCACAGCCTTCCAATGGCCTTTGGTTTCCCAGTCAGCCTCCCTTCTGCTCAGCAGTCTCAAGTCAACTGGCATGCAGTTGGAAAGGATGGCCAAAACAGACATGAATTTCAGTGTCCGTCCAGCAGCTATGTATACTTTTCACTTTTACTCTAGAGCAGGATCAGAGTGTCCAGATCTTTAAAAGCCTTCCTACCCCCACCCCCACACTAGAGACCCAATCCAGATCAGGGGTGTGTGCTCCTGCTCTATAGTAAAAATGAGAAAAGATGTAGCTGCTAGACACGCATTGAAAGTAACGTCTGTTTTGCCCTGATGTGTTCTTTCTAGCAGAGAGGGGGAAGCAAAGTTCCCTGCAGCTGCTTCTTCTCAGACCAATGGATAAGGTCAGGCTGGTCTTCCCCTTGCCACAATGGGGTGGGGTGGGGTGGGGTGGGGTGGAGCCTCCCTATGGTCTCCTGGAAGAGGCCAGACGATGTCTCCCTTTGCCTCTGCAGTCCATGGTGGGAGGTGGCTCAGTGCATTTAAAGGTACAAGCTTGTCAAGGTACAAGCAAGGATCTGACAAACCATCTCTGAGCTACTCCTCTTAGCAAGTAATCCAGGAAGTTTATTATAGCCATGGAAATAACTCTTGAATTCTATTCCATAGCATAGTATGAGAGAAAGCTATGAGAGAAAGAGTTAAGCACCTGTCTTAGTTAAACATGTTTTTTCCCCTAAGTGTGGGAGGCCTTGAGCACTAATGCAGTTTTCCTTGATTTGCAGCTAGTGTCATTCTTACTATATGTGATTGATCTGTCTGCCTGCACACATTTGCAGACTGACACTGATATTAATAAACAGCGTAAAGACACCAAATGATTTCAGAAGGTCCTGGGCAAACACAAGGAATTTTATGAAGAGGGGTGTGTGTGTGTGTGTGTGTGTCCATGTATAACTGGTCTTTTGTGTACTAGCAAAGGTAACACAATCTTGGCATCCTCCCTTTCATTTTTTTGGCATGCCAAACCTCCCAGACAGGCTTTGGACTTTAGGTTCTATTGTAGCAACCTGAAAAAAGTAACTAAGTAAGCCAATGATTTAAAACTAAGTGTTTTTTCCCATTAGGTGAATCTAATTACAACATCTGGAAGTCAATTAGGTGATTATGCAGCTCTGGATAGGCCCAGACACAGGAGGGTTAAAGGCCAGAGAGGGCTCTGGTAGAGCTTTCCCGGGAGTTGTGCTGTGGATGAACTGAGCCTCCTCTTTTTGTCAGCTCCACTCTCAGACATGGTAAAGGAAAAGAATGAATCAATGCTATCATCAAATGGAGGAGGAGAAGGCGGTGGCAGCAGTCTGTGAGTCAACCCTGGGGCTCCAGGCCAGTGAAATGGTATAAAAGGCCTATATTTCAGCTGTTCATTTTAAATGAACACTGACTTTCAAAATAAATTCTAAAATGAGGTGAGATCATTTGTGCTGGGTGTAGCTCTTAGTGCCTGGCTGTTGTACTGGGGTCTTTCAGTCTGTGCACATGCACTGCCAAGTCATCCCTATAGTTCTCACTGCCTTTTTTGCTCATGCAGAGTAGGTTTTGAAAATGTCTTGGGGTCTCATTGACCTAATGCATTATATACTTTGCTATGGGCCATGCACACTTTCCTTTAGAGGATCCTATTAATATTTTTCCATTAAACCATTCAAGCACATTCATAGTACAGTGCACACCCCGTATGTTGTTGCAGACTTATTACTAAAAGCTGCTTACTAAGCTAAATCAAATCTAACACAAGGTTTAACTTAACTGTCTTTATTGAAACTTTCATAGTGTTAGATCTTTTATCTTTACAAAATTCCCTTTAACACAATATTCTTGGTGTAAACGTCAGGGCAGCCACTATAATGTCCTTTTTCTGGAGAAGGGCTGTGGCTCAGTGGTAGAGCACTTACTTCGCATGCAGAAGGTCCCAGGTTCGATCCCCGGCATCTCCAGGTAGGGCTGGAAAAATTCCTGCCTGAAACCCTGGAAAGCCACTGACAGTCGGTGTTGACAACCTAGGGCTAGATGCACCATCAGTCTGACTCAGTATAAGGTGGCTTCCTATGTTCCTATGCTCCTGTGTTGGCCCATCAATGACTTGAATCTTGAGGCTTGCCAATGAGCGCACACGACTCATGGCAATGTAGAGTTGTCTATGGCAAAAGACAGGGGTAGGCAGATAGATGCCAGCTTAGTCCACAACCTGTCCCTGGCTCTTGTTGATGCTAATGACAAAGGCCAGATGAACTGGCAACTGGGAGAGATGAATCGGAAGGTGCAAGGCTGATTCTTGGCAGAAAGATCTGCTTGCCCTTAGCTTGTCCAGTGAGGGCTTCCTGATGTTGTTGTGCATGGCAAGCACAATTAACCTCATGCCATTGATAAGACCCTGAGTCATGTCCAGGCTCCTTAGCAGGAGGACCACCTTGCCCTACTTGAGAGTCAACTTGGCAAACCACTGGGCTTGAGAGTGTTTAGGAACTCTGAAGCATATTGTACATCATGCCTGGCATCATCACTAGTGGCTTCATCTCCACTCAAGTAGGTCCTTCCTTTGCCATCTGGTTGATATAGTCACAGTGCTCATTCTTGGGACACAGAATGATCTTGCCTGCATAAGCATGTACAGCTGCCTTGCTAAAAGCTTTATGGACATAAATAAACTCCCGACTTTGAATTATAGTGAAAACTATAGTTATTTGTTGAATCTGTGTATCAACAGCTTTCCAATGAAGTGTGCTTCATGAGAATTAGTCAATGGGAAGGCAGTCAAAAAGGGATGACCAACTGACTCCCAACTTCAAATTATATATATATAAGATATAAAAATTAACCTGTGTAAATCACTATCCTCTTTTGTCCACTTTTGTGGTGATGCATTTTCTTTTCTTTTTTTGGTTATTCATAACATAAGTGGCCACCTACTTAAATCATAAAGTGGAGTTTGCTTCTACTGTTCTGATGCTAAACACACTTACTGAAGAAAAAGCACCCTTTAATTGTAGAAAAAGATAATATATTTTTACAGTAAAAGTAACAAAAAGGGCATCTGTAACCATGTACATGCCCAGCTAACTGCTCTAACTATAAAAGGTATTTTTTAAAATAAGAAGAAAGTAAGCGGTGTCAAACAGCATTAGCACTGCCATACCCAAGCGTTGACTCCAGGCCTGTTTGCTTCTGCCCCATCACCTACCTCTCTCTGGATGGTCATTTGGGGGTGCCCTTGGCTGAGGGGAGCCTGGATTTCTGCCCTGAAGTCCAACCCTAGCTGCACCACTGGGTATGAGCCTTTAAGGGTTGGAGGTTCGGTAGGGTAAAGGCCTTGGAGTCGTTTGGCTCTGTCTGTTGTCTATGACCATTCCCTTGCACAGACCCTCATCTCCTTCCCCATTCCTGGGGCTTCCAGAACCCCTTACCTTTTCTATATGTTATCACTAATACCATAGCTTCTGAGGCTTAGAATTTAGATCTCTGTACCAATCCTTTCTGGTGGCCTTGATAGTAATAACTATGTATGTGTGTTTTTCCTAATGATTCTTTTCAACACTGAATATGTGGGTAGAAATTTGCTTTGCTGGTATGATTTCCTTTCCTTTCCAGATTTCCTAGGTGTAATTGTGAAACTAGTCATTTTTCCAGATGGGTGCTCAAATACTTTCTGCTTCACCTTTTATATAAAGATCATTTATGCTAAGCAGCCAGTTATGTTTGGTTTATTGGATTGCTTAATTTAGGTTTTTATTTTATGATGTTACCTACCTCCTCTTGGTATCTTAGCATTCAAGTATTCAGTAATTTGTATAAGTATTTGGTGTTCCCACTCTGTCAACTATAAATGCACTAGTTATCTGATTTCATGGGCAATCAAAGGGATTCCATAAGTCAGCAAGGCATATAATTAAACTGCACAATTGCCTATATGCATTTCTAGATACTGGAGCCGGCATAACCAATTAAGCCATGAATTATTCTCAGAAAACCAAACTAAAATGTATGATTTTGATCTGATGAGCTACTGCTAAAAAACAAAAATAAAAACAAACCAGCTTTAAGAACACAGGCTTGTGCCACTTATAATGCAAAACACTTAGCACATTATAGTTTGCCAACAGAAAGACTGTGCAAAGATTTGTGCAGGGAAATATAAATTTGCTGTAATATGTGAAATACAGGGGTTTTTTTGCCCTGCAAATATGTAGATTGGGCAACTGTCACCTCCCTTGCCTGCCCAATATATTTGCTGTGGCATGAAAATGTACATGAAGTACTTTGAAACTCTCTAACACACCATACAAATACTAAGAATTATGGTTGTTACTACAGACTTTATTATAAACACATATTTCGGAGGTTTGTGGTGCATGAAAGGGCCTTCTCTGTGGTGGCCCCAAGATTGTGGGATTCAAATCATTCAATCCCCTTTAAGGTGTGTCTTGCACTTTCATTGTTTGCATTTTATTGGCAAGTCAAAATGCATGTCTTTATCCAGACCCTTGGAGTGGATGAAGCTTTTAGATCATGATTTTGATGGTGGTTTTAAGTTATTTTAGAGATCAATCCTATAGTCCCAGGAGAGCATCCCAGAGACCATAGGATTCTTCAGAGTCCCCCCTCCCCAGCTACAGACACTGCCACAACTTCATAAGGGGGACTTTGGAATCCAATCCCTCCCCCTACCCTGCCCCTTCACAGCTGCAATGGAAAGAACTGTGCTAGCTACTTTCCAAGGTCACAAGCATTGCCTCAGAGGACCTCAAAGAGGTGAGAAAGGGCCCATTCCAGTGTCTGGGGGGAGGAGAGGCCAGGATATGATGCTTCCTATGGCCTCTCCAGCCCCAGTGCTGCCCCCATGAGCAGGCCTCCTTTAGATGGGCTCAGAGGCCTCTCTAGAGAAACAGCAGGACCATGGAGAGGCAAACATTCATCTCTGTTGCTCCTCCCACCCTGCAGGTAGTAGCCAGCAGTGTGTTGGATATACAGAGGCCTCCGAGTTTGGAGGCTTCCATCTTATGAGGTGCAACCCATATATTGTTTTATCATTATGTATGAACTCTGTCCTGGGGCCGTAAGGTGGGTGGAATATAAATTCAAATAAAAATAAATATTCCTACACAGAAATGATCTTCATGTAAGAAAAATGTAAGGCCTGAGGTGGCCCTTAGATTGATTAACCCATGCTCAAGCACTGAGGAGTCTACTCAAATGGCTGGGCAATAGTGTGCCCACTTACAAGGCACCAAAAAAGAGAGGAAACGAATCACCAAAAAGGAAGAAAAAGAGGACACCAATTTACATAGCATTTGTATATGCTAATGTACACGTCTAGATATAAATTTAGAAAAATTTACTATGGTTTAAATAGAAGTAGAATACTGGTCACCATACTGCAGAAGAATGTGACCAGGGGTCTGCTCTGTCTGCTCAGTCTGCTGTCTAGGTGCTAAGTGTCGATGGGCAACTTCAAGGCCTTGTTCTTCTCCCATTGTTCTTCATCTTCAAACTGGATGTGGACTTGGCAGCCCTTCAAATAGAATACACCTTCAAATAGATGGCTGTCCTCTGTAAAGCAGGGCAAATGGCCAGCCTAAAATGCACATTGGAAGCACCACAAGGAACGTCTCAGGACAGATTTTGATAAATTTCCCATAATCATTAGCTCATGTACAATGCTTGTTCTTGCTTACTTTAGGAAAGGACATAACGTGCTCATAAAGCACATGCTTTACATGCCAAAAAAAACCAGGTTCAGAATCACCCTTTAATTAAAAGAATAAATCAATACTTAAAAGGAACGCATGTAAGAAGGGAAAGACCTCTTTAGATGGCCATGTGTATTGCTTCAGTTGTGAAGCACACAAGTGACATTTCTCTTCCCCCCTCCAACTGCCATTCCATGCTTTACAAATGCTTCTATGTTCCTAATATGTAAGAACAACAACAAAATGATTTTGTCAGCCTGACTTAATGAACAAACAAACGAACAGCAAACACTGAGCATGTGAGTGTTGTACTTTAAACTCACGGATATCATAGCACCATCATGACTACTGGGATAAATGGGATTTTCTTCTGCTGCTCTCATCCCCTGCCACTGTCTACTGGGTCATTTGGGCTGCCCCTTGGCTGTGATTCAGCCCTAGTCGGCACCAATGCTGATGTATCAGATTGATATGGCACAAAGCTACTTTGCAGCTACCAAAGTAGCTCTTGGGTGGATTCATTTAACAAGAGCTCAAATTGAGGCTGTGCTTGGCCCAGTTAAATATGTGAAAATAAATCTTTTGGTAAACTTATTTGCATCTGCATCTGTATTGCATTCTCTGAAAAGCAATACATTTCTAATAAAATGTAGCATTGATCCCTTCCGCTGAATACCACCTTAACTGGTGAAGCCTCACCTACTGTTCATTTAAACCATGTGTAAATCTCGCCCATTGTCTAATGCTCAAGGAACAGCCTTCATTTGATTTGTACAGTAAGCATGTGAATTGCAGCTCTGAGATCTGCTTATGGCATATCGATTACAAGGTGACCTTCTGTCATTCCCATTCAGTGCACTATCAAAATAGCCCACTAAAATCTTTAAAGGTGAATGGGAATGTTTGTTCTAAAAACAAAATTGGCCTCCTTTGTTAGTCCTGTAGAGCTAAAAAGCATCTCCTGCCAGAGTAATCAATGACTGATGAGTAATGTTATAATTACAAAGCTAATTCTACAGGAATATCTGCACACCAAGGAGTCTTTAAGAACACAGTACCATTTAGTTCAGTACGTTTATACCCTTACCCACTGAACATGTGCAAAATTGTGTGATTGGGAAGTTATCTCATACCATTTCATATCATATATCCAGTAATGCTGATGTCAGTTCTCTGAGTGCACCACACATATGGAAGAGAGAGATAACGGCACGCTTGGGGCTTAAGGAAGTACCCCCAAAAAGTGAGGAAAAAAACCTCTAAGGAGGAACACCCCTCAAATAGCCCAGTGATGAGTGGGTAGGCTCAATAGCCATGCAATGCTGATTTAGGCAGTACGTCTCTGTACACCAGTTGCTGGAAAACACAAATGGAGGGCTGTTGCACTAGTATCCTAGTGCTTTCCACAGTCAGCTGGTTGACCATTGTGTAGACAGGATGCTGGACTATATAGGCCTTTGGTCTGATTCAGTATGGCTCTTCTCGTGTTCTTAGGTACCTTCTTATTTCATTTTTACAAGTTTCATAAAGCTTAATTTAAAAAAGGAAAATAGAGCATTCTGCTTCAGCATCAAAATGCTTTTGGGGGCTGTACATATTTTAATTCTTCTAATTGTGCTTAAATAACCTATGCCTAACTGTCGTCAAGTCTGAATTGTACAAGAAGTGAAAATCAGAATTAAGAAAAGTATTAGTAGTATTATTACATAACTTAATATCTAAGAACAGAAGAAGAGCCATGCTGGATCAGACCAAGGGTCCATCTACACCAGCATTCTGTTCACACAGTGGCCAACCAGCTGTCAACAGGAGACACACAAGCAGGACATGAGTGCAGCAGCATCCTCCTGCCCATGTTCCCCAGCAACTGGTGTACATAGGCATACTGCCTGTGATACTGGAGGTAGCATAGAGGCATCAGGACTAGTAGCCACTGAAAGCCTTCTTCTCCAGGAATTTGTCTAACCCGCTTTTAAAGTCATCCAAATTGGTGGCCATCACTATCTTTTGTGGTAGCAAATTCCATAGTTTGACTAGGTGCTGTGTGAAGAAGTACTTCCTTTTATCTGTCTGAATCTCCCACCAATCAGCTTCATGGGATGACCCCGAGTTCTAGTATTATGAGAGAGGGAGAAAAATGTCTCCCTGCCCACACCATGCATAATTTTGTAGACCTCTATTATGTCTCCCCTTGCCCTCCTTTTTTCCAAGCTAAACAATCCCAGCTGTTGTAACCTTTCTTTACAGGGGAGTTGCTCCAGCCCCTTGATCATTTTAGTTGCCTCTTTCTGCACTTCTTCCAGCTCTTTTTTATATCTTCTTTTTAGGTGTGGAGACCAGAACTGTATACAGTATTCGAAGTGTGGACGCACCATAGATTTATATAAGGGAGGTATGATATTGGCAGTTTTATTCTCAATTCCTTTCCTAATTATGCCTAACATGGAGTTTTCCTTTTTTTACAGCAGCTCACACTGGGTTGAAATTTTCTTCGAGCTGTCCACCACAACCCCAAGAACTCGGTTGGTCACCACTAGCTCAGGTTATACTTGAAGTTGGGATTTTTTGCCCCAACATGCATCACTTTACACTTGCTTACATTGAACAGTATTTGCCATTTAGATGCCCATTCTCTCAGTTTTGAGAGATCCTTTTGGAGCTCTTCACAATCCCTTTTTGTTTTAACTACCCTAAATAATTTGGTGTCATTGGCAAACTTGGCTACTTCACTGCTCACTCCTAATTCCAGATCATTTATGAACATTTTGAAAAGGATTGGTCCAAATACAGATCCCTGTGGGATCCCACTATTTACATCCCTCCATTGGGAGAATTTATCAGCTATTTCTGCTCTCTGCTTTCTGTTCTTTAACCAGTTACTGATCCATAAGAAGACCTGTCTTCTCATTCCATGACTGCTAAGTTTGCTCAGGAGTCTTTGATGAGGGGCTTTGTCAAATGCCTTTTGGAAGTCTAAGTAAGCAATGTTCACTGGATCATCCTATCCACATATTTACTGACACTCTCGAAGAACTCTAAAAGGTTAATGAGACAGAGCTTACCTTTGTGGAAACCATGTTGATTCTTTTTCATCAGAGCTTGTCCTTCTATATGCTTACTGATTTTATCTTTAATAATGTTTTTAACCTGGGACAGACTTTAAGCTAACTGGCTTATAATTTCCCGGATCCCCCTTAGATCCCTTTTTAAAAATTGGTGTTATATTAGCCATCTTCCAGGACAGAGGCTGATCTTAGGGACATGTTGCATATTTTTGTTAAAAGATCAGCAAATTCATATTTGAGTTCTTTAAGAACTCTAGGATGGATACCATCAGGGCCCAGTGATTTATTTACTTTCAGTTTATCAATAAGGTTGAGAACTTCATCTTTTGTCACCTCAGTTCCTTAGATTCCCTTCCTGAAAGTGAAAACATCAGTTCAGGCACAGGAATCTGTCCTATATCTTCTGGAGTGAAGACTAATGGGAAGAATTCATTCAGCTTCTCTGCAGTCTCCTTATCCTCCTTTAGTACTCCTTTAACTCCTTTGTCATCCAACGGTCCAACTGCCTCCCTAGCTGGTTTTCTGCTTCTTGTATAGTTAAAGAATTCTTTATTGTTGGTCTTTATGTTGTTAGCGATATGCTCCTCAAAATGCTTTTTTGCATCTTTTATTGTCTGCTTGCATCTCCTTTGTGCAAGCTTGTGCTTCCTTTTGTTTTCCTCATTTGGACAAGACTTCCATTTTTTTAAAGAAGCCCGCTTTTCTCTAATAGCTTCCTTGACACTGTTGGTTAACCATGCCTGTGACCTCTAGGATTTGGTACTACCTTTCCTACATTTTAGCTGAGCTTCTGTTATTGTGGTTTTGAGTCACCTCCAAGCATTTTGAAGGGATTGACCCCCCCCCCCTTTCAACTTCCTTTTCAGCAGTTCCCTCATTTTAGAGAAGTTTCCTCTTTTGAAGTCATATGTGACTGTGCTGGATTTCCTGGACAATTTTCTACTTAAAAGGTAAAGGTGTCCCCAACCAGTCGTGTCCGACTGTAGGGTGCGGTGCTCATCCCTGTTTCTAAGCCGAAGAGCCAGCGCTGTCCGAAGACGCTTCCGTGGTCATGTGGCCGGCATGACTGAACACCGAGGTGCACGGAACACTGTTACCTTTCCCGCCAAGGCGGTACCTATTTATCTACTTGCAATTTCTTGCTTTCGAACTGCTAGGTTGGCAGAAGCTGGGACTGAAGACGGGAGCTCACTCCATCACGCAGCACTCGGGTCTCGAACTGCTGACCTGCCGACCTTCCAGTTTGCAGTTCAGCATCTTAACCACTAAGCCACCGCGGTCCCATAATTTTCTACTTAAATTTATATTAAATCTGATAGCACTGTGGTCACTGTTTCCAACTGGTTCAACAACATTTACAACTTTTATACTAGGTCCTGGGCAACACCACTTAGGATTAAATCCAGGGTCTCTCCCCTTTGGTCAGTTCCATGACCAACTGTTCTAGGGCACAGTCATTTAGGGCACCGAGAAATTTAACCTCTTTGTCGTGACTGGAACATGTATTCCAATTCTCCCATTTTGGCTCCGAGGCTTCTAGCATTTGCTAGAAGCATTTGCTAGAAACACCTATACACAGTATCCCTCCCCAGATGTCTCTGGCATGTGCATCTTTTGCTATGGCACTTAGGCCTCTTTGATTGGCTATCATGTTTCACCATATGCTCATGGAGTATTTCCTCCTCTTCTACATTTGGGCAATTGAAACCCTTTTCATTTTCATCCCCTAGGGATGATTTAACCCAAACCGGATGCTTCCCAGCTCCTGTTGGCTTTCCCCTAGGGTTTAGTTTAAAAGCTGCTCTGCCACCCTTTTTATGTTTTACACCAGCAGTCTGGTTCCACTTTGGTTCAAATGGAGCCTATCCCCCTTGCACAGGCCTGGCTTGTCCGAAAATATTCCCCAGTGCCCAACAAATCTGAATCCCTCCTTCCTGCACCACCATCTCATTCATGCATTGAAACTCCTCAGCTTTTCCTCTCTAGCTGGCCCTGCATGTGGAACAGGTAGCATTTCAAAGAAAGCCACTTTGGTAGTCCTGGATCTATCTATGATTAGTCAGGAGACTACGTCTCTGCATTGAATTCTCATGTTCGATTCAGTGGCATGCCTCTTCTAAGGCTGCCATGTGGCTGTAAACTAAGAACCCTGGATTAGTGGTGCAATCAGTCAGTAGAGCGCAATCTGTTACAATGCAAAACATTGCTGGAACTTTGCCAGCATAATAGCATTGGGACCTCTGCTCCATGTATGCTGGATTCACTTTTCAATAGCCGTTATGCTTTTTTCCTCCAGAGGATGATTAGATCTAAGGGGACTTAAATAATCTCGGCTTTGTTTGTGCTAAAGCAGCTGGACCTGGTCCAGGCTAGTCACTAGTGACACAATGCTCAAAGTTAATTGACAGTGTGTGACCTGCTTTTGACACTGTTATATTTAAAAGCACAGAGGATAGTGACGTAGTACAACACTGTATATTAGGGCCCTAAAGCCGCAGGATGGCCATCTCCAAGGCTATGCAAAACAGGGCTGCAGCTAGGGTGGCCGCTTATGAATCACCAGAAATGAGGAAATGCATCATCCCCAAAGAGGACAAAAGAGTAACATACATTTGCCTCAATGTGCATATGCAAATGTAGAAATAATTATTATAACTTATATATAAATACAGCACATCTTGCCATAGTGAAGAAGACTGTGACCATGTGACCCATTAGCTTTACAAATGACCTGCTTCTGGTGGAGATGAAAACTACTAGAACTTGTGTGTTGACATGGATCAACACATGGACTCTATTTGGGGGTGTGGCTATGGAGATTGTTATGAAAAGCACCTAAACTTCAAAATTTACCACTACACCACTGCACCTCGGTGGGGCAAGCACAAATGGGAGAAGGTGGTCTTTCACATAACTTGGTCCCAAGCCTATTAGGGCTTCAGAGGTTAAAACACACACACCAGCACTTCAAACTGGTCCAGAAATGGACAGAGAGCCATGGCAGTTGACAAAGCACAGCTGTAATATGGTCAAACTACCCAGTCCCCATTACTAATCTAGCAGCCCTATTTTGGACCAACTGCAGTTTCTGAACTTTTTTTTAAAGGCAGCTCCATGTACAACACCTTGCAATGGTCTGAACAGGAGCTTATGACAGCATGGGGCAATTATGGCCAAGCTATCTCCATCCAGGTAAGGTCGCGGCTGAAGTCTCAGTTTCAGTATTTAAGCTTTTAAACAGCAGTCCTCACACCCTTTATGGCATCATAGCCCTATTAGGGTCACATCGCTTCTTCATGTTGGCCCTGGCCCAGAAAAAATTAGTCATATTTAAGCGCCACTGAAATCAGTGGGCATTTCAAAGAAAGTGAAAACCTCATGGTCTGACATGGATTTAATACAGTGGTGGCAGACATTGAAAAAAATGTTGGCTATATGTAATACTGGTGTTCAAAACCTATGTTCTGCTCTGACTATAATTCTTTATATTTGGGATACATTTTGGTATATAAACATATTATTGGTGCATAGCTGATTTTAGAAGTTTTTAAAAAGGAAAAATGAAATCACTGGGACCTAAGTTAGTTACTTGCTGTATTGATTTCAATGGCACTTGGGTTCCAAACTTGCTTTGGTCTGGGGCGTTTACCTCTAGTGTATACCTCTAATCCATGTTCCTGTTCTTTGGCTACTTTATCATGAAAATTATAATAGGATATAATTGAGAAAATCCAGCAGCTGGCAAATTCATTTAGGGTTGACACTGGGTTTTCATACACCGCATAAACTGTTTACCAGAGACTTTAGCTACTGGCGAACTTCACTTCAGATTGGCATGGCTTTGTAGAAAATAAACATTTCTACCTAAGCAACAGAGAGTTGCTGGAGCTCTTTTGATAGAACGCTTCCAACAGTTCCAGAAGCTCTTTGTCTTTTATTGTAGCCAGCTTCTTTCTTGAAGGCTGTAACACCCAAAGTTGCTATTCTGTCTTTTCTTCCTCAATGGATTTTCCACAGTAAGAAAAAAGATGGAACAAGCAGCAGGAAAACACAGGAGGTTTATGAGTGGAAGAGGTTGTCTGGACCCCCATACAGTTCTGTGAATTAAGTAGCGTGATGTTGTGACAAAGCCTCATCTGGAAACAGGCTTAGAATAGACCCATGTAAATCAGTGGGGCTCAAGTTAATCATGATTAACTTAAATCTCATTGTTTTCAATAGGTTTACTCTGAAGTGTGATGAAATCTGGATCCAACCTATTGATTTTTTGTGCAGATGCACCAGCATAATTGTTTAAGATCAAAATTCTTCAGCAAAAACTAAACAGAACTATAATAGCAGAAATGCCAGGGTTTTTATTATTTATTTATTTATTATTAAATTTATTAATCGCCCATCTGGCTGGTCACCCAGCCACTCTGGGCGATGCACAACATACAGTAAAACAGTTTAAAACAATAAAATTCTATAATAAAAACATTTTCTAAAATACCCTAACCCACCCCAAATGCCTGCCTGAACAACCACGTTTTTAATGCATGACGGAAGCTCATTAAAGAGGGGCATGATGGAGTTCCCTAGGGAGGGAGTTCCACAGAGTGGGGGCCACCACAGAAAAGGCCCTCTCCCTCGTCCCCACCAGTCTAGCTGTCCTGGCTGATGGGACAGAGAGAAGGCCATCCGAGGCTGATCTTGTTAAGCGGCCTGTCTGGTGCTTCTGGAGGCGCTCCTTAAGATAGGCTGGGCCGGAACCATATAGGGTTTTAAAGGTCAAAACCAACACCTTGAATTTGGCCCGGAAAACAACTGGTAACCAGTGCAACTCCTTCAGCACTGGAGTGATGTGATCTCGTTGGCGGCTGCCTTTAATCAGGCGAGCCACCACGTTCTGTACCAGCTGCAGTTTCCGAACCGTCTTCAAGGGTAACCCCACGTAGAGCGCATTACAGTAGTCTAAACGAGAGGAGACCAGGGCATGTACTACCGATGGCAGCAGATGGTTGGGAAGGAAGGGGCGCAGCCGCCATATCAGATGGAGTTGATGCAGCGCTGTCTGGCTCACAGCTGACACCTGAGCCTCCATGGACAGCTGGGAGTCCAAGATGACCCCCAGGCTGCGGACCTGGTCTTTCAAGGGTAGCCGTACCCCATTCAACACCAGGTCAACATCCCCTAGCCTCCTCTTGTCTCCCACCAAAAGTACCTCGGTCTTGTCAGAGTTCAGCTTCAGCTTATTCCTCCTCATCCAGCCACTCACCGTCTCCAGACATTTGGACAGGGATTCTATGGCCAACCTTGGTGAAGATTTGAATGAGAGATAGAGCTGCGTGTCATCCGCATACTGATGACACTGCATCCCAAACCTCCTGATGATAGCCCCCAGCGGCTTCACATAGATGTTAAATAGCATCGGGGAGAGGATGGAACCCTGTGGCACCCCACAAGTAAGTGGCCATGGGTCCAAAACCTCCTCTCCCAGTGCTACCCTCTGGTACCTGCCAGAGAGGAAGGACCGGAACCACTGCAATACGGTGTCTCCAATGCCCAACCCCTCCAGGCGGTCCAGGAGGATACCGTGGTCAACGGTATCAAAAGCCGTTGAGAGGTTGAGGAGAACAAGGAAGGAACATTCACCCCTATCCAGGGCCCTGTTCACTGTCTTCTAAAATTTCAACATGTGTATTTTCCAAAACCCCTAAAGGAATCACATAATATCATATCTAGTTTAATTGCCCTTTACATTATGCAGAGTAAAATAACAAAAAAAATCATGTGGCATCAGAAATACTATCACGAGTTTCTGTAGGCAAGAGCATATTTCATCAGATGGATGAAGTGGACAGAAATTGCATTGGAGGTGGGCAGTGAAGGTGTTTTTCACTAGTGGACAGTGAATATGGCTTTTTCACCAGATCTCTTTCACTGTTCATTCCATGCATCTGATAAAATAGAAACTTTCTTATAAAAGCTTCATGAGATGGTAGTTTTTAAAGACTCTGCGGCTGAAATCACATATGTTCTAAAGTTTGTGTGGAAGCGGGTTAACTATGCATGTGCCACATTCTGAGGAATGTATTTACATGTAAAGAATGTGAGTTCAAACTATGTTGACTCCACTTGCTGTGCAATCCTAGGCATGTCTCCTCAAGAGTAAGCCCCACTGTGTTCAATGGGACCTACTCCCAGGTATAGCTGGGGTGTTGAACCAAATCTGTGGGCTAAATCTGGCCCTCTGGAATTCCTCACATAGCTCCACCCCCTTCCTCTGGCTCCACCCCCTTTTCCCCAACCACCAATTGTTTAGTGGTTTCCTGGCTTGTGTGTGTATGTTTTCCCCCATTCTAAAAGGTTGAAGTGCCTCTCCTAAGGCTTAGTTACTGGCAGTAAGAGAGTTAAGGTAAAATATGCTGCTATTTGGGTGTGGTATTTTGGCCACACACCCTTTTGCCTTTAACCCCATTTATCACTGGAGTGCAGCCCCCAAAAGCTTTTCTGAAATTGAATTTGGCCCTTAGGCTGAAAGAGGTTCAACAGCCCTGGCATCTAGGATTGCAGCCTTAGAATGTCTGCCTGTCGTTGCCCTGTGTTGTGTTTGCTGCATCAACCTAACAGAACAAACCATCTGAAACTTGCAGGATAAGTGAGCTCTACAGCAATTTTCCTACCAGAAGTGCTAAATGACTTGAAAATATCTTGTGAACAAGGGTGATCATTTTCCAGCTGAACAAATTCAGGTGTGAAGTGTTAATAGGATTCTCTCTGCTGAAACATTACGTGGCAGGAATGGTTAACAATGTAGTTAAAATAGACTCATTAGTGATGGATCATCATTCCACTTACTCATGCTAGTTCTCCCTGACTAGTATGTTTTCCAAGTGCTCATTTATTCCTCCCTTGATTGCATGCTTTGTTTTTGCCAAGATTGAATTTCCTTCTGCTGGAGTTCTTAAAATAGTATCACTGAGAATACTCTCCAGACGGTGTGAATCTGAGGCTAAAACTAGATGTGATGATTCCAGACTCATTTGTTTAAACTCACGTCTGCTCCAGTCCCATATAAACTGATTTTAAGAGCAGGGGCTGATTGTTTGAGGGGTGTTTCTCTCCTACTACTGATCTCCACCCCCACCCCCTGTAGGTGTGTGCAAGACATTTTTTTGTTTGTAATTGTAATTTTTGTTATTAAAGGCCTCATTTTTTATTTATTTATTTATTCATTAATTCATTAACATCACTGTGCGAGATTGTGTGAGGGTGGAAACTCTCCCGGAGCAGCCTAGGCCTGCTCCTGATATTGCTCCATCTGAAGATGATTATGGCATTTCAGAAATGAGTTGGGACAGGACACCAGAGATGGACAGTGAGTCCACACTGCAGAGGCTGCTATATCAAAGAGAGAGGCAGGCGGGAAGCAGAAAAGAGCAAGAACTGGAAGTCCATGTTGTATGGAGTGCCATGGACCAAGCCAAGCCTGGAGATTGCGGGATGGTATGGCGCTTGGAAGCTAGGTCAACCCTGGGAGATATTTAGCTCTCTCACCAATTGCAGAAATGCTACATTGGCTCTGAAGGGTCTCATTGGTAAGGGAGTTTTTCAAAACTGTGTTTGTTTCATAATTCATTTGTTTCATCCAGATTTAACAAAGGAAAAGGAAGACAAAGTGACTCATTTTGGTTTGTCTTTTTGTCTTTTGTTGCTGCTGCAGAGCTGGCAGCCACAATTTTATTTTCTCAGAATGCTCTGGACATTGCATTGTTCCAGAACATTCTGAGGTAAAAAAGGCAGCCACTGAGAGAAAATCCGCCACTAGGGAAATTAAGCCCATTGCCATGAATAAATGATGAATGTGATAACAAATACAAAACCCATTTGTAAGCATTTTCAGCCTTGGATTATGCAACAAGGAGGAGACACTCCACTGAGTGCCTGCTCTGATCATCTGCTCCAGTCATTTCGGTAATAGTCCCCCGATTGTGAAATGCTCTCCTCATTGAGGTCCACCTGGCATCTTTTTGGTGCCAGGTTAAGACTTTCCTCTACTCCCAGGCATCTGACAGCTTTTAGTGTCACAGTTGTTTTATCAGGT
Organism: Heloderma suspectum; assembly: GCF_057233095.1. Classification (NCBI taxonomy): domain Eukaryota; kingdom Metazoa; phylum Chordata; class Lepidosauria; order Squamata; family Helodermatidae; genus Heloderma; species Heloderma suspectum. Next base: position 173,414,268 of record NC_139462.1, on the reverse strand, counting down.
CCTGGTATCATATTGTAACTATTTTTTAGCTGTTTTAAATAGTTTTAAATTTGTTATGTTGATAGTTTTATATTTTGTTTTTATTATGTTGTATTTCTGAATTCTAATTTTTGTGAACTAGTCAGAGAGCTTTGACTGTTGGGTGGTATAGAAATAAATGAAATGAAAATTAAACCGAATTCAGTTCAAGTTTTCATACATTAGGAAATGAAGATACACCTCTACCCCACAGACTCAGACTTCTTTTCTGCTAGCCAGTCTCTAATACTAAAACTGAATGCAGCTGGGAAAAGTGACTGTGGTGGTGAACTGCAGAAGATAAGCCACAGAAAGGGGTAGCATTCAGCTATCTCACTTCCACATCCTTTCTGTCATTTTAAGCAGACACTCATCCCTGCTTAATACATGATTGGAGAGACCCTGTTCTAAACCAGCAATTTTCAGCAGTAAGGAGAATCACAGGGCAGATGTCAATGGTATGCAAGATAAGTATTTTTGAGCCCAACAGGGGCGTAGACTGGAAGTTGCTGAAACTCAGCTCCTTACAGTGCACATTTGGAAAACAAAGTGGTTGATATGAAGTCTTCGAAAAGAGAAAATCCTCAAAACCAGGGAGAGGGGCTTTGTAATATACAGCCATGCTGCAGGGGCTCAACCGAAAGTTTGTGTGAATGCAGCTAAAGTGGTATCTGAAGCATAATAAGCAGGGCACAACATTCAGACATTCACATCTGCCCCCATGTTTCTCCTCGCCATTGAAAAGGCATCTTATTCTGCACCTGGATAGTTATTTATTTAAACAATCCCACCCTTCTGTCATTCAATGTGACAAGCAACAGAGAAGATAAACAAATATATGTGAGTGTATATATAATAGATAACAATAATTCAACATCAGTATTTTTTAAAGAAAGTATCCCCCAAATCCAGTAGCCTAAAATATAGATTAACAACATCCCCAACAATGAGAGAATGCCATCTTTGAATGCCCCTCTAAAAAGCCAGTTTTTAGCTGTGCGCTAGCATGTCAAGCAAAGAGTACAGTATGTGAGCTTCTCTGAGAACAGTGTTTAATGTCTGAAATATGCCTTGTGAAGGGCCTTTGGATGGCAGTAGCAGGGGAACTTGAGAGGGAAATAGGTTCTCGAGTAGCTTTCTCACTGGATTGCGAAGGTTGTTTTGTTCCCCAGCACTGGAGCAATGGAGTCCAACAAAAGGCCCTTTGCACGGCATATCTGAATCATACAGATGGAAGGTAGGTGTCTCTAGCACCCACACAAGGAGGATTGGAGAGACTTTCCCTTACTCTGAAATTGAAACCCTTTTCAGCTTGATGAGATCCAAGGAGCTGTTTCCTCCAAGGTCTTTTTCCTAGCTTTCAGCAAAATCATAAGTGATTTCCACTTTTTATTAAAAATGTACCATGTTCGTATATATAGGGTTAATGGAGGCTTTCTCAAATGAGATGCGGTGCTGTTTCCCTGAAATGTCCTTGGAACAACTGCATTTGATAGCACTGTAAAAGAAATGGCCGACCTTCTTAAAAGTACAGTGTCAGGGGTTCATTTTGTTTTTTCCCCTCAGCATAAACTCCTGTCACTGCATTAAAATTCAAGAAAATGTGATAATGTATACCATGAGGAAACGTTAGCCCATAGATATCTCATGGTCCCAATTCAATGTTCCCAGTCAATGAACAACAAAGAATCCTGGAGTCAGTCAGTTTCAGTACAATAAAAACTGCCACAAATCAGAATTCTTTAGCCAACCTGTTCCTGGATTACAATGCATGGGTTTTTGTTATCTGAAAGGAGCAGACTCTGCTTTTTTCACATAGTGTTTGATGTTTCCAACCTTTAAAAAATATGCATGTAATATGTTGGGTATAGAGACCTGCAGAGGGTCTGACTTCTAAAGGGTTTAATTTGTATTCATTCCCTACAATTATTCTGCTGTAAGCTCCCCATGCAAGTCACTGTTCTTGATTGCATTCACCTTAGTGGTTCACTGAGCAGGATGATAGGAAATCACACGTCAGACTAGTCATTCAAGGTACAACTGCCTGCCTGTCACTTAATCAAGATTCAGCCTCGTCCTGGCGTCATTGTTTAAAACAGAGCATTAAAAAAATTTAGGGTTAAGATTGCTGAACCAGCAGATCTCGTTGTCTTTGGGGGGGTGGGGAAGCCCTGATCATATCCTATAAAATAACATGATATGCTATTTGGTTTTTGGATTGACGTACATCATGCTGAATCGAACACTGCATCTTTTAAGATCACAGTGACCTCTAGGAAGTGACGTTTTCCCACTGCAGTTACTTTTGAAGTGCTAAAGATGTCTCCAGCTGCTTTACAAGGAGTAGGTTCTTGTTTCATTTTACATATCTTCTGTGTATTGTGAGAAGATATTAAATCATGCAGTTATAATTTTCCCTCTCTTTGTCTCTCTTGAGATTATATATATATATATATATACACACACACACACGCATATGTATAATACATTACTATGAGTTTGCTTTCTGGTTACTACAAAAGGTTCTATCACCTCCACAAAGTGACATTTAGGCACATTTAGATCGTGCCTAAAATGAAACCTGGTGGGAGTCAGGACAGGGGCTTTGACAAAACAATATTATTATTTCTTAAGGCACAATCCTATGCATGTTTAGACAGAAGAAAGGCCTATAATTTCCAGCATGCTAGGAGGAGTTGTAAGCCTTTTTTTGTCTAAACATACATAGGATTGTGCTCTTAATGACTTGTGGATTCTTCTCGAATGACCAATTCACTTGTAAGGATAGAGCAGGTTCTAGGGACCATTGCAGGACTGTGTGAGAGAGATCAGGTTTGCAGGTGGAACGGACCTAGAGAGAAGTGTGAGTTAGTGGGAAATGAAGCTGGGGGCTAGAGCTACACTATTGTTTTTTATCGGTATTGAAGTGCACTGATAAGTGTTGGGGCACAGTCTGCGTTCCGTATACCACTTTTCTAGCATTATTCCCCACTTTTTATTCTGTATTATCCACAATACTGCAACAGATGTCATTGTGTACACTACACGACGTAAATGCACAAGAGGGATAGAGTATCACCATGATGGGATCATATCAATATGACAGGAGGTGTTGATCTGGCCCAGGTCTTTCTCTGGGGATCTGATCTGAGTAACAGATCTGCTGTTTTGTGGCCTTCCACTTCCATTTAGCATGTATATTTGTAAATGAAGCAAATATTGCAAAGGCACCAGCCCTCTTCGGCCATTAGCCTTCCGCACGGAGGCTGGGGAGGTGGCGCAATGCACATGCAGCACTGGGGGATGCAGCCACCGCTACAGCTGCACTCCCCCTTATTCCCATGTGAACCCCTGTCCAAATGTCTGGAGACAGTGACAGTGTGGTGTAGTGGCAAGAGTGTTGGGCTGGGAGCTGGGAGATCCGGGTTCTAGTCCCCACTCGGCCATGGAAGCTCACTGGGTGACTTTGGGCCAGTCACAGACTCTCAGCCCAACGCACCTCACAGGGTTGTTGTTGTGAGGATAAAATGGAGAGGAGGAGGATAATGTAAGCTGCCTTGGGCTCCTTGCAAGAGGAAAAAAGGCAGGATATAAATGCAATAAATAAATAAATAAATAAGTAGGGGACGCCATTTGCATACCTGGTTTAGCCATAATAGGCTACGTAAATATTTACGTAGCCTATCACGGGCTGGCATAGGGATGCAAATGGCGTCCCCTATACAGGACGCCATTTGCATCCGCAGCAGCCCGGCAGCAGCTGGAGGCCCCGCTGCGGGTTGGCCCAGCCGGCGCCTCTGCAGCCTGGCCGCAGAACGGAGCCAGCCAGGCAGGATTCTGGGGGGGAGGAACGGATCGCCTCCCCCCCCGTCGAGGATTCCAGGGGGAGGAACGGATCTCCTCCCCCCACCTGCGGAACCCGACGGAGCCAGGTAAGCAGGGTTTCGTACACCCCTAGAATAAGCTGAAGCTGAACCCTGACAAGACCAAGGTACTTTTGGTGGGAGACAAGAAGAGGCCGGGGGATGTTGACCTGGTGTTGAATAGGGTACAGCTACCTTTGAAAGACCAGGTCCGCAGCCTGGGGGTCATTTTGGACTCCCAGCTGTCCATGGAGGCTCAGGTGTCAGCTGTGAGCTGGACAGCGCTGTATCAACTCCATCTGATACGGTGGCTGTGCCCCTTCCTTCCCGACCACCTGCTCCCATCGGTAGTACATGCCCTGGTCTCCTCTCGTTTAGACTACTGTAATGCACTGTACGTGGGGTTACCCTTGAAGATGGATCGGAAGCTGCAGCTGGTACAGAACGCGGCGGCTCACCTGATTAAAGGCAGCTGCCAGCGAGATCACATCACTCCGGTGCTGAAGGAGTTGCACTGGTTACCAGTTGTTTTCCGGGCCAAATTCAAGGTGTTGGTTTTGACCTTTAAAACCCTATATGGTTCCGGCCCAGCCTATCTTAAGGAGCGCCTCCAGCAGCACCAGACAGGCCACTTAACAAGATCAGCCTCGGATGGCCTTCTCTCTGTCCCATCAGCCAGGACAGCTAGACTGGTGGGGACGAGGGAGAGGGCCTTTTCTGTGGTGGTGCCCACTCTGTGGAACTCCCTCCCTAGGGAACTCCACCATGCCTCCTCTTTAATGACCTTCCACTGTGCATTAAAAACGTAGTTTTTCAGGCAGGCATTTGGGGTGGGTTAGGGTATTTTAGAAAATGTTTTTATTGTAGAATTTTATTGTTTTAAACTGTTTTATTATATGCTGTACATCGCCCAGAGTGGCTGGGTGACCAGCCAGATGGGTGATTAATAAATTTAATAAATAAAAAATAAATAAATAAAACAGATAAAGGCTGGTGTAATCCTTTAGTCCTCCCTCATGCAAAGAAAAGCTAACCATGTAACTATGGCTAGATCTACACTACTGTTTATAGTGGTATTGAAGTGTACTGATAACTGTTGGGGCACATCACATATTTGATATACTGCTTTTATAGTAGGGATGTATGAATCCCTTACCTTGCTATCTGCGGGGGGTCCGCCGGGGAGGGGAGGCAACTGTTCCTCCCCCCTGGAATCCTCACCGGTTGGCTCTCTTCCGCATGACTCCGTGGAGCTGCCGGCCGGCTCTGTTCCACCAGCGATACGGCCGCCATTGCCATCCATGCTGCTGCTGGACGGAAACAGGAAGTAATCTGTACGCAAATGGTGTCCGTGACGCTGTTTGCATCCCTGTATTTTCTCGTGATAAGCTACGCAACTATCTCTGCAAATTCAAATGTGTAGCCTATCACGAGAAAATACAGGGATGCAAACGGCATTGCAGATGCCATTTGCATCCAGATCACTTCCTGTTTCTGCCCAGCAGTGGTATGAAAGGCAATGGCAGCCGTATTGCTGGTGGAATGGAGCCGGCTGGCGGCTCCGCAGAGTCAATGCAGAACAGAGCTGGCCGGCGAGGATTCCGGGGGGGAGGAAGAGATCACCTGCCCCCCCGGCAGACCCCCTGCAGATGGCAAGGTAAGGGATTTGTACATCCCTACTACAAAAGTGGTATATCAAATGTGTAATGTGCCCCAACAGTTATCAGCGTCCACTATGCCATTTGTGTCCCTGCTTTTTCACATGACAGGCTATGCAACTATCTATGCAAATTCAAACGTGTAGCTTATCACAAGAAAATACAGGGATGCAAATGGCATCATGGACGCCATTTGCGTCAGGATCACTTCCCGAACGGAGCCGCTGGGAGGGAGGATTCGTTCCGCGTGGGACTGGGAGGCGGAGGTGAGTACATTCGTTCCGCCATGGACTCCAGGGGCCCAAATTCAATGGAATTCGGCCTCATTTGAGTCCATGGCGGATTCCGCGGACACCCCTATTTTGTAGTGTTATTTCCTGCATTTTATTCCACATTATCCAAAATACTGCAACAAATGTCATAGTGTGTCCTATGAGGTATAAATAGGGATGTCAGAGAATTCCACCACGGATCTCAGTGAGGCCGAATGCCAGTGTATTCAGCCCCCCAAACCCTGTGGCAGAATGGCCTGCCACCCCTCAGCCCCTCCGCGGATCCCCCCTGGGACGAGACTTACCTGGGGTGGATCTTCCAGGTAGCGGCGGCTGCAGCAGCTTGTCTTCCAATTGGCTGCTGCTGCTGCCATTTCCAGTGTTGGGGGGGGGGGAAGACGTGATAGGCTACTGTCAAGGGCTCCTTGGAGGCCTCTCTCAGTCTAATCCAGTAGCCAAGTCCAGACACAGACAAATGGATTCTTTTCAAAGCTTTATTCCTCTTTTACAACTTAACAACTCTACCGTTAGCAACTAGATATGAGCAGCAGAGTACCTATGCCCTAAGTTGGAACAGTTGGTCCCCGTTTGAAAGGGAATTACTGGCAGACCCCTGAACTTAAGGACTAGGGAGAGTCCCTCCCCTTTTCCCTTGGATCCTCTGGGCGCAGCCATTGTTTGCGCGCCAACCAGGCACTACGCCTCCTTTCTGCGCCCTCCATTTGGTGCCGCTCTCTGCGTCGGCGTCGCACGTCCACCAAGTCTGCTTCCCACGCTCTGTCACTCCCTGGACTGCTATCTAAGCTAGGAATGCTGGTGGGAGGAATCTCCATCAGCTGTTGGCCCTGGGAAAAAGGAGCGTGCTCCTCTCCCAGGAGCGACTGCTCTTCCTCAGAATCAGAACTATGGGATTCTATCGGCTCAGTGTCCACCCTGACATCTACATAAAGATTTACGTAGCCTATCATGGCTAGGTTTGTTTTGTTTTGTTTTTTAAAAATGGCATGATAGGCTACGTAAATCTTTATGAAGCCTATCACGTCTGACTTTAAAAAAAAATAAAATGCGCGTACGCAAATGGCGGTGGCTATGGCCGCCGCCATTTGCATTCCTTATTTTGGGCCATCTTAGTCTATGTAAATATTTACGTAGACTAAGACGGCGAAAATAAGGGGGAACGCAAATAGTGTCTGCTACGCTATTTGCATTCCCCTTATTTTCACCATCTTAGTCTACGTAAATATTTACATAGACTAAGACGGCCCAAAATAAGGAACGCAAATGGCGGCGGCTGTAGCCGCCACCATTTGCGTACGCGCGTGTTTGTTTTTTTTAAGTCAGATGTGATAGGCTATGTAAAGATTTACGTAGCTTATCATGGCTGACTACAGGGACGCAAAAGGCAGCGGCAACGGCCGCCACCATTTGCGTCCCTGCTAGCCAGCGGCCGGATGTCCGGCTGCTGATGGAGCCAGCCAGCGGCTTTGCGGAATCCCCGCGGAGCGAAACCGGCTGGCGAGTGCAGAAGGAGATATGGCAGGAGGAGGGGGTTGGGACATCAAAGTAGAGTGGGCCACAAGTGTTTATACACTGTTCCCCTTCTAGCCCTCCCTCCAGCTCTCATGTACCTGGTAGCTCTTCCTCCTGTGTTGCGGTGCTGCTATTTAACGCCAGATCAGTCTGCAATAAGACTGCACTCATTCATGATTTAATCATGAATGAGAGGGCCATCCTGGCGTGTATTACTGAGACTTGGGTGGGTGAGCTGGGTGAAGTCAGCCTGACGCAGCTCTGCCCACCTGGGTACTCAGTGCAGCACCAACATAGGTTGGAGGGCTGGGGGGGGGAGTTGCTGTGGTTCATAGAACTTCCATCTCTATCACAAGGAGACTGCTCTGTCTTGGAGCAGGCCTTGAGGGGTTGCACCTGGTGTTGGGCCATAGAGACAGATTGGGGATGCTGCTGGTGTACAGCCCACCCTGCTGCCCAGCATCCTCCCTGACTGAGCTGGCGGAGGCAGTCACAAGTGTGGTGTTGGAGGAACCCAGGATGGTGTTTCTGGGTGACTTCAACTTCCATGCTGAGGCTGTCTCTGGAGTTCCAGCTCAGGACTTCATGGCCTCCATGACAACCATAGGGCTGTCTCAGTATGTCATCAGCCCAACACATGAAGCAGGGCACACCCTTGATTTGGTTTTTGCTCCAACTTGTGAGATGGGGAGTCTGAAGATTGGGGGGCTCCAAGTAACCCCATTGTCATGGTCAGACCATTCCCTGGTGAGATTTGAACTTATGGCATTACTCTCCTCCCGTGGGAGTGGGGGACCTATTTGGATGGTCCGCCCTAGGAGACTGATTGAATCCAATGGATTTCTGAATGCTCTTGGGGATTTTCCAGTGGAGAGAGCTGGTGATCCAGCCAAGGCCCTAGCCTCACTGTGGGACAGCGAGATGTGGAGGGCCATCGACTTGATTGCGCCTGAGTGCCCTCTCTGGCACTGTGGAACCTGTTCTGCTCCCTGGTATACTGGGGACCTGCGGTCAATGAAACAGGCTGGATGTTGGCTAGAGCACAAATGGTGCAAGACTCCAAGTGAAGACAACCGAGCACGCTCTAGAGTACACGATCATGCCTACTGCGCGGCAGTGCGGGCAGCAAAGGAAGTTTATTTTGCTGCCTCCATTGCATCCTCAAGTAGCCGTCCAGCAGAGCTCTTCCAGGTGGCCCAGCGGTTGTTAACATCTTCCCCAGTCAATGGGGCCCTGCACCCATTGAGGACCCACTGTGACCTTTTTGCATCGCACTTTGAGGACAAAATCACTTGTCTCTGCAGTAAATTGATGCTGTTGTTAGTGCAGTACCGGTTGAGGTATCTGATGCCACCATCTGCCCGATTTTGTGGGATCAGTTCCAGTTGTTACAGCCTGATGATGTGGACAAGATGCTTGCAATAATGCAACTGACCACGTGCCCTCTTGATCCCTGTCCCTCCTGGCTAATAAAAGCTAACTGAGGGGGTATGACTGTGTGGGTCCAGGGAGTGATAAATGCTTTCCTACAGGAAGGGGTGGTCCCTGCTGTCCTTAAGGAGGCAGTAGTGCAGCCACTCCTGAAGAAGCCTACCCTGGACCCAACGGTATTAGACAACTACTGCCCAGTCGCAAATACCCCTTTTCTAGGGAAGGTACTTGAGAGGGTTCTGGTGGACCAACTGCAGGCACTCTTGAGGGATACTGATTATCTAGACCCATTTCAATTTGGGTTTTGTCCTGGTTACAGGACTGAATCAGCCTTGGTCACCATGATGGATGGCCTTTATTGAGAGAGGGACAGGGGGAGTGCAAACCTGTTAATTCTGCTCTATCTCTCATCAGCTCTTGATACCATCAACCATGGCATCCTCCTAGGATCGACTCTGTGGGATGGGTATTGGAGGCACTGTGTTACAGTGGTTCCGTTCCTATGTACGGGGCCGATTTCAGAGTGTAACATTGGGTGACTATCCCTCGGCCCCTTGGGTGCCACAGGGTATCATCTTGTCCCCAATGTTGTTTAACATCTATATGAAGCTGCTGGAAGCAGTCATTATGGGATTTGGAGCTAAATGCCATCAGTATGCTGATGACGTGCAGTTCTATCTCCTTGTGACATCTGAATCAGGAGAGGCTGTGCAAGTCCTGAATCAGTGCCTAGACTCAGTAATGGGCTGGATGAGGGCCAATAAACTGAAGCTGAATCCTGGCAAGACGGAAGCCAGGGTGAGCAATTCCTGGGTCTGGGAGATAGGCTCATTGCCTGTTCTGGATGGGGTTGCACTCCCTCTGAAAGATCAGGTCCGTAGTCTGGGGGTGCTCCTAGATCCATCATTGTCACTGGTAGGGATGTACGAAACTCACTTACCTTTTCGCGGAATCTTTCGCAGTGGGGGGGGGGAGGCGATCCATCCCACCCCCTGGAATCCTCGACAGGGGGGGAGGCGATCCGGTCCTCCCCCCGGGATCCTCGACGGCCAGCTCCGCTCCGTGGCCAGGCTGTGGAGCAGCCGGCCAGGGCCGTCCGCTGCTGGATTTCTGGCTGTGGACGGGCTGCTGTGGACGCAAATGGCGGCCACTGTAGCGGCCACCATTTGCGTCCAGCCAGGCAGCTGTGATAGGCTACGTAAGAATTTACGTAGCTTATCACAGCTAACCCCCCACCAAAAAACCCAGCGTATGCAAATGGCAGTGGCTACGGCAGCTGCCATTTGCATTCTCTATTTTTCGCCGTTCTAGCCTACGTAAATATTTACGTAGGCAATTATGGTGAAAAAAAGGGAACCGCAAATAGCGTAGTGGGTGCTATTTGCGTTTTTTTTTTCCGCCGTAAAAGCCTACGTAAATATTTACATGGGATAAAACGGTGGGGGGGAAAAGAACGCAAATAGTGCCCACTACGCTATTTGCAGTTCCCTTTTTTTCGCTGTAATTGCCTACGTAAATATTTACATAGGCTAGAACGGCAAAAAATAGAGAATGCAAATGGCGGCCGCTGTAGCCGCCGCCATTTGAGTATGCTGGTTTGTTTGTTTGGGGGTTAGCTGTGAAAGGCTATATAAATTTTTACGTAGCCTATCACAGCTTGGAGGACGGCAATGGCGGCCGCAGCAGCCCAGCCGCAGCTGGCCAGGAGACCAGCCTCCGCTGCCGCCGGAGATGCCGCTGCTACCGCTGGAACTGCCGCCGCTGAATCCGCCGTTGCATCCGTCCCAGGTAAGTTCCATCCCGGGGGATTCTGCAGGGGGGGGGGCAGGAGGCTGTTCCACCACGGATTCCAAGGGGCCGGATCCTAAAGAATCCAGCCTCACTGGAATCCGTGGCGGAATTCTCTGCCATCCCTACACTGGAGACCCAAGTGGTCATGGTTGCTTGGAGTACCTTTTACCAGTTTCAGCTGGTTCACCAGCTATGGCCTCTCCTGGACAGGGATAGCTTGACCACGGTGGTACAGGCATTCGTAACCTCAAGACTGGATTACTGCAATGCGCTCTATGTGGGGCTGCCCTTAAGGCTGATCCGGAAGCTGGAGCTAGTGCAGAATGCAGCAGCTTGGCTGTTGTAGGGAGCTGCCTCCTTTCAGCGTGTAGCTCCTCTGCTGAGGGAACTGCACTGGTTGCCTATTCACTGCCGGGTGAGGTTTAAGATATTAGTACTAGTGTACAAAGCCCTAAACAACTTGGGACCAGGATACCTGAGAGCGCGCCTCCTTCTTTACCAATCTGCCTGGTCACTGCGGTCATCACAGGGCATGGTCCTGGTGGTTCCACATGGACCCATGGCCCAGTTGGATTCCACCAGGAAAAGAGCCTTCAGTGTGGTAGCCCCCATCCTGTGGAATTCCCTGCCTTTAGAGGTCAGGCAAGCACCAGCATTGTGTTCCTTCCAGCGCCTCCTGAAGACGTTGTTCTTTCAAGAGGCCTTCCTTGCATGACCAGCCATGGTTTGTTAAATCCCACTTTGTTGGGGTTTGTCTTTTTAAAAAACGTTTTAACTTTTTTAACCTGCTGTTTTATTCTTTTACCGTGTTGTTCACCACTCCGAAATCTTCTGATGTGGAGCGGTATATAAATATTGTAAACAAACAAACAAACAAACGATCACATCAAGTCTGTCTCTCTATGTATGTTGACTGTTGATGAGAGAGGAGCCTGATACCAAGGGTGCAGAAACCAAGGCCTGGGGCCAAATCTGGCTCTTCTGAGGTCCTAGTCCTCTGGGGATTCTCCAGATTGGTCCCACCCTCTTTTTTCCAACCACCCATTGTTTGATGGTTTCCTGGTTTTTGTGCAGTTTTCCACCCCATTCTGAAAGACTGAAATGCTACACATAAAGTTTAGTGGCTGTAAAAAGCTTTAACCTGAAATACGCTGGCATTTTTGGCCCTGCCCCTTTTGCCTTCAGCTCCACCCACTACTGGAATGCAGCCCCTGAGAGCTTCTCTGAAATGGAATTTGGCCCTTGGGCTGTAAGAGGTTCAACACCCCTGTCCTCTGCCCTATAAATTGTATCTGTACAGACGACACAGGGAGGTGTGTGCTGCTGCTTCTCTACTCCAACTTTCCTGTGTTGAGCTGGAAGGTCTGAAAGGAGACCATAAGCATGTTTGGCTGAACAGTTACACTCCTCCCCACAACTGGGAACCCTGATTGTGCAGAGTTCCTGATTGTGGGGAAGCAGTGGAGGCTGGTGGCTCCGATGTCACTGGAGCAGTGAATCCTCTCCAGGTTTCAGCCAGAACTCTAAAGGAGCTATCCAAGGTGCAAAACACAGAGCAGATTCACCGCTCCACTGACATCAGAGTCACCAGCCTCCATTGGGGGAAGATTGTCCCACAACCCTACCTAAACCTACATTCCAAATTTGCCATCATGGATCTTTAAAAATAAAGCACCCTTCCCAGTATGGCATCTTTAAAGCAAACTGATGCAGTCATAGCAGAACACAACTTTCTCTTTTGCTCACGTTCTTCTCACTATGCTTAATGTAAATAACTGTAAATCAGGCATGAAATTTTATCTTTATTTTTGCTGCTTCTAATGTCTTTAAAGCTTTTAAGCACATCAAGGAAAATGCAAAGCAGTAATAAGCATGGCTCCAATTTTGTGGAGAATTACGTGTACAGGAAAATGATTGTAGCAGCATCGGAAGATCTTAACTATAAAGAGCTTGTGGGATACAGGGTAGCTGAGAGGAGAAGGGACATTAATCTATAAAAAGAAGATTAAAAGTGGGAAGCAGACTTCAGATATTAAAAAAGAAAAGGAGCTGATATCTTACTATTTCCAATGAAAGCGAGGCAGCGACAATGGAATTAAGAAACTAGACAAAGATTCAAAACCATGCTAGGTGCAAAGTCACTCGGGTAGTAGAACATATGGCATCTCCTAATCTGGCACCCTCCAGATGTTTTGGTCTACAGCTCCCATCATCTCTGATAATTGGCCATGCTGGCTGGGACTGATGGGAGTTGCAGTCTAAAACATCTGGAGGGGACTAAGTTTGGGAAGGCTGACCTATGGCATTCCTGTCTCTGAAGGCTTTGAGGAAGAACTGATGATCCAGTGAACTGAAGTACACTGGACAGCCAGTGTGGTGTAGTGGTTAGAGCACTGGACTCGGACTCAGGAGATCCGGGTTCTAGTCCCCACTCGGCCATGAAGCTCACTGGGTGACTTCGGGCCAGTCACAGATTCTCAGCCAAACCTACCACACAGGGTGGTTGTTGTGAGCATTAAATGGATAGGAGGAGGACCATGTGAGCCACCTTGGGTTCCTTGCAAGAGGAAAAAAGTCAGGGAAGAAGAAGAAGAAGAAAGAAGATAGCAGCAGCTGAGCAAAAAATGGTGATAGGTTCTTTCAGTCTCCTGCTTTGAACACAGGGTTCAATGACCCAGAAGATGCACTGACTGAATATATTCCACCACTCCCAGTTTACCATGGGGGTAAACCTTCCATGACAATGGAAGGAGAAGCCAATGGAGGAGTACTGGAGTTTTTAAAAGGAATCAGCTTTGATACGTTTTGGTCCATGCAGGGCTCCATGAGCGAGTGCTCCGCACCAGTAAGAATTGCTTCACAGAACATACTTCTGGGTGGGGGTGGGTGTTGGAGTGAATGTCATCTGACTGGCAGGGGCTGCTCAACCACTAAGAGAGCCTCCACCCCACCCCTGCTCTCTCCCTCCTTACTCCTTTCCCCTGAAGCTCCAGATGCACCTGCATTTCAGGAGCAAGCCTCACTGACCACAGTGGGAGTTACTTCTGAGTAGACACACATATGCTCATGCTGGGAAAGACCGGGGGGGGGGACAATGCTTGGCACACATTTCCTAATTTGCGCAATTTTCCCCCCATAGATGAAAGTGTGGCTGATTCAGTCTATGGGGCAAATTTGCACAAATTAGGAAAGCTGTGCAAATCAAACTGGGATAGTTGCACATATCGAACATGAGCACTTGTTCAGCCATTTACGAATATTTTCAGCTGATATGTGGTTGCACTCTCAGTCATGTTCAGGGCTTCGAACAAAGCATGCTCATATGTTTTGCAAGCAAGAACGAAATTCTCATACAACCCTAGCTGGAAATCAGAGCCAGCCGTGTGGGCATTTTCAATGGAGCTTGTGGCTAGAACTTCTGAAGACAGAGGTAAGGTTTCCTAAAGGTCTGGCTGAACAGGGAACTGGGCAGAAGGTATCGTAGGCTGGCAGGGTTAGGTAGACTACTAGTAGTGCATTAAATTATGGGAGCTCGTGGAGTGAGGGACCTGTTTGTACGGTACATCAAAACTCTGAATTGGGACAATATCATCACGTGACTAATTATTTCCCTTATCTGAGTAGCTGTCACTGTTGTTTGTCCACCAAACAACAATTCACCTGTGTCCAAAATTAAGCTTTGACAACAATGGAACGGAAAAGAGAGGGACACTTCAGAAAAGAAGGAAATGACATTTGAAATATAATCCCTGGCTCATGAAATATTTATGTTTAAAAGCATTAATTGCCAATTATGTTCATTACCATAGCACCAGTGAAGAGATATAAAGTGAAGAGATTTAAATACATTGGCATATGAATACCAATGTATTAAATCAATAGATGAGCCATGGCTTCATTTTTATGCCAAGCATTTTCAATATGGCTCTGTGTCAAACCTCACTGGCATCAATGAAAATATTCTGGTGGATCTGCAAAGTCAGTAGAATTGAGATCTAAGACATAAACTAGCCATGAAAACTATGAATAGATCGCCCATTGAAGACAGTGTAGTTGCCACCTTCATTTAATTAACAAAAACACTTAGGCTCTCCAAAAAGTGACAACAATGTCAACGTATTTTCATAACTTTAGAATCAGGTTAGTCCACCACAACAATATCTGGGCAGCATTTTCGGACAGATGAAACACTGGACAAAACAATTATCAAGCAGTGGAAAGGTAGAGTTAGAGTGGAACTAGATGTTATAAGGGAAACACAAGGTTTCCAACTCCATGTTTCTATGATTGAGGTATTTAAGAAGAGGCCTGATAGCCATCTTTTAGGCTTCTTTTTATTTTCTCTCTCCACTCCCTCAGTACTCCACATTGTTCTTTGAACAGCTGTTGCTGCAGCAGATTCTAGAGTAGAGTAGAATCCTTTGGACAGTACAATATGGGACCAGGATGAGAATTAGAAGTGGGGAGGGAATTAAATCCATAAATCCAATCCTCTGATCTTTGCCTATTTTCGATCCTACCAGTGATCTTCATAAACCTCATAAGTTCTGTTCCTACTGGGCATTATACAAATTATACATGCAGAAGATACATTTCATTTTGGGATGGGATGGAGGTGAAGCACTGGGGACCAAGCTGCTTTTCTCAGTCATGCACATAGCAACAGACAGTCAGTGGGCTTTTCTACATGAGACATTTATTGTGAGCTTGTCACTCCCTACTCACGGTTGTTTAGGGTTTTTTAGACAACATCATGACCCTCCCGTTTCACTCCTGTGTCTAACCAAGGACCCCCAGATGACCACCCAGAGAGTGACAGGTGCAGAAGCAAACTCCATTCTATTCCTGTACCCATGATGGTGCTATGATTTAAGTGAGTTTAAAATACAAAACTTTGCAGGCTCAAATGATGATGATGGTGGTGGTGGTGGTGGTGGTTGGCAAATAGTGTTACTGTTGTTCTAACACATCAGGAATGTTTTAAAGCATGGAATGACAGCTGGGGAGTGGGCAAGAGAAATCTGAGTTGCGTGCTTCATGATCCTACAATGTGGGTGGGCAGGGGATAAGACCATTAAGTTCAGGGTCTAAAATAACCTAGTTGCACCATTGTTTGTGAGTGAGCAGCACATCAGTATCACCACCAGTGTAGTCCCTGATTGATGGGCTTTGATGCTATTTATATGATCATTGGAAATGTGTCTATCATTTTCCTGCCATTCGAGGATTTTTCTAGCAATGTGTTTTCTCTTTCCCTCCAGGGCTGAGCACATATAGGATACAGGGTCATTCTACTGGCATAGTAGTGGTGTTGCATCTTCCCCACTGCCTGTGTAATTGGAGCATAGGATTGCTCTGTTAGAAGCTTTTCTTGGACAATCCATTCTATAGAGACTTGGGTTTTACTTTATTAGGAGGCATTTCTTGGAACCCTATTTATTTATTTATTTATTTATTTATTTAATTAATTTCTATACCACCCAATAGCCGAAGCAGTCTGGGCGGTTCACAAAAATTACTTCCGTATACAATCAATTTTGGCAGTCAGAAACTAGCCTATCATGGCTAAAGTGGGAACGCAAATGGCGTAGGGGACACCATTTGTGTTCCCGCTTTAGCTGTGATAGGCTATGTAAATATTTACTCAGGACGTCATTTGCGTCCGCACCAGCCTGGCAGCGGCTGGAGGCCCCACTGAGTGTTGGCCCGGCTGGCGCCTCCGTGGCCTGGCAGGATTCTGGGGGGGAGGAACGGATCGCCTCCCCCCCGTCGAGGATTCTGGGGGGAGGAACAGATCGCCTCCCCCCATCTGCAGAACCCGGAGGAGCCAGGTAAGTGGGGTTTCGTACACCCCTAGGCTCAGAGTTACATGTAGTCTACCTAGACCATTAAACCTGTGCCTGCCTACCTGCATTTCATATCCTTGATCACAGCTGCCTTTGTTTCTTTTAGTTAGACTATTGCTGGCTCCATGTTTGATTAATTAAGCAGTTAAAGCCTCCCAGCTCCTATCCTTTTTAAATGAAGTATCCCCATACTGACCATCTCCTGCACTGGAAACACACAACATGAACACAAATCCACAGATTAAACATCCAGATGTGCTGACATTAAAATATATACCAACATTTTGGTATATTCTAATATACCAAATTGGTATATTTGCCAAAATTCTCACAACTCAAGTGAGAAGTAAGATGATAAAGGATTGTTTACATGGAAATGAAACATAACTTAGCCAGCTTTTCCTAGGGAAAGCTACAAAAGGATGATCTCCTTAGGGTTCGATTATTAACTACTTTCAAAAACTGGGCTATGCCTCCAATGAATTATTCTCACACTCCCAAAGGATCCCCATGTGGCTGATCATGAGTTTCATTTCTTCTTCTCGGTCCAGCTCTTTTAATCTATCCACCCAGGAGGTGTTCTGATTGCTGGACCATTAACAGCCCGAATTATGTCTTAAGAGGTTTCTGTGTTCTATCATGGACTTCTAATAGCTCACATGGGCTTTACAAAAGGCAGAGTTTAGTTCATATATGACTGTCTTGGGTGCTGCTGGCCATGCTTTTCAGATGGTAAAGGACAGGACAGCAAGACTATTTCTGGTATTAATACATAATTACAAACATACTTATTTTCCAGACTAGAGATTTTTAAATTGCCTTTTTTTTCACCCATTGCATTCCAGTGTTTTCCACATTGTCCTCCCAGTACCTGTGTTTTTTCAGGCCTGATTTGTGTGTGATGATGTTTGGTAAGGACATGTAACTGCAGGTCCAACCTGCTCGGTATGGATGGACAGGCAAAGCACTAGTGAGGCTTTTACAATCTCCAAATCAATTCAAATTTGTTCTGTTTCTGTTTTGTTTCTTCATTTAAATTGCAAATGGAGACTAGTGATGAATCAGCCATTCATTAGCCCTTGAATACCTTCTCTTAACTGCTCCAGTGTCAGTTTCCATTCCTGCAGAATGCATGGGGGGAGTCGTCTTTCATTACTGATTTCCTATCATTTTCAACCCCTGCCCTTCTCTTTAAAATAATGAAATAAGTTGTTTTGAGTGCTGCTTCGGGTGCACTTGCTTTAGAAAGCTGGGGTTGTAAGCAGAAATCAGTAATTAAAGCCCTACCCACCCTTTGAACAAAAACTGACATTGGGGCAATAAAAGAGGCAATTCAAAAGGGGGGGTTGTCTCTAAACTTCTAGCTGCAAACAACAGGAAGCAGTAAAGTCATCTGAACCTAAAAGGGGCACTTAATATTGCTTGTTCTTTGCTGAATGGGACTTCTTGTAGTAAATGTGATACCTAGGGGTGTACGGATTCCTCCCTGTCTGTTCTGGTGGGGAATCCGTGTGTGTGTGTGATCTGTTCCTCCCCCCCGGAATCCTCCAGAGCGGTTCTGCTCGTATTCAGGGGGGGGGGGCAGAACTGGCTTGGGGGCGCTTACCTTCCCTCCTGCCAGCCAGAGCCATTCGCCTGTCCCTGCCAATGTTGCCATGTCTTAAAAAAAAAAAAAAGTGATTGGGAGGACGTGCCCATAGACTTATACGCAAATAGAGTCATGAATCTTGCATATAAGTCTATGTGCCCATAGACTTATATGCAAAATAGAGCCGTGAATCTTGCATATAAGCCTATGGACACGTAGACTTATATGCAAGATTCATGACTCTATTTGCGTATAAGTCTATGGGCACATCCTCCTGATTGCCTTTTTTTTTTTTTTTTTTAAAGACATGGCAATCGGCAGGGACAGGGAGGAGGTGAACAGCTCTGGCTGGCAAGAAGCAGCTGAGTGCCAGTCCGCCTCCAGTCCCCCTGGAGTGGAGGTAAGTGGTCCAGATCCGCTGAAGATTCCTGAGGCCGGATTCCAAAGAATCCAGCCTCATTTGAATCCGCAGCAGAGTTCTCTGACAACCCTAGTGATACCAAGATCTTGACCATGGGGAGGTAGGTAATTGTGGAAAAGGAATGCCTCAGCAGGGCTACAGCACTCTAATGGTGACGCAACCCTGCATTCCTTGCTCTAGAAATATCCATTGATTGTCAGTGCCCATTAGAGAAACCTCTTTCACTATTAGTTAAACAAAAGCTTAGAGATGATCCTACTTGGCAGAACAATACTTTCCCCACAACAATATTTGCTGGGCAAAACCTGCTTCCATAACAACCTAGAAAAATGATGCAATATAAAATAAGGTACTTTAAAAATATGGCATGTAAAGTTGCAAGGGTTATTTGGAAGAGTGGCTCACTGGCAATGGACAGTTTGTTTAGTGAGATCAACTTAGCAAGCAGTGCAAAGAGAGAAATACGTTCTTGTTCCAACCTTTTAGCTGAAGGAATGCGAATGTAGCCATTTTTACCGTGGGATTTATCTATTTATGCTGGTTGCATAAAGTTCCTCACCCCAATAGGATTAAAAAGGCAATACTGCTTGTTCGCCACACTGCTGTTTTATTGTTATGTATCATAATTCAGGATTCCTAGGCCTTTGTTTCCAAAAGGCTTTTCCCTCCTAAAAATCTTATATTTATTTTAAACACTCTTGGCTGTTGTAGTGCTGACAGCATTATAGTGTAGATAGGGTGCCAGCCCCAGATATGGTTTCAATTCTGTGCTGTCCTTCTCTGCTGGGAACAAGCCCAATCAATACTCTGCTGAAAATAAAATAGTGCTGGCATTCGGTGGACTGTCCCGTAGCTGCTAACATGATTTCCCCACTGGACCAGGCAGGGTGAGTGAAACTGATTACAACCCCAGAATTTCTTTTCTGAATCTGGACAAGGCTTAGGTGATCAACCATACATAAGTGGAACATTCAATAGCCCCTTAAATAGATATACATTCCTGCTTTCTTCCAATTAACTATAAGTGCCCAGTGCAATAAAAGGAGGAATCATGTTCAGCAGTTGCTCTGGGCTATCAATATTCAGGTTTTTTTAAAAGATGTCTCAAGTTAGTTGAATAATCTTTGTTTTAAGTTAAAGATGTGGGAGAAATTAAATGGGTTCACATTTTAATGCAAACCTACCTAATGCACACTTGTCAAACTAACACATGAATCGAAAGGGTTCTCCATTATCTGCACTTCACTGAGTTTTGTGATGCTGTTCTTCAATAAGAAAAAAGTGTATATTAGGGAAAAGTGACAGAAAAATGTATGATATTAGGGGAAATTACTTGCAAAAAGGAACACTGTGTACAAAAATGTATATATCTGGAGAAATGTGTATGAAAATACATATGAATTTCAATTCTATGCTGTCCTTCTCTGCTGGGAACAAGCCCAATCAATACTCTGCTGAAAATAAAATAGTGCTGGTGTGAAATTTTCTGAAGAGTGGAAAACTGAAAGACCAGAATGGACAGATTTGTCCATCTTTTGTTTTAAGAGCAACACATAACATCAGTAGCATTTTTTCCTGCCATAAGCACTTGCCCCCAACTGTACTTGTTTCTCCCTTCCCTCATTTTATTTTAAGAATGGCTACCAGTACATACACCCCTGTGGTAAGTGAAGGAAAAGGAAGAAGTAACGTTTGAGCATTTTTATTTTTATTTTTTTGCTTGGGAGTTGTAGCTGTATTTCAAGTCATCACAGAAGACTGTAGAGATTTATTTGAATCCCAGGCTTCACTTCCTCTTCTATGGTGGGATATGCTAGATGGTCATTTGATAAATAAAGCACATGTAATACACAGTTTTAACTGAACTCTGTGACATTTCTAGTGATTTTTCTGCTGCGCTGAAAACAAAGTGCTTGACTAGTTGGACTTTGGTCTCATCCCGCAATGCATTTCTAATGTTTTTTTGCTGTGCAAGTCTATATACATTTACACTGGGAATAAGTCCCATAAAATGTAATTGGGTTTACTTCTGAGTAGATATTCATATACATTGTAAGTCTATGACATGTTTATATTACATTACACTATATCACATTATTACTGGAGTATTTGTACCCTACACTTCGGCCCAAAGGAGTCTCGCAATTGTTGACAATGGGTAAAAAGACAATGAAACCCAATAAAACAAATCATTAGAATTAATTAAAATATCAAAACAGTATGAATAGATGGCTAAGCAGAACAAACTAAAAACCAACACCCCCCACCCCCCCAGTATCACACTAAGTTAAAACAACCTAAAACAGAACATCTAAAAGTTTTGGGCAACTAAAAAGAGTTTTCAGTTGTCAGTGAGTGCCAAAACAGACATTACTTCAAATCTGTGGTCTAACAGCCCAATAAAAAATAAAAATTATTATAGAATAGGTGCAGGCCTTCTGATTTGGATCAGGCCCCTAGCATGGTGGGATAGGAGGACTTTTAAGACTGGGATTGGAGGCCATGTGCCTACTCTAGAGTAAAAATGCTGCTAGACAGAGATTTAAAGTAAAGTTTGTTTTGGTCCCCAAACACATCAGAACTGATGCCCAGCAAACTTCCACAGGACAGCAACACTAAAAGACCCCTTCTCAGCTCAGGGCACCACTCACCTCACCTCTAGACACAAAGAAGACCTGAAGAAGGGTCTCAGAGCATTATCTTAACATCCAGGGACATTGATGATGGAGGAGGTGGCCCTTAATATACACTGGTCCCAAGTCATTTAGGGCTTTAAAAATTTAAACCAGCATTTTGAACTAAACCTGGAAAGATGTGTTTCATATGCTCTGTCCCAGCCATTAACCTGGCTGCTGTATTTTGAACCACCTGAAATGTCCTTTAAAGGCAGGCCCACATACAATGTGATGCAGTAAACTAAATGGGATGTTACAGGAGTGTGGTTAGCTGATAGTGTAGCTAACTGCATACTGATAATAACTCACATCCAGTCCCTGGATGACCCGACTGACTCAGTGTTTTCATGGGGGACAAAATAAGACCCTGCTGCACACTAAAGCATCATGCCTCAAGTGTCAAAAGAACTTCACACACCTTATCTTACGGCAAACGTTATAGTAAGATAGGTCAGTTTTGTTATCCCCATGTTGAAAAAATAGCAGTGTGTGTGTGTGTGTGTGTGTGTGTGTGTGGGGCAGTCTGAGAGAGCTGGTGGCTTGCCTGAAACCACCTAGTGTTTGAATCGGGGGATTCTCTTACATTGGAAGACTTACAGATTGTTCCCATGCACATTTACCTAGAAGGAAGTCCAAAGGAGTTCACTAGGGCTTACTCTTAACTAAATGTGCGTACAATTTCAGGCTTAGCCACTGCAGCGCACTAGCTTTAGACGCTCCGTGGTGATACCCCATACAGCTCTGCTTTTGGCTAGTCCTTTACAGCGCAAGCCTGCATGTGTCTCAGTCAGAACTAAGACCCATGAAAAGTCCAATGGGACTTTTACTTCCAGGTTACTAGATATTACTGGGGTGCAGGACCTCTTTCAGCCTGATGGCAAGATTCAAGTTCGGAGAAGCTCTCAGCGGCTGCATTCCAGTGGTGAGCAGGTGTGAAAGCAAACGGGGTGGGGCAAAAATATGAAACATGCTGGCATGGTTTAGCTTCAACCTCTTACTGCCAGTAACTAAGCCTCGGGTGAGGCATTTCAAGAATGGAGGAAAGCTGCACAAAAGCTGAGAAACCATCAAATGGCTGGAGGTCAGGGGAAAGGGGGTGAGACCAGAGGAGAGGTGTGTGGTCATCTGGGTAACCCTAGAGGGCTGAATTGGGACCCCAGGCCCAAGACAGGATTGTAGCCTTAATCTTCTCCAGCTCACACCAAGAGACTATGTTTTATTTCTTCAGGAGGTCTTTATTATTTTTCCACATTTGTAGAGGGGCTTGGTTATCACCAAAGCACCAAATCTCACATTTAATGCTTGGAAATGGTAAATCTTAAAACCAGGTTATATTATTGGATCATTTAAAGCAGGAGGCCCTAAGTGGACTTGTCCTCCTTTCTCCTTGTGACAGCAGCTATGCTGGCTGGGGCATGCCAGGAGTTGTTGTAGGCCTTTTTTTCTTTTCAAAGTTGCATAGATTTGCACCCTTAGTTACTGTTTTTAGAAGGATAGAAGCATGATTCGGTTCATATTGTGGGGAGTTCAGGTTGTGGGTTTCATTAAGTGCCCCCCTGGCTTGCTCCCCATAGTCTGATTTGAAGCACTGATTTGAAGACCCTTTGTAAGAAACGAGAAAGGAATTGTGTGTTTAGTTTGTTAGCCACAGAAAAAGTGCTAATCATGATATTTTGCAAACAGAAGCAAGTACCATCTTGATTACCGAAAATATGGGATGTTGCATACATTGTGAGATTAGCACACCTCATTACATTTAGAGAAGCTCATATTAAGAAACTGAAGAAGAGAAAAATTGTTTAAATGCCCTGGAACATTGTTTAATGGAGAGTGTATTTTGCAAATGATACAGTTTATTCGACACAAGGAAAGCAAACATATAAAATAATTATATTGGATGGCAGAAACTTTCTAGGATGTACATTGCTTTAGTTTCCTTGGCAACTCATTCAACTAGCATATTCCCATTAATTTAGTAGTCATGAAGTGTAATGCATTTTCAAAATCCTGTCATCACCTTTCTCATCAATATGATTCTTTACATACTTTTTGACATTTTTGACAGTTCTAATAGGGTTTGTGACACTTAAATTCTAAATCCATATATCGAGATTGGTCAAAGAATGACTCAGGTTTTTCACATACAATTGGTGGTTATTTCTGATTGTACAATAAGTACTTATGTCTTAACTGGGATTTTTTCAGTGAGACTATAAGCAATTAAGGGTGCAATCCTATGCATGTTTAGACAGATAAAAAGTCCTACAACTCCCAGAATTCTCCAGACAGTATGTCTTGCTGTGGCATGCTGGGAGTTGCAGGACTTTTTTCAGTCTAAACATGCATAGAATTGTGCCTTACGATAAGCAAGAAATGTTTTGAAAATAGCGGGCTGCTAGTTCAAGACAGCAGTACTCTTGTTTAGAACTTTTGCAACTTTTTAGAACTAAAAAGTTTAGAACTTTTGCAAATTAATTCTGATATGGTACTTGCCACTTGATAAGAAGCAACATGCCAGTCAATATTACAGCAGAAGATCTTAGGGATATTATTTAGAAGTGCCATTGAACTCAATGGGGTTTATTCCTAAGTAGGTGTACAACCTTAAAATCTACTAAGATTGCAATACTATACTCCTAGTTACCTAGGTGTAAATCCCATTGAACTCAGTGGGACATACTTCTAAGTAGACATGCATAGGAATGCACTGTTAACCTTAAAGTATAGCAACATGAAATGTCTCATTATTCTTCATTTTACATTCATTTAGGAAGCACAATCCTGTACATGTTTAATCAGAAGTAAGTCCCACTGTGTTCAATGGGGATTACTACCAGGTAAGTGTGCATAAGATTGGAGCCATGGCATTGGATCCAGGACCTGCCTTCCCTGAGAGCAAGGAAGTTCTACAAGAGGAAGGGCTCTGCTTGCAGAAGGTCCCTCTACCCAAATTTTGGGGATCGGCCACACGCCATTCAGAAGGGTCTCCTGGAAGGGGCTGCTGTGGGAAGAAGGGGGTAGGGAAGTCCACTTCTGTCAGCACAGCTGATCCACCATAACTGTGGATCCAGCCCTTAATGTATAGTGGTTTTAGAGCATGTAGAGTAGTCCTTCTACACAAGGCTGTTAATCACTATATCTACTTCCAGTTTCCTTTCCTCGCAGAATTGAGCTCCGAGCTCTACACCAAGAGCTTTTCCTTTCCTGCTTTTGTGCTATATTACCTCTAGGGGGATTGTTCTATAGAGGAATAGTGCAAATACACAAGTAGGGACGTACGAATTGTGTAAAATCCATTCCATCTTCATTTTGCAGACTGCCAGGCACCTTTCCTTATGTTGTCCACTCATCAATGGAGTTGGATTTTTTTAGTTTCTAAATCTGCATGAATTTGCACTTGCAAAAATGTGCAAATACCTCCCCCCCCAATGTGAAATGTGCATTTTTAGCCTTAAAAAAAAAAATGTTTTGTGTATTTTTGTATTGCTAAATTTGTGCAAAATTCTGGAAAGTCCACAAGTCCACAGAATCTGCCCAACTGGGGAAAAGATGGTCCACTGTGGAATCTGTGGGTTGCATTCATAAAAATCCGAACTCATTTGATTCTGTTGCGGACTTTTCTGATATCCCTATATACAAGTGGTTCTTTCACTTTCAGAAATAATACCCCATTTCCTCTGCTCTAAAAAAATCCAAGAAAGTGTTTTTAAAAACAGAAGCAAAACTGGAGGATCACAACATTGTCTAAAGAACTTGTAAACAACCGTGAGCAAGGAATCACTAGTGCACAATAAATCCTTTGTGTAGAAAAGACTTTTTTTTTTATGGAAGGAAGCCCTCATAGTCTCCTTTACCACTCACAATAAATACCTGGAATAGGTTGTATGTTTGTCACATGATTGTCCAGTTGGGCTCTCCCCGCCCCACCCAGAAATAGAAGCTGCATGGTGGAAAAGTCTGATTTCCCATACCATTTGGCTGCCAAAAATCACCCACCCACACACACACACACACACACTATTATTTGTCCCTGAAAAGTGCCACTTGCTGCTCCTGGAGATGCACCTACATCCCTATTTTCTACAATGCTGAACTGACTCCCCTCATCCCTAACCATTAGCCATGCTGGCTGGAGCTTACGGGGATTATAGTCCATGACATCTGGAGGGCTGGTGCCCTCCCTTGGAGTGGAGAATAGGAGGAGGAACACAGCATGGTGCTCCTTCAAAGCTGCAGATCTGCTGCCCTATATCTGATGCCCAGAAAAGTCACCTCAGATGCTTTGAGGGTTCCAGAATTCAAGATTCACTCTGTCAAGAACAGTGGCACATTTCCCACCATGAGACCAGGCCTGGGCGTCGCGTCTCAGGCATCCACCTGGAATAGTGTGTTATCTGCCAGATTCTTGGCTCTGTTGCTCAGGTCCATGTTCAGTCCCTGTTAATTGGGACACAGAGAACAGCTGGGTCTGGTGGGAAGATCCTACCTCTTCTGGATGGAGGTGGTCGCTTTGGGGGCTGAGCTGGTGATTGGATAAGGGAAATCTGCCCTGGGTTGCTGGGGCTGGGCCTTAAAAGGAGGTGGAGGTGTGGCATCTCCCTTTGTCATGGTGGTGTTGAACCTGGTGGATGCTATTGTGGGAGGCCTGTACCTAGGTATATGACAAACAGGCTAGCTAGTTGGTTATTTTGCTTGGGGGTGTGGTATAAAGGCTCTCTCTATATGCTTTGCTTTTCCTTGCAGGTTTCAGCTTTGTAATCTTCTGTACAACCTACCACCTCTAATTCTCCCTTCCCTCTATCACTTTCCCTATAATAAACAGTTATCCAACTCCAAGTTGATGTGATTCTTTCTGTTCAACCTCAGTGCGAAATTCAGTGCCTCTTGCAGGAGGGGGAAGTTACTGGGTGTATTTGGGGGCTTGAGGCCAGGTTTGGCCTGTCCCGCCTTCCAAGGACATTGGGTTAGTTCCAGCACTCCTTCACACACTGCCTCCTTCTTTCCCAGCCCGTTTGTCTATTCTGAAACAAATAATATTTTCTATTCTTCCATGCACATAGGAAGTTTAGTCAGTTCCTCCCTCTCAGCTGGGGGGAGAAGATGAATCATGGTCAGGGATATTGGGAGTTGTCGTCCAAAACATCTGGATAGCACCAGGTTGGGGAGGGATATATATCCTAGCCATTCTGGGCCATTTGCCTTTAATTTCCTTAATAAAAGATGTGGCTGGCAACTTGGCCACTGACTTTTGAGGAACCTTTGAGCCATCCCCTTGGTCCTATTAATGCTTTTCGGTTCAAACCCGGACTCCTGCACTGCAATCAGATAGTTGTAACTCTATAACAATAACCTCTTTCCATTCAACTGAAACCAAAGCAGGCTGTACTCAAAGGTATTGTGAAGGTCGTGAAAATGTTTCCCCTTAAGCTTCCCAGAGAGTTGAGTCTGCGATGGAACTTGAAATGACTTTCATTTGGTGAGGGTTTTGTTTTCATTGTGTGCGGCTTTCCACAGCATGCAACTTTAATGCAGTCTCCAACTCTTTTTTCAGGAGGTTGTTGCTTTCCTGGAGATAAGGCTCAGCCATTTAGACTGCCTTACCAGATGTGTTGAGTTTAACTGTCAACCCTTCACTGCATTAGGCACTCGCAGAAGCATAAGTCTTCTTGTCACTAAGACAACAGTTGAGCTTTGGAACAGCTTGAACTGAACCATTTTCTACTAAATCTGCAAATAATGTGTACTGAATACTTAATTAAATAGAGCACATTTCAGGTTGGAGGAGACTCAGCCAAAATGCTCAGCTAACAGCTAACAATTGGTTTGTATCTCCAAGGGGGAAAACAACATTAGCAGCTCTTCTGCGGTTTAGATTTTTTTGAATTTTAAAGCTATTTCATCTAACTCCAAAAATGCAACATTTACCCCCAGCACATATACTGAGCAATGTTAAACCTGTGTTATCTTTTACATTCAGGCATTAATGGATTTCTCAGATGTTACCATCTTTCAGATGCCAGAGGAAAGTGAAGAGTTTATTTAAAAATATATAAAATAGCTGTATGGATTCAATCTAACATGTTTAAAAATTGCTGCCAATTTGGATGTGGTCTCACATTTTCAGTAATATGACATCATTGTGTTATGTACAGAAAATATCATAGAAGTAAATGTTAAAAAGGTTTAATGCTTCAGATTTGGAGAAGATCCCTGCAAAATAAAATAATATGTGTAAAAGACTAGAAGACATTAATTCTCACTTGCTTATTTCATTTTTTCCTATCTAGTCTCTGGTTTAAGGGTTTTATTTTGTTTATACCTCCTCAGGGAAATATCTTATTCCCTCCCTTCTAATCTCTCTTCATGAGGCTGGGTCCAGTTCCAAGGTTATATTTTCTCCAAGTCTCTTGAAGGTGAAAAAAAGATTTAATTTTTACTCAGTAATTCTGAAGGATATTGGATTTCAAAAAGTATGTTCAGCTAACATAAGGACTGCATTTTTTAGGTTCTTTTGCCTTCGTTTATGTCCTGCATAGTGTAATTTAATTTTTGGCTTATGTACTCAGCATAATTGGTAACACACCATGCAAATTTTTTATCCATAGAGCCATCAGTTAAAAATACCATCAAATCACATAAACAACACCAACATTCTGTATGTCCTGAATCAAGATGAGTCAGGTTTCCACATAGCAGCAGCAGCACCTCCACCAACATCACCAATGGCAACAACACAGACTGTAATTCATTGGGGACTCTGTATCTGCATTCAGACATTCCAACAAACCATATTTGTTGTTCCAAGAAAGGGCTGCAGTGAGGCTCACACTCTTCCTCCTCTGCTTCTGCCCTCTTTCACACACAAGGAGAGGAGAGTATAAACTTCCACTTCTAATAGTTTGCTCATTGTATCCAAATATGGTAAATTACGGTTTACCTAGAGCTTGCAAACTAGAGCTTGCAATCAATCTAGGATCAAAGCGTGGTTTGGGATCCTGGTCCAGAAGATACAATTTCTGAGCAATACAGGAGGAATGTTATCAATACATCTTAAACAACATCTTATGACCTGGGGGAAATCACCATTTCTTTCTTATTAATAAAGAGCTGGATCTGGATTCAGATTCATACTCTATTAACTAAGCTGACGGAAGTGGACTTCCCTGCCTCCTCCTCCCCGTGGCAGCCCCTCCAACCCCCTGAAATGCTATACAGAGAGTCAGGAGCCCCAACTGAATGGGATGATTTGTGGTGTGTGTGGGAGGGGTGATTCCTCCAAAATCAGGTGGAGGGACCTTCTGCTCACAGAAGGACCCTTCCTCTTGAGGAAGGCAGATCCTTGATAAAACTCAATCACAACAAAATGTCCTTTGAGGAGCATGGCAGATTGCATTTTATAGGCAGTTAAATGCATGATTTCATTTGGGAATTTATGCATGATTTCATTTGGGAATTTATTTACACTTCCATCCAGTGGGCAGTATCCAATGGTGTCACTCCACAAACTCAAAGAGTTGAGTTTGAGTTTGAGCACTATCAGAGCTCTGCTGAATCTTTTCATTGCACAAGTGCTTGTGCATTATGTTCATACAACCATACTTGTGCAGTCATAACTTTAGCTGGATTCTCCTCCTGTGTGTAGCTCACAACCTAGCAATGTTTTTTGTGCTAGCAGAATGACACGGTTGGATAGTGCCCAAGAGGCTGTTCATACATTACAAAACCTGTTAAGAAAACTTGCAGATCACTTGTATGCCACAATTCTGTGAGTTAGTGCCATGATATGGCTGCTTCAAAGATCCAGAATGGGCTTCCAATGTGGTGACCTACAGAATTCCATCCAAGGACCTCAGTACTCATAGTTCATACCATGAATTCCAAAGAGAGACAATTACGAGCAGCAATTACAGGGACAAATTCATGAGCAACCTGTAACACCCCCCCCCCATCCTCAAGACAAATTTCTTCGTCTCAAAATGAAACCCCAAAAGATTGTAGCCCTAGTTCATGGTAATTGGCCCATGATCAAGGACGACATGCTTAATTTGCTGAAAGTCAATGACAAAACTTCCATTAACTTTCAATGAAATTAATGGAGCCTGAAGTGAATAAAGATTTCAACCTAAATTATTAATTGTTGACTGGGAATCGTTTGTCCTAGCAAAAGTAATTACTTTATCTATAAATAGTGGCTGTTTTGGCCATCTGTACAACTTCTAGTCTACGGAAATTGAATTGCAAGACCCTTGCAGGTGTAGATTTGGAAGACATGACTGTGACTTCCTCTGTAGGAAATCTCTGTAGTTTTGTAGGTTAAAAATGTATACAGTGAAACTAGTTTGTGAATATTGCTGCAAGTGGCTCTCATCATGGGCTCTATGAGCTCTGCCATCATTTTGACATTGACACCGTGACTCAAAGCTTGAATAGATATAGTAAAAAAAATCACTAGCTTTTTATTTAAAAGCTCACCAGTAGAAATTAATTTGGATCACTACAATTGGAAAGCATCATTCTCTTCCTCTCATAGCAGTTTGGAGATAGGGGAGAAGCTTCAACTGTGGGAACTTAGCTTGATGCGCACAAGGGACAGGGTCTTCTCAGTGGTGGCTCCTCAATTCTGGAGCTCCCTTCCAACTGAACTATACCCTGCTCCTTCAGTACAAGCTTTTAAGTAGGCCTGAAGCCTTCTCTCCACAGCCTTTGACTAGGATCATCAACAGCTTGCATGCTTCAGAGCAGCTTTCTGACATCAACTGTACACCTATCTGTTGCTGTCTATTACATCTATTATTTCTTGTATCACTCCTTTCTTTGTACATCATTTTGTGACTGCATGACCCTAAAAAGTGGCTTATGAATACTTTGGAATGAATAATTAATACTCTTTCTCAGAGGTTTGAAAGGTATAGAAGCTCTATCTAGAAAAAGCTACTGTAACTGCAGTGGAAACAAAGAGTGCCATTCACAGTTGGGTGGAACAAATTGAGTTGCCAAATCTTAAACCAGAGGTCGTGCCTGTACTAAGGCTCAAAGATATTAATCCATCGTCACCAACATATTATCTAGAGGTGGGGGCCTAAAAATGACAGGGTGGCTTATGACAACCCAGGAACACAACCCTGTTGTTATCAAGTGAATCCATAGCAGAAATCTCAATCAAATGCAGAGATCCCTCAAAGAATAACATACGACAGGGACTGAAATTAAATAAATTTATGGCGAGCTCTCAAAACACATACAGAGCTGATTACTCAAGGAAATGCGCGAAGCCACAGACTACAATTCAAGTTACAATATGGTTTATATATAATCAAAGAATTAAGCATGTAGAAAATGTTCTCACAATTTACAGATAGGGAACAGAAACAAAATAACTTGATCAATATGAATCCCCCCCACACACACACACACACACACCCTCAGGGGCAAACTAAACATGATAGGAGGCATGTGTCAGAAACTGCAATTGTCATTGCCCCATGTAGTGAAGTGCATAGATGCAGCCTCTCAGCAGAGCACCTTCCAGACCTGGGCAGGCACTGTCCACCAAGGCTAGCTATTGGATTCTTTGGAGCGGGAAGGAGTATAAAGCGCTTCCTGTTGCGGCTGAGCAGCAACAAGGTCCACTTGTGCTCTGCTGTGCTTTTAGCCTTGCTCTTTGGTCCTGGTTCCTGACTTGTTCTCCAGTCCTGCCTCCTGGGTTGTCCTGTGATCTTGACTACTTGGCAACACAGACTCCTGGTTCCCAGCTTCTTCCTTAGTGCAGACTTCTGCCCATAGCCCAGCAACACATCTCTTGAAGAGTTGTGGTGGTTCTCTTCATTGTTCACAGCCACCAGCACCACCCAATTTTTGTTAGGTCTGCTGCATGCACTGTTCCTAAGACTGGCTCCTTCTAACTCTCTGCCTCCTTCCATCAATGGCTTCCACTGCTGCAGGGTACTCATCTTGGCAACAGCCTTTTTCCCTGGGCAGCAGACTCATCTGTAGACAATGCACTCCACGTGTACTACATTTGCCAACACTTCCCTCTTCCGTGTCTGCCCTCAGAATACTTATATTAGGAGGCATCTTTAGATGCCAATAGGAGGCATCTAAAGGGTCTTGGCAGGGGGAGACGTGCTGGTGGGACCAGCTGTACCAGCAGCAAGGCTGGCTTACCCCCAGTCCGGATAGTGCATCTTGGTCTAGGGCAGACCTGTTTTTCCAAGGTAATGTGTATTCCAGTTAGCCAAAGAGAGCCTGAAGTCATCCAGTGTGAAGCTGAGTAGTAAAATACTAGGGAAGAGGGTTATTTTGCACCTAAAAAAAACCCTACATCAGAGATTAGGAATAGTGACTTCCTCCTAATCACCTCACTTCTCTGATTTGAGTTTCTGAGAACAGCACATTTTACTTGTGCCTAGCACAGAAACTACTGGGCCAAATTGTCTGAGGTTTGGCAGGTTCAGTCACCTGCACTGGGGCTGCCAGTTGCCCAGATTTCACGTACTTCTACAGAACCAGTGAAAAGTTATAGCTCTTTGCTCTGAGAGTTTTTGTTGAAAAAAAAGAGCAAATTTTACCTGTATGTAGCACAAAAAATGCCTGACCAAACTGTCTGAAATTTGTCAGGTGGAATCACCTCCATGGAAACTGCTAGGTTCCCAAATTTCATTTATTTATCTTAACTACCAAATAAGTTATGCTTGTTTCTGTTTTCCAATGCAAGTCAATGGGAAAACATAAAATCTGAATAATTTGAAAATTTGAATCTTCCACAGTTTTTCAGCTATTCTCAATTCAATTTGATAGAAGAAAACTCAATTCTGAAAAGAAATTCAAAGAAGAAGAAAATTTTGGATAAATTATCATGGGTTGGGTTCAGCCTTCTTGTATTTACTTATGAGGTGGCTATGGACTGTGAGTGAGTGTCCTGTCTTTCACTGTACAACCATCTTTCTGGCAGCCTGTAGCCTCCTTGGCTTTCCATGCCTCAATTAAAGCCCAGGAGAAGATAATCATGAGGCAATTCCTCCCATAGGGATTTTTCAGATCAGGAAGCACAGGCAGCCTGAGAGGCTGAAGAGCAACGGAGAGATGTGTAACAGAAAGACAGAACATCCCATCACCTTGGAGTGATTAGGTAAGCTGAAAAACCAGAAGAAAACTCAAAATAAATTATTAAATGCCCTGAGAATTGGAAGGAAATTGGAGAACAGACTTTGGTACAGCACGAGTTCCACCTCTTCTCTGGAGCTGAACGCAACACTTCCCCCCTCCATACCTGCATTGTGGAGGATGCAAAATGGGGAAGGGGGGGTAGGCTGCCAACATGGTATTGTTACCGCTTACGATGACAAACAAACAACTTGGGGTGTGTGTGGAGAAAAGCTATGCTACAATACCTGCCAATGGCGAGCCCAACGGTGAGAAACTGTCAGAGAATTTCTCCTCCCCCAGGAGAAGTTCGATGAAATTGTTCACTCAGTTTCTCTGCCCACAAATAGAGTTATGAGAGGCCATTTGTGCACAGCTCTAATTTCTGTACAAGAAGCAAGCTAGGAAATTAGGTTTAAAAAAAAACAAAAAAAACAGTTTTGATATAATCTATATTCATTCTGTAAAAAGTCCAGAACAGGAGATGGGGGAGAGAATGAAGGAACTTCAGAGACTAAATACTCTGGGAAATTGTATCCTGTGCTTCTCAATCCTTTTCCCTGCTCTTTTCTGTTTTCTAGCAATTCCCTGCATCCTTGAGGCAGAAATACATCTTAGTATTGCTCCTGGGTCTCCCCGAGAGGATTCTTGAGATACACACCAATGTTCTTCATCTTCCCAGAATCTGAATTCAATTCATCCATGTTCTTGCCAGTCCTTGTTAGCTGTGTTTAGGAATATGGAATCAAAGGAGAATGTAGTCAGGCCAGCCTTGGATTATTTTGCGAGGAAACACACACTGTAGGACTTGACTGAAGTACACTGAGGCAGCCAGGACAAGAGAGTGTATCGAAAAGGGTGGAAGAGCTGGCAAATACAGCAATGATAACACAGTGTTTTTTCTTTATGTACTTCATAAAAGCAAGCGCATTTTAAAGTAGTGCTAGGAAGCTGATCTGCACCTCCCGTTTCTTCCAAGTACGTTCAGTCATCACCTAACCAGTCGGTGCCAGAACTTACAGTAGTCATCTTATTTGAGTATGTGGGTACTCAGGTTAGGGAAGTTCACTTAAATTATGAGGTCATACTGCATAGTCCTTTGGCCCACCAGATTCACTCTCTGCAGGCCACATATTCATTGGCTATGTGAAGAGGCCCTATCTATGTACAGATGTATGCACACCGAGCTCCTTGATGCAAGGGGAGATCCTGAGAGAAGCAACACACACCTATATTTGTACATGTGTACAAATGTGGCCACAAGGGGCTGCGGTGGCTTAGTGGTTAAGACGCTGAACTGCAGACTGGAAGGTTGGCAGGTCAGCAGTTCGAGACCCGAGTGCTGCGTGACGGAGTGAGCTCCCGTCTTCAGTCCCAGCTTCTGCCAACCTAGCAGTTCGAAAGCAAGAAATTGCAAGTAGATAAATAGGTACCGCCTTGGCGGGAAAGGTAACAGCGTTCCATGCACCTCAGTGTTCAGTCATGCCGGCCACATGACCATGGAAGCGTCTTCGGACAGCGCTGGCTCTTCGGCTTAGAAATGGGGATGAGCACCGCACCCTAGAGTCGGACACGACTGGTTGGGGACACCTTTACCTGTTACCTTTTACAAATGTGGCCACCAAATGTGGGGGGAGTGTGACTATTATTTATTTATTATTAACATTTATATACCGCCTTATCTGCTGACAATTTAAAACAATAAAACCCTGCCAGAATAAAAAACAAGAACAGTAAAAATGATAAAACAGTAAAAACAACACATTTTCAAAAGCTAAATTGAAAAAGGCATCTTTACACTCTTCCTAAAAGCCAACAGATTGGGGGCTGATCATAGTTCTTGAGGGAGAACATTCCACACTTTCAAGGCAACACAGCAGAAAGCCCTTTCAAGCATGCCCAACAAACAGGCCTCTGCAGACAATTTAATTTATTTATTACATTTCGATACAGCCCAATAGCCGAAGCCCTGAAAACGTCCTCTCCTGCAGATCTTAATACTTGGGCAGATTCATAGCAGGACAGATGATCCCTTAGATGGCCAGACCTCTGGATCAAGGCCACATCCAGTTTTCCCTTCTGAATGTTAGCATTTTTTGCTTTAGGTGGGTTATTTTCATTTGCTCAACCAAAGGACAGAGTCTCACTGAAGAGGCTAACTTGCATATACGGGGAAATCATGAGTTTTTCAACAAAGTACAAATAATAAAATCTTGTATATGAACTGAGCAGCAAGAAGATATAAGAGAGTTGAAAAAGGTGCAGAAAAGGGCAACTGAAATGATCAAGGGGCTGGAGCATCTCCCCTATGAGAGAAGGTCACAACAGCTGGGATTGTTTAGCTTGGAAAAAGGAGGGTAAGGGGAGACATAATGGAGGTGTACAAAATTATGCATGATGTGGAGAATGTGGAGAGGGAGACATTTTTCTCCATCTCTCAAAATACTAGAACCCAGGGTCATCCTATGAAGCTGATTTGTGGGAGATTCGGGACAGATAAAAGGAAGCACTTCTTCACACAGTGCATAGTTAAACTATGGAATTTGCTACCACAGGATGTAGCGATGGCCAACAATTTGGATGGCTTTAAAAGGGGTTTGGACAAAGTCCTGAGGAAAAGGCTATCAATGGCTACTAGTCTTGATGGCTATGTTCTCCCTCCAGTACCAGAGGCAGTGAACCTATGTACACCAGTTGCTGGGGAACATGGGTGGGAGGGTGCTGTTGCGCTCGTGTCCTGCTTGTGGGTTCCTGGTCGGCAGCTGGTTGGCTACTGTGTGAACAGAATGCTGGACTAGATGGACCCTTGGTCTGATCCAGCATGGCTCTTCTTATGTTCTTAATTAAAAAGGAGATTAAGGGCCCAATCCTGTAGCCTCTAGACAGCGGCTATATGGCTACAGGATTGTTCGGTTACTGGGAACCGACCTGAGAGCCCTCGTTCTGAGGTCAGTTCCTGGAAAAGCGCCTCCCCAACCCCTCCTCCTCCGCCTCTTAGGCAGCATGGATCATCCCCGGGCTTGTAGGGCAAAAGGAGTTGTTCCCAAGGGTGGGGAGGGGCGGGGAGTGCAGAAGTGCCGGTACGACGCTTCCTATGGGTTTCTGGCCTCTCCCCCTGCTCCAAAGTCCCATGGCTAGGTGGCCAAAATTGGCTGTCTAGCCATGAGTACAGGGTGGCATGAGCACAGAGGAGTAGATCCCCTCTGCGCTCTGCCTGCCTTGCATGGATAGGCGGCCACCTATCCCAATATTTGTTCCCTAAATAAATAACATAGATTATTCATGCAAACTCAAAAGATTCTAAATGTAGAGTACATTTTATATATTTTAGGCTGCAATCCTATACCCAGTTACCTGGGAGTAAGCCCCATTGAACTCAATGGGACTTATTTCTGGGTAGAAATGTATAGGATTGCCCTGCCTGTATTGATATTCTAGGTCATGAGAATTCCTCAGCAAAATATCCTGTATTTAAGCATGCATCATTGGTGTCATGAGACTGCTGGATAAACTTTGAAGACGCTTCACCCTCCTTCCAAATTCACACATGGATTTCATTCCAGCTCTGGTTTTTGCCACTTGGGCTGGATTTTGCTCCTAAATAATATCACACAGCAGAAATAATAAAACACAGCTGAAAATACTGAGGTCTTAATAAAGTTGGTTAGTCAAAGATTAAGCAGTAATGTTTGTATGTAATATTATTTTTACTGGCGCAATGAAGTATACTTTTAAATTAAATAAATGGGATGCGTGGCATTCTCTGATTAGTTTGTTTTCAGCAAGTCCTTCAGCTTTACAGGCACCAGCGCTGCAGAAAATAAATGTTAATGTTCTCTTCAAAAGACAGAATTGGGTGGCTAGGACACAGACCATCTGTGTTTAATACTCAGTTCTGCCAACTTTTTTTTTTTTTTTGGTGGTCTAGCCTAAATTACTTACAGCAGGATCCATACACATGTCTCCAGACAACAGAATTCCTTAGAGATAATACCATTCATAAGGAACTGGTGAGCAACTACATTGCAGAAGAGAGGCCAAAGAGCTTGACGGTTTGGTTTTTGTGCTATGGTTGCTATGCTACCCATGTTGATGCCACTGTTACTTGGACTAGCGGTAATATTTAGAATTTTCCATGTACAGGTTGTGCAGAACAATCCATAGTACAGAAAGAATGCTACCTCCAGTATTAGAGGCAGTATGCCTGTGTACACCAGTTGCTGGGGGACATGGGCGGGAGGGTGCTGTTGCTCTCGTGTCCTGCTTGTGGGTTCCCGGTTGACAGCTGGTTGGCCATTGTGTGAGCAGAATGCTGGACTAAATGAACCCTTGGTCTGATCTAGCTGGGCTCTTCTTATGTTCTTAATGAGAAAATTGGGTGGCAGTCATCTAAAAAAATGAAGTGCTTCATAGGCAGGTTCCAGAGAACTTTTAAGGGAGATGTGGCGGAGTGTGTGTGTGGCATTTTATAGTGCTGTGGCTTATATTCATCTGCTGTTGAGTTTTGTTATTATGACTCTTGTTGGTTTTATGGTGGATTGGATTATGTTTATGTTCTTTGATGATTGTACGGATTGCTAGCTGTCATGGGCACCTTTTCAAAGGTAGAAGGATGGGAGATAAATGTAATGAATGAATAATAGGCATAGACAGGGCCTGTAGATGTGCTTTATCCCAGCAATAGGCCAAAGCTCTGCTCAGCCTACAGTGCCCTTGCAGAATCTTCAAAACAATGCTGTTATTCCTACCATTCAGAGGTGTTTGGATCTAGTACAGCTCATCTCAGCCCTATTTCCATTTCTGTTCTTCCTCCTGCCTTTCCTCTGCCTTTCTGGCTGATCCCAACAGTATGTTCTAGAGATCAGTGTAAGTCAAGAAGGTTTTGCAACATGATGTGCCACAAGCACAATGACTCACAAAAACAACCAACCCCAGGCATTTTGACTTATTGCACTAGTACCAGCATCGTTTGCTGATAAGAATAGAATAACTAATAATGCCCCTATCATGGCATAGGAAAGGGACACACACACACACTTTCCTATGCCATGGATAGGGGCATTATTAATTACTTGATATATTTAATATATAATACATAAGCCCATCAGAGTGTGTGTGTGTGTGTGTGTGTGCATAATTTTCTGATAGGCTTATATATTGTTGTCCGTTTAAACTCTTACATAGAGAAACAGATATTTTGCCCCAATCCATTGTTTTCTCTCCATTTGTAGCAATTTATATTAGAGTTTCCTCAGACTGAATCAAAACAGCCTTTTTCTCTTACAGATGCCACAATGAATATTTTAAAGTGTGGTTGCTGCAAGGTGAAACTCTGTCTGGTTGCTGTAATGTGCGGTTGACCAAAGGATTAGAGCCTCATCATTCCATGTAAGCTTACTTGGAAGTAAGTTCCATTGTGTACAATGGGGCCTCCTCCTCAGTCATTGTATTTAGGATTGCAACCTTATAATATCAACTGATTGCTCATGGGCTGGTCCAAACAACAACAACAAAAACTTGTATATTGATTCAAGAATACATTTTAGGTGCACAGCCAGGCATTGGTATTTTCCAAGGATATGTCACAGTAGAGTAACATGCCTATTTATTGCCAAATAACTCCTGGATTTTTGTTAGCATCTTGTTGTATTGCTGTGAGCTAACAATAACAGTAAGCTAACACTGGGTACCATTACCATCAAAAACATGTGATATTGCACAAAATATGCTATGATTACATATCCAAAGTCACACACATGTATCTGCTAGTACAGATTTTAATAAGCTTTGATACTGTCCTCTTTATTTATATGGACCACCTTCCATTCCCTTTCTTTCGCTGAAATAACAACATAGAATTATTTTAAAGTGTCACCACAGGACAAAACCAGCTGTCCATTACAAATTTGTCCTAACAGCACTTCAAACAATATCCACTCTCATAATTCCTCTTCCAAAGCAAGGCATTCTCTAATTAAATGAAGGTAGTTTTGTGAAGCAGAATAATCTTCATTAGAGACTAACCTGAAATTAACCAGAGTTCTTTTACCTGCAGCCTACTTTAAATCTAGGTCTCCAAAAGTGAAAGAGGCAATTGCCTTAACCTACATTTTATTAAACCAGATTAAGTCACCTTTGGAATTATGTCTTTTTAAAAACAGTTTTGATCCATCTACAGATACTTTTTGTCTTTTCTTTTTAAAGGACTGCTGCATCCTAGCATATCCTGATAAAAACTGATCTATGGTTATTTCCATCACTTTAACCTGTTTGTATGTTACATTGCACTCTCTGAACAACTGTGCAGACTGCACACTGAAACTATGCATTAGTTGTGACATCCTCACCTTTACACCACAAGCAGTAATACATCTGGATAGTCCCTGTTACTTCATTATTTTAGCTTTTGCCCTAGCACATTTGATCTCTCCTCTTCCTGCATTTCCTAAGATGTATCTTAACTTCTAAGATATTATTCGGATTTTTTTCTTCCTGATCTTGCTCAAGTCTTCCAGTAAATAGACCTACTGTTAATCAAACTGTTGGAATTGCATTTAGCTTTAGCTCTTGATCCAGTTACATATTATTTCATATTCACCAGTTCACCCATTTCCCTTAGTGGTTGGAAGTTCCTGAGACAATTTAACACTATCAGTCCCTCAGCTGTCAATCAGAAACCAACAAGCAGGACATGAGTGCAACAACACCCTCCCACCCATGTTCCCCAGCAACTGGTGTACATAGGCATACTGTCTCTGATACTGGAGGTAGCATATAGCCATCAGGACTAGTAGCCATTGATAGCCTTCTCATCCCGTAATTTGCCTACCCCCTTTGTAAAAGTCATCCAATTTGGTGGCCATCACTACGTCTTGTGGTAGTGAATTCCATTGTTTAATTATGTGCTGTAGAGTGTTAACAGTGGCAGGTTGCAGGATTTGGTGCAGATTGCATCTTTTCTATGCATCAATAGTAGGAGCCGTTTACATGGGGGTGGATGGAACTGCCAGCCTCGATGCACCTTTAATTAACTTTACAGTATCCTGTTCAGCAATGCACAGCAGATTTCTGTCTAATCCTTTTTGCAAATGGATGGAATTCAGCAGCTCACAAACATTCTTAAGCACCAACCATGCAAGGGTTCATGAAATTCTGTCATAATTGTAATCAGGTTTGCATTTCTGAAATGGGTAGGGATCACTTGAAATCCACAGATGCTCCAAAAGAGCTGTGCAGTTCAGTGCACAGATGTCACCTGGGCTGAAAGACTGCAAAAGATGAGGCATGTAGGTAACTAACTTTGGAAGGTCACAGTGGCTGCATTTACTGGAACTTATGATTAGCTGGAAATCCTATTTTTTGCTATCAAGCACCCTTGTCAAATGCAGGCTCATTGTCAAGGGGTAATAAAGAAGTACCATTCCCTGAGAAGCCGTCCTCCTTGTGACCGTTCGATACTATCCCTAAATGAAGATTTAATATACTTTGAATGGGAAATGCAATCCGTATTCCTTGTATGACTGGGGAGGAAAAAGAAAAGAAAAGCAGAATCAGCAGCGACTCTGTCTTTCTCTCACTTTATGGACAAATATATATGAAGCAGCCGGAGTCTGGCAGCATGTTTATCTCCAGCAAGCAACCATTATTATTATTTTAGAAGAAATCAAAAAGTTGTGGGTTAAGGCTTCATATTTCTAGAAGTCTAACAGCACATTTACATAGCACTGATATCAGTGATTCCCGGAGCATCCTTTTTTATTGCCCCCCCCTGCCCACTTTAAAATATGATTTTCCATATGTTGTGCATCTGTCCTCTGCAGGCTCAAGCCAGAAGGATAACCATATGGAGACCTGGAAATCTCCTCTGCAGCAATGCCAGGAGACATCTTTATGTTCATTCCAAATGGCATGAAGAGCCATTTGTCAGTATTCTTTTAACCTCCCTCCCCACAGTTTAAATATAGTGTGTGTATGGTGTTGTGTAAAACACACAGAAAATAACCTTTTTTATGCCAAAGGCAAAAGATGTTTCCTATCACTAGAATGTGGATGAACAGTGAATTCTCCTTTAAAGCTTGGAGACGCCTCCTGGTTACAAAGTTCCTTTGTGAGTCCTCTTTCGCCTCCCTTTTGAGTTAACAGCTAACATATTTCTTACTGTGCTCTCTTTCCTCGCTCTGCTCAGACTGTTTAGTTTTTACAACTGCTTAGGGCATTTCTTTTGTCCACAAAGGCCAATTCATATTACCAAATGGTAATTACTTAGTCATAAATTTATGAAGTCTCAGCTTTTTCTCCCATTGATGATACCGTATTCTTGTAATAAGAAGTCTCTGTCTTTCGATCCAGGCTTCTGTTCCCTGTGATGTACTGTCTTTGTGTCTTGCCTCACCCCAGCATGATGGGACCTATGTCTGACAGCTGGCCAATTCATTCTGCATTGGATCATACTTCAGCTGCAGTAGAGCAAGGCCAGAACAGCACATTACATTAACTGTGTGGCTTCTGCCAAAATTGGCAGTGATGTGCATTTAATTTCAACATTCTCTTCTGTATTATTTAGGACAACTGACCGGTATCCCGAAGTCAATGTACATCCCCCTGCGTGTGCGCGTGCGCATGCACACACACACACAGAATGGTAACTGATGGTGTGGGGAAAGGATGGAAAGGGAACAGCTAACTTGTCCTAGACTAGTTCTCTGATTTCAGGGCTCAGGTAAGTTGTCTTAGACCAGCCTTTCCCAACATTGGGTCCCCAGATGCTATTGGGTTACAATTCCACCAACCCCAGCCAGCATGGCCAATTGCCGGAAGTGATGAGAGTCAAACAACATCTGGGTACCTGAGGTTGGGAAAGGCTGTCCTAGACA
Source organism: Heloderma suspectum (assembly GCF_057233095.1). NCBI lineage: Eukaryota > Metazoa > Chordata > Lepidosauria > Squamata > Helodermatidae > Heloderma > Heloderma suspectum. Next base: position 173,373,160 of record NC_139462.1, on the reverse strand, counting down.
TTACAGAAGCAGGGAGGAATATGAAAAGACTTTGGGTTGGATCCAGGCTTAGTCACACTTAGGATATGCCCATTGAAATCAGTGGGACAAGTGAGTCATGATTAATTTAAGTCTATTGATTTCAGTTACAGCTGGGGAAAAAAATCATTCATTTTGCATTTGAAAACATAAACTGGAACTTTCAAACCACTATGAGAACCAAAACTCAATTATCCTTTGAAATTTGTTCTTCTGTGAATTTTTAATGGAATTCTTCAGTCAAAAATGCATACAAAAATACATATATTAGGGGAAATGTTAAAATGCATCATATTAGGAACATTGCTTCCAAAAAAATTGTATATTAGGAAAAATGCATTAAAATGCATGTATTAGGAGAAAGGTGCACAAAAATGTTTATGAATTTTCAGGCAAACTTTTCAAAAAGTTCTCAGTGTTTTGGATCATCTGAATTTAAGACTGGATAAATTCTTAATGTTTGGGATGAACTGAATTTAAGATTGGAAAAATGAGAAATTGAGAGAAACCAAAATTGACAGATTTGTCCATCCCTAATTTCAATGGACCTATTCCAAGTTATGACCAAGCCTGGATCCAACCCATACTTGCCGTTTTCAGAAAAGACCGTGCTCTCGATGTAATATGCAATATCAGCCTAAGTCAATGATGCTAAAGCTGAAGGATCAAACAGGAGATTTGCAGTAAAATGTCCTGAGTTCCTACTCACCCCACAGCAGAGTGAAAAGGCACAATGCATGTATTGTATTTATTACATTTATTATTACATTTATATCCCACCTTTCTTCCACCATGGAACTCAAGGTGGCTACATGTGGTTCCCAGGTGGTCTCCCCTCCAAGCACTGACCAGATCCAAACCTGCTTAGCTTCACCAATGTGGCTGCCTCATGTGCCTTCAGACTATGCCCTGGGACCAGTTGGGAGACTCCTACAGCTGCTTTAAAACACTGTGTGTGTGTGTGGGGGGGGCAACTGAGAGATCTGATTATGGATTTTCAGTGTCATGCCCTACTGCACTCAGGGCCAGCATCTGCAAAGGGCTCACAACTCAATAGGGGCCCACTGACAAGAGCCCTCTGGAGTCACTCCTCCTGTTCACACTTGCAACCTGCTGGTTCATCTGACTCTCGCTCTGGCCCAGACACTGGCGGTGGTGAGAAGGAGGAGCAGTAGATGCCACTGCCTACTTTATTCCTGGCTCTCTGCCTGTCAAGCAAGCAAATGGTAGCAGTGATGAGAGAGACAATGAGGAGCAATAGCAGCTGGTGGCAATTAGGGATGTACTAAAGTGACTTACCTTTCGTGGATTATGTTGATGGTGGGGGGAGGCGCTCCGTTCCTTCCCCCAGAATCCTCGAACAGCTGGCTGTGCTCCGCGGCAGCTCCGCAGAGCAGCCGGCCAGGCCCGGCTCGGCCAGGCCAGAGCCGTCTGCAGCCGGATTTCCAGCCGCAGAGGGCTCTGTGTAAAACAAACAAACAAACAAAACCTGCGTATGCAAATGGAGGCGGCTACGGCTGCCGCCATTTGCGTTCCTTCTTTTTGGCCGTCTTAATCTACGTAAATATTTACGTAGACTATGATGGCGAAATTAAAGGGGAACGCAAATAGTGTAGCGGGCGCTATTTGCGTGCCTTTTTGATTCACCGTTTTAGCCTACGTAAATCTTTACGTAGGCTAAAACGGCAAATCAAAAGGGGATGCAAATAGCGCCCGCTACACTATTTGCATTCCCCTTTATTTTCGCCGTCATAGTCTACGCAAATATTTACGTAGATTAAGACGGTAAAAAGAAGGAATGCAAATGGCAGCGGCCGTAGCCGCCGCCATTTGCGTACGCGGTTTTGTTTTTTTTTAAACCCACCTAACCATGATAGGCTACATAAAGATTTACGTAGCCTATCACGTCTTTTTTTTTTTTTACACAAGCCTGGAAATGGCGGCGGCAGCCGCCCGGAAGATCCGCCCCAGGTGAGTCTCATCCCGGGGGGGATCCGCGGGGGGGTGGGGGGTGGCAGGCCGTTCCGCCATGGAGTTCGGGGGGCCAAATGCACTGGCATTTGGCCTCACCGAGATCTGTGGCGGAATTCTCTGACATCCCTAGTGGCAATGGCTGTGAGAAGGTGGACTCACTGAGGGTGGGGACCCACTGAAGGTGTCTTGTCCAAGGCCTATCAGAAACCTGGACTGCACTTGATAGAGTCAGGTTGCCAGTTATACCTGTGGAGTCTTCAAGCAGCTGAGCCTTCCCAGGTGTAACTGATATCTTGTTGTTACGGTCTGGTAAGGTGTTGGCTTTCCTGAGTTAGGGAAGTGTCCATGACTAACATTTGAGAGTTGCTGAGCCTGAGGTAAAAAATGTTAAAAGGGTAACTTTTTTTTTGCAACTTTGCAAAGGATCTCTTATGAGAGGATTTTCACAGTCTTACATTGTTAACATCTTTCATATCAGATGTCATTCTCAGAGCATTCTCAGAATCTTCATTGCAGATTAGAATTATATCTTTGGCCTGTACTGCTCTTTTGAAATGCAGAAGGGGTGAAATTCGACACATTACTTTTCAGTTTTCTCGATCACACAACAAAAGGGATGGTTAAGGCATGATCATAGATAACTAATCTTTCACACTCTTTTAGTTTTCTGTATCCCCACCTGATACTGCAACATTGTCTTAAATTTCAGGATTATTCCTGTCCCTTGAAATCAGTAGCGACAACTGTCACTCATCACGTAAAGGAGAGCTATTGTATACAAGTAGCAGGAATTAAAGTTCTTTGTTCTTTCTTTGTCTCTGATGCCACTTTGTTCACATTCTCCTCATGTTCCTGACATCTATAAAGAACAGACTTGGGAATGTAGATCAAGCAAACGTATTTCAAAGTAATTCACATTCAGTTTTAGACTTCTTTAAAAATCTGATGGAAGTAAATTTAGCAATCGCATTAATCAAACAGAGGGCATGTCATGTGTGCTATGAGGGGTGGGAAAAGAGAGGCGAGAGAAATCAATTTTTGAACCTGAGATGTCAACATAAATGTTTATTTTCTTCCCTTAGCTTCTTTGATTGGAGGCAATAGTTTGAAATGTTGGAAGAACATTACGAACTCAATTTCAGCAGTTTTGAAAGATCACAGTTAAAGTGACACAAAGTGAGCAAAGAACTTCTAATTGTGTCAGATTATAGTATCTATAATGTTGAACATGACCTCATTGTGCCTTGAATTCATTTCTGATGCCAGCTGGCACTGTAGGAACAAGCCTACATTTAAATCAGATTTGAACATTTGATTACTGGGGCTGATGGGAGTAGAGGGAAACACAAGGCAGGTGTTATCGCATGATAAGCCATGTGTATGTCTGTGTGTGGGGGGGAGGGTTGTGTTTTTGTTTTAGCTCATTGGGGTATTTTTCTCCACATCAACATAACAGGTCCTTTGTGACAGAGAAAACACTGGCTCTGTGAGCCACTTCACACAAGAGCAAGAGCTGTGACCACATGTAAACAGCTGCTCTGTGGAGTGATTTGAAGGCGCCTCTAGATGGAAGCCCTAACATTTGGCTAGACCTCAAGTCTCATAGCAATGCCATAGGAGAGGTGTATGTTAACAACCTAGTGCAATAATAGGTAATATATTACCTTATGACATCAGATTTTGTAATTGTCTAGAAAACAGCTGAGGGTGACTCTCAAGAGCTAGTGAAGTCTAGTGGATGGAATGTCGGATATGAACCTCAAAGACCTGTGTAGCCATCAGCTATGGGCAATCTGCAATTTCTCAGCCTCAATTTCCCATCTGTAAAACTGGGAAAATTTATTAACTATTCTGTGGAATTATTGTAACCCATGAAAACACTTCTTGCGCATGGAGATGGGTCAAAGAAGAGTCAAACAACAAGGCTTGGGTTGAAAATTGGGCCACATTTATTGAAAATATCTGCAAAGGGGTACCTAGGACGGGCAGCTGACTGTGCCAGCGGCTAGCTGGCACTTCTTGGGTGAAAGCACACCCAGCCTGAGGGGTGGCGTCGATCTCGCCACCCCTCCGGACTGCCCCTTGTGGGGGAGGTAGACCTCCCCCTGTCACCCCCTCCCGGTGCCGCACAACACCTGTGTGAGTGAGGAGGGTTGGTCTGACAGGCAACCCTTATCCCCCTGCCGAGCCGGACAACCTGTTCGGGGGGCCTCAGGCATCACCTGTCACCATAAGGTGCCTCTGCATGCACACCATCCCTGATCTCTTTCTGCTTTTGCCCATCCTAGCCGCCACAGGAGTCACAAGCCTAGTGCTTGTGAAACTCCCCCCACCTGCACAGAAAAACTTCCTGCAGGCCCCTTTGAAATATATTATACCCTACATTAGACAGGCAGACACCGTCCTGCCTCTAACGCTCCCTCGTTGTCCAAGGAATTTCCTGTGGGTGCTGCTATAGGGATGTACAAAAGTCACTTACCTGTAACGAAATTTGATTCGTGCTGGGGGGGGAGGCACTCTGTCCCTCCCCCCGAAATTCTGGCCAGGGGGGGAGGCGCTCCGTCCCTCCCCTCCGAAATTCTGGCCCGCCAGGCCGCATATGGCAGCTGCCGTAGCCGCCGCCGTTTGCGTCCCTGCAGTCAGCCATGATAGGCTGACAAAAACAAAACTGCGCATACACAAATGGCGGCTCCCATGGGTGCCGCCATTTGCGTTCCTTATTTTGGCACGTCTAGTCTACGTAAACATTTATGTAGACTACGGCGAAAATAAGGGGAACGCAAATAGCGTAGACGCTACGCTATTTGTGTTCCCCTTATTTTCGCCGTAGTCTACGTAAATGTTTACGTAGACTAGACGTGCCAAAATAAGGAACACAAATGGCGGCGCCCATGGGCTCCGCCATTTGCGTACGCACGGTGTTTTTTTTTTACTCAGCCATGATAGGCTACGTAAACATTTACGTAGCCTATCACGGTATTTTTTAAAAATCTAGCCGTGATAGGCTACGTAAATCTTTATGTAGCCTATCACATTTTGTTGTTGTTGTTGTTTTTTACCGGAAGACCGTCCGCTGCAGCCGCCGCTGCCAAACTGCCGCCAAACCGCCACCGGAGCCGCTGCCGCCAGGAGGATTCGCCCAAAGTAAGTCCCGTCCCGGGGGGGGGGGCGGGGGGGCGGCAGACCGTTTCACCACCAATTTCAGGGGGCCGAATGCGCTGGCATTCTGCCTCCCCGAGATTCGTGGCGAAATTCTCTGACATCCCTAGTGCTGCATCCATCAACCCATTCACATAGGCCATAAGCCATTTTTCCATTCACTTTCCAACGTGCCCTGCTGATCGCAACGTCATCCTGAGCCTTCCAATTGATCCTTGGGAGCAATGAGAACCGCAATGGCTACTTCCGGCCAGGTATGCCGGACCACCTGCACATTAACCAAGGCCTGTTTGAGCAGGTCCTTGCCTGGCTTACAGCCCATGTCATTCCCTCCTTCGTGCAGCACCTGGACCTGTGGAGGAAGACTGACCAAGCCCTGGTGGAACAGGGCGAGGAGCGGGGACTCCCACCGCATGTCCCGTCTGCCAAGCCACTGGATCATAATGTGTTGGGGTAATGGAAGCTGAGATCTGAAGGCCGACGTAGAAGCCCTTCGTGCAGCCCAAAACACCATATTGCCCACAAAAGAGCACCTGTACCGGCGTATGTTGAGTCCTACAGTCTGAGGAATAAAACATTAGGGCAAGCCAAGGGAAAATTGCATCAGGAAGAAGCAGTCGAATTGCAAAGGCCAGGCTGGAATGCTTCGAAGTGCCATCTTCCCACCGCCATAACGTGCTTGTGAGAGAAACCTGAAGCGGCTGCCACGGGGACCACTCAATGCAAAAGAGGGTTCCAAATTGAAAATTACCTGACCTAGCATTCTAGAGTTGGGCTGTGGTGGCAGCCCAAATTGAAATTTTGTCAATGGTAAACCATCGGAGTGACAAGACAGGGGTCCCTCCCAGACCTGGTATTCCAGTAAAAAACCCGTGATGACCCTGACGGGGCATTAACCTCTGAATGGGTAGGCAGAGTACAGTGGGACAGACCTGTACATCGTAGCATCTCAAGGCCCTCCCGGACAAGCCAGATATGGGAACCTAAAACAACCCTGAAATCCAAAGGGCCCCGAAGAAGGCCAATAAGGCTGCAGTGTGGAACAAGGAAACGACATACAAGGAGGGGCAAATGGAGGGCCATTATCTCAGAACCCAAGAAGGGTACCTGGAGAGAGAGGGTGCCTAGAATCTGCTAAAAGGAGGAGAAGGCCATGCCACCACGTCACGGTGCAAGCCTGGCCCTGAAATCTGACTTGGAGTCAGTAACTCCCCTTGTTGTGGCCAAGAAGACTAAAACGGCCAGCTTGCCCCTCATGGCTCTGGCAGATATCCCCCTTATTCCTTAAAGAGATGCAGAATTGCAGCAAAGGCTCTATAGGGAAGGGCCATGAGTCTTGTGACTGACGTTCACTCCCAGAGGTATGTAATTTAGGATGACATGCTCGGCTTCAGTACACTGGTCCCAGGTAGTATTGCATGGATGGGACCTGGTAACAGACGCACCCACAGGGGTAAGGCCTAGAACCTGTCGATCTGATTCCATGACAAAGCATCGGCAATTGGGTTTGCCAAAACCCGGCACATGGTGGGCCAGGAACTGGATGTTAACACCCAGACACTGGAGCATGAACGCTCTGCCCAATGACGTGATCCCCAATTTCTGTGTGATAGGGAATCAATAACTCACACAGTGGCCATGTTGTCGTACAAAGAGGGCTACTGACTTGGCTATGAGGTTGGCCCCAATGTGCACGGCTATGAAAATAGGGAAGAACTCCAAAAAGGCAAGGTCCTGACAAATCCCGGTGGCAGCCCAACTCTCAGGCCACTGCCCAGGGCACCACCAAACCAGCAGTATGATTCTGAAACACAGGGTACCAGCAGGACCCACGTGGATCTGCGGGTTGGTGTTGAGGAGCAGCTCGCGCCACCAGGAGGAGACACCATTAAAATCCCACAATATCAAAGCCGTACCCATACATCCAGGCACATAGCGGAAGTGACCTTGGTCCAATGGTGCAGCCGCTGCAGTCCCTGCATTGCTGAACAGAACCGGCACAGGAAGTCACGGCCAGGGGCCACTACCCTACCAGGGGAATTGAAAAAAAAAAATTGCCCTACAACTTCTTGCAAGGGCCCCCAAGGGAGACCTTAGGGAGATGTAAAACCACCTGGAGTTGGTCCAAAGGACCAGAGATTTGTCCAGAGGGAGGAGAGAACATTGCTTAAGGGTATCTAACTCAATTCCCCGGAATGTAATGCAACATACAGGCCCACTGTCCTGTGAGTGAAAGTGACACCGAGGTCAAAAGGGAAGGGAACAAATGCTTTCAGTAAGTGAGAACACTGCCTCCACCACTGGACTTTATGTAGCACATGCCCAGCAGGGACCGGGGGTCGGTCTCCCAGACCGAGACAACCATCTTGTCAGAAGAGGTGTTTCGTATGGAGCACAGATGCCCAGGGATCTCGTCATGAACGGGCTGGCCTTTGGGAAAGAGAGGCTATGGATTAGCCTGAACTCTCAAAACGATGTCATTAGGGATGGCGGAGAATTCCGCCACGGATCTCAGTGAGGCTGAATGCCAGTACATTTGGCCCCTCGAAATCCGTGGTGGAATGAAGCCCCCCCGCCCCACCACCCTGCGAAATGCGCGTGAAATGGAGCACCTACCTGGTGCCGTTCGCGCTGCTTTGCGAATGGCAGCCGTGTCTGCGGCCACCATTCGCTTCACGATTTTTCCCATGATAAGCTATGTAAATACTTACGTAGCCTATCACGGCTAATGCAGGGATGCCATTTGCGTCCCTGCGGAGGCCGTGATGGGCTACGTAAATATTTACGTAGCCTATCATGGCAAAAAAAAGGGACGCAAATGGTGGCGGCTACAGTGGCCGCCATTTGCGTCCCTGCACAGCCCAGCAGTGGCCAGATGTCACTGTGGGCGGCTCCGGCCAGTGGCTCTGCAGAGCGGAGCCAGCAAGTGAGGATTTCGGGGGGAGTGACGGAGCGCCTCCCCCCCCCCCATGGATGTCACGAAACAAAACAGGTAAGTCGTTTCATACATCCCTAGATGTCATAGGGGTAGCATTTTAAAAGCTGGAGGAACAGCTCCATCCTAACCAGGCTGGGGCCCATTGAGGGGAGCAGTAGCCCACCTCCAGGCTTCCTACTCCCTTGGCCTTCCCTAGGGGGGACCCCACCACCTCCGGGCTCTTGGGCAAGAGGTGGATGGGTGCTATCTGCTACAAAGGGAGCACTTGTGACGGAAACGGCAATGGTTCCGGGAGCATGCACCCTTGGGGCTGTACTCCCAGCACAGCAAGCGGTGCTGAACCACTGGGCCCACAATAGGCGGAGGCCGCTGTCAGACCTGTCACTGCAACCCAGCAGGGAAGGAGTGATAACTTGTAGTCCAAAGGCCCCGGTCTCTCAGGTCCCAGCGCATAGAAGGGTATTAGCGGCCCTTCCGTGGAAAGCCTCGACATAGGTCAGCCACGCTGCTCCTAAGGTGAAAGCCAATCAGAGAAGAAGTAGCTCGGATGAGCATTGCTCCTCTCACAGGATTAGCGAAAGGATCTAACATTGCCACCTATGTGGGCGTCTAAGCATGTGGGGGGCAGGGGCAAGAGATCCTAAGTTAATCCTCCAGGACCCAGCCAGACACTAGCAAAATGAGAGTGAAGTGGCTGGGGCTACTGTGGCGATGTGATTGACGGAGTTGCAGGTGGCTCGGGAGTCATATATAGGCGCTGTGGTCATCTCACCCATATCCGGGGCAGCCGTGCCAGGGTCCCTTGTGAGCAGGGGGGATGATGCAGCTTGCGGTGCTGCTGACAGAGATGACCCAGGAGGGTGGACTGTCTCGAATGGTGGTGTGCCACCCAGGACGGGAGAGCCTGTGAAGACGGGGTGTAGGCCTCAATGGCGCGCAGGCGCAATGGATCGGGGGCAGCAACACCCTGGTCCCCTGCCGACAAGGTGAACGATGCTACTTGTGTTGCTGCTGGTGGAGCTGCCTCAGGAGGGTGGGCTTCCTCCAGAGGTGGTGTGCCGCCAAGGTGAGCCTGCGAAGACGAGGAGAAGGCTGCAGTGGCGCCCAGACGTGCTGTAGCCCAGGTGGCTGGGCAATGCTTCTATGGCATCCAGAAGTGCTGAAATAGAAAGCAACAGTGAAGTCGCGTCTGCTGTATCCAGTTGGGCTGGACTGCCATGGTCTCACCGGGCTGAGCCAGGGGAGGGGGGGCTATCTCAGAGGTACTTTCTGCAGCTTTAACGTGTGAAAGAATTGGGGCCAGGACTGGGCCTGTATCATCGTCGGTTTCAGAGTAGGGGTGCACGAAAGTCCCTTACCTGTCCTCGAAGCTTGTTCGCGGTGGGGGGGAGGTGCTTTGCTGCTCCCCCCGCGAAGTTCAGGCCGGGGGGGGGAGGCTTCCCGCCTCGCCTGGCCGAAATTCAGGCCGAGGGGGAGGCTTCCCGCCTTGCCCGGCCGAAATTCAGGCCAGGGAGGAGGCGCCTCGCCTCGCCCGGCCGCGAACTAAACAGTTAAAAAAAAAAAAAAAGGCCCCCGTGATAGGCTACGTGACGATTAACGTAGCCTATCACGGCTAGATCTGCAAAGTCAGCCGTTATAGGCTATGTAAATCGTCACGTAGCCTATCACGGGTGACTTAAAAAAAAAAAAAGCGCGTACGCAAATGGCGGCCCCCATAGGGAGCCGCCATTCGCATTCCTTATTTGGTCTCTGTAGTCTACGTAAATCTTTACGTAGACTACGGTGAAAATAAGGACAACGCAAATAGCGTTGCCCTTATTTTCGCCGTAGTCTACATAAAGATTTACATAGACTACAGCGACCAAATAAGGAACGGGAATGGCGGCTCCCTATGGGGGCCGCCATTATCTGTACGCGCTTTTTTTTTTTTTTAAGTCACCCGTGATAGGCTACGTGACGATTAACGTAGCCTATCACGGCTGACTTTGCAAATCTAGCCGTGATAGGCTACATTAATCGTCACGTAGCCTATCACGGGGGCATTTTTTTTTTCTTGTATTGGAATGGCGGCGGCGGCAGCCAGTCGAAAGACCGGCTGCCGCTCCCGCATCGGACGAAGACCCGCCGAACCGCCGGCCGGACCCGCTGCTGGGAGGGACATTCGGCAAAGGTACGTCCTGTCCCGGGGGGGGGGTTCGGGGGGTGGGGTGGGTGCGGAGAATTTCTCCCCGAAACTTGTTCGGGGGGCCGAACATGTTGGCGCTCGGCCCCCCGAAGTTTCGGGGAGAAATTCTCCGCCAACCCTATTTCAGAGTCATGCCTGTGCTGTGGCCTTTTTATGGGAGGTCAAGGGGCTTTACCCTTTCCTTCTCCGCCTCCCCTGTCCTGTCCTAGGAGGCATGATGAGGATAAAGGGCTGGGTTGAGCATAAGATACAGACACACAGGCACACAGCGAGCCTATGTCCAAGTGGAGACCAGGTCCCAGGGCCCCCGGGGCCCGGTGCAATGCTCTAACCACTACGTAGCACTAGCTTTTACAATTGAGCAAGGGCCCAGGCAGAAGGCAGGCCAGAAAGAATAACTGGTATAGTTCAGGGCTCAGCAGCCATAGACATAGAATCACAGGGGTTGGAAGGGGCCTACAAGACCACCGAGTCAAACTCCTTGCTCAGTGCAGGAAGCCCATCCAAGTACTAACACGGGCTGACCCTGCTTAACCCCCAAGATAGGCGAGATCAGGCACAACCAACCCTATGCTCAGCAGAGGCCTCAGATGCCCGCGAGCCCAGAAAGGGTGCTGGCAATAGCCCTCCCCCCCTGTAACTCCAAACCTCTGGACAGATGGCCCTGAGGAGAATGGTCCTGGTGATAACAGGGGGCAGGCAGGGTGGGCCCCCTGGAAAGCAGCGAAGCAAAGCTGCTGCCACCGATGGGAGCAAGTGGACTAATGAGCATGGCCGCCATGGCACGAGGCCTAGTGGCAGCGCGAGGGAGAGAGGCGAGGGGCGCGTGTGCAGCCAAAGCTAGCGCTGCAGCGAAGAAGGCAGCGAGGCTCAGCGGCTGTTGCAGATAGGAACTGGGGCTGGTTGCTGCTTTAGCCGCAGCTCAAGGGTTAGCTGTGGCACGCGATAGGGAAGAGGTGGCCACACGCAAGGCGCAGCAGTTGCCGGCAGCTGCTGCCGTCACCAGCAGGATAAGCACAAGCTGGCCGTGCGAGACTTGGCCGCCGCCATGAGCGCAGCGGCAAGAAAGGCGGGACAAGTGCTGGCCATCAGCACCGGCAGGGATCGGCGGAAGCCAGCAGCTGCCACGGGACAGCTGCCACGGGATGCAACAAGCGCCGGCAGCCGCCGCTGTTGCTGGCAGGGAGAAGGCCGAGCTGGCCGAGCTGCGAGCGCAGGCACCCCTGCTGGCTTGGTGAGCACCGGCAGCCACGAGGGCGGGGAGAACCAAGGCCGGCCACCCCATTCCACGTGGCCGGCAGCGGGAGAATTGTGAGTCGTACTCTGGTTCTCTCTCGCACGGACAGCCGCGGGAGCGAGAGAGCTGGTTTGGGAGGGGGCGCAGAGCTTAAGAGGGCTCTGCTGAACCCTCCCCTGCCTGGTAGTGCCATGGGGGGGCACCCAATAGGCAGAAGCCACCTCTTCTCATGCCACCCGCCCGCAACATCCCCCCCCTTTTGCCAGACAAGCTGGCGCCAGGGATAGGGCATATGTGGAGAAAGTGTTAAAGATAGGGGTGCACGAAACCCCACTTACCTGGCTCCACTGGGGTCAGCAGGTGGAGGGAGGTGATTGATTGATTGATTGATTGCATTTATATCCCGCCTTTTTTCCTCTTGCAAGGAACCCAAGGCGGCTTACATTACCCTCCTCCTCTCTGTTTTATCCTCACAACAACCACCCTGTGAGATGGGTTGGGCTGAGAGTCTGTGACTGGCCCAAAGTCACCCAGTGAGCTTCCTTGGCCAAGTGGGGACTAGAACCTGGCTCTCCCGGCTCCCAGTCCATCACTCTCACCACTACACTACACGGGCTCTCCTACGCGATCCGTCCCTCCTCCCAGAATCCTGCCCGGCTGGCTCTGCTCCGCGGCCAGTCCGTGGAGCCACCAGCTGGGCTGATCCGCAGCAGGGCCTCCACCCAGTGCTGGGTTGCTGCAGACGCAAATGGTGTCCTGCGTAGGGGACGCCATTTGCGTCCCTACACTAGCCCGTGATAGGCTACGTAAATATTTACGTAGCCTATCTAGGGATGTACGAATCCTTTACCTGGTTCCGGTCAGGGCATCTGCTGTGGGGGGAGGAGGCGATCCAATATTACAAATCACAAGTTTACAAAATTTGCAAATTACACTCTTTGCATGGGGTTTTGTTATAGGTCCCTGAGTGTGAAGTGATCCTTAGATGTTCATCACATGAGGCTGAAATCCTGCATCCTTACCGGGACTTTCTGTTTCTGGTTTCTTTGCAGGATTACGATGGGCTCCTTTACATGGGGGGCACATGATTTGAATTGAAAACTTCCTTTCTTGGAAATATTCTATATGTTTCATTATACAGCACCATCTAGCGGCTGTATTATAGAGCAACACCGTCGTTATACACTGCCGATATCTCGCATTAATGTTTGTTATTGGCTTATCTTAGATCTTTTGGAAAGTGGGATAAAGCTCAAAAAGTGCGAGAGACACTCTGGAGGTTGACGATGTCATCTAAAGGACACACAAACCTCTGTGAGTGACCAATCATGAGTGTGCAATAAAAGCCTTATGTGGAAATGTTTTTAGAAGGAAACCTCAGCATTGGGTTTTTAAATGTATTGCTATATTATGATTGCAGCAGCCTCCCATGGACATTACAAAATTGAAAGCATGGTGGGGACATAGAGATGGTCACCATACCGTCCCCTCCACCCGTGACCTCCCTGTGTTAACAGGCAAGGTCTGAAGAGAGACTGTCATTCACTGCATTTGGCTGAAAATGGCTTGAGCCCTGCACCATCGGAGGTGCGGACTGCAGAAAGGAATTTAACTGCATCCAGCCAAATGCGGTGACAGATCCTCTTCAGATCTTCAACATGAGCAGGTCGTGGGTGGAGGGGACATGGAAGGGATGGGTACAGGAGTGGAGAGGGTGGATGTCCCTGTCTCCTCCATGCTTTCAACTTTATAATACCTGGAGAGGGGCTGGGGTGTTTATGCCAAACTTGATTTGCTCGTTTGCCTTGCCTTGCTCTCTCATTATATGTCATTATTATTCATTCTATGGAAAGAATACAGTAAAGGGATTTGGCTCGGTAATCCACTCCACTTCTCCAACTTGTTAGGAGAAACTTAATGATGCTCTCATTCATGCTGGCAGTGAAAATGTTCTTCTAAGTCCCTGTTCAGAAGAAAGATCGACAGCTCCCTTTTGTGCTCACCTTTCTTCCTCAGAGCAGCTGTCAGCATAAGCCCAGTGCTGACAGGCTTCTGGCCGTAAATACCCCAGCAAATATCCATTATTTTGACTAATTCTAAGAACCCTTTGTTAATTCCCTCCGCTTTCCAAACACCTTTGTGAACTGTCTGTATTTTTGTTTCAACACACACACACAACCTAATTTAAATTTGACTGAGGACAATGCCATTTCAGATGCTGTGTTATCTCTCAGTTCTTCATCCTGTTTGAGGACAATATGAAGAATGAGGACCTTGTCTTCCAAAGGTAATTTTAGCCCAGGGAAATGTTTTGCCCACCTCCATTGTCAGCATTATGCATTAGGTTTACACCTTTGCATAGCAGAGAGGATTGCCTTGGGACTATAATGGATTTTCTTCATCTGTTCTTCATCTAAATTATTCAGAAGAAAATGTATTGGAACCAAATAGGACTGTACCAAAGAGCCAATGGGACAATTAACCGATAGATTCATTCAGTGGTAAACTAGCTTTAAGATTTAGGTTTAATCCTGTTTCAAACAGGAGAGCTGGTTATTTTTGTGGTGTTAGCCATCCTCGATCTATTTACTTAATACCACTCCGACTTCCTTTATGGCAATATATTTACGCTGGGATGGGATATGAATTCAGATTCAGGTTTGAGAACTTCGGATTTGTTCAAAAGTTCAGGCAGAGTAGGGATGCTGGAGAAAATCAACTGCAGACTAAAATAAGCCTGGATTCCCAAGAATCCTATCTGCAGGTCTGCAGCAGACCGGCTCCCCTTATCTCCATGCCTGCCAGACTCCGCGTGGGATGGCTTCCAGGTTTCAGAAAGACAAGGTCCATGCACTGCAGCTGCCATTCACAGACGTTGGGAAAATCACAGCTGTAAATGGCATACTTTACGCCCTTTGCGGCCATAGAGCACTTGCAACTACGTAAATTGCAGCTGTAAAAGTGCTTTAATGCCTGCAATTTACATAGATGTAAATGCATTATGGTCGCAAATATTCAGCTGCCGTTCATGGATCTTGCCTTTTTAAAACCGGAAAGTACCCCATGAAATCTGGAACGTGTGCACAGGGCTCTGAGGAAATCCAGTGAGCCCAAGTGGTGGACACCCCCCCCCCCGGACCGGATTTCCGGGAGTTTGCCCATCCCTAGGAAGAAAAGGGGTTTGCTTCTCTTTGTCTCCCTGCTGCCTGTGCCTATGGGCCCTGTTCCAGTGCACATTACTGCCCCCCTGTTGACTTCCTAGGGATAAGTCTGGTGCAGTGCTTTTAAAATGGCAGCAGCCCAGAGAAAACAGTAGCAGCAGGACTATCCACCTGGACCCCTCGGAGAAGGTTAAGCACATGCAAAGGCAAAATAGAGAACTACCATAGTTTGCTGGACCTTTCATACAACACTGTTTCTGCTAAGACCATCTCAGAAGGTAATCAATTTTTGTGACCCAGCCTAATATTGCTAGTTCATGTGCAGCTTGTTAGAAATCTGGAAATCCTGCTTGTGCCACCATCTACCCAGTTATGTCCCATGTTATGCATGGTTTGTGGCTACTGCATAGCCTGGACAGCTATTGCAGCAATACCCTTTGAAATGTATGTCAGTGTGGTGAGCTAAGCAACCATATCAGTCACACAACTGCAAAGTCAAATGTCAAAACCAGCTGCTAACTTTATGGAGATGCTTAAAGAGGAAGGACTAATTGTGTGGTTCAGCCACTGGCATGCACACAGCCTCGCACAGAAAACAACAATTGGTACTTGGCTTTTGCTGCACTCACATGCTACACGAATGAACAGAACAAATTGCAGAGAGGCGCCAGTTATATTTAGTTTTACACTTCTAATGTAACATATACTGTATGCCCAGTTCTGGGTACTACATTTGAAGAAGGATGTGGACAAACTGGAGTGTGTCCAGAGGAGGGCAACCAAGATGGTGGATAGTCTGGAAACCAAGTCCCATGAGGAACCACTGAAAGTTCTGGGTAAGTTTAGCCTAGAGAAGAGAAGATAAAGGGGAGACATGAGAGCAGTCTTCAAATATCTGAAAGGCTGTCATGCAGAGGATGGAGCAGACTTTTTCTCCGTTGCTCCAGGGGGCAAGACTAGAACCAATAGGTGGAAATTTCAGGAAAGCAGATTGCAGCTAAGCATTAAGACAGACATCCTAATGCTATGAGCTAACTGACTGTGGAACAGACTGGCTCAGGTGGTGGTTGTCTCTCCTTCGCTGGAGGTATTTAAGCAGAGACTGGATATCCCTTTCTCAGGATGCTGTAGTTGCATCCTGCCTTGTAGATCCAGCCTTGAGCAGGGAGTTGGACGAGGTGACCTCCAATATTCCTTCCAATTATAACATCCTATGGGATGTACCCAAAGGCGTTCTTCTGCCAACAGAACAGACACTGCTGGTGGATAAAATCCCCTCTCCCCGCCATGCATAGCCCCCCACGTGTCCCCCCACATTTGCTCCAGGGGATTGGGAGACCCTCCAGAGCAGATTTAGGGGGCTGCAGAGGGGAGGACAGGAAGGGAAACTCCCATTCCACAAGTGGACTTCCACTCACACAAGGTTGCTTTTA
This sequence comes from Heloderma suspectum, assembly GCF_057233095.1. Classification (NCBI taxonomy): domain Eukaryota; kingdom Metazoa; phylum Chordata; class Lepidosauria; order Squamata; family Helodermatidae; genus Heloderma; species Heloderma suspectum. The sequence continues at coordinate 173,357,055 of NC_139462.1, read as the reverse complement.
GTCTTATGATGCTACCCTGTACATATGAGAAAAAAGAGGAAAGTCCTCTTTAGGGGATCCTAGTTTATGCTGAGCAATGACAGAGACCTTCAGACTTGATATAGATGAGACAAAGCATACGTTTGCTAATGATGCTAAGACTTCTATTTAGCCAGCATGTGTCATGGGTTCATGTGCAACTTAGGAAAAGGAAAAGAACCATTGTAAAACTGATTGTTCAGCATATGAATGTATGCCTCCTATCTGAATCGCAGACATGGGAGATGCAAATCTTTAACTCATGTGGAAACAGACTAACTGTACAAGCCTATGCTTAGATCCCCTGGGATCTAAGTGACAGTGAGTTCAGTAGGGCTTACTCTTAGGTAAGTGGGTGAAGAATTGCAGCCTAATAGGTTCCAATATAGACGCACACAAAAAGTTTATGAAGTGACAGTGAGTGTGGGCTTGCTAGATCCAACAGTAGAGATGTACAAAACAGCCTTACCTTCAGTCTGCCAGGGGTCTGTGGGGGGGGGAGGTGATCCGTCCCCCCCCCCCCGAATCCTCTCTGGCCAGCTCTGCTCTGCGGTGAGTCCGCAGAGCTGCCAGCCAACTCTGGCCGCTGGAGGACTTCCGGCTGCTGGGACGCAAATGGCATCCAGCGTAGCGGACGCCATTTGCATCCCTGTTCTTTGCAGTAATAGGCTACATAAATGCTTATGTAGCCTATTACTGCAAAGAACAGGGACGCAAATGGCGTCCGCTACACTGGACGCCATTTGCAGTGGAGCAGCGGATGGTGGCAGCAGATGGACTCCACCGGCCAGCAGCAGGTAGGTTCTGTCCCAGGGGGATTTCGCGGGTGGCGGCGGGGGGTAGTCCGTTCCGCCACAGACTCCAGGAGGCCGGGTTCTAAAGAATCTGGCCTCATTGGAGTCCGTGGCAGATTTCTCCGCCATCCCTATCGAACAGTTAATTAACTACTCAGCCATCCTATGAGCCCTGTGTTTTTTGCCAATGCTGAACTGTAGTAACAGGATTTCTGTGGCAAGAGCAAGTGAGGTAAATGCAGCTGTCCCTTGTGCCATGTATAGGATGCCATTTTCCCATGTTATGAGCTATTCCTTGTGCCATAGGATCCAATGATAATTAAGAGTTCCAGCTCTTCTCCTAATACACTCATTATGCCTAGTTAAGACCTGCTAGGTAACAAAGTGTTCTTTCCTTTGAATTCTGTTTTTCCCCAGAAATGATATTATTGATAGTGACACTTTCACCTCAACTTGACATGTTGAAAACAATGCTTTTTTATATTTTCACAAGCCATTACTTTTGGAAAGGCTGTACAGTGAGAGAATTTGCCCACTGGAAGTGTGAAAAACAGATGCATACATTACTCACATACCCTTTCCTTCCTCTCTTCACTACCACGAATGTACAAGAATTTTGTTCTGTCTGCAAATTATGCAAACATGTCGCATTCACAATTCCAAATGTGAACATGAGCAGAAGAGCTTTTTTTTCAAGAAATGTTTGCAAATTCCCGAATTTGCAGTTGCAGTAAAAAAACGGTGTGTGTTTTTTAGAAATGTAGACTTTAACACTTACATTTTCACACTGTCATCAATGGGGGAAACTGCACACTTTCGAAATATGCACAGAAATGTGCCCTTTCCCCATTTAAATGAGCTGAAAAACAGATCAAAAATAAAAATAGGAGAAAGCTGAAACAAGCTTCAAAGTAGTTTTCTGATAATTTAGCCGAGCTTGAATGTAGCTGGTTCTCCCATCCCTATTCACTATAACAACCAAAGCAAACCTTAGGGCACTTCCAGATGGAAGGGATTTGAGTATGAGGTGCACTGAATTAGCATGCTCAGTACCAGCAATTAACACATGGGGCATGATGACAATATCTAGAAGAAGGAAGGAAGGAGGGTGGAGAAGCCAGCTTCAGCCTCTGAGCCTGCCGTAAATGTACCTTCTTTGTCCCAATATTTCCCACGATGTCTAAATTAATGATTTCCATTGCTGTGCTCTAACTGAGTGACATGATATACATAGCAGTAATTAATTGCACAATTAATGATAAAGTATGCATTATTTCCCAAAGTGAAGATGGTTATGATGATCATGATTATTTATAATTTTGGTATTAACTGTATAAGTATATCAGTAAATATCTGAAGCAACAAGCAGGCCTTTCTTATGCCAGTCTTTAATATTTTAATTTAATATAGCTATTAATATAATTATATATACATTTTATTCAGCAGTTTGAAGTAAACAACTCTATCCCACAGATGGAGCAATGATGCAGCCAGGTTGTCTGTCAAATGTTTCCTTCTGAAGTACTTCATTACTGTGCAAATGCACCATCTGAAGCCGCTAATATTTTGGTAGTGGTAAGAGCGGTCCCATAGAACAAATACTTGCCTTGTTTTAATTATACTGATGGTCATGCCAGCACTCGCCTTTTGTTTTTGTGAACAGTTGACTCAGAGGCTTTGTGGGGAAATACTGATCATAACATTGTGTACTTCCAAAAATTAGCAAGGTCATAGGGTTTGCGCTCCAAACAAAAATCTGATCCCAATGTAATATGTAGGAAAGAATTTGATTCTCTCTCTCTATATATATATATGTGTGTGTGTGTGCGCACACGCGCGCGTGCCTATGTATACACGTACAGAGAGGACCAAATTATTTCTTACACACACACATACACACCAGCCCTTTTAACGTTTCGTACATATGCAGCACACATGGTTGTTGGTGTATGTACTCCGCTGGTGTATATATCATGCAAAACCATGGCTAATACTATGCAGAGTAAGGCAAGGGAAATTGCTGCAGACAAGGGAGAAGAGCAACGGAGGAGTGCGCACTCCTGAGGCTTGCTCCCAATGAACTAACCATGGTTTCCAGGGAGCCAGTGTTACATGTTTGCTGGGCCTATGTTTCAACAGCAGTTTGTCTTCATAGTAAAAGGGAGTTTCAACACAGTTATCTGCTATCAGAAGACTCCTTCTCAGTTTAATTTCAAAGCTTTAAAAAAAAAGATTAATGGGAAATGTCACTGTGATGCATAACATGCTATGAATCCAGTAATTTCATTTTAATCAGTTACACATTATTGGTAACAGCGAATCATAATTTTACTTCTTCTTCAAGGACATTATGACCTTACGTAGCTCAAGCAAGTGTATCGTTTGAGCTGTGTGCTACACCATTTTCAGGTTCTATAGTATTTTTTAAAAGATGGTAATTTTATTTCCTTAAATAGACAGCCTTCTGCAGCCCAAAGCAAATAAAATAAAATAAAAATCCAGGGGATCACACCTGTCAATCAGTCTGTATGAATCCTACTGAAAGCAGGGAAGATTGTAGTTTTCCAAAGGTGGGTTCTTTTGCTTTATACTCATAATCCAATCCAATATTTCAAAGAAAGCAATTTTAGTTTTGACAGCTTAATATGAAGATTTAATTTGTTCGGGATAATTCGAAAAAACAAAAACATCCCCCCCACACACACACACACAAATTGATGAATAACGTTTGCAAAGAGATAATTTACACAGTGCAATTAATTTTGCACAACATATTTATATAATAGATTAAAATATTACAACATATTAAGGTTTCAGTAGCATCACAGAAGGCACATACATCTGCACATCTTATTTGAATTTCTCAGAGCTTAACTATGATTGTTGCAAATGTATTTTTAACTACTTCAACCAGGGGGAGGCAGTATGTTGTCCATGGGCAGTCGTATGCCCCTGGCCACCTTTCTTGGTGCCCACAGAGGTGCCCAACTCCTCCCACTTCCTTAAAAAAAAATAAATACATTTTCTTACAAGCAGCTGGGATTGCTTCAAAGCAGAGCAAGGGCCTGCTGCTTCTGCCATCTCCATTTCCCAGGAATGCCTGTGGGTCACACGTGGGGCTCAGAGACATTCTTAGGAGATGAAGATGGCAGGTGGCTGCAGGGTTCTTTCCTCTGCAGTGTGCACACCCACTAAGAAAAAGAAGAGGGAAGGGCCTCCTGTGAGACTGAGAGAGAAAAACAGATGGAGGGAATGCATTGGCTGGCAGAGGGGTAGGGGAGAAAAAGAGTTTGCCTTCAGGTTTGTGTTGGCACTGAAATTGTGGGTTCACAGGTGTTGTTCAGAGTGCTGGGGCAGTTTGTGGGTACAGCTGTGTGCAAATGGCCTCTTGAAATTCTCCACCTTACTTGTGGGCAGAGAAATATGGGACACAATTTCACCTAATTTCTCCAGGGGGACGAGAAATTCTCAACAGTTTCTCCCAGGTAGGGCTTCCCATTGGCAGGGCTTATAGCACAGCTTCTTTCTTTCTTCATAATGGTTTTGGAGGTTTTCATGCTGCAACAGCATCAACTGTCTTGTCAGGCTAGGCCTAGGGATGTATGAAACACTTACTGGTTTCGTCCAGGGACATCCACGGTGGGGAGAAGGCGCTCTGTCCCTCCCCCCGAAATTCTCTCCAGCCGGCTCTGCTCCACGGAGATTCCGCGGAGCCACTGGCTGGGGCCGCCCGCAGCCGGACATCTGGCCTCTGGGCAGCCTGCAGGGAGGCAAATGGTGGCGGCCATAGCCACCGCCATTTGCGTCCCTGTATTTTGCTGTAATAGGCTACACAAATATTTACGTAGCCTGCCACGGCACAAAACAACAACAACAGCGGACGCAAATGGCAGTGGCTATGGTGGCCGCCATTTGCATTCCCTTTTTTTTGCCGTGATAAGTTACATAAATATTTACGTAACCTATCAAAATATGAATCCTAAAAAAATGAAAATGAATGAAAAAATGAATGGGGAAAAAAAGGGAACGCAAATGGAGGCCACTACAACATTTGCGTTCCCTTTTTTCCCCTCCCGTAATAGCCTACGTAAATATTTACATAGGCTATCAGAGCAAAAAAAAAAAAAAAAGGAACGCAAATGGCGGCTGCTGTAGCCGCCGCCATTTGCGTTCCCTTAGTTTTGCCGTGATAGGCTATGTAAATACATAGCCTATCACGGCTTCCGCAGGGATGCAAATGGCATCCCTGTGTTAGCTGTGATAGGCTATGTGAGTATTTACGTAGCCTATCACGGCTATATGGAAGAAGCGAATGGCGGCCGCAGACACAGCCGCCATTCACAATGCAGTGCGGACAGCAGCAGGTAGGTGCTCTGTTCCGGGCCCATTTCGCAGGGGGCGGGGCGGGGGGGCTTCGTTCTGCCACGGATTTCGGGGGGCTGAATGCACTGGCATTCAGCTTCACTGAGATCCATGGCAGAATTCTCTGACATCCCTAGTTGGGCCCCAGTTTGCATCCACTGCAATGCAGGTGGGGGCAGTGTTGTGTCTAGCTCCAGGGATGAGGTGGAGTTAGTGCTTTGCCAAAATCTGTCCTCCAATTTCCTGAAAGTTTTCTCCCCCCATGAAAGAGGCTTCCATTGCTTTATCATTTTTTTGCTGGTTTTGAGCTTACCTAATCAAAGCTAGGCTCCCAGGCTGCCTGCACATCCTGATCTGAAAACTCCCTATGGGAGGAATTGCCTAATGGTGTCTTAAACTGGGCTTTAATTGAAGTGTAGGAAGCTGAGGAGGCTGCCGGAGAGATGATTGTACAATGAAAAACAGCACACTGGTGCTCACTCCTCAGCCACCTCCCAAGTAGTAAGCCCAAGAAACCCAGACCACGAGAATTTCTCTGAAATTTCTTCACTTCTGAATTTCTTTTCAAAAGCAATTTGTCATCTATCAACACGAGATACGTCAATTGATGAGAATGGTCAAAAAAATGTGGGAGAAATTTTCAGCAAAACACTATTTGTAGTAACTCATGTCAGAGAGTACTATTGCACTCATGTCCTTCTTGTGGGATTCAAATAGGCATCTGACTGGCCGCTGTGGGAATATAGATAGGCCTTTGGCCTGATCCAGCACAGCAGTTCTTATTTTTTAGTACTGTCTTTGCTTAAAGTATGGAGGAAAAGCAGAGCAAAGGTGGAGCACCACAGCAGGTATGAGGACTAAAGAGATGAAAAATGTGAGAAGGGTAAGCATGCTTTAGCAGAGCTCCATTTATAATGATATGGATGTTGTTCATGTACCCCCTGCTCTGCTCAGACATGGCTTGGAGTGAATAATTCAGGGCCATTGCACAAGAACTTGACAGGGCCATCCTGCTCTTCCTTCTACCATGTCTTCCCACATGTGGGAAGAAACAGGGAAAAACAGATTGAGGCTGCAATTCTATACACAGGTCAGCTCATTTTTTTCTTTCTTCCAACAGTGGAAGAAAGGTGGGGAGCTTGAAATGTCAATTCTGCTGTGTCTCAAGAGCATGGGCCTTTCTTGTACAGCAGAGACTTAAATTGGAAAGGCGGATTCTGATCAGGATCAAGCAGGACTTTTCCTTCTCTCCTAGTAAGTATCAGAAGGGGTATGATCTGTTCATGTGCCAGGTTGCTTTAGACATTACTGGACCATGAAAGGATGTAATCCAATGCTTGAGGGAAGTAAAACAAAATAATCAATATTTCATAAAACATATCTTCCACAGATCTTTGTACTGGCTATAGATCCTTGGTACCGTTATTGCCCTGGTGGGATCACCAGGGTTGTGATGGTGCCAAGGATCTATAGAAGATACAGAAGCATCTGTTAACACCACACGATGGTGTTAAGAATTCTAACTACACAAACACTGCAATTTTTGGACTCTCCTTGGGGGCATGGCTATGGGTAATGTCATAATGGGCACCTACACTTCAAAATTAAGTACTACACCACTGAATGGGACCCAAAATTATATAGTCATCACAGTGCTTCTTTTGTGGGTGCAATGTCTTTTGAATTTGGAATCTCCCTTCCTATTCCAAAGGATTCCATGGTGAAATCCAGTACTGTGCCACATGTAGAAAAGCATATGTCCATACCCTTCTTTTCCTGACAGCATTGAGATCCTGTGATAAATTATGCATGCAGAACATCTGTTCTGCATGTACAACAACCCCACAAGCTGCAATAACATTGCTAGACTGGGATGTTTATTTCTGCAACATCATGCATGACTGGGAATATTTGAAAATAACAATTCAAATTACTGCAGGCAAATTTGATACAGGGGAACATGCTTGGGGAACTCCTCTTCACAATGTTTCAGATCTAAATAAGAACATTAAAGCATGGCTGGCTGGGGAATACTGGGAGTTGTAGGACTTTTTCTGTCTAAATATGCATAGGATTGAACCCTGTCAGCTTCGTATGCATTTGTTCTATTTTCTTCTTCTTCTCCTGCCCTCATCATCTTCTGTAGCAAATTCTGAGGCAAATCCTCATTTTTTTTGCACTTTGTGTATTGGCCTAGCATGAAAATGTTACCTGGATCCATACAGTGCTGGTTTTTACTGACTTTTTACACGGGAAATTTCAAATTTGCAGTTCCTGGGCTGCATCCAGCCTTCAGACTAGTTTCACGCAGACCTCAGGCTAATTTCATGCGGGGTCGCAGAGAAAGGGAAAGGAGGGGATTGCATCGGGCAGTGCAAGGGGAAAGGCACAAACACATGCTCTCTCTCTCTCTCTCTCTCTCTCTCTCACACACACACACACACACAGCGCTATGCAATCCTGTAACACTGCAAACTTTGCCCACTTTTGATTCTGGTTCCACCTACCATGGGCTTTCCCTGTGGGTCACTAGCCCCTCTTAGAAAAAGGGTTTCCCACATTTTGACTTGCAGCAGCTCTCTAAAGTTTATTTATTTATTATTAAATTTATTAATTGCCCATCTGGCTGGTCACCCAGCCACTCTGGGCGATGTACAACATACAACAAAACAGTTTAAAACAATAAAATTCTACAATAAAAACATTTTCTAAAATACCCTAACCCACCCCAAATGCCTGCCTGAACAACCAAGTTTTTAATGCACGGCGGAAGCTCATTAAAGAGGGGGCATGGCGGAGTTCCCTAGGGAGGGAGTTCCACAGAGTGGGGGCCACCACAGAGAAGGCCCTCTCCCTCGTCCCCACCAGTCTAGCTGTCCTGGCTGATGGGACAGAGAGAAGGCCATCCGAGGCTGATCTTGTTAAGCGGCCTGTCTGGTGCTGCTGGAGGCGCTCCTTAAGACAGTGTCTTGAAGAGGGCTTTTCCATCTCCGAGCCCTATCCTCGTGGTTCCTTCTCTACTGGGTCAAGTGAAATCCATGCTGGACTTTCAGTCTAGGGTCTTACATAAAACATTTTGAACCTTGACAAAGATTGCCAGCAAGAGCACAGAAAGGTATGTTTTTTTCCTGTCAATAAAAGAATGCAATTATTATTCTAACTCGGCCACCTGCTGAATTCATCTTTGAAAATTCCTCTGATGGTGGTGAACTTCAGAAACATTGGTGTGATTGATATCAGTGTATGACCTCCACACTGACACATTTTTAAAAATTTCTTACCAAATATAATTTTTGCTGACATGATTGCCCTTTTCCCTATGGTTTCCTTGGCAGGTATATACTCTGCTAATTTGAACTACTCTGGGCCCCAGTGGATAAAATAATAGGGCAGATCATTGCAACAGACTTTATATTGACTGCTAGATGACTGTGAGTTTAAGTTGCTATCCATTTCCTAACCTTTTCAAGCTGCCAGCATCTCTTACAAAAGCCTTCCTACTCAAAAGAATGAAATGGACAACGCTGGCTTCCTGCCAGCTTCGTGCTTCATCATTAAGTTTCTGACTAGAATCTCATTTTTTTTTAGTGAATATCCATTTTATTTCTGCCACTGCTGCATTCATTTAAAAAAACCTTCAGTCTTCCAGGCAATAACCTTTTAATCTACAAGCTATAATATTTTCTTAAGAATTTCTGCTTTCCCCGCATTTCCCTCTCTTCTATTTGTAAGTCATTATATGATCGGAAGAGCGCAGAAATACTTCATAGAAGGTGACCGATTTTAACTTCTGCTCCCTGGGATCAAACCAAAGTAAATCCAAAATAAGCCTCAATGAACTTGCAGCCAAATTATGCTCTGGGAATGAGCTGTAGCTCAACGGGAGAGCACATGCTGCACATACAGAAGGTCCCAGGTCCAGTCTCTGGCATCTCCAGATAGTGCTGAGAAAGACTCCTGCCTGAAGTTCTGGAGAACCACTATCATCGCAGACCAGGGAAAGGCAATCTCCAGCCCATGGGCTTTATCTGGCTGGTGCTGGGGCCCAATCTTGCTTGCAGAGGGTGGAGCACCCTCTGTGGGCCCTTCCTCCAATGAGCTTCATGGCCAGGTCGGGACTAGAAGCCAGATCTGCTGAGTCTCAGACCAACACTCTAACCACTACACCACCTTGGCTCTCAATCACTGAGATTACTAAGGACCATGGGCACAAAAATCACTTAAAAGGTATTTAAAACTCTAGTTTTTCTATTGGACTCGATGACGACTATTTACAAAGCATACCCAGACCCAGCCCAAGGCATTTTGCTGCCCCAAGTGGAGCGCAAATGCCCCTTCTCCCTCTCACTGCCATGGGTCCAGCACTTTGAAAAGTCTTGCTGCACCATTCAGAGACCAATCAATCCCTGCCTTCAGCTCTTCCGCCTCATGGTGCTGCTTGAAACACATCATTTCACTCACCCTCCTGTGTGGCATTACATTAGCATTTGTGGGGCTTGTGGGTGGGAGAGATGGAAAGAAGGGTTCTGATGCTCCCAACAGAAAACAACAACAAATTGGAGGCAAGAAGGAAGCCCATTTCTATATATTACATGGAAAGAGAGGTTATTAACACTCTTTAGGGTGCAATCCCATGCAGATAGGTGGCTGCCTCCAAACTCGGAGGTGACCGCCTATCCAATGCAGGGCAGGAGAAGGACGCAGGGGATTGCTCCCTCTGTGGTTCTCTTGCCTTGCATTTTCGGCTAGACAGCTGATTGCGGGAGGGCAGAGTGGGGGAGGAGGCTGCTGTACGACACATTGGATGTGTCGTACAGGCATTTCTGCCCTCCCCACCCCAGAATGCCCTCCAGGAATGCCCCTTTTCAGCCACTCCATGCTCCTCTGGCGAGCACGGAGCACGGGGCTGTTCCGCGCTGACTCTGAGGCAGTGCGGAAGTGGGGGGAGGTCAGTTGTCCGGGAACCAACCTCGGAGCATGGGCTCCGAGGTTGGTTCCCAGAAGACCAGATATCCTATGGCCATCTAGCTGCTGTCTAGCGGCCATGGAATTGCTCTCTCTGTCACACTAGGCTGTGTGCTCTTGGTTAGATAAATAAAATACCTTATGGTGATTTTTCTGCCTGGGGTGAACAAGACCAGAATTTGAGAGATTTGCACGGCAGCTGTGCTTCCATCTCCCTAATTCCTTTACTGCTTGAGTAATCAGACCATTGAAAAGGGCTCCACAGGCTTCCATTAAAAGCAGAAATGTAGGGCAGTATACCTTGATTAACAGCAAAATTAGAAAAATCATATAGAACAAGAGGAAATCGCTATAACTTCCATTTGTGCTTGATTGATACTATTAAACAGTCTGGATTCTGTGGGGAAGAAGCAAATCCTGTCTAAACTTTTACAGTACCTAATAATGTTTCACTTGACAAAAATTAGCCGGCACATCTTCCCAGTTTACTGGAACTGTGAATTTCAAGCCAAGTTTGTTAACCATTCTAGTTTAATGTATCTGATCCTTATATTTTTACTAGATATTATTCCAATCAGCCATGGACTGGCCGAAACTGGGCTAGTTTGGGCTGTCAGCACATCCTAGCACCTGTAAATCTCCATTTTAGCAATATACTAGCCATTGCTCAAAGGCCCATTCCTAGACTGAGCTGACATTGCATGTTTACTACTGTGCTTGTGACTATACTTGCATTACTACTGATTTCAGGCTCCACACATGTTGATGACAGTTTTACTAAGAGGGTTATATACCCTCAACAGAACAAGCCTCTGGAAAGTGTCATCCTTGGCTAAGGGAAAAGGAGTTGGTAGGGTGGTCACATGTGCAACACCCAAAAAAGAGGATGAAAGAGGACACCAATTTGCATAAAATTTGCGTAATTTATATGTATACATGCAAATGTAGAACTCATTACTATAATTTAAATAGAAATACAGTACATCTAACTATAGTGTGAGAAATATCCAGGTGACCTGTGCTCAGTCTGTTGTCCAGGTGCTATTGATGGGCAACTTTAAGGCCCCTGTTATTCCTTCTTATGGTTCTCTATCTTTAGACTGGACGTTGGACTAGACAGCCCTTCAAATAGAGAATGCATTCAAGATAGAGGACTGTCCTCTGGCAGCCCTTCAAATAGAGGACTGTCCTCTGTAAAAGAGGACACCTGACCACCATAGGGGCAGTGCATGGATGCTAGGCTGTGCTCAAGGCTGGCCCTAGACATTTTGTTGCCTGAGCCAAAGGACAAGATGATGCCTCTCTCTATTCGAAGCTGACCAGATTAGCGGTTAAATCTTACTTCAACCGTGGCAAAGAGACAGTATCTTCCATAACATTTGTGGGCAGCAGGCTAGCTTAAGGAGTATTGGACAGTCTACATGACACACACAGCTCAGTCCCCCAGCACTATGCAACTGCTATTTACCCCACAGAATCTGCCACCTGAGGCACCTGCCTCACTCTTCCTAATGGTAGGGCCAGCCCTGGTTGGGCTTAAGTGGATAACGCACAGTTCATTCACTGCTCCTGAACACAACACAATAAGCTCTAAGCTCCCATTCTGATGGGAAACATTGCTGGAAAATGTTGATGAAGCGCCTTAAGCAAGTCCAGCCCAAAACAGAGCAGCAAATGACCCCCAACACACACACACACACACACACCAAAGTACAGAGGACCTAAGGCCAGCCAAATTATTTTGACACCCGAGGCAAAAAAATCCCACAAGCACATCTCCCCTTACTTGACAGTAAAAATACCAGCATAATAAATTAAGGGTGCAATCCTATGCATGTTTAGACAGGGCATGCTGGGAGTTGTAGGGTTTTTCTCTGTCTAAACATGCACAGGATTGCACCCTAAATAACTTAACAATTTGCTGTCCTTGCATGACACCCCAACTCAGCTATCTGAGGTGGCCACCGCAGTCTGCCTAATAGTAGGGCTGACTCTGTAAAGGGATACATTATTTCTGCATATGGAAGAGGCTACTGTATGTATGTTGAGATGCTTCATCTGAGGGATTTGTGGGAATCTTCATATTTATAGGAGATGGTATTGTTGTTTTGAACCCAGATCACCATATCTCCAGATACCTTCCCTTTTATCAGAGTGTAATGCCTACCACCTTACTCCATTTTAACACATATTGTTTCACTTGTCCTTCCTCACAACAATATTCTAATTGTCATTCATGTATTCGAGATAGAATATGCTTCTAATTTTTTGTTATATATATACCTTCCAAGGGAGTATTTTCTCATATTAATGCCTCTTGGTTGTGGTAAGATTGGTAGAGGGTTAATGGAGTCAAAAGGGCTACTGGAGCTTTCCTTAATAGAGCCAAAGTTGCCAGGCATACTTTTTGTTAGGGAAACTACAGAGGTAAGTGGCCAAGAAGGCTAGGCGATAGTTGTACACAGGGTCAATTATTTGGCCGGGGAGGGCAGGGGGCAAACAGGGCAACTGTCTTGTGTGCCAGATTTTGGGGGTGGCAATTGACCCCTCTGAAGGTGGCAGAGGCAGGTGGTGGTGGTAAGTGGCAGCAGCAGCAGTCTGGGTCCTCCTGGCTGATGCCGGGAGCTGCAGCCAATGCCCCTCCGAAGCTTGGAGGATGGGCCATGTATGGAATGACAGGGGAATGCTTTGCCCTGAGATTCTCAGAGCCAGGCATCAGTCTGCCCAGAACTCTGGAGTGGTGGTGGTGGTGGATAGTGAGGGGAGAAGACTAGGAGGAGGGGGGTAGTGGTGGCACCAGTGGTGGCAGCTGCCATTGGGGGTGGGAGCAAGAGAGATAAGAAGGGCGTGTGGGGCACCAAAATACCACCTTGTGTAGGGTGCCAAAATAGGTTGAAATGGTTGTGGTTGAACAGTAGCAGCAGGGGCAGACTGTAGCAAGTTGTCCAACACTCTTGTCTGAAAGTGTAATTCTTCCCCAGCCCTGGTACCTATTGGAAAGGGACCAACTGCACGATAGAGAGGGGAATGAATGTTCTACTATATTATGTTAGTCAACCCCATAATCTTCAATTCCCCCCCCATTCAATCCTTTGTCAATAAACCCCAGACCATTCATTTAGTCCACCCTTTGTTGTTGAGGCTTCGGGTAGAACACCTCAGACAAGCAATATCCAGTTGAAGGAGATGATTCACCTGTATTTTAGCCCTCCCTTCTACCACCCTCCAGCCAAAGGGAAAGGGCAAGCTAGCGGTGAGCAGAAAACAAAGGAAGCATTTTGGGGAGACAGATGGAGAGAGACACAGGGAGAAAGCTGAGTTGACTTTTTCAGCTCTTTCTGCTAACGGCTATTAGGTCATGCAGGAGTGCGATTCTCCGGAGGTCTGATGTGGGAGCAGTGGATTTGGTTAAAGTTCTCTACCTATGCACCACGTGTAGCATTTGTAAATAAACCCACTCTTATGAAATGCCCTTAGGCCTCCAGTGGCCTCCTTCGAAAAGAAATCAAACCCAGGGAAGCACTGCACCTGTGGAACATCTCACTGCTTGGGGGAAGTGGAGTGCGCATAATAGTATGATTTTGAAGTACACTGGAACCTACTTTAAGCCCTTGAAACAGCATGGAATTTAAAACAAACCAAATACTTCAGGAGAGAGAGAGAGAGAGAGAGAGGAAAGATAAAAAGATTAACAACAGAGCATTAAAAAAATATTTTAAGCTAAACGTTTCGGCTTCCGCCCTCATCAGTAGCTGTGCTGTTAAAACAGAAGCCAAAACGTTTAACTTAAAATATATATTTGTAATACTCTGTTGTTAGTCTTTCTATCTTTCTTATACATTTTAACCTTAAGACTGATGACATCCACAGTGGATCCAGAGCCCTCCTTGTTGCTTTGCTGTTGTGCCCCCCCCCCATATATGATTCCAGGATTGGTTCCTTCTTTGAAGTGCCTAGGAACTTCCATTAATAAATTAAACAGGCTGTGAAGTAAGATGACTCACAAGAAAAACTGTTCCCCAAGGTATGTTGTCTTTCCTGAAACTGAGTAGTACGCATTTCCACATAAGTGATTTTCTGGCTTCTTTTAGAAGCTCATCTAAATTTATATATTCATTTATTTACTAACTTACTGTGCTTTTAAACTGCCCAATAACCGAAGTTCTCTGTGTGGTGTACAACACATAACAATACAGCTTATGTTTCTTTCCCTTGCTCACAACAGTGCATTTTCTTCTATTATTATTTATATTGTGTTAGCCTCTGGTTCCATATTCTAAGTGGAGGAAGGCTTTGGGGCTTTAGTTAATATGAAAGAGATGTGGCAAATAGTTAAAATAGACTGTATTGCCGTTTTGATTATACCTCTGTTAACAAATGATGCTGCATTGCCACACTCAACATAACCATTTGTCAGCTCCAAACGATTTTACAGCAGCTTCTTGATACAAAATTAATGGAAACAGCCCACAAGGAACCACAACACTTTAGCTTTGTTTCCTCAGCAAACGCTTCCCCCCTCCCCCTGAAGCAATTGCAATTGCAACAGATTGTGAATGATTTCAGAGCACAAGATGAGGGAGTCTCTGGATATTTTCATGCATTGGCCTTAAAACTGTTCCTGCTTCAATCACTTGAAGCATTGGCACAATATCTATCTATCTATCTATCTATCTATCTATCTATCTATCTATCATATAGAGATAGAGATAGAGGTAGAGGTAGAGGTAGAGGTAGAGGTAGAGATAGAGATAGAGATAGAGATAGAGATAGAGATAGAGATAGAGATAGAGATAGAGAGATATACTGGTCAGAATGCTCATTTGCATTACAAACACCTTCATGCCACTTTCTTTTCACCATTAACAAACAATGAGCAAACATAAAAACCAAGAAAGACCATCACACTTGTGATTTAAACCTTAGGAAAATAGGACTCTGCCTTATACTGAGTCAGACTATGGGTCCATCTAGCCTAGTATTGTCGACACTGACTGGCAGCGGCTGTCCAGGTTTCAGGCTGGAGTTTTTCCTGCCCTACCTGGAGATGCCGGGGATCAAACCTGAGACCTTCTGAATGCAAAGCACTTGCCGTACCGCTGAGCTGTGACCCTTCCCAACCTCATACTTAAGGCCCCCTCATACCCTAAGTATGAAAAAGCTCTCATTCTTTCCCATACCATGTTAATAGCATCTCCCTCGGGATAAGGTTATGTATTAAGATTCTCTACAAGGCATCCTCATGCTGGATGCTTAATTGCCTTCTCATTAGCACACTGTTTCTTCCAAACTTTGAACTTGAGAGCCCCTTGTACAATTACACTACCACCTGGAGCCCCCTAACCCAGCACCCAATGTCTGTTCCACTAGTGCATGTTCAGACATCTTAGCAGCAGGCTGTTTGGTCATGATGATAGCAGTCTACAAGGATCTGTGCACTGGAGAAAGTAATCCAATACTGACATTAGAATAAAATATCTCAGTTGCCTTCTAGAGCCACTCAGAGGAAAACATAATGCATTGGATCCGGAACTTGCCTTCTGCCAGAAGAAAAGCTCTGCTTGTGCAAGGTCCCTCTGTATAATTTTTGAGCCCTCACACCACAACTCACCCCATTCAGCAAGGTATCCTGACTCTCTGGATAGAATTTTCAGGGGGCTCGTAAAGCTCCCATGGGAAGGACGGGGTGAGGAAGTCCTCTTCTTCTGGTGCAGTTGATACAGGGTAATTTAGATCAAACCAAACATAAGTAACATTTGAAAACAAAGCAGCAGCTCTTTCTGAACACCCTTCCTTCCAAATCACCAAGATGATGGGTCAGTAAATTCACCTCTATAAATCCAGTGTGGATTATGAGAGTTTATGCTGGGGACACTCCATCTATCCACATCTTGGCTGATGGACAAAAAAGGCACCATCTGCCTTGGGTTCCTGTATTTCCACAGAACATTGTGTTCCTCCACCAAGGGCCCCCATGGCCTCCATAGGAGAGCCTGTTCTATCATCTGTGAATCATTATTTTAGAGTCATTTTCATGCAATGGCCCCATATATAAGACTCTGAATTCAGATTTGAAATGGTGTGCTATCTGGTCTTGAAAAGATTATGGGCAGTATCCTATGCTCCCCCTCCCACTAGCAGAACCAACTGCTAGCCCAATGAAAACTCATGGTTTCAGAAACATACAGAAATGAGCAGCAATGCTAGTTTCTGGAACAGGTCCAGTCAGTGCTCACAGAAGGTTACTTTGCTGAGCTGCTCCATTCCAGAAAGAAGCATTGGTGCCTGTTTCCAAGGTTATTTTGAAACTGCTAGTTCCTGTTGCACAAGTGGTTGGTTCCCTTTCCACAACAGAACCAGTGGAAGCACAGCAGCAGTATAGGATACTGTCCTAAGGCTGCACATGCTGAGAGATGAAAATTTTTTAAAGCCAGAATGGGCTGCCTTCAATATTGCATAATATGCTTTTTAAAAAAATGAGAATCCGCATGGACCACCGAAGTGTTTTAAAATTACAAAGCAAAATTGCATACTTATAATCTCTTAACAGTGAAAATACAATCAATCTGCCTTAAATTATTCTGAATTTTATATACTCACATAACAAGTTAAAACATAAGATTTGGGCTGAATCTACACATAGCAGTTATACCATTATCATACCATTATCATAATTATTGGTGCCCATTGCTGTTGTGTGTAATAGTTATGAGAATGGAATGATAACAGTATAACTGCTATGTGTAGATTCAGCCCTACTTTCTTGGATCAGACCAAGAATTCTTTGCCAGAATCCCAGCAACCAACAAGCACACCACAAATTAGCCAATGGTCCAACAGTGGTTTAAAAAGATAAAGAAAAAGGTTGAAGTGGTTTATTGTATCCACTGATGGTAAGAAAATGAGCAATAATTTTATACTATGCTCAATTTCCAGAGGGGTAGCAGTGTTTTAGTCTATTGTGGCAAAATCCACAAAGACTCTTGTGGCACCTTAAAGACTAGCAGATGTATTATGGCATAAGCTTTCATGGACTACAGACCACTTAATCTGATGACATGGGCTGTAGCCCATGGAAGCTTATGCCATAATAAATCTGTTAGTCTTTAAGGTTCCATAAGAATCTTTGTTGTGGCCAGGTGGTCTTGGCAGTTAAAGAACAAGAAGAGAAGTTCTTGTGAAGTTCCATTCCATAGTAACTGTCAATCAGACAGATCTGAAACTAGCTTTGCACTAAACTTGCCACTGCTGGTACAGCTACACTCTTCCCTTCAATGCTAATTGCTACAAAGCTATCAGTAGAAGATGGTGGTATTCTGATCAAACCACAGCATTCCATCAATAAAAGAGAAGGTTACATTACAGTGACCTGCTGCATATGCTGGGAGCTGTTATTTTAACTGCCCATGATGCCACTAAATAAAAATGGAAGTTATAAATATTGGGATGAATTCAGATATAGGTGTGGGCAATTTGGTTGGTGAACATTTACTTCCCTACCCCGTCCTCCCCATGACAGCCCCTCCAGCCCCCTGAATATTTCTGCACAGAAGATCGGGGGACCCTGCTGAATGGGGTGAGCTGTGGTGGGCTGGTAAGGGGGCCCTGCTCCCAATGTGTATGTCATCTGGCGAAACCTCTCCTGTTTACAGTGCTGCACCATTAATTAAAAAGAGGGTGTTATTTAAAAGAGAGAGAGAGGGGATTCTGATACCAGCTGTGGTGGGCTTTGTGGGGCCTATAGGCCCTGGCATTTGCTTCACCATGCTGGGTGCTGATGTCAAGCTTGCCAGAGTGCCCACTTCTTTCCAGTATTTTGAAAGGCTGGTAAGTCTAACTGTGACCAGAAAAGATACGGCACTTATCATTGGGTTAACTGGGGCCACAAGTTTATTTACTTTTAACGTAACAGAATCTGCAACTATCATGATAGTATGCGGGCTATAGTAATGCAGGAGACTCTTGTCATCTATCCCTTAAATTAGGGCAAGCTGTACCTGGCCATGGGTTGGAAGTAGTAGTGTAATGACTACCTCCTATTCCCCACTGGCCAGGAGGGAGCCGTTCCTGAGTCACTCCTTCTGTGAGATGCACAACTCTAGGTGGGTGATGCAGATAGTTCTCACTGGGGTTCCATGCCCCACCCACTTGGGTTCCAAAGCCCTGAGGGGAAAGTCTTGGGAATACCCCATCACATTGAAGGTACCTCAAGAGTGCTCACCAGTGTTCTCACCTGTCTGTGTTACTTTCTCCTACACAGGCCTGCCATTGTGGCCAAATAAGTTACAAAACAACCTCCCTATCAGGTGAACAGTGTTGGGGATGTGGAATGCCCTCCTCCCATCTCCTTATGCCAATCTGGGAAACAGGCCTGTGTGTGTGTGTGTGTGTGTGTGTGTGTGTGTGTGTGCATGCCTGTTTAATAGACTGCAACCAAGAGAGGGCTGTCTACAGGTGGAGGAGGCTTAAATATTGCCTGCCGTATCTCTGTCTCTGCCAGCATCAGGAGGGTTGTGCAACTGCAAGTTGCCTTCTGGACATGTCCTGCCCATATCCCTGGCCAGCCACAAATCCCCCCCTCCCCCGAACCCATTTGTGTTGACATAAGGAGCAGCATTTCTCCCCATAGCATCCTACCTGTTAAAAGTGGACAGTGATATGGATAGGGGTTTTACAGCAGCTGGGCTTAGTGCATTGCACCTCTAGTAAGCATCCCATATTATCAAAGTAATAAAAGGCCTAAGACGAGAGCTATTTATCTACCAGAGAAAGGGAGAAGAGACAGATATGTGGAGATGCACTTGCAAACACACACATACTTAAAATGGATCTCTAATTTCAGATAGGAAACAATGTGTAAGATAACACCTTGATATTCTAGAAGAAGAAAAAGAATGCAGCAAACATAAGTAATCTTCAAGTAATTACACTGTTTACTCTTTGGCTACACTTGAGTGTCATTTCTGCAGTGTCTCTATTTCTCTCTCACACAGTTGTCTCTTGGTTTATCTGATAGGGCCTTTTGCAAAGGGACTGGTAAACAGAATGTTCCAAACATAGAAATTTCCCAAGTTTCAATGAAATTAAATCACTTTGTCCCTGAAAAGGTTGCTCTATTCTTTGCTCTCTTTTTTCTGCTCCCACCTCCTGTGTAAGAAGGAAGATCCAAATAATTAAAGCAAAGCAGCAGGTTTGGAACATTTGGCTTGCATTGTGTGATCTTTGAAGTATGGACCATAATGTCCAGCCCTCCCCGTCTACAAGTTTGTCATATAATTATTTAGTTTGTATTATTAAGAATTTATATAAAATACATTTTAAGGTACTGAAGAATATCAAGTGGCCGTAGAAAATATTTAAATGGAGCTTATTCATTTTGTTTGTTTGTTTGTTTGTTCGTTTGTTTACAATATTTATTGTATTGTATCAGAAGATTTCGGAGTGGCGAACAACATGGTAAAAGAATAAAACAACAGGTTAAAAGAGTTAAATCATTTAAACACATACGCTGATGTTTGTGGTGCATTATTGTATATCTTGACCACATACATTAGCCACAAGCCAGTGATCTTTTTTGAATGCAAGAGTTCCAATGGAGAAATGAAGAAGCTACAACCACAGAGCTGCCCAGCCCCACTCATTTCAGTGGAAGGCAGGAGATCTGTATTTGTGCTCTCTTGCTAACGTGAATCTGCAGCCTTCGTGGGGGAAAAAATGGCAGGACTCTGGACAAGGGTGGTGAAACATGAATGAACCTTCTTGTGGCTGTACCTGGAATAAAAAGATCATACACTTGTCACTGGGTCAACTCAGGACACAACATTATGAACTTTAAACATAAGACAGAACTTCAGCCTATCTTATGACTGTGGAGGACCTCTATCACAGAGCTTTTCTACACAAGGGTGTTACTCTGCTGTATCTGTTATTGGTTTCATCACAGAATTGAGATCTGAGCATTATACAAAGAGCTTTTCCTTTCCTGCTTTTCTGCTACATAACCTCCAGGTGGTGCTGTGCTATAGCAGAATAATGCAATTGCATGCATAGGAACATACATTTTCTTTTGCTTTCAGAAATAATACTCCATTTTCCTTGCCCTAAAAAAAAAATGCCGGGAAGGTGCTCTTTAAAAACAAAAGCAAAACTGGAGGGTCATGATATCTAAAGAACCCATAAACAACCATGAGTAAGGAATGATGAGCACACGATAAATGCCTTGTGTAGAACAGCTCATCATGGAGGAGTGTCACACCCCCACTAGAGGAGTCCTCCTCAGAGGTAGAGGCCCTAGAAGCCCAGGGCATCCCAGGCTAGGGACTGCTACCAGACCCACAGGAGCATTAGCCCTCAAGGGAGATGGTTGCAGGGCCATCCCTGTCTGGAGAAAAGGACTCTGCCTCTGAGGCAGAGCTGAGCAACCCCCTGATCCCCAAGAGTGTCATCACCTCAAGTGACAGGCTAGTAGGGCTCCTGTGCAAAGGAGTTCTTGCATCCACAAAAGGTCTCCTCAAGAGAAAGTGTCTCCTCAGGAGTAAGGCTCTGGAAAGAGAGCTTTGATTATTGCAGCTGAGCTCTGGGTGGGATCCAGCAGGCTTTGGCCTTAAAAGCCTTCACTGGAAACCTAGGCAACGTTGGAACAACATCATCCATCCAGCCTCTGTTCCATGTGCCTTGCCTCCTGAACTGTGCTCTGTGATTGATGCTCTGTAGGGATGTCAGAGAATTCCTAACGGATTCCAGTGAGGCCAGATTCTTTAGAATCCGACCCCCTGGAATCTGTGGCGGAACGGCCTCTCACCCTCCGCCACCCCACAGAATCCCCCCAGGATGGAACTTACCTGGGGCGGATGAGGCGGTGGTGACGGCAGCAGCGGCGGTGGCTCCGGCTGGTCTCCCGGCCGGCCGCGGCCAGGCTGCTGTAGCCCCCATTTGCATTCTTGCAGCCGTGATAGGCTACATAAGTATTTACATAGCCCATCACGGCAAAGAGCAGGGACGCAAATGGTGTCCGCTACGCCATTTGCACCCCTGCTCTTTGCCGTGATAATACGTAGCCTACCATGGTAAAGGCAGCCACGCAAATGGCATAGCGGCCACCATTTGCGTGGCTGCCTTTACCGTGTTAGGCTATGTAAATACTTACGTAGCCTATCACGGCAAAGAGCAGGGGTGCAAATGGTGTAGCAGCCGCCATTTGCATCCCTGCTCTTTGCCGTGATAGGCTACATAAATACTTACGTAGCCTATCATGGCTGCTTGCAAGGATGCTAATGGCGGCCACTATGACGGCCGCCATTTGCGGCCACAGCAGCCCGGCCGTGGCCGGAACTCTGCGGAGTGGAGCCGGCTGGGGAGGATTCCAGGGGGAGGGACATAGCGCCTCCCTTCCACCGCGGATGCCCCGGCGCAGAGCCAGGTAAGGGATTCGTACATCCCTAATGCTCTGTTTCCTGACCATTTGGACTGCCTAATTACCCTGCTTTTGAACAGCATAACATACCTGACTGATTTACTGTGTTTGACCTCTTGCTTGTTGTCTTGACCATTCCTGCTGTCACCTGACCCTCTTAGTCTAGCTGCTGCCTGGATCTAGAGCTCCTCTGTTGCAGCCTGAGCCCCATTGGATAACCACCTGTAGGGTTGAATGTGTGCTGATTTCACTGCAGTTAGTTTGCCACAGCCAAAGCAGCACAAGGAGGCTCCTTATGACTATCCCTGTCTTACGTTAGAGCAAACCAGAGCTGGACCTTAGTCAGAGGCAGTGGGTTGCCTACCTCCTCCCCACATTCGTCCATACCTGTTCAGACGTTCAGAGAGTCTTTCCTGGGTCACTGCCCATCACCCCACCCCACCTCTGGGTGGATGAACCAGGTCAGCACCAAAGGGCTTCCTTTCCCCACCTGTATCCCCGAACTCTGAAGGGGTGGTTTAGGGCAGGGTGCAGAAATTCAAGCCTGGGGGCCAGATATGGCCTGCTGGAGTCTCCAAACAGCCCCACCATTCCCAAGATGGCCCCACCCCCTTTCCCACAGCCACCAATGGTTTTGTGGTTTCATGACTTTTGTGAATTTCTTCCCATTCTAAAAGGCCGAAATGCTTAGAGCTTTAAAGCTAAAATATGTTGGTGTTTTGGGCCCTCCCTCCACCGCCTGCTGCAAGCTTATCTAGAATGGAATTTGTCCCTTGGGCTGAAAGAGGTTCTACACTCTTGTTCTAGGGAATCCCCTTTCACCATCTTCGTGCCTCTGACAATTCACCGAAGTTCTTATTATATATGTTTCTTTCCTGCACAGTCCCTGATGTTGTGATCAACCTGACTGCCAATTTACTGCACGCTTCCCAGCACTAACTGCCATGAGCCACCCCAGGTAAATAGTGTACAGCAGGTGAAACCCCTCTGTCTCCTTTTACTAATCTGGCTGAGTCAAAACACTCCTACCCAGCCCTTATGTGACAAGCTGCTCCGATATTGCAATGCACAGTTCTCCTTAACTGAACTTGGGTAAATTGGGGTGACTGTATATTACGCTACTGTCATGAAATATTTTTCTTGGTCATAACTTTGATGTGCTTGACTTCCTTTGTTTAAACAGCTCTGGGCTTTCATTGAGCACAGGAATTATGTTAATGAGTTTCCACCTTTGAAGAGGCAGCCAATGTAGGCCGCTTCAAAAAAAAAATAAAATCCCTTAACTCTCATCCTTAGTAATACAAAGAGAGGGTTAATTGGATAAAAGGAGGATTCATTTTTAAAGAAGGTTCAATATTTAAGTTTTTAAGTAGCCGGAAAGGGGTGAGGAAAGAAAATAGCAGGTTATTATTAATTAAAATTGCATTAAGCCACTATGTTTTCTCAACAAGAACCAAATATCACATTTCTAGGATACGTAAATCTTAAAACTGGAAACAGCTCTTAATCAAAAGGCTGTTTCAACAGTAATGGCTCTTAGCATGAGCTAATATAGGGATGGATAAATCTACCAGTTTCACTTACTCCCACATTTCCATTTTTAAAATCTCTTTCCATCTGGTTTATAAAGAAATTTGCAAATTTTGCTAAGTTCTTCTAAAAAAATCAAACTGAAAGAAATTCTCAGCCATGCGTACTGACCAAACACAATATGGACAGCTATTCCCAGCCCTAAGAGGTCCATATTCTAACATGCCTGCATGTACCTGTTGAAAGGGATTGCAAAGAACTCTTAAAGGATCTCACCAAACTGGGAGAATGGCCATCAAAACAGCAAATGCAGTTCAACGTCAGCAACTCTAAAGTGATTCACATTGGGCAAAATATCCCAACTTCACAAATATGCTGATGGGATCTTAGCTGGCAGTGACTGGACAAGAAAGAGATTTTGGGGTTGTGGTGGACAGCTCGATGAAAATGTTGACCCAGAGTGTGGCTGCTATGAAAAAGGCAAACTCTATGTTAGACATAATTAGGAAAGGAGTCGAAAATAGAGCTGCCAAGACCATACTCCCCTTATACAAATCTATGGTGTGACCTCACTTGAAATACTGTCTACAGTTCTGGTCACCACCCCTTAAAAGAGGGTATTGTAGGGCTGGAAAAAGTACAGAAAACGGCAACTAAAATGATCAAAGGTCTGGAGCAACTCCCCTGTGAGTAAAGGTTACAACAGCTGGGACTGTTTAGCGTAGAGAAAAGGCAAGTGATGGTAGACATGATAGAGGCATACAAAATTATGGATGGTGTGGAGAAAGTGGATAGGGAGACATTTTTCTCTATCTGTCATAATGCTGGAACATGGGGACACCCCATGAAGCTAACTGGTGGGTGATTGCGGACAGATAAAGTATTTCTTCACACAGCCCATAAACTGTGGAATTCGCTACCATGGGATGTAGTGATGGCCATTAATTTGGATGGTTTTAAAAGGGGATTGGACAAATTCATGGAGGAGAAGGCTATTAATGGCAACTAGTCCTGAAGGCTATATGCTGCCTTCAGTATCAGAAGCAGTATGCCTATGCACACCAGGTTCTGGGGGACATGGGTGGGAGGGTGCTGTTGCACTCATGTCCTGCTTGTGAGATTCCCATAGGCAGCTGGTTGGCCACTGTGTGAACAGAATGCTGGACAAGATGGACCTTGGTCTGATCCTGCATGGCTCTTCTTATGTTCTTAAGATGAGGAGACTGGATAAAGAGGTCACAACCCTACTTCAGCACCACAAACACAGTTGAATACAGAGAGATTCAAGCCTAGACATTTAAGAGCTAAGTGCTCAAAGCTAGGGATGTCGGAAAAATCTGCAATGGAACCAAATGAGTTCAGATTTTCATGACTCCAACCTGCAGATTCCGCAGCAGACTGGCTTTTTCCCTCTCAGGAGGATTCCACGGACTTACAGACCAGCTTCTAACTTTCCCATAGGAAAAAAAATAAAATAAAATAAAAAACCCAGGCCAAGAATGCACATTTCCCCTATAGGCTAAAGCGTGAAAATGCGTGTTTTGGAGGAATTTGCATAACTTCACATGTGAAAATTGCACAATGTGCATTTGTGCAGATGTGAATTTGTGGTCATTCAGAAGCAAAAAAATCTGACTCGATTTTTTGGGGCAGAGGATGGAACGAAAGGCACCTGACAACCCATGAAATACAGATGGAACGAATTTTACACAATCCATACATCCCTACTCAAAGCCCTCTGCCTGGATGGAACAATCTGTCAGTTTCACTTTCTCCCACATTTGAAATGTTAAAATGTAAAGTTCTTTTTGTCCAATTTATGAAGAAATTGGTGGATTTTTGTAAGTTCTTATCAAACAAATCAAAATTTCTCACCCAAAAATTGGCTATGAAGGGACTTCTTAAAAATTGTTGCATAAAACCTATTTTTGTTTAGAATAGAATAGTTGGTATTCCACACACATGCTGCCCCCTTGCTTGGGCCCATATTGTGAAGGAAGCAAATGGTTGTAGATATGATTATTATTACCCCTTTTCTGCAGTCCACTCATTTCCGCAGGTTCTTTGCAGAGTGGAAGTAAAGGCAAGGAAAACAATGCACAGCATTTGATGACGTCAGGGTCTCATACATCTCCTTAATAAGATGCTGTACATAAATATCATGTCATGATGAATTGCTAGGACTTTATTAGCCAACACCGAATTAGCCTTTTCACACTGAAGCATTTCACAGTGCTATTTTATTGGCTGTTACTGTCACGATGTAAACTACCGACTATGGAATGATGTACTATGTTTAGACAGGCTGGCAGATCTAGAGGACTTGTAAGAGAGATATCTGCAGCAGTAAAGCAGATTGGAAGTTTATAAAAGGTTACAGGAGGCTCTTGCAAATCTCAGCAGAGCTGGGGCTGCAAAAGGCAAATGAAAGGCCAATCACTCCACCACCCCAAACTTGGAAAGCTTGATGCATTTTTAATATCCTGTATTGAATGGCCAAGTTTACGAAAGTTAGGAACATGGGAGAAAAAGACCACACTTCATCAGTTAAGGCAAGGCATTATCTTAGAAATCTTGTTTTGCTTAGAGCAGCAGGGTTGGGCAGAAGGTAGATCTCCAGGTGATTTGGATTTCAACACCCAGAAGCCCTGTTCCATAGTGGCCAATGGCCAGGAATGCTGGCAGTTGAGGCCCCAAACATTTGGAGATATACTTTCTGCCTATCCCTGGCTTAGAGTACTTAGTCACCAGTATATGCCTCTAACAGCCACCAACACAGTAGTTCTGAGATCTGGGAGCTAGCCATTATTGATACCATCTGCCCAGAGTAGCTGAAACAGTAGTACTGGCAGAAACACCTGAAGGACTGAGATGCTGTAAAACACTTGAGCTGTGTTACCTCCTTTTTATTCTGATGCAGAAACACCAGAAACTCCAGAAACACCTGGAGGACTGAGATGCTGTAAAACACTTGAGCTGTGTTACCTCCTTTTTATTCTGATGCAGAAACACCAGAAACTCCAGAAACACCTGGAGGACTGAGATGTTGTAGAACACCTCAGCTGTGTTACCTACCTTTTATCCTGATGCATTTGAGAAGCAGATCCCAGAGCCATGAGAATTATACATCAGCCTAGGTTTATCTGATGTCATCAACAGCACCTAGTAGTCTGAAAACAGATGGCTAAGAGTAGACTGTAGAAGCTCATCTCTTTGCCTCAGGAATTCTCTCAGAGCAGAAGGATAACAACATTCTGGAGGCATATCATACAATGCTCAGACAGTCATTATAAAGGCATTATCATCTGCCTCCAGGCTGGGGATCATCACATAGCCTATGTAGGCAGTTACTGGGGCCCAGTGCTTTCAGTGCCACCTGCTGGTGCCCACGACTGACAGTGGCTCATAGTGATCTGCTGAGGTCTCTGGTCTCGGCTGCCAGCTTCAGCTGCCATCTTAGTTCCCTCAAAATTCAATGCCCTGGAAGTTCCATTGTTTTAAAGCATCATGACTAAAAACAACAACACCCAGTTGTTTTTTAAACCCACAATGCCATGTAACAATGGAATTTCCAGAGCACTGAATTTTGGGGAAAACAAAGATGGCAGCCACAAAGTATCCTAGTTTTCAGCGGGCAGTCCTCTGCTTGAAGGTGTCCTCTGTTTCAAGGGCTTTCCAGTCCAACTCCAGTATAAGGATAAATATAAGAAAGGATAGCAGAAGCCTTGAAGTTGCTCACCAACTAGGGATGTATGAAAGTCACTTACCGTTTCGTGGATCTGCTTCGTGGTGGTGGGGGCGGCGCTCCATCCCTCCCCCCAGAATCCTTGACGGGGGGGGGAGGCGATCCGGTCCTCCCCCCTGGAATCCTCGAAAGCCGACTGTGTTCTGCGGCAGCTCTGCAGAGCAGCTGGCCAGGCCCAGACCAGGGCCATCCGCAGCCGGATTTCCGGCCATGGAGGGCTCTGGGTAAGGCGGGGGGAATGCGTACGCAAATGGTGGCTGCTATGGCCGCCGCCATTTGCAAATGGACGTAGCCGCCGCCGCCATTTGCGTACGCTTTTTTTTTTTTTTACCCAGACATTTAAGGCTACGTAAAAACTTACGTAGCCTATCACGTCTGGGTAAAAACAAACAAACCGCGTACGCAAATGGCGGCGGTGACTACAGCCACCGCCATTTGCGTTCCTTATTTTTCTTCTCTCTCTCTTTTTTTTTAAAGAGACGTGATAGGCTCCATAAAAACTTACATAGCCTATCACGTCTCTGTGAAAAAAAAAGAAAAAAAAAGACAAGACTGCAAATGGCAGTGGAGGCAGCCGGTCGGAAGACCAGCCGCCGCAGCCGCCGCAGCTGAAACCGCTGCCAAAGCCGCCGCCGGAGCCGCCGCCACCCAGAACATCTGCCCCGCCCCCAGGTAAATCTCATCCTGGGGGGGATCCATGTCATGGCGGGGGGGTGTGGCAGGCCATTCTGCCACAGATTTCAGGGGCCCGAATGCACTGGCATTCAGCCTCACCGAGATCCGTGGCAGAATTCTCTGACATCCCTACCACCAACAGTACCTGGACAGCAGGATGAGCAGACACGCAAGTCATCTGGTCACAGTCTTCCCCAATATGTTGAGATGTATCATATTTCTCTTCAGATTATAATACTGATTTCCAAATTCACAACTAAACATACATGCTAGCATATGCACATTTTATGCAAATTTGCACCCCCTTTTGAACTCTTTTTTTGGTGATGCATTTTCTCTTCTTTGGTGAGGCGTAAGTGGTCATCCTATCAGAACCTCAGCCACCAGGGTCCCATTGGATAGCACCCTGCAGAAGGACATGGAGCTGGCCCTGTCCTCTTATCAAGTGATTATGTTGTTGTAAACTACTTTGAGAATCATTATGGCTGAAAAGCAGTTGTAAGTAACATTGTAAGTATTAAACAAAACATTGTAAGCATTAAACAAAACTATCCCACTGTCGTGCCTTTGATAATGAATTAACAAGGAGGCCTCACCCCTGAAACAAGTTACCCATCACAAATTTGTTACTGCTTCTTATGAAAAGCAGGTTATGCCTCATGTTCTTCAATACTGGGGAATAATCTGCTTGAATAGTGGGACCCGCATGTGAGGGTTGCATAATACTGCAGAGGATGAATCTGCCACTGGTCATATAAAGCTCCATGTTAGCATCAAAGGGTTACACACCTTTGGATTATGGCCATATGCTCCCAACTTGCACTGCTGGTCATGTACATGGGTTGAACTTGGCAAACCACCTCCAGGGTTTTCCTAAAGTAATATTAATGCTTTGCTAACTCTTCTGCTCTTTGCTCCTGCTTACTATAATAACAAAAACCAAGCAGAGGAAAATAAGTTCTTATTTCAGAGCATTAAAAAACCTTACGGGTTCTTAGGTAACTTCAAATACTGTATAGTATTAAAGAAAACCCAAAACATTTCAAACAGCCTTTGTCTTGGGTATCATGGCTTTAATCCCATACCAGTATTTTAGTATCTTTATAGCTGGGAAATCCTGTTTGTGTATGTTCATGTGTACTTTGTGGTCTTTTCTGCAGCTAAAGATCTTTTTATTCTACCAGACATTTTAGTTTTTCAGTTTTTGTTCTTTTTAAATGTGTTTAAATGTTTGTTTGTTTGAGATCTTCTCACTGCTGCTGGTTTTTACTTTAGTTTTATATTGCAGTTTTACATTTTTAAAAGTTTTATATTATGGTTTATCATGTTGTATTTTATGGTTTTAACTTTGAAGAACTGCCCAGAGAGCTTTGCCTATATACTGTATGTATGTGTGTGTGTGTATATATATATACACATACACACACACACACACACACACACACACACATATATATATATATATATATAAATAATACATAAATAAAATATGTACATGCAACAGGGAAAGGCTGTAATCTTTCTTCCTAATCTCCCAGTCCCTTAGTTTAGCTATTCTGGAACTTCTCCTTATCTAGAAAGCAGCGAAGTTAGGTTTTCAAGATCTCCACAAACAAGGCTGACAACTCTAAATGGGCTTTAGGAAAATGAATAATCATCCAAGATACAAAAAAGCTGAAAATGGGGACCAGAGAACCAAATTCATGATTGCAAAGTGGGCATGTATGACATGAGCTTCTTTGGCACTTTTGTGTGTTTTTGATCAGTCATTAGACTCTTTAATGGTAGGAACTGGGTTTTAGTGTATAGCATTTAGGCACTGTGAATTCAAATGAGATCCTGCAATGGGATCTAAAGGTTTTAACATTGTGCATGCTGAGACTCAGCTACAACCTTATGCAATCTGGATGAGTAATCAAGCAAAGGAGCACATTGATCAGTTATGCAGAACCTGTGACTTGTACTTGGAAGAATCTGTCAACAAATGTCCTTGACATTTTCCTTTGTTGATAGCATTTTACACTATTTGTAGATCTCCTGGCAAAATGGATTCACCCATAGATTTGCTATGATGGTAATATTTTTAAATATTTGGGGGAGGGGGAAAGTTTGAAAAAACTATATTTATTTATTACATTTATATCCCACCTTTCTTCCATCATGGAACTCAAGGTGGCTACATGTGGTTCCCGGGTGGTCTCCCCTCCAAGCACGGAGCAGACCCAGACCTGCTTAGCTTCAGCACGTTTGCTGCTCCATGTGCCTTCAGACCATGCCCCAGGACATATGATATAATGTCACGTATATCCACATGGTTTGGTCCAAATTCTCTATATTAAAAGAACCCCAATTCCTAAGATGTCCTCACTATCTAGCACCATAGTTAGTCATGACACAGGCAGGATTGTTACATTAATCCAGTTTCCTGAGGATTTATGCTCATGGTCTGTAAGAAATGACATTGTTGGCCTTGGTGGGAGGGTTAAGACAGCCTTCCCCAACCTGGCGCCCTCCAGATGTCTTGGATGGCAACTCCCAGTATTCCTGACTATTGGCCATGACGGCTGAGCCTGATGGGGTTGAAGTCCAAAACATCTGGAGAGCCACCAGTTTGAGGAAGGCTAGTATGGGGCTAAGGATGTGAAGGTCTGGGAGGCAGTGGGGGAATGGGAGAGAAATGGAGACATTCAGAATTTATTTCCCCAACAGATGTTGGAGGGGGTGGTCTTTTTGTTTCTTTTTTCTGGGCCTAGGGTAGGGGTGGAGGCTTTTGACCCAAGCCTCTCAAGAAAGCTTCATGGAAACAGCTGCAACAGAGGTCCATAAGGAGCAGGGCATTTATTAGTTATTAGTTAGGGTCACACTGCACATTACATGAAGCACACATTTTAAGTTTGCTTAAAACTGGCCTCTCTCTCTCATTGTTAAACTATGGAATTTGCTACCATAGGTTGTAGTGATGGCCCCCAATTTGGATGGCTATAAAAGGGGGTTGGACAATTCCTGGAGGAATGGCTACTAGTCCTGATGGCCATGTGCTACCTCCAGTACCAGATGCAGTGAGCCTATGTACACTAGTTGCTGGAGAACCTGGGCAGGAGGGTGCTCATGCCCTGCTTGTGGGTCCCTGGCCAACAGCTGGTTGGCCACTGTGTGAACAGAATGCTGGACTAGATGGACCCTTGGTTTGATCCAGCAGAGCTCTTCTTATGTTCTGTCTCTCTTCAGAAAAAACAGCCATGGGGTCCCCCAATTAGAACTACAATGTGGACGTGTGTGTGTGTGTGTGTGTGTGTGTTTAACCCTTTCTCCTTATGCCATTTTCCCAGTGAAAACTAGGGATGGCAGAGAATTCCGCCACGATTCTCGGTGAGGCCGAATGCCAGTGCATTCAGCCCCCCGAAATCTGTGTCGGAATGGCCTGCCACCCCCCCACCCCCCCGCGGATCCCCCCCGGGACAAGACTTACCTGGGGTGGATCTTCCGGGCGGCAGCGGCTCCAGCGGTGGCTGCAACGGCGGCTGGTCTTCCGACTGGCTGCCGCCGCCGCCATTTGCAGTTGGTTTTTTTTTTACAGAGACGTGATAGGCTACGTAAGTTTTTACGTAGCCTAAAACGTCTGGGTAAAAAAAAAAAAAGGCGTACGCAAATGGTGGCGGCTACGGCCGCCACCATTTGCATTCCTTATTTTGGGCCGTCTTAGTCTACGTAAATATTTACGTAGACTAAGACAGCAAAAATAAAGGGAACGCAAATAGCGTCCGCTACGCTATTTGCATTCCCCTTATTTTCACCGTCTTAGTCTATGTAAATATTTACGTAGATTAAGACGGCAAAAATAAGGAACGCAAATGGCAGCGGCTGTAGCCGCCACCATTTGCGTACGCAGTTTTGTTTTGTTTTTTTCCCTAGAGCCCTCTGCGACCGGAAATCCGGCTGCGGATGGCTCTGGCCTGGCTGGGCCTGGCCGGCTGCTCCGCGGAGCTGCCGCGGAGCACAGCCTGCCACAGAGGATTCCAGGGGGGAGGAACGGAGCGCCTCCCCCCCCATTGAGGATTCCGGGGGCAGGGACGGAACTCTTCCCCTCCACCATCAACATAATCCACGAAAGGTAAGTGACTTTCGTACATCCCTAGTGAAAACGTCTCATCAAAAATGCTACTTTCTCTACCACTTCACAAGATTCTATTTGCAGCAAATGGCACCTCCATTATCTCATGACCAACACTGTCAGCAATCCTGCACATAGTTAGCTGCATATGAAGTGCAACGGGCCATATGTAGATGGAGCTATGTGTACAATGGCAGCCTGCCATTTGGACAGGTGTGCTGGAAGATTTACTGAAATCTCTAGGCTTGGACCCAGGATCTGCCTTCCATAAGAGGAAGTGACCTTCTGTGAGAGAAATGGCTCTTCTCACAGAAAGGTCCCTCAATCTGATTTTTGGGGGAATCCTTTGTATTGCATTCCAAAGCACTGCTTGATAGAAAAGCCTATTAGTGAATGTAAATGAACATGACAGACTCGGGCCCACACCAGGAAGCTTAGACCCCAACTTGTAGATGTTTGTACTTCAGCCATAACACTTGTACTTAGCTGCCCTTTAGTAACTGTTTTGACACAATCCCCCTGGAGACTCTGCAAGCGAGCAAGCAGTTGTGGCCCATAAAAACATACCATTTAGGTTATAAAAAGACTCAGGAGGTTCATGTTCAAAAGTCTAAACAGAGTAGACAGTATAAGCCTAAGGGCGCAATCCTATGCAGATAGGTGGCTGCCTCCAAACTGACCACCTATCCAATGCAGGGCAGGAGAAGCACAGAGGGGATCGTTCCCTCCACACATCTCCTGCCCTGCATTTGCAGCTAGACAGCTAATTGCAGCTGTCTAGCTGTGGGATGGCGGAGCTGGGAAGGAGGCTGCCAGATGACACATTGGATGTGTTGTACCAACATTTCCACCCTCCCTGCCCCGGAATGCCCCATTTTGGCCACTCCACACTCCTCGGGGGGGGGGGCAGGGAGGTTCCTAAAAAACAAGATATCCTATGGCCATCTAGCCACTGACTAGCGGCCATAGGATTGCTCCCTTAAAATCTCAGAAAAAGAGCATTGTATTTTACAATATGACTCCCTACCAAATGGTTAGCACATGTTTTAATCTCTTAGCATATTCCATTTTGTTGTTCAGTCATTAAGTCGTGTCTGACTCTTCGTGACCCCATGGACCATAGCACGCCAGGCCTTCCTGTCCTCCACTCTCTCCCGGAGTGTGCTCAAGTTCATATTCATTGCATCGGTGATGCTATCTAGCCATCTCATCCTCTGCCATCCCCTTCTCCTTTTTCCTTCAATCTTTCCCAGCATCAGGGTCTTTTCCAGGGAGTTTTCTCTTCGCATTAGGTGGCCAAAATATTTGAGCTTCAGCTTCAGTATTTGTCCTTCCAGTGAGCAGTCAGGGTTGATTTCCTTTAGGATTGACTGATTTGACCTCCTTGCAGTCCAGGGGACTCGTAAGTGTCTTCTCCAGCAAGCATATTCCATTACGAGATTAAAAAGTAGCAAAATGTGCAGATGTATTTGGAATGCTTCTCAGATCCAGTGGTTTAGTTTGTTGGCACATGTCTCAGATCTGCTTATCCTCTTAAGGGCTTTTGTTTTAAGTCAGAGGTGTGCACATCTGTACCTTAAGACATGTGCAAGTTTAAATAATGCATGAAAGGCAGGGCACATGATTGTTTTCCATTAAAGATGCATGTTGACTGGGCTAGGTTCAGTTTTGGATTTGGCAACTTCTTGCCATGGATGTTTTCCTAGTGGTAGAACATTCTATAGAATGTTTAGGACACATGGCTCTTACATGAAATGAAACCAGCTTTGAGCACATGGCATGGTGGCATAAGAAGTAGGGGACCAGTGCCTGACCCACAGGGATCTGGTTTGAGCCCTATGGCACCGGATAGCTGTAGGGGCTGCATAAGAAGAATAAATAGGGCAGGCGCATGAATTCCACATACACATTGGAGCAGCCTCTGTGATGTAGGGGAAAATCCCTCATTGCTTTCTGTCAGTGGGATTGGTATTTGAATCCTGCTGCAACATCTTCCATGGACAGGAAGGAGGCTGTACCTTCAAAGAAGAGGGCCCACAGCTTAGGGTTAGAGACAATGAGTCAGCACCAAAAGGCATCCCTCTTTTTGGTAATTTTGGAGGATTGTTGCAAAGGGGAAAACAGTTTGCACCTACTTGGAAAGTGTTTGTTCATTTGCTATCAGTACCAATATCACATTTGGGATTGACTAGGACTTGACCAACCCCTATGTCCATGGTGGATGGAACATATGTATTCATTGTATGAAACGCCTATATTCTGCACTAATATTCAAGCACTGCCCACACTCCATTGGCAGTATCCAACTGTGTCATTCCACAAACTCAAATGGCACTAGTGGAGCTCCTCCAAATCTTTCTGTTGCTTGCCCAACTGCACTTGCACAAATGTAACTTTAGTTGGATTCTCCGTTTGTGCATAGTTTGGAACCTAGTTTCTGCTAGTGCAACATCCAAAATAGGGCAGCAATATTGTTAATAGGGACTTAAGCTTTCCTATTTTATATATTGTTTTCTGCTGCACTCTTTGATTTTAATTTTTGTGAACCACCCAGAGAGCTTTGACTACTGGGCAGGATATAAATAAATAAATAAATAAATAAATTTGCACCAGCAGAATGTCACTATTGGATACTGCCCTAAATGAGCGTCATGTGCCCTTAGTGTCTCCACCATATCAACAAATCTTATTGGCTTCATAACATTGTGAAGACATCACATTCTCTAAATGATTCCTGATGGGCTGCGATCACTTTATTATGAAGAAAGAAGCCCTAAGCAAGAGGAGTCATAGTCCGAATGACAGGGAACAGAGGAAAAAGGTGAATGTTCTCAAAAATTAAGCCCCCCCCCTAAAAATATTTGCTAGCCCTCCCCAAAAGCTCTATTTTTGACCTGAGAATTGAAATGGCCAACTCTTCAGCACAGCCATTCAGCTGAAACCAGTTGAAGGATATTTTTCTTTCCCATCAATATTCGAACAACCCTAATGTCCATGGTAGATGGAACATATGCACTATCTGAAACTCAGATACTCATCCTTAGTATTCAAGTGCAAGAATCCTCTTTTACAGGAACACCAGAGACAACGTTTTATCCATAATTGCTCTTGTATTCAAGTTAGCATTAATGGAGTATTAAAAACAAATAAAACAGGTAAAAGCCTTGTTGTCAGGACAAGGAAATCATGGTTCTTAGTAGATATGGAGGTATCAGCAGATCTGTTTTAACAGGTTCCTTTATAGCCTTAAGGTTGTGATCCTAAGTAGAATTTCCTGGGACTAAGGGCTTCGCCACACCAGGCTTTTTATTCTGCAATTTACCGGGGCTTCTGCTTCCAGATTCTATGGGGGATTAAAGATCAGCTCCTTACATAGGCTACAAGTTCTCCACAGCCTCTGGGGTGGCGAGCAAGAAAGCAAGCCACTAATCAGTGAGTCTCCCAACAGATCCAAGTTGTTCTCATTCTCTCTCTCTCTCTCTCTCTCTCTCCCCCTCTCTCTCTGCAAAGTGGTGTGGTGTTTCCGAAAGTTGCTGTCAGCTGTTTACATGGCGGAGGGTTGCCGTATCATTCTTCCTCCCCCCGCCAGCTCCACGCTAGCTTTGAGCCTCTCCTAGCCCAGCCAAGAAAACTCTCCTCCCAGCCCAGGTAAACAGACAGACACACTGGAGGAGGCGTAGGGGCAAAAAGGGGGCAATTGTGATTTTCCTGCTCCACCCCAGTTAGTACACTTTGCTTCTTCTTCCCAGGCTGTGTTATAGTGGAACTGCACAATTACACACGGCCATTAAGGCAGGTTTACATTTAAATAGTGCATTATCTCTGATATTTTTAAAAGCAGGATAAAGTTAAAAAAACACTGGATGTGCCCTGGAGGTTGATGACAGTAGCAGACTGCAAACATACATGAATGACCAATCACAAGTGTGCAATAAAAGCCTTGTGTAGAAATGCTTTAAGTCACGTGGGACTCCAAGGGATTTATTCCTGAGTAGACATGTATACAGTTGCACAGTAAATAATGTGGTTTTTCTGTTGAGGTCATCTGTATATTCCATGAAAATCTAATTAATGTTGTACATTTCCCCAGTACATACAGTAGGTGTGTTATTCTTACAGTCCATTTTTTCTTTTGTCACAAGCCCTTTCGTGGCTTTTATTTATCATCTCAGCAGACATCATACAGGCATTGTAAATTTCAGTTCAAATGAATCAAATTATTAAATTGTGTCATTCATCTTCAATATTAGAAGCACTTCTACATGAAAGAGACTCTAATTTAACATGCTTTTCTTTCTTTCTGGAATAATTTGTAGTGATTCTCCCAGAGTAGATACAGATAATAAATTTAAAGTTAATGAAATGGTGATAACAGTGAGTCTGCTAACTCAGTATTAAATATTAATATTAAGATCACATGCATGTACAGAAAGGGAGAATAAAGGAATTTTTAATTTGCATAAACCATCACACTCGTCCAAGGGATGCACTGATTCTGCCATGGCCTCCTAAAACTTTTGCCACTATGATCATGGAAATCCTTTCTCCTTTCTAGGAGGCTATGGCTGTACTCATAGAAGTCCTAAGCAATGCATTAGATTCTCACCTGAAGGTTTCCTCGGTAGTGGCCTGGAGGCATCAAATAGAGAAAGTTCTAAAACTTTGAACTGGTTCAGACCTGGGAATATAGTCTAACATTTGATTGTATCAGCACATATCTGCAGAAGAGCATTTGTGATAATGGCATTTGCTGGAAAACATCCCAGAATAGAAAAAGAAACCTATCATTCACTCTAAAGGGACTATTCGGGACAGGCTGGTCCTCAACAAAATACAAATCTGATGAATTATCAAAGCATGTACACCACACCATTGCAAGAGACTTGGTGCCAGCACCTGGCATGGTGGGGCAAATGTTGGGGCTCTGAGTACCACCACCACAGGTGATGCAGCTCAGTTGGGTGGTCATGGTACCAAGTGGAGCTCTGGGTCTATGCAGTGTGTATAGTGCTGTCATCACCATGTTAACATTGCGGGCTCTGCCACATCAGGGGCAGGGGCAGTCTCATTAACACTGCAGCACTGAGCACTATAGCATGTGAACCAGGAGTTATGCTTGATGGTGGTGCTGGGCCAGTCCCCAGCCCCTGCTGGCAACCCAGCAGAGATGGCAGGGGCAGCCTGGTGGTGGTGCTGAGTGATGTTACCATCCTGTGTGTGCGTGGTAGCTAGCACTACCACATTAATAATGCAGGACCCATCAGGGGTGGGACCAGCATTATTAACATGGTGGTGCCACCACCACACATGAACCATGAGGGCTTGGAGATTTGCTCAGTGCTGCTGCCCATAAATGGTGAGGGGAGAGAGGCACAGGCCCACAGACCCCTCTAACATGAGCTTGCCAAGTCCCATTCCCCAAACTTGCAGTTGGGGCTGACTGCAAGGTAGTTTCCTTTGTGAAGACTGTGTCAGGAATGCTGGGAACTGTAGTTTAAAACATCTTGAGGAGTCTGTTTTAGCTAGGGATGTATGGATTTTGTCAGGGGCCTTTTATTCTGTGGTCTGCTCATTGATGGAATTGGATTTTTTCCGATTTCCAAAATTTGCACAAATCTGCATTTGCAAAAATGCGCAAATCCCCCCAAATGCACAAATCCCTCTGAAATGTGCATTTTCATGCTTCAGCCTATGGGGGAAATGCACATTTTCAGCCTTTTATTTTATGTATTTTTCCTAGGGCTAAATGTGTGTGAAATTTTGGAAAGTAAAAAAAAAAAAAATGGTCTGCAGGTCCATGGAATCCGTGCAACTCAGGAAAAGCCAGTCTGCTCCAGAATCCATGAGTTGGATTCATAGAAAACCAAACTTATTTGATTTGGTTGTGGATTTCTCTGACATCCCTAGTTTTAGCCAACATTTTCTATTGAAGGAATGATTGTCCCTATATCAGCTTGTACTGAGAAAATGTTCAGAGGCTCTTGCCCAAGTTCTACCACTATCTGACTTAAAGTGGGTGGTGACCAGGCATAGGCATTCTTGTTTAGACACAATTGGATGTAGTCCACCAGAAGAAAGATATACATGGGGAAAGTTGCCTTAGGAAAACCTACTTTTTCCTAAGGCAACTGGAAGACAAAAATAGCTAGTTTTGGAGGAACCTTATCACTCAAGTTTACTATTTTTCCAGGAGCAAAATATGACAAAGCAGACTTTACATCAGGATCTAAAAATGTACAGGGTGTTAGCACACTGAGGAGGCTGAATTTAGAAGATAATATTGCCCTCCAGCTCTGTAGGGCAAAGATGGCACCTCCAGTCTTAACCAAGATAATCTAATCATGCAAATATCGGTGTCAACCCATATAAATGTATTGGCACTACCATAAAATGCCAGGAAATGCTGAGCTCAGCTTTTGAAACAAGTCCTCGACGTATGCATGCTTTTAAATGTAATGTGAGCTCAATAATTTATTCTAACTATAGATTTTGTTAGCCTTCTTTCTGAACAGTAAGGCTAAAGTATTTTTTTTTAAATATCCACAGATTTAAAAGGCAATTAATGCTGTGCTATAATCCCCAAGGGACAGATAACAGGAACCAAAAAGTGTTTCTGTGCTTACTACAAAGCCCAGCTTTACATAGGACAATGGAAGCATGACCAACTTTGGTCTGATCCAGTGCAGCCCAACAACCATAAATGGTGCCATGCCATGCACATGCCTTTCAGTTCTTTGCAAACTGCAAGAAACTTCACAAACAGGTATGCGCCAAGCGTTTCCCACAACCCATTACATTGTTAGTGGACTACTGCTTATTATTATTTTATTATTTACTATTAACATTTATATGCCACTTTATTTGCTAACAAGCCATCAAGTACAACAATTTAAAACAATAAACCCTTAGCACATTTTTTTTTAAGAACCCCACTTAAGGCATTGGATCTAGGACCTGCCTTCTCCACTCATGGAAGGTCTCTCCACTCAATTTGGGGGCATCCCCCTTTCCGCCCACACCACAGCACACATCATTCAGCAGGGTCCTCTGACTCTCTGCTGGCATTTTCAGAGAGCTAAAGGGCTGCTGTGGGAAGGAGGGGGTGGGGAAGCCCCCTTCCATCAGCACAGCTGATCCAGCATAAATCTGGATCCAACCCAAGCACATTAAAACATTACCGTTGAGTGAGTGATGATGCTTCATGTAGCATAGAAGGAGAATTGAAGAGGTCAAAGGCTACCACATTTAAATATAACAGCCTTAGGCTGCCAAAGATTGTTATATTGCTCTTTGGCCAACAGTCCAGAAAATACCGAACCAGTCTGAGTTTTTATGTCATCTTGTCTGCTCTCCTTAGTGTAATGGCATTTTTTAGATGTATTTATTATTACCTGAAACCAATTGACTTGCGGCTCAAATGATGTGCAGATCCTCTCCAAATTCACCAGTTTCCAAGGAGCCTTTACATCAACCATGAAAGCAATGCATTATGTCATGACAAAGAAAATAAAATATGCCAATGATCCTACCGTAGTGAATGCTGGTCCTGATCTTTCTCTTCTCGGGATTGGTGGTATGCCGTTCTCTTATCAGTTAGTGATCTGAAGACAACAGCCAAAGGGACTGACTGTGACCATCAATATCTTTTTCTATGCCTCATTCAGCAAAGCTATTCAAATAGAGGGTCAAATTGGAGGGAATTTATGACAGATTCTTCTCCTCTTTTTAAAGGCTCCTCTGCTGTTCTTACTGCTAATGATAGTAAACTTTTCCTAGCTTTCTTCAACATATATCAAGGCAGACAGCATGGTTGTTCTGCTTGCACAGTGAGCTTTGGGTCCCTAATGTGATGTTTTGAACATAAATAAGACCTCATGCAAATTCTATTAAAATCCAATAATGGAAAATAAACTACAGACATCTGCTGTTCACTCACTGTAGCATTATCTTCAGTGTTTCCCCTTGGTTGCAGCAAAACTTGCTTTAGTTGCTTGAATATGTGCCAGCCCAAAATTTTGGCATTTGATCTGTTAGATAACTGGGCAAATGGCAGATAAAATTAGAAGGTGAAAGTGTTTCAGGATATGGATTAGCTGGCTCTTGTTTCTCATTCAAAAAAATTGCTGATCAGTTATCTTGTTTTTAAACCAAATTAGAATCAAATGCTTTTGCCCCCTCCCCATTCACTTAAATAGAAAACAGTCACCTTCACATTGCAAAATGCATGATGCAGCAGTCCAAGAAGTGTGATTCTCTGGGATGAAGGAGATAGTGAGTGGCTCTGACAGATAAGCACATTATTCCCCACCCAAATCCATTGATTTGTATTAGTCAGAGCACTTCATGTGTATTTTCCCCCACAGAACTCACCTCCACGTAAGAAAGTCATTGCGGTGGTAGCAGAAATAAAGAGACAAGACAGCTGTATTGGAAGGAAAATGGGCCACATTTATTTAATCATAACCCAAATTTGCAGAAGGTGGGCAACGGGCTGTGTGGGAGGGTAACTCACTCCATTCAGGTCAGGCATCAGTCTACAAGTGATTCAGGTGATGCATCCTGCCTTGAGACAGGAGTGACTCAGGTATTCCCACTCCTTCCTTAAGTCACATCTTCAAATGTGGAGGGCATTTGGAGGGTAGCCTTCCCAGATCACTGCTCCCCAGTGCCATTGAATGGATGATCCAGGGTAGCTCCAGAAGGGGAAAGGAGGTGGGGCCAGGGGAAGGATCCATCTAGGGAACTCCAGAGGGCCGGATCTGGCCCCCAGGCCTGAGGTTCAATAACCCTGATGTACAACCATCATGTGTGATGAATATATACTGTACATCATGTACAGGCAATCTCCTGGGACACCCCTCCCACAATGCCTGGCTCTGAAGAAGGGCCCCCTCAGATAGCCAGCCAGGCATTCAGACCTGGCTGGCTCTCTGAAGAGCTGTACCAGCCACTTTTTATGGCTGGAATTGGCTCTTCAGAGAACCCACCCACCCTCTGGATCTTCTTGAGAGGATATCAAGGTGACCAGAGGGTGGGTGGCTGCTCCAGAGAGTCTTGCTGGTTACTCTCTCCTTGTGGTATCTGGAGCACCCCCTGTAGTGCTGTCTAGCAGCAGCTCCAGAGAACCCTGTTGGCTCTGCTCTCCCACTGTGACAAATGCCACAGTGGGAGAGCAGCCGCTGGGGCTCTCTGGAGCACCCACCTGCCAGCAGCACTTGCCCATCCAGATGCTCATCCACCTGGCTGGTGGCACCAACGAGTGGCCCTCCTGGCAGGGTAGCATGCAATTTGCTTCTCCTCTCACTCTGCTGCCTAGTGGGAGGGCTGGCCCTGATACCATGTTCATATGAATTGCCTTCTAAACAAAAGATTGGAAGCAAAGCATTTTTTAACCTCCCCAAAGTGTAAAGGCTGTTCTTGCACAAACCCCCTACTCACTAGAATTTGGTAGATGTCATTCCTTCCGAAGGCACTACTAAGCCTGCAAATATCATCTAATACTACCAAGACATAAAAATGTTACGGGCATCTTTTTAAAACAATAACAATAACGGAAACAAAACAAAACAAAACAAAACTGAATTCCAACTGAATTTGGGTGTGTGGCCTGAGTACTCCCAGCAGCTGAGTGGGCAGGAGCTTCAGTCTGTTTCCCACCTCCCAGCTGAGCAGAGCAGAGCAGGGCAAGTTGCTCCAGCTGGTCCAGGGATTACAGAAGCAAGCAAGCTCCCAGAGAGTGAGCGAACAGAGTGAGTAAACAGGGGAAGCAAACAGGAGTTGGCTAGGGGAGTTGCAGTGGTAGAGGAGACAAAGGAGACAGAGGCTAAGAGGTAAGTGGGCTGCAAAAGTGCCCCATGATATCCTGATGAGCAAACTAGCTCAAAGTGGGCTAGATGAAACAATGATCCGGTGGATCCACAGTTGGCTACAGAATCGGACTCAAAGAGTGCTTATCAATGGGACCTTCTCAAACTGGGGAGAGGTAACAAATGGGGTACCGCAGGGCTCAGTCCTGGGCCCAGTGCTCTTCAACATTTTTATGAATGACTTGGAGGAGGAGGTGCAGGGAATGCTGATCAAATTTGCAGATGACACAAAATTGGGCAAGATAGCTAATACTTTGGAAGACAGAAACAAAATTCAAAGTGATCTGGATAGACTGGAGCGCTGGGCAGAAAATAACACAATGACATTTAATAGGGATAAATGCCAAGTTCTGCACCAAATGCACAGTTACAAGATGGGGACTACATGGCTCAACAACACGACAAGCGAGAAGGATCTTGGAATTGTTGTTGATCACAAGCTGAATATGAGCCGACAATGTGATGTGGCTGCAAAAAAGGCAAATGCTATTTTGGGCTGCATTCATAGAAGCATAGCTTCCAAATCCCAGGAAGTACTAGTTCCACTCTACTCAGCACTGGTTAGGCCTCATCTGGAGTACTGTGTCCAGTTTTAGGCACCACACTTTAAGAAGGATGCAGACAAACTGGAGAGGGTTCAGAGGAGGGCAACAAAGATGATCAGGGGACTGGAAACAAAGCCCTATGAAGAGAGACTGAAAGAACTGGGCATGTTTAGCCTTGAGAAGAGAAGACTGAGGGGAGATATGATAGTGCTCTTCAAGTACTT
The DNA here is from genome assembly GCF_057233095.1 of Heloderma suspectum. Taxonomy (NCBI): domain Eukaryota; kingdom Metazoa; phylum Chordata; class Lepidosauria; order Squamata; family Helodermatidae; genus Heloderma; species Heloderma suspectum. Next base: position 173,314,807 of record NC_139462.1, on the reverse strand, counting down.
GAAAGGTTGCCACAGAGAAGAAGGCCAGGATCTCTTCTCGATCATCCCAGAGTTCAGGACACAGAATCATGGGCTCAAGTTACAGGAAGCCAGATTCCGGCTGAACATCAGGAAAAACTTCCTGACTGTTAGAGCAATATGACAATGGAACCAACTGCCTGGGGAGGTGGTGGGCTCTCCCACACTGGAGGCATTCAACAAGACGAGGCTGGACAGCCATCTGTCAGGGACCAGAGGTAAAACAGGCTGTGCCCAAAGTAGTCCAAGGCCCCATCTACATGGCTCTGCTTTGGCCCTCCACCCTGTTGCAAACGCGCAGCAATGCGGCTTCAAATCACCATGCCCTGAGATACGCTTGCGATGTACTGCGCGCTTCCCTAAGAGACTCGCTGTGCCCCCTTTTTTGGCCATTATACTGAAATGCGGAGCTGTGCAATCCCATGAGTGTGGGGATGCGACACTTCGGTGGCTGTTTTGTATTTGAGGGGCTCTGCTGTGTCTTTCTGACCCTGTTTTAGGTAAAAATTGGGTATTTTGTGCTCCTTCATTTCTGCACCATAAATTCCCCAGCCTAAGACTCTTGCGTTGGTTCACATTCACAAGCATGAGCACTACGTGCCTAGAGAGATGTTCTTCCTCCCCCAAGACCCCCCTGGCCCTTGGGTATTGAGTCCAAAAGCAACTGTTGCGAAGATACGAAGCTGCAAAAATGTGTGAAAGTGTGATTAAATAGATGAAAATGCCCCTCTGTGCCTCTGTAACTGCGCAGCTGCAAAAGGATGGGAGAGCAAAGGGGCATCATAGAGTGATGCAGGCACTACACACCCCTACAACACACCCACTGTATGATGCGAAGTCACTTCGGGGAAGGAACAGACGGGGGAACCTGAAGCAAACCCCCAAAATCGCAGTAAAACAATTCCTTGGAACTCTGCTTTTTCCGGGCCAAAACCATGGATGGCTGCGAAGTCGCAACTATGTCATCTATCATGAGGGGCCTCGACTCGTACCTGCCCTGGAGTAAAAGTCCAGTGTAGATGGGGCCCAAGTCAAATCAACCTGCTTGCCAAAACGAGATCCAAACTGCATCTTGTGTCCTTTGTGTTCACAAAGCCTGAATAGATACAGGCTATTACCTGCATCTTCTTTTTTCCATAATCTGGTTTCCCACACTGGTTTCTTGTAGTCATTTGCCATCAACAAATACCCCCAGGTTGTTTTCTATTATCTGCCACTAGTACAGAAATATCCTCAAAGCAAAACTAAACAGCAGCTAAATCATTCCTAAGAGCTCCTAGCTCTATGATCTTTCAGTTTATACTGTACATTTCACTGAATATTTTTCTTCAGTCTGTGAGGTTGAGCACAACCTTCGTCCTTTATAACATTATGATTTTTGTCTCTAGTTGCAATGCTTCCCAGTCTAGAGGTGTTAGCACAATTTCATCAAGAAATGCCTATTTCCCTCACCGAGCTTGCCAACAGAAAATATTGGGAAGAGAAAATTCCAATTCTTTCCTTTAAATAGCTCATTGCAGAACATTCAACATTATGTTATTTTATTTATAGTTTCCAAGTTAGGTACTAATTTCCCATGGGGTGCTCAGTAAAATGTTTTGCCTAGTGCTCTGAGATGAAGGCTATAATCCTGCTCACTTACCTAGGTGTAAACCATTACACTCAGTGAGACTTACTTCTGAATAGACATGTATGGGATTGTGCTGCATTACTGCAAAGAGCCTACACTGAAGTAAGTCCCACAGAGTTAATCAAATTTACTCTCAAGTAAGTGTGAATAAAACTGCAGCCTTAGGCCTAGTTCTCACTGAGTTGGTAAACCTGTGCCTGGGTTATACCACTTCAGGATCACCTGATTAAATGCTCCTCTGTAACAGAGGTTTCCAACCTTGGGCCCCCAGATGTTGTTGGACTACGGCTTCCATAATCCCAGATGATTGAGCATCCTCTTTGCAGATACGGATGTATGGATTTTGTTAAATCCATTCTCTCTGTGTTTCATGGATTGTCAGGTGTCTTTCATTCCATTGTCAGATTATTGACAGAATTTGTCTTTTGTACAAGAATTGTGTTGGTTTGCAAATTCACATATGCACTAGTGCACATTAGCACTAATGCATATTAGCACGAGTGCACATTTGCAAATGAATGAAATGGTGCAAATCCCCACCAAAAGTTAAAAACCAGTCCGCAAATCTATGGTATCTACACAACTCAGAAAAAGCCAGTCCCCTGTGACATCTGCAGGACAAATTCACAGGAATCCAGCTCATTTGAATGTGTTGTGGATTTCGCCAACCTCCCTAGTTGTGAATAATAGGAGTTGTAGTCCAATTCCTATAGGGAGCCAATGTTGGGAAACACTTCTCTATATATCCCTGAGGGGAATTGGAACCAAGTCCAGACTTTACACTGACGCAAAACTGTGATTCATAAATGACTCACAAGTTGTTGGTGTTTTTTTTTAAAAAAGACTGTCCTCTGGGATAATCACTATGGGCAGTGCAATTTCTAGAAAGGATATGCTTAGTATAGCATATCATTTAGCAGTCATTAAATCAGAACCATTCTGGTAGCTTCTAGCATCACTGAAATGAATGAAACTAAGCACCACTAAGGATGTCTGAAATAGATCGACTCTGTCTTTGCAGCTACTCTGATGTGAAAGAATGGTGATTTTGTAGTTCAGATGGAAAACTAGGCACGTATATTATAAACCTGGCTTTGCCATAGATTTCCCATGCGATGTTGGGCAGTTCATTGGATCTCTCTGCCTTTGTTTCTTCATCCGTCAAGTGAAAATGTAATGTGTGTGGCTGTCTAAAATAAAACCTCAGGCTAGGCATAGATATATAATCACCCCCATCTGCTTACATTGGATACTGACCTTGGAATCTACATGGAATGGGCATCATTTTCCTAAATAAGGATTCCAAATAAGAGAGATCTGGAAAACAGGGAGGGATCTGTTTCCCAGGGCCCAAGATGGTAAATATATCCTGCCGTCTGTGTTAATGCAGTTAGACAATTTGACGTTTGTCTGTTATACCTCTCACCAGCCACAAGATGACAATGTTTCAGATGTTTGTTGGCATATGATGAACAGCAGCTGCTTGTGTTGTTTCATCTGTCTGTATAAATTATATATCCAAGAGAGTTAAGGGTTTAGCCTTGGTGTGGTAGTGGTGTTGCCGCTGCAGTCAGCAATAAAGATATAAAAAGGATTGGCAGCCCTCTGAAACGCTGCCATGTTAGATCAGTTGTTCAGAGAAAGAGCTGCTAAATCTCCCACTTGCTTTGTGTCAGTCATCTGGGACATTTTCCCCACATAACTTTGCGCTTTGTAATATTATTTCCAAAGGTCTCCATGAAAGACATCTCTTTCTACATCACTGGCTTGTATGGCTTCTGCGATGTGTGCTGAGAAAGGGAACCCTTTCCCCCTCCAGGAACAGCACAGAAGAACAGCAGTCAGCTGGCAATGCAGAAAGAGAGCAATCTATTCCTTCATCCCCAGCTCACCCTGTTCCCCCTACAGCCCTGTTTCTCTTCACAGCCCTCTTTCCCCTGCTTCTGAGCTATTTTCTACAGAGCAACAGGAAGGGAAGTTGAAACTGACCTGTTCCCTACAATCTCCTCCCCCCGCCAGCACACACACACACACACACCACACATTGTACTGTTCAGCTGATCTGCAGGAAACTGGGAAACAGGGGAAATGGGGCTCTGGATTGGGTGGGGCCAAGAAGAGTGGGTGGGGCTTGGTGAGAGGCAGCGGGCTGGATGGGGAGGCCTGGAAGGCCACATCTGGTCAGTGCTGGAGCTTCACCGCCCCCTGGACTAAACTATATAATGACAAATCCACACTTGTACAAACTTACTTAAGAGTAAGCTCTACTACACCAAGCACATCCTTCTTCTGAGTAGACATGATAGGATTGTGCTATAAAAAACAAACAATAAACCGTGATTTTAAGAATGATCAGAGAGAGACTGACAACCCCAACTGAACTCAGAAGAAGTCCCCACCTTACTGAGAGCATCCCAAAGCAACCTCAGCCCTGCAGAGTCCAGGGAGCTGCATGCAGTGCTGGTGATTTTAATCACCAAATATTAATCAAGTTGGACTATATATATGCTATAAATACTTATATATACCTGCCCGGACCTTAAGATCAGCTTCAATGTAGGGATGGTGCAGGCATCTGGTTGGGGCTCGAAGCTCAGCAATTTCTTGCCAGCTTGGCCTCCTGGATGCCACTCCACACATCCCCTCACTTGCCTGACTCAGTGTGCACCAAGTTGGGCAAGCATGAGGCCACCCGCTTTCTTGAGAATCTCCATTTTGTGTAAAAATAGTGGCTCGGGCTTTTTCGTAAATAACCATTTACGAAAATGGTGTCCATAAAGTGGCCATTTACATAACATTGCAGGCGTAACATTTAAGCAACATTACAAGCCACTCATGGGGTGCCTGCGGACTGCCCGGGGGCCTGCTGCGCATGGCGAGCAGGGTCAGGTGGGCAGGTGGCGAGTGGCGCACAGGGCAAAAAATGGTGAGTTTACCCATTCCTACTTCAGCGGTCCTTCTCTGGGAGTTCCTACCAAAGGAAGTGAGGAGGGTGGCTACTAAAGAGAGGGTCTTTACTTCTGTGGCACCCCAGTTGTGGAATGAGCTTCCCAGAGAGGCTCACCTGGAGCCTACATTGTGCTCCTTTTGGCCCAGACCCCTTATTTGGCACCTTGTTTTCCCAGGCATTTTAGTTTTTCAGTTTCTGTTTTATATCTGGTATTGTGCTTTTAATCTTTGCACTGCAGTTAGGTTCTACTTGATTGTTGTTTTTATTTTTATACTGTAGTTTTAAACTTTTAAACTTTTAAATTGTATTTTATCATCTTGTGATTTATAGTTTTAATTGTTGTGTACTGCCCAGAGAGCTTTGGCTATTGGGTGGTATAGAAATATAATAAAACAAACAAATAAGTAAATAAAATAAATAAGTGTGTTCCTTTAAGAAAAAAACACAAGCAATTAATTCCTGGACAATATTACGATCTTAGGTTCTTCGGTTAACTTAGTGAAATACTCATTGGTAATATGGTATATATTGCAAATTTTCAGCAGTGAGATATTTGCTTATCCAGTGTCCTAAAAAGCCATGATACCAAGTCCGTGCCATAAGTCTGACAGTGTTGGAAGCAGAAGACTGCACATGTCACAAGGGAAAGTGACTCATATCAAACAGAATTTGCTCTTCTGGCATGACAATGCACAACTCCATCTCTGATCTTAGGATTTCAAAATGAGCTGCACTAATAATGGCATATTACCTCTTTCTCTCTCTCTCTCTCTCTCTCTCATCTTTATTTTAACAACGCAAAGTCTAATTTGGTGTAAATCTGGAATTCTGTGGGTTGGATTCTGGATCTGCTTTTTGTGAGAGGGAGGGACCTTCTGTGTGAAGAAGAGCTCTGCCCGCAGATGGTCCCTCGGCCTAATATTTAGGGATCGCTCCCTCCCTCCCCCGACAGCTCACCCCATTAAGCAAGGTCTCCTGACTCTCTGTGTATCATTTTTCAGGGGGCTGGAGGGGCTGCCATGGGAAGAAAGGGGGCGGGGAAGTCCCCTTCTGCCAGCACAGAAGATCCGGCATTAATATGGAACCAGGCCATAAAGAGCAGGGGCTGACTCAATTCTCTTTGTTATCAGGACATGATCTGCATATGTTTTCCTCTGTGTACACAACAGATTCCAGTGAATAGAAGGGCATTGTCTAGTCTTGCTACTTCTGAACTCTATGTGGTCATTTTTGGAGCCTCTAGACTGGGACAAGGGAGTTGTTTTCTTGCTATAGTGTGCCTGTACTGAAGCAATATAGTGATAGAGGCTGTATTCAGGTTCCTGTGGGTATTGAACGAGTGAAGTAGCCAATATAAACATGCAGGACTAGTCCTGTAGCCTTGATGCTGCCACACTGCCAGCTCGTCTGCTGGCTGATGCATGACTGGTAGTAGCCTGAAGGTGGACAGTTCTATGCACATAGGGCTTACTTTCCCCCATGGGGACAGGTACCCTGATTGACCAGGGTTGTTCCCATGGAGAACACACTAAGCATGCAGACATGGCCTCCTTCAGGCTGATGCTGGAGAGTGACCAGTCCATGCAGTGGTGTTGTGGGATGGGGTTAACCCCATGTGGTCCTCCTGGCCTCTTCGTGCATTCAGTACCCATTGGTACTACACTTCTGAACAGGACTAGAAAATTGTGTTTGGATCTGAATAATTCTGGTTCAGATTTATGCTCAGTCAAAAGGCCCACTAGTTGGTCTTGAAAAAGTCACTAACAGCCTAAACTACCTAACAGAGTTGCTTTGTGGATGAAATAAAACATCCCATGCATTAACAACGGAAGACCAACGAGTGTATTTCATGCTAGTGATCATAAAGAAAGGGATTGAAAATAAATCTGCTGATATAACTTTATACAAATCTATGGTGCAATCACCTAGAATACTGTGTATAGTTCTGGTCACCATACCTAAAAATTGATATTGTAGAATCAGAGAATGTGCAGAAAAGGACAACCAAAATCATCAAGGAGCTGGAGCAACTCCCCTACAAAGAAAGGTTACAACCTTTGAGATGCTTTAGCTTAAAAAAGGTGGGTAACCTGGATGTGTGTGTGTGCAGGGAGTGGGGGAGGATATGATACAGGTAAATACAATTATGCATGGTGTGGACAATTATGCATGGTGTGCTTTCTCCACACCATGCATAATTGTATATACCTCTATTATGTCCTTCCCCCCACCTCCAGATTACTTGTGTGTGTTTTTTCTCCTTCTCTCATAATAGTAGAACCTGGGTTCATCCAATGAAGTTGAATGGAGGGAGATTCAGGACAGACAAAAGGAAGTATTTTTTCACATGTAGTTGAACTATGTAATTTGCATCCACAAGGTGTGTTGTTGGCCACCAACTTAGACAACTTTAGAAAGGGATTAGACAAATTCATGAAGGATAAGGCTATCAATGGCTACTAGTCATGATGGCTATATACTAGCTTGAGGATCAGAGGCAGCATGGCTCTGGAATACCAGTTGCTGGGGAACATGAACAGAAGGGTGCTGTTGCACTCATGTCCTGCTTGTGGGCTTCTCATAAGCATCTGGTTGGGCACTGTGCGAAGAGAATGCTAGACTTGGTCTGATCCAGCAGGGCTCTTCTTATGTTCTTAGTTGACTATAGAATAATAGAATAGTAGGGTTGGAAGGGGCCTACAAGGCCATCGAGTCCAACCCCCTGCTCAATGCAGGAATCCAAGTCAGAGCATCCCTGACAGATGGCTGTCCAGCCTCGTCTTGAAGGCCTCCAGTCAGTGTGGGAGAGCTCACTACCTCCCTAGGTAATTGGTTCCATTGTTGTACTGCTCTAACAGTCAGGAAGTTTTTCCTGATGTTCAGCCGGAATCTGGCTTCCTGTAACTTGAGCCCATCATTCCGTGTCCTGCACTCTGGGATGATCGAGAAGAGATCCTGGCCTTCCTCTCTGTGACAACCTTTCAAGTACTTGAAAAGCGCTATCATATCTCCCCTCAGTCTTCTCTTCTCAAGGCTAAACATGCCCAGTTCTTTCAGTCTCTCTTCATAGGGCTTTGTTTCCAGTCCCCTGATCATCTTTGTTGCCCTCCTCTGAACCCTCTCCAGTTTGTCTGCATCCTTCTTGAATTGTGGTGCCCAGAACTGGACACAGTACTCAAAATGAGGCCTAAACAGTGCTGAGTAGAGTGGAACTAGTACTTCCTGGGATTTGGAAGCTATGCTTCTATGAATGCAGCCCAAAATAGCATTTGCCTTTTTTGCAGCCATCACATTGTTGGCTCATATTCAGCTTGTGATCGACAACAATTCCAAGATCCTTCTCGCTTGCAGTATTGTTGAGCCACATATCCCCCATCTTGTAACTGTGCATTTGGTTTCTTTTTCCTAGGTGCAGAACTTGGCATTTATCCCTATTAAATGTCATTGTGTTGTTTTCTGCCCAGTGCTCCAGTCTATCCAGATCACTTTGAATTTTGTTTCTGTCTTCCAAAATATTAGCTATTCCACCCAATTTTGTGTCATCTGCAAATTTGATCAGCATTCCCTGCACCTCCTCCTCCAAGTCATTAATAAAAATGTTGAAGAACACTTTACCCAGGACTGAGCCCCGTGGTACTCCACTGGTTATCTCTCCCCAGTTTGAGAAGGTCCCATTGATAAGCACTCTTTGAGGCCGATTCTGTAGCCAACTGTGGATCCACCGGATCGTTGTTTCATCTAGCCCACTTTGAGCTAGTTTCCTCATCAGGAGATCATGGGGCACTTTGTTGAAAGCTTTGCTGAAGTTGAGGTATATGATGTCTACAGAATTCCCACAGTCCACAAGGGAGGTGACCTGATCAAAACATGAGATCAGGTTCGTCTGGCAGGATTTGTTTTTGACAAATCCATGTTGGCTTCAAGTAATCACTGCACTGTTTTCAAGGTGCTTCCAGATGGATTGCTTTATCATCTGCTCCAGAATTTTCCCAGGGATTGATGTCAGACTGACTGGTCTGTAGTCCCCAGGTTCCTCCTTTTTACCTTTTTTGAAGATAGGGACAACATGAGCCCTCCTCCAGTCATCTGGCACTTCCCCCATCCTCCATGATTTCTCAAAGAGAATAGACAGCGGTTCTGAGAGTTCTTCTGCCAGTTCCTTTATGACTCTAGGATGCAGTTCATCTGGCCCTGGAGATTTGAACTCATTCCAAGTAATTAGGTGTTCCTTGACCATATGCCTATCGATCTCAAGCTGCAATCCTGCCCCTTCAGCCTGTACTTTGCCTTTGCCGGGGGGGTCATAGACCCTCTTTTGGGAGAAGACTGAGCCAAAGTAGGAATTGAGCACCTCTGCCTTTTCTTTGTCATCTGTTATCATTTTTCCATCCTTATTTAATAGCTGAACCACCATTTCTTTCCTCTGTCTTTTACTATGCATGTATTTGAAGAAAGCCTTTTTGTTGTTTTTAGCATCCTTCATTAACCTCAGCTCATTCTCAGGTTTAGCCTTCCTGATGCCATCCCTGCAATTCTGTGCTATCTGCCTGTACTCTTCCTTTGTTACTTGGCCTTCTTTCCACGTCCTATATGTGTCTTTTTTTGTTTTCAGGTCATCCCTAAGCTTGTTGTGAAGCCACATTGGCTTCTTCTGTTGTCTTCACCTTTTCTTCTTGTTGGAATTGTTTGTAATTGTGCCTTGAGATTTTCCTTTTTTAAAAGCTCCCACCCATCTTGGACTCCTTTTCTCGTTAGAGTCGCTTGCCATGGAACTTTACTGATCATTGTTCTGAGTTTATTAAAATCAGCTTTCCTAAAATCCAGGGTACGCGTTTGACTACACTCAGCTTTTGCTTCCCTTAGAACCATGAACTCAAGTACAACATGGTCGCTTTCCCCCAGAGTTCCCGTAACTGCTACTTTATCCACTATGTCATCTCTGTTGGTTAGGATCAAGTCAAGGATAGCCGGTCTTCTAGTTCCTTCCTCTACTTTCTGTAGGAGGAAGTTATCCGCCACACACAAGTCAGGAATTTCCTGGAGGGGCCATGTTTTGCAGAATTTGTCTCCCAACAGGTATCAGGGAAATTGAAGTCCCCCATTACTACTACATCATGCTTCCTTAAAACATTGGCTATTTGCTTTTCAAAAGTTTCATCCTCATCTTCTCCTTGATTGGGTGGCCGGTAGTAGTCTCTGACCACCAGGTTCCTTTTATTCTTTGCTCCATTTATTTTGATCCAGATGCTCTTGATGGGGCTACCAAGCTCCTCCTCCTGTATTTCTGTGCAGAGATATGTATTTTTCACATACAGTGCAACTCCACCACTCTTTCTGTTCCTCCTGTTCTTTTTGAACAAGTTATATCCTTCAATTGCTGTATTCCAGTCATGAGAGTCATGTCCTAGTCTTAAACCCAAGCAATTTAGGGCTTTAAGGTAAGAAAACCTTTAAAATGGCCTCTAGCCATATCAGCTTGCATTCTGCTTAAAAGACCCTTCTTTAGGTGGTCACCAGAGACAGGGCCATTTTGGTTGTGGCGCCCAGAAATTGGAGCAGCCTCCCTAAATATGCTTACATGGTCCCATTGCTGTCTGATTTTAGATGAGCAGCAAATGTGTTTTTATATTTCATTGTGCTATTGCTTTTCAATATGCATTGGTTCTGTTGCTGCTGCTTTTATGACTGCACTTGATTTTTATTTTATTTTAGATTTTGTTTCTGTTTTATTTTTTTCGCATTTGCAAGCTGTCTCGATTCCATTTTAGGAAGGAAGGGTAGGCATTCCAGCAATAAATAAATAATAACATAGTAGAAATGTGCATGGGGAGAACCCATACACAGCGCAATAATAGTTCTTATTAGAAATTGCCAGCTTAAAATACATGCACAAATTTATCTGAAATGTTGATTTAGACAAATTCCATATTGGAAAGGGTTGAACAGTGATCAGTTTTAAATGGTGGATTTTTATTTTGGTCAATAAAACACTTATGTGCTTCAGAACTGACACATCAGGTTTTCACATGGCTCAAACTGTTGAGCTTAATGGATACTGGAGGGATGATAAAATCACAATTTTCTTCAGTGCAGAGCTCTTGCCATTTATTTTATTTTTTTCAATGAGTGTACATTGGCATCATCTTATACTGACAGCTCTGCAAACCTGCAAGCTGGCTTGATATCACATCCAGATACAAGTAATAACTAAGCAAAAGACCCTTGACAGGAAGACTCTAAGAGGGAACATGAATGAAATATAATAAAGGAAATATTAAATAAGAAAACTGGAAGCACATTATGTAAAATGTAAGATCCATATTAGGTTCTGATAAGACTTACTTTAAATTTTCCAAATCACATCAAACCCTTTATTTCCAAGGTGGGTGGGTGGGAGTTATAGCTCAGCTTTCAGCTCTGCTACTATAAACTGTTTTCTGTATTGCTTCATGTAACTGCTTACACGTTGTAGTTTTTCAACAGATACCACTTTTAGCTCTTAGCTCATTTCATGTTCTGCTAGTTGTTTTTTCCCATTATTATTTACAGTGTTCGCTTCATCTTGCTCAGAGAAGCAAGGGGATAATAGAAATAATAACAATAATAATATCATCTCTAAAATGTGGCCACAAATCCTGTGGTGGAAGTTCTTATGTGATTAAATAATTGTGCTTTCCTCTCAGCCCCATTGTAGTATAATTGACTGGTGCTTAATACCTGAACTGCTGTATAAGGGCCAGCCAGCATGTTTCAAACTGCACATGGCAGTTGTGTGTGCATTTTGCAAGATTCTCCAGTCAGTGGAGTTGCATGTTAGGTTTGGATGTGCATTTGCATAGTAGGTTTGACATTAGGTACAAATGTCAGAGGGTGGGGCTAGCCTGGGAGATGTGATGCCAGGGGTGGGCTCAGGAGCGCAGCCCCGCTCCTGCTGTAACATGTGAGTGCTCTACACATGACAGCCAGTATGATGTAGTGGTTAGACTGTTGGACTGGGACTCAGGAGATCTGGGTTCTAGTCCCCATTTGGCCATGAAGCTCACTGGATGGCTTCGGGCCAGTCATTGACTCTCAGCCTAACCTATCTCACAGGGTTGTTGTAAGGGTAAAATGCAGCAGGAGCAGGAAAAGGTCTATGTAAGCTGCCTTGGGCTCCTCACAAGAGAAGAGGTGGGATAGAAATGTAAATAAATAATAAATCCTGCTGAGTCATAAATTCTCTTTGGTGGCTGGTTTACACAGGCATGTACAACCCTTGATGACTCACAACTGAATGTGGGAATGGAGTCATGTCACCATTGGGTGAACTGTGGTCTTGGACTTCTGATAGTTCATTGCCCTGAGGATTCCATCACCATTGCCCAGTTCATGCATTAATCATGTATAGAGCACTCACACATTACAGCAGGAGTGGGGCTGTGCTCCTGAGCCCACCCTTGGCATCACATCCCTTAGGTTAGCTCCACCCTCTGACAATAGGCAGACATCTGAAAAGGAGCCCCTAAGCTCATGGAGCTACTTGTACATAGAGGATCCACATGACCTGGGCAGCATGGGCCTCCTGATTGTGCCGAGTCTCTGCTCATAAGCAGCTGTTCACACACAGGGTTGTCTTTCAGACTTCCACACTCAATGCACACACATCAGGATCCTCCTTCAATCTGTGAGAGCCCTAAAGGTGAGCCACATGTGATTAGGCTGTATTGGCTATGAGTGTCTGATCTTGGATGAATTGGCAGCCACTGGCCAATCTCTGAGGTGTGTTGAGTGCTGCCACTCCATTTTTTCCTCTGCAGATTTGTCTCTGAATTAGTACTGCCTGAAATAGCCTGCCATTTTTGTGGCCCCATGAAAGTAGGAGTGGAGGAATGTCAATCAGCTTCTTGGAGGATGCTAAATATATGGGTTGGGGGCACAAAACTCATAGCTACCAGCCAGAGTAGGGTTCCTAGTAGCCAAGTAGCTATGGGTTTTGTGCCCCCAACTCATAAAATGCCTAGGTATCTGTGCTACATGATAATATTGCATTCCTCATACAGGGCCTACTGGGGGGAAATGGCAAGTAACTGAGCATGTAATCCCATATTGGGGTTTGCATGCACTGACCCTTGGTTTGGAAGATTTACACAAACCATAGTCCCCCCCTCCCCCAAGATGGTTTCCACAAAAGCAGAAGTCAGTGGTTAAAGTGGGGTATGTGATGGAAGGAAGGAGAGGGATGAGGAAGTATACAAGCACAATGTACTTTGGATAATGCCAAACTATAATTTGGTGTTACATTTAAGCAGATCCAAAATCTCAAGATATAAGCCCAGCATGCCTACTAGGGAGTGAGCCCCACTAAATAAAACAGGCCTTAGTCCTGAGTCACCTGTTAGGATTGCATTGTACAGCTAACCTACTTGCCTTGTTGCAAGACTACAATGAGATTGTAAGGGCATTGTGAACACTGGAATTGGTACATTCGAGGTGAGTTTTGTGTGTGAACACACTTGAAGTCTTTGATGCATTTATGGTTTCTGTTTCATAACTAAATTCAAAAATAAAGTAAACTGGAATACTTTTGCTGGTGTATTCCTCGATTTTATTATTTATTATATTTTTATCTGCCCAATAAAAATATTCTCTGGATGGAATACAAACAATTTAAATGACTAACTGTACAGGAATATATAAATGTCCAGATATCTAAGAGCAGCCATAAAATCTAGAAAGCAAGTCTTGAAAATGCCTGGGAGAAAAGAAAGGTCTTCAGCTGGATAGATAAGAATGTGGGCACTAGGCGAGCCCCTTTGGGAAGGGCATTCCATAACAGGAGTTGGCCAGGGGAGTTGCAGTGGTTGAAGAGACAAAGGAGACAAAGGAGACAGAGGCTAAGAGGTAAGTGGGCTGCAGGAAGCCCAGGGGGCTGCCCTTTATCCTTCTGATTGGCTGTGAGCTCCAACTGAATTGGAGGGGTGTGGACTGAGTACTCCCGGCAGCTGACTGGGCGGGAAGCTTCAGTCTGTTTCCCGCCTCCCAGCTGAGCACAGCAGAGCAGAGCAAGCTGCTCCAGCTGGTCCAGGGACTACAGAAGCAGGCAAGCTCCCAGAGAGCGAGCGACCAGAGCAAGTCAACAGGGGGAGCAAACAGGAGTTGGCCAGGGGAGGTCAAGGGGGAGGTCAAGAGGGAGGCCCCTAACATTTTTATTTATTTATTATTTTTTTAACTAACTTTTTTCCATTTATTTGTCTTGTAACACACACTTTCACACCAGTGGGACTTTGCTTTTAACCTCTACTGAGTAGAGGAGCAGGCACAGGCTAGTCTAGAACAATCACAAAGCTAGACACAAAAAGGGAAAAGAGGCTATGGAAGGACAAGACTCTCCAGTGGTGGTGACCTGCAAGGTGTGTGCAATGTTTGTTTTCTTGCCTGAGAACAACATGGCCTACACCCGCAACAAGTGCAAGTTGATCACGCTGCTGGAAGAAAAAGTAAGTGGACTGGAGCGGCGACTGTCGACCCTCTGGGGAATAAGAGAACACGAAGAGTTCTTGGACAGAATGGGGGAACTACAGCAGCAAAGGGAAGACCAGAAGCTTGAAGAGCAACAGCAAGATGAGGCAGAAGTGAGAGATGCTGAGGTGAAGAAAAATGCAGTAGAGGATACTCCTTGGAAAAGGGTGACAGTTAGGAGAAGAAGAACTAGACGCCACTCTGCACCAGTGGGAACAGTGGAGCTGTGGAACCGATTCCAGGTACTTGCGGATGAGACTGGAGGACAGCCTGCAGAGGAAGAATCACAGGGGAACCTGCATGAGAGTGAGCAAGAGGCTGAAGGTCAGTCAAAACAGAGGCGATGAAGCCCAGGCCTACAAGAAAAGAAGAGAAGAGTGGTAGTAGTGGGAGACTCCTTGCTGCATGGGATCGAGACCCAAGTATGTCGCGAAGACCCGTGGACTCGCCAGGTATGTTGTCTCCCGGGAGGACAGATTAGAGACATGACTGAAAGGTTGCCTGCACTCATAAAGCCCACTGACAGGTATCCCTTTCTTCTCATCCATGTGGGAACAAATGATACCGCCAAGCAGAGCTACGAAGAAATCACGTCAGCCTTTGAAGCTTTGGGAAGGAAACTCAAGAACTCTGGGGCCCAGATAGTTTTCTCATCCATCCTTCCAGTAGTTAGAAGAAGGATAGAAAGGGAATGAAAAATACTCCAGGTGAATGACTGGCTACGAAGGTGCTGCCGACGAGAGAGATTTGGATTCTGGGACCACGGGCTATACTTCCTGGAAGATGGGCTGTTGGCTAGGGATGGGTTGCACCTCACAAAGGCTGGGAAGAATGTGTTTGGCCACAGCATGAAGAACTTCATCAGGAGGGCTTTAAACTGAATCCTATGGGGAAGGGAGATGTAATGTTGGGGGTAACAATGGATGTAGGCGCATGCACTGCAATGGAGAGAACAGCTCTGATAGCGCCCAATAATAGTCTTCAGACACATGCAGGAAGAAAGCCAGACTATGAAGCACATGGTCTTTGATGTCTATATACTAATGCCCAGAGTATGGGAAACAAACAGAACGAACTTGAAATCTTAATGCAAGAGGGAAATTATGACCTGATAGGTATAACTGAGACTTGGTGGGATGACTCTCATGACTGGAATACAGCAATTGAAGGATATAACTTGTTCAAAAAGAACAGGAGGAACAGAAAGGGAGGTGGGGTTGCACTGTATGTGAAAAATACATATCTCTGCACAGAAATACAGGAGGAGGAGCTTGGTAGCCCCATCAAGAGCATCTGGATCAAAATAAATGGAGCAAAGAATAAAATGAACCTGGTGGTCGGAGTCTACTACCAGCCACCCAATCAAGGAGAAGACAAGGATGAAACTTTTGAAAAGCAAATAGCCAATGTTTTAAGGAATCATGATGTAGTAGTAATGGGGGACTTCAATTTCCCCGATATTTGTTGGGAGACAAATTCTGCAAAACATGGCCCCTCCAGGAAATTCCTGACTTGTGTGGCGGATAACTTCCTCCTACAGAAAGTAGAGGAAGGAACTAGAGGATCGGCTATCCTTGACTTGATCCTAACCAACAGAGATGACTTAGTGGATAAAGTAGCAGTTACAGGAACTCTGGGGGAAAGCGACCATGTTGTACTTGAGTTCTTGGTTCTAAGGGAAGCAAAAGCTGAGTGTAGTCAAATGCGTACCCTGGATTTTAGGAAAGCTGATTTTAATAAACTCAGAACAATGATCAGTAAGGTCCCATGGCAAGCGACTCTAACGAGAAAAGGAGTCCAAGATGGGTGGGAGCTTTTAAAAAAGGAAATTCTCAAGGCACAATCACAAACAATTCCAACAAGAAGAAAAGGTGGAAGACAACAGAAGAAGCCAATGCGGCTTCACAACAAGCTTAGAGATGACCTGAAAACAAAAAAGGACACATATAGGACGTGAAAAGAAGGCCAAGTAACAAAGGAAGAATACAGGCAGATAGCACAGAATTTCAGGGATGGCATCAGGAAGGCTAAAGCTGAGAATGAGCTGAGGTTAATGAGGGATGCTAAAAACAACAAAAAGGCTTTCTTCAGATACATGCATAGTAAAAGACAGAGGAAAGAAATGGTGGTTCAGCTATTAAATAAGGATGGCAAAACGATAACAGATGACAAAGAAAAGGCAGAGGTGCTCAATTCCTACTTTGGCTCAGTCTTCTCCCAAAAGAGGGTCTATGACCCCCCCGGCAAAGGCGAAGTACAGGCTGAAGGGGCAGGATTGCAGCTTGAGATGGATAGGCATATGGTCAAGGAACACCTAATTACTTGGAATGAGTTCAAATCTCCAGGGCCAGATGAACTGCATCCTAGAGTCATAAAGGAACTGGCAGAAGAACTCTCAGAACCGCTGTCTATTCTCTTTGAGAAATCATGGAGGATGGGGGAAGTGCCAGATGACTGGAGGAGGGCTCATGTTGTCCCTATCTTCAAAAAGGGTAAAAAGGAGGAACCTGGGGACTACAGACCAGTCAGTCTGACATCAATCCCTGGGAAAATTCTGGAGCAGATGATAAAGCAAGAAGCACCTTGACAACAATGCAGTGATTACTCGAAGCCAACATGGATTTGTCAAAAACAAGTCCTGCCAGAGAAATCTGATCTCATTTTTTGATCAAGTAACCTCCCTTGTAGACCGTGGGAATGCTGTAGACATCATATACCTCAACTTCAGCAAAGCTTTCGACAAAGTGCCCCATGATCTCCTGATGAGGAAACTAGCTCAAAGTGGGCTAGATGAAACAACGATCCGGTGGATCCACAGTTGGCTACAGAATCGGCCTCAAAGAGTGCTTATCAATGGGACCTTCTCAAACTGGGGAGAGGTAACGAGTGGAGTACCGCAGGGCTCAGTCCTGGGCCCAGTGCTCTTTAACATTTTTATTAATCACTTGGAGGAGGAGGTGCAGGGAATGCTGATCAAATTTGCAGATGACACAAAATTTGGCGGGATAGCTAATACTTTGGAAGACAGAAACAAAATTCAAAGTGATCTGGATAGACTGGAGCACTGGGCAGAAAACAACACAATGACATTTAATAGGGATAAATGCCAAGTTCTGCACCTAGGAAAAAGAAAACAAATGCACAGTTACAAGATGGGGGATACATTGCTCAACCACACTACAGGCGAGAAGGATCTTGGAATTGTTGTTGATCACAAGCTGAATATGAGCCAACAATGTGATGTGGCTGCAAAAAAGGCAAATGCTATTTTGGGCTGCATTCATAGAAGCATAGCTTCCAAATCCCAGGAAGTACTAGTTCCACTCTACTCAGCACTGGTAAGGCCTCATCTGGAATACTGTGTCCAGTTCTGGGCACCACACTTTAAGAAGGATGCAGACAAACTGGAGAGGGTTCAGCGGAGGGCAACAAAGATGATCAGGGGACTGGAAACAAAGCCCTATGAAGAGAGACTGAAAAAACTGGGCATGTTTAGCCTTGAGAAGAGAAGACTGAGGGGAGACATGATAGTGCTCTTCAAGTACTTGAAAGGTTGTCACAGAGAAGAAGGCCAGGATCTCTTCTTGATCATCCCAGAGTGCAGGACACGGAATCATGGGCTCAAGTTACAGGAAGCCAGATTCCGGCTGAACACCAGGAAAAACTTCCTGACTGTTAGAGCACTACGACAATGGAACCAATTCCCTAGGGAGGTGGTGGGCTCTCCCACACTGGAGGCCTTCAAGACGAGGCTGGACAGCCATCTGTCAGGGATGCTCTGACTTGGATTCCTGCATTGAGCAGGGGGTTGGACGCGATGGCCTTGTAGGCCCCTTCCAACCCTACTATTCTATGATTCTATGAAAGGGAGCACTACAAATGAGAAGGCCCTCTCTCTTGTGGTCACCTGCCTAGCTTCCTTTGGCAGGGCACCTGGAGGAGGGCCTCGAAAGAGGGGTACATCTGAAGGAGACATTCTTGTAGCTACTCTGGTACCAAGCTGTTTAGGGCTTTCAAGGCCAACACCAACACTTTGAACTGGGCTCAGAAACAGACAGGAAACCAGTGCAGCTGAAGAAGCACTGGCATCACATGATCATATTAGCCAGTCCCAATTAGTAGCCCCGGAGCTCTATTTTGAACTAACTGAAGTTTCCAAGCCATCTTGAAAGGTACCCCACGTGCAACAAATTGTACTAATCCAACCAAGAGGTTACCTGCATGTCCAGGTAGGGTCACAGCTGGTATATCAGCCTAAGTCAATAAAAGGTGCTCTTGGCCACCAAGGCCACCTGTGCCTCAAGTGGTGGATCCAGCAACACCCCCAAGCTGGGCACCTGATCTGTAAGGGGGAATGTAGCCCCCTCCAGAACAGGAGTGCCACTGTTCTGAATACCACTCAACTGAGCAGATGAGCCACCCACTAATAGTATCTCCATTTTGTCTGGATTGAGCTTCAGTTTATTGGCCCTCATCCAGTCCATTATCTTGCTCAGGCACTGATTCAGGACATCTACTGCCTCATCTGGATTAGATGAAAAGGAGAGGTAAAGTTGACTGTCATCTATGTATTGATGACACCTCAGCCCACATCCCTGGACAACCTCTCCCAGAGGATTCATGTAGATGTTGAATAGTATTTATTTATTTATTTATTTATTTATTAAATTTATTAATCGCCCATCTGACTGGTCACCCAGCCACTCTGGGCGATGTACAACCCACCATAAACAATTTAAAACAATAAAATTTTACCATAATTTTTTTTAAAAAAAATACCCTAACCCACCCCAAATGCCTGCCTGAACAACCACGTTTTTAATGCACGACGGAAGCTCATTAAAGAGGGGGCATGACGGAGTTCCCTAGGGAGGGAGTTCCACAGAGTGGGGGCCACCACAGAGAAGGCCCTCTCCCTCGTCCCCACCAGTCTAGCTGTCCTGGCTGATGGGACAGAGAGAAGGCCATCCGAGGCTGATCTTGTTATGTGGGATAAAACTGAGTATGTGGGATAAAACTGAGCCCTGCAGAGTCCCATTAAATAATTGCCATAGAACAGAGCAGTAATCCCCCAGCACCACATTCTAGAAACAACTATCCAAGCAGGAATGGAGCCACTGTAAAACAGTGCCCTCACTCCTAACCCTGTCAGCTCAGCTGATCCAGAATTATACCATGGTTGATGGTATCAAAAGTCACTGAGACATCCAAGAGAACCAATGGTTCTCTCTCTCAGCAAGATTCATCTCACAAGGTGACCAAGATGGTTTCTGTCCCAAAGCCAGGCTTAAAACCAGATTAAAACTGATTGTTTTAGACCTCATGTACTTTGTGACTGTTGTGCTTGTGTAAAAAACAAAACAAAAAAACTAACTTTTTTTGCTGTTGAAAATTTATGTTATGGTAAGATGGATGAACAGTCAAACATGCAAAATCAGCTGAGGAAGCAAGGAAAGGGGTAAAGATGATGAGTGATCATTCCGGGCTGCTCTGTAATTAAGGAGATCACAGGAGATTGCTAAAACTAGTGCATTACCAACTGGCAAATTAATATTATATGCTGGAACATGCCACATGGGAAGACTTGGCTATGCTAATATTGTATTAAAGTGACTGCCATTGGCAAATATTTCACTGGAGAGAATTCAAAACAAAGCTTCAACTCCAGGCAAAATGGTTTAATGCATGACATGCAGTTGCTTAGCAGAAATCATTAAAGAGAATGAAAGCATAGTCACATCTCTGTATCTTTACGATTTTCAGTACTGAGTACTGACCAGTGATTGTGCATCAACCACTCTCACCCCAAGGCATATAGTGACTTTGTTTCATAATGGTAACAGGACATATGGAGTAGTCTTCCAATCACGACAGACATTTTAGTAGCTCTCATGAGAAAATATGATTCTGAATGATATTTAATGCTGTGACATAGCACTGTCATTGTCTAACTGCCTTGACACCCTCATTCTCAGAGGCCACCTATCCTTGGAATCTTGCCAAAGGTCCTTCAGTCTATTCTTTCCATTCACAGCCCTAGCAATCCCACACAACAGCATACTGAATTTTCTGAACACTATTGCTGAAACTTCCAGACACAATGTTGCCGATAAACCACAGCAATACAAATAAAACAATGGGCTCATATAATAATTTCAGTTGCTCAAAGAAAAGATTCCAAATATAACAATGAGCATATAAGAAATATAAGGCCACTCACTGCTGGCAATGACAAAAAGTATTATTTTTGCCCACTAGAAGGAGGAGGCCCATTGCGTCTCTCTCCTGTTAGTGCTGACACCTTCTGTACCTGATACCCCATCTCCCTTTTTTGACTTGGGGGAGCAAAAGGGGGTAGTAGGTGGAGGATGGAAGAGTAGGTGAGAGCAGAAAATGGCAGGGGCCTGGTCATGGCAGGATGCGTGTCCCTTCATTCTTCTTGCTGTAATTCAAATGGGGTGCTATGTACTTGAGCACCCCTACTTCAAATGCTCACCTTATCCGTAGACAAAACCAAATTGGAATGAGGGAATCAATTAGATAAAAATCAGTTGTATACAAATGCATAGGTTATTGGTTCATGACCAGCATGGGAGTGTGACATAAGGTTTTTTTTCCTTCTGTGAAATAAATGCAGAAAAAGCTATTCTGATTTTACCAAAAGCAATAGTTCCCTGAAACATGACATGAACCACAAATGTACACAAAGTGGAGTTCAGCTCTGGAAGAATATTGTTTGAACCAGACAGGTGTATGTGTGTATATATAAACACACACACACACACACACACACTAAATGCCACACAGTAGCAGAAAAACATGACCTTTCATATCTGGCATTTAAAACTACATCTAGGGACAAATTTCAGGGACTGTCAGTCTTCAGAAGTATCTTTGTAATGATAAACATAAAAAAATAATAAAGACCATTATAACTTGGATAAGCAAGAGCAAAAGGATGCAGAAAACAAAGAAAGAAGGAAAAATAAGACAACAGGATTTTTTTAAAAAAATAAGTCTCTTTATTGGCCACATTAAATATTTTCTTGCAGGTCCAGACAAAAAGGGAGGATACAAACTTAGTAAACTAAATCATCAGCATCTTAGGGAGGAACAAAGAACTAAGTCTATGGTTCCCAAGCCTAGAGTAGACCATGGAGATTCTAGTCAACTTCTAGTCCCACTGGATACCCCCATGGGACATGAGGGTAGAAGACTCTGCGTGGCATTATGTTAGACTATAGGAAACTCAAATAAGTAAATGAGAGTCTTGAAAAAAATCAGGGTGGATTGATAAAACCTTTTGCTCTCTGTCCTTCACAGCTTTCCTTTCCATTTTGTAGCTTATCTAGTTGAAGAGCTGATTCACTGGATTCTTTGAGTTCATGGGACCAACAGGAATCGAGCAATATCTCTGAGCCTTTCACGCATTTTCCACATATATCCAGTCACCAAGGTAACTAAATGCCTAGAATCATAAGCTTCTAGCCTCTTTTTTCTCAGTAATAATCTGGGGAAAAACCATCTGTGAATAAGACTCCAGTCTCATTTTTTCCCAGAAACCATCTGATAGTGACAGTATCTGAGATTCCACTTTGAATTCCAAAGAAGCTTTGACACTATCTATCCCACACAACCATTATTCTTGCCAACTAAGGGCTGTTTCACACATGACTCATGAACAAATCTGGCCCTGGAAACCTGCAGCCGGTCATGACTCCCCAGATGAGCTTAGCCATATGGTGATTTGGATGTGTACAAACCCTTGTTTGTCATATTCACATTTTACATTTCATATGTACACTTCAACATGAATCCAGGATCTGCCTTCCATAGATGGAAGGACTCTGCTCAGGGAAGGTGCTTCCATCTGATTTTTCAGGAAAACCCTCCAAACACCACAGCTCAGCCCATTCAGTAGGGTCCCCCAACTCTCTGTGTAGGATTTTCAGGGGGCTGGAGGGGCTGCTGTGGGGAGGAGGGGGCAGGGAACTCCACTTCCACCAGCACAGTTGCACACACTTAAATCTGCACACATTACAGCCCCTTAAATATATGCCTTAAAAATGTGTGGAACAGACCTAGAGGGCTAGCTTACCTCCAAGATATCACATTCGACTTCCAGCTTAGGGCCAAACTTGGAATGATGATAACTGCATTAATGCAGTTAACACACATGTTTTAAATCCAATGATGAGGGGTAAATTATGCCCCAGGTGCACTTTCATTGCAGAATTTACCCAGAATTAGACCTATAATGTAGACCTTTAGGGGATTGTCACCTATATGGTAGTAAGCAATGTCTCCAAATTTCAGGCACTTATGTCTCTTGCTGTATGCAAGTGCCTGGGACAGAAAAGCAGAGAAATTTACTTCCCTCAAAACAGTTTTCATTAGAACATTTTTACCCCAGAATGTTACATTAGCTGGGAATAAAAATACTCCACAACCAAAGATTCAGTTACTTTGGGGGAGGGGAGTTGTCTCAGCCAATGTAACATGTTGGGGTAACAAAACTAACAAAAACTGACTCAGGAAGTAGATTTGAGTGCCAATGCAGAGTGGTTGTTGTTTTTTCTTGAAAACCAAAAACAAACTGGGACAAAAGATACCCCAAGACACCTAATGGTTTTTGCCCCTGGGCTGGGGTTTGTTTGTTTTTTGTCCCAGTCAATGTCCACATCTTAGGATAAAACATGTCCCATAGGTAAACAAAGCCAGAAGAGGGAAGGAGACATCTTCTGACACTACCCCTTTGCTTTGGGTTTGGGATATTTTTTATTACCCCAAGATACACTTTCATGTCCTGGGGAGAAAAATCCTTTGCTCCCTAGACAGAGTCTGGGGGGTGGGGTCCAGGATAGTTCGGATTCCTGGATCTGAGATCAGAGATGTCACTCCAACCTCGGACCCAGAAGTCCAAGTTCCACGCCCCCTCCTCCTCCCCCTTGCTGCTGGTGCGGAGAGAACCATGCTGGCTGCCTCTCCCAGACTGCAAAAGTGACCTTGGAGGGAAGGGAAAGGGGGGTGCCAGTGGGTGGGGAGGGGTGGAAATGGCTTACACCAAATCCTCAGGCTTCCCCAGCCTCCTTCCCTCCCCCTCCCCGACACCTCAGCTGGACAGGCAAAAAAGCCCATGTAGTGAAAATAAAGAGCGGGAAGATCATGGACACAATTATTGCCTCTACTGCACCTTCCACTCTGCTTGGGATAGCCATAAGCTTCCAAGTTTGGAGGCTTATGGCCATCCTGACAGGATTTCACCCTGAAGTAGTTACGTGCCCCCAGACCCATTGCTGTCAGTTTCCTTGTTTCTGTTTATAAAGGTTAGGGATGGCTGATAATTTCATCTCTATTTGGTTTTGATAAAAATTTACCAACTTTTGCAAAATTCTCCATATCTGGGACAAAAAGAACTTAAGATTAAACACACACACACACACACACACACACACACACACTAATGTGGGAGAAACCAAAACAGACATATTTGTCAGGGTTTTCAGTGCTTAGCTCTTAAAAGTCTGAGTTTGAATCCCTGTGTATCCAGCCATGTTTCTGATGCTGAATTAGGGTTGCCACCACCTCTTTTTTTATATGGCAGGCAGGTACATCATGGTCCCCTCCCTGCTGGGAATAGCTGTACCTATTGAAATTTGGCTGGTGCAGATGGGTGAGGATTTCATCTCACTTCAGTTTCGATATGAATTTGCCAAAATTCAAAGTTCTTGATATTTAGGAAAGTACTTGAGATTTTAAAAATTTGAATGTGGGAGAAAGTGAAACAGACAGATTTGCCCATTCCTAATGAAGGTTAAAATATGTAAATGGCCATGCAGGTGGGCAGGTGAGCAACTTCAGGACCACAGGGCTGGGGAGGAAGAGTCCCCCCCCACAGCCTAATGAAAACTGACCACCCCTGCAGACTTCCCTCTTGATGCAAATAGTAGCTTGTGAGGGATTTTCATCAGGTTCCTGCTGGGAGGAAAGGGTTAAACTCTCCCACCCCACCTCCTGTGCTCCCACTGATGCTCAGGCTTCCTGGGGTTGCTATTTGCATTTTTTTTAAAAAAAACATGCATGTTAATTGCATTCATGCAATTAATGCCGCATCACGTTTGGCCCCTTATACAGTAGTGAACTCCATGTGATAGCTAATGGATAGGGGTTAATGGGAAATCAGCTTTGCTGGAATATTTTGGGGGGGTTAAGATGAGAACATTTTCCTTTACATTTTGGGAACTGAAAATGAGGGGACAATGTGGAGTAATCGGTGTTGTAAGTGAATCCTTTTATTGTAATTTTTCCAAGCCTTGAGCACTGCAAAGTCAGTCCAAGCACTTGCTGACAAGCAGTTCTCCAGTTTATTAGGGTTCCTTCCCAGGAGGGCTATATTCAATTATATGTTTCAGCAATTTCCCAAGAGTGCATCAGAGTTAAACCAGCAGGGTTTACATTCAGATTTTGTTCTTCAAGTTACAAGTGTCCTGATTTTCTAAACTTTTAATCTGCCCTAAAATGACACATTTAAATGTACTAGACAGAACAAAAATTTTAGCTGTTCTGCCAGTTTTTACCACTTCATCCCATCATTAGAGAACCAAACACCTAACAATCAATTTCCCTCTTTTATATGTGGATCTAATTAGACTACCATTTACCCCAAGACCTCAGCAATTATATTTTGTAATTTAAAATTTTAATAAGGGGCTATTTTAGAAGAAAAATAACTTCTTGGCTACTGATGAATGACTACTTGACAAAATCTTTCCTTCCTCCTTCCTTTTCTCAGGCACTGCTGGTACTTCTGACAGATCATTCTACTTGAGGAGAAGTCAGTGTTTCATTTCTAAATCCAGATGCAAATATATTGTGTGAATGCCTGTACATGCATAGCTCTCAAATAAACCCATGAAGAAGGCAGCTGCTTTGAGGATCTTATGGCTAAAGAACACGCTATGTTAAATGCATAGGTGAACCTAACTCTCTCTCTCTTTTGCTTTAGTGTAAGCATGTGGGTCCCTGATCCAGATTGAGACTACCACATGTGGGTACAAGGGAATTAAACCTTTCCACTAGCTGCTCCACTAAAAAAATACTGCCCCCCCCCCATGTGGGAGCTAAAGAAAGAAAAGCGTCTATTGGCCCACACACATAGGGGAAGCAAATTGGGGGGGAGGGGAAGTAGCTGGATGGGAAGCTTTACCCCACCACCACCAACGTGCAGTGATCCTGATCCATATTGGGGCCCCACATGCTTATGCTAAAGTTTTCTGTTGTTTTTTTAAGATTACAATCAGCTACACTTTATAACGAGTCACACATCATTGGTCCATGAAGCCTAGTATTGTCAACACTGACTGGCAGTAGCCCTCAAGGGTTTCAGGCAGGAGTTTTTCAAGGCCTACCTGGAGATGCTGAGAATCAAGCTGGGACCTCCAACATTCAAAGCATGTGTTCTAAAATTCACAGCTGTGTCAGCCAGGAGTCGAACCAAGAATCTTCTGATCCATAGTCAAGCATGTTGTGCCACTGGCCCTGCAGCTGGATGAAATGCCATTTAAGTTCTTAGAGAAAATTCATTGAAATTAGTGGCTATCTGAGAAAATGTATGCCACCCTGAATTCCTTGGAACAGGATAAAAAAATGTAATCCATAGAAATGTCCAAGTAACCAAATGGCAGGTAGATAGATATGTGACATTAGAATGTAGCTTTCAATGTTACAGAAAGTAACACTGGGGACTTTTCTACATGAGGCATTTGTCATGCACTCATCATTCCCTACTCACAGTTGTTTACAGGTTCTTCAGATGATGTCGTGACCGTCCAGTTTCTCTTCTCTGTCTAACCAGCCCTTTAGGCACTTTTTTTAGAGCAGGGGGAATGCAGCATTTAATTGTGAAAGCAAAAGGAAATCCGATTTCCTCTTGAGTTTTTGCACTATTTCGCTATACCACAGTGCCACCTAGAGGTTATGTAGCCAAAACGTAGGAAAGGAAATGCTCCTCGTGTAGTGCTCAGATCTCAATTCTGTGATGAAATCAAAAGTAGATACAGTGGATTAACAGCCTATTAACAGCCCCATGTAGAAAAGCTCTGGGTTGTTACTCCTACTTAGAGTAGACCCATTGAAATGAATGGGACTGAAGTTAGACTAACATCAGATACAACCTATTCTGTTCACCAGGCATTCTGGACTTTCTCTGTATAATGAAGCTTTCACTTCAGTTTGTAGTTTAAGTCGCCTTGAAGCCAGCCTCTCTCTCTCACACACACTTTTTAACCATTATGGGTAATGTACTTTCAGTGCATCCTTGGATAATTTCTGAAGGCTACCTGAGTACAGCTCCCATTGTCTGGATGAGATACCATTTAAATGTTTCTTCAGGGGAAAATTAATTGTAATTAATAGCTATCTGAAAACATAACCTGACTTCAGAAGTGGGAGGAAGGCCTTTTGGGGCAAGGGGTGTTAAATGTTTTGTTCCAAAGTTAATCCTCTTTCTATAGCATCTCTTCTCAAAGCCAAGTCAAATCATCTATTATTGACCTTTAGGAGGTGGCCTATGATTATTTCTTGTGTAGGAGAAGAAGAAGAAAATGCAAATATTGGCATTATGTTCAGTGTTCTTTTGCTGATGATACTAATCCCCTAAATTACCCAGCTCATCTAAACATCTGTAGCAGAAATGTACATACGGCCAGGTATGCATGAATATGAATTTAGGCAGAAACACTGTATGGGTCTGAAAATAAAATAAACTTAACTCATGCAGAATAGTGCTGCTGTTCAGAAAAGGTTAGTGAAGTAGAAAATCAACAAGGTTCAGCATTTTTTCCCCTTCTTTTCTTGGGCATGTGAGGCTGATTCCCTATTTGAAAAGTGCACTGTCAATGTCTGTCTTGTCCTCGCTATGTATACTATTTCATACATGCCTTTCTGCAAGAGGTGAAATTAATAACATAAGCTATTACTATCAAAGGCCATATATCAGGAACAATGGGCTTCCAATTTTGTCAGCCTTGTCTAGGAAATAGTATTCCATACTCCAACAGATTTAACCAAAAGGAATCCTTAAATATCTCTGCTGTTTGTGATTTTTGTGTGAGTCCATTCAGAGGGATACAATAACCATATCCTTAGAGACATAGATACAAGCCAGGAACAATAAAGGTTATTATTTGCATCAAGTGTGGATACTGGTGAATGAGATTGGAGCTAGAAAGCATGTGAATGGAGATCACACTACTTGCCTGATAATTGGAGTCTATATATGAATGAATGTATTTTGTTCAAATTCAAAGCAGTTGATAGTGTATTACAGTTTTTCTCAACCTGGTTGCCTCCAGATGATTTGGGTTACAACTCCTAGTATTCATGACTATTGGCCATTCTGGCTGGGGCTGATGGGAGTTGAAGTCCAAAACATCTGGAAGGCACCAAGTTAGAGGGCTAGTGGATTATATATTTGTCAACATTAGTTTCTTTTGGGGTGAAATATTTAGACAGAAAAAGTCCTACAACTCCCAGCTGCTGGGAGTTGTAGGACTTCTTTCTGTCTAAACATGCACAGTACTGCTCCCTTAGTATCTCATTTTCCAAGCTTAACATTGGTTCCTCGCAAATGTCGAGGTGTTTTTTTTTTAAGTTCACATGAAGGTGCGTACACATTTTTCTGCACATTTCTCTGAATGCATGCATGTGTATATGTAATTTTGCCTACTATACACATGTTGCGAGTAATTCTCCTACTGTAATGCATTTTGAAGGTTATATTCACTGATCTATGCTTTTTAGTTTGCGCTTTCCCTCAATATATGGATTTTTGTACTCATTTTTTAAAAATTGGGGCACTCCATCACAAAAGTTGGAGATGTGCAAATGCCAAAGGATGGATAACTGAGTTCACATATTGGTGTGAAAGTGCAAAATTCTCCCCCTTCTCTACTCTGAACATAGCATTCCATTAGTTATCATGGCTAGTAGCCATTGGTCTATCCTCAAGAAATTTGTGTGAAGTTATTGCAGCTGGAGTTGGTTGGGGATGATGGATGTTTTACAGGGCCATCCCACCCATGAAGCAGGGTGATGAAGCAGTATGGGGTGACAGACCTGGAAGAGCAGAGAATTGCACCACTTCCCTGCCCCTGATTCCACCCTTGCCCCCAGCCTACCCCCAGCCCAGAGAGCCTGCTACCACCTCCAGTGGGTGCTCTAGAGAGCCCCATCAGCTAGGGGTGTACAGATTCCCCACAGTCCGTTCCAGTGGGGAATCCGCGGGGGAGGAGGCGATCTGTTCCTCCCCCCAGAATCCTCATGCCGCAGAGCCGAGGGCCGCCCTGTTCCGCCGTCCACCTGCCCTGGATTCCCCCCCCCCATTTTTTTTCTGGCTCTGGAACTTAAGTAAATACTTTCATAATTCCTGCCGAAAAATCCTTTCTGCGCGCCCTCAGTCTCCGTAAGAGTAAAGCCCTTTGCGAGGATTCCCCCGTAACTTCCAGTCACCTGACCTCACCTGACCTGACTTCACCTCACCTCACCTCAGCTGTCCTGACCTCACCTCACCTCACCTCCACAGACAATAAACAGAAAAGATGGAGGATTTCTGTGGACGACTCAGCCCCAGCGAAAGAAAGCCTCTGGAAAATGCCTCGTAAAAAGAGTAAAGCCGCTCGCAGTCTTTCTTCCTCTATTTCCGATTTATGTTTTTATTTTTGTAATTATTTTCGAAAAATCCGCCCTTTGGCGGAGAAAAAAAAATTGGGTCTGCGTGAGCTCCGGTCCAGGTCGACCTGGCCGCCCCGTTCTGAGGAGGATTCCACGGACCGGATTTGTCAGAATTCGAGCCCATTTAAAATCCAGGTGGAATTCTCTGACATCCCTACCACCAGCTGCTTTTCTGCCATGGCACATGCAGCTGTGAGAAAGCAGCCAGTGGGTCAGTTCAGAGCAACTGCCAGCCCTCAGTTACTGTGGGGCTCTGGATCTGTTGCTAGATCTCAGCCATATCCCATGACATCTCAGAAGAGCTTGGCCATGTGGTGAGATCTCATGATAGACCTGGAGCCACTCGCAAGAGCCCTGCAGCGCTTGTCGGATTTTTGTGAGAACCTTCATGTGGCAGCAAAGGTAAGCGGGGCGGGGGGGGGCAGGCACACATGCGGCAGTGGCAACAACAGGAAGGGGGGCAGGGAGACTTGTGTGGCACAGCAGTAGCGTTGGTGCTAATTCTGCTTCAGGCAGCCGGAGAGCTCGTGTCATGCCTGGAGTTGTAGTACAACTCTTCTGGAGGAAGCCAGGCTGGAGAAATGTGATTTAGGGTATTTATTCTAATATATGAATGACTTGCAGATTTCATTGGACTGATTCCATTGGCTTAATGCCTAGAGTGTACATATTGCAGCAATAGGCTGAGGTTTTCTATTTTGAAGAAATGGGAGGATAGTCCGGAAGTTCTTCTGTTAAATTGCATCTGAATGCCAGAAATAATTTTTCTTCAGCTGCCAACATCCATCATTTTTTCTTCAGTCTAAAGGGGTGGGTTCCCCCCCCCCCACACACACACACTAAATTGCTGAATGAACGTGGGCCAACAATAACAGCTCAGCTATACTTTTAACTTGAAATTCCTGGGATTGAATCGGAGACTTTCTGCATGCAAAGCATATGCTCTACCATGGAGCCAGAGCCCTTCCCCCTTTCCCCCTAGAATTTACTTAAAGACATTCAGAACCAAGCAAGCTCCCAGCTACACATCCCTAACCTCAGTTCTGTTTCTTGGACGTACTAGAGCAGCGGTGAGGGACCTCCAGTCTGAAGGCCAAATTCAGCCTGCAGAGATTGGCAACCTGGCCCTGCCTCATAAGCTTCCAGCCTTCCAACCAAAACTGGTTCCCTGCCCCTGTGCTAGAGTGTGTCAGTATGTTCAGACTAGGATGGAATGTCATATGTGTATGTGTGTGTAGAATGCAATCCTGTAAATATTAGGGCTGTGCACCACTTTGGTATGAATACCATAGCAAAGTAGGCTGCTTTGGAGTGCCTTGGCATGATCTGAAGCGGATCAGAACAGCACTGAGGCACCCCAAAGTGAAGTGGCTCATCACTGAGGTACCTCAGTCTGCCTCGGAGCTTCAGAGTTATTGAAGCCATTCCCAGACAGCCTGTCTCTCAATGTATCAATTTGCAAAACATCAGGGAGGGAGCAAGGAGGAGAAAGGAGGGGAGGATGGGAGAGGAGGGGGAGGATGGAGGGGGAAATGGTGAGCCTTGGCGAATGGCAACTCTCGTTGCCAAATTAGGGCTGAACATAACCCAGCGGTCTCCAATCAGTGACAGTGGTGATGGTGGTGGTGGGGAATAACTGGATATATGGGAGAGATCAGCCTGCTTTCATTTCATTGTGAGAGAGCAGGTTGGAGGTGGTTCAAGTTGGTTAGGTGGTTAGAGTTTGGTGGTTAGAGATGGTTACAGCTGGTTAGGGTTGGAGCTGGTTAGAGCTGGTTAGAGTTAAAGTGGTTAGGTGGTTAGAGTTAGGTGGTTAGAGCTGGTTAGAGTTGGAGGTGGTTAGAGTTGGAGGTGGTTTACGTGTTGTTAGAGAGAGGTATGTGTGTTTGTGTTTGTACTGCAACTTTGTCTTTCTTCTTCCATCCCAATTCAACTATTCCCTTTCTTTTGTAAATTCTTTCTTTCTTTCTTTCTTTCTTTCTTTCTTTTTAAAAACATTTAAAAAGTACTTAGTTTGAGTTTCCTCCTTCCCTTGCCTGGCTCTTTGTCTCCCCCCGCCACCCCGCTCCTCTAACAGGTTTTACCTTTCATTCTTTTCTTGATTGTTTATTTTAAATACCAAAAAAAGTTTTAAAAGTAAAGCACTTTAGTTTTTCTTGCCTTGCCTTGTTCTTTCGCTTCCCCCCTTCTCAATTCTCAACCATTCATTTTCCCTTATGTTCTGTATGTCTGTCCCTTTATACACACACACACACACACACACACACCTTTCCTTGTTCCTGGTTCCCCTCCACCACCCCCACCTCACCCTGTATTCCTTCCCTTCCCATTTTTAAAAATCTCTTTTCCCTAAACAACAACAACAATAACAACAACGAAAACCTTTTATCTTCTGTTAGGCTTATAGATAGTACTCCTTCCGCAGCCCCCACCACTTTGATTGTAGGTAGTTCAGTGTGTGCATTTCTTTTGCTCTTGTGTGTACGCACGTGCATTTGCTTGTGTTGCGGACAAGCAAATAGTGTGTGACAAAGCACTACACAGTCTACATTTCAAAAAACAGTGGGCAAAGCACTACACAACATATATTATTTAAATTTTATACTACACTGAGTGGCAAAGCAAGCCCAATATGAGGCATCTTTAGGGCCTTGGCAGGGGCATAGGTGGGTGAGGTGCTGGTGGGACCAGCAGCACCAGTGGCCAAGCTGGGTCACCCCCAGTCCGGATAGTGCGTCCTGGTGCAGGGCAGCAGAGTGGGGAGGCCAGTTGCAGTGCCCAGAGGTCACTGTCTGAGGAAGCTGGTGCAGGCAGCAGCAGTAGCACTCTTGCAGCATCTCCTGCAGTGGAAGAGGGGAGCCCACTGATGGACGTTATGTCCAGGTAATGTGTATTCCATTCAGCCAAAGAGGGCCTGAAGTCATCCACTGTGAAGCCGAATAAGAAAGTAGTACTAGGGGAGATGAGGGGTTATTTGCACTTCAAAGAAACCTACAGCAGAGATTAGGGATAGTGATCTCCTCCTAATCACCGCTTAAATACTTAACATCCCTGATAATCCCTTTATGAACTTTGGTCTGAGTTTCGGAGAATAGCACATTTTATCTGTGCCTAGCACAAAAACTACTGGACCAAACTGTCTGAAATTGGGCAGGTGGGATCCTCTCCACAGGGGCTGAGAGTTTTCCAAATTTCATGCACTTCTGTGGAAACAGTGAAAAGTTATAGCTCTTGCTTTGAGAGTTTTTGTTGAAAAATCAAATTTCAACTGCACCTAGCACAAAAACTACTGGGCCAAACTTTGAAACTGGGCAGGTGGGATCTCCTCTATGGGGACTGACAGGATCCCAAACTTCATGTATTTATCCTGAAAACTGAAAATGTTTTGGCTTTTTCTATTTTCCAATGCAAATCAATGGGAAAACAACAAATCCAAATGATTCGGATATCTGAATCTAGGGGTGGACAAAAGTCACTTACCTGTCGTCAAAGCCCGGCCGAAATTCAGGCCTGGGAGGAGGCTTCCCGCCTCGCCCGGCCGCGAACTCCAAAGTTTAAAAAAAAACAACACGCCCCCGTGATAGGCTACGTGACGATTAACGTAGCCTATCACGGCTAGATCTGCAAAGTCAGCCGTGATAGGCTACGTTAATCATCACGTAGCCTATCACGGGGGCGTTTTTGTTTTTTTTTCTTTGATTGGAATGGTGGCGGTGGCAGCCGGTCGAAAGACCGGCTGCCGCTCCCGCCCCGGATGAACACCTGCTGAACCGCCGGCCGGACCCGCCGCCGGGAGGGACATTCGGCAAAGGTAAGTCCTGTCCCGGGGGGGGGGGTGCGGGGGCGGGGGGGTGCAGAGAATTTCACCCTGAAACTTGTTCGGGGGGCCGAACACGTTGGCGCTCGGCCCCCCAAAGTTTCGGGGAGAAATTCTCCGCCATCCCTATCCGAATCTCACTTCTGGAGCAAAGTGGATGGGGCCCGAATCAGACCTTCCGAAGCATCCCTGCCTTGCTTCAGACTGAAGTGGTATCCAAAGCTAAGCAGGGGCTCCATACAGCCCTAGTAGATAAATTGCATGACTTTCACATTGAAATCAATAGGCTTTGAATGGGCATAATTGAAAGACGGATTGCAGCTGAAGCCTAACAATAAATTATAAAGGTATTATTTCTGAAATATTATGATGCAGTGTCCCAAATCCAAGCAAAATGAAAATTCCTACCAATGTGATATCTCATACCAGCTTAACCTTTAGAGAGAACAAATGAGAGGCTTGTGTATGTATATATAAGTGTGTGTGTGCGTGTGTGTGTGTGTGGAGAAGTGAAACATTTTCATTGCTGCCTTAGAGGCTTTTGCAAAAGGCACATTGCTAAGAGTTGCTATGTACGTATTAATGATTAAACCCATGGAAAGAAAGTTCTAACATCTGGTGCCAATAAATGTCTATATAATTTTTCCAAGTTGGATAAAATTCAGCTACTTTTAACACTTGGAGTACAGTTGGGGCTGTACTGTCTGGAAAGGCTGACTTTTGCCCAAGAATAAATTCATGAGTGCAATACAGAACTTACAAAACCATCCATTTTAAATCATGGAAATTATTATTACTTTGGTCATTCTTAGCTCCTTTTTAAAATGACTCCCCATATGGATGGTATTGGCAGATGGGCAGCCAGTTCCTATGACCATACTACATCAACTTTTCCCAACCTGGTACCATTCTAGGTGTTTTGGACTACAATTCCTAGCATTCCTGACCACCGGCCATGCTGGCTGGGGCTGCTGAAAATTGAAGTTCAAAACATCTGGAGGGCACCAGGCTGGGTAAAGGTGCCCTACATCAACAGCTGCCATCCTAGGGCTAATGCTGGGATAATATAGTCATGATCCTATCCAGAACCTGAGCAGGTCAAAAGCATAACAATAACTACAGAAACAAACAGTGACGTAACACCAACAAACACCCAGAGCATCCCTGGAAACTCTTACCACCACCCACACATCACAAAATTGCTCATTGACAACCACATGTTGTTAGCCATGCATGAAAGGCGCCAATCAACACACTGCAATGGCTGAACAGCCCTATGATGTCAGCCAACCAAGAACTCACATACCTGACATACCCAATGCCCAACTGGACAGCTAGAAAGAGGCTTCAGCACTCTTTCTGCAGAAGCTACATTGGTCCCAGTTTGGGGAACAAGGTCTCCTTGCAGGCAGTTCCCATAGCAGTTCATATGTTTTACGAAGGAGAGGAATTTAGATTGTATGCATTAGGAAGAATGTAGGCTACAACAGTAAATTCACAGTGGGCAACATATGAGCTGCCCATTAGCTCAGATGACAATACAATAGGAAACAAGAGATAATAAATTTAGATGGAAATGGGAAATGCAATGATTTTGGATGGAAAAGGGGCCCCTGCTCCAGAAAGTAACCAAATAGCCACAGGAACAGAGTAGAAGGTCCTGATGGAATTTCTGTGGTCTGCAGGGAATCTACCCCCATGTCATGGCTCATTTTTCCTTACCTGACCTCCTGTGCACCCACCATATAGCCAAACTGAAGGAGTCCCATGTGGAGTCATACATCAGTAGAAAAGCACAAGCTTAGCATGTGTAAAATCCCGGGTTTAATCCTTGGGCTTTCCCAAGAGCAAGAGACAAATGAGCCCAGACCCTTAGACAATGTCATGTGATTGCCCACCACCAGAGTCCCACCTTACATTTCATACAGCCCAACTGCTGGATTTGTAATCATACCAGTTGTACCTGGAAGGGGAGAGAAGGACATGAAGCTCTTGGAACTCCCTTCACATTTGCTCCGGAGGCAAGGCCATGCACAGGATGCAGACCCTCATCTCTGGTGGGATGCTTTGGTGAAGAATGTTCTGCTCTGATAGAAGGCTGGTGGCTATATATCCTCTTTTACAGAGGACAGGCTTCTGTTTGCAGGCTGCCAGAGGATTGCCTTCTATTTTGCAGGTGTCTTATTTGAAAGGCTGTCCAGTCCAAGTCCAGTTTAAAGGTAAAGAACCATCAGAAGGGAGAGCAGAGGCAGCCTTGAAGTTGCACATCAATACGTAGCACCTGGATGACAGACTGAGCATGCACACAGGTCACCTGGTCACATCCTTCCACACTATAGTGAGGTGTACTATATTTCTATATAAATTATAATAATTTCTAAATTTGCGTATATATACATATATACTGTATATATATATATGCTCATATGCAAATTTTATGCAAATTGGTGCCTCTTTTGCCCTCTTTTATGGTTATATATTTCCTCTTTTCTGGTGATTCATAAATGGCCAACCTAGATAGAAGAGGAAAATAACAAGAGTAGTTCCCTATATGTTTACAAGGCCGGGTGAAATTATGTGCGCACACACACACGCACACTTGCACACTCCTACCTTTGTAGGACCACATTCCCCTAAGAAGATATGTGGAAGAATATTGATAACTTTTGGGGGGAAATCCTTAGAAATTTTGGGTGTGGGGTAGGCCTACCCTGATAAGGTTCTTTCCCTCCAAAAATGCCCCTTGGAACAGCACTACATCATGATGTAGCCAAATTTCAGTCTTACCTTGTAATGGTCCACTGCTTGGTTCATGTTTTCTGGATTGTTTTAATATGAGAACCAGTAACTTTATCATAAACTTTACGGAAATAGATAAACTGTAAACTGGATCTTAAATCATTTTTGGTTTTACTTTATTTTTTCCCTCAGAACAAATTCCCTCCAGAAAGAAAGAACCATCTCCTCCAGTACCTAGTAAATAAACATAGCATGACAGCTCTGGTTTCAGCTTTGTCAGAATGTAGCTAGGAAATAGAATGAGCTTGAGTGTTAAATCAATATGGCTTTTGCCTAGCCAGTAATCATAAGACACATTAGGTATCTATCTACTTCAGGGCCAGACAGAACGAATTCTGTGCACCTTCTACTCTTGCCTCAGCAGTTAAGGCACACAAAGAGTGATGATACAAGCAGTAAGAAAGATGGAGATTTCCACCCACCCCAGTGCATTTATTACATCTAGCTTTATTTCAATTATTTATATTCGAATTAGATCAGTGAGAAATACCCCCAAGAGTACAAACAATAAAAAACAGTGTTACAATGCAAATTATTAGTCAAGTTAAAAACAACACACAAAAATGCTGAGCAATGTAGCATGCAGAAATGGAATATGAATCTTTTCTTATCTGTAAGACATCTTACTTTCCTAGTGGCAGAGGGCATTGCTTTGCATTAGTTTCTTTATTTTATTTACTATATTTCTGAATTGTCCCTCCACCCAATGAGGGCTCAAGGAGATTTACAATAAAACCATGAAACAATATAACTATGCCAAACAAAATGAAACAAACTAAAACAAAACGGATAAGATTCATACATTGCAGTAAAACAGGGGAACCTTCTAAAAATCAAAGAGTGGCATTAATGGCTAAATACTTGGTGGAACAGTATAGGGACATATGGATTGTGTAAAAACCATTCTGTCTGTGTTTCACGGATTGTCAGGCACTAACATTAGAGTTTGTTTCCAAGTTTGCACAAATTCATATTTGCACAATGCACAGTTGTGCAAATCTGCCTGCGCAAAAATGCACAAATTCCCCCAAATGCGCATTTTCACTCTTTAGTCTATGGGGAAAATGTGCATTTCTGGCTGGGGGGGTGGTGGTGGTGTGTTTTTTTATTGTTTTTCTACGGTAAAATTTGCACAAAATTCAGGAAAGTTAGAAAAATGGTCCTCAAGTTCACAGAATCCACCAGACAGGGGAAAAGCCAGTCTGCTGTGGGATCCATGGGTCAGATTCATAAATCTGAAATCATTTGGTTCTGTTGCAGAGTTCTCCAACATCCCTAGGATGCCTAGAGGGCAAAGCACAGAGGCTTCCAAATGTACAAACTTCGTGGGCCAAAAACATCAAACCCTCCAAAATCCTGTCATCAGACGAGTCTGAGATTGGGCGTATGTGGAGCATATCTTTCCAGTATTGTTCTATCTGCATTGGTTACCTATTCATTTCTCATCTCAATTCAAGGTGCTAGATTTCACCTTTAAAGACAGATGATTTGGGACTTTAGTTCCATAAGCGTCACCTTTCGTTGCATATTTTCTTCTTTGCATTCTGATCAAAATCTAATCTCTTGTTTCATCTTCCACCTCTGACTGAGGTTCACTGGGTGAGTACCAGGGGCAGGGTTGCAGGACTTTTTCATTTGTGACACTGGCCTTGTGTCATGTCGCTGCAAGGAACCCTACATGACCCTATCTTCCTTTTTGCCGCCACATCAAGATGTGGCTTGGTAGAAACTGACTCCTAGCAGGCTTTTCTTCTGCTACTTTGATAGTGGTTTAATCTGGTGTTATACTGTTGGTGTGTTGTGTGTGTGTGTGTGTGAAGGAGGGTACAATCCTATCAGGATAGGTGGCCGCCTCTGAACTTGGAGGCAACCGCCTATCCAATGCAGGGCAGGAGCAGTGCAGAGGGGATCATCTCCTCTGTGCTTCAGCCACCCCGCTTTTGCAGCTAGACAGCTGATTTCAGCTGTCTAGCCATGGAAAGTTGGAGCTGGGGGGAGGCGGAGGCTGGACAATGCATAGGAAGCATCGGAAAGGCACTTCTGCCCTTCCCACCCTGGCCCGCCCCCAGGAACACCCCATTTTCACTACTCTGCACTGCTCTTACAAGCGTGGGGCTGATCCACACTGCCCATGAGGCAGCGCAGGAGCGGGTGGAGGTTGGATCTCAGGGAACTGACTTTAGAGTGCGGGCTCCAAGGCCAGTTCCTAGGAATCGGCCTATCCTATGGCTGTCTAGCTACTGACTAGCAGCCATAGGATTGCACCCTAAATATCTATCTATCTATCTATCTATCTATCTATCTATCTATCTATCTATCATTTCATGATTCTATCCGTCTAATCATACTGTGTTTTTGTATTGCCTTGCTGTTATTTGTATTTATGGTTTTATTGTGAGCTGCCTTAAGTTCTAATAAAGTTAAGGTGGGATAATTTTTTGTTATGTATTTTGTAAAACTAGGCCTCCTTTCTAGTAGCTATTAAATTAAACCTTTCCCACTAATTCCACCTTGATCAAACACTTTGTGCCAAAAGCTGTTATTAAATTCAGGTCACCCACAGAAGTTATCCACCAGCAGAAAGGCAATACTGTATTTCCTGATTGCTTTGTGTAAGTCCTTTTGGCACACATTCACATTTCTAATGTTATTAAGGACCACAAAGGACAGCATCTTCTTGTGTGCTACCAAGAGCCACTCTCATTTTGGCCAGAATCCTGGATACATATTTTGAGATAACAGGCAGTACTGCATACTGAAGTGAGAAATAAAAGGTTTAGAACATAATACATGTTTTATTTTGTATTTTTATTTTACGTTATCTGGCATATAGTGAAGAAACAGCAATGAAATAGAACTCATCGCGATTGTGTCTGGGAACATTTTTTCATGTCTTCCCAGTATTTTCAGTGTGTTAAAGCAATGTTATATAGCAATGCCATTTCTTTTAACAGTTCCTCTCCAACAGGTTTCCAAAAGGCAGCTTTCTGAAATGAAAAGTGAACAATAGTAAGCTGAGCCAAATAAGGAAGGAAGGCATACACTGTTTTTTGACATTTAAATCGTGTTTTTACAGCTTATAATTAATGGATAGTACAAGTCAAAGGGCTACTTGTAATGTAAAGAAGCCATGGCAGCAAACCTCTGCACTGAGGCCAGGAACATCAGCATCCCCCATTATTTGTAGTAGTTTGGGATGAATTACACCCATTTTTTCCATGTTCCTTGTTTCACTCTCTCCCCATTTCCATCTTTGCCCAACTCATTGTAATTGTTTAATTGTAGACACTACAGATTCTAGGCTAGCTGCCCGTTTCAGATTTGATTCTCTTACTAGGCAATGCATGAACCTTGATGGTGCTTTCACACATGAGGCTTAAATCACGGCTCAGTTTCTTGCGCTATTCATATGCATATGGGATTGCAGTTCAATGCCTTTCAGCCAAATCGACTTACATCAAAATCACTGTAAGCCTTATGAGTCAGTCTAAAGCTGCAATCCTATCCACACTTACAGAGAAGCAAGCCCTATTGAACTCAATGGGGCTTACTTCTAAGTTGACATTATGATAATTATTCATTTATTAAATATATGTATCACTTCTCACCAGAAAAGCAGCCTTAAAGCAACTTACACACACAATACAGAAATCTATGATTAATGTAACAGGAAAAAACCAAGATCGATATAAACCAAAATCAGCATAATAATACAAATACAAATAAATACCATTGAAAACATAAATCTAAAAACAATGCACTATGAAAAGTGTTCATCCACAAGTGTTCATGAGACGTGCATAGGTCTGCACAGTAAATGGCCCAGGATTTTGATCCAAGAGGCATGTAGGGCTTCCAAATGGCAAGCAAGCAATAGGGACTCCCTCACCCCTGTCACACACACACACATATGTGAGATCTCTGAAGTGTAGTCTGTAATCTGCCCACCCCACCCTATACTACATAAAACCATTGTGGAAAATATTTTTAGCTTACAGACATACTTCTAACTGGTCTAGGTGGGAATAAAGGTAAAGAAAGTTGATTTAGAAGTTCTTCCAGAATGATTCAATTTGGGGGGTAAAATCCAACAGAAGCCCTACTTAGAGTAGACCCATTAAAGTGAATAAGATTTAAATTTGTCATAACTAACTTAAGTCTTGTTTATTCCAATGGTTCTACTCGAAGTAGGACTTCTGTTGCATTTTCCCTTGGTGTCCACATCTACTATAACAAGTACTCACAACCTTCCCCAACCTGGTGACCTCTAGATGTGTTGCACTGCAACTCCCATCATTCCCAGCAAGCATGGTCAATATACCACACTATGTTATGCTATGCTCCACCACTCTGATTTTGCTGGTCTGTGACCATAATAAATGAATGAATGAATGAATGAATGAATGAATTCATTCATTCATTCATTCATACTATGCCACTCTATGTAAGCACAGGTAGGTACTGTTACAAATCAGACATATTTATTGTTTTTCCCCCCTTTAAATATTACCATCTTTCGTAACTTCATTTTAGATATGCACAGCTTTGGAGGTGTTTTTTGTTTTTTTTTTTAACTTCAAAATACTGAGCCACCTCTAAAATCAGGCAGCAGCTGTGATCAGCATAAGTTAAGATCTGCTTCATTAAGGGCACAATCCTATGCATGTTTAGACAGAAAAAAAGTCCTACAACTCCCAGCATCCCCCAGCCAGCATGGCTGGCTGGGGAATGCTGGGAATTGTAGGACTATTTTCTGTCTAAACATGCATAGCATTCTGCCCTAAATTGTGAGATTTATTATGAGGCTATAGGGGATTTCACTCTAATCCTGTAGAAGTTTTGGTGAAGTAACCTAGCTTTCCCTTCCTCCTGTGTGTCTGAGAATATGTGTTAAGAGAGAGTCTGATTTCATAAATAAATAAATAAATAAATCCCCAACACATTGAATTCTCATTATTTGCAGCTGTCTCACGGTCAGTCTTAAAAATGCTAATCATTTTGCAGCTTGCTATACTCACATCCTGGTAGTGCAATGCTGGCTTCAGTCCAGGAGCTTCTGTATGCATCCTAGGGTTCTGAATCAAGTATGGAACTGAAGATGAAAAGAGACTGCTTCATTTAAAAGCACCATGTGCATATATGCAACATGCTCAAGCAGTGAAGTGAAAGACGCAGCACTGATTAGCATTTCTTTGCCCTCATCTACTATGGCTTCTAGTTACTGGAATGTGCCCTGATCTAGCATGCTTCTAAGTGCTGGAATGGTATTGCACATGTAGCATGAAACAACATCTGATCTACAGTTTGGGGACTCTGGGGAGCTGTGTCAGGTCTCTTTTCTTTCTCCCAACAGGTGGCTATAATAACCTTCAAAGCCGACAGTACTGATACTGATGGTTATTGAATGGGTTTGCAGGCAAAGTTCCTTGCATGCTGTAGCATGCACAAATGGCTGCACATAGGGATCTCTTGAGCATGCATTTGGGTTGTTTCCAGTGCTGTCATTCTGCTCGCACAACACTTCCATCATGCATGGAACCCCCTAGTTTTATCTTCTGAAAATCCGGTATTTTGAAACCGCTTGAGCAAGCCATTCTGCAAATTGTAACACAAGGCGTTGCACAAGGCATTACGACTTCACTAGGCTAAGTCTTCTGCTAGTAGTTGTGCACCTGCTAGTGGACCAGTGCAACCTCTTGTGATTTTTTTCACTAGCGTAGCATTGGATAGAACCCATTAGCATTGTTTATGTCCCACAGAATGAAATAAGAGATGACATTGTGGAACTAAATTAAAAACAA
This sequence comes from Heloderma suspectum, assembly GCF_057233095.1. Taxonomy (NCBI): domain Eukaryota; kingdom Metazoa; phylum Chordata; class Lepidosauria; order Squamata; family Helodermatidae; genus Heloderma; species Heloderma suspectum. The sequence continues at coordinate 173,273,564 of NC_139462.1, read as the reverse complement.
GAGCAAACAAAAGGGGAGATGATGTTGGAATATCAATGAATTATTATTTCTACGTTTGAACTACAAACCTAAAATGATGGAATTACAAATATTTAAGGGTAACAGTAGGAACCAGGTAGTATTTCTTGGTTCACACAAATCCCTTTGCATTTGAAATACCATAAGTGATGGAAAATATGGCATCTGTAATCATTTCAATTGCCATATCCAGTGACAGTACAAAATTATTGGTATTCCTTTTATACATGGGCCTTTGTAATAATATAAAATGAAACCTCTTGGAATAAAGTAACAATCTACATCAGAAGACATGCAGTGTGTCTTTGCTGCTTTTGGTGACTACTATGCACTTCAGTGTTGCAGCTAGAAAGGCAACTGCAAGTTGAAGGTAGAAATAGAAGAAAGTTGAAGAAATGCTCTATGCACGATCAGGAATAAAATTGACTATGGCACCATGAAAAAACTGAACGTGACTTCTGTCTTCTCCCATCATCCCCCTACCCATTTCTCTCAACCATTGATTAGCAGGTTCATGGCCTAGTCATAAAGCTCATGAGAGTTTCATTAGAGTACCTTCAATCGGTGGAGTATTAAAAGCCGAAAGACATTATTGCCTGCTAAATGGATTCTTCTGTTTGGCGATAAGGGATCAACTTGAATCCAGTGACAGAAGCCTTAATAGAGAATATCTTGGGACTTGTAATGTAAGAAAAAGTAATTGCTTTCCCACTAGAGATAAAGGGAGGCATTTTGAGATCACTGGTTGCCTCCATGCTGTCATGTTTACGATGAAAGAATTGTGGCTGGCTTACCAATAAGAACAGAGAACAATATGCAATTTCTTTTTAGAGGGCTTGAAAAGGGCTCTTTAGCTATTGTAAATGCCCTCACTACAGCTAGGGAAAGAGCCCTTAATCTCTTCTTTCTTTTTTACTCAAAAGTACATGCAGTGTGGGTTCAATCTGGATGGGGAATGTATCATGGGGGTCGGGTGTTAGGAGGCTTTAACCCTTTACGTCAATCCAAATTCCCCCACCATGCCTGCAATTTACATTACCAAAAAGTGATCCACATATTCAAACGTTTGTTGTTAGTGGTGATAGTGGTGGTGAGGATGGTGGTGGTTGAAATTAATGGAACAAGGTGGAAAGTGAATAATCCATACCTACTGAGAGACAATCTCATTTTTATTTTTTTATTTTAGAAACGTGGGGCATATTTAACCAATCTGGGGACTTACATAGGTAGTCAATATGCAAAGTCATAACAGAAGAATAGGAGACTCCATTTACTACATCAGCTAACTGTGGCATGCAAAGAGAAACTGGTGATCAATTGGTATAAAATTACTCTTGTTTCTCATTCCAGGCTGTCAAATGTCCATACACACTCCTAATTTACACACTGTTAGTACAGTTCAACTAGTGCTGTGCCAGATCCTGTACCCTGCTTTTGTAAAACTCTTCCCTTGCTGCAAAAGAGGTATTGGGGTGTTCGTGTTTTTTGCTTCTCTCACAGGGAGGGGGAGACCTTTGAAGAATTTTCTCACTGGGGAGGGTTGCAGGGGTTCTTACCCCTTCCTCTGATTTTACTTTATTTTATTTTGTGCTATCTTATTGTTGTTCTGTGATTTTATATTTTATAATATTTAATTGTACTTGTGCACCAGCTTGTACAAGTTACTGGGTGGCCTAAAAGCATCATAAGTAAATAATTAAGTATCATGGAAGCTACATATAATCTCAGTCCTGGCTCAGAAGAGAGGGCGATGTGTCCTTTAAAGCTAGCCCCCCCGCACAGACACGCACACAGTTTCTGTAGCACTGCATGAGGCATGTGTGTGTATAAAGCAGGGAGAAAGCATGAGCGCACATGCATTTAATGATTTCCATTGACACAATGGTAGGGTTTGGGGTTTTTTTAGCTGGAACTGTTTTTCCCCCCTTGAAACTCACTTCTGTTTTACGTTACTGGCTTAGTGAATATGTCTGGGATTTCTGAGGTTCTCAAAGCACAAGTCTGTGGCGACAAATCTCTGCTTTGAGTTAAGAGACAAAAAAAACAAAAGCAAGTTACTGTCCTATATTGTTCTCTCAAAAAATATTGGGGATATGTGGGGAATAATTGGAATAAACAAAGGAAGATGGCTTATGCCAAGTGAAACTATGGGTCTTTCTTGCTCAGTATTATCTATATTATCTATACAGGCAGGCAGACCCTGTTTTCCAGGGTCTTTCTGAGTCCTACCTGGAGATGTCAGGACTGAACCTGAGACCTTCTGTATGTGCTCTACCACTGAGCTACAGCCCTTCCCCTGTGACAAAGACAGGTGACAGGTCTTCCAAAACATCAAAGCATGGGGCTCTGGTACTTTGCAAAGTTCCTTGTCTCTTTCTTCCTAATATCCACTTCTGGCCCAATATACAGTATCCCCACTTTTCACTCTATTCCACATATAGGCAATGCATGGCCCAAAGGCCATATGTGGCTCACAGAAGCCTCCTGTGTGACCCACCATGGGTGTCCATTGCCACCACTGCCCCCCACCCCCTTCCTCCATATTGCTGCTGCTACGGTCACAATTGCACTTGGGATGAGAGGTCATAGAGAAGATTCTTTTTGTGCACCTTCTTTGCCAGCACAGTCGGGGTCCCGATAGCCTGCAAAACAGTGTCCCCCATTTAAATCAGCTGATTAATTGGTGGTGGTGGGGAGGTGTGAGGTTTTGTCAATGCACATGGTGCAGGGGTTGAAATCTCCATATCCCTGTATGCTGAGATTGGAGAGGGGGTTGTGTGCATGGGGGGGGGATGCATGTTGTGTGCATGGGCATGAGAGTGTGTGTGTGCATTTTATAGAATCAGAGAGTTGGAAGGAGCCATTTAGGCCATTAACTCCATCCCCCTGCTCAGTGGAGGAATCCAATTTAAAGCAACCCTGGCAGATAGCTGCTGTCCACTTTTTGCTTCAATATGTCCAGCAACAGAGAGCCACCACCTCCCTAGACAATTGGTTCCATTGGCCGGGTTTGGATGATCAGTGCAGAAAAGAAGCCACTGTAGCTTCTTTTCCCCACCCTGCACATGCCACTCATGCACCCATCATTTCCCTGATTATCCTCGCTGTGGCACATCCACAACCCATGGATTGATGTAAGGGAAATGAGATGGTTTGAAAGCCACCCCACCATGCACCTCGCTGGGTTCAGATGACACGTCAACCTGCATCGTGGTGAGGGTAAGGAAGGAAATGGCAGCAAGCGTGCAAGCAGCATGCATGGGGTGGGAAAAAGAAGCCACAGTGGCTTCTTTTCCTCCACTGATTGTCCAAACCCAGCCATTGTCTGACTGCTCTTCCTAAAACATTAGGAAGTTTTCCCCAATGTTCATCTGAAATCTGCCTTCTCGTAAGTTAAGCTCATTATTTCATGTTCTACTAGCTTGGATGATAGAGAACACATTGCAGCCCTCTTCTGTGTGACAAACCTTTAGGCACTTGAAAAGTGTTATCATACCCTCCTCAGTCTTTACATCTCAAGGCTAAATATCTCCAGTTCTTTCCATCTTTCTTCTAAGGCAGTGCACGGCTTTGATCCGAAGCCTGAATAATGAGTCAAAGTGGGCTGCTTCAGAGGTGCCTCTGCTTGATACGAGGTGGAGCAGAATAGCATTGAGGCACCCCAAAGTGAAGCGGCTTGTATACGAAGCACCTCAGCTGACTCGGTGATTCATTCTGAGCCTGGCGCCAAAAGTATCAACTTGAGAAAGGTCAGTGAGGGGTTGAAGAGGAGGGAGGGGGAGGGGAGGAGGAGGAGGAGGGAGGGAGCTTTGGCAAATGGAAACTCTAGTTGCCAAATCAGGGCTGAATGTAACCTAGCAATCTCCAATCAGTGAAAGTGGTGGAGGAGGGGGGAAGACTGAATAACTGGAGAAAAATGGCTGTGTTTCAGAGAGATCATTCTGGTGGTGTTACTTAGGGATGTGAGAACCCATCCCTGTCCAGGTTCTCTGGACACCCCCCGCCAGCCCCTGCTTTGCTTGCTGGTCCTTCCACCTCCACCACGATTGTCATGTTTTAAATCGGAAGATTGGAAGTCTATCTGCACATAGACTTATATGCAAAAAGCGCCATGAATGTTGAGTATACGGGCGATTCACAGCACTTTTTGCATGTAAGTCTATGTGTGCACATAGGCTTATATGCAAAAAGCTCTGTGAATTGCCCAGGCAGGAGGAGGAGGAGGAGGTGTGGTGCATGCCCCCACCACTAGCTGGCTGTCTCCTCCTCCTGAGCAGGAGATGGCTAGCGGTCCCTGGGGGTGTTTCCACCAGTGATTTACCCCCTCAACTGACAGAGCACAGCATGATCTCGAGGCTCTGATTCTCCTTTGTTTGCTTTATTGCCTTAGGAAGGAACTTTAACACTTCGTTATAGAGATCCTGTGGGTTAAAATGGGGGCTGGCTTCCATCTTTGTGTTTACTGCTCTCTTTCCCACAGCAAACCTTTTAGTGTCTCATCAGAAGTAACTCCCATTGTGGTCAATGAGGTTTGCTCTCTTAATACCCACAGAATTTACAGAGATCCCCCTTAACTGACATGGCACAATTTAAAGCTCAAATTCCCCAAGTGTGGTAACGTGCAATCTCAAGGCTCTGATTCTCCTTTGTCTGGTTTATTGCATTAGGAAGAAAGTACTTATAGAGATCCTGTGGGTTAAAATGGGGGGCCAGTTTCCATCTTTGTGTTTACTGCTCTCTTTCCCAGCACAAGCATATGTGTGTCTGCTCGGAAGTAATGCATCTGGGCTTCTAGGGGAAAGGAGGGAGAGGGGGGAAAGCCTCTCTTACTGATTGAGCAGCCCCTGCCAGTCAGATGGTGTTCACGTCAGCCCTCACCAAGAAGTATTTTCTGTGAAGCTATTTTTACTGCTCCGGAGAACTTGCTCATGGAGCCCTGCATGGACCACATTGCAGCAAAGCTGATAACTTTTTAAAAATCAGGTACTCCTCCATTAGCTTCTCCTTCTGTTGTCATGGAAACATGGCCATAGACAGCCAAGCAGGAAGGAGGAGGCAGAAGCACAGGGCTGAAAGGCAGAGCTCTTTGCTTTAAGAGTTTTTATGGAAAAAATCAAATTCCATCTGCACCTAGCACAAAAAGTACTGGGCCAAACTGTCTGAAATGTGGCAGGTGGGATCCCCTCCATGTCGGTAGAGAAGCCCCCCAAGTTTCATGAATTTATCGTGAAAACTGAAAAAGTTATGGTCATTTGTGTTTTCTCATGCAAATCAGTGGGAAAACGCCCAAACCGAGTGATCCAGATATCCGAATCTCACTTCGGATCCAGAACCGAGTCGAAGCAGCGGGGGTCCAAATCAGTCCAAGTGAAAGTGGGACTGATTTGGAGGGTCTGAAGCAGTATCTGAAGCAAAGTGGGAGGTCCATGCACACAGCCCTACTTTCCTCATAGAACTTTGTAGTCCCCTGATCATCTTTGTTCCCCCTCTCTGAATTCATTCCAGTTTATCTGAATACTTATCAAAGTGTGGTGTCCAGAACATGCCTGCATGCATGTGCCCACATGTTGAGTGACTCCCCCAACCCACCACCCATCACGGAATGTAGCCCTTGGGGGTGGGGAAAGATTGCCCACTCCTTCTCTATTCCTTTGCCTCTGTGGCAGTCTTACATAAAATCCAGAGGGTAAAAAAAGAAAGAATATTTTAAGCATGCAATTAAAAAAAAAAAAAGTCTGGCATTTGCCTAATTTGTCTCATTTCTTTAGATTCAGCGTTTCTTTTTATAGGTGTTTGGTTTTATTTTTGTTTCTGTGTTTTTGCAAACAACGAAGTGCCAGTGGGATTTAGAGTCTAGACTTGGAATCTAGAGTAGTAAAGTAGTAGAATCTAGAATAGAGGTAGAGCAGGGTAAGGTAGGCAGCCTACAGATAGTTTGGTCAACAACTCCCATCATCCCTGACCACTGGTCATACTGACTGGGGCTGATGGGAATAGTAGTCTAAAAACACCTGGAGGTTGCCTCCCCCTGTGGATCCTGCTCAGCTGATGGCATTTCCAAACTTTACCATCTTGAGTTCAAGCTATCTTTTCTTCTCAATTCACTTCAGTAGGCTGAGTTGACAGCAAAACTCTGACATACTTTACAGTAAACACCATAAAGGAAGTAGGGAGCTCTCAGCCCTGTAATTGTTTCCTTTCTTATATATCTTGTCTTCTGGCATATCAGGTACACGCTAAAATGAGTACAACAACCAAGAACAAATTTGAAAGAATGGGCTTTTTGCTTCAACATGAAAATTGACAGAATAATTAAAATTCAATTAATTGAGGATACAGCAATGGAAGCTGAACTGAATTACAATGCAATATACTTCCTTTTCACATCAGCATCTGATTGAGCTTCACTTAAATAGGAGTCCTGCAATTTAATAAAGACACTGTGGTATGATGTCTGAGAGGGAAAATAGGCAGTAACCCATAACACATGCCTTTCGAATTATTGGCCAGAACTATGGAGCAAAACTATAGCCAAGGTTACCTTGTGTTTTCCTTGTTGGAAGGAACAGAAGCAGTTGTTGCTGAAACAGAACATTTTTGTCTTTTTAGGATAGATACTGGACTGGTATAGCTGTGGGTAAAAGAACTCTTGAAATACTCCACCCTATTTGTGGCAGAGTAATTGGAGGGAACATTTCTAAAGTTTCTCCCCGGGAAGGAAACATTCTGCAACAGTTTCTCAGGAGTGGGTCTCAGACAGTATTTGCAGTAGCGTGGCTTACCCCCTTTTCCATAGGGTTTTTTATGGCCATGGAGCAACAGAAGGAGAGGGTCACCATGTTCATGGAGGAGGCAAAATGTGTGGGCAAAATGGAGGCATCTGGTTTACCACTGTACGAAACAGGAGGACTCTTCGGGACACTTGTGCTTAAGTGCCAGCCTCTTTCAGGCCAATCCACTTGGGAGTCGGAGCTGTCCCTTGTGCGGTGACACTACTACACCTAGGCTGAAGAAATTGGCAGGCATCCCTCAAGTGTGTAAGAAGAGAGCCTTTGAGAGGCCCTACATTTCAACACATTTCGAGGTTGGGTACAAATGATTAATAAGACATTTCAGAAACGCCCGCTCCCAAAACACACTTTTATCAGCTTCCCATTGGCATCTGGCAAGAGCACCACAACTTTGAACTCTCCTAATGTCGCAGCCGCCCACGACCCTTCCCAGCGCCTGCAGCAATTTTTGTTTCAGGTTTGCTCTTGCAGGCACACACAGCCACCCACATTTTCCACCTGTTTGAGAAAAATTGCCTGCTTGGCATGCTCTGCCTGCCACCTTTTGCTACCAAAGCGGTGCTGACGATAATGAACGCTGTGATCCTGGGGCCGTTTGGGTGGCACAGACACCTTTGCTTAAATGTGTCTCTTCTTCTTGATGAACAAAAATGGCACGAAATCATAGGGAAATGCATAATTATGCCCCAAGGCACAGGTGTCTTTGAAGAGGCAATGAGGCAAACGGTGTGCAGCAGTAAAAATCTACATTGCTGTAAACTTTCCCATTGATTTTAAGTGGGAGGATTAAAGTGCACTTGATTGCCATTCTTAAAATGCTAAATGTGAAAGGCAGCGCCTAGAAGAATAAAGGCATTTTTTTTATTGGATCCCACAGGCTGGGACGATCTGGATTAGGATGGCAGAGTGGGGGAGAGGGGATTTAACCTTTTGCCCTTGCCATGGCCCCGATCTCAGTGGCTCCTGGTCAGAGTCTGTGGGGGCGGCCCACCTTTAGATTGTCCTCCTGTCCTGAGTGAGATATGATTGGCGCTGTCCTTGCTTTTTTTAGGTGCCAAATCTAAACATTCCTTTTTACCCAGGCATGTTAAATTGTAATTTTTTTTAATGAATTGATGTATTTGTTTGCTATTTGAATAGTGTTTTTGCATCTTATTTTGTCATTTTATTGTTGTTATTATGTGGTATTTGGGGTTTTTATAATAACTTTATATACATTGCCATGGGATCCCTTGTGGAAGGAGGGTGGCTCGTACCTTTCAAAAATAAACTAAAAATCAATTGAGAAAATCTGGGTCAAGCCTTTTACATGGCCACTATTTGCCCCAGGAGGAAAGCTGACCTTACTGCCATGGACAGCTTTCCTCTGGGCCAACTAGGAACTGTGAGAGAGAACCCAGTCCTGATTGAGACCTCAGTGGGGGCAAAGGGTTAAATCCAGAGCTATGTGCAGATGGCCTCTCAAAATTCTCCAGCCTATTTGTGGGCAGAGATATTGGGGAAAAATATCACCAAATTATTCCAGGGGGATGAGAAATTTTCCTACAGTTTCTAACAGATCAGGCTCACCATTGACAGGGTTTCTGGCACGGCATCTTTATTTTTGCCTAAGGATCTTTGTGTGTGTGATTTTGTGTACGTGTGTGTGTTTTGCACTGCCACTACAAGTGGCAACAGCAGCAACTGTGTTGGCAGTCTCACCCCCATTTTGCATCCTCCACTATGCCCCATACCTAATATCATACTGGGACAAAAAAATAAAATGAAACAAATTCTGGGGCATTGTGGGGAGTGGGAAAGTGGCCACCACAAAGAAAAAGTGGTGAAGTGAATTGTCAAACATAAAAGTGGCCTTTTATTTCTAGAGGGGAGGAGGTAAGAAAAGAAAAATCTCAGAACTTTTCTGAGAAAAATGTCATCTGAGAAATGTTGGCTCAGCTCTAATTATCATTCTTTAGGGTTCAGCACCTTCTTTGGGGTCTTCCAAATGTTAAATTTCTGAGGGGTGATCGTGGACATCTTGTCTGTAATGCAAATGCTTATAATACTGCCACTTCTCTGGAAGCCCTGTAGCAGGTATGCGCTGGGAAGTATTCCCTCTAGGGAACAGGTGGAGCTATTGCTGTGCCAGAATCTGTCCTCCAATTTCTTGAAAGTTTTCTTCCCCCATGAAAGTGGCTTCCATTTTTCGATCTCATTCTCAGGGCATTTTATAATTTCTTTTGAATTTATTTTGGTGGTGTTTTTGAGCTTACCTAAACACTGTGAGGTTGCTGTTTATGTTTCTTCTCCCAATTACATATTTTTCCATTGTTCAGCAGCCTCCCAGGTAGGGGTGAGTGGATCAATTACTCCGTTCCGGTCCAGGGCATCCACTGGGGGGCGGAGGCGATCCATCCCTCCCCCCCGGAATCCTCCCTGGCTGGCTCTGCTCCACGGCAAAGCCGTGGAGCTGCTGGCCAGGGCTGGCCGCAGCTGGACTTCTGGCCGCTGCTGCCGCTATGCCAGCCGCCATTTGTATCTGTGCCTTAGGCCGTGATAGGCTATGTAAGTAGTTACGAAATGATGCCCATTATGCCATTTACGCCCCTGCTCTTTGCCATGATAGGCTACGTAGGTATTTACGTAGCCTATCACGGCCTAAGGCACAGATGCAAATGGTGGCCGCTATGATGGCCGCCATTTGCGGCCGCAGCATCCAGGCAGCAGCCGGAAGATGACCTAGAGCTGCTGCCACCACCGCCACATCCACCGCTGCCGCATCCGCCGCTGCCACATCCGTCGCCGCCGCCACCAGGTAGGTCCGTTATGGGGGGGATTTCGGGGGGTGGCAGGGGGGTAGTCCATGGCAGAATTCTCCAACATCCCTACTCCCAGGCTGCCTGCATTTCCTGATCTGAAAAAGCCCTTTGGGAGAATTAGCTAATATTGTCTTCTCATGGGCTTTAATTGAAGTGTGGGAAGCCAAGGAGGTTACAGGCTGCAAGAGAGATTATTGTACAACAAAAGACAGGACATTCAAGCATACTCTTTGGTCACCTCATAAGTAAGGTAAGCCCAAGAACCACAAATCTAACCCACGAGAATTCTTCCTAAATTTTCTTCTCCTTTGAATTTCTTTTCAAAAGCAATTTCTTTTCTTTTCTATCAAATGTAATGAGGATGGTCGAAAAAAATGTGGGTGAAATTCTAGGCACAGCATTAGTTAAATACCTTCTCCCCATACACTCCAGTCCCAGTCTGTCTCATCCTGCCCTATGGCTGCAATTTAGCTAACAAAAACCGATTTAAATCACCAGCCCCCTGCAGCTGTTATATCAAAAGCAAAAGCCAAACACACAAGGACCAATCACACAGGATGCTGCCTTATACGGAGTCAGACCATTGGTCCAGCTAGCCCAGTATTGGCAACACTGACTGGCTGGGGCCTCTCCACAGGGTTTCAGACAGGAGTTTTTTCAGCTTTACCTGGAGATGCTGGGGAACCTTCTGCAAGCAACGTAGGTGCTCTGCCACTGAGCTACGGCCTCTCCCATCCTAAATATGTTTAATATCAGGTTGGTTTTTACCTTCAGTATGGGGGGGGGGGGCATTTATAAGAAGGAAATCTAAAAAACCCCTACCCTTTCTTATATTCACTCCTTTAAGATTTATCAGGAAGATATCTGAATGGAAGTTTATAATCATAAACAGGGCTGAGAGACTATGGGACACCTGGCTGAGACCTGATCAGGTATAAGGTTTGCATCTAGCTCCAATCAAACTGAAACCCTTGACTCTGCAAAGAGGGGATATTCACAGGTGTCAGATTATGCTTCTGTCTACTACAGGGAGTTGGTAATGCATGAAACACTAAAGCCATGATACATTAGGCATCATAATTTGGCTCTGCATGCCTGGTTTACCTGTCATTGCTGGGTGCCATCTGTGGGTCGGCAATCCACCTCTTCTTGATACAGAAGTTCTCAGCATACCTCCAAAAGATCCATGATTTAAACCATTTGCCTGTTGTGTATCCTGCCATCTTCCTTCCAAACAAACCATGGAAAATGTCACCGACAGTTCTGCAGCACAGGAACTATTTGAACTGCACATGATATATATATAGTTTAGGGTGTGTGTGTGTTTTTTGGAAAATGCAGCTGCAGAGGCTGAACTTTGTAGCAGAAGTCGGGCATGTTTGGAGGGGCTTCTTAATCCTTTCCCCTTCAGTGGGATTATTTTTCCACCTGAAAAAATCACTCCCCCGAGCTGCTTTTTCCCCCAGTGAGAGGAGAGTTATGGCTGAATCACTAAGCACAGTAGTCCTTCTCCTGGGTTTTGAAAGCGTTTGCACTCGCTCGTCCTTTGTCATGTCAATAAAGTTGTGCCTGGCATTGTTAACCAAAGGAATGCAGTCAATTTTGGAGCCGCTTCGGGCTTTGCAACCTATGAATTCCGATCTGTTGTGCACAGAAAAGATAAAACTATTTTACGGTGCAAAGCAAGTTAGGCAATTATGTGATTTGTGCCAGGAAGCAAGAAGACGGGCAGGTGTGTTCAGCATTGCCAATTTCAATAGCCAAAAAGTGTGTGTGTGTTTTGTAAAAAAAGAAAAAGAAAAAAAAAAGACTTTGCAGTGTAAGTAACTAAAGGGCACCAAGGTGGGTTTTTTTACCATTTTAAGTGCCAGTTGTTTGGCAATGCACAAGGAGTAGCATAGCAAGAATCTGTCTTCCCCTCCTCCTAATTATAGCCAGACTGCAGCCACACAGACTGCCCAGCTCATTTAGCTATGACGCCCATCAAGACCACTTCACTTGCCCCAGGATGGTCTTTATTTCTTGGCCATTGCAAAAGTACATATGAATGAAATGCCTTTCCTCAAAAGCAGCAAGGATCCCCTCATGAATATGCTATTATGTTAAATGCAGAAATAAGTAGCTGGTGGAAATGCATGAATTGTCACCATAGCGTTGCCCTTATTTTCGCCGTAGTCTACGTAAATCTTTACGTAGACTTTGTTGTTGTTGTTGTTGTTCAGTCGTTCAGTCGTGTCCGACTCTTCGTGACCCCATGGACCATAGCACGCCAGGCCTTCCTGTCCTGCGCTCTCTCCCGGAGCGTGCTCAAGTTCATATTCATTGCATCCGTGATGCTATCTAGCCATCTCATCCTCTGCCGTCCCCTTCTCCTTTTGCCTTCAGTCTTTCCCAGCATCAGGGTCTTTTCCAGGGAGTTTTCTCTTCGCATTAGGTGGCCAAAATATTGGAGCTTCAGCTTCATTATCTGTCCTTCCAATGAGCACTCAGGGTTGATTTCCTTTAGGATGGACTGATTTGACCTCCTTGCAGTCCAGGGGACTCGTAAGAGTCTTCTCCAGCACCACAGTTCGAAAGCATCAATTCTTCGGCGCTCAGCCTTCCTTATAGTCCAGCTCTCACACCCATACATTACTACTGGGAAAACCATAGCTTTGATTAGACGGACCTTTGTCGGCAAGGTGATGTCTCTGCTTCTTACTACCTGGGCCCAAATAAGGAACGCAAATGGCGGCGCCCACGGGCGCCGCCATTTGCGTACGTGCTTTTTTTTTTTCCCAAAGTCACCCGTGATAGGCTACGTAACGATTTACGTAGCCTATCACGGCTGACTTTGGAAATCTAGCCATGATAGGCTACGTAAATCATTACGTAGCCTATCACGTGTGTGTGTTTGTTTGTTTTTACATTTACCTTTCTAATGGCGGCGGCGGCAGCCGGTCGGAAGACCAGCCGCTGCCCCCGCCCCCAGCGAAACGCCGCTGAAACGCCGCCAGGACCCGCCGCCGAGAGGGACATTCGAGGGAGGTAAGTCCCATCCCAGGGGGGGCAGAGAATTTCACTGCCAATTTTGGGGGGCTGAATGCGTTGGCATTCGGCCTCCCCGAGATTCGTGGAGAAATTCTCCGACATCCCTACATCTTGTAGTGAATCCATATAAGCAAAGCCTTCCCTGTTCACATCCATTCTCTGTACACATTACCATTTGTGTGCAGTGCTATCTCTGACTGGATTGATGGAGGAAAGTTTGCTTTATGCACAGAAGTTTGCAAGATAACTGGACACTTAGAATTTGTGCACGATCATCTGCCTCCTTTTGAACATAGCAGCACTACATGCAACAGCTGACAACCTGTGCCAAGGATCTGAAGAACTTTGAGACAGCATCAGTATGGAACAACTTGGAAAATCTCCATGCATGTATGAAAACAATTGCACATGCCTAACAGGACAATCCTATATGTGTCTCATGTGTAAATTAATAAAATGGTGGGCCCTAGTTCACCCCATTTAATGTCTCATGACTTCATTCTTAGGATGTAGGGGCAAAAATCACAAACCTAACTAAATAAGTAAACAAAGACTTCCCTCATCCCTCTGTTCTAATGAAGTGTGTGTGTGTGTGTGTGTGTGTGTGCATAACAACAAAACATAACACTCAATTTAATGAAAATTAAATGGCAAACAAAATATTGTGGCAAAGTGGTTAGGATGGAATGTTAGTTAAATGTATAATTTCACGGGTCAGAGCTGTTTCTAAATTATTCTTTAGAGTAAATGACTGTGCCTTTCATCTGTTAAACGGACATACAAGGTCCATTAATCATCTACACAAGTAGTGTCAGGGTGTTGTTTTCCAGTAATGGGTAATTCATGGAGCTATATTATGCCATCAAAAAAATGATTGTCCAGGAAAACCAATACCAAAATGGAGCTATTGGATCTAATGGAATAAACTTTCAGGGCCCCCAATCTGGATTGGGACTACAGTAGGGGGCAAAAGGTTTAAGTCCCCCCTCCCACACATACACTCTCCAGGAGCCCAACCCAGATTCCTCCCCCCACCCCATGACTGTAACGTGAATTGTGGCACAAACCCTATAAGTGGAATTGGCAATTTTTCCCCCAATGCAAATTGCAGGGTGGGGGGAATGGAGGTGTGTGTGTGTGTGTGTGTGTGTGTGAGAGAGAGAGAGAGAGAGAGAGAGAGGTGGCCCACTACCCACATTTGGCTTTGGATCCACCCACTCTGGCTGCATCCACCCCACTCTCCCCTGGGGTGGGGGGAAATGTTCCCTACCTCTGAAATAAAGTATACCTAATGGGCAGCAAACAAGATTCAGATATATTCAGAAAACTCTATGCATGCATATCTGCCCTTAGCTGGATTGAACAGATATTGCACAAAGGAAAACATGGCTAAATAATTGAAAGCCATGAGACCAAGAATGCCAAAGACTTATGAAAGCGACCGAGCAGAAATAATGTGATGCACAACTACTTCTATCAAAGACATTCTGAGGAAAACACTGGATCTATAGTCTTAACAATTTATTGTAGGGCAAACCAGAGCAGTTCAAAAACTGGATGGAGGTTTTGGAAATAAAAGTAAATGACACCCTAATCCAGGGGAACAAGAGAGACAGGTTGTGAAGTTTGAGAGCAATTAAATGAAACTTTCTATAAAGGTTTCTGAATGAAACAAAACTTATTATATCGCTGATTTTCAGCTTAATTGGGGCAGGGATCTCATCTATCACTTCAAAAATCAATCATAAAGTGTTTGAAGTTCTTCTATTTTACCAGCCACAACTTATATCTTTCCTTCTAGATCTATGTAATAAGCTCTGTCCCCCCACCCCAATAAAATGGGGATCAGCTGATTTCCCAATAGTGTCTGTAATTGTGCATTACCAGCCATCCTCGCCATTTCCTTAGCACAATATTGGATCTGTCACCACAACAAATTTCAGATCAGTGACCCCAGAGGCAAATGCTTAGCATCTGGCCAGGGTGTGTGGTGTGTATATGTGGTTTTGATCAAAAATGAAGGCAGAAAATTTATGATAAATCCTGACATTCTGTGATTCCTATCTTTTACATTTTAGAGCTAAGGAGACACAAAGGAAACATTTCGAATGTGTGCTATTTCATCTTCTGCACTGTTAACATATCTTGCCTCTTTAGCGGGGCTTCAGAACTGGACAGAAAAGAAACTGTTTTGCTCTTCTTGATCGAAAGCAAGTGTATAAAACCAACAGTATCTTTTCTAAGGGTCAAATCAGATGTGATGGTAGGAGATCCTTGTTTTGATCTCTTGTTGGGGCCGAGGGGATGTTCTTCCAAAGAGCAAATGCACAGGGGGAGGAGGAGGAAATTCAGAATGGGGCCATGGTGCTGGGAACAGGTATTTAACCTCCATCCCTATGCTATTTAGTCACCATCCCAGGATATACTTGCTGAGCTCCTTCTTCAGTCATTATTTCAGGCATGGGGTCAAATGAGTTTTATTTCAGAGGACTTTGGGGATCAATTGCACTATGAATTCTGTGTTCTCTGGGATGCACTTGTTTGATTCCTTGTTTTCTTTGTTGATTTCACTCTGATGTATATGCAGGGTTCTTTATTTGTGCTAGTTATCCTGTTCATGTCTGTGAAGGACACAGACCTTGTGTCAAAGGAATCCAGCGAAATAAATGGGAAAATTGTTCAAGGCAGGGGAACTCTGTGTGTTCTTCAGTGCTCATCTGTCCTGCATCTACATACTGCTGATATTAGGCTGTAGTCTTGATTATGGGCAGTATCTAACTGTGTCATTCTGCTTGCGCAAATGCTGTTGTGCTAGCAGAAACTAGGTTCTGAGTATGCACAAGAGGAGAATCCAATGAAAGTTACATTTGCATAAACATAGTTGGACATGCCGTTCTGTTCCCACTAGCACAGCCAGTTGCAGGTTAAGACCTTTCTCTTCTCCCAGGCATTTGGCAGCATATGATAACTTTTAATTGATCCTGAAATGTCTTATGGTTATGGTTGTTTGCTTTTGAGATCGTTTGAAGTTGTTTTAGATACTTTTTGTGTGTATATTGTCTGTTCATTTGTTTTTATGTAAATGGATTTTAATCTCTGTATATTGTATTTTTAATGTTTTTAATTTTTGTAAACCACCCAGAGAACTTAAGCTATTGGGCAGTATAGAAATGTTTAATAATAATAATAATAATAATAATAATAATAATAATAATAATAATAATAATATGCAATCACTTCTGCAACAGAAAGGTGTGGTGTAGCTCCCCTACCATTATTTCAGTTCATGGAACAACAGTGTTGCATACTGCCTTAAAAAATCAAAACATTTCTTTGAATGAATTGCATTTATGGACTTTTTGATTATATAAGGATTGCAGATGCAAATGTTTTTGAGAAGCCCCAAGAATAACACCGCAGAGCAATCCTACACATGTCTATCCAGATGTAAGCCCCACTGAGATCAACAGGGCTTACTCCCAGCTAAGTGGGCATAGGATTGTAAGCAAATTGTTGCAGAACAACTGCTTTACAAGTTTTTATTTAGGTATGTAAGTTTGTCTGCAACACTATTAACATATTTTAGCAATTACCCATAACGTATTCTAAAACAACACCTTTCTGGAATAAATCAAGAAAGTGCATACTTCTAATAGTATTTTCATTACCAACTTGTAAGAGTCCCTTGAGATCTTAGTCTGATGTAGATAACATACTCTGCTTCAATGATGACAATGAAAATTGAAAACAAGAATTAAAAACCTTGCATTCAAAATAAAAGGGACAGTTTTGCTTCAAAATTAAATGTGTATGTGTTAAAATACAATATTGGTGAAAATTAGAGATGTGAGAATCAGCAAAACTCAAGCTTGTTGAGTTGTCCTAATTCCATCTCAAGGCTCATTTTGACTCATTTCATATCAGGTTGTGACTTTTTCCCCCCCACACAAGCATCCATGCACGTTTTTAAGCACCTTTACCCAAATGTATGCATCATTTATGCACATCCTTGAAATGTACACATTTTTCTCCCAATGATTAAAGTGTATTTGTGTGCAATTTTTAAAAGATGCACATTTTTTGAATACATTTTTTTTGTTCTGCCCATTGCATCGCAAGCTTGGAAATGTATGGACTTGGACCACAGATTGTGTTTGGGTCCATGCTTGGTTCTTGGAAGGGTGAACTGGGTAAGTTCTGATCCAAAAGAAACGGAACCGAATTTCTCATACATCTCTCGGACTTTTGCATGATACAGTGAGCCTGATTAACATCTAGTACAGATATTATCGGCGGGGGGACCCTTAACACTTCCACTGGATCATGTGGCTGCAGTGCTGGCAAAATAAACCTTCAGGGTGCAATCCTATATATGTTTAGATGGGAAAAAAGCCCTACAATTCTCAGCATTCCCCAGCCAGCATGGCTGGCTGGGGAATGCTGTCAGTTGTAGGACTTTTTTTTCTGTCTAAACATGCATAGGATTGCACCCTAAGATCATGTGAGATGATGCAAGTCATGTAGACCCTTTAATTTTCTAATCCTTTAACTGTTGATGATTTCACTGCTGCCAGTTTTATCCACTGTTAACGTTTTAATTGTTACTGTTTTACTGTTGCATTTGGTTTTCAGTTTTGCATTGTCCTTATGTTGCAAGCTGCCCTGAGAATAGTCTGTTGTAGGGCAGCTTCCCCCAGCCTGGTGCCCTCCAGATGTTTTGGGCCATCAGCCTCAGTCAGCAGGGCCAATGGCTAAGAGTGCTGGGAGTTGTAGTCCAAACATCTGGAGGGCACCAGGTTGTTGAAGGCTGTTGCTGGGTGACAGCGAAATTGACCCTCAGTGCCCTCTATACATGTTTACCCAGAAATAAGTCCAATTGAGTTCAGTGAGGCTTAGGAAATGAGTACAGGACTGGAGCATAAATAAATAAATGCATGCAACTTACACTGTAGTGTTCTTTAATTTACTTTCTTGCTGCTGCGGTTTCATAGCAGTTTATTGTTTGTTACATTGCTCATTTTATTTTATTTTTTGTATTAAAAACGGGGAAGATTGTCAAACTCTTGATAAATTTCACTTTGACACTATGTTGATGGGTAGACCTTAACTCTGTTGGAAACAAAATATCAGCTTCAGTTCACTTGCAGTCACATGACATCTGTCAGCACAACAGGCCTTCTCCCCAATAAATCAGAGAACATGGAGAGATAATATGACTGCCTTTGGCCTGTACTGAGCTCCATGTAGGGCAAGAACATAAGAGTCCAGCATAAGTGCTGCATCAGACCAAGATGCATGTAGTCCAGCATTCTGTTCACACAGTGGCCAACCAGCTGCCCACAGGGAACCCACCAGCAGGACATGAGTGCAACCGCACCCTCCTGCCCAAGTTCCCCAGCAACTGGTGTACATAAGCATACTGACTCTGATATAGCATCTAGCCATCAGAACTAGTAGCCATTGATAGCCTTCTCCTCCATGAATTGGTCTAATCCCCTTTTAAAGCCATCCAATTTTTTGGCCATCACTGCCTCTTGTGGAAGTGAATTTCATAGTTTATGCACTGTGTGAAAAACTACTTCCTTTTTTCTCTCTTGAATCTCCCACCAATCAGCTTCATGGGATGACCCACGCTGGGTTCTAGTATTATGTAGGGAAGTTAGAGAATTCCACCACAGACTCCAATGAGGCCGGATTCTAAAGAATCCACCCCCCAGAGTCCATGGTGGAACAGATCACTCACCTCGGCCTCCCCGCGGGATCCGTCCGGGTTGGATCCCTGTCCACGTCGAACCTGCGGAGCCTGGTCAATTAGCCTAAATGTAGCCATTTAAGGCTGCATTTAGGCTAATCAACCAGCTTTTTGGCCGCAAATGGCATCCGCTACATCATTTGCATCCCTGTTTTTAGCTATGATTGCGTCCCTGTTCATGCGATAGGCTACACAAATATTTGCGTAGCCTATCATGGCCAAAAACAGGGACGCAAATGGCATAACAGACACCATTTGCAGCTGTAAAGCTGGTCGATTAGCCTAAATGCAGCCGTAAATGGCTGCATTTAGGTTAATCGACCAGCTTTACGGCCACAAATGGCTCCCACTATGCCATTTGCGTCCAGGGGACTGACTTACACTGAGATACAGCATGGCAATGGCTGCCAGGTGTATTGACTTTCTCCAGCCCTGTGGAGGTGGCAGCCTGCTCCGCAGGGCTTTGAAGCGGAGCTGGCCTGGACAGATTCCGGGGGGGAGAAACGGATCGCCTCCCCCTGGACCCCAGGCAGACTGGAGGTAAGGATTTCATACATCCCTAGCATTATGAGAGAGGGAGAAAAATGTCTGCTTATCCACTTTCTCCACACCATGCATAATTTTGTACACCTCTGTCATGTGTCCCGTCACTCACTTTTTACTCTAAGCTAAACAGTCCCAGATGTTGTAACCTTTCCTCATAGAGCAGCTGCTCCAGGATAGTTTCTAGGATGCCACCACAAAGGCCCAATTATGTCTGTTCTGTTACTAGTCAATCCATGCAGAGCTCAGCATGTGCTGAAACTCTGACAGCAGTCACATAACCACCTGCCAACTCTAAAATTCAGCATGGGATAAGTCTTTTTCAACAGCTGTTCTTACTGATGGTGGTCATATGTCTGACGCCCACCCAAGACATCTTGCTGCCTGAGGCAAAAGACAAGATGCCACCCTCTCCCTCAGTCCATCTACAGGAGATCACTGCACTGGCAGTTGAATCTTACTTCAACACTGATGATAGAATAATGTCCTCCATTATGCCTGAGGCAGAAGACTAGTGGGGGGGGGGGGCAGGACAGGTTGCATGGCATACACAGCTCTGCATCCCAATGAAAGAGAAAAGCCAGGATGTTTTTCTCTTTCATTGTAGAAACAGCAGGGAGGCTGACACCACTTTCTCCCAGCATCTGGTGCCTAAGGCAGTCACCTCACTCTGCCAAATGACAGAGCCAGCACTACATGTGTCTGAGACGTTGAGCATTTCTACACAAGGCTTTATTGCATGCTCTTGATTGGTCACTCACAGAACTTTGCAGGTCCTTTACATGACGTCGCCAACGTCCAGGGTATCTCCCATGCTTTCTGGCCTTTATACTGCTTTTTTAAAGATTGGAGATAACCTGATAAGGAATGTTAATCTGATATATCGGCCACCTGTGTGAAATAAAAAAAAATTGCACAGTTCCACTATAACTACAATGCCATCTAGTGGCTGTAAAATGAAACATACAGTACTTGTCAAGAATGGAATTCCTTGACTCAAAGCAGGTGTCTGCCCGTGTGAAGGAGCTGAGCTTAATCCCGCAAAGAATTCGGAAACAAAACCCATGGTAAATTACGGGATAAAAAACCTGGTGTGGTGAAGCCCCTAATGTCAAGCATCACTATCTGCTTGTGTGTGTGTGTGTGTGTGTGTATTTTTGTGCCTAACTTCAAGAAAGCGCAGTCACATTTATATTCAAGTAAGTGTATCCACATTAGGATTTCAATTTGAGTAAACTGGATTTAAAAAGAAAAAAGACACAGGCAATGTTTCCTCTAACATAGGAAAGAATGAATCATTCCTCTTTTAGAAATTCAGGAGGAGTCATTATTTACAGCAGGTAATCTGATCAGATCCATTCTATAGCCCGGCAATTTTCAGTGGCTTAAAGGCTAGTTTAAATTCCACCCTGCTAACTCACGGTATCTCTTGGTCCCTTAAAGAGAACACAGCTTTGTGAATTTCATCCCAACAACTCCTACAGAACACTTTGCTGCCTGTATTTGGCAAGGATTCAGGCTCCCCCAAGTCAAGGCTGCGTGCACGAGTGTGTATCTCAATGTCAAGGTGCAATATGATGGTTATGAAGTCCTCTCAGAGCCAGCCTGTTTCCAAATGGATATGCTCAGTGCTAATTGTGGGTCTAGTGCTGCTGCACAATGCTTTTGAGTGTGGACTGATGTCTGGGAAGGTTGGCCAAAGCAATTATTATGATTTATTGATTTGAAAATATGGATTCTCTGCAGTGGATGCAGAATATTCTCCTCCCACCCCCACCCCCAATTCTATTCAAGGATAAAAAGGAAAGCTAACTTGTAAAAGTCTGTCAGATGCTAATAGCTGCTTGTCTCATTGATTTGCCCCATCTAATGTTGCTCTGCTGGCATCCACTTGTGTGACTAGCTTTTCATTTATTTATTTTTTGTTCTTGGTTTTGGCAATGTTTTATCAAATGTCAAACGGAAGAATCCACTTCAGTAACATCTCACCTAATTGACCTGCAAGAGACTCTGAAATGTGGATGCTTAGTGACCATTCTCATTCTGTCAGTTCTCTGCAGTATATTTTTTGAAGACCATTATATCCCATCACTAATTTTGTGCAGCAGGTAAGGGGCTATTGGCATCCCCAGAGCCTCTTCCCCCTTTGGAGACAATTATGATTCAAAGAACAGAAAAACTTTTCTGATAAGCTCAGAAACAGAACATGTAGTAAAGACATTCACCAAATCATACAACTGCAACAAATAACTTTTTCCACTGGGTCATCCCATCAACAAGCTACATAAATTGTAGCACTTGCATTTACAATAAACATTCATTTATGTTTCACTGAAATGAATTGGAGTAAACTATTGGGAGTGATTTACACATTTTATGTCCACACAAGCGAACTAGACAACTGCCAAATATAGGGTTCGGTTCAGATTTAGTCATACTTAAGAGTCGACTCATTGAAATCAATGGGACTTAAGTTAGTCATGACTAACTTAAGCCCCATTGATTTCAATGCGTCGACTCTGATTACATCTGGATCCAACCCACAGTCAGCAGCAATTCCCAGGATAACAGCAATATTCCGCTCACTCCTTCCCTAATTATTGCAATCAGGGGAATTTCCGTTTACTATATCCATGATTGCCTGGTTCTCACATTTTGTTCATCCATCAGAGTCCTGAGGCAGCTTATATGCCACAGTATACAAGAATGATGGACTGAAGCAGTCTGTTCACTGGTCCAGCCTTCAGCTGCATCCACACCATAGATACATGTGCAACCACACTTTGTGGAGAGGAAGTAATTCATGTTCTAGTGTCATGTGCTCCAAATGTTCTCTGTCTCTGCCTGTGATTCCCACCCCTAGGAAATAAGAGCACCTCTTGAGTTTTCTCCGATCCATTTGGTGTAGCCTGGTTTGTCTTTATTTCTCATCTATAGTTCTAGATTAATTTATTTCCTTCTCTCTCATTGCTTGTCAAAGTGGATAGCTGTGGTTCCAAACACAGGGTCAGGAGTCCCTCACCCTCAGTTCTTCAGGAAGCTGTTTGGCATTTACTTGAAGAGAAGCTAGCAGTTTGTGAGAAATATGCCTGAGACCTGTACTCATCTGGGGGGAAACACAGCTTCAGTTATAAAGTCTTTTCTGGTCCCATATGGATTTGCTCTCTTTCATTACCACAAGCCAGTGTCGCAGTTCCTTACTCATCATGGCATAGTCTCTCAGCCTCACAACATCCAGTGCCCTCCCTACCTGCAAGTATAGTAAAGTGGAATGAGAATTGGGAGAAAAGAGGAGGCAGGGAACACAAGTTAGGGACCTCCTGCTTTCAAATTATGCTTGTTTCTTTTCTTAATCCACTCCTGTTCCCCAGTAATCAGCCCAAAGAGTTTTAATGAGAAAGGATTATGTCATTCACTTAAGCTACAGAAATGTGTCCAGTATAAAATAGCTTACAGGGTACCTATGAAGAGCAAATTACCATTAAGATGAGCTTCATTCTAGGATTAGATGCAGATTTTCCAGGTTTTTAGACCTGTATTTAATAGTACCTTTTATAACAAGTTTGTGATAGTTGTCTCCTTTCCCCTTGAACGGATAAAAATGTTATAAATACTGAATCCATCAAGTAGATTTTTTAAAGCCTGTACGATTTTTTACACCATGTAATTTCATATTATTTTTACCACTCATGTTTATTTTTATTTTTTATTTATTACATTTCTATACTGCCCCATAGCCAAAGCTATCTGGGCAGTTTACAAAAGTTAAAACATTAAAATACAATGTACAAAGTTTAAAAGCCATTTACATAAAAGCACAGAGATAATATACACAAACAACATATAACTAAAAACAACTTTGAACTAAAAACAGTTTAAGAAAAAAATCCAACAATAAAAACGACACAGCTTAAAAACAGTATACAAGAGTCAGCACAAGGAAAAAGAGTTCTAAAAGGGGAAGACCTGCCGGAATAATAGAGTAATTCCTGCTTAAAGACCTTCAAAGAGGTCAGCAGGCGCATTTCAACTGGCAGGTCATTCCACAACTGAGGGGTGGCAAAGGAGAAGGCACTCTTGTGTGTGGCTGCCAGTCTCACATTAGGCAGCTGCAGCAGAGAGTCCTCAGAAGAACTCAGGTGGTGGACTGGGGCATAGGGGAGAAGGTGTTCCCGAAGGTACCTTGGACCTAGACCATGTAAGGCTTTCAAGGTAAGAACCAGCACTTTATATTTTGCTCGGAAACAAATTGGCAGCCAGTGTAAAGATTTTAAAACTGGTGTAATATGGTCTCCATGGGATGTCCCAGAGACCAACCTGGCTGCCATATTTTGTACCCATTGAAATTTCTGAACTAAAAATACAGGCAGCCCCAAGTACAGTGCATTACAGAAATCAAGCCTAGAAGTTACCAGCATGTGCACCACTGTTACCAGGCCCACATATTACAGGAATGGGTGTAGCTGGCGTATCAGCTGAAGTTAATAACAGGCACTTCTCACTGTTGCCTCCACCTGGGGTGCTAGGAGCAGGGTTGGGTCAAGAAGCACCACCAAGCTACAAACTTGCTCCTTCAGGAGCAGTGCAACCCCATACAGAACTGGTTGACATACCTCAATACCTGAATTACGACTCTTCACGATGAGCACATCTGTCTTGCCTGGATTCAACTTCAACTTGTTCTCCCTCATCCAGCCCATTATCGACTTCAGGCAATCATTCAGAGGAGCCATACCTTCCTTGGATAAAGATGTTAAGGAGAAATAGATTTGGGTGTCATCAGCATACTGATAACACCCAGCCCCAAACCTCCTGATGATCTCTCCCAGCGGGTTCATGTAGATATTAAACAGCATTGGAGATAGAATGGAGCCCTGAGGGACTCCACATAATAGTTCCTTTTTCAAGGAGCAACTATCCCCAAGCAACACCATCTGGAACTGTCCTGAGAGAAAGGAGTGGAACCACTGCAGAGCAGTGCCCCCAACTCCTTCAGGCAATCCAGAAGGATACCATGGTCGATGGTATCGAATGCCACTGAGAGATCCAAAAGAATCAACAGGGATGCACTCTCCGTATCGATTCCCAGGTGAAGATCATCCACCAAGGTGACCATGGCAGTCTCAACTCCATATCCTGCTCTGAAGCTGGTTTGAAATGGGTCCAGGTAATTAGTTTCATCCAAGACTACTTGGAGCTGAATGGGCACCACCTTCTTGATTACCTTCCCCAAAATGGTAAATTACTTACTGGCCTATAATTATTGAAGTCTAGGGGGTCAAGGGAAGGCTTCTTCACAATTGCTTCTTTCAGAAATGATGGAAAATTACCTTCCTTTAGGGAAGCATTAATAATATTCAGCAAAAATTGCTTTACCATCTCCCCTCCCTGGACTACAAGCCAGGATGGGCAGGGATCGAGAGGGCAAGTTGTCTTTTTGACCAAACCAAGCAGCTTGTCCACATCATCAGGAGTTGCAAGCTGTAAATGATCTAGTTTAATCGTGCAAGCAGAGTTGCTGGACACCCCACTGTTGATTTCTGTCCCCACAACAGCTTCCAAGTCGGCTTGTATCGTGATTTTATCCACAAAAAACTCATTAAAGGCATCACAGTGAGCTATCGAAGATTCTAAAATTGGATTCAATGTGTGTGAGGGCTCCCTAACCACCCTGAACAGCTCAGCTGGGTGCGAATTTGCAGATGCAATACATGTAGAGTACAAAGCTTTCTTCACTGTACCTATCACTACCCCATAGGTCTTCAAATGATCCCTATGATGTGTCTTGTCAGATTCAAGTTGAGTTTTCTGCCATTGGCACTGTAGTCAAGAGCCAGTGTGGTGTAGTGGTGAGAGTGCTGGACTGGGAGCTGGGAGATCCGGGTTCTAGTCCCCACTCGGCCATGGAAGCTCACTGGGTGACTTTGGGCCAGTCACACACTCTCAGCCCAACCTACCTCACAGGGTTGTTGTTGTGAGGATAAAATGGAGAGGAGGAGGATAATGTAAGCCGCCTTGGGTTCCTTGCAAGAGGAATAAAGGTGGGATATAAATGCAATAATAAATAAATAATAAATAAATAAAAATAGTCATCATCCTTGCTGCTTCAGCTCCCTCAGTTCTTCTGTAAACCATAGAGCTTGTTTGAAGGCAGGTAGGAGAGGATGTCTAGGAGCAACCATGTCAATAACCTTGGTCAGATCTTCATTCCACACGGAGACCAGGGACTCGACAGTGTCGGCAGTGGCACCATCCAAGAATGCCCCCCCCCCCAGCATTTTGGAATCACAATGGATCCATCAGCCTTCAGGGGTGGACCAAATTAAATGGTCCTCTGCCCGTGCAGAGGCGGGTAGTAGCCATGATACCAGCCCTGACCAGACAGTGATCCGTCCATGACCACGTGGAGACAGATAAAACATCCACCCAAGGATCATTCTCCTGACTGGAACAAAAGATCACATCGAGTGTGTTACCAGCTTCATGTGTCGGCCCCTTGACCACCTGGGACAGGCCCATGGTTGCCATGGTTGCCATGAACTCCTGAGTTGTACCTGGCAAGCTGGACCCAAGAGGGATGTTGAAGTCGCCCAGGATTAAAAGCCTGGATGAATCCAACACCAGCACCAAGACCAGCTCTGTGAGCTCAGTTAGGGATTCTGTTAAGTAGCGGCATGGCCAGTACACTAACAGAATCCCCAATCTGTCCCTAGTCCCCAGGCCGAGGTATACACACCAGTTCCTTCACAGTGAGTCTGGTCAGGGGGATGTTACCTTTATGGACCACCGCTACACCGCCTCCCCATCCGGTTCTCCTTACCTGCTCTACCATGTACCCAACCCAACCCATGTACCCAACCGGGAGAAGCTTCGTCCATACAGGTCCGCTTATGTCCCCCAGCCAAGTCTCCGTAATGCATACCAGGTCAGCCTTTTCATCGAAGATTAAATCATGGATGGCTTCGATCTTATTCCGGACTGACCTGGCATTGCAAAGGAGCAGGCAAAGATTCTGCAGGAGGCTTGGCCACTCCCCAAGGTACCTGGGCTGACAGGGCAACCAGAGGGCTGGATAGGTGGAAGATACCTGCCCTCCCTTCTCCTATGGGTTCTCTCACCTGGAATGCACACCTAACACTCTCCTCCTGCCTCTCACCCTCGGGGGGGGGGGGCGGGGGCACAATTCAATACCAGCAGGCTCTCACCCTGGGGCATAAAATCATTTCCCTCTCACCTTCAATATTTAACCCATAAAAATAATAAAAGCCTAGCTGGAAGAACAAATAAACAAAACACATTCAAAAGGCCACATGTAGCCAACCTCAAGACAACCCCAGGAATCCCGCCCCCTCACTCACCACAAGGGAAAGAAAAAGAAGGGAAAAACAGAGAGAAGAGAGAAAAAACAAGGGATATGGCCCTTGCTCTTGCTGCCCCCCCCCCCAGCAGCTCCCTCAAAGGGGCAACTCCCCTTTGGAGCACCGCCGCTGAGGGCACCCATGTTAGCTTCCCTTAAGTCCAGGCCTCCTGAAGGGACAGCCAATGGCTGGATGCCAAACATTCTCAGGGAACCGGGCCCTCAGCTTCTTTCAGGGAGCCAGAAATAATGAGCCCTTCCCCTTCCCAAGGCCAGACAGGCTACTGTAGTAGCGGTGAAGGAGCAGAGAATTGACACTGGCTAGGAGAAAATGACTCCCACCAGCACTTTAGGTGATTTTCCTGCTGCCACAGTTCTTGCTCTGCTGAGATGTTGCCAATTCTGTTATTCTGTTATTATGTTTATCTTGAGAATGCACACAATTCACACCATTTTCTAATTTATTTACATTCCTTACTCATCACGGCATAGTCTGAGTCTCTCAGCCTCATAACAGAGGCTATAGGAATGGTATATCAGCAATTTTCTGCAGTACATCTGATGCATTTTAAGTAAGAGTTATGTGCTGCAGCAACAGGGTAAGAATGTCCTTACTCTTAGTCCACAAAGAAATGACAAATGACAAAATCCACAGGAAGTTCTCTTATGCAGACCTCATTGAAATGAATTGGAACAGCGCAGGAAAACTTTCCAGTGGGTTGTTGCCATAGGTTATTATAACAACAGAAGAAAAACATTCTGCAAAACAGGCTCAGTGTAAAGGACCACTGTAATCAGAATTACCAAAGCAGGAATAAAATGCATCTATTTCACAGCGCTGGTTTTGAGCCCCACCTCCTCCACTCTGCAACAATGAGTTTCAGTGACTAGACCGTTGCAGCTGGGCATGGTAAACTTCTCCCAACTTGGCTATGATCTCATAATCCAGTCCTGGCCACAGTCACACATGCCTTGGTTTCATCCCATTTGGAATACGATAATGTGCCCTATGTGGGACATTTGAAAACTGTTCAGAAACTTCAGCTGGTCCAGAATGCTATGGCCAGAATGCTGTTGATAAGGGCCGGTTACCGGGAACATACGACACGCACGTTACAGCAGCTTCACTGGCTTCTGGCTAGGTTGGCTCCATGTCTGCTATCCTTCCACCAGCAGGCAGAGACATTTTTATTCAAGCAGGCTTTGGGCGTTTACCCTGGTCTGTTGGGTTGGGGTTATTTTTTAAAAAATTATTTCTATTGTTGTGTTTTTAATTGTGTTTTAATGTATTTGTGTTATGATTGTTTTAACCAATGTTTTATTTTAAAATTTTGGTTTTTAATATTGTTAGACACCTTGAGAACCCCCTTTTTAGTGGAAAGGCAGACTATAAATCGAATAAATAAATAAATAAATAAATAAATAGTATAAAAGCAAGTTACTATGTCTCAAACATTTATTTATTTAAAAAATATAAACCCATCATCTTAAACCAAAATCCAATGCCTTACAAAATTAAAACACTGTACAATATATAAAAGGATGCCGTGTTCTCATAGCAAGCCGAGGAGAACTTAACCAAGACAAGAAAATTTAATAAAACAGTGAACATGAAAGGAACACCCCCAACATAAAGAGGACACTCAGCCAAACGCCCTCTTAAAGAGCCATGCTTTACCTGACTGCCTTGAAGCATGGAGTGTTGGGGTCTGATGGATCTCATTTGGTAAGGCAAAAGAAAAGAGCAGTCTACTGGTAGTTGCCCATTTTACCTCATGCAGCTAAGGGATCTGGAAATCCAACCTATTTCACAACATTGGTGTGATCCTAGAAAATTACTCTGAGCTTTTTTGAAGGAAAGTCAGGATATAAATGTAAAAAATGTACACGCTAAGAGATCCAGGCTACCTAATGAATTGGTAACTGAGGTGAGATTTGCTCCCAGGACTCCACCCACAGCATCTGTCCACTTGACCACATTTTGCAATCTGTGGTATAGTATTGCCACTTTTCAGTGCACATGGAAGGAAGGGATAGATGATAGATGATAGATAGATAGATAGATAGATAGATAGATAGATAGATAGATAGACAGACAGATGTACACACACACACAAGATGAGTTCTTGGCTAAAGGGTTCTCCGCTACTGACCACCGAGTCTACTGGTGAGCCTACAGGATAAAAAGTTCTGGGAACTACTGTGTAGCTACTGTAATATAATGTCACAATCATGGCAGCTGCTTCTGAATAAGATGCACTCTGGGCTGCAAATACTATAACAGTATAGCACTGTCAAGCATTCAGTCTTCCTCCTATTTGTGATGTAGATAAGAGCACAACTGAAGGCATATTTTTTGTGTAAGAGAACCAAACTAACCAGCTGACACTGCAGAGGCCATCAGAGGGAGAGGAAGCAGCAGTCAGGTATCACAACCTCACCGTGGCTGGATTCATCTCTCCCTCCTGGTACCACCTGCCCCCGCTGAGGACTTCAAAAGAAGAGGAACCAGTAACACTTCCACTGTATTTTAGAGCCACGTCCATGAACTGCTGACCCCCTAACATAGTGGCTATACAGATTTAATGTATGGTTTGTATTTGAAGGGCTGTCCAGTCCAAGTCCGCTTGAAAGAACCACAGGGGCCTTGAAGTTGCCCATCAACAGCACCTGAACAGCAGACTAAGCAAGGAACACAGGTCACCTGGGTACAGTCTTCCTCACTATGGTGGAATATATTGTATTCCTATTTAAATTAATTATGTCTAAAATTAAAGTAATTATGCATATCAATTAGAATATGCAAACTTTATGCAAATGAATGCTCTATTCCTCCCCCCCTTTGTGGTTGATGCATTTCTTACATTTTGATGATGCTTAGATGGCCATGCTGGCAGAGGCACCAGGAGAAGGCAACTAGTCCTTCCTCCTACACCCTTTTCTACATCTATATTTCTCTCGCCAAAGCTGCTTTAAGCCCCACAGCAAAAAGAAATACAGGTATGGAATTTTTATCCATTGTAGGCCTTATAGCAACTATGGGGGAAGAGAACTGACTTTGAAAAATGGCACAAGAGGAAAAGGGCTAACCCAGTCCTGCAATGCCATTGCTTTAATTGAAATACCACCCCACCCCACCCCGCCATCACTGCATAAAGTTTTTAAAAGGTTTCCTACATAACATCAGTCCAGCCTTTTTATTTGGAACAAGGAATTATTAGCCACAGTGTGTCTGTAAATACATGGAACACAAACATTTCTTGCAT
Source organism: Heloderma suspectum (assembly GCF_057233095.1). Lineage (NCBI taxonomy): Eukaryota > Metazoa > Chordata > Lepidosauria > Squamata > Helodermatidae > Heloderma > Heloderma suspectum. Next base: position 173,244,006 of record NC_139462.1, on the reverse strand, counting down.
TGTGTTTTCCAAGAAATTATAGCGAGATAATTTGTATGTGTGTGAGTGTTCATGTATGCTCATCCACATTCACAATACCCCTTCCATTTCTACTATCAAGCATATTCTCTCCCAACATCTCCAGTGCAGGATGGATGAACACAGCTATCAGTCACAGAATCTCTGTGGGAAGGCTTTCAACTGTTTGAAATCATTACCTCAGACTCCACTGAGCACTGAGTTCATTATTATTTTTAATGCTCATCTTGAAGACTTCTGATCATAGGAAATATGAATGCATACAGCTGTGGGGAGATGGGGATGTAACTTAAAACCTGGCTTAGCTTTCAAAGTTTTTGAGAAGGCACTAACCCTATTCACACATTACTTGTGTCACCCAGATGAGGAAAAAGTGTCTTTCATTTGTAAATCTATTTTATCAAATCCATTTCCCCTGACAATTAATAAAATCATTTGCTGCTAATGGAATTTGGTTGCATCATTGCTATGCAGTGCATTTCGACATGGGCAGATATTTTGAAATGCCCACAAGTTCACACCATGTCTAATTACAACAGCTGTCCCATTCTGCTAACATCTGTTCCATAGCAATAAGCCTATCAAAATCTCTGGTGCATCTGCTGGCTGTTTCTAATAGACAAAGATGGTTACCCTATAAATGATAATCATTCATGTTTTTCCATAATTGTAGAACTGCAGCCTTGGTCTCATTCATGATCAGCTGAATATTCTGCTCATGAGTTACTTTCTGCAAAAAGGTTATTCACTGCAGATGACAGCCACTTTGAGAATATAAATCCCAGCATTACATATTGAAGTCACCCACACTATCTAAGTGCAGTAATGAGGAAGGCTAAAGGAAATTGCTGATCTATAAAACCAACACGCAACTGGAAGGTCTCATAAAGATTGCCATACAGTTGGGAATTAGTATGACAATTTGAACTAAGGTCCCCAATGCTGTTTATTCTTCACCAGCAAGAAGAGAATATGAGGAAAGATAAGCTGCAATGTTACAACAGTGGAGAATAAAAGGAAGAATTCAAGAATATACATGTGCGAGAAGGACTTCTACAAGGGTCTTGTTCCATTTCTACTGGTAGAATTTCAATATAACAATTTGATGAGCCTAAAAGAACATTCTAAGGGGCCTTCATCTCCTTGTTCTGGTGAGAAACGTTGGTTTTTCATACACAGCACACAAGTCCCTCACTGGTATGTGTTTGATCATTTTAGATTCTGTGTCAGGCTTCAAATGTTATATATTGTTCTTTTTGTTTCATTATTTTAAACGCTGATAGTGATGCTGTTTTAAAATGAGTTACTGCATTTGGAAACATTTTATGTTTTGAAATACAGCCTAGAGTTCTTTGAAATAAAAATAAATTTACAAAATAGTCAGGCATCTTTTGGGAACTACAACCCAGAAGAGTGTCCACTCCAACTCCACAGACTGACCACCAATGCTGGGTCTACTAGGACAGCAGCAGCTGTCATATGCCACCATCCCATGCCATAGGTTAGACTACTGTAATGTGTTATACATGGGGCTGCCTCTAAAGATCGTTTGGAAACTGGAGGGCCCGGGTGCTATGAGAATATTACACTAGGGCTTCACCGACTACACTGTCTCCTGGTCCATTTCTGGTTTTGACCTTTAAAGCCTAGGGCCAGGGGGCCACTTGGAGATCATATTCAGAGGACTTCCTCTGGGTTCCCTTCAAATTTGGCTTCCTAGAAAAGAGGAAATCAAAGCATCAAATAAGCAGGCAATTTTTATCAAATTCTTTCCTGAGTGTCTTTGTTATTTTCTGTCTAAGACAGGGAATGTACTTTCCCATCTTCTGCATTTGAACTCATCCTACCTCTATCAATTTTCTCCAGATACTTAAAACAAGCTCCAGTTTTAAAGTATTACCAATGCACATCTCAACTTCCTGAAACAAACTGAGAATTTAATCACCGAAAAGATGGATGGATTTTTCGGACTCTGGAGCAGCTTTCAATATTTTTCAAGTGGGAACCACTTTGGCAAAAGAAAAGAAAAATCAATGTGAGAGCCACATTAACTCACTACTCAAATTAACAAAGAATAATCAAATGTAAAACTTACTTTAACTGGATGTGCGAAAGTGTGCCTGTTGTTCCTTGACTTTATGATTTAATACCCCCTCACAGCCACACACACACACACACACACAAACACACAGAGAGAGAGAGAGAGAGAGAGAGAGAGCGCTTCATATACCTCAGTTGTTTCTAATGCACATTTTTCCAATGGGCATTCTTGTGTGTGGGGAAAACGTAGCGCAGTGGTAGAATGCATACTTTGCGTGCAGAAGGTCCCAGGTTCGATCCCCGGCATCTCCAGGTAGGGCTAGGAAAGAAATCCTGCCTGAAACCCTGGCAAGCTGCTGCCAGTCAACGGCAACAATACTGGGCGAGTATACTTATGACTCAGTATAAGGCAGCTTCCTATGTTCCTATATTCTCATTCATTTGTACAATTCATTTAAGAACATAAACAGAGCTGTGCTGGATCAGGCCAAAGGTCTCTCTAGTCCAGCCAGCATTCTGTTCCCACAGTGGCCGACCAGGAATAAAAAGGTCACTGGGACTGGAGAAGCCTCCTTGCAAACACACCTCTCTGGAACGTACCAACCAACCAGCGGATACACACACACACACACACCTCTGTGACACTCCCCCCTTTCCACTATTCTCTCAGTCCCAAAAGCTGCCTATAATATTGCCTCACCCTCAAAGGCCCCTCATTTTTCTCCGCCTGCTGGGGTAGAAACCACCATGCATAGGAATAATAGACAAAAAGGCTCTGGGTCTTCCACAGATTCTCTTTGTGCCACCTGCTACAAGGAATAGGAGCTATACTTGGACTCCCCCCTTTCTTTTATAAGTAAAGCTGATATTGGTTCATGGTGCACATATTATACCTACTTCAAACAAAGTACAACAAGCCACTGTGCTTACCCCCACAGAAGGGACAGCCAGACAAATCTGCCATTTCATGTGCTGGATCCAGGATCTGCCTTCCTTGAAAGAAAGGGCTGCAATCCAATCTCAGAAGGTCCCTCTCCCTGATTTTGGGGGATCCCCCACACACCACAGCTCACCCCATTCAGCAGGGTCTCCTGACTCTCTGAGTACCATTTTCAGGGGAGCTGAAAATTTCACCTTCGACAGCACAGTTGATAAATCTGGATCCAACCCCATATTTTTACCACATTTTCCTCTAGTGAATACATATTATCTCTCTTCTCCCCTCTACCCCCTTAAATATCAGTTCACCAGCACAATCCTTGCCAGTGTTATTAGTCTGTAACAAAGCTATTCTGAAATGTCAACTGTAATGAAAAGGTATGGCAACATAAAAGGGAAAGTTGTTTGCAGGTGCCGCATAGGCTTATATTTACACAGACTCCATGAATTCCACTGGTCCATCACTGCAGCCACATTAAAAAGGGAATCATAATCAAGGATTGTGTTAGCAGGTGGATCTTACTCCAGAGTATAGGTAAGGATCAAAAGTTGATCTATACCTATAAAATCACACACACGCACAAATTTAAATTATATTCTGCCCTATCATCTGGGTTCAGTTCCAGAAACATGTTTAAATCCCACACATAAAACTAAAGCTTTAATTGCCTCTAATATTCCAAAAAAACCACAAACCTGCTGATAATGGAGAATTTTTGGAAAGGGTTTTGGAAAGCAACAGCTAAATTCTTTCCCATTTTTAACACTTGTCCATAGCAAGTCATCTATGGAATATGTAGAATATAATTCCTGTTGTTTTCTTTAAAAATATGTCTGATTACTGGTCACACTTGTTAATGGATGCAGAACTAGTTGTTGGGTAGATGTGCTCAATCCATTCCACTCTCAAGAAGGCGCCACCTTTGCTAACACTTTGTGTAAGCTACCAGCTTGAAGAAAGGGATAACTCTGTGGCCTGCATAAAGATTAAAGATAGGAAACCACCTGTTTCTAGTTGACCTGGATTAAAACCAAGGGCCAATACTAGACATTTTATTAACCGTGTCTTTAAGTGATGGGTTGGGTACAGGACCTGCCTTCCATGAGAGGAGCGGTTCCACTCTCAGAAGCTCCCTCCACCTGATTTTTAGGATCTCCCTTCACCTCCACACCACCCCTCAGCCCATTCAGCAGTGACTGGCTCTCAGTATAGCTGGAGGCTGGAGGGGCCAATGTGAGAAGGAGGGGGCAAGGAAGTCCACTCCCACCACCAATGTAGTGATCCATGCTACATAAATCTGGATTCAACCCCTGACTTGCAGGGGTGCTTGACTTGGGAACTGCATCATTGTGTGTGTGCGTGTGCATGTGTGATAATTAACAGGATCAGAGCAGGGGTGGGGGATGAATTTATCTCTTTTCTCCCCTGCTATGTTCCTCATGAAAATCCCTTTTCTGAAGCTAGCATTTGCTTTGAGGGGAAATCCCCCATTGGCACCAGATGTCATGCATAGTTTGGACCCAATATTTCTGGTGCCAGAAATGACCAGTTGTATAGATCTAGTGCTGGGTGTAAATAATAATACCTGAAGTACTATCAAAAGTGGAAAGAATAAAATGATTAGGGGACTTTTAAATCTAGCAGTATATACTGAGCTTCCTTTAGAGGTCTTTGGGTTCAATGTCTTCCCACTACAATACACTAACTGGCACCTCTTGTAAATGTTCAAATTTATGCTGTAGTATTTTCATAAGGAAGCATCCTATTAATAGTAGCAGTAGTAGTGGTGGTGGTATTATAGTATTATGTGTTGCTTACTACTCCAAAAAACAATCTCCAAGCAACTTACACACCACACAAATACAGAAATCCATAATAAAAAAACAGGAAACTCCCAAAGTTAATATAAACCATACTCAGAAAAACAATGCAAATAAAAATATTTATTTATTTATTTATTTCTATACCGCCCAATAGCCGAAGCTCTCTGGGCGGTTCACAAAAATTAAAACCAAACAGCACACAATAAAACAATTTAAAATATATAGAACATTAAAACCACAATATAACAATGCAATCACAATAAAACCTAGCAGCAGTGCAGGAGTTTAAAATACAGATTTAAAACAGCAAAGCTAAAAGTTCAGAAAGCTAAAATGCTAAAATGCCTGGGAGAATAAAAAGGTCTTCACCTGGTGCCGAAAGGAATACAATGTAGGTGCCAGGCAAACCTCGCTAGGAAGCTCATTCCAGAGCCCAGGTGTGACAGCAGAAAAAGCCCTCCTCCTAGTAGCCACCTGCCTCACTTCCTTTGGCAGGGGCTCACGGAAGAGGGCCGCTGACGATGATCTTAAGGTCTGGGCAGGCACATATGGGAGGAGGTGATCCTTCAGATAACCTGGCCCCAAGCCGTTAAGGGCTTTAAATGTTAATACCAGCACTTTGAATCGGGCCCGGAAATGGACTGGCAGCCAGTGCAGCTGGAAAAGTACTGGCGTAAAATGAGCTCACAGGCCAGTCCCTGTTAACAATCTTGCTGCCCTATTTTGGACCAGCTGAAGTTTCTGGACCGTTTTCAAAGGCAGCCCCAAATAAACACCATAAAAGCATAATATAAAACAATACAATATGAAAAGTGTTCCACCACAGTACACATCCTCCCCCCACCCCGCCCCATGCCTCCGCAGCCTAGAATGAACACCACAAAAGCAAGCCACAAGAATTGGGGCATATGCCTGTTACCAATTGCATTTTGTTCTTCTTAATGATTTCACAGAGCTATCGGCACTAGGCAAATCTGCAAAATACAGCCATCCTGTATATTACTGCAGTATGATAAGGAAATGGCTGCAGAGTTAATATGTGAAATGAGAATTAAGTTAATTTTTGGACTTCCATGAAATGACTGACCACACATCCAACATACATTAGATCTGAGGAATACTAAAAAAAAAGAAGTTATTATTATTTTAAAGACATGAGTTTTTATCCTCCTGTTATTGAAACATGCATATATCACAAAGAAAATGTTGCACTTTCATCTCCATCATATATACTATATAAGACCAAGAGCCACTGGGGGGCTGCACCTCCTGCCTCCCAGGAAGAACATTATGGCAAGGGGGAGAGCAACCTAGCTCCACACATCAGCCAGAGAAGGAACAGCTGCAGGGAGCTTGTTTTGCCCTTCTCTGCCAGAAAGAACACCTATAAGAACTTTGAAACTAAGATCTGGTGCCTGAGTTTGCTCCCCCCACCCTGCCTTCCAATCCCTATTCTTTTTGTGTCTGTCTTTGAGATTAGGGCAGGGCCTGTTTTATTACAGAACTTTGTAAGCTGTCCTCAGAGCCCTTTTTGGCTGAAAAGCTGTGTAAAAATTCTGCAAATAGTTAAACATACAAAAGACTTTGTTGTTGAATAGATCGACATCTGCATTGAAATCTCATGCCAAACCATTCTATGTAAAGCCAAATCATCATGGTTGGTTTAATGTCTGAATCTATGTAAGTTCGCAAACCGTGGTTTGTGAAAGTCCTCCAAACTTGCAGGTGTGGCTGTCGCTCTGCTTCAAGAGACTGCTACACTATGGACACAGGAGTAAACGTATAACATTATCAATCTGAGAGCTGAGGGGGTGCAAAGGAAAAGTAGCTTTAAATAATGGTTTACGTGTTGTACATTTGGAAACCATGGTGTCATTCCGTAACTATAGTGTGATGTCTGAACTGACCCAATGTTTTCTGCTTCATTTTCACTAGCTGATGCATGTGCCATTGATTCCCCCATTCATCCCTATCCCACATTCCAACGGTTTTCAAAAGATACATCGCATCATCCTTTTTCCCTCTGTCATCACAGGACACCATGACTCTCTTGCACTACCACTAGGCAATGATGTCACTGAGTTGTGCTGAACGTAAGGGGAAATCAGAGCACACACTTCATATTACTGTCATATCTGTTGATTGCCCAATTGCACTTAGGCTGGTGACATCATTCTGTAATTGTGACACGATTCCTAGTAACTGAGATGAGCATTCAGTAATAATAGCACATGAATGGAATGCTGAGATTCCAGTGCATGGTAATTTCCATATTTTGATTAAGGCTGGGAGAACCAGAGATGTTTGAACTCACTGACAGTCTCAAAACTTCACTTTGAAGCTCAGTTTGGCACACTCACATTTTCATTTCATTTGCAATCTGTTTTTCAGTTTGTTTGAATAGGAAAAGTGTGCATTTCGAACAGGGAAAAGTGTTCACTTCTGTGTGCATCTTTCAAAAGTGTGCACTTTCCCCCATTGACTAAAATGTGATAATGCATTTTTAATGCACATTTTTCAAATACAATCACAAGTTCAGGAATATATGATTTATTCATTTATTTATTAAAGCACTCCTGTTCATATTTGCATTCAGGGTTGAGAACATGGCATGTTCAGATGATTTGCGAAAGGAAATGAAATTCTCACATATTCCTAATTTTGATACAAAATATGACTTAGCTAGATTTTGATGCAATCTGAAAATTTCCCAACACATTTACTTTGTTCTTATAAGTAAGAAGAGGCCAATAAAAAAAACTGCAATAAATAGTATATCAATAAAACAACATCAGCTTATTATCCACTTATATACTCATGTAACTTAGGGTATATGCCTGAGTATCCATGACTCAATAATAATAATTATTGTTATTATTATTGATGATGATGATGATGTGATGCTGGGAGAGCTCTTGATCTTGAATATCATACCCCTAGGTCTTTGTGTACTTTGTGTTCAGTGAACAAGTTGAAAACAAAAATACAGATCAGCTCTGTCAAATTTCTCCCCAAATGCCCTACATCAAATTGGCGGCCTTCTCCCATAATATTAGCTTTCCATTGTATCGCATTAATAAAATGGGATGATGTTCTCTGTAGTGAAACAAAAGTCAAGTGATTAATATGAGTAACTTTTATATTACTGCAGTAAAAGTAACCAGAATATCAGGCTATTAGAAAGGAGAAAATATATTTGTTGGTACAGTAAGCATTCTTTTTCCAGCCCACTTTTGTCATGTAGTTCGTAGTCTCTGTAGCTGAAACAGCTTTTCATATGAAAAAATGGAGGGGGGGGACACACCAAAGAGTGGGAATCCTGGAAAACAAGACCAGTTGCTGGGCTTCAATAACACACTGTGTTCAACTCATGCCATTTCCAACCAACCTAAGGCCATTTTTGTTCCAGTTGTAGTTTGATTAATGGCTGTGGTGGATAATTTGCAACTACACATATAAGCAGAAACACCTCTCTCTCTAGATATATTTTATAAAGCCTGTGATGGTATGCTGGCAGGATGGGTAAAGAAATATCTCATATAATCATAGATTTGGAAGTGACCTCAAAAGTCATCAAGATCAACCCCCTACCAATGCAGGAAATCCACTGCTACAGCATCCCTGATAGGTGTCCATCCCAACTCTGCTGAAAACTTCTAACAAAGGAGCATCTGCTCCACTGTCAAATAGCTTGTACCAACAGGAAGTTCTTCCTAAAGTTTAGTGGAAACCACCTTTCTTGTAATTTGAACCTCTTGGTTTGGGTCCTTCCCTCTGAAGCAACAGAAAACAAATGTCAGTCCACCTATCTATCTCATAGGGTTTTTGTGAGACTTTAACAAGGGGCTCTGGGTTCCTTGGAGGATGGATAAATGGCATACAAGTTCACCAACCCAAAATGAAAACTGAATATGGCCAAGTCATAACATGTCAGCAGGTCACCACCAGAAAAGGAATTAATTATCTGGATGGATATGTAATGCATACTGCAACAGAATTTATCCACTGTGTATTTCATTTTCAGTTCCAGTAATTCAAAAACTTCAAGAAATTCAATATATTCTTCTTTTTTGTTGTCTCTTGTTTAAACACACAAAAGGTGCAAGACCTCTGCTAGACAGATAGCCAATCAGCAGAGACATGCTAATCGTAGGATGTTACAGTTTGCAGCTGTATAGCCTCACCAAAAATTACAGACATGCATGTTCCACCCCCTTGGAACCTTGTATGTTCAGCAACTGAAGAGGCAATTTGGCTGTCCAGACACTCTGAACTGCATATGAAATGAATTTGTACAGAAAAGCTGTCAAATACCAGCTCCTTCAAACTTTTGACTTCCTATTAAGACATGTTCTAACCCTTATTAATCAGAAGCTAACATTTTGAACACCAAAAAGTAATGTCAGCTTAACTTTCAAAACGTAGCTCCATTGACCTTTGCTTCCATTATTACACTGATTTGCACCAGGAAAGGATCATGTCCAATGATGTATAACCTTAAGTCTCTCGCCTGCAAAGTTTAATAGTAACCTCCTAGCCTTCCATTTCTACTGCATAGCATAATGATATGGTGTTTGACTTTTAAGCCCTTCTTAAAATGAATTCTGTTCCCACATAATGTCAACTTGTAGGTAATAAAAGAAGAATATTGTGAGAGAAAAAGAAAATGATAATCCAATGTCTTGGGCCAACAAAATGTCTGGCACTTGAAAACCCAATTATTCCCCTTATGATAAAACATGATCATAATAAATGAAATCATGGGTGATTGCAGCCCTTACATGGCATCCCGAATGTGTTATCAGAGATGATCTGCCTCCTTCATGATAGGCCTGCCTAATATGATGGGCTGGATGCAGACACAGGGCTGTATCCAATGTTAGTGTCAATTAGAGAAGACCCGTTGAAATGAATGAGACTTGTTATTCATGACTAACTTAAGTCACATTGTTTTCAGTGAGCCTACTCTAAGTACAACTAAGTCTGGATTCCACCCAATGTTGGCACTGCCAACTCTAAAGCAAAGCCTTATGGCAAATACCCTCTTTACAGGAATAAATGTATACAGAATAAACAGTGTGGGCAGACAAGCTAAGTAGCTAACTTGAGGTTTAGAGCTGGCGGAGGATGCAGGTTCCCTTAACAATTCAGCCAGTGTTCCATGCCAAAAGTGATTACCTGAGAATGAGTGGCTGGGGGCAAGCCGTACTCATCAGCATTCAGTGCCACTGACATAACTTGAAAGAGAAATGGCAATGTGGGGGGGGGGAACCTAACTAAAACATGAGAAGGTGAAGAGATAAAATGAGATCAGTGAGGCAGAAAATAAGGACACTGCCAAATTGCCTAGGAACAAAAAAAATCACATACCTTAAAAGTTGTACATTTGAGTAGTACCACATGTCGTCCCTATTCAACTTGTGCTTCCCTTTGAACTTAACACTGCAGCAATGAATCATTAGAAACAGAGGCAGGAATCATGTTCACAAATGCACAACTAGGGCCTACAGATAACAGACATCTGCATCATTGCCAGGCAAGGAAAGAAGCCTCTTACCAATTTCCCTTCCATTAAAGAAAACAGAGTCCCAAAGGAAAGAAATGGATTCTGCTGTGAACATTGCTACCTTATTGATGACAGAAGAGTCATCAGTATTTAAGACTACTGTTGGCATTCAACCCAAAGATCAGATGAGAAACACACAACTGATAAGAGAAAATGGGCATTCCAGGTCACCTCTGATACCACAATTTTCAGTCAAGGAAGTGCTATTAAGGTACAGGTGTATGTGTGGCTTTTACTTTAAGCTAGAGCCCATGTCACAACTGGTTGAAAGTCCAAACATGACTTCTTTCCTTGCTGTTTATTTCTTGACCTTTATCTTGAAAATACATAGATTAGTAACACAGCTACCTTTTATACTGTTCATCCATTTTCTGATGGAGGTAGTGATTTCTTACGACTTACAAAATCTCTATTTGAAAGGTAGAAAGAGTTGTTTCTTGCCACAGAAGTAAGCAAAAACATCAGTTCTACATCCCAATCAAAACGCGCCTTCAACTCAAACATCTGAGAGCTAACCTAGGATGTGGGAGCTTGTGTTTATCTATGTATGAATCCCTAAGAAAACAGAGAACTGTTCAGGTTTTGAGGATTAGGTAAGCCTTTTTAACCTTGCTTAAATTGCAATGTACATGGTACTTTTTAACCTGTTGATAAATACCTGCATTTGAAAAACATAATCTGAGAATTTCTCCTAAAATTGGTGGATCACAACTAGTGCCCAGCCCAAATGTCTTCTTTTCCCCCATTTGTGTTTGTGGGGGGGCAGGAGGAGAACATTGCTGGGTTGTTCAGACAGCTCCACTGCTGTTCCCAGCAGAAGCAAAGCCGTGTGTGTGTGTGTGTGTGTGTGTGTGTGTGTGTGTGTTTAAAAGAATGAATCTTTGGCTACTTCATTTGGCAGCCATCCATTACAAATTAGAAGAGTTTGCCCCCTCCTGTCACCGAATTACCCACATACACATACACATACACACACACGAACACACACTTTCACAGGGGACAACAGCCCTGCAAAAGTGAAGGGGGACATTTGGCCCAGCTGTCATCATAATCAAAACAAAATACCCTTTCTGTCATTATCCATGTGCATTAATATCTTTTTTTTCTAGAAGGAGATTAAAAATATCTGAACTGCTACCACTAGCCTTCTGCAACCAACCAGAAACATGGCCTGTGCATTTCACACTGGGATGATCCGCAAAAACAATCAAATGAAGCTTTTTGTAGCAGCAAGGTAAGCATTAACTCCTATGAATGCCTGCATATCAGGCTGATGTTACCAAAATGCTTTCTGCTGCAGAATCATCCCAACCTTGCCTGTAATGTACGGGAATATTCCTTACATCAATCATGCTTCGCACCGTCCCAGCATCTGCTGGGAAGGTGAAGTGAGGTAGGTGAGGGCACTGTACAATTCGATGGTCACAAACTATGTATTCCCACATGTTGCAGCTGGAGGGATTACCATGGGTATGTTGCTAGCCATGGTCTCTCTGTGGGGCTGATTCCCCACAGAGAGACCATTGCTGGTAATTGTGATGTGTTTCCTGACTCTGATTCTGATATAAATTGGGTCTTTAATTTGCCCTGCAAAACCCAGTTCATTGAGCTCCTTGTGCACTCATGAGCTTTGCTGAACAATCTCAAATTTCATTTGTTTGTTTGAAACTGCTGCATGGCATATTATGGATCCTATTTGTGAGCCAAAATGGATGGCGGTCTGCAGAAATCACTCATTTCATTATCCATAAAGAATTCTAGATAGCCAGCTTTTGCAATACACACATTTGATTTATGTCGTGTGTGTGTTTTACAGGCCCTCTTTGTTCTGTCTCAATGCCTTGTTGTTGTTTTCTCTTTGCTAATATTCCAGTACTTGGAAGGTTCAATTGCATTGCCCTTTGTCTGTTCTACCTTAAACTTTGCAAAATGAGGTGCCCAACCCACAGTCATCAAAATGCAAGGACACCACTGGGTTCTCTTGGAGCTGTATGATTTGCTCCTGCCTGCATCTTAATTTCCTATGGGTCTCTAGCATTTTGTTTGCTTGTGTTGCTGTGCGCCACTTCACAGGTTAAGCCAATACATTGGCTTTCTCAGATATGGCTCATGTTCTCATGAACTTTAAAATATATATATATATACAAAGAATATGCTTCTCTTATGGTGGAAATTTAAAGAAAGCAAAACTTGCTTAACTGAGGGCAATTAACAATAAAGCGCTTTAAAGTTATTAAACTGAATATAGCTTTCATTAATCCCCAGCAATGTACATTCATGTGTCTGTGGATCATAGCTGCAAGCATACTGTAAACAGTGCCATTTTAGTATGAGGCACCTAGAAGAAATCTTAACAGTACAAGAATAAAGTTTCTATTTTACATCATCTCGAATCTCCAGTCAACATGATTACTGTTTTTTAATGATTTCATGAGATCACTGCATAACATACCAGGTTGGATACAGTGGAATGTACCTTACAGTTGTGCAGTAACTCTTCACACTCATCACATCGCTGTGGGGGATGGGAATGGTATTATCTGAAGGATTCTAATAAGGGACCAGTTCTGATTTTACCCTATTGTTGATAAGCTGAAGTTCCCACTTCCTCTGTTTTCCAACCTGGTGCCCTCCAAAGGTGTTGGACTACAAGCACCAACATGCCCAGCTAATGGCCATGGGAGTTGTTGGACTACAAGGCTGAGGAAGGCTACACTACATGTTGACTGCCAAAGGAATGCAAAGGTAGACCAATTCGTGAAATTGTATGTAGTTTTTAGACTAGCTTCATGAATCAGATTGACGAGGATGAAATCAAGTGGCTGAACTCAAACCATATGCATATAGTGCAACTTATACATGTCTACTCAGAAGCAAGCTACATTGAGTTCAATGGGATTTATTCTCAGTGCCCTATAAGTGTGTATAGGTTTGCAGCCTTAATGAACTGTTGTGCCATCTCTGCCTAGGATGGCGAATGTGGGAAAGAGTTATGGAGCAGTGGCTTGGAGCATTGGTTACAATGGCATGTACTAATATGTAATCATAAACTGCACATTGTCTCCAATTCTCCATTCATTAGGAAGATAGGAGAAAAAAGAGTCTAAGTGAAAATGTTGCAAAGCCCCGTTCTACAAAGGACAGGATAATACTACAGGATGACTATAGACTGGGGTTGGATCCAGATTTATCCTGGAGCAACTGCACTGATGGAAGTGAACTTCCTCATCCCTTGCTTCCCGTGGCAGCCCCTCCAGCCCCCTGAAAATGCTACACAGAGAGTCAGGAGTCACTGCTGAATGGGGCAAGCTTTGGTGCAAGGGGGCATCCCCAAAATTTGGATGGGGGAAACTTTCATGAGCGGAGATCTTCCTCTCAAGGAAGGCAGATTCTAGAACCAACCTCTAGTGTCATTTTCTTCACTCTTAAAGAAACAGAAGAACAAAGAAGGTACCTATGCTTTTTCAAAGGTAATTACCCAAGACATTTTTTAACAGTATAACATAAGGGATACTCCAGATGCTACATTTGAGTGTTCCATGTATGCCCAGATGTAGCACAAGAGCATGAACAAGATCTATGCCTTATTCTCGCGAGCCTTTTAAAAGAATTCTTAACTGCTGCTTGTTTTGTATCTAATGACATGTTTAATGCTGAATTTTAAAATATTTTTTCTGTGTTTTAGCTGCTTGGATATTTGTCTCCTCTTCTAAAATTATTTTAAATTATTGTCACTGTTTTTGAAGCTTTGCTTCGAAGCAGTTTTGCCCAATAGGGCATGATGCCCTGAGGGCTTTGGCTATAGGGCAAACCATACATTAAATGAGTGATTAAAAATCTAGAAGGAAGATTAAAATAATTTCTTATTTCTATAAGAAACTAGCTGTTTGCTAATGACATGCTCCCTCCATGGGGACCTGCTGTCCACCAGCTTCTGGGAGCCGAAGTAAATGTTCAGGAAAGTACGCATAGTGGTTGTACGCATGCTAGCTTTTCCTACTCTCCTGTAAGCATGTGTGTCCCCAATTTGGATCAGGAGTATGGCACTCTGGGATGAGGGTTTAAATCTTTCTCCCTCACCACCGCTATTTTTTAACATTCCACCCACCCACAGGGTGGAAGGAGAAGGAGGGGGAGGGGGAGGGGGAGGGGGAGGGGGAAGAGGAAGAGGAAGAGGAGAGCTTCCATTGACTCCAACTGGAATCAGGGCTGCATGGCTTTACAAAGAATTAGGAAAAGCTACCTGCACATTTAGTTTGGCCCTGTGATACTGCGTACATAAAGCTTTGGCATCATTTGTGCATCTCAACACTGCGGGAAGCACTATATCCTCCCAGTTTGTTAAAAGCAGGCAAAATCAAAAGCCACTGGCCTGATTTTCAGTGAACTGCTCATTGACTTGCAGAAGTGTTATAAAGTACCATGCGACCCATTTGCTGGAAAGAAATCTGTGCAAGCCAGAGAAAGTGTTTTTAAAGCCTCTAACAACTGAAAAGATTCACATTGTCAGGAAGTAATTTATTCTGCAAAAGATTACAATAAAATTGCTAATAAGATTACCCCCTCCCCCGTTCAAACATGCACTGGAACATGAATGGATGGATAGAATGACAGGAAATGCCATCTGAGAACCTGAGGTAGTAGCAATTTTAGAGACATAGCTTTTTAGGTCAAGAGAAGAAGGAGGAAAAAGACGTGTTCTAAATTGTTTCCTGATTTCATCTCATTTTTTAAACCCATTGTAAAGGCTTCGCATCATGTAAATCAGCGATCACTTCCTGCACAATAGTTTCATCTGTTGGGCAATTTGCTTTCTCTGTCCCCTGGCTTTTAAAGTGTGAAGCTGGCCTTGATATTGAATCACGGGCAATTGGCAGGGGATGTATGGCTTCTTCCTTGTTCCGATTTTTGCACATGTCCTCTGAACATATGGAGGCCACCTGCCCCTCCGCTGATTCTTGAGCTCATTAATGGTGTGGAGCTGGTGGTTTGGGACCAATATGGAGTGCCATTTTTAATGAACCTTTTGCTTTAAGGTCACCGATGGACCTTAAAACATTTTATAGGGCATGGCAATTCCTGAATTCTTTTTTTCTTTTCAGGCATGCTCCCAGGCGCTATAGCAAGAAGTATGGGAGATGTATGGTGGAATTAGCTTTTTCTCCCAGGACAATCACATACGGGGAGCTATGTAGCCTAACTGTGCAAATGTCACATTGACTATGTAAGCCATCTTTGTTTGTTCTTCGGATGGGCAGAAGACAGCATCAGATTGATCAAGGGTGCTGAACCTCTTTCAGCCCAAGGGCCAAATTCCATGTCAGGGAAGGTCTCAGTGGCCATATTCCTTGGTGGCTGGGGCCAAAGGCAAGAAGGGCAGGGCTGAAGGCAAAAAGGCAGGGCCAGAAATACCAGCATATTTAACATTAAAGATCTTACTGCCAGTAACTAAGCTTTAGGGGAGGCATTTCAACCATTTAGAACTGGAGTGGGGGTGGACACAGCAGGGACTGCACAAATCTGGAAAACCACCACCAGTGGGTGGAGGGAAAGTGGATGGGGCCAGCAGGGGAAAGCCATCACCATCTGGGTTCATCTGATCATGTTCATCTCATCCCTGCAAAAAACATGTTGATGTGCCTTTCACTGACCTGTTCTTAGACTGGGGTGGGCAAGAACATTGCCAGATGAGATACCTATCTTTTCTTCTTCATTGTATTAGGGACACTCAAGCCATTGTTTTCATGACCAAGGTTCTACACACTTACCTGTAGGGATGTTGGAGAATTCCACCACAGACTCCAGTGAGTCTGGATTCTTTATAATCTGGCCCCCCAGAGTCCATGGCAGAATGGGGCAATCCCCCCGCCACCCTGCGGAATCACCCCAGGATGGAGCCTACCTGGCGGCGTCAGCGGCTCCGGCGGTGGCTCCGCCACTGGCGGTGGCTCCAGCAGCGGCTCCGGCAGCGGTTCCAGGTGAGCTTCTGGCTGCCATCAGGCTGTGGCCGCAAATGGTGGCCGCTATGGTGGCCGCCATTTGCATCCCTGCCAAGCCATGATAGGCTACATAAGTATCTACGTAGCCTATCATGGCTAATGCAGGGACGCCATTTGTGTCTCTGACTTTTGCCATGATAGGCTACCTAAATATATATGTAGCCTATCATGGCAAAAGACAGGGATGCAAATGGTGGCTGCTATAGCAGCCGCCATTTGAGGCCACAACCCAGCAGCAGACAGAGGTCCAGCTGCAGGCGGCCCTGGCTGGGAGCTCTGCGGAGTTGCCATGGAGCGGAGCTGGTCAGGGAATATTCCGGGGGGGAGGATGGCCCCAGCGGAACCAGGTAATTGTTTCTTAACTCCCCTACTTACCTGTTTCCCTACATTAAATAGTTACCCTACTTACCCTATTGGTTTTTCAAGTATAGCTGTGATTACACTCAGTGCAACAGCTCCTAGGATTAGGGGCATCATTAAGCAAAGAAACTCAAACCCCTCTGTTTCTCTGAGGGCCAATCTACATTGCGCCCGCCATCGCAACAAATTCGGTGTCCTGTCGGGTTAAACACTCTCGCATTAAAATGTGATTATCCACACTCAGCCATTTTCTCCATTGCGGTGCTTCATCAAATGCTCGAGCTCAGTTCACACTTGAGTTCTGTGCTGTTTTCCTGCTTTTAAAGACAGTGGCTCTCATTGGAGGATCAGAAACTCTTCCTGTTTCTGCTGATTCCACGCCCACCGCGCGGCAGTGGCAAGGGAGAGGCTTGTCATTTTCCACATGTTTTCCTGACCTTGGGGAAAACTTGCGGAAGACTTGTGTCCCTTGCTGCCACTGCTGTAGCAGGTGGGGGTGGAAGGAAGATGGAGGCACCTATCCTCGTCCCCACCCCCACCTGCTGGAGGCCAGGGCAAGCAGCTGGGGGGTGTCTGCCAATGCTCTTTTCCCCATGCCAGCCCTTGACAGCCAGTGCAAGGAAGTGGGGCAGTAGCAGCGGCACCCAGAACTCCCGTTTGGGGGGGGGTTGCTGGCATCTTCGAAGATTCGAAGCTTCACATTGGCCCGGTCAGTAGTTGGATGTGCAACCGCCTGGGAATCAGGCTTCCTGCATTAAGCAGGGGGTTGTTCTATCCCTTCAAATGAGACTAAGTTTTACCCCCTTCTATCCCCCTCTTCAGCTTTTTTAAAAAAATTAAGGCGTTATCTTCGAAGGATCGTGGCTTCTACGCAATGATGTTTTTTTTTCTAATTCAGGCATGATCTTTGAAGATTCGAAGATTCGAAGATGTGAAGCTTCACATCTTCGAATCTTCAAAGATCATGCCTGAATTGGGGGGAAAAAAAGTCACAGAGAAGCCACAATTCTTCAAAGATAACGCCTTAATTTTTTTTTTAAAGCCAAAGCAGGGGATAGAAGGGGGTAAAACTTAGTCTCATTGAAGGGATAGAACAACCCCTTGCTCAATGCACGAAGCCTGATTCCCAGGCGGTCACCCATCCAACTACTGACTGGGATCGACCCTGCTTAGCTTCTGAGATCAGACAAACATGCACACATCTAGCCCTTTGCTTCTTGCTGAGGAAACATGGAGTGCTGAGGAAGCTATGCAATCAGTAGCTGGAAGACGACATGGGGCCATCGAGACCTGTGATTGGACAGGAGGGAAATACAAACGCCACTGTATATGGACAGGCAGGGGAGGGGACTACGACCAGATATGGTAGCGAAGGTGGAAAATCAGAGCACATTAAGGGGAAATACCAGGATATCAGGGTATTGAAAGTGGTAGCATGGAAGCGGGAAATTCTGGTTCCAATTTGAGGCGGGTACTGCGTAGTGTGAAAGATGGGTGGTGAAACCTCATTGGAAGCGAAAAAAAATGTAAGTGTAGATCGGCCCTGAAAATATCTTATCTGTACCTATTGGGAAACATGTCAGAAAGATAATCCTGCAAAGTAAATTACCTATTGCTTATTTTAAAAAAATAAAAAATAACTGCATCTTACTCAGTCTGTTAGTTATTTATGTACCCAACTATAATCTCTGATGGTTGGCATTCCAAATTGTATTTATTATCTTGGGGACAAAAATGAGGCTTGTTTCAGAGTGCCACTGACTTCTAATTGATAGGGAAACTCAATAATATTATGAAATTATGAAGAAATTGTCCATCAACAATTAGCGCATCGACTACAGATCAGGCACACAGGTCATAGTCTTTCTCACTATAGTGAGATGTATTGTATTTCTCTTTAAATTGTAGTATTATTTCTAAATTTTCACAGATACATATAAATTAGCATGTGCAAAATGTTATGCAAACTTTATGCAAATTGGTACCTTCTTTTGTCCTCTTTTTTTTCGGTGATACATTTACTATCTTTTGGCAATGCATATTTTTTCTCACTGATAATATGAGTGGATTATAAATTGATTAACTCTTCCTACCACCCACCACCAAATATAAGGTAAGAACAATTTCAGAAAACAAGAACATAGAAATTGACTTGCTGGGCCAGACCAAAGATCTATTTATTTCAGCATAGCAGCCATACACACATAGACACACACACACACACACACACACACACACACATACACACTACCTTTTAGGATATTGTCCTTAAATGACAGTTCGCATAAAAATAAAACACAATAAAACCAAGCAGCAGCACAAGAATCATTTTGAACATAGGCCAATTAAAATATAACAAATAACATGCCTAACAAATAAAAATGCCAACCCATCCAGTATCTCATTAATTTTAAAACTGCAAATAGAAAATACCTACTTCACAAAAGAGCAACCCCAAATAGTTTTTAAAACCTGCTTGAATATTGGTGGAATTGAAGCTATATTCTCCTCAGTGGCTATGGAATTCCAAAACCTGGGGGCCACCCCTGAAAAGGCCCTGTCTCTCATGCCTGCTGAACCAATCTCATAGGCGAGCCTATGACCATGGCCTCTGAAGCAGATCTGAATGCCCAGGCCAATTTTTGTATGCACGTAGGTGGTCCTTCAATAACTTGGTCCCAAACAATTTAGGACTTTATAGGTCAAAACCAGAATTTGAATTGAGCCTGGAACTGCACAGTCAACCAGTGCAACTAGTATAGAATTTATGTCACATATCCAAGACATCCAAGAAGAATACCATGGCTGATGGTATCGAAAGTCACAAAGAGGTCCAAGAGAACCAATATGGCTGTACTGCCCCAATCCATCCCCCAGGATAAGTTATCTACCAGGGAGACCAAGGCTATCTGGATGAACATCCCTGGATGCTCACAGGCAGGTATGAAGATGGTGGACTTCCTGTCTCATCTGTCCCCTACATGTAGCAGTACCACATATACTAAATCAGAATAAGGCTGTTTCACTTTTTAATGACAGTGGCTAGTAGCCATTTATAGATGCATTGTGTAATTAATTTAGTGAAAGTATGTACATTAATTATGCTAATAATCATAATAATCCCTGAACATACTGTGGATAAATATCAATTTCACTGTATGACCCACATTTTAATGTTATAAGAAAGAAAGAATCACTTCTCTATTTTCACTCTGTCCAGACCATTCACAATTCTATAAACCAGATCAAGTCCCCTAAGCTGTGTTTTTCTTTTCCTAAACTAAACAGCCACAACTTCTTAAGCCTTGTCATGTAGCGATGATTATTCTTCTACTCCCTCATTGTTTGAGTTGTCCTTTTCTGTACCTTCTCTAGGTCTATGATATCCATCTTAAAACAGGGTGACCAGAACTGCCAAAAGTATCCAGATATGGACACACCATCATGGTATTATACTTGCTGTTTTATTTTCCTAATCATACCTTCTATTTCTGATATTCAGAGGTGAGTGCCATTGCTTATGTAGCCAAACAAGCACTATCCATGCAAAAGAGGGAGGTATCAACCACCCTGGGGAAACTGCAAGCTTTGCAGAAGTACAAAAAGCCTTATTTTTGTGAGTATGTATTGTAATAAGATTCCATACGTTGTTTGAATTATTGTGGATTTTTTTCTTTTCTTTTTCCCCTCTTTTTTTCTTCTTTTCTTTTCCCTCTTTTTTCTGTTTATTAGTCTTATTTTATAGGGTGCATTTTGTGGATTATTATTCGTGTTGTTTTATGTATATTGTCAAAACTAAATAAAAAATTATATAAAAAAACAAAAAACAAAAAGTCTGAAGGGAAAGAACCCTAATGGGGCGACACTCCCAAAACAGCCCAGTGAGGACTGAGCATGCTCAGTGGCCACAAAATTCTGACTGGCTGTTGCGGGGGAGAGAAGGGGGGGATTGGAATGGAATATCCTGAAAAGGTGTACTCCACACTGTAACTCCTAACACTCAACTTGCCTTTCTCCTGCTATAGGATATTTGACTGAGCTTTCAATCTCAAGAGCTTTTTCCTTCACTAAGGGCACAATCCTAGGCATGTTTAGATGGAAAAAAAGTCCTACAACTCCCAGCATGCTGGGAGTTGTAGGACTTTTTTTCATCTAAATTAAATTGGGAAAAACTCCAGGACCAGATGGAATATCAGGATTATATTATAAGAACTGTGAAGAAGAAATTTTACAACCATTGAAAAATATGATGGACAGTATTTTAGAAAAGGAGGAGATACCGGAAACATGGAAAACAGCATATATAACATTAATACCTAAAGAAGGACAGGATTCAACCTCGACAAAAAACTATAGACCAATCTTATTATTAAACAATGACTATAAGATATTTGCAACAATTTTGGCAGAAAGACTCAAGAAAATATTGCAGGAGTTTGTATATGAGGACCAAAGTGGTTTCCTACCAAGGAGACAGATGAGAGATAATGTAAGAACGGTCTTGAATGTGGTGGAATATTTGGAAAAACACTCAGAAAAACAAGCAGCTCTGATCTTTTTAGATGCAGAGAAAGCATTTATAATCTCAACTTGGAAATTTTTAATTAAGACTTTAGAAGAATTGGACTTCGGGGAAAACTTTATAAAATGGGTGAAATCAGTATATACCAATCTAAAGGCTCAAATAATTATAAATGGGGACTTGACTAAACCTTGTGAGATACAAAGAGGAACAAGACAAGGTTGCCAATTGTCACCACTACTGTTTATATTGGTTTTAGAATTATTGAGCAGAGATAAAAGACAAGATGATTGAATTACAGGAATAATGATTAAAAAGGAGAAATATAAACTGAGGGCTTTTGCAGATGTCTTGGTGTTCATGTTGGAAGAACCTTTAAAAGGAATTGAAATTTTAATGAAAAAATTAAAAGAATTTGGAGCAGTGGCAGGGTTCAAAGTTAATAAACAGAAAACAAAATTTTTAACAAAGAATATGAATGTTCAAGAAAAAAAAGTTGATGGATAAGACTGGCTTCCAAATTGAAAAGAAAGTAAAATATTTGGGAGTCTTTTTGACAAATATGAATTGTATGCTTTTTCAAAATAACTATGTTAAAGTGTGGATTAAAGAAGACCTATCAAAATGGGAAAAATAACAGCTACCACTTTTGGGAAGAATTGCAATGATTAAAATTAATGTATTAACTAGAATGTTATTTTTGTTTCAAATGATACCCATTATTACATCGGATTTACCTTTTAAGCAGTGGCAGATAGATATAACTAAGTTTATATGGCAAGCAAAAACCCCAAGAGTTTAAATAAAAATTTTACGAGATGCAAAGGAAAGAGGTGGCTTGGGATTATCAGAATCTAAAACCTATCTTTCTGCCTGCTGCTTGATGTGGATAAAGGAATGGGTGATGTTGAAAAGCTAATAGAGTTTTGCCAAGAGAACACGCTGATCATAGCAAACACTCTTTTTCCAACAGCACAAGAGGCGACTCTACACATGGACATCACCAGATGGTCAATATCGAAATCAGATTGATTATGTCCTTTGCAACCAAAGATGGAGAAGCTCTATACAGTCAGTAAAAACAAGACCTGGAGCTGACTGTGGCTCAGATCATGAGCTTCTTGTTGCAAAATTTCGGCATAAATTGAAGAACGTAGGGAAAACCACTAACCGTGTAGGTATGACCTAAATCATATCCCTTATGAATACACAGTGGAGGTAAGGAATAGATTTCAGGGATTAGACCTGATAGACAGAGTGCCTGAGGAACTATGGACGGAGGTCCGTAACATTGTTCAGGAGGCAGCAACTCAATCCATCCCAAAGAAAAAGACATGCAAGAAAGCCAAGTGGTTGTCTGAGGAGGGTCTACAAGTAGCTGACGAAAGAAGGCAAGCGAAAATAGGGATGGCGGAGAATTTTTCCCCGAAACTTCGGGGGGGGGCGAGCGCCAACGTGTTCGGCCCCCCGAACAAGTTTCGGGGAGAAATTCTCCACACAGCCCCGCACCCCGCACCCCCCCCCCAGGACGGGACTTACCTTTGCCGAATGTCCCTCCAGGCGGCGGGTCCGACCGGCGGTTCGGAGGGTGTACGTGCGGGGCGGGAGCAGCAGCCAGTCTTTCGACCGGCTGCCGCCGCCACCGTTCCAATAAAAGAAAAAAAAACACCCCCGTGATAGGCTACGTGATGATTAACGTAGCCTCTCACGGCTAGATTTGCAAAGTCAGCCATGATAGGCTACGTAAATCGTCACGTAGCCTATCACGGGTGACTTAAAAAAAAAAAGCGCGTACGGATAATGGCGGTCCCCATAGGGAGCCGCCATTCCCGTTCCTTATTTGGTCGCTGTAGTCTACGTAAAGATTTACGTAGACTACAGCGACCAAATAAGGAACGCGAATGGCGGCTCCCTATGGGGGCCGCCATTCGCGTACGCGCTTTTTTTTTTTATAGTCACCCGTGATAGGCTACGCGACAATTAATGTAGCCTATCACGGCTGACTTTGCAGATCTAGCCATGATAGGCTACGTTAATCGTCACGTAGCCTATCACGGGGGCGTTTTTTGTTTTTTGTTTAACTTTGGAGTTCACGGCCGGGCGAGGCGGGAAGCCTCTTCCCCGGCCTGAATTTCGGCCGGGCGAGGAGGGAAGCCTCCCCCCCGGCCTGAATTTCGGCTGGGGCGAGGCAGGAAGCCTCCCCCCCCGGCCTGAACTTCGCGGGGGAAGCAGCGAAGCGCCTCCCCCCAACCGCGAACAAGCTTCGACGACAGGTAAGTGACTTTCATCCACCCCTAAGCGAAAAGCAAGGGAGAAAGGGGAAGATATATCAAACTGAATGCAGAGTTCCAGAGAATAGCAAGGAGAGACAAGAAGGCCTTCTTAAATGAACAATGCAAAGAAATAGAGGAAAACAATAGAATGGGAAAGACTAGAGATCTCTTCAAGAAAATGGGAGATCTCAAGGGAACGTTTTGTGCAAAGACGGGCATGATAAAGGACAAAGAAGGCAGGGACCTAACAGAAGCAGTTGAGATTAAGAAGAGGTGGAAAGAATACACAGAAGAACTATACAGGAAAGATCTGAATGTCCCTGATAGCCATGAGAGTGCAGTCACTGAACTTGAGCCGGATATCCTAGAGAGTGAAGTCAAGTGGGCCTTAGGAAGCATTAGTAACAACAAAGCTAGCGGAGATGACAGTATTCCAGCTGAGCTATTTAAGATCCTAAAAGATGATGCTGTTAAAGTGCTGCACTCAATATGCCAACAAATTTGGAACACTCAACAGTGGCCACAAGACTGGAAAAGGTCAGTTTACATTCCAATTCCAAAGAAGGGTAACGCCAAAGAGTGTTCAAACTACTGCACAATAGTGCTCATTTCACATGCCAGCAAGGTGATGCTCAAAATCCTACAAGCTAGGCTTCAGTAGGGGTGCACAAAAGTCCCTTACCTGTCCTCGAAGCTTTTCGCGGTGGGGGGGAGGCACTTCGCTGCTCCCCCCGTGAAGTTCAGGCCAGGGGGGGAGGCTTTCCGCCTCGCCCGGCCGAAATTCAGGCCGGGGGGGAGGCTTCCCGCCTCGCCCGGCCGAAATTCAGGCCGGGGGGGAGGCTTCCCGCCTCGCCCGGCCGAAATTCAGGCCGGGGAGGAGGCGCCTTGCCTCGCCCGGCCGCAAACTAAACAGTTAAAAAAAAAACAACGCCCCCGTTATAGGCTACATGACGACTAACGTAGCCTATCACGGCTAGATCTGCAAAGACAGCCGTGATAGGCTACATAAATCGTCACGTAGCCTATCACGGGTGACTTAAAAAAAAAAAAAGTGCGTACGCAAATGGCGGCACCCATAGGGAGCCGCCATTCGCGTTCCTTATTTGGTCGCTGTAGTCTACATAAATCTTTACGTAGACTACGGCGAAAATAAGGACAACGCAAATAGCGTTGCCCTTATTTTCTCCGTAGTCTACATAAAGATTTACGTAGACTACAGAGACCAAATAAGGAATGCGAATGGCGGCTCCCTATAGGGGCCGCCATTATCCGTACGCGCTTTTTTTTTTTTTCCAAGTCACCCGTGATAGGCTACGTGACGATTTACGTAGCCTATCACGGCTGACTTTGCAAATCTAGCCGTGATAGGCTACGTTAATCGTCACGTAACCTATCACGGGGGCATTTTTTTTTCTTTTATTGGAATGACGGTGGCGGCAGCCAGTCAAAAGACCGGCTGCCGCTCCCGCCCCGGACGAAGACCCGACGAACCGCCGGCCGGACCCGCCGCCAGGAGGGACATTCAGCAAAGGTAAGTCCCGTCCCAGGGGGGTGCGGGGGGCGGGGGGGTGCGGAGAATTTCTCCCCGAAACTTGTTCGGGGGGCCGAACATGTTGGCGCTCGGCCCCCCGAAGTTTCGGGGAGACATTCTCCGCCAACCCTAGGCTTCAGCAGTATGCGAACTAGGGATGTACAAAAGTCACTTACCTTTTCGCAGGGGTGCTTCGCGGTGGGGGGGAGGCACTTCGCTTCTCCCCCCGAAGTTCAGGCGAGGGGAGGGAGGCATCCCGCCTCACCCGGCCGAAATTCAGGCTTGGGGGGAGGCTTCCTGCCTCGCCCGGCTGAAATTCAGGCCGGGGAGAAGCGCACCGTCTCCCCAGCCGCGAAACAAAGTGTAAAAAAAAAACCAAAAAAAAAAACCTTTTATAGGCTATGTAAGTCAACATTACAAAAACTAAGATCATGGCATCTGGCCCCATCACTTCCTGGCATATAGAAGGGGAAGAAATGGAAGCTGTGACAGATTTTATTTTCTTGGGCTCCAAGATCACTGCAGACGGTGACTGTAGCCATGAAATTAAAAGACGCTTGCTCCTTGGAAGGAAAGCTATAGCAAACCTAGACAGCATAGTAAGAAGCAGAGACATCACCTTGCCGACAAAGGTCCGTCTAATCAAAGCTATGGTCTTCCCAGTAGTAATGTATGGCTGTGAGAGCTGGACTATAAGGAAGGCTGAGCGCTGAAGAATTGATGCTTTCGAACTGTGGTGCTGGAGAAGACTCTTACGAGTCCCCTGGACTGCAAGGAGGTCAGATCAGTCAATCCTAAAGGAAATCAACCCTGACTGCTCATTGGAAGGACAGATACTGAAGCTGAAGCTCAAATATTTTGGCCACCAAATGCGAAGAGAAAACTCCCTGGAAAAGACCCTGATGCTGGGAAAGACTGAAGGCAAAAGGAGACGGGGATGACAGAGGATGAGATGGCTAGATAGCATCACCGATGCAATGAATATGGACTTGAGTACGCTCCGAGAGAGAGCGGAGGACAGGAAGGCCTGGCATGCTACGGTCCATGGGGTCATGAAGAGTCGGACACGACTGAACAACTGAACAACAAAACCTATTTTTCTGCCTGCTGCTTGATGTGGATGAAGGAATGGGTGATGTTGAAAAATAGAAGACTTTTAGAATTAGAAGGACATGAATTGAGATATCGGTGGCATGGTCATTTGTGGTATGATAAAACAAAAGTGAATGTAGATTTTTATAATCATTATATAAGATGGGCTGTATTAAGAATTTGGAATAAATATAAATTAAGGATTTATCAAAAAAAAAACCCCATGTTGGATATCATCACAAGAAGCAATACATAGAAGAGAATTTGATAGCATGCATAAATGGATAAGATATAATGATTTACTGGAATTGTCACAAGGGAAATATAAGTTAAAATTAAGGGAAAGCTTATTGGAAGAAGGTCATGTGTGCCAATGGTTTTCATATCTGCAAATTAAAGAAAGGTTTAAAATAGATGAGAAATATTGTGGATTTGAACAAACAGAATCTGAGTTTGAAACAGCACTGTATACAAATGATGAACATGTTAATGCCCTCACCCGGCGCCAGCTTGTCTGGCTAAAAGGGGGGGGCCATTGCGGGTGGGTGGGGTGACATGATGCAGGGGCCTTTGATTGGTGCACCCCAGTGGCACCACCATGCAAGGAGGGGCAGGCTGAGTTGCCTTAAACTCAGCCCCCTTCTCAAACTCAGATCTCTTGCTCAACGCAGCTAGAGAAAACTGCAGCTCCGCCAGAAATGACGAAGGACACCAGCCTGCAGGAGACCGGCGTCGTCGCGCACGCTGAGGGCCCCGGCTCTTGAGGCTGCAGTGCGCCCGCCCCCTCATTTCTCCTCGGTCACGACGAGGGACTCTGGCCTGCTGGAGAACGGCTTCGTCCTCGTTCCAGCCACCTGGACCCAGCATGCTTCTGCGCACCAAAATCTTCGCTTGGTGATATTGTTCACCTCCCTCCCTCCTTCGCCGCCTCCTTTTCTCTCGCCCGCCCGTCCGCTCGGTCTCCTCGTGTACTCGCCCTCCTGCCTGCTCGCCCGCCCGCGCGCTCGCTCAACCCGCCCGCCCGCTCCATCACCTGCCCGCCCGCACACTCGCCCTGCCCGCCCGCCCGCGCGCTCGCTCAGCCCGCCCGCCCGGTCGCTCGCTCACACTGCCCGCACGCCCGCCCACATGCCTGACAGGCCTGCCGGCCGCCGGGCCGGCTCACGGCCCGCCTGCCGGCCTGTCTACCCAGCCGCCAGCCTTGCCGGCCTCTTCCTCGCCTTGCCGGCCTCCCTGAGGTGTTGCTCCCGGCAGGAGGCGTCGGCGGGCGGGTGACCGTGGCGCCGGTGTTTGCCAGCGGCAGCGCTCCAAGGGACGGTCTGACTGCCCCCCCACTGGTCAGCCGAGCCTGCCTGTTGGAGGGGCGCCTGGCTGCTGAGCCGAGTCGGGGCGTGTATATCACAGCCCGATTGGTCGCCTCCCATGGGCTTGGGACGTCTCCCCCTCCCACCCAATAAATAAATAAATAAATAAATAATAAAAAATAGGAAGAGGTGCGGCTCAGTGGTAGAGCACATGCTTGGCATGCGGAAGGCCCCAGGTTTAATCCCCAGCGTCTCCAGGTAGGGCTACGAAAGAATCCTGCCTGAAACTTTGGAGATCTGCTGCTGCCAGTCAGTGTCAACAATACTGTGCTAGATGGACCCAGGGTCTGACTCAGTATAAGGCAGCTTCCTATGTTTGTATGAAAAGAAAGCTTTAATTAAATAAATAATAATATTAATAATAATAAAAATTCATTAAATTACCATTATTAAATATTTAATTAATAAAATTGCGTAACAGCGGCGACTGCCTGTTTGGCGCCTCCCGTGACAGGGTGCCCTCGGCTGTGGGCGCCCACGCTCAAACGCAGCTCCATCACCTTTGGCCCCTGGCTGCGCCTCTTGAAAATCTGATTTTCTATCTAAACGGTAGTGCAGCGCTCCCATCTTCATCCCCAGGCCTCTCTGTCTCGGTCTGGAACTCATACCCGCAGATCTTAAGACTGTGGGGTGGCTGCCTATTGTCTGGGGTGCCCAGCGGCTTTATTAACTCTTTGATGGTGTCAAGAGCGCCTTAGAGGGCTCTCTCAGTCTAATCCAGTAGCCAAGTCCAGACATAGACAAAGGGATTCTTTTCAAAGATTTATTCTTCCTTTGCAACTTAACAACTCTACAGGTATCAACTAGATCTGAGCAGCAGCATCCCTATGCCCTAAGTTGGAACAGTTGGTCCCCATTTGAAAAGCAATTACTGGCAGACCCCTGAATATAAGGACTAGGGAGAATCCCTCCCCTTTTCCCTTGGATCCTCAGGGCGCAGCCGTTGAGTGCGCACCTTCACTAAGTCTGCTATCTGTGCTCGGTCACTCCCTTGACTGCTAACTAAAACTAGGAATGTGGGGGGGAGGAAACTCCGTCAGCTGTTGGTCCTGGGAAAGAGGAGCGCGCTCCTCTCCCAGGAGCGACTGCTCTTCCTCAGCATTAGAACTACTCTGGGATTCTATGGGCTCAGTGTCCACCCTGACAGATAGCTTGCTTAATTCACCTCCTGCATCATGCCTCCTAAGAAGGGCCAGGGTGGTAAGAAAGGGAATGGGAGGGCCCCGCCCCCCCCTCCCCAAAGTCCGCTGCCAAGGCCCGATTCTGACTCTGATGTGGACGCAGACCCAGTACTGGCATCAATTTTTTCTCGTTTGGAAGCTGCTGAGCGTTCCTCGGGGATCCCTCCTCCTCCCCTGGCCAGGCACAAAAAATCCTCAGTGGTCCAGCACAAGCAAACATGACAGCAGACCCAACGTTCGTTGCTCCTTTCTATTTCAGATTGCCTGGACGCTATTGAGGCATCCACCTCCTCTTCATCGGCTCTTCCAGAAGGCTCACCGCCTTCAGCGGAGCTCCTCCCTTCTGCTGCCTCATCTTCCCTAGGCGCACAAGCAACAACCTCGGTTTTTTCCAGCTGGGGATCAGAGTGTGCCCACGATTGGTACAGCTCGTCTCTGGGTTCAGGGCACCCGGACGCCATTGAGCCCTCCATCTCGCCTTCGCAGGTTCACCATGGCAGCACCCCACCACGGTAGGCAGTCCACCTTCCTGCGGCATCTCCGTCAGCAGTGATCCAAGCAACGTCCTCCTCCTTGGGGTTTCGCCCAGGCGACACAGCACACCTGAAGGTGGTCCGCCCTCATGAGGCATCTCCATCAGGAGCAATGCAAGTGGTATCGCCTCCCTTGCTCCCGGGGACCCAGACATGGCTGCCCCGGATATGGGTGAGATGACTGCACCTCACCCTAGTTGTTCAGACGGGTGACCCTTAGGGCTGTGGGGTTGCTGCCTTAGCTTACCTACCTGGGGGCGGCTGTCCCTCCCAATGTCATATCCCTATATGACGCTCAGGCCGCCTGCAGCTCCGTCAGTCACACCCCAGTAACTCCAGCCGCTTAATGCATCATCTTACAGGGTTTTTTCCTGGATTAATTAGGATCCCTCGCCTGCCCCTGCCCGTTTTGGACATCCATGTAAGGGGCATATCAGATCCCTACGCTAATCTGGCGAGTTGTATTGTCACCAGGGCTACTCCTTCTCGTAATGTCTTTCGCCCGAGGAGGTGTGCGAATGGCTTGTTTAGGCCTCTCGCAGGAGGGCCGCCATTGCCCTTCTCTGCGTAAGGACCTGTTTGACCAGGACCTTTCACTCCAATTTTGACTCCTTCCCAGCTGGGGTCGGCAACAGATCTGGCAGTGGCCACATTCACCAGGTGGTCTCCCGCACTGGCCCTCGGCCTATGGCAGGTCCGCTGCTTCAGCACTGCTATCTGTGCTGGGAGTAAAGCCCCAATGGGCACATGCTCCCAGGACACGTGCAGTTTTCATCGTGAATGCTCCCTTGTAGCAGTCAGCACTCTTGCACCTCTTGTCCAATGCTCGGGGAGGGGAGGGTCCCCTTGGAAAAGCCGAGGCAGTAGAAAGCTCTGGATGGCCAATGCCTAGTAAGGTTGGCGCTGATACTCCGGCTTGAAGACACTACCCAACTGGGGGAACGCGTCTTAACTTGGAACACAGTTTATGCTAGGTTCTAGGGCCCCCCTAGTATTTTTTCTTTAGGTCAACATAGACCATCCCTACCTCGTAAGCAATATTTCTCCTCGCTAGGCGTCGACAGGTTCAGGAGAGGTTAACAATGCAGTACTGGCAGAAGGGTTTTAGCCCCCCCCTTTTTTCCACACCCCGTTAGCTATTCTAGGGATCTCCCTTCTCGAAATGGTGCCCAGGAAATCCTCTAGGGAGTTTATCCTGATTCGTAACCTCTCTTTCCTGAGGGCCAGTCAATTATCAAGAGATCCCTGATCATCTCTGCTCAGTGTGTCACACCTCTTCGATGAGGCAGCTGTCTTTGTCTGGGATCCCGGCCACGGGTCCCTGATGGGCATGTGCTACATGGAGTCCAAAGATGGTGGTCATTGTTCTGACCTAACGCAAGTATTGCTTCCCCTTTTCTGTTACTTCGGTGCCCCTTAGCTCACAAAGGCTGAGGGCCTGTCTCCCACAGCCACATTCGGTGAAGCCAATCCGATACCCTTAGGTATTATTCTCACCTCCCTCAGGACAATTTTCAGGTCCGTTAGACACAGCTCCAATTAGTTACACATCAGGCATGGCTTCAACTTAGTAGGGCTTTAATGACACCTCCTTTCGGAAGCGTGAGCCTCTCCTCAAAGCCGGACTGCGGACTCACATGGTTCCGCCCCTACCCCAAGGGGTTTCAGATTCTTAGGGCAGGTCCAACTGTGCAGTGGGTAAAGGCCTGTAGAGTGGAGGCTGCCGCCCCCGCCAAGCACATTGAGGGATAACCTTATAGCCAAGTCAGTAACCCCCCCCCTTGCTATGACAACATGACCACGTTATTCATTCTCCGTCCTCCCGAAATTGGAGGGTCATGTCATGTGTCAGTGTGTTCGTGCTCCAGAGTCAGTATTACAACATCTGGTTCTGGGTCCACCATGTGCTGGGTTAGGCAAACCCAATTGTCGATGCCTTGTCATGAAATTAGGTCAACATCTTCCGGGCCTTAGCCCCGTGGGTGCTCCATTCCCAGATCCCATCCTTGCAGTACTATGGGAGATCGGGATACTGAAGCCAGGCATGCCAGCCTGCATTCCATGGCTCTCCGTACAGGAGCTGCCTGCGACAGAGCAGGGTGTGTGTGCCGCGCATTAGGCAAAACCTCAGCGATAGGATTCATGGCCCTTATCTATAGATCATTGGCCACAATTTCATGCCTCCGTAAGGAACAACAGACTATTTGGGACCATAAGTCGCAAGCTGGCCATTTAGCCTTCCAGCCCACAAAGGTGGGTTTCACTGACTCCATGTCAGAATTTAGGTTTCGGCGTGCAAGATAGTGTTGGGCACAGATGTTTGCCTGCATTAGTAAATTAACCACCCTCTCTCTCCGGATACCCCTTTCGGGCTCCGGAGGTAATGGCCTTCCATTTGAGCTTTCCAATAAGACGTTTCCCTGTTCCACGTAGCAGCCCTAACGGAATGCAGGGTTGGTCTGGGCTCACAAGGCCGACTTGTCCCGGAGGGCCTTGATTTGCTGCAAAGTACAGGTCTGGCCCAAAGTAATCCATTTACATATTTGGTGATCAAATTGATCAGCATGGCAAGGGCACGGCAGTGGCCCATGGCCAAACGCAAGTCAACAGATTATGCTCTGGCGGCACCTTATGGGTTTTATGGCATGCAACAGGTCTGAGGAGGGGCCTCCGTTTTTATCACTTCAACGGTTTGCTGTTGACTTAAGGGCAATTGTGTAGTTTCCCTTAATGTGCTTATTCCTTAGACCAGCAGACTCGTTGTACGCTGGTACGGGTGCTCTTACATGGGCACGTTTTGATGTCTGGAGCTTCATGAAGAGCTTGTATGTCTTCTTCAGAATTCAGCTTCTGTCACCCTGTCACATTAAGATGCAGTGGCTCCATAGACGTGGCATACGGTGGGAGTCCCCTCCTCACTCTGTCCCACCAAGTTTGTCAGTCTTCCTCCTCAGGTCCAGGTGCTGCACATTGGAGGGAATGACTTTGGCTGTAAGCCAGGCGAGGACCTGATGGAACAGGCCTTGGTTGAGATACAGGTGGTCCGGCATACCTGGCCAGAAGTAGCCTATTGCAGCCCTCACTGCTCCCATGGATCAATGGGAAGGAATGGAATGACGTTGCCAGTGGCAGGGCACGTTGGAAAGTGCACAGAGAAATGGCTTATTGCCAGGTGAATGAGGTGATGGATGCACCACCCGCCAGGGAATTCTGCGGACATGGAGGGAGCGTTACAGGTAGGACGGTGTCCGCCTGTCTCATTTAGTGAATAACATATGTCTGTCTGATCTGCAGAGGGGCCTGCAGGAAGTTCTTCTGCGCAGGTGGGGGGAGTTTCACAAGCTCTAGGCTTGTGACTCCTGTGGCAGCTAGGATGGGCAAAACAGGAAAGTAGGGATGGTGTGCATGCAGAGGCACCTTATGGTGACAGGTGACACCTGAGGGCCCCCCGAACATGTTGTGCGGCTCGGCGGGGGGATAAGGGTTGCCTGGGAGACCAACCCTACTCACTCACCCAGGTGTTTCGTGGCACCAGGTTGGGGGTGACACCGGAAGGTCTACCTCCCCCAGAAGGGGCAGTCCGGAGGGATGGCGAGATCACCGCCACCCCTCAGGCTGGGTATGTTTTCACCCAAGAAGTGCCAGCTAGCCGCTGACACAGTTAGATGCCCGTCCTAGTTACCCCTTTGCAGCTATTTCAATAAATGTGGCCCAATTTTCAACCCAAGCTTGTTGTCTGCGTCTTCTTTAACCCATCTCCGCTCGCAATTGCTAAACTGTATAAATTACCGTTAAGGTATGGGACAGAGGATGAGCAAGTAAAAGACTGTATGATAAATAGGGCACAAAATGTTGGTCATAATATATTAATGGAAGAGTGGGAAAGTATGTGGGGAAAAGATCTAAAATTTACTTTATGTACAGATCTTACAGAGAATTTTTATAAGATGATGTATAGATGGTATATGTCATCGTTTAAACTGTCTAAAATGTATAAGGGTGTTTCTGGAAAATGTTGGAAATGTGAAGATCAGGATGGACCGTTTTATCATTTATGGTGGACTTGCAAAAAAGCTAAAACATTTTGGAAACAAATACAGTCTTTAGCTCACAGAATATTAAAGACTGCTATAGAATTAAAGCCAGCAACTTTTTTATTGGGTCTAACAGATAAACATGTAAAAGAGAAGGGGGGAACCCTCTTTCTCTACATGACAATGGCTGCAAGGTTATTGTATGCACAAAAGTGGATTCTTAGAATCCGCCCCCCCCCCCCCCCAGAGTCCATGGCGGAATGGACCACCCCACCCCTGTGAAGTCCAACCCGGCCAGATCCTACCCGGCACCGCCAGGTCCGTGTCCATCCAGGTCCATCTGTGGCAGTCTTCGGACAAAAATGGCATCTGGCATAGCAGACGCCATTTGCATCCCTCTGCCTTACCGTGATAGGCTACATAAATCTTTACGTAGCCTATCGTGGTAAGGCAGAGGAACGCAAATGGTGTCCGCTACACCGGACACCATTTGCGTCCGAAGACTGGCTGCAGCCGGAAGTCCAGCAGCGGACAGCCGGGGAAGATTCCAGGGGGGAGGACTGGATTGCCTCCCTCCCCGCGTTCCCCCAGGGGAGCCAGGTAGGTGGGGTTCATACACCCCTAGCCAAAGGTAGATATCTTACAATTTTAAGAGATATTTTAGTGTATGTGTATTGTGTGTTTATGTTGTTGTTTTCTTAAAAAATAATTATTATATCAAGGACTTTTTTCATCTAAACATGCATAGGATTGCACCCCAAAAGTGCAATCCTATGCAGGTTTAGGTATAAATAAGTCCTATAACTCTTAGTATCCCCCAGCCAGCCATGGGGATGCTGGGAGTTGTAGGACTTATTTCTGTCTAAACCTGCATAGGATTGTGCTCTAAACAGCTAGTTTTTAGAGACTGTCTGTGCATCCATAAACTTAGGATGACTTAAATAAAGTATTCTTGCAACTAAACACCCCGTTCGAAGAAATCTGTTTGGATTACACAGAAATAATTTATGAAGTGGAGCCCTAACAAATAAACTGGTGCTCTCCTTGAATTACATTGTTTCTGTGCAATGCTGTCTGGACTACATGGCACTTCAAGAATCAAATTGTATTTAACTACAATTGTACATTATCATACCCTGAGTGTACATAATAGTCATCTAAATAAATAACACTCCACTCTAGTATTCTCACATTAGGGTGCTAATGGTACCCTATTCTCCTAAATGTTCATGCAGTAGTTAGTTCATTATATGGGCCAAATGCAGAACAGAAATATTTACATACGTCTCCTCTTAAGCGAATGATACATCCAGTACTAACAGACTGACGTGACTTGTTGTGACACATCATATCATATTGCACAGAGCAATGTGGATTACATGATGTGAAGGTCAATCAAAGCTTCACATGAGTGTCTGGCAATAATCATAATCACCTTTACTTAAAAGAAGACCTCCCTGAATTCAGTGGATCATACTTCTCTGAGTAGCAATCTGATGCACGTCTTAGCTGCGTTCTTCTGCGTATGGAGTAAGTTGACTTGCTCCTGAGTAGATACATATAGTATTGCACCCTTACTTGGAAGTAAGCCCCATTTAACTCAATGAGAGTTACTTACAGTATATGACTAGATATGTATAGGATTGCACCGTTAACCTATTTTTTAAAGCTCATACTTCTCTCTTCTGAAACCATCTCTGAACTTATTCAGATAATGGTGGTGACACAAAAGAACACCTTTTGCCAAAGGCCAGGAATTAAAACCTGGACACTGAGCAGTTCCAGCCCATTTAGGCCTGGCTATTCTAGTTCAATGAGAAAGCTGGCAGAAACAGAAGATCAAATACTCCTTGCCTGCATCTTAAGTAGGTTAGCATTTTCTGTCTTAAGGTTTAGTCAGATGGTACAAGAGACCCACAGTTCTGATGATATTGCAGTGTGGATGGCCCTG
Organism: Heloderma suspectum; assembly: GCF_057233095.1. Taxonomy (NCBI): domain Eukaryota; kingdom Metazoa; phylum Chordata; class Lepidosauria; order Squamata; family Helodermatidae; genus Heloderma; species Heloderma suspectum. The sequence goes on along the minus strand of NC_139462.1, from coordinate 173,208,779 downwards.
ATCCACTTCGCATTGCTGACTATCAGTGGTGGGGCAACATACACTGCAATGATGTCACATTATACATTGTGTTGTGTTCAACTAGATGTTATGAGGAAGAGACAAAGAGCAGTAATGCATCTTCCATAATGGCCAGTTAGACCAAGGGAGGGCAACTTCAGGACGTCTGGAGTCCATTTTCATCCCCTGCCCCCCATCCCCATGGTCTGCGCCCCTTGTGGAAGTCAAAATGGGGGGAATATATTTAAAAAAATGGCATGTGGAGCTGCTACAGAGTGCCCAGAGGAGCAAAATTAGTTTGCAAACAAGCTACTTTTAGCCTTTTTGGTGCTCTGTATCAGTTCCAGATGCCGTTTTGTTTGCCATTGAAAAACAAAATGGGGGAGGGGGCTCTCCTTGAATTTCAGAGGGTGGCAGGGACTAGATGTGGGCTACAGGCCACATGTAGCCTACCCCTGGTCAGATAGAAAGTCAATAGTGTAGCTAGCACAGTAGTCCCCAAGTAACAGTCAATTCATTTTTTCTATTCTGTAAATTTAAGAAACAACAGCACCCCAATATTATTAAGCAATTAAAAGTGCCTGGCAACTACAGCAGAATGATCAAAGTCCAAGTAGTAAATAATCAGAAGCTATAGAAGGCTTTTTCTTTATAAATACTTTCACCAGCCTGTGGAAGTTTTGTTGTGAGATTCCCAAGGGGATTGCCATCTGTGGTGAATTCTAGAGAGTGGGAGTCACCTTATTAAAGCTCTCAGAGCAACCTTACACAGCCTGACTAAATCTGTATTCAATCAATTATGTTTTTATTTGGTAGATTTGTCATCCTCAACATTCAAGACATTCATTTCCAAATCACCGTAATTTTCTGTTTCTTTCTCTACTGAATAAATAAAATATACAATTAGATTTTCCATTTTTATACAATGGTCTTTGTTATGATGTTTATGATCATGTTCCTGTTTCATCACAACTTAGATGAAAAAGGAAATGGTTTATACAGGCATGGTGAATCCATAGATTAAATTCATCCACTTAATGGTAAAGTCATTAATCTTTCTGAATAGACAATGACACTCATAGCTGCATGACTAAGCATAACATTTGACAACTTTTTCAATTTATTACACTAAGGGCACAAACCTATGGGGATAGTCAGCTGCCTCTGAACTCAGAGGCAACCAACTATCCAATACAGGGCAGATGGAGTGCGGAGGGGATCTTTTCTCTTCATGCTCTGGCCACCCTGCATTTGTAGTTACACAGCCAATTTTGGCTGTCTAGTCAGGGCACCTCAGAGCAGAGGGAGGGGAAGCCAGTGGGCATGTAGGAAGTGTAGTACTGGTGCGTCTTCTGTTTCCTCCCCTCCCCATCCCCAGGAACGCCCCTTTCCCCCCTTTCCATGCTGCTCTTATGAGCGTGGAGCCGGGGATGAACCACACCACCTACGAGGTGGTGGGGTGGTGGTTTTCTGGGAACCAACCTCAGAGCACTGGCTCCGAGCTTGGTTCCCAGAAAATGAAAAATCCTATTGCCATTTAGATGCTCTCTAGAGGCTACAGGTGTCAGGGCCCAGCTTCAGTACTGCAGTGGGCCTTGTGGGTTATAGCCAGGATTTGATTAGAAGTAGCCTGGAAGGGCTTGGGCCTATTCAGTTTCTGGAATGTCGGAGTCTGTGTGAGCTTATCTCTGTCAGTGCTCTCAGAGCAGAGCCAGGGGGAGTCACCCAACTCCCTGTCCACCTGCTGGTCTGGCCTCGGCAGGCAGGGAGGCTGGAAGCTGTCCAAGATAACCTGACAGAGGTGGGGTGGGGTTTGCGGAAGGGTCACCTAGGTTGAAGCATCACTGCTGGAGGGCTGAGCAGTGCTGCCCTGTTCAGACAGGGGCCTTGCTGAAAGACTAGAGGGCTTTGTCTGTCAAGGGATCTGGAGGGGGTATCCTACAGTCACGCCTTCCCTTTTAAGCTGATGCAAAGGCGAAGAGCCTTTGTTAGGAACATCTCATCTTCATTGCCCAAAGCCTTCTCTGTTTGGGTCCGTCATTGTCTGGGCTTTTGGAGGCACTCTGCATATGGACTGGAACTTTGGATTGTTAAGGATTGCTATGAAAAGTACTGTGAGGCTTTTCAAAGACTTGAACTCTCATTGTTGTGGATTGTGTGTCTGTGTTGGTAGTCAGCTCAGTGTACAGCGGGTTGGGTTTGATCTACAACTTTTGGACTTCCCTCTGCCAGAACTCATGCAGTGTGGAGTTGCCAGTGTGAAAGCAGTGGCCTAGAACTCCTTGTGTGTGTGGGTATGCCCTTCCCTTGATCTTGATGGGCCTTGACCATGTAGCCATATTGATTTTTATTGAATCAATAAAAGATTCAAAGTCAGACTCTTTATGGGTGTGGGTTGTTTAGGCCTTTCAAGAAGTTATCCCCTGATTGCCTGATGGGTTCATTCCAAAAATCATTCCCTTTCCATGTCCGGGGTTGGAGCCTCGTGAAAGGATTGTCTGGGTTAGGTACCCAGAAATCCAGAGTCCCTTTCCTTGTGTTCAGAACCATGGAGATGGCAGTGGAGAAACAATGCTGAGGATCTCAGTCATGGTAGTAGTGTCTAGCTTTGGACTGTTCTGGAATTACATAGGGCCTATAGCTACCAGCCATCAGCTATATGATTTCTGAAGAGTGTAACCATTAAGCTTTTGCCGTGGGATTCCCTGCAATAAGGAAATCTCACTGATTTGGGCGTCCGGTATTAGATTGCCTGAGTGTGTGTGCTGGGGGGATCAGGAAACTTGACAGCATGATTGTGCCCTTAATTACAGTTTGACTGGAACACTGATGGGAGGTTAATTAAATGCAAGTTGCTAGCAGATTAGGTATGTAAATAAGATACAGTATACATTACACTGTGATTAGCCATAATGCATTCATACCTTATTGTTTTTCTATAACCTGTCATAAAAATATATAATACACGATTACAAAAAAAAAAAAAAAGTGGTGTACAAATGGATGCTCAGAAGGTCTGGGGAATATTTATTTGCTGATCAATTGCTTACTTTTTATTCCTCAGATACACTATTTGGAATTTGGAAAGGTTAATGTTAATAAAGCTGGGATTCTAAGACATGAATCTGCAGAGGCTGTTTTCAGACATCAGATTTATTTATTTATTTATTTATTTGTGCATTTATTTATTACATTTCTATGCCACCCATGAGCTGAAGCTCTCTAGGCAGATGGACACATTCATTCCTTACAGCCTTATAAGACTTGTGCTTCTTAAGCTGAGTCTATGCTGCTTGCTTGTATCCAATGTTAGTCCTACTTGGAGTAGATCCATTGAAATAAATTGGACTTAGGTTAGAGACTAACTTGTTCTTTCATTTCAATGGGTCTAGCCCAAGTAGGACTAACATTGGATATAAGCCAACATAGGCTCACTGGCCTAAATAACCAAGGACGTAATGTTGGTCTGGGATTCTCCTGCACCGTATCATACTTTGTCTTCCCAATACTTCTGTCATATCATAAAATAAGACCACCTTGATCAGAGGCCTAGCTAGTCCAGCATCTTGTTCCCCACAATGGCCAAACAGAAGCCTCTGAAAAGCCCACAAGCAAGACGTGAGTACAAGCCTCTCTCAACATTGTAGCCCAGTGACTGGTATTGAGAAGTATGGTGCTGATCCTGGAGGTAGATTACACTGTGCTATCCTGACTAGTTGCCATTTATAGCCTTATCCTCCATTAATGTGTCTAACCCCTTTTTAAAGTTGTTCAAATTGGCAGTTATCACTATTGGCAGTCATCAGAAATTCCATAGTTTAACAATGCACCATGTGAAGTACTTTGTCTGTTTGTCCTGAATATCCCACTATTCAGCTTCATTGGATGATCCTGAGTTCTAATATTATGAGACAGGAAGAAAACATTCTCCCTGTTCACTTCCTTTACATCATTCATAATTTTGTAAAGCTTTATCATGTTCCTCCAGCTTACCTTTTTTTAAAAAACTAAAAAAACGCAAACATTGCAGCCTTCATTGTACAGCCTTTCACCAGGAATCGATCCAGCATTTCACTGGGAATTGATCCAGCCCCCTGATAATTGGAATTGCCATATTCTGCATCTTTTCCAGCTCTACAATATCCTTTTTGAGATGCAAGGATCAGAACTGTACACAGTACCCCGTGTGCATACCATATGCACCATTATCTGTATAAAGGCATTACAATATTGTCCATTTCATAGGGATGGACGAAAGGGACTTACCTGGTCCCGCAGCTTGCTTCGCGGTGGGGGGGAGGCGCTTTGCTTCTCCCCCCGAAGTTCAGGCGAGGGGGGGGAGGCGCCCCACCTCGCCCGACTGAAATTCAGGCAGGGGGAGGCGCCCCATCCCTCGCCACCGAAATTCAGGCCGGGGAGGAGCGTCCCATCTACCCGGCCGCGAAAAAAAAAGGGAAGTAAAAAAAAACCACACACACACCCGTGATAGGCTACTTAACGATTTACGTAGCCTATCACGGCTAGATTTCCAAAGTCAGCTGTGATAGGCCATGTAAATCATCACGTAGCCTATCATGGGTGACTTTGGGGGGAAAAAAAGCACGTACGCAAATGGCGGCGCCCATGGGGTGCCACCATTTGCGTTCCTTAGTTTGGCACGTCCAGTCTACGTAAAGATTTACGTAGACTACGGCAAAAATAAGGGAACGCTATTTGCATTGCCCTTATTTTCGCCGTAGCCTACGTAAATCTTTACGTAGACTAGACGTGCCAAACTAAGGAACGCAAATGGCGGCGCACCATGGGCACCGCCATTTGCATACGCGCTTTTTTTTTTCCAAAGTCACCCGTGATAGGCTACGTGACGATTTACGTAGCCTATCACGGCTGACTTTGGAAATCTAGCCGTGATAGGCTACGTAAATTGTTACGTAGCCTATCACGGGTGTGTGTTTGGGTTTTTTTACTTTCCTTTTTTATTTTGCAATGGCGGCGGTGGCAGCCGGTCAGAAGACCGGCCGCCGCCGCCCCTGCCGAACTGCCACCGAACCGCCGCCGGGACCCGCCGCCGAGAGGGACATTTGCACGAGGTAAGTCCCATCCCGGGGGGGGGGGGGCGGCGGAGAATTTCACCACCAATTTCGGAGGGCTGAATGCATTGGCATTCGGCCTCCCGGAGATTCGTGGAGAAATTCTCCGCCATCCCTACCATTTCAATCCCTTTCCTAATGGTAAATTAATTGTGGTCACCACATCTTGTGGCAGCAAATTCCATTGTTTAACGTCCACTGTGTCAGGATTGATTCTGAGCACAGGGAGATAGTTAGAAGCTCAGATTCAGAACAGGAACAGCCAGAACCAGGGGATGCATTTTCCCAATCCAGTTCAGATAAGGGTAGGCATGCTTCTCAGGTTACTAACTCCCAGATGGCTGGGCCTGAAGCCCCCCCCCCTTGCCCCGCTCTGTGAGAAGTCAGGAGGAGGAGGAGGACAGTGGGGGCTGTGACCTAAGAGACTCTAGACTACAGCATAGAGCTAAGAGGGAAACATCAGGGGCGCAGCTCAGATGGTCCACCCGATTAGCAATGCGTGAGAGGTGACGCAGGGAAACATCACTGGAAGGGTGGGACATCCCTCCCTAAGCCAGCGAGCCTCACTTCAAACTTCAGGCAACTTCAGTGTTCCCATTTGAATCCCCTGGCGGCATTCCTTTGTAGCCTGAGAGTCTTTGAGGATTTGCATCTGTAATGAACCTGTTGATAATGAATTAAAGGCGTGAGACTGAAGCCTCTCTATTTTAGGGTTGGCGGAGAATTTTTCCCCGAAACTTCGGGGGGCCAAGTGCCAACGTGTTACCTTACCTTTCCCGAATGTCCCTCCCAGCGGCGGGTCCTGGCAGCGGTTCGTCGGGTCTTTGTCAGGGGCGGGGGCGGCAGCCGATCTTTCGACCGGCTGCCACCGCCGCCATTCCAATAAAAGTTAAAAAAAAACAAATGCCCCCGTGATAGGCTACGTTAATCGTCACGTAGCCTATCATGGCTAGATCTGCAAAGTCAGCCGTGATAGGCTACATAAATCGTCATGTAGCCTATCACGGGTGACTTTAAAAAAAAAAAAAAAAGCGCGTACGGATAATGGCGGCCCCCATAGGGAGCCGCCATTCACATTCCTTATTTGGTCGCTGTAGTCTACGTAAAGATTACGTAGACTACAGCGACCAAATAAGGAACACGAATGGCGGCTCCCTATGGGGGCCGCCATTATCCGTACGCACATTTTTTTTTTAAGTCACCCGTGATAGGCTACGTGACGATTAACGTAGTCTATCACGGCTGACTTTGCAGATCTAGCCGTGATAGGCTACGTTAATCATCACGTAGCCTATCACGGGGGCGTTTTTTGGTGTTTTTTTTAACTTTTTATTTCGCGGCCGGGCGAGGCGAGGTGCCTCCTCCCCGGCCTGAATTTCGGCCGGGCGAGGCAGGAAGCCTCCCCCCCGGCCTGAACTTCGGGGGGAGAGCAGCGAAGCGCCTCCCCCCCACTGCGAAAAGCTGCGAGACCAGCTAAGTGGCTTTTGTGCGCTCCTACTCTGTGTGTGTGAGTGCATCAGGAAAGAGCGGGGCCAAGGGAAACATGACACACTGTGTTGCTAAAGCGATGCACCAGGGATGAGAGAACCACATAAGCAGGCTTTCCTTACTTAGACATATATTAAGCTGAAATAAAGAGGACACAACTTCCAAGTAAATGTGTTTAGAAGCGCACTGATGAAATATAGTGAAAAGACTGGAAAATGTTCACATACTAATCCCTTTGTCCTTCCAGTTACTTATCTGAACTTTATTCCTGAGCAGCTAACGCACATGCGCCAAAGGCTGTTTCCACAGTAAGAGCTCTTAGCATTGCTAAGGCATCACTCTTAGACTTCAAGCCAGCATTCCCCACACTGGTGTCCTCCAGGTGTTTTGGACTTCAACTGCCATCAACCCAAGTTAGAATGGTCAATGGTCTGTAATGCTGGGAGTCCAGGACATCTGTAGGGCACAAGATTGGGGAAGTCTGATCTAAACTGTAAGTGGAATTAAAATGGTTGTTCCACAAGGCAATTATTATTGTGCTTTATCTCCATTAATGTCCGTAAGTGCTCATCCACACAGTAAAGGGAAGAGGGAGTATGGCAGGGTGTGTGTGTGTGTGTGTGCATGCATGCGAGTGCAAGTGTGTGTCCTTTGAGTGTACATCTGAGGGGAAGGGGGTTAATCTTTCTCTCTCTCTCTCTTTCTCACACACACACAGACACACACACAAACACTTTCTTGTTGCACTGATGAAACTTTCGAAAACGCTGCAGTATCTTCATGTTTTGCAAAGCTCTCTGAGTGGGATTCTCCCTCCCTTCTCTCAACTGTGTGGAGGGAGACACAGAGCTTTGAAAGCCTTGAGAATCATGCTGTTTTCCGAGGCTGAGAAAGGAAAATGTCCATTCCATTAAGGGGGATAAATTTGTTTGGCTTCCATTATATTTTACATTTTACATTTCTATACAGCCCAATAGCCAAATCTTTCTGGATGATTTCTATGTGAATTTACCTAATTTTGCACTTTTGAACCAGTATGTGAACTGAAACTCAGATATCCTTTCAAATTTACACTTTTCTGAATTTTGTAATGAAGTTCTCCAATCAAAACAATGCATACAAAAATACATACATTAGAGAAAAGTGCACACAAAATGCATATGTTAGTGAAAATAATGTTAAAATGTATTATATTAGGAAAATGGCTTGCAAAACTGTGTATATTAGCTAAAATTAAATACAAAAATGCATGTAATTAGGAGACATGCACATGAAAATGTGTGCAATTGTTTTATGCAAACTTTTTAAAAAAAAACCTTCAAAGTTCAGGATAAACTAAACTTAAGATTAGAAAAATGAGAAACTGAAAGAAATCAACACTGCCAGATTCATCCATCCCTGCTCACAGCTTGGAAAGTGGCACCCAAGGGTTAGATAATGCAGTTAGATAATGTTAGACTCTAGATTTAGTGGTCTTATGGGATGGGGTGGGCAGGGTTCTTTCAGTGGTAATGTGTATTACTTGACCGTTGGGAAAGCCAGCCCTGCTGCATTTGGGTCCCTCTTGCTCATTCTGCTGAGTGGGATTCCAGACTTCTGCCTATCTTCCTACCCTGATGGCACCACTCCTTGCTGATTTCAGAGCACTCTGCCTCTCCACAGAAGTCACAGAAAGGAGGTGTAGGACTCCTGCTCACTTGCACTAAGCCTCGGAAAGTTTTGCAAAACAGTGAGATTGAAAGCATAAGTGATCAGGGCCCCCGCACCCATTTCTCTGTTTTGCAAACTCGTCTGGCTCAGTGCAACACCACCTACCCATTTCAGTGCAATAAGGAAACAGGTGTTGGGAAAACTGGGGTTGTAAAATTTAAGGGGTGGGAATAAATGAGCTCCCCTTCATGGATCCCTGCCATGTTGTGGCGAAGGGGCTTGCATAACTCAGTGAAGCCATAAGCTATGCCGTGCAGGGCCACCCAAGACGGACAGGTCATGGCGGAGAGTTCTGACAAAATGTGGTCCACTGGAGAAGGAAATGGCAACCCACTCCAGTATTCTTGCCAAGAAAACCCCATGGAACGTATCACAAGGCTAAAAGAGATGACGCCAGAAGATGAGCCCTTCAGGTCAGAAGGTGTCCAATATACTACTGGGGAAGAGCAGAGGGTATTTCCAAGTAGCGCCAGAGTGAAGCGGCTGGGCCAAAGCCGAAAGGACACTCAGCTGTGGATGTGTCTGGTGGTGGAAAGAAAATCCGATGCTGTAAAGAACAATTAGGAACCTGGAATGTCAGATCAATGAATCAAGGTAAGCTGGAGGTGGTCAAACATGAGATGGCAAGATTGAACATCGACATCTTGGGAATCAGTGAACTAAAATGGACGAGCATGGGCGAATTTAATTCAGGTGACCATTATATCTACTACTGTGGGCAAGAATCCCTTAGAAGACATGGAGTAGCACTCATAGTCAACAAAAGGGTGGGAAAAGCAGTCCTGGAGTACAATCTCAAAAATGATAGAATGATCTCAGTATGAATCCAAGGCAAACCATTCAACGTCACAGTAATTCAAGTCTATGCCCCAACCACTGAGGCCGAAGAAGCTGAGGTTGATCGGTTCTATGAAGACCTACAACACCTTCTAGAACTAACACCAAAAAAGATGTCCTTTTCATCATAGGGGATTGGAATGCTAAAGTAGCAAGTCACGAAATACCCGAGATAACAGGCAAGCATGGCCTTGGTGTACAAAATGAAGCAGGACAAAGGCTAATAGAGTTTTGCCAAGAGAACAGCGGATCATAGCAAACACTCTTTTCCAACAGCACAAGAGGTGACTCTACACATGGACATCACCAGATGGTCAATATCAAAATCGAATTGATTATGTACTTTGCAGCTAAAGACAGAGAAGCTCTATACAGTCAGTAAAAACAAGACCTGGAGCTGACTGTGGCTCAGATCATGAGCTGCTTCTTGCAAAATTTTGGCTTAAATTGAAGAACGTAGGGAAAACCACTAACCGTGTAGGTATGACCTAAATCATATCCCTTATGAATACATAGTGGAGGTGACGAATAGATTTCAGGGATTAGACCTGATAGACAGAGTGCCTGAGGAAATATGGATGGAGGTCCGTAACATTGTTCAGGAGGCAGCAACTCAATCCATCCCAAAGAAAAAGAAATGCAAGAAAGCCAAGTGGCTGTCTGAGGAGGTTTTACAAGTAGCCAAGGAAAGAAGGGAAGCGAAAAGCAAGGGAGAAAGGGGAAGACATATCCAACTGAATGCAGAGTTCCAGAGAATAGCAAGAAGAGACAAGAAGGCCTTCTTAAATGAACAATGCAAAGAAATCGAGGAAAACAATAGAATGGGAAAGACTAGAGATCTCTTCAAGAAAATCGGAGATCTCAAGGGAACATTTTGTGCAAATATGGGCATGATAAAGGACAAAGAAGGCAGGGACATAACAGAAGAAATGAGATCAAGAAGAGGTGGAAAGAATACACAGAAGAACTATACAGGAAAGATCTGAATGTCCCTGATAGCCATGATAGTGCGGTCACTGAACTTGAGCCAGACATCCTAGAGAGTGAAGTCAAGTGGGCCTTAGGAAGCATTACTAACAACAAAGCTAGTGGAGATGGCAGTATTCCAGCTGAGCTATTGAAGATCCTAAAAGATGATGCTGTTAAAGTGCTGCACTCAATATGCCAACAAATTTGGAACACTCAGCAGTGGCCACAAGACTGGAAAAGGTCAGTTTACATTCCAATTCCAAAGAAGGGCAATGCCAAAGAGTGTTCAAACTTCCATACAATTGCGCTCATTTCACATGCCAGCAAGGTGATGCTCAAAATCTTACAAGCTAGGCTTCAGCAGTATGCAAACCGAGAACTACCGGAAGCACAAGCTGGGTTTCGAAGAGGCAGAGGAACTAGAGATCAAATCGCCAACATTCGCTGGATCATGGAGAAAGCAAGAGAATTCCAGAAAAACGTCTATTTCTGCTTCATTGACTATGCTAAAGCCTTTGATTGTGTGGATCACAACAAACTGTGGCAAATTCTTAAAGAGATGGGAGTACCAGACCACCTTACCTGTCTCCTGAGAAACCTATACAAGGGTCAAGAAGCAACAGTAAGAACTGGACATGGAACAACCGATTGGTTCAAAATTGGGAAAGGAGTATGACAAGGCTGCATATTGTCGCCCTGCTTATTTAACTTATATGAAAAGTACACCCTGAGAAATGCCGGGTTGGATGAATCAGAGGTCGGAATTAAGATTGTCAGGAGAATTATCAACAACCTCAGATATGCAGACGATACCACCCTAATGGCAGAAAGCAAAGAGGATCTAAAGAGCCTCTTGTTGAGGGTGAAAGTGGAGAGTGCAAAAGCTGGTTTGAAACTCAACATTAACAAAACGAAGATCATGGCATCTGGCCCCATCACTTCCTGGCATATAGAAGGGGAAGAAATGCAAGCAGTGACAGATTTTATTTTCTTGGGCTCCAAGATCACCACAGATGGTGACTGTAGCCATGACATTAAAAGACGCTTGCTCCTTGGGAGGAAAGCTATGGCCAATCTAGACAGCATAGTAAGAAGCAGAGACATCACCTTGCTGACAAAGGTTCGTATAATCAAAGCTATGGTTTTCCCAGTAGCAATGTATGGCTGTGAGAGCTGGACTATAAGGAAGGCTGAGAGCCGAAGAATTGATGCTTTCGAACTGTGGTGCTGGAGAAGACTCTTACGAGTCCCCTGGACTGCAAGGAGGTCCAATCAGTCCATCCTAAAGGAAATCAACCCTGACTGCTCATTGGAAGGACAGATACTGAAGCTGAAGCTCAAATATTCTGGCTACCTAATGCAAAGAGAAAACTCCCTGGAAAAGACCCTGATGCTGGGAAAGATTGAAGGCAAAAGGAGAAGGGGACGGCAGAGGATGAGATGGCTATATAGCATTACCAATGCAATGAATATGAACTTGAGCACACTCCGGGAGAGAGCGCAGGACAGGAAGGCCTGGCGTGCTATGGTCCATGGGGTCATGAAGAGTTGGACACAACTTAACGATTGAACAGCAACAACAACAAATAAATGAGCTACTAAATACAAGGGGGAAAGAATGTGTGTGGGGGATGATTGATGACAGTGTCATCTTTACAATCTTTTTTTAAAAAGTTAAAGCACATTCTTGTGCATGTTTAGAAAGAAAAAAGGCCTAGAACTCCCAGCATGCCCCAACCAGTAGTAGGAGCTGGGATGTGGGAGTTATAGACCTTTTTTCCTGTCCAAACATGCATAGGATTGCAACTGCACCCTTATTGAACAAAGGATGGTAATTCTGCACCAAACAACTACCGCAGGGCTTCCTTCTCAAAGCACCCAGAGTAGCTTTGGGAAGGGCAAGTCCTTCCATATGCCATTGCAACAGAAATACTCTTCCCTAGAATTTTGAAATCCTGCCTAGTGCTAAGGCCTCTTCAGGTCTTCCAGGAAGGACAGCAAGTTTAAACCAAAATGCAGTTACTATAAAAATAATATTAAGGATAATACTATCTGCCTCTTTTCAGACCATTGGCGGAGATGTGCTCTCAGGTACAACAGCATGCTAATAATGAGGTGTAATAGATTGTGGAATGGTCCCCCAAGGCAAGCATTGCCTCATGTAAAGTTACAATAAGTAGAAAATAGGCTCCAGTGCAGTGAAACATTCTATATTTCAATAACTGAAGTGGCTGCAATAGATTTAAAGGCAAGCAAGTCACCAAATGAGATCAATAGATGACTATCATTCATCACATTGTAATGTATTATAGACATAACCAGTGCAGTCTCAGGTTTTGCAGCGCCTTGGGCAAGATGCCACCAGTGGACCCCATCCTTGAGTGGGCAGACCTCCTCCACACACCTGCTGCTGCCGCACATTCCCGGGCCCCTGCCTTTGGGGCCAACACGCAAAGCCACTCAGAGGCAAGGTAAGAGAAGTGGAGGCTGCTGCTCCTTCCCCTTGAGAATAGAAGTCAACAGACAGTGACAGCACGGAGGGGCAGCAGCAGGGCCAGGGGGCTTCAGGGATTGGCAGTGCCCCCCTGCCTGCTGGGGTGTGGTGGGTCTTGGCAAGCACCCAGCTATTCCAATCCCTGACGCCATCTCTGTCCATGACAGTGTATTATGTTAATTATAATTTCTAACAAATTCTCTAAATGTATTCCATGTATTTAACACTTTAATCACCCATTTTAAAGAATTCTAAACTTTCACAGAATAAGAAGTACACCTGCCCAGTGCAATATGGGGGTATGAGTCTATTGATATTTTAAAATTCTGTATTCCTCTAATGAGGACATGAACATGGGCATCTGGCCATAGTGATAGTAGGGATGGCGGAGGATTCCATCACAGATCTCAGTGAGGCCGAATGCCAGTGCATTCGGCCCCCCAAAATCCGTGGCTGAACGAAGCCCCCCCGCCCCACCACCCCGCAAAAGGCGCGTGAAACGGAGCACCTACCTGGCGCCATTCGCACTGCTTTGCGAATGGCGGCCGCATGTGCGGCCGCCATTCGCCTCACGATATTTCCCATGATAGGCTAAGTAAATATTTACGTAGCCTATCATGGTGAAAAAAAGGGACGCAAATGGCGGTGGCTATGGTGGCTGCCATTTGCGTCCCTGTGCAGCCCAGCAGCGGCTGGATGTCCCTGCGGGCGGCCCCAGCTGGCGGCTCTGGGGAGTCGCTGTGGAGCAGAGCCGGCTGGCAAGGATTTCGGGGGGGGGGGACGGAGCACCTCCCCCCCACCACAGATGTCATGAAACAAAACAGGTAAGTCGTTTACATCTCTAAGTGATAGCAAGAACTACATCCTAATTATTTTTGTTCCCAGGAAGGGAAAAGAAGAGATCTTTCAAGCTTGTAAACTCCCCCTTAAAACATTACAAATGGGTTTGTATATCAGAAATGGCCATGCAAAGTCCCAAAGGTAAGTTTTTTCTTTTCTTTTTACATGTCTAATTAAAGCTGCTTTGGAAACTCAACCAGTCGCCCACAGTTTGCCACGTAGCATTGGAGCTGCTTTTCAAGAAATACAGGCGTAATGTCAGAAAAATATCCCCTGGGGAAAGGGTTAAGCATGCATACCCCAACTGCTTCTCCAATTAAATTTGTGCACACACCCCACAGCTGCATTTCAGTTTTTAAAAAGTAATGTATCTCCCCCCTCTCATCTAGTTTGGCCCTTAGTTCAGTGGCTCAGCATAGTTTGGTGCAAGACTAATATCAGACAGGTGGTGCCCTGAACAGGAAATACACGTGTGCATTTTATACCACTGTCCTCACTGCCCACTCCCTGCAGGTATGTTCTTGGGGAAATTGTTCAGCTATCGAATGCATTGGGCCAGTTGTCCTCTGCAGTGACTTGCTTATTGACTGTAACCTTTAGCCAAGGTGCAAAGAACCATGAAAGTCATTCCATGAGCCTAAACGGGTGCAGGGGATAAATTTGTGTTTCTTGATTAAGTGGCCCTGATGCTGAATAGCAAACTGAGATAAACATTGAATACACTTTTGCTATAGCATGTGTCGAGTGCCAAGCCTCTGGTTGTCTTTGTAGTCACACAATGAAGACAATCTCTTAGTAAATAGCTTTGATTATGCAAGCCACAGCCAGATCAACAGGCTTCAGGTTACAGATGTAATTTGCATACAGCAACACACAGCTTAATTCTCTAGTCATCTTTGCACAATACTAAGTAGACTACAAGGAACTACCTTTGATGAATAAACTATGATAGAAAGTTGCAACGAAAACTGGTGTCAGCCAACAATACAAAACCTGAGTAGCTTTTCCAGTCCCACCATCAGGAAGGGTCTTCCCCTAGAGACCTCTTTCGAGCGGCCATCCTTTTAGAACATCGCACTTCCCAAAGTTGCTCCTCCCTTTTAGCCTGACATCTGATTCTTGGGTCCATCACTCCCACCTCCTCCCCCACCATAAGATCCCACATTCGCTCTGATGGAGGGGACTCTGTCTGGCTATGATCCAATTGATCAAATTTGAAAGACTCCTCCCTGCCACTGCGGCTCTGCCCTACCTTCTGCGACCTTGGCCCACCACGCCTTCCCCTCTTCCTCATCTGACTTTGAATCTGTTCCCACGCCTTTTTGGAGTGCTTCTGCAGAGATGTCAGGCCCAATCCTTACAGTACGGGAGTCGGCTATTGAAAGTCCAAAAGTTGCCAGTTCCACTTGGTTAGTGCATCCCCTTCCTAAGTAGGACTTAGGATCCCAAACACTGAATTTAGATGCTTTATAAATCAGATGTTCCTTAAGCATGGTGCAGACTCAAGAGAAACACAAATTTAGCTCCATGTGCCATGTAAAACACCATGTGCCATGAAAAACACCACCCATGTTCTTATTAGCTTCCCTCCCCTCACCCCAGCTGTACAGCCAAAAGCAGCATGAATCTAACTGCTGAATTCTAAACCTCAGAAAATAATTTGATTGGATCCAGCCTAAGTTAGTCACACTTCAGTCCCATTGAAATCAACATAAGTTAGTTATGACTAGGGCTGGGCAGGGACCTCCCAATCCTCCTCAGAGGCCACTTTGGGGCTTCCAAGGTGGGTCTGATTTGCTGCAGGCTTATTCACCCCCCCTGCCCCCGACCCACTTCGCCTTCTGGAGCCAAAATGGGATTTGGATGGCTGAATCCCATTCCCCCCCACCGCCACTCCTGCCGTGCTGCACAAGCCCCCAGCTGCTTACCTGGGCCCTCAGGACGAGTGCTGGCAACCGTCTTTCTGTTTCAGGGAGGAGGAGGAGTCACTACCACCACTACTACCGCCAGCTCCTGGGCCCTCGGGATGCGTGCCGGCAGCCGTCTTCCTGTTCCAGGGAGTCACCATTTTTAAAATGGCTATTCCCTGTATTTCTGGAAATAGATCCTGTGCCATTTGTGCAGGATCTGCTTCTGGAAATACAGGGGGTTGCCATTTTAAAAATGGAGACTCCCTGGAACAGGAAGATGGCTGCCAGTGCATGTCCCAAGGGCCCAGGTAAGGAGCTGGGGCCTGGATGGCGGCGGTGCAGCTGGGCTCCTGGATCACTCTGAAGTGCTGCTGAAGTGCTTCAGAGTGACCCAACCCACTTTGTGCCACTTCGTGCCCCCTCTGCCTTGCCTTGGAAGCAGCCCAAAGAGGCCAGCTTCAGCTTGGAATTCGAAATTTGGGCTGAAGCAGTGCACAGCCCTAGCTATATGACTAACTTGTCCAGTAGATGTCAGTGAGACTAAAGCATAAATAACTTAGTCTGGATCCAACTCATTGTATTTAGGAACTAGATCTGCATGATACACCTTCAGACATACAGAACCTGTGTGATGTTCCTCTGGGATGTATTCATAATATGTGGTTCTGACCATTCATGGAGATGGCCACACCTAGAAGTGATAACCTTGAAAACGATGCTGCAGCACTCATGGGAAACAAAGCCCTATGAAACAAAGCCCTATGAGGAGGAGAGACTGAAAGAAGTGGGCATGTTTAGCCTTGAGAAGAGAAGACTGAGGGGAGATATGATAGCGCTCTTCAAGTACTTGAAAGGTTGTCACTAGGGGTGTACGAAACCGCCTTACCTTGCATCTGCTGGGGGGGGTTGGGGGGGAGGCAATTCAGTCCTCGCCCCAGAATTCCCCGGCCGGCTTCGCTCCACGGCAAGTCCGCAGAGCTGCTGGCCAGGGCCGGCTGCTGCCAGACTTCCGGCCACGGCCGGTCTCCAGACACGAATGGCATCCAGCCTAGCAGACGCCATTTGCATCCCTTCCCCTTCCATGATAGGCTACGTAAAGCTTTACAGAGCGTATCACATGAAGAGACACAGATGGTGTAGCGCACGCCATTTGCGTCCCTTCCCCTTCCGTGATAGGCTACGTAAAGCTTACGTAACCTATCACGGAAGGGACATGAATGGCATAGCGCACACCATTTGCGTCCCTTCCCCTTCCGTGATAGGCTGCATAAAGCTTTATGTAGCCTATCACAGAAGGGGGAGGGATGCAAATGGCATTTGCTAGGCCGGACGCCATTCTCATCCAAAGACTGGCTGCGGTTGGACCTGGCCGGATCCAGAGCTGGCGGTGCCAGCCTGCCAGGTAGGATCTGGCCGGGTCGGACTTCACGAGGTAGTGGGGTGGGGTGGTCTGTTCTGCCACAGACTCCAGGGGGGCGGATTCTTAGAATCCGCGCCCCCCCGGAATCCGTGGTGGAATTCTCTGCCATCCCTAGTTGTCACAGAGAGGAAGCCCATGATCTCTTCTTGATCATCCCAGAGTGCAGGACACGGAATAATGGGCTCAAGTTATAGGAAGCCAGATTCCAGCTGAACATCAGGAAAAATTTCCTGACTGTTAGAGCAATATGACAATGGAACCAATTACCTAGGGAGGTAGTGGGTTCTCCCACACTGGAGGCATTCAAGATGAAGCTGGACAGCCATCTGTCAGGAATGTTTTTACTGAGATTCCTGCCTATTCTATGATTCTATGAGTCTATGAATTGCTGCTTCCATACAGGAAGATGTAGCTGGATCTGTGAGTGGTCCAGATCACATGTTCTACTCTCTTCCTGAATGTATCTCCAGAACAGTGTTTAATGCCTCAACTGTTGTTAAAAATGTACAGATCTGTGGATGTTTATTTAAAGAAATAGATATTTGAGACTCACTTTCCTTTAAAGGTGTGTATACTATGCTATCCATTGGGGTTGCTACTAATGAGAAGGGATTGTACAGCTAGTCCATCTTTACTTCCATAATGGATTTTCTGCAGCAAGGGAAAAGATGGAAGAAGAAGTAGGAAAATCTGTAAGAAAAGGGTTACAATTTGAAGATGACAATGCCTGGATGAAATTCTATGAATGAGCCATAGATGCTTCATCTGGAAGCACCCTGGGCCACATGGAAGTGACCTGAATGAGATGCTTGCTCTCTCTACCTGAGCTCACATTAGGGAGTTAGCCTCAGATGAAATAAAAGAAGTGCACCTATTTTCCTCTCACAAGTGTAGGAAGGTACAGCTTACCTTGACTTCACTCTATCTGCTGGTGAGTACTTAATGGAAAGAATAAAGTAAAGCAATCTTTTCATTACTGAGTGCTAATCTGAACAAGTTTAAAAAGAGGGCATGTGTTCGGAAGATTTCTCAGCACTCTGGGAAAGACAAAGGTCTAATTTGGCTGGGTTCAGCACTGCCTCAGAAACTGAGCAATTGGACAGAACATCAGGGAAAACTTCCTAACAGTAAGATCTAATGAAGTGCAGAATGGTTTCCCGTGGGGAGTGTTACTCTTGACACATAAAAAAGTAGACTGGAGGAAGGAGCAGAAAATATACAGTAGTGTAAGAAACAGCACTTCCCTACTAGACACTTGAACCAGATGACCCATTATTTCTATCCTCTCTTCTGTAAACCTGTAGTGCTTTGATTCCCACAGCAACGCTTCCTTTGCAGGAAGCTGTGTCACTTGCTAATATGTATTTGGGGCAGTTCTGCACTTACCGCTATAGCAAGAGATTGGTAAAATTTGAGATGCTATGAGACATAACAGCAATTAATTTTTAGTCACCAAATATTCAGCAACCTCCAGCCTGTGTCCTTGCTATTTAAGGCTAACATCCTTCAGACAGGACAAGTCAACTTCCAAATATAGATAAGGTCTCTTTCTCCCCGCCCCATCCCCCGCCATAACAAATCAGTTGCACATGCCACAACTCTGGCAACTGCCCTGTTTCATAGTTGCATACAAGTAGAACAATCTCAGGTGAACATCCAGCCTCTACTTAAACACCGCTGGTGAAGGAGAACCTGACACCTCCTGAGACAGTCTGATCTGCTGTGGAACAGCTCTTACCAGTAGGACATTGCTCCTAATGTTTAACCAAAATCTTATTTTCTGCCATTTGCACCCACTAGTCCTGCCTAGGGATGGCGGAGAATTCTGCCACGGATCGCGGTGAGGCCAAATGCCAGTGCATTCGGCCCCCCGAAATCCATGGCAGAACGAAGCCCCCGCCCCCCAAACCACGAGAGGCATGCGGAATGGAGCCCCCAACCCACGAAAAGTGCATGAAACGGAGCACTTACCTGCTGCCCCCGCACCCCCCCCGGGACGGGACTTACCTTTCCTGAATGTCCCTCCCGGTGGCGGGTCCCGGCAGCGGTTCGGCAGGTCTTCGTCAGGGACGGGGGCGGCAGCCGGTCTTTCGACCGGCTGCCACCGCCGCCATTCCAATAAAAGTAAAAAAAAAAAAACGCCCCCGTGATAGGCTACGTGACGATTAACGTAGCCTATCATGGCTAGATTTGCAAAGTCAGCCGTGATAGGCTACGTAAATCGTCACGTAGCCTATCATGGGTGACTTAAAAAAAAAAAAAAAAGTGCGTACAGATCTAGCCGTGATAGGCTACGTTAATCGTCACGTAGCCTATCACGGGGGCATTTGTTTTTTTTTAACTTTTTATTTCGCGGCCGGGCGAGGCGAGGCGCCTCCTCCCCGGCCTGAATTTCGGCCGGGTGAGGCGGGAAGCCTCCCCCCCGGCCTGAATTTCGGCCGGGCGAGGCGGGAAGCCTCCCCCCCTCGGCCTGAACTTCGGGGGGAGCAGCGAAGCGCCTCCCCCCCACCGCGAACAAGCTGCGAGACCAGGTAAGTGGCTTTCGTGCACTCCTAAGCCTATCACGGCAAGCAAAAACAAACAAACAATGCGTACGGAAATGGCGGCAGCTACGGTGGCCACCATTTGTGTTCCCTATTTTTCACCGTTTTATTCAACGCAAATATTTACGTAGGATATTACAGCAAAAAAAAGGGAACGAAAATAGCATAGAGGGCGCTATTTGCGTTCCCCTTTTTTTTCTCACCGTAATAGCCTATGTAAATATTTATGTAAGATAAAATGGCAAAAAATAGGGAACACAAAGGGCAGCCGCTATAGCCGCCGCTATTTGCTTACGCTGTTTTTTTTTTTTTTGGCCTGCTGTGATAGGCTACGTAAATACTTACGTAGCCTATCACGGCAGCCTGGCTGGATGCAAATGGCGGCCGCTACAGCGGCCGCCATTTGCGTCCGCAACAGCCCATCCGCAGACGGAGTTCCGGCTGTGGACGGCCCTGGCAGGCTGCTCCGTGGAGCGGAGCCGGCCACAGGATTCCGGTGGAGAGAACCAGATCGCCTCCCTCCCCGTCAAGGATGGCGCGCCTCCCCCCCCCCCCACGAATCACATAGGGATGTCAGAGAATTCCACCACGGACTGAAATGGGATTGAATTCTCTTCAGTCTGTGCCACGGAATCCTCTGCGGAATGGCACCACGAGGTCCTGCGGAGCCAGCAGTCATGCGGCTTTTTTTTGGTCATCAGTACAGGGGCGTGAAATTTTCATAAATAAAAACGCAAGGTAGTATATTTCGATAATAAATAAGAAAGTTTTTTTTTTAAAAAATGAATTGTGCTCACTGCCTTGGTTGTGAGTGTTCTTTTTCAATTGAAATCCTCCATCTCCGTTTACTTTCAGTCAAAATACTTCCTCCTCCTCGGGGCTTCCCAAAACAAGGCTGCCCTAGGTGTGCCTGAGCGATGCACTCTTTGTTGAAAGCAACGCTGTTTGAAAGAAAGAAAGAAAGAAAGAAAGAAAGAAAGGAAGGAAGGAAGGAAGGGAGGGAGGGAGGGAAGGAAGGAAGGAAGGAAGGAAGGAAGGAAGGAAGGAAGGAAGGAAGGAAGGAAATAAGGAAGGACCTTTTAAAATGACCATGCCGGTCTGGAGCCCTGCACGACTATTATTCCCCCTGCTAGGCTTTCTAGTTCCACATCCAGCCTTGTTGGTGACATGGTGAGGCTAAAATGGAGAGGAGAACCAACTCTGTGCATGTCTACTCAGAAGTCCTACACATGTCAGCACCCGACTTGCCCCCAGCTCAGCTTTGTATTTCCACATCCAGTTCATTATCAGACCTCCTGTTAGTTATCTCAGAAGACCCTTGGGTGAATGGGGGGGGGGTTCCAGGGAACAGCTGGATTGAGGGAGTTTCCCCCCCCCCACACACACACACACACACACACATAATGGAAGAATATAGTTCTTCATATTCCCTGGTATGTTTATTCCTCATTTTGTCCATTCCCTGAGCATGTGCAGAGTGTGCTTTTTATTCAAACAAAGAGAAGGTTGCTGATCTTTCCCTTCATGCTGCATTTGTACAAGTGAAGTGTGACTGCTTCAGAAAAAACTTTCCATTATACTGTCTCTTTTTCTTCATGAGTTTCATAACAGAAGTATGATGTAGTGGTTAGAGTCCAGCCCAAAGTCACCCAGTGAGATAACTAACAGGAGGTTTGCTAATGAGCTGGATGTGGAAATTCAAAGCTGAGCTGGGGGCAAGTGGGGTGCTGACATGTGTAGGAGTAAGTTGCATTGAACTCAGTAAGACTTACTTCTGAGTAGACATGCACAGAGTTGGTTCTCCTCTCCATTTTAGCCTCACCATGTCACCAACAAGGCTGGATGTGGAACTAGAAAGCCTAGCAGGGGGAATAATACTCGTGCAGGGCTCCAGACCGGCATGGTCATTTTAAAAGGTTTTTTCTTTCTTTCTTTCAAACAGCGTTGCTTTCAACAAAGAGTGCATCGCTCAGGCATACCTAGGGCAGCCTTGTTTTGGGAAGCCCCAACGAGGAGGAAGTGTTTTGGCTGAAAGTAATTACGGCACGTCTCAGGGCAGGGGAAAAAATATGTAAATATCTACAAAAATAGCCTTTCTTAGGGAAGTTATGCAGAATTATGGCTGTTCGTACGGGTTTATCTTCGTAATTCTTGAAGCGGAAAAAAAGAGAATTCCGGGGGCTTGCGAACGACGGTACAGAGCACTGATGGCAAACTGCGGAAGTCAAGCGGCACGGAAGGTACACAATTCATACATCCCTAGAATCACATCCGCGAAAAGGTAAGTGACTTTCGTACATCCCTAGGATTCCTGCCCTCTAGAGTAACAGCAAATAAGGGAGCAATCTTATCACCGCTAGACACTGTCTAGAGGGCCATAGGATATGCTTCTTTCTGGGAACTGACCTCGGAGCTAGGGATGTTGGAGAATTCTGCCACGGACTCCAGTGTAGGGATGGCGGAGAATTTCTCCCCGAAACTACGGGGGGCCGAGCGCCAACGTGTTCGGCCCCCCGAACAAGTTTCGGGGAGAAATCCTCCGCACCCCCCCGCACCCCGCACCCCCCCCCCGGGACGGGACTTACCTTTGCCGAATGTCCCTCCCGGCGGCGGGTCCGGCCGGCGGTTCGGCGGGTGTTCGTGCGGGGCAGGAGCGGCAGCCGGTCTTTCGACTGGCTGCCGCCACCGCCATTCCAATAAAAGAAGAAAAAAAACACCCCCGTGATAGGCTACGTGACGATTAACGTAGCCTATCATGGCTAGATTTGCAAAGTCAGCCGTGATAGGCTACGTAAATCGTCACGTAGCCTATCACGGGTGACTTTAAAAAAAAAAAAAGTGTGTACGGATTCCTGTTCCTTATTTGGTCGCTGTAGTCTACGTAAAGATTTACGTAGACTACGGCGACCAAATAAGGAACGCGAATGGCGGCTCCCTATGGGGGCCGCCATTTGCGTACGCGCTTTTTTTTTTTTTAAAGTCACCCGTGATAGGCTACGTGACGATTAACGTAGCCTATCACGGCTGACTTTGCAGATCTAGCCGTGATAGGCTACGTTAATCGTCACATAGCCTATCACGGGGGCGTTTTGTTTTTTTTTTAACTTTCGAGTTCGCGGCCAGGCGAGGCGGGAAGCCTCCCCCCGGCCTGAATTTCGGCCGGGGCGAGGCGGGAAGCCTCCCCCCCCGGCCTGAACTTCACGGGGGGAGCAGCGAAGCGCCTCCCCCCCACCGCGAACAAGCTTCGACGACAGGTAAGTGACTTTCGTCCACCCCTACTCCAGTGAGGCTGGATTCTTTAGAATCCGCCCCCCCTGGAGTCTGTGGAGGAACGGCCTCCCCCCACCACCCCTGGAACCCCCCCCCAGAACGGACCAACCTGGCAACGGAAGCAGTGGTAACAGAGGATGCAGCAGCAGCGGATGTGGCGGTGGATGTGGCAGCAGATGTGGTGGCGGCGGCGACTCGTCTTCCGGCCACTGCCGATCTGCTGCAGTCGCAAATGGTGGCCGTCATAGAGATGTACGAAAGGGACTTACCTTGTCCCGCAGCTTTTTTCGCAGTGGGAGGGAGGCGCTTCGCTTCTCTCCCCGAAGTTCATGCAAGGGGGGGGAGGCTTCCCGCCTCACCCGGCCAAAATTCAGGCTGGGTAGGGAGGCGCCCCATCCCTTGCCAGCGAAAGTCAGGCCGGGTAGAAGCACCCCGTCTACCCGGCCGTGAAAAAAAAAAAAAACCACCCCCGTGATAGGCTACGTAAATACTTACGTAGCCTATCATGGCAAGGAGCAGGGGCTCAAATGGCATAGCGGCCCCCATTTACGTCCCTGCCTTTTGCCATGATAGGCTATGTAAATACTTACCTAGCCTATCATGGCTTAATGCAAGAACACAAATGGTGGCCACAACGACGGTGTCAGGGTGGACACTGAGCCCATAGAATCCCAGAGTAGTTCTGATTCTGAGGAAGAGCAGTCGCTCCTGGGAGAGGAGCGCGCTCCTCTTTCCCAGGAGCAACTGCTCTTCCTCAGAATCAGAACTACTCTGGGATTCTATGGGCTCAGTGTCCACCCTGACATCAATCCAGTAGCCAAGTCCAGACACAGACAAAGGGTTTCCTTTCAAAGCTTTATTCTTCTTTTACAACTTAACATCTCTACCATTTGCAACTAGATCTGAGCAGCACAGTACCTATGCCCTAAGTTGGAACAGTTGGTCCCCGTTTGAAAGGGAATTACTGGCAGACCCCTGAACTTAAGGACTAGGGAGAGTCCCTCCCCTTTTCCCTTGGATCCTCTGGGCGCAGCTGTTGTTTGCGCACCAACTGGGCACCACGCCTCCTTTCTGCGCCCTCCATTCGGCGCCGCTCTCTGCATCGGCGTCGCGCGCCCACCAAGTCTGCTAGGAATGCTGGTGGGAGGAATCTCCGTCAGCTGTTGGTCCTGGGAAAGAGGAGAGTGCTTCTCTCCCAGGAGCAACTGCTCTTCCTCAGAATCAGAACTACTCTGGGATTCTATGGGCTCAGTGTCCACCCTGACAGACAGCTGCCATTTGTGCCCACAGCAGCCTGGCAGCGGCCAGAAGTCTGGCTGTGGCCAGCCCCAGCCGGCAGCTCCGCAGCCTTGCTGCGGAGCAGAGCTGGCTGGGGAGGATTCCGGGGGGAGAGACGGATCACCTCCCCCCCACCGTGGATTCCCCACACCAGAACAAGGTAAGGGATTTGTACATCCCTACTCGGAGCCAAAATCCAGCCTCCCTCCTCGTCCATGCTGCCTCAGAAGCAGTGCGGAGAAGCCCCGTCCTCCACACTTGGCAGACAAACACAGAGCGACTGAAAAGGGGCAGGGCTGGGGGGCGTTCTGGGGCAGGGAGAGTGGAGCTGTGCATACAACACATCCTATGTGTTGTATGGCAGCTTCCTCTCCTGGTCATGCCCCCCACCGCGCTGCTAGACAGCTGAAAATGGCTATCTAGCAAAAAAGCAAGGCAGGAGAGGCACAGAGGGATGATCCCCTCATGCCTCTCCTGCCTTGCTTAGGATAGGTGGTCACCACCGAGTTTGGAAGCAGCTGCCTATCTAGTTAGGATTGTGCCCTAAGTCTGCTACATCGTCTTTGTAACAGCCCTTCAGATATTTGAAGAGAGCCATCATGTCTCCACTTCTCTTCTCAAGGTTGAACATACCCTTTCAACTATTTTCCAGACTCCTCACCAGCCTAGTCAGCGTCCTCTGGATATGCCCTTGTTTGTCAAACGTCAAAAGTACAGCAAGATCTATACTAGTGCTTTTCATCAGTACTGAAGAGCACTGATAACTGTTGGGGCACATTACGCATTCCATACACCCCTTTTCTAGGATTATTTCCCACTTTTTATTCTGTATTGTCCAAAATACCACAACAGATGTCATATATTTATACTATACAAGGTATAAATGTGCAAGAGCATCACCATGTTGGCATGATATGACATGAGGTGTAGATCTGGCAAGGGCCACACTGTCATGCAGCAGGGTGAAGCAACCTGCTTGGGGTGGTCACTTACAATTCACCAAAAAAGAGGAAATGCATCACCAAAAAAAGAGGACAAAAGAAGACACCGCTTTACATAAAATGTGCATATGCTAATTTATATCTATAGGTACAAATTGAGAAATTATTATTATAATTTAAATAGAAATAAAATATATCTCACCATACCGGGGAAGACTGTGACCAGGTGACTTGTGTGTCTTAGTCAGTCTGCTGTTCAGGTGCTGTTGATGGGTAACTTCAAGGCCCAGCTGTAAATTCTTAGGGTGCTTTATCTTTAAACCCTATAGCCCTTCAAATAGAGGCGCCTTCAAAACAGATGATAGCCTTTTAGCAGCCCTTCAAATCAAGGACTTTCCTCTATAAAAGAGGACACCTGGCCACCAGGTGGCACCCATGAGGGGAAGCATAGATGATGGGAGAAACTGGTGTCTGAATGGTGCAGCAAGACTTTTTAGGGTGTTGGCCCTCTCACACGGGTGGGGCATTTGGACTGCTTCAGACAGAAAAAAAATATCTCGGCTTGGCACTGAACTGAAAACAGATAACAAAAGTAGCTGGGCGGAGGGGGGGGAAGAATGCTGTAGCAAAGTTTCAGAGAATCATTTCTTTGGGAATTCTTTAAGATCTAAGTGCCACGTAACCGAGTGGCCTTGAAAGCAATTGGCTTCATGCTACAAGAGTGGCTGAAAGTATCAATTTTCTTTTAACTGAATAGCAAAATGTGTTTCTTTGCAGGAGCAGGAAAATTGTTCTGGGACTAAAATAGCAGCATTTGACTTAAGCATGCAGTTATGGCCCTCTAAGTTAGTTGCAGAAAGAAGCCATAGAAATCAGGCAACATTTGTTTTTCTGGGTTTCACTGCTATATGCCTGACTGTTTTTCACCATCACTTTGCTTAAGGCTGCAATCGCAATCCTATGCACACTTACCTGGGAGTAAGCTCCATTGAATTCAATGGGACTTGCTTCTGAGTAGACGTGCATAGGCTTATGCTGTGAATAAATTAAAATCTGTGTTTCTAAGTCATACTTCAAATTGAAACCCAGATGCAGAGAACATGCATCAGCTAGTGATATGGGTCTTTCCCACCCCTTTTCTTTTTAAGAAAAAGCCCTGTTGATTGTTTTTTTAATCACAAAAGAATCCTTATCAACAGCAACATCTTGTTCTCCATGAACGTCCTGAAGGCAACCATGGGTGAGATTTGTTCAGAACCATACCAAAGGCTTGGATTCGGACTATACACGGTAACAATCAATTCAAAGCACAAACAGTAACATTTAAACAAACAATAAAAAGGAGCTGCAAACAAGTAATGACATAATTAAAAGGTTGCCTCCTGAGAGGCTTACAAGCCTTCAGGGGAAAGGCAGCCCTGTTGGAGGAGGAAAAAGCTGCTAGGTAGAAATTGGACTGATAGGGGTGGAAAAGCTGTCTGTTTCCCAAATTGTACCAAATGCAACTTGGCAGGGGAGCAGGGCAATCCTATGGGGCAAGAGAGGAGAGAGAGAATGCAAGGCTGAGGAATCGTCTTTTCCTATGTCCTGTCAGGCTCATGCCAGCAGACCAGAAAGTGGGGATAATTTTTCCTTTCCCCCAATTGTTGGAAGCATTAAAAAAAAAAAACCCACGCAGTCTCTCCTGGAACACCCCAGAACATCTGCTTTCCCCCCCTTCTGATGTCAGAGGCCCAACATCAGAGGAGAACAAACTGTGGGCCTTAGCCTCATGGAGGAGGCTTATGAGTTTGGAACTCCCTCTCTGACGGCAGACTTCTCTCTTTGCCCTAGGAGAGATCCAAAAGATCCCATTGCTTCTGGCACAAGAAGCCTTCAGAACCCAATGAGCATAGAAAACCAAAAGCGAGCATCTTCCAAATGAATTATGATTTTGTGGGCCGTAGAGGGATCATTTAGCAGGAAAAAAAAACAAGTCTCAAAACAAGTCATCTAAGCAGATGTAAATTATTAATTAGAGCAAAATCTCTTCAGCCATACCCACTTTTAATAAACGCAGCATGTTTCACGCAAGGAAACAATGATGTTGTTGACTTCATTCAGACATGGAGGGATACTACTGCTGATTTAAAGTTACACAACAGTGCCCTGTCGATGTGCCTCCAGGCATATGAAAGCAGCTTTTGCATGAGTCTATCATGTAGCTTGTGGTGGCTGCATCTGAATGATGCTGTCATGTGGGCAGGGGGGATTGCATGGGTTTTCCCCATGGAATCAGCATCTTGCCAGTTCAAGACCAGTTATTAGTCCCCACCTGCATGGTTGTGTCATGTAAGGCTACTCCCGAAGAATGACTTTCACATGAGTGGAGAAATGTCTAAAAGGCATCTGACACGGCTGGCCCAATACATTTTACTGCCTGAGGCAAAGGACAAGATGGCACTTCCTCTGCTTATCATGTACAGGATGATACAGGACTGGCACCACACCTGAGGTAGCAAAGTAGTTTAGCGAGCTCAGGAATGGTTGTGTGGCATATGCACAGCTCTATCCTCAGACAGATGGGGAACATGATTTGAAGTGAAACTGTGTTTAATTAAGTTCACATTCTGAATCTGATATTTTTCACAGGCTGAAACAGGAAATGCAATGACTTACAAACTAGTACAATCTGTACTCCAATAGCTAATAGTGGCATTATGCTTTCCTTGTTCTTTGACATGTTATCTATGTTCTTTGGATGGGAGGAGAATATAGCTCTCAAAGTAAGGATGTCAGAGAATTGCGCCACAGATCTCAGTGAGGCTGAATGCCAGTGCATTCGGCCCCCCGAAATCTGTGGCGGAACAAAGCCCCCTGCCCCACCATCCCGCAAAAGGCACGTGAAACGGAGCACTTACCTGGTGCCGTTCACGCTGTTTTGCGAATGGCGTCTGCGGCTGCAGCTGCCATTCACTTCTCCATTTAGGCCGTGATAGGCTACATAAATACTTATGTAGCCTATCACGGCTAATGCAGGGACGCCATTTGTGTCCCTGCGGAGGCCATGATAGGCCACGTAAATATTTACGTAGCTTATCACGGCAAAAAAAATGGCCACCACCATTTGCGTTCCTATTTTTTTTGCCGTGATAGGCCACGTAAATATTTACGTAGCCTATCACGGTAAAAAAACAGGAACGCAAATCGCGTAGCAGCCGCCATTTGCGCCCCTGTCTTTCGCCGTGATAGGCTACGTAAATATTTAGGTAGCCTACCACGGCCAAAAACAGGAACACAAATGGCGGCCGCCGTAGCTGCCTCCATTTGCGTCAGCAGGCTCCACACACCTGCGAATGCACCTGGCTGGTGGCTCTGCAGAGTTGCCGCGGAGCGGAGCCGGCTGGGTTAGGATTTTGGAGGGAGGTGCGGAGCGCCTCCCCCCCACCGCAAATCACCCCTGCGAAAAGGTAAGTGACTTTCAAAGTACGAGAAAGCAGTGATGCAAGGGGCTGGCATGTGAAGTTTATCCCAGACAAAATGCAACAGGGACTTACAAGGACAGGCAGGGGCAAACTCAGGAAAGTTTTTGCTTCCTTTTCCTGCTAAGAAGCCCACTGGTACACATGTATCTGGAGCCAGTGATCTCCAAGGGTAGGCTATGATAGCAGTGGTACCTATAGATAGCCATGATGAACAATGGATTCCCTCCTTTGTGGAGACTGACTCACAAGCATCTGGGGGAAACTGAAGCTGTCTCATCCCATGCTGGCAAAGATATGGGGCCATTTTCAGGTATCTGACCTGGCATCTGACAATTATCATCCTGCTTGCTGCAGCATTAGAATTAAGTCAGGACAGTGTTGTGAACAGGAACTCCTCATAGAATTGTCGAAGTGGCAGTGACCGCAAAGGTCATCTAGCCCAACCCCCTGCTAATGGAGGAGATGCCCATCAGCTGCATTCCTGATAGATGGCCACCCAGCCTCACCTTACAAGCCTATGACGAGAATGTGCATCTTGCACAGGTATCTTTTGATAAAGGGCTTTCAGTTGAATCAGACAACTAAGGTATAATATATTTTGGGTGAGATAAGAAGAAAGGGTGAACGTTAGGGAGAAGAAAAGGTCAATCTAGGAAGACTTGGAAGATAGTTTGTTAGTGAAGGAATCTTTGCTATTCCTGAAAAGCAGAGGAATACATTTACATCCCCTCTCCTCAAGTACGAAGCATGTTGAAGGAGAACAGGAGTAGGTCTACACCAGTCCTCTCCACAAAATTGGTACCCTTCAGCAGTGGTGGCTAGCGATTCCAGTTCTGGAAGGGCTGTAATTCCATCCAGGGTTTTACTTGCCACAAGCCAAAACTCAATGGTGCTATCCAAGGTGCTGAACCCTATCCCCAAAATGGGTTCAGCACCTTGGATAGCACCATTAGAGTTTTGGCTCGTGGTGGCTGAAAACCTGAATGGAATCACGGCCCCTCCAGAACTGGATCACCAGCTGCCACTGCCCTCCAGATGTTTTGGACTACACTTCCGATCCAGCATGGACAATAGTTAGGGGTGATGGAAGTTGTATCAAAAACATCTGGAAGGAAGTGGACTCGATGGGCTTATAGGCCCCTTCCAATCCTACTATTCTATGATTCTATGATCTGGAGGGTACCTGGTTGGGGAAGGCTGGCCTGGACCATACAATATTTTGGACTAGTTTCTCTAACCCCACCCTTTTAGGATGCAAGACTACAGCGTTTATACCATCAATTCTATTCCACATATCAAACGTTTGTGAAATACTACGCTAAGCAATGACTATGTGTATTTACTACAAGTAAGGGGGACATCTACCTAGAGCATATGGGGATAGACAGTAAATCAATGAGGTAATTTTCTTGTATAATTCTCTGTGTATTCTAGAGCTCAATGTGTGCATTGGAATCCCTGCATGCACAAGAAACCACTGGGTGCACATGCATTCAGCCCCCAGGTACTTTGCCATCATTTTCAAAACATTAACTCTCTCTCTCTCTCTCTCTGTACAGTTGTGTGTGTGTGTGTGTGTGTGTACACACACACACACACACACACACACACACATACATATATATATATATATATATATATATATATATATATATATGGTCACTGATTGCAGAAATGAACATGTATATTTAGAAGCAGAATTATAAGCAAAAGAATGGGTAGTGGTTTGAGTTCTTGGTACCATTTTAAAAATATTGGTGGTCAGTGTGGGAAGAACTATTTTTCCAAATGATTTTTCTGGTGAGTTGGTGTTTCCGGTGGAATTAGTATATAACCCAGAACAGCCCAAATCAATGATGTTTTAATGTTTAGAGACACTTCTGCCTAGTATTAAAGTCTGCCGTACCACATTTGTTTTTCTAACTATTACTGAAACCGCACACATCTAGTAAAGCAGCAGCCACTGAAAGCCTTTAGAAACCCAGTTTCATTGCATTAGCTGTTTTGAGTCATGCCCATTACGGTGTGGGCATTTATCTTTGGAGAAAGCTAAAGTGGTGCTGAAAAATAATCCAGTAAACGAAGATATCATTTCATTACACTTTAACTCATAGCTGGATCAGCTTGATATATCATTATTGCCACTATGTTTTGATTAGATATGAGGAAACTGAAAGCTATTGATGTTTTTTTTTAAAGAACAATAGCAGGAGACTGATCAAA
The DNA here is from genome assembly GCF_057233095.1 of Heloderma suspectum. Lineage (NCBI taxonomy): Eukaryota > Metazoa > Chordata > Lepidosauria > Squamata > Helodermatidae > Heloderma > Heloderma suspectum. The sequence goes on along the minus strand of NC_139462.1, from coordinate 173,178,302 downwards.
TTTGATGGACAAACCATTTATACATAGAAATAAGTAGTACCCCAAACTGATAGCAATGGCCCAGTCCAGAACACCTTACTGCTTCTTCCACTGTACAATTCTTTTTCATACTTGCGCTAGCATCGGTCTAATACAGCAGAAGAATAAACATGATGAACTAGGCATGCCAGCTTGGGATGCCAGCTGTGCTGGATCAATTCACCATTCACAAACAAAACTCAGGATGACATAAACAGTTTGAGAAGGGGGCACAATGACATTCCTGCAGGACCTTTGGACCTTTTTGAACACAGGGTTTCACTCAGACATTGTGTGATCTCCTACACTGCTACTACACCTCCACTAGTTCCGTTGTGCCCACGGACTCTAGGGATGTACGAAAGTCACTTACCTGTTCATAGATTATGTTGATGGTGGGGGGGAGGCATTCCGTCCCTCCCCCCAGAATCCTCGCCGGGGGTGGAGGCGCTCCGTTCCTCCCCCCCCAGAATCCTCCGTGGCCGGCTGTGCTCCGCGGCACCTCCGCTGACCAGCCAGCCAGGCCCAGCCAGGCCAGAGCCATCCGCAGCTGGATTTCCAGCTGCAGAGGGCTCTGGGGGGGGGAAACCATGTATGCAAATAGCGGCGGCTACAGCCACCATTTGCGTTCCTTATTTTTGCCCTCTTAATCTACGTAAATATTTACGTAGACAATGACGGCGAAAATAAAGGGGAATGCAAATAGCGTAGCAGGCGCTATTTGCGTCCCTTTTTGATTCGCCGTTTTAGCCTACGTCAATATTTACGTAGGCTAAAACGGGGAATCACAAAGGGACGCAAATAGCGCCTGCTACGCTATTTGCGTTCCCCTTTATTTTCGCCATCATTGTCTACGTAAATATTTACGTAGATTAAGAGGGCAAAAATAAGGAACGCAAATAAGAGAGCCAGTGTGGTGTAGTGGCAAGAGTGTTGGACTGGGAGCCGGGAGATCCAGGTTCTAGGCCCCACTCGGCCATGGAAGCTCACTGGGTGACTTTGGGCCAGTCTCACACTCTCAGCCCAACCTACCTCACAGGGTTGTTGTTGTGAGGATAAAATGGAGAGGAGGAGGATAATGTAAGCCGCCTTGGGTTCCTTGCAAGAGGAAAAAAGGCGGGGTATAAATGCAACAAACAAAAATAAATGCAACAAACAAATGGCCGCCACCATTTGCATATGCGGTTTGTTTGTTTTTTTAACCCACCCAGCCATGATAGGCTCTAGCACAAAAGGAACCAGCACTTCCAGAAGCAAGCCTGGAAAGGAGTGGAAATGCTTGTTTCCAGATCAGGACAGCTCAGCAGAGCTCCCTTCTGCGAGCTCTACTGATCTGTCCCATTCTGGAAAGAAGGATTTTTACTTTTTCTAAATACTTCAGGAGCTGCTAGCTTCCCTTTGCACTAGCGGTGAGTCCCGCTAGCACATGGGTAGCATAGGATACTGCCCAATATCTTGGAAGTTTCTCTTGTAGACATACATACACCCAAATCTTCAATCTCTTATCTCTACAATAGTGGTAGAGCTGTGGAGGAAAGGAGTATCCAAGATGGTTTCCTATAGAAGCCACTCTTACGAGATGCTCCACTGTTACCGCCACTGCTGCTGATTGTTGCCACAGGCACAGAAATTGCCACTGCGTACATTTAGCAAACATTTGCCCAGCATCCTTTTCTTTATTTTCTACTTCCTGCCCCTTTCTTGTCCCTTGGCAATGTTTTTGTTCTAGGCATACTGATTTTTTCACAGCAAATATGCTCTGCTTTAAAGGAGGGGTAGCGATTAGGGAACCTGCAGGTCTCCAGACGTTGTTGGACTCCAATTCCCATCTGGTCAAACCATCATGACTAATGGCCAGGGATGATGGGAGTTGTAGTCCCACAACAACCACTATTTTATTTTTTATTTATTTAAAACATTTATATCCCACCCTATATCATTAAGATCTCAGAGCGGCGTATAGATAAAATCAATTTAAACAGCAGAAAACAATAAATAATTTAAACAGCTAAAAACATTAAACCATGGACAAGCTAATACCAATTAAAATCTAAAACAATAAAACAGTTAAAACAGTGTGCTACTTTAGGGAATGCATTTAGCCCTCAAAGGCTTTGGTAAAAAGCCATGTTTTTACTTGGTGCCGAAATGAGACCAATGTCTGCGCCAATCAGGCCTCCAAAGGGAGGGCTTTCCACAACCGGGGTGCCACAGCAGAGAAAGCCCTCTCCATACACCATAGTGTATGTCTCGCACTGGTGGGACGCAGAGGAGGGCCCCTCCAACAGATCTCAGTCCTCAGACAGGCATATATAGGGAGAGGCGCTCCCTCAAATATCGAGGCCCCAAGCCATTTAAGGCTTTAAATGTCATCACCAAAACCTTGAATTCCAACTGGAAGTGTATTGGCAGCCAGTGCAATCCCTTTAAAACTGGTGTTATATGATTTTTATGAGATGTTCCAGTTCTAGCTGCAACGTCTGAGTCGTCTTCAAGGTAGGGATGTACGAAAGGCACTTACCTGGTCCCGCAGCTTGCTTTGCGGTGGGGGGGAGGCGCTTCAGTTCTCCCCCCGAAGTTCAGGCCAGGGGGGGAGGTGCCCCGCCTCGCCCGGCCGAAATTCAGGCTGGGGGGGAAGGCGCCCCGCCTCACCCGGCCGAAATTCAGGCTGCGGAGAAGCGCCCCATCTCCCCGGCCGCGAAATAAAAAAGTGAATGTAAAAAAAACCCACATACACACACGTGATAGGCTACGTAACGATTTACGTAGCCTATCACGGCTAGATTTCCAAAGTCAGCCGTGATAGGCTACATAAATCGTTACGTAGCCTATCACGTGTGTGTGTGGGGGGTTTACATTCACTTTGTAATGGCGGCGGCGGCAGCTGGTTGGAAGACCGGCCGCTGCCCCCACCACCGCCGAAACGCCGCTGAACCGCTGCCAGGACCCGCCGCCAAGAGGGACATTCGAGGGAGGTAAGTCCCATCCCGGGGGGGGGGGGGCAGGGTGGTGGTGGAGAATTTCACCGCCAATTTCGGGGGGCCGAATGTGTTGGCATTCGGCCTCCCTGAGATTTGTGGAGAAATTCTCCGCCATCCCTACTTCAAGGGCAGCCCCATGTAAAGTGAATTGCAGTAGTCTAATCGGGAAGTTACCATCACATGTACTACTGTGTAGTACACTACTGTGTACTACTGTGGCTAGGTTGTCCCTGTCCAGGAAAAGCCGTAGCTGGCGGATCAGCTGAAGCTGGCCTCAAGTACTCCAGGCCACAGAGTCCACCTGAAGCGCCAATGACAGTGATGGGTCTAGGAGTACTCCCAAGCTACACACCTGCTCCTTTGGGGGAGTGCAATCCCATCCAGGACAGGTTGCTTAACCAATTCCCAGACTCGGAACCACCAATCCACAGCACTTCTGTCTTCTCAGGATTTAGCTTCAGTTTCACTACTACTACAACTATCCTAGGTTCTCCACCCCTAGGATAGAACACACACCCCAACACACACAGAGAGACTGCTCTCTGTGCAGCCTCACCACTGTCAATGCAAAAAGATCTGGTGCCATCAGAAAATGGAGAGTTATTATTATACTGCCATTTTTAAAAGTTAACTGGCAACAACTATTTAGGGCAAGTACCTATTTTGTACCCACTAATGCTAGCAACAAATATAGATCTCAGTCACTAAAAAAGATCATGGATTTCTTCCACAGGTGGATCTCAGGATGTACAAGAACTTCACTTGGTTTTGTAAAACAGTCAAGCATGCCCCATTCACAATCTCAAAGTCAAACATGAGCAGGAGAACGTGTTCTCCAAATATGTTTGCAAACCCTCAAACACGCGCTCACTTTCAAAAATTGTGCAAATTTGAAAGTGCACAATTTCTTAAAATGCACAGTTTCATGCTTTAGTAAATGGGGGATGCACAACTTTGAAAAATACTCAAAATTTTGCACAATTTTCCTGTTCACACAAATCAAACAGCAACCGCAAATGCTTGTGGAAATCAAAGGAGAGACAAGCATCGAGAATCTGAGCAAATGCGAACATCACTTGTTCTCCCATCCCTTTGTGGATCCTTGTAGGATCCACAGGTAAAAAAACCTTTCTAAAATGACTTCTGCCTGTTACCACTTTGCAAGAGAACCCAAGTAAAATAATATTTGTAGCTGGGTTTTAAGTGCTTATTCCTCTTGTGACAGAAGGTTTAACATCTCTGCATTTTCAGAGATGTCTGGAGCAGTGGTAGCCCTGAGCAACAGTAAAAGTCTCTCTGTTATCTGCAATTTATCAGTGTTCATTGATCATCAGTGATAGCACTGATAGCAGCTGAATTCTTTTCACTTTGGCCCTCTCCCCAAATCCACCAGTGCAGTGTGTGAATGAACCAGAAAAGGAAACCATTCTGTTAGCAGGAGTTGTAAAAAAAATATAAAAAACTTTGTTTCCAGAGAGTCAGCGTCACAGTAATGTTGTCCTTCTTTCATACACAACAAGGGGGAAACCTGTGGTCCTTGGGATATTGTTGGTCATGGACGATGGGAACTGTAGTTCGACTATATCTGGAAGGCCATAGGTTCCCCACCCCTGATATACCATGTCATATACCATTTTAATCTTATTTTAGTACAGGGAGAGGATGAAGAATTTAAAGTCTCTCTACCCTTTTGACCTCAAAGTTCCATGTCCAGCTAAAGATGAAAGAGTGTCACAGGAAAGCAGTTGCAGAGAAAATGAATGCATGTTCTTCACCAGTTTTCATTGCAGAAAATGTGGATTTACTAAGGGTGGGGAATGTGTGGCCCTCCAGATGTTGTTGGACTACAACTCCCATCAGCCCTAAGCCAGCATAGCCAATGGTGAGGGATAATGGCAGCTGCAGTACAGCAATATCCAGAGGGTCATACTTTCCCCATCCCTGGCCTATTCTAACAACAACAACCACATTCCATGGCAGCTGCAGTGTCTCTCAGCCTGCCCATGCTTTTTTAGATATGTCAGTCAGCATGCAACAAGGTATCCACTTGCGCATTGCGAGGAAACGTATTGCCTACAATGAGGGCAAAAGACCAGACAAAGATTAGCATATTTGCATGCTGTAATTGATATATGTAGAGATGGAAATTTAGTAATAATTAAGAAAATTTAAATGGAAATACAGTACACTACACCATAGTGGGGAGACCAGGTTCCGTGTATGTATGTAAGCACATATGCATGTTTTCATTCATTTATTTATAGTCATATTTATTAAATGCCTCATGAAACAAATTCTCTAGGCATTGCAGAAATCATCATCATCATCATATACAACAACAGCAACAACAACACACCGTATCAACCCAGCACCCGTGTGTGTGCTCAGTCTGCCGTCCAGGTGTTCACTGTTGATCGGGAATCTCAAGGCGCTCCCTTCTTATGGGTTTTACCTTGAAAATGGACTTGGACCACACAGACCTTCAAACAGAGGACTGTACCTGGTGAAGTAGGGTGGATCCTGCCCCCCCCCCCGGTCTGTATAGAAATGGGTTTGTGAAAGTCAATGCCCTTGATGTAAGTCAGCTTTCATTTTGACGCATGACAGAATATGTGGTGGAACATGGAAGGTGTCCTGGCCTCATTGTGAATGGAACTGTTCGTATTCACTGAGGCCTACATGCACAAATGCCAACACAAATATACCTCAGTCATTAAATCCTACTACTACATTTGTTTTCTCAGCTACTGCTCACATTTACACACATACATAAACACTCGTTCCCATTAAAGGAATAGAAGGAGAGAGTGCATGAGCGTAAGGCTCCCTTTGAGACTCTGCCAGATGTGCATCCTGCAAGCTACAGCCATGTATGAACCATTGTTTTAACTGTTTGAGCTGTTTTATTGATTTAGATTTTAATTGGTATTAGCCTGTTTAATGTTTACCATGTTCTTAGCTGTTTAGGGAGCAATCCTATGGCCACTAGTCCGCGGCTAGATGGCCATAGGATATGTGGTTTTCTGGGAACCGACCTTGAAGCCCACGCTCTGAGGTCGGTTCCCAAAGAACCAACCTTCCCACCCTTCCGCGCTGCCTCGTAGGTGGCATGGAATGGCCCTGTGCTCCGCACTCAAAACAGGAGCATGGAGTGGCCAAAACAGAGCGTTACGGGGGGCGTTACGGGATGGGGAAGGCAGAAATGCTGGTACAACACATCCTATGTGTCGTCCAGCAGCCTCCTCCCCTTCTCCGCCTTCCTGTGGCTAGACAGCCGAAATCAGCTATCTAGCTGCAAACCAGGGCAGGAGAAGTGCGGAGGGAACAATCCCCTCAGTGTTTCTCCTGCCCTGCACTGAATAGGCGGTCACCTCCAAGTTAGGAGGGGGCCACCTATCCCCATAGGATTGTGCCCTTAAATTATTTATTGTTTTATACTGTTTAAATCAATTTTATCTGTACAACACCCTGAGATCTTAATGATATAGGGTGGGATATAAATCAATAAAATAAAATAAAATAAAAACTAATAAAGTGAACCAATCCATAAGTATATCATATGCTAAGTACTGTACTTGATGGACTACTAGTTAAGGTGTATGAGCAAATGTAATAATCTAGACATCTAATTTATGAACTCTCTGTGAATTGCATGTCTAAACCATGAAAGAGAATGTACCAATTCACAGAATACTTGTGTTTTCTATACCTTACCCAACTACCTAATTATTTTAATGCTCATTCAATATTAAGTTAGTGTGACTTTCCCTAGTAAGGAAATCCCTACAGTAAAGCTGAAGAAGAGACATGCCTATATGCAGATTAAATTAATAAAAGCAGACTTACGACTGCATAAGTTCAGCAATAATCAGCAAGTCAATGACCCTGAATGGAGGCTGCTTCCCTTTAATTAAAATCATTGTCAACAAGCTTATATAAAAACCTCTAGTTGCTTTGCAGTATTAGCAGCCATGTGTCCCTTTGTGCATGGAAATAATAAGCTACATTTTTATTTTAATGATTAATGATGTATATTAACCTGGGAAGCTGATGAAGGGGACACATAGTAAATTCCCTGCTGCACAAGAAGTAGAAATTTGGGGAGGGGAGAACCCCAATGCCACAAATTAAATGAGCCCTTTAAAGGTATGGCTGATTTTTTTCAGCTATCCAGTAGTATCTCTTCTGCAGGAAAATGGAACAAGACTGGCCCAAGATGTTCAGCTGCCTGAGGTGAAAGATAAAATGGTGCCCTCTCCCATTCCACATACAGAAGCCAATCAGATTGATGGCTGAATCTTGCTTCAGTGCTGCCAATGGGATAGTGTCTTCCACCAGAGCTGAGGACAGCATAGCAAGAAAATGCAGTAGTCAGTCCAAGAAAAGTGATTACTTCTTCTTTGCACAGTTGGACTACCAATCTCAACTCCAGGGTTGGGGGTGGACCTGGACAAGCTGTCCTTGATCGGCACTCCAGTGGCATTGTGCCCCCCCCAGCACTTGCCCCTCCACCACATATTTGGAGGAGACACCAAGCAGAGCTCTAAGCCCACATGACACATGTATAGTGGCCAGCAGCACCGCCATGTTAATTATTCCTGCTGCACTCCCAATGTAGTTACGTTGGGGCAAGGCCAGCATTAGGGATGGATGGACGTCCCCCATCCAGGTCCACCATGCACCCACCGAGCTGCTGCCCCCACTTGCACATCCCTGGATCCACTCGGGAGACTTCCCACGTTTGCCGAGCGACCTGCACCTATCCGGAGCCATCCGTGAGCACCTGTCATTCCCGTAGTAACCATTTTGCAAAAAAAATGGTGACTCTGGAACTTCAGTAAATTTAATATTAAATGGTGGCCTTGCACAGCATTGCAGGCGTAAATGGGTCTGGGATGCGTGAGTGGGGTCAGTGGCTCAGTGGGCACAGCTCAGTGGCACAAGTTGAGGGGAGTCCATCAGACTCCCAGACCCAGCTGGGCACCCACACCATCCCTAGCCAGCATCATCAACATGATGGAAACAGCGATGACACACATTCTGTGCAGACCCGAAGCTCTGCTCAGCATGACCACCAACTAGATGAGCTACATCTGCTACAGCAGTGGCCTTGGCAGCCTGGTGGCTTCAGTGGAGGACACAGCATGCTGATGTTTGCCTCATCATGGGGGCATCAGCCCTGGAGACCACAAGCTAGAGGAGGAACTTGCAGATATTTTAACATGGGGATTTATACTGGGAGTAGAATTCTCCTAATCCTGACTATCATATGGTCTCAGAGAAAAATCCCATCCTACTACCTGCTAAAGGTTCCAGACGTCCTTGCTTCATTTTTTTTTTTTAAACAGCTATGTTATTTTAAATATTGTTGTGCTGGAAATTTATTCCATAGTTTTCCAACCATTCTCATTCAATTTGATAGAAGAGAAATTGCTTTTGAAAAGAAATTCAAAGGAGAAGAAAATTTTGGATAAATGCTCATGGGTTGGAGTCAGGATTCTTGTGCTTACACTACCTATGAGGTGGCTGTGGACTGTCAGTGAGTGTCCTGTCTTTCATTGTACAGTCATTGTACAGTACCTGTAGCCTCCTCAGCCTTTCAAACTTCAATTAAACCCTAGGAAGACAATCATGAGATAATTCCTCCCATGGGGCTTTTTCAGATAGGAAGCGCAGGCAGCCTGGGAGGCCACAGAGCAATGGAGAGATGTAGAAAAGAAAGATAAAACACCCCATCACCGTTGGCCACCTTGCAGTGATTAGATAAGCTCAAAAACACCCACAAAATAAATTCAAAATAAATTATAAAATGCCCTGAGAATGAGGCAGAAAAAGGAATCCTCTTTCATTGGGTGAAATTGAATTTCATTCAGTGAAATTCAGTGGAATTGTTCACCCAATTTATTTGCCCAGAAATAGGGTAGAGAATGTTGACAGGCCATTTACGCACAGCACTAATTTTAAATAAATAAGCAAACAGCTTTGTTTGTGCAGGTTAAATCCAATGTCACATGAGCAGATGTTTGGTAATGTAGCAGACTTCCCCTCACTCTCTTCCCAATGCAGCCCTCCACATGCCCCTAAAATCTTCTCGAGAAGGTCCCCCAAATCTTTGGAGCATATGGGGGGGGCATGGGGGGCTGGCAGGAGAAATCCATTCCGTCAGTAGTTTCTGTTCTGCTGGCAGGTGGCCAGCATGGGATCCAGCCCTGAGTTTTTAAAAGATCCACTGCACTTCTCAATTTGGGCAACTTATTGCTGAGGGGTCCTTAGGCCAGATAGCTTCTTGCCTGCCTACTTCCCAGGAGACCTCTCTGTGCTCCTGGTACTTGCAACTACCCACGCACTGAGAAGTTGGCACTTGCTAGTACCTGCCAATAGGATATTAAAATGCATATTTCCTTTTTTGTACCTAAGAATTTGATGTGTGAATTTTGAAAGAAGAAAAAGAAGTCTCCTGAAAAGTCTTTAGAAGTCTTTATACAAAGTGACAGTAAAATGTAAATTGTACATTAAGTCTAAAAAAGCAATTAATAATTAATATGGAATGAATGCACCATATTCAATAAGTCAATGATCAAATGATTTGTTAAACGAGTGCTTTTTGAATTGATGTTTGATACTCATCTAGGAGACTAACCAACTTTTGTAACATAACTAAATGAGCAAAATTGCAGAACCACATCCTTATTAATTTGTTAGCCTTGTGAGGAATATTTCTATATTGGCGACATCTGACAAGATAGCCGAGGCAAGTTAATTAGATTTCAAGTGAACTGCTAACCATGTTAATTTATATTTTATAAGAAAGATAATTAAAATCCAATATCCTATACCTGCAGTACAGTGTCTTTTTATATTCTATACAAACTTTGCCTTACAACTAAATTAAACACTGTGTGTATAATGAATCAGTATAGAAGCACAACTCACTGTTTATTGCCGATATAGTGAAAATTATACAGAAAATGCTTTATCCTTTATATATTTATTACAGCTCATCGAAGGCTCTTTAAGCAATCATTTGGTGCAATAAGTGAGTTTATATGCAAACTTAAATGCAGGTTTGACAAAATAAATATGCATTCTAACTAAGCACAGCTTCCCTGGCCTCATTTCATTTCGTTGAGAAAATCACACAAGGCCAATAGTTATAGAATACCAATTGCTCCAAACTATTGAATTAATAGATGTATTAGCCCATTATGTATGGGCTTCCAGTGATAAGATAAAGGCTTTTGTCAGTCCCACTACATGAACATTAAGTTCATTCATATACAGTTCCATTTCAGACTGTTTATAACCTCAAATGGCACTTTAGGGTACTTTAGAAAGCTGCACATTCTCCTTCCCTTCCACCATTCATGTGCATGCTTACAGTAACTTGAAAAAGAGAATTAAAATGATCCCATGGAATACTAAAAGTTGCCACCTAGTCAGCTAATGCCATCTTTCAAGGTAAGAAGGCTTTCAAAAATGATAACAACTTGGGAACCAGCTGACTTGCTTTAGCCTGACCCCAACTTTTCTGGACAGGCCCCATTTCAAGAGCTCTTACCAAATCTGTCATTCCAACCCCTCCTGGGGTATCTGGGGCATCATTTCAAATGTGGTGCTCCCTGATTGATGCAGAAGTGACTGCAGCCAGCACAGGATTCTGGAATGATGGACTTTAGAGAGAGCTTTTAAAACAGCCAGTAGGACAAACGCTTGACAATGTCAGATGCAATCTGTCGAGATGTTCTGCTATAAATGGCAACAGGGTGAAAAGTACCCCAAAAGCTCTACTGCAAGCCAATTATACATTCTAGAAGATGTGAGGTAACTCTTCCTTTCACAGACATCACATCACTGTTGATGCCTTCAGTACGAGAGAGATGACAGAGAGGGGAACGCTGTCTTTTGCTGTCCTCACACAACATCCTTATTGCACTACGCATTCTATTGCTCGCAGCTCATTTTGCATATATGGGTGTGCGTGTGCGCGCTTTCTTAGAAAAGCAATAGTTATGGCCAGTAAAGCTCTCTGGCATTGCACTGTTGAAAAGCAAGGGGGGGAAATCAAGGATTTTCCATAGAAAATAATGTGGTTGGAGAGGGCGGTCTTTGTTATTATTTTGTTTATTGTTTGGTCCTGATAAAAGCATCTAAATAGTTTTCTTAACATACTTCACACATTTACTCTCTCTATCTCTCTCTTATGTTTCTGACTTGTAAAAAAAAATCCCAGAAACCACTAAAAAAAAAAAAGGTACAGCTTTGACTGTTGGTGTGCAGTTTTTCAGCAATTTTAGGCTTCCCAGGCAGTAAGGGAAATCAAAACGCAAGAACCAGGCTAAAGTTAATCATCTAATCTGTTTGCCATCTTGCTCAATTACTGCTTTTCCTCACCATGAAATTGGCTTTGGAAAACCTTGTATTGGCTCCGTTGGAACTGATTTTGTAATATGTAAAAGAAGGGGTAAATAGATTGCAGATGCTCTATATGTAATGTGCTTTTAAACATTACTGCTTTCAAACACTAGAGTCTAGTTTCATAGTTCATGCACTTTATTCATTTGAATTAATAAATCCCATGTGGTTACCTTTTTGGTAAACTGTGCATAAAACATTTTGGGTAGAATTCAAATAGGAGCTACTGCAATCAGTTAGTCAAGGCCAAACTACATGTGTGATGCTCAGTCCAAGGTATGTCCAAGTTTTTATTTATTTACAAAATGCAGCCACAAACAGCTGCAAACTAGGGATGTGCACACCAGCAAACCTCAACGTCATCAAAGTTCTGCAAATTCCACTTTGTTGCTCGTTCCATCTCATGTCCATATGAGATTGCGAGCTTTGTGTTTTTCTTTTTGCATGAAAATTTGTGCATATTTTCATGTATATTTTTCCAAATCTATGCATCAGTTGTGTGCATCTTTGAAATGTATGCATTCTTCTCCTATTAACTAAAGTGACTCTGTGTGCATTTTTCATAAGTGTGCATTTTCATGCGCCTTTTTTTTCCCCCGAAGGATGTCAATTTTTTGGTCCATGAATCACACTGCAAACTTGGAAATGTATGGACTTCAACCGCAGATTATGTGCAACTCTGTGTTCAGGCTGCAAAAGGAGAACTGGGTAAACCCTAATAAAAAACAAATTGCAATGAATTTCTCATACATCCTTCCTGAAAACTAAATTAGAAAACCAATGCACAGGTTTTTACATCTTTCCCCTAATGCCATTTTTTCTGCTGAAATTCATGCCTCCCAGCTGCTTTTGTCCCTGCAAGAAAAATGGTACAAGAGCTAAAAATGGGTGCTATATGTGCAATTCCTAGCCCACTCCAGTGGCCAGCATTGAACAAGGGCTTGCCAGATCTTGAAGTATAAATATTCTGTCCCCTAGGCAGGACCCAAGAGTGAGAGAAAAGCTATGTTCATCTATGGACAACTATCATGTGTTCTTAAGAGTAGTCAGTCACTAAGCAAGGTCATCTACTAGCCCCACAGATCCCAACACAATTTTGCCAAAATCAGAAAGCAGGGAGTCACCGACATGCAGAGCAAATAATCAAGAAAGTGAGCCAGGCCCAGACCAAGTCACACATATATAGGGAGTGCTGTCGCTCAGTGGTAGAGCTCCTGCTTTGCATGCAGAAGGTCTCAGGTTCAAGCCCTGACATCTCCAGTTAGTGTTGGAAAAACTCCTGCCTGAAACCCTGGAAAGCCACTGCTGGTCACTCTCAACAGTACCAGACAAGATGGGTTAATGGTCTGAGTCAGTCTAAGGCAGCTTCCTATGGGGCTGTGGTCAAAGGTTTAAGTGCCTAGAAAACTTTTTAAAAAACAAACAAATGGGGAATGCTAAGGCAGAAGCCACTCCCAGCAACAGTGACAGAAAGCTCAAAACATATGCAAATCAGGTCTCTCAAGAAAGTTAGCCTAAATGTTAGTCCCTCATGCACACTTAGCAGAGTCTGGTTCAGGTGGTTTAGGGTCCTGCCGGTAGGTGGTCGGCTCCAGCTGCAAGTGAGTGACAAACACAGGTGAAGACATATGTATGCATTGTTTGGATAAAGAATTAAGCATGAACCACACAAACATGCTGTCTCCAGGAAATCAAGCCTGCAGGAAAACAAGTGTATAGGTATGACGCATGTAGGAAACACAAATAATGTCATTTGTTCTCATCTTGCACACACTCTCACACAGGCTAGACAGACATCAGCCAAAGCCAGACTGAGTGCCAGAGCTAGATCCTCTCTCTCTCTCTCTCTCTCTCTCTCTCTCTCTCTCTCTCTCTCATGCAGACACACACACACACAGAATGCTGGTCCTGACACAGAATGAATGTTACACCAGCTGACAGGGTTGGCCCTTCTATTAGGCAGAGTGAGGCAGCTCCCTCAGGCTGCAGATGCTGGAGGGTGGGTGGTGACAGCGAGGTGTTGGAGGATAGAGCTATCTGTGCCACGTCGTGGCCAGACCTGCACCCCCTAAGCTGCCCGCAGTTGTGGTGGGGGATCTGTCCCCTCACCACCATGGAAGTATGTTTCAACTGCCAGTCTGGCTTCTATATGTGGAGGGGTGCGGCATCTTGTCCTGCTCCTTAGGCAGTAAAATGTCTTGGACCAGCCCTGCCTCTCTGAGTGTTGCTGGCTGAGCCCCATTCTCCAAACTGTGGCTTCTTGTCTGGTGAACAGGCAGGCAGGCATTGGACCAGCAGGCTTGCCTCATGCTGGCACTGGGCTGGTGGCAGGTTGGAAACTACTGAGAGGGCTGGAACCTGATTAGTAAGAATACAAGAAGAGCCCTGCTGGAACAGGCCAAAGGCCTGTCTCAACCAGTATTTTATTCCCACAGTGGCCAACCAGCTGCCTGTGGCTGTGGCAAGCCCACAAGTAGGGCATGGGTGCAATAGCACCCTCCCACTCGTGTACCTCAGTGGCTAGTGAAAGCTACCCTACTCTCCCTAGCCCGTGTCATCATGATATGCCTCCACAGCTCACTGCTGCCATCACATGCCAGCCAGGTCCTGTGCTACTTCCTCACTGCTGCTTGCCTGGGCAGTTGCACAAACAAGCAAGCAAAAGAAAACAAAATGAATGCAGCACCCAGAGGCAGCTCCTTCTCACTGCTGCTCTCCCAAACTGCAACCTGTTCACTGCCTCTAATCCTCTCTTCAGCATTTTTTGAGAGATAACATACAATTGCCATTTAAAATTTGCTGTCAGACTCCTTGCTGACCCAAGGGATATTACTTTGGAGGAGGAGGATTTCGATTCTTCAGCACATACCTCTCTCCCACTGATGACCTGGGGCAAACTGCACTGCCCCTGCCTACTGGCAGTGACAGACCAGGTGCGATTCCAGGGTTATTGTCAGATCACCCACGTTGCTGCCAGAAGACTCTTTCAACTGGGTTTTACTCATGAGGAAGGATCTACTTGGGAGAAAGGTTTACTCACGAGGAGGAAGACCCAGCTGCAACTGATGAATCAGGGACAGCAAGTATATAAGCCCTCAGTCTTGGCCTAGCCCTTTTTTGGGTTAACAGCTTGCGCTGACCTACCTTGGCCCAACATGCATGCAAAATAAAATATTTAGATACTTATTTAAATGGGGAGGGAATGGATATTGGCAGTGGAGGGGGGGATGAAATGTTTTTCCTTTCTCATTGCTGGCAACAGTAGGCTAAGAGGAAAACAATGGGCTGGGTCTTGTGGGCTGGAGCTGTAGGTAGTGCCTTGCATGCAGAAAGTCCCAGGTTCAATTGCTGGTATCTTCAGGTAGGGTTGGAGAAGACTGCCCTGGAGAGCCACAGCCAGTCACTGTAGACCAGTTGTCCCCCATCTGGCACTTTACAGATATTTTGGACTACAGCTTGCATGTTCCCTGACCGTTGGTCATGCTGCCTGGGACTGAGGGGAGTTGTACTCCAGGACAGCTGGAAGGCACTGCATTGGAGAAGGCTGCTGTAAGCAATACTGAGGTAGACAGACCATAGCCTGCTGCACTCCAAGGCAGCTTCCTATGTTCTTGGTTGTTGGCAGGCCTAGATGCACATGCATACTCCTAGTGAGACAATTGGCAATCTGACAACCAACTCTGTGGCTTACGCCGGTCCCTGCTGTCTTTCTTCCCACCTACGCACCCTCCTCCCTCCAAACAGTTCATAGGCACCATAGGGAGGAGCTGTAGGTCAGTGGCAGAGAACCCACATTGTGTGCAGAAGGTCTCAATTCCTGGCATATCCAGGGGGGCTATGAAAGACTCTACCTGGAAGCTGGGGAGCCACTGCCTGTCAGTGCAGGCAATACCGAGCTAGATGGACTGAGTATAAGGCAGCTCCCTGATGTTCCCATGCTCCTGTTAACCCAAGCAAGGCTAGAGATGTGCAGTCCCAGCTGCTGTGTACATGTCCTGTTGCACCAGGGTAAACAACTCTGTACCAACTTAGAACAAACACATACAAGCCTTATATTCTTGGGTGTAGGTCAGGCAAATTTGTAAAGCTGCATGAAAAACAGTCAGTGTTGCTATTCCTTCAGCACTGCTGTTGTTTAACTTAATTTAATGAGTTCCAAACATAATGGGTTTATTTATGTTTGTACGTGTGCTGAATGTGAAGGGGGAAGCTGGGCCATTATTTTCACTATGAAAACTCAGCATGGTCTGTGCAGAACACACACAGCTGTAATTAATGGTGAAGTATGAACAAAAAAAAGTTTGAAGGGAGAATCTACATTTGACTGAACAAGATCAAGAACAAGAACTTAGCTCTAATAGTTTGCCAGTCATTATTGCTCATGCTGTGCCGAAAATTTCTCCCACTTTTTTTTCAGCCATTCTCATTCAATTTGATAGAAGAGGAATTGCTTCTGAAAAGAAATTCAGTGGTGAAGAAATTTTGGACAAATTCTCATGAGGTGGGTTTGGGTTTCTTGGGCTCACTTCACTTAGGAGGTGGCTGGGGAGTGAGCACTAGTGTCCTGTTTTCCATTGTACGATCATCTCTCTGGCATTATGTAGCCTCGTCAGCTTCCTACACTTCCATTAAAGCCCAGTTTACGGGACCATGAGCTAATTCCTCCCATAGGGCTTTATCAGATCAGGACATGAGGGCAGCCTGGGAGGCTAGCTGTGGTTAGGTAAGCTCAAAAACAGCACAGACAAATTATAAAACACCCTAAGCATGGGGCGGAGCAATGAAGTCCCTTTCATGGGGGGAGAAAACTTTCAGGAAATTGGAGGGCAGATTTTGGCAGAGCACTAACTCCACCGCATCCCTAGGGCTGGACACAACACTGCCCCCACCTGAATTGCAGTGGATGCAAGCCAAGAGCCAGCTTGCCAAGGCAGTTGATGCTCTTGCAGCACAGAGAACACCCCCCCCCCAAACCTTTACCAAAAAAGAAAGAAGCTGTGCTGCATGCCTTGCCAATGGAGACTCCTACCCGGGAGAAACTGTTCTCCTCCCCCTGGAGAAATTCGGTGAAATTGTCCTTCAAATTTCTCTTCCCACAAGTAAGGTGGAGAATTTCAAGAGACCATTTGTGCACAGCTCAAATTATCAGTACATTGGAAATCTTCTGGAATGCAAATCTTATTTAGGAGAAGAAAGCTTTGTCAAGTTTTATAAGTGAAAATTAAAAAAACCCAGAAGATATATTTCAGGACAGAAGTTACTGACTTTGCCTATACTTCCTTGTGAGTATGAATGCCACGGTCTGTTATGCTATTTGTTGTTGTTGTTGTTCAGTCGTGTCCAACTCTTCGTGACCCCATGGACCATAGCACGCCAGGCCTTCCTGTCCTGCGCTCTCTCCCAGAGCGTGCTCAAGTTCATATTCATTGCATCGGTGATGCTATCTAGCCATCTCATCCTCTGCCATCCCCTTCTCCTTTTGCCTTCTTCTTTCCCAGCATCCGGGTCTTTTCCAGGGAGTTTTCTCTTCGCATTAGGTGGCCAAAATATTGGAGCTTCAGCTTCAGTATCTGTCCTTCCAATGAGCACTCAGGGTTGATTTCCTTTAGGATTGACTGATTTGACCTCCTTGCAGTCCAGGGGACTCGTAAGAGTCTTCTCCAGCACCACAGTTCGAAAGCATCAGTTCTTTGGCGCTCAGCCTTCCTTATAGTCCAGCTCTCACAGCCATACATTGCTACTGGGAAAACCATAGCTTTGATCATACAAACCTTTGTCAGCAAGGTGATGTCTCTGCTTCTTACTATGCTGTCTAGGTTTTCCGTAGCTTTCCTCCCAAGGAGCAAGCGTCTTTTAATTTCATGGCTACAGTCACCGTCTGCGGTGATCTTGGAGCCCAAGAAAAATCTGTCACAGCTTCCATTTCTTCCCCTTCTATATGCCAGGAAGTGATGGAGCCAGATGCCATGATCTTAGTTTTTTTAATGTTGAGTTTCAAACCAGCTTTTGCACTCTCCTCTTTCACCCTCAACAAGAGGCTCTTTAGATCCTCTTCGCTTTCTGCCATTAGGGTGGTATCCTCTGCGTATCTGAGGTTGTTGATAATTCTCCCAGCAATCTTAATTCCAACCTGTGATTCATCCAACCCGGCGTTTCTCATGATGTAATCTGTCGCCCGGTTTATTTAACTTATATACAATATGCACCCTTGTCATACTCCTTTCCCAATTTTGAACCAATCGGTTGTTCCATGTCCGGTTCTTACTGTTGCTTCTTGACCCTCATACAGGTTTCTCAGGAGACAGGTAAGGTGATCTGGTACTCCCATGTCTTTAAGAATTTGCCAGAGTTTGTTGTGATCCACCTGTTACAAAGGGCAAAATCACCTAGGGTCAAAACAGACATTTTAAATCTGTGTCTCATAGCCATGTCTTTCTTTTTTACATTTTACTCTAAAGTAGGTGTATGGGGAGGTCGAGCCAGATCTTAAAAGCCTCCCTACACCCCTCCCAGCCCTGCTAAGGTCCCAATCTGGATCAGGGTCCCTGCATCTGCTCTAGAGAAAAAATGAAAAAAGAGGTAGCTACTAAACACAGATTTAATAAAGCGTTGTCTGCTTTTGCTCTGAGCTATGTGCATACAAGACGGCACAGAAATCTGGGTGTGTGGGTGGGGGATAAATTGATATTAAACAAATTAGACAGGCTTTCATTTTCAGGAAGTAACAAATGTATCTATTAAAATTTTATTATTTAATTATTTAAAAATAAGCAGGAAAGGGACTGGAGGGTGGCAAAGGCTTCATATATACCCATGACTGCACCAATAGGACATAGCTTTTCTTCTGGTTTGGATCAGCCAATCCTTCCTCTTTTAAAGGAACCTGTTTGTAAGGCTGTAATCTTATACTGGGTTCTTTGGGGGAAAGCCCCTTTCAGCACAACAGGACTTACTTCTGAGTAAACACAAAATCACAGTGTAAGCTGTAATTTGTTCTCTTGCCTTTGTTCTGGGCTTACCTTCAGCGGCTCCAAAATAATTTTATTGGCAATTAAGGTAAATGATACCAGCACTGAAATGATTATACTACCACTTTGCAAGCTAGTAAGTATTTTGCAACACAGCTCAGATCTTTTGCTAAGCGAATCATCCTGCAAAGGAACTCAATAAACTGGGGAAATGAGGTGCTTTGCTCTAGCAAGCTAAGTTCTTGATAAATCTGTGTTATTAAGCATTGCTGCAGAATCGCTAAATCTTGTGAATTTAAAGTTAAATGAAAAGACCTCACTTTTGTAAAACTAAATTCCAATGTAAAGACCTCAGCTTTGTAAAGCTAAAGTTACAGTTAAATGTCAGTGCTTGTTATAAGCCCTCAGGTTAATTAAGGTAAATATGCTAAATCTGGAGTGTTTAGGTTGCTCAGATATAAGAGTAGCAGCCAGAATTTGCGAGAGGAGGTTAAAATTTATGAAGAGTAAAATAATGCAAACTTATATCTCCTGTTCAGCCTTGAGGTATGGCATGACACATCTTAACATGCTTTTGTTTTTCTATATCATATTGCAATATGCCATTTCAGAACTGCTGAGATATGCCCTGTGAAATGATGGAAAAGCTAAAAACCTTGTGAGGGAAACCATTTAGTGGTCGCCTGTTAAAACCTCATGTTTTTCAACCATATGTACACCATGTGTCAGAAAATGTTCTTCAGAACATTATACCACCAATATTTCATGAGTCAGTTGTTTTGGACTTAGAGAAAAGCATCTGTTGAACATTATTAAGACACTTCAGTATCTCTGGAAGTCTCTTGCATGGATGCACATTCATTCTCACAATTATCAAAGGATAAATTCAGGGCTGACACCAGGCTTGGCAGGTTTAGCCAGTCATGGCTAACTCAAGTCCCACTGAATTCAATGGGGATATTTTAAGTATAATGAAGTCTGGATCTAACTCAATGTGTTTCTCCACCATTGGCATGCCACTTATTCTTAAGGTTTCTCTGATAATGAGATCCCCCAAATATTTCAGTTTATTCCATTGATGCAGCAGTGTAGCGGGCAATTTTGATGTCCAGGCACTCATCACGTTGGTCCCCATAGCCATGCCCCTAAGGAAAGTCCAAAAATGCAGGCAACTGTGCTGATTCATAGCAACAAACCATCTATAGCAGTTTTGTCTCCACTGGGAGCTAGTCTTTTGTAAAGCTCATGGGTCATAATTACCCATTCAAAACCAAGCCCCCCAAAATACTTTCCATTACAAAGGGAACAATATATAATTGCTGGGAAAATTCATTTTTCTCCAGTTACTGTGAGAATTGCAACTAAGCTCAGGGGAAGCAGAGAATTCTGAGGGGGGTGGCAGATGATGTTAAAAGCACTGATCCTGTGTCCTTGAGAGTCCTGGCTAGCTCCACTATACCACTGCATGAATAGGTAAACTGATCAGCACTGACGGTCATGTTGTGTGAGCTGGATGACTGCTGAAAGTTCACATATTTCAGTAATATGCTGTAAACGTAATGTTAATAGCATGCGCTCAAATGTGATGGATGCCAAAGTGCTGCTGGGATATTACATATTTCTGTGATACCTGTAGCATCCACTGAGGTTTCACTAGTAAATACAATATTACCCTTATTATGAAATCACTTGAGTTTCTTCTTTTTTTAAATGGCTCAAGAACTAAAAAGAAAATAAAAAATATTACCTTTGCATTTTTAATTTTATAGTTTTTGATAAATAAATAATTATTTAATTAAATACATACTTTTAATTAATTAATTATACATTATTTGGCACACATTTGTGTTTTTAAGCTGGTCTCCAGATGCACCAAGGATAGATCTTTAAAGGCATAAACTTTTTCTATTTGTTGTATGGAAAGCTGGAATGCTTGAGATCTTAATGGAACTCCGTAGGTTTCATTGGAATACTTCAGCACTATCACAGGGGATAGGTCTACAGTCGTTATTAGCCATGATAGCTGAAAATGAAATCTCTATATCCAGGGGCAGTCTACCTGTGATTACTAGATGGCAAGGATACACAATAAGGGATAGCTATTATCATCATGCTATGTGTATGTGTTTCCAGGGAACATAAAGCTGGCCACAGTTAGACTTCAAGTAAATGGACCTTCAATGTTATCCAGTAAGAAGAAGAAAAGAGAAATTACCAGTAAGCATGATCACAAAAAACATAGCACGTTGGATTCAGATTTAGTCATACTTTGAGTAGACCCATTGAAAGCAATGGAACTTAATTATGTCCCATTGATTTCAATGGGTTTACTTGAAGTACAACTACATCTGGATCCAACCCATTATTTTGTAGTTCCACAGAAATATAGGCAGAATGGAAAAACCAGCTTTGGGGCACCTACTGAGCTGCATCAATATTTTAAGGCAGTGTTTTATATGGTGTAAGTTTTATTATATGAACATTGGATTCTAACACAGGTAAGGTGCATTTATCATGAAGCCCAGTTTTCATAGATATTGTGTTAGTGGCATGCTGAGTTACATTTGACATATGAAACCCGAGCCAATGTATTGGATTAATGGTTCCACTGGGTCTCTTTCTACCTTTCAGCAAAAATTCTGGGATGAACCACAGCTGAATTCAGCTCATGACTTATGTGCACCAGGGGAAACCAGCATTTACTAACATAACAGTAAAACAATGTGAACACCAATCATTCTGGGCACCAGGTCTCAGAAGAAATAACGAATAACAGAACAAATTGTGTTACCTTATAGGTGGTGGTGGTGTTTTTAAATCTCATTGAAAATTATCTTTGTAAATTGGTTGAAAGCATTATTAAAGATAAAATTAGTGAGCATATAGAAGGACAAGCCCTGTGGGAAAAGAATCAGCATGACTTCCCCAAAGGAAAGTCCTGTCTCACTAACCTTTTAGAGTTTTTTGAGAGTGTCAATAAACATGTGGACACGGGTAATCCAGTAGACATTGTTTACTTGGACTTCCAAAAGGCTTCTGACGAAGTCCCTCACCAAAGACTCCTGAGCAAACTTAGTAGTCATGGAATAAGAGGAAAGGTCTCCTTATGGATCAGTAACTGGTTAAAAGACAGAAACCAGAGTGTAGGAATAAATGGTGAATTCTCCCAATGGAGGGAAGTAAATAGTGGGGCCCCACAGGGATCTGTATTGGGACCAACGCTTTTCAAGTTATTCATAAATGATCTGGAATTAGGAGTGAGCAGTGAGGTGGGCAAGTTTGCTGATGACACCCACATTTTTTAGGGTGATAACAAAGGGATTGCAAAGAGCTCCAGAAGGATCTCTCCAAACTGGGGGAATGGGCATCCAAATGGCAAATATGGTTCAATGTAAGCAAGTGTAAAATGATGCACATTGGGACAAAAATCCGTAATTCACATATCAGCTGATAGGATATGAGCTGGCGGTGACTGACCAAGAAAGAGATCTTGGGGTTGTGATGGACAGCTCAATGAAAATGTCAACAGTGTGTGGCTGCTGTGAAAAAGGCAAATTCCATGTTAGGCATAATTAGGAAAGGAACTAAAAGTAAAGCTGCCAAGATCATACTGACCAGACTTGGAATACTGCATAGTCCCGGTCAACACACCTAAAAAATGATATTGTAGAGTTGTAAAAAGTGCAGAAAAGGACAATTAAGATGATCAAGGGTCTGGAACAACTCCCCATGAGGGAAGGATACAACAACTGGGACTGTTTAGTTTAGAGAAAAGGCAAGTGAGGGGAGACGTGATGGAGGCATATAAAATTATGAATGGTGTGGAGAAAGTGTATAGGGAGATGTTTTTGTCTCTCTCTCATAATATTAGAACACATGGTCAGCCCATGAAGCTGATTGGTGGGAGATTCAGGACAGACAAAACAAATACTTCTTCACACAGCGCAGAGTTAAACTATGGCATTTGCTACCACAAGATGTAGTGATGGCCACCAATTTAGATGGCTTTAACAGAGGATTAGACAAATTCATGGAGGAGAAGTCTATCAATGGGTCCTAGTCCTGATGGGTATATGCTACCTCCAGTATCGGAGGCACTATGCCTATGTACACCAGTTGCTGGGGAACATAGGTGGGGGGGTGCTGTTGTACTCATGTCCTGCCTGTGCGTTCCTGTGGACAGCTGGTTGGCCACTGTGTGAACAGAATGCTGGACTAGATGGACCCTTGGCTCTTATATTCTTATGGGGCTTTTTTAGAAAAAGAAGCTAATCATATTCTAGAAATCTATCAGGTGTTCTCTAGAGCCAATCTACACTTGCTCCAGACATATTGAAAAGAATCAGCCTTAGGAACTGTAGAAAGCATCTTATAATCAGTTTAACACAGATTCTAAGGGCCAAAATACACATTACTTTAAATCAGTGTCTAGCAGTTACAACTCTCTCCCCTCATTTTTACTCTAGAGTAGGTGCAGGGCCCCTGATTTGATTTGGGATCCTAGCATGGGGGGTAGGGGGTTTTTAAGATCTGGATCATGCCCCCCTGCATCTACTCTAGAATAAAAAGCGGGGAGGGGACAGATAGACAAAGATTTAAAGTAATGTCTGTTTTGTCCCTAACAAATACGTATGCGTATGCAGTCATTTTTACACAGACAAGCACTGTAACTTGAAGGTAAGTCAGACTAAATTACTCTTGTGTATAGTAAATTAAGCTGTGGCTGCTAAGGGAAAGTTTTGTTTGTCCAAAAGTAGACCTCGCAGATGGAACCCTGACTGAACTGCCACATTGAAATAAAAGACATTTCTCCCCAAATGGCAATCATTCATTTAACACACCATCAATAGTGTCATAATTATAGTTGGGGATGCTGTGGAACCAAATGAAGATTGGAGTCCCTTTTTGCCTCATACAGGCTTTGAAATGTCAAGGGTTTGACAAGCCAGACATTTTAAAAAAATAAAACAGTAAATACAGGCAATGCAGTCTGACAATGTGTTGGAAAACACACACACAGAGACACAATAGCTATAGGAATATAGTGAAGTCAATCAAAGGTGTTTTAAAAAAACCCAAAAAACCTGCAATTGTAACAAACAAAAAGGGGAAAGAAACAAAAACAGCAACGAAGAAGGAAAGAACATGACAAAAAGCATGTCCATTCACAATAACCATTCACAACATAATTAATAAAAAGAAACAAAACGAAAAGGATTCAACACTTCTATTTCAAACATATGCATTAATATAAGCAGTAACGGCTTGGTTCATACATAACGAGAAGCTACTATGGGTGAATTTCCCAGAGGGCTTTTCATCATAGTGGCAGCCACCATTTTAAATATTTGGACACAGTGGGGGGGCAGTTTCTTGTTACATTCAAAACCCACAAGGGTGGGTTGTTGGGATGGCTAGCAAACCACCTGCAGCCCTAAAAGAGTCCATGGATTCTGGGTGTCTTGTCAACCACCCCAACCCACCCTCGTCAGCTTTGCCCATAACATAAGATGCTGTGGCAGCTTGGATTAGCAACCTGGCGCCCATGGATGCCAAAACCCACCATGGCTAAGCCACAGTGATAATGTGAACTAAGTCCATATCCTTAGAGAAGCAATCATACAAAACTGATGACTGCAGGATATATGTTCAAATGCAACAAGAGCAGTAAGCACTTCAATTAATTATATTTTCCCACTTTGTTGTATTGAGTTTAATATTGTATTCTATTCTATGCCCTGAGGGCAAGAGCCAGGCAGAGTGGAAGGAGGACAGAGGCAATTTGATCTCCTCTTCCTCTTTAAAAGTGGTTGTTTCAGCTAGATGGGCCTTTGAGCCCATCTAGCTGACCTACCTTGTTATGGGCAGCAGAGAGACCATAGGATCTTGAGGATCCTAGCCTCTCCTCCACCCTCCCTGACCACTAAAACACCTCCTTTTTGACCTCTCTGAGTTGCTACAGAGGCCTACACAGAAGCTGTAAGGAGGGGGCTGCAAGAGAGATCAGCCCAATGCCATATTCCCCCTCCTGAGGTTATATGAGTATCTATAGCCTTGGGAGGGGGAATCCAACATACTCTTATGGTCTCTGGACCATAGGATTGCTCTGTTAATCAGCTTATTTTAAAATGGTTTACATTTTAAGGTGCTTTTTATTATTTTATTATAATTATAATTATTTTATTATTGTATAAAATTATTTTATAATTTTTATTGAATTTTACTGTTTTATGTTGTAAGCCACCTTGGGAAGACCACAGACTTGAAAGGCTTTTAAGACAGACAGACAGACAGACAGACAGACAGACTCTACTGAGCCAGGAAACTATGGTTAACCCCTTCATAACAAGTCAGAATATTAAACCAACTTCAAAGCACAGTTTAATATCTTGACATGTTACAAAGCTTTTAGCCATAGTTTCACAGTTCTGACAAAATGGGAAACTATTGTCAATTGCAGACTTCCTGGTTTGTTCACTCCTATGTGCAAAGAAAGGAATGAACCAAAATGTTTGCTCATATCTCTGTTCAACCTGTTCTGGAGGGGGTGCACTCCCCCTAAAGGATCACATTCATAGTTTGGGGGTGCTCTTGGATCCAGAACTGTCACTTGAGGCACAGGTGAACTCAGTGGCACAGAGCACTTTTTATCAGCTTAGGCTGATATACCAACTACGCCCTTATCTGGACAGAGTAGGGGTGCATGAAACCCCACTCACCTGCATCTGCAGGGAGTCCGCCGGGGGGGGGCAATCTGTTCCTCCCCCCTGGAATCCTCCCCGGCCGGCGCTGCTCTGTGGCGACTCCACGGAGCCGCCAGCCGGGCCCATTCGCAGCTGGACCTCCATCTGCTGCCAGGCTGCTGCGGCTGCAAATGGCGTCCTGCGTAGGGGACGCCATTTGCGCCGCCCCCCATAGCCGTGATAGGCTACATAAATACTTATGTAGCCTATCACGGCTAAAGCGGGGACGCAAATGGCATAGCGGACACCATTTGCGTCCCTGCTCTTTGCCGTGATAGATACGTAAATATTTACGTAGCCTATCACGGCTAAAGGAGGGACACAAATGGCATCCCCTACACAGGACACCGTTCACAGCCGCACACCAGACCAGGAGACTGCAGCGGCTGGATCTGGACCCGCTGGAGGCAGGTAGGATCTGGTCCGCGGGGACTTTGCAGGGTGGCGGGGGGAGTCCATTCTTTAGAATCTGGCCTCATTGAAGTCTGTGGTGGAATTCTCCGCCATCCCTAGGACAGAGATAGCCTAGCTACAGTTAGCCATGCTCTGATAACTTCTCGTCTGGATTACTGCAATGAGTTATACGTGGGGCTGCCTTTGAGAATGGTCCAGAAACTTCAGCTGGTCCAAAACAGGGCAGCAAGATTGTTAACAGGGATTGGCCAACGAGCTTATATTATGCCAGTACTTTTCCAGCTGCATTGGCTGCCAGTCCATTTCCAGGCCCAATTCAAAGTGCTGGTATTAACATTCAAAGCCCTAAATGGCTTGGGGCCAGGTTATCTGAAGGATTGCCTCCTACCATATGTGCCTGCCCGGACCCTAAGATCATCCTCAGCGGCCCTTTTCCATAAGCCCCTGCCAAAGGAAGCGAGGCAGGTGGCTACTAGGAGGAGGGCCCTTTCTGCTGTGGCACCCCGGCTGTGAAATGAGCTCCCTAGTGAGGTTCGCCTGGCACCTACATTGTATTCCTTTTGGCACCAGGTGAAGACCTTTTTATTTTCCCAGGTATTTTAGCTTTCTAGATTTTTTTTTAGCTTTGCTGTTTTAAATCTGTATTTTAAATCTCTGCTTTGCTGCTAGGTTTTATTCTGGTTTTATTCTGGTTGTACTGTTATACTGTGGTTTTAGTGTTTTATATATATTTATATTGTTTTATTGTGTGCTGTTTGGTTTTGATTTTTGTGAACCGCCCAGAAAGATTCGGCTATTGGGCGGTATAGAAATGAAATAAATAAATAAATAAATAAATAAATATCTCATCTTATTGACATATGACTGTCTGAACAGAGTCAATGTGACTAACAGTAAATGCTGAAGATTGCTTCTATTGAACATTCTCTGTGTCCATATCTGTGAAAAGATACTTTATTCCATTAATATGTGCAATAGATCAGGAATCAAATGAGTTTTATTCAGATTGAATTAGGCTTGCAGTGCAAACCAACATAAGAAATAATATAATTGGTACGATGGATGAAAATCAATGAAGTTCTTCAAAGTTAATCTCTTTCTTGTTAACAACTGTCAGAAAAGACAAGAAAATTATAAGTTGGGATGGTGCTTTCTGATTGGGGAACCAGCCAGCAATAAGATCTGAGCTTTGTTTCATTCCCTCTCCGCTGTATAATTAGACTGAAATTACCATTATTGTTGCATTCTTAGGGATCAATCCTATGAACATTTAGACAGAAAAAGAAGTCCTACAATTCCCAGCATGCCCCAGCCAGCTAGGCATGCTAGGTATTGTAGGACTTTTTTCTGTCTAGACATGCATAGGATTATGCCCTTTATGTATGATATGTGGACCAGGATCTCATAGATTTCAGCTGTGGGAATTTATGTGACCTCCAAAGTAGCAAAACGTTACAATTCTGCTCTCTATGCCCCCCCCCCATTACATACCTCACTGTTTACCCACATAGCCCTCTCTTGTGATTACATAATGTGGTCCAAACACCATATGAACAGGTCTTCTACAGCCAACCTAACCAAATTACTTACTCTAAGTGTTTCAGCTTTTAGTTTGTAAAACAACGCTAACACCACCCCTTCTTGCCCTTTGCCTATGCTAATTAAGCATTCACTCAGAAAGCAATTAAGACCATCAGTATTTAGGCTTAAATTTAAATGCCTGACTAGGTTGACTCTTGGTTGCCTTTTTCAGAGGTGCCTGAGTGATTTAGGAGCGCAGTCCATTTATTTTCAGTGAGACAGGTGCTTCTCAGCAATGAGCACATTTGTGAAAAAAAATCGCTCTCCCAGGCTGATGCAGAACTGATATAGTAATCCGTAAACAGTGCTACAAACCTCAGTGTATGCAGTATTTGCCAGTCTGGGAAAATAATCTGAAAACTGAGTTGATACTGTTGTGCTTGTAAATAAAGATATTTTCAGGTAAGCGTACCATAGGCACAGTTCCGTTCCCATTAATAAAGACTGCTTGCTCCTCATACTGAAGGAGCAATGAATGAGCTGCACAGCTGGGCTGATAAACATGTTGAACTCTGAATGAGGGAACATGGAGTATCGAACACACCTCTGCCTGTATTGCCTCTTTTTCACTGGCAGCCCATACAGCTGGCAATGGCTGACAATCATAGAATCATAGAATCATAGGGTTGGAAGGGGCCTACAAGGCCATCGAGTCCAACCCCCTGCTCAGTGCAGGAATCCAGGTCAGAGCATCCCTGACAGATGGCTGTCCAGCCTCGTCTTGAATGCCTCCAGTGTGGGAAAGCCCACCACCTCCCTAGGTAATTGGTTCCATTGTCGTATTGCTCTAACAGTCAGGAAGTTTTTCCCGATGTTCAGCCGGAATCTGGCTTCCTGTAGCTTGAGCCCATTATTCCATGTCCTGCATTCTGGGATGATCAAGAAGAGATCTTGGCCTTCCTCTCTGCGACAACCTTTCAAGTACTTGAAGAGCGATATCATATCTCCCCTCAGTCTTCTCTTCTCAAGGCTAAACATGCCCAGTTCTTTCAGTCTCTCCTCATAGAGCTTTGTTTCCAGTCCTCTGATCATCTTCGTTGCCCTACTCTGAACCTTCTCCAGTTTGTCTGCATCCTTCTTAAAGGGTAGGGGTGGGTGGATCACTTACCTGGCTCTGTTCCGGGGATCCGCGGTGGGGGGGAGGCGATCCATCTCTCCCCCTGGAATCCTCCCCGGCCAGCTCCACTCCACGGTGAGTCCACGGAGCCACCGGCCAGGGCCACCCTCAGCTGGACCACTGTCCACTGCTGGGCCGTGGATGCAAATGGCGGCTGCTGTAGCGGCCACCATTTGCGTCCCTGCTCTTTGCCGTGATAGGCTACGTAAATACTTATGCAGCCTATCACGGCTAACGGAGCGAGGGAAATGGCGGCTGCAGACCGAGGCCGCCATTTGCACCTGTGGACGGCCGAAAAAAGGTAGGTTCCATCCTGGGGAGGTTTCACGGGGTGGCAGGGGGGATTGTTCCATTCCGCCATGGACTCCGGGTTCTTTAGAATTCGGCCCCGCTGGAGGCCGTGGCGGAATTCTCTGCCATCCCTATTAAAGGGTGACACCCAGAACTGGACACAGTACTTCAGATGAGGCCTAACCAGTGCTGAGTAGAGGGGAACTAGTCCTTCACATGATTTAGAAGCTATTGTTAAGGGCTCCTTGGAGGCCTCTCTCAGTCTAATCCAGTAGCTAAGTCCAGACACAGACAAAGGGATTCTTTTCAAAGCTTTATTCTTCTTTTATAACTTAACAACTTTACTGTTTGCAACTAGATCTGAGCAGCACAGTACCTATGCCCTAAGTAGGAACAGTTGGTCCCCGTTTGAAAGGGAATTACTGGTAGACCCCTGAACTTAAGGACTAGGGAGAGTCCCTCCCCTTTTTCCTTGGATCCTCTGGGCGCAGCCGTTGTTTGCGCGCCAACCGGGCACTACGCTTCTTTTTTCCGCCCTCCATTTGGCGCCGCTCTCTGCGTCGGCGTCGCGCGTCCACCAAGTTTGCTATCTGCGCTCTGTCACTGCCTGGACTGCTATCTAAGCTAGGAATGCTGGTGGGAGAAATCTCTGTCAGCTGTTGGCCCTGGAAAAGAGGAGCACGCTCCTCTCCCAGGAGCGACTGCTCTTCCTCAGAATTAGAACTACTCTGGGATTCTATGGGCTCAGTGTCCACCCTGACAGCTATACTTCTATTAAAACAGCCCAAAATAGCATTTGCCTTTTTTGCAGCCACATCACATTGTTGGCTCATATTCAGCTTGTGATCTACAACGATTCCAAGATCCTTCTCCCTTGTAGTGTTGTTGAGCCATGTATCCCCCATCTTTCCTAGGTGCAGAACTTGGCATTTATCCCTATTAATTGTCATTTTGTTGTTTTCTGCCCAGCACTCCAGCCTATCAAGATCACTTTGAATTCTGTTTCTGTCTTCCAGGGTATTAGCTATCCCACCCAATTTTGTGTCATCTGCAAATTTGATCAGCATTCCCTGCACCTCCTCCTCCAAGTCATTCATAAAAATGTTGAAGAGCACTGGGCCCAGGACTGAGCCCTGCGGTACCCCATTTGTTACCTCTCCCCAGTTTGAGAAGATCACATTGATAAGCACTCTTTGAGTCCGATTCTGTAGCCAACTGTGGATCCACCGGATCATTGTTTCATCTAGCCAACTTTGAGCTAGTTTGCTCATCAGGATATCATGGGGAACTTTGTCAAAAGCTTTGCTGAAGTCAAGGTATATTATGTCCACAACATTCCCACAGTCCACAGGAAGTTTACCTGATCAAAAAATGGGATTAGATTAGTCTGGCAGGATTTGTTCTTGACAAATCCATGTTGGCTTAGAGTAATCACTGCATTGTTTTCAAGGTGCTTACAGATGGATTGCTTTATCATCTGCTCCAGAATTTTTCCAGGGATTGATGTCAGACTGACTGGTCTGTAGTCCCCAGGTTCCTCCTTTTTTGCCCTTTTTGAAGATAGGGACAACATTAGCCCTCCTCCAATCATCTGGCACTTCACCCGTCCTCCATGATTTCTCAGAGATAATAGACAGTGGCTGTGAGAGTTCTTCTGCCAGTTCCTTTATTACTTTAGGGTGCAGTTCATCTGGCCCTGGAGATTTGAACTCATTCAAAGTAATTAGGTGTTTCTTGACCATCTGCCTATCCATCTCAAGCTGCAATCCTGCCCCTTCAGCCTGTACTTTGCCTTTGCCGGGGGGGTCATAGACCCTCTTTTGGGAGAAGACTGAGCCAAAGTAGGAATTGAGCACTTCTGACTTTTTCCTTGTCATTTGTTATCCTAATTTAATAGTTGAACCACAATTTCTTTCCTCTGTCTTTTACTATGCATATATCTGAATAAAGCCTTTTTGATGCTTTTAGTATCCCTCACTAACCTCAGCTCG
Organism: Heloderma suspectum; assembly: GCF_057233095.1. Classification (NCBI taxonomy): domain Eukaryota; kingdom Metazoa; phylum Chordata; class Lepidosauria; order Squamata; family Helodermatidae; genus Heloderma; species Heloderma suspectum. Next base: position 173,147,786 of record NC_139462.1, on the reverse strand, counting down.
TTCTCAGCTTTAGCCTTCCTGATGCCATCCCTGCAATTCTGTGCTACCTGCCTGTACTCTTCCTTTGTAGCTTGGCCTTTTTCCACTTCCTATATGTGTCCTTTTTTGTTTTCAGGTCATCTCTAAGCTTTTTGTGAAGCCACATTGGCATCTTCTGTTGTCTTCTACCCTTTCTTCTTGTTGGAATTGTTTGTAATTGTGCCTTGAGAATTTCCTTTTTTAAAAACTCCCAGCCATCTTGGACTCCTTTTCTCATTAGAGTTGCTTGCCATGGGACCTTCCTCATCATTGTTCTGAGTTTATTAAAATTCCCTTTCCTAAAATCCAGGGTATGCATTGGGCTACACTCAGCTTTTGCTTCCTTTAGAACCAAGAACTCAAGTATAGCATGGTCACTTTTCCCCAGAGTTCCCGTAACTGCTACTTTATCCACTAAGTCATCTGTGTTGGTTAGGATCAAGTCAAGGACAGCCAATCCTCTAGTTCCTTCCTCTACTTTCTGTAGGAGGAAATTATCAGCAAGCAACCCTGCCAGGAGGGCACATCGAATCGAACTATGGAAACCTCTACCTTGTGGACCCATACTTCCCCCACCCCATCTCCTCCATGGTGGCCTGCCTAAGCCTTTTGGGGGTGAGAGAAGAAGAGCTTGCAGGAGTTCTGGCACTACCAACTTTCTGCTTGCCCCTGCAGCCTGCCTGCTGGGACACGCTATCTGAACTGGGGGAGAGCCAGCTTGTCTACCCCGGCTGCTACTCCCAGCGGCACCTTGCCCACCTCTGCCCCTGCCAACAACACCCTGAAGATGCCTCATGTTGGGCTTCCTTGCTTTGCCACACAGCGAAGTATTATATAATTTAAATAATAGCTGTTGATTTGTGTAGTGCTTTGCCCATTCTTTCTGGGAATGTGGACTGTGCAGTGCTTTAACATACACAGCTTGCTTGTCCACACAGCACAAGCACACACATGCACAGGAGCAAATGAAAAGCAAACACTAAAGTACAAGCGGGGGGGGGGGGAACTAACTATAATCCTAACAGAAGAGAAAAGGGTTTATTTATTTGTTTGTTTATTTTAGGGAAAAGAGATAAAAATGGGAAGGAATACAGGACTTGAGAAGGGGGAGGGTAGGCAAGAACAAGGACAAGAAAGTACACACTCACACACACACACATTTATATATTTAGATATATATCTATATCTATCTATATCTATATCTATATCTATCTAGACAGAATCGAAGTAAAGGCAAACTAATTGTTGAGAGAGAATTGAAATGTGTGGGTGGCAGGGGAGAGGGGGAGAAGCTAAGCAACTAAAGTGAAATTTTCTGGTTTTTAAAATGAAAAAACAAGAATGAAAGGTACAACTTATTACAGAAGGGTGGGGCGTGGGGAGAGACCCAGGGAGGAAACATGAAGTAAGTACTAAATGTTTGGTTTTTAAAGAAACAGAATAGTTCAATTGAGACAAACTCACACACACACACAAACACCTCTAGCCAAATAACTTTAGACAGAGCCCTCTAACACCACCAGAATGATCTCTGTTGCAATGAGCAAATGCAGCCAAACAGATTGAAAAGGTGTGTGTGTGGGGAGCTAAGCAACTAAAGTGAAATTTTATGTTTGTAAAATGAACAAACAAGGAGAATGAAAGATAAAAACCTACTGCAGAAGGGTGGGGTTGGGTGAGACAAAGAACAGGGAGGAAACTCAAACTCAATACTAAATGTTTGGCTTTTTAAATAATCTACAAAAGAAGGAAATAGAATAATTGAATTTGGACTGAGAATAAAGAAAGTGACACAAAGCTGCACACACTGGATCTCTGTCTAGTCTCTCTCTAACAACAAAGCCACCATCTAACCAGCACACGCCCCCTCACACACTGAAATGAAAGCAAGCAAGCAGGCTGATCTGCCCACTCCAGTATTCCATCCCCTCCCTTCTTCCACCACTGTCACTGATTGGAGACTGCTGGGTTACATTCCGCCCTAATTCAGCAGCTAGAGTTGCCATTTGCCAAAGCTCACTCCCTCCTTCTTGTCCTCTCCCCTCCCCCCTCCCCTTCCCCCTCCTCAATCTCTCGCAAGTTGATACATTTTGCGCCAGGCTGTCTGGGCTGCTCAGAATGCATCATAAGAGCTCTGAATCACCAAGGCACCTTGTATAGGAGCTGCTTCGTTTTGGGGCACCTCGGTAGGTATCTACGAATTGTGTACCTTCCGTGCTGCTTGACTTCCGCAGTTTGCGACCAGTGCTCTGTTCCGCTGCTCACAAGCCCCCAGAATTCTCCTCTTTTTTTTCTGCTCCAAAAATTATGAAGATAAATCCATACCGACAACCCAGCCGTCTCCGTGAGTCTGCATAACTTCCGTAAGAATCGCTATTTTTCATAAATATTTACTTTTTTTTTTTTAATTGAAATCCTCCATCTCCGTTTACTTTCAGCCAAAACACTTCCTCTTCCTAGGGGCTTCCCAAAAGAGGGCTGTCTTAGGTATGCCTCAGCGATAAACTATTTGTTTAAAGCAACACTATTTTAAAGAAAGAAAAAACCTTTTAAAATGACCATGCTGGTCCTGGAGCGGTTTCTCGAATGATAAAAAAAGACAAGTATTCTACCAAAATTCCACAGAGTCAAGGAATAAGTCAGGTTTTTACGATTTAGGCCTCAGACATTATTTATATAATTATTATTTATTTATTAAATTTATTAATCGCCCATATGGCTGATCACCCAGCCACTCTGGGCGATGTACAGCATATAATAAAACAGTTTAAAACAATAAAATTCTACAGTAAAAACGTTTTCTAAAATACCCTAACCCACCCGAAATGCCTGCCTGAACAACCACGTTTTTAATGCATGGCAGAAGCTCATTAAAGAGGGGGCATGGCAGAGTTTCCTAGGGAGGGAGTTCCACAGAGTGGGGGCCACCACAGAAAAGGCCCTCTCCCTTGTCCCCACCAGTCTAGCTGTCCTGGCTGATGGGAGAGGGAGAAGGCCATCCGAGGCTGATCTTGTTAAGCAGCCTGTCTGGTGTTGCTGGAGGCACTGCTTAAGATAGGCTGGGCCAGAACCATATAGGGTTTTAAAGGTCAAAACCAACACCTTGAATTTGGCCCGGAAAACAACTGGTAACCAGTGCAACTCCTTCAGCACTGGAGTGATGTGATCTCGCCAGCGGCTGCCTTTAATCAGGCGAGCCACCACATTCTGTACCAGCTGCAGCTTCCGAACCATCTTCAAGGGTAACCCTATGTACAGTACATTACAGTAGTCTAAACTAGGGGTGCACGAAAGCCACTTACCTGGTCTCGCAGCTTGCTTCGCGGTGGGGGGAGGCACTTCGCTGCTCCCCCTGAAGTTCAGGCCAGGGGGGGAGGCTTCCCACCTCGCCCGGCCGAAATTCAGGCCGGGGGGGAGGCTTCCCGCCTCGCCCGGCAGAAATTCAGGCCGGGGAGGAGGCGCCTCGCCTCGCCCGGCCACGAAATTAAAAGTAAAAAAAAAAAACGCCCCCGTGATAGGCTACGTGACGACTAACGTAGCCTATCATGGCTAGATCTGCAAAGTCAGCCATGATAGGCTATGTTAATCGTCACGTAGCCTATCACGGGTGACTTTAAAAAAAAAAAAAGTGCGTACGCAAATGGCGGCCCCCATAGGGAGCCGCCATTCGCGTTCCTTATTTGGTCCCTGTAGTCTACGTAAATCTTTACGTAGACTACGGCGAAAATAAGGGCAACGCAAATAGCGTTGCCCTTATTTTCGCCATAGTCTACGTAATCTTTACGTAGACTACAGCGACCAAATAAGGAACGTGAATGGCGGCTCCCTATGGGGGCCACCATTAGCCGTACGCGCTTTTTTTTTTAAGTCACCCATGATAGGCTACGTGGCAATTTACGTAGCCTATCACGGCTGACTTTGCAAATCTAGCCGTGATAGGCTACGTTAATCGTCACGTAGCCTATCACGGGGGTGTTTAGTTTTTTTTTACTTTTATAGGAATGGCGGCAGCGGCAGCCGGTCGAAAGACCGGCTGCCGCCTATGCCCCTGTCGAAGACCTGATGAACCGCCGCCGGGACCCGCTGCCAGGAGGGACATTTGGGAAAGGTAAGTCCCATCCCAGGGGCGGGGGGTGCGGAGAATTTCTCCCCAAAACTACTTTGGGGGGCCGAAAATGTTGGCACTCAGCCCCCCGAAGTTTCGGGGAGAAATTCTCCCCCATCCCTAGTCTAAACGAGAGGAGACCAGGGCATGTACTACTAATGGGAGCAGATGGTCAGGAAGGAAGGGGCGCAGCCGCCGTATCAGATGGAGTTGATACAGCACTGTCCAGCTCACAGCTGACACCTGAGCCTCCATGGACAGCTGGGAGTCCAAAATTACCCCCAGGCTGCGGACCTGGTCTTTCAAGGGTAGCCATACCACATTCAACACCAAAAGTACCTCGGTAGGGATGGACGAAAGTCACTTACCTGGTCCCACAGCTTGCTTCGCGGTGGGGGGGAGGCGCTCCATCCCTCCGGCCGAAATTCTGGCCAGGGGGGAGGTGCCCCATCCCTCTGGCCACGAATCCTCCTGGCCAGCCGGGACACAAATGGAGGCGGCCGTAGCCACCGCCGTTTGCATCCCTGCAGTCAGCCGTGATAGGCTACGTAAATCCTTACGTAGCCTATCACGGCTGACTTTGGGGGGGGGAAGCACGTACGCAAATGGTGGCGCCCATGGGCGCCGCCATTTGCGTTCCTTATTTGAGTATGTGTAGTCTACGTAAACATTTACGTAGATTATGGCGAAAATAAGGGCAATGCTATTTGCATTGCCCTTATTTTCACCGTAGTCTACGTAAATGTTTACGCAGTCTACACATGCCCAAATAAGGAATGCAAATGGCGGCGCCCATGGGCGCCACCATTTGTGTACACACTTTTTTTTCCCAAAGTCAGCTGTGATAGGCTATGTAAATCTTTACATAGCCTATCACGTTTGCTTGTGTGTGTGTGTGTGTGTGTGTGTGTGTTTTACTGGGAAATGGCGGTGGCAGCAGCCGGTTGGAAGACCGGCCGCCGCTGCCACCGAACCGCTGCCGAACTGCCGCCAGGAGCCGCCAGCACCAGGGACATTCGGCAAAGGTAAGTCCCATTCCGGGGGGGGGGGACCGTTTCTCCACCAATTTCAGGGGGGCAAATGCATTGGCATTCCCGGAGATTCATGGAGAAATTCTCCGACATCCCTAACTCGGGCTTGTCAGGGTTCAGCTTCAGCTTATTTCTCCCCATCCAGCCACTCACCGTCTCCAGACATTTGGACAGGGATTCTATGGCCAACCTTGGTGAAGATTTGAATGAGAGGTAGAGCTGCGTGTCATCTGCATATTGATGACACCGCACCCCAAACCTCCTGATGATAGCCCCCAGTGGCTTCACATAGATGTTAAATAGCATTGGGGAGAAGATGGAACCCTGTGGCACCCCACAAGTGAGTGGCCACGGGTCCAAACCTCCTCTCCCAGTGCTACTCTCTGGTATCTGCTGGAGAGGAGGACCGGAACCACTGCAATACGGTGTCTCCAATGCCCAACCCCGCCAGGCGGTCCAAGAGGTAAGGATGGACGAAAGTCCCTTACCTGGTCTGGCAGCTGTGTTCAGTGGGGGGGGAAGCGCTCCATTTCTCCCCCCGAAATTCAGGCTGGGGGGGGAGGCGCCCCGCCCCTCCCGGCCGAAATTCAGGCCAGGGTGGAGCTCCCCGTCTCCCTAGCCACGAAATAAAAAAGTAAATTAAAAAAGAAAAACAAAAACATGTGATAGGCTACGTAACGATTTACGTAGCCTATCACGGCTAGATTTTCAAAGTCAGCCGTGATAGGCTACGTAAATCTTTACGTAGCCTATCACGGCTGACTTTGAAAAAGAAAAAAAAAGCGCGTACGCAAATGGCGGCATCCATGGGCGCCGCCATTTGCGTTCCTTGTTTGGGCAGGGGTAGTCTACGTAAACATTTACGTAGACTACGGCGAAAATAAGGGCAACGCAAATACCGTTGCCCTTATTTTCGCCGTAGTCTATGTAAATCTTGACATAGACTACCCCTGCCAAAATAAGGAACGCAAATGGCGGTGCCCATGGGCGCCGCCATTTGCGTACGCACTTTTTTTTTTTCCCCAAAGTCAGCCGTGATAGGCTACGTAAAGATTTACGTAGCCTACCACAGCTGACTTTGAAAATCTAGCCGTGATAGGCTACTTAAATCGTTACTTAGCCTATCACGTGTTGTTGTTTTTTTCACTTTACGGGGAAATGGTGGCGGTGGCAGCCGGTCGGAAGACCAGCCGCTGCCCCCGACCCTGCCACAACGCCGCCGGGACTTGCCGCCGAGAGGGACATTCGAAGGAGGTAAGTCCCATCCCGGAGTGGCATTCGGCCTCCCGGAGATTCGTGGAGAAATTCTCCGCCATCCCTACCAAGAAGATACCGTGGTCAATGGTATCAAAAGCTGCTGAGAGGTCAAGAAGAACAAGGAAAGAGCATATCACCTCAGTTTGTGTCTCTTGGAACATTTCTTCCCTTTTCACAATAAACACATCATCTCCATTAGGGTAAATATGTGACACTGACGAACAAAATGCCAGGGATTTTCTTCTTTCCACCGGGGGTGGAAATATTTTCTCAAAGATACACAGAATGAGAAACCTAGCAGTTCCAGCAAAACTGTTTCACACATATGGAACAATGGTACACATATGCAATACATAAGCAGCAGAAATTTACACCAAAGTGTCAATGAATCCAAGAGATACACAAACAACAATTTCCAAACCATTGCCTCAAGAGCAGTCCCATTAATGTAAATTGGGTTACTCATTAGTAACCCATTTCACAACAGAGGCATCATCTTTGTTTGCAGGACAGGGAACTGAATCCTATGGTGAGAAAGCAGGGAATAGCGATTAAGATAAATAAAATAGGGGAGACGTAGTGCGCCGGGTGTCTTTTTTCCATTTCCTTCTCTGCAAATGTCAGACACTTGAAACAAGAAAGTGACTCTGCAGCTGTTCTCTGTTATTCCCACATTCTTTGCAACTGTTCTGTATGCTAAAGAACAGACAATGTTTTCCAACAAGCAGTCCTTCACTCATGTGGACTTTATTAAGCATCTCAGTGGAAAAATGTGGTGAAAAGATTTGTGCCACCAGCTCTGCTACAGAGACCCCTGTGGAAAAGCTGCTGCTGGCCCATGAGAGAACCATATCATCTCAAGACGGCACCATCTGAGCCAGAGAATGCTTGAATGAGTTCATACACTTGAGGTTGCAATCCATCTGCTGGATTAATGTTTTCGATTGATCTTTCTAGTTGCTTTTAGTAATCTGTCATGTTCTTCCAGACAGCCATTTTATACATTGTGTTCGAACATCTGCAATGCTAAAATAGTTCCTAGGGTCCGATCCTAAGCACACTTTCTTGGGAATAAGTCCCACTGAACCTAGCAGTACTTAGTTATGAATAAAATTACATAAGATTGCTCTTGGTAAATAACACAGTTTTTTGTTTCTTTCTATGCTTGTATCGTATCTTAGAACTTTAAAAGGACGCCATGCATAGCAATTAGAATCTGTATTTATGTACTTAATCCATGGATTAAAAGCTTCATAAATACATGTCTCTAGGTGCTGTATAAAACAGAACACTCCAGAAAAAGAAATAAGACCCCAATAAAAACAATAAAAAATATAAAACAAATAAGCATGCCAATACAACATAAGATACATTATGAATAAAAACAAGTAAAATGACCATAGTCAAGTATAAAAGTTAAAACCACATCATAGGGACTAAAATAATAATACTTAAACACTAAAAAAGGGGGGGAACTAAAATACTAAAATACTTCAAAAGCTCAGGAGAACAACAACAACAAAAGATTGCTGAAAGGTAGGGATATTGGAAAAATCCATTTGGGAGGTAGAGTTCAATGGGTTTTCCTAGATTCGGCCCCCCCGGACTCCATTCTTGTTCCCACTGTGGCGCCCAACTTCGTCTGCATTGAGTTCACAGATTTTCTGGGCATTTTGCACATTTTTTCGCAGGTTCTGCAATTTATGCAATTTGTGCAAACTGCAGAACATGTGAAAAAATGGGGAGGGAGTTTCCAGAGTTCAGGGGAAAGCTGGGGTCACAAATGCAAATGGAGTTGTACATGCCACGGAACTCCATTGAGTCAAAAAATAAATTGATTTCCCAGCGACTGAAAAGACAGCAATGTAGGCATGAGGTGAGCTTCTCTTGGGAGAGCATTCCAGAGTTGGGGAAGCGCTGGCAAAAGCTCTCACACTTGTTGCCACCCTCCAAGCCTCAGCATGAATGGAAACATGGAGAAGGGCTTCATGGTACAGGTAGGTTAAGGTAGGTTGAGGTAGGTTGATACTGATTCCTGTGGCTTGTAGATAGGGGTGCACGAAAGTCACTTACCTGGTCTCGCAGCTTGCTTCGCGGTGGGGGGGGGAGGCGCTTTGCTGCTCCCCTGAAGTTCAGGCCGGGGGGGGAGGCTTCCCGCCTCACCCGGCCGAAATTCAGGCTGGGAAGCGCCCCGTCTCCCCGGCCGCGAACTTCAAAAGAAAAAAAAAATGCCCCTGTGATGGGCTACGTAACGATTAACATAGCCTATCATGGCTAGATCTGCAAAGTCAGCCGTGATAGGCTACGTTAATCGTCACGTAGCCTGTCACGGGTGACTTTGAAAAAAAAAAAAGCGCATACACAAATGGCGGCCCCCATAGGGAGCCGCCATTCGCGTTCCTTATTTGGTCCCTGTAGTCTACGTAAAGATTTACGTAGACTACGGCGAAAATAAGGGCAACGCTATTTGCGTTGTCCTTATTTTCGCCGTAGTCTACGTAAATCTTTATGTAGACTACAGGGACCAAATAAGGAACGCGAATGGTGGCTCCCTATGGGGGCCACCATTAGCCGTACGGGCTTTTTTTTTTTTTTAAAGTCATCCGTGATAGGCTACGTGACGATTAACGTAGCCTATCACGGCTGACTTTGCAAATCTAGCCGTGATAGGCTACGTTAATCGTTACGTAGCCTATCACAGGGGCGGTTTTTTTTTTTTTACTTTGCTTGTAATGGCGGCAGTGGCAGCCAGTCGAAAGACCGGCTGCCACCCCCGCCCCTGATGAAGACCTGCTGAACCGCCGCCGGGACCTGCCGCCAGGAGGGACATTCGTGAAAGGTAAGTCCCATCCCAGGGGGGGGGGGGCGGGGGGGCGGAGAATTTCTCCCCGAACAACCTTCGGAGGACTGAATGCGTTGGCACTTGGCCCCCTGAAGTTTCGGGGAGAAATTCTCCCCCATCCCTACTTGTAGAGTCTGAAGTGCTGAAGCCCCATGCTAGGGTTTGTGAAGTAGCAAGACTAAGGTAGCTACATTACATGCAAGAAGGGCAAGTCCATGTTTTCATCCACATACATGCAGAATGGAAATCTATGGTCAACGTCAGCTAGTGTGCATATGGATATGATATATGCAGCAAAAAATACATCTATTGCATGCACATTTTGAATTTGTATGAGTATGTATTGTGTGTGTATTAAACTAGGGATGGACGAAAGTCCCTTACCTGGTCCCGCAGCTTTTTTCGGGGGGGGGGGAGGCGCTCCGTTTCTTCCCCCGAAATTCTTGGTGGGTGGGGAGGCGCCCCGTCCCTCCCCGCCAAAATTCTGGCCGGGGAGAGTGCCCCGCCTCTCCGGCCGCGAAAGAAAAACGTAAAATAAAACAAAAACAAAAACGTGATAGGCTACGTAAAGAAAAACACCGTGATAGGCTACATAAATCTTTACGTAGCCTATCACAGCTGACTTTGGGGGGGGAAAAAGCACGTACGCAAATGGCGGCACCCATGGGCGCCGCCATTTGCATTCCTTATTTTGGCATGGGTAGTCTACATAAAGATTTACGTAGACTACGGCAAAAATAAGGGTGCTGCCATTTGCGTACGCGCTTTTTTTTTTCTTCAAAGTCAGCCGTGATAGGCTACATAAAGTTTTACATAGCCTATCACGTTGTTTGTTTGTTTTTTACTTGGAAATGGTGGTGGTGGCAGCCGGTCGGAAGACCGGCTGCCGCCACTGCCGCACCGCCACCACACCGCTGCCGGGAGCCGCCGCCGCGAGGGACATTCGCACGAGGTAAGTCCCATCCCGGGGGGGGGGCGGGGGGGCGGAGAATTTCTCCACCAATTTCAGGGGGCTGAATGCGTTGGCATTCGGCCTCCCGGAGATTCGTGGAGAAATTCTCCGACATCCCTAAAAAGCATAATGTGTGAAGTAGCCCTTGAGAGCTAAACTGACTTTTCAGCCTACAATGGCATCAAAACCACATTCTGGCTGAACATTCTACTCTTTCTGAGAAATTCATAACTTAGGGAGGAACTGGTGACTAAGGTTCCAAATGAGGCATGGGAAATGGAAGAAACATAAAACTGACCATTTACACCCAATGTGTGAGGCCCGAGAAAGTTGTGAACACTTAGAAACTGTTGGCTGATCCCACGCACAATGTTGGGACAAGGAGGATCTTCGGTATAATTTGGCCAAGAGTAAAGGATAGGAAGCCAGAACCCCACACTGGTAGCCTATGCTGTAGAGGAGAGCTTGTGCTTCACCTGTTCTGCCAGTTTTATGTGTTGGATGGATAACTCTGATTTATTTTTATCTTTATTTTTTCGTGGGAATTGAATGTGTATACACAAGCAACATTATCACCAGTCAACCAAGCATGTGCTTCCTCTTGTCAGAAATTTGTTGAGTTTCCATTTAATGTGAACTTACCTAATTTTGCACTTTCAGACTACTATGTGAACTGACACTCAGACTTTGAAATTCTCACTTCACCAACTTTTTCAATGGAGTTTTCCAATCCAAAAAAATATCGACAAAAGTATACATTTTTGTACAAATTATGTTTCTTAAAAAATGACAATTATGTTTTAAAATGCATTTGGAAATCTGCGTGCAGAAAATGTTCATATTAGGCAAAAATACATACAAAATGCATGCATTAGGAGAAAAATGCACAAAAATACTTATGCATTTTCATGCATTCTTCTTTAAGTTTTCAAAGTCTGGGACAAACTAAACTTAAAACTGGAGAATTTATCAGAGTTTAAGACAAACTGAAGACTGAAAACTGAAACTGACAGATTCCTCCATCCTTATATGGATAATATTAAGAGATTAAAGACACAATCCTATGCATGTCTAGACAGAGAAGTCCTATAATTCACAGCATGCTATTATCATTATCATTATATTTATACCCCACCTTTTTCCCAGTACTGGGACACAAGGCGGCTTACAAAAATTAAAACATATACAATTAAAACATATGAAAATATACAAAAGTTAAAATATAAATTAAACAACAATATAATTGAAATTATATCAAAACATTAAAACAGTATTTTAAAACAGCATTTTAGCAGCTCACCCCCAGGTTCCAGCTATGTCCCAAAGGCCTACTGGAACAAGAATGTTTTAGTCTGCCTCCGGAAACACATCTAGGAAAGATCCATCCTAGCCTCCCTGGGAAGGGTGTTCCACAGCTGCGGGGCAGCCACCGAGAAGGCCTTTTCCCGGGTCCCCACCAAACATGCCAGTGACAGTGGTGGGACTGAGAGAAGGGCCTCCCCAGAAGATCTCAGAACATGGGCAGGTTCATAAGGGAGGAGGATACGGTCTTTCAGATAACCTGGATCGGAGCCTTGTAGGGCTTTATAGGTCATAGCCAGCACTTTGCATTGTGCTGCGTTCTTTGGTGCAGCTCCCATGGCTGGCTGGGGCATGCTGGGAGTTATAGGTCTTTTTTCTGTCTAAACATGCATAGGATTATGCCCTAAAGGCACAATCCTATATGCACTTACCCAGGAGTAAGTACTGTTGAACTCATTGGGCTTTACTTCTGAGTAAATGCATAGGATTGCACTATAAATCTACAACCCTGTATACACTTGGAAGTAAGCTTCACTAAAGTGAATGAGGCTTACTTTACATGTACGGGATTGTACTGTAATTGAAAACAACGCTGCATAACCCACGCTTGCAGGGTTCGCAGGATACAACAAGCCCCTGTGGGGGTTGCATATTCAAAATGGTGGCTCCTTGCACCACAGCCTTACCGCCACAGGACTGCCACTATTAGACACCACAGCTTAACCCACAGTGGCCTAAATAACCCAGAATGGGCTGTCAATGTGAACGGTCCCATCGGAACTCAGCTTGTAACTACGAGCAGAGGCATGGATGTGCCCAATCTCATCTGATCTCAGAAGCTAAGCAGGGTCAGCCCTGGTTAGTACTTGGATGGGAGACCGCCTGGGAATCAGGCTTCCTTCACTGAGCAGGGGGTTGGACTCGATGGTCTTGTAGGCCCCTTCCAACCCTATGGTTCTATGATTATCTTGCACATCTTTTTTTCCCCTGATGAAGTGAAGGTTATGCTGGCTAAATCTCCCAGGAAGGTGAATGCTTCTTCTAATGAGCTTCGTCTGATAGCTCTAATGCGGTAGAACAGTTGCATTTAGTGCTGTGCCAAAACTGGCTCCCACATTTTTTCAACCACTCTCATTCAATTTCATAGAATGAAATGCCTTTTGAAAAGCATTTCAAGAGCGAAGAAAAATTTGGGAAAATTCTCATGGCTTGGCTTCAGGGGTCTTGTGCTTATCTTGCTTATCAAGCGGCCACAGCGTGTGTGAGTACTTGAAAGGTTGTCACCGAGAGGAAGGCCAGGATCTCTTCTCGATCATCCCAGAGTGCAGGACACGGAATCATGGGCTCAAGTTATAGGAAGCCAGATTCCGGCTGAACATCAGGAAAAATTTCCTGGCTGTTAGAGCAATATGACAATGGAACCAATTCCCTAGGGAGGTGGTGGGCTCTCCCACACTGGAGGCATTCAGGATGAAGCTGGACAGCCACTTGTCAGGGAAGCTTTGACTTGGATTCCTGCATTGAGCAGGGGGTTGGACTAGATGGCCTTGTAGGACCCTTCCAACCCTACTGTTCTATGATTCCTTCCATAGGGCTTTTGCAGATCAGGAAGCACAGGCTGCAGAGCAATGGAGAAATGGTAATACAAAGAAAACACATGCACAGCACCCTCAGCTGCCTCGCAGTGATTCGGTAGGTTCAAAAACACCCCCAAATAAATTATAAAACACCCTGCAAATGAGGGGGAACAATGGAAACCTCTTTCAGGAAATTGGAGGACAGATTTTGGCATAGAACTGGCTCCACCTCTTCCTGGGAGCCAGACACAGCACTGCCCCCCCCCATGCCTGCATTGTGATGGATGCAAATTGCGGGGGGGGGGGCAGCCTGCCACCACAATTGATGCTGTTGCCATCTGCAGTAGCAGCACAACCCCACGCCCCAAAAAAAACCTGTGAGGAAAAAGAAAGAAGCTGTGCTACAACGCCAGCTAATGGTGAACTCTACCTGTGATAAACTGTTGGAGAAGTTCTCCTTCCCTGCAAAAATTCAGTGAAATTGTCTCCCTGCCCCAACTTCTCTGCCCACGGGATGGCGAATTTCTAGAATCTATTTGTGCACAGCTCTATTTGCAATGGCCCCCTTTCATGTTTACAGTCAGACCAACATCAGATTTTGCTTTATCCATCTTTTCTTCTTTTCCCTGACATACACAATATATGACTGATCGGCAAAAAGATGCAAAACATGCTAGCTTTTACAAGGACAGCTTTAACAAGGACTGGCAAGGAGGAAAACAAGTCTTTATTTAGTTCTAAAAAGGACCAGAAGTCAAACTATATCTTGTCAGGCAAGAACCACACAGATCAGGCTTCAGGAGTTACCAAACATGGTTTCTAATCATTGCAGCTGAAGCTGAGTCCTTTAAAATGATTTGAGCCCTGAAGGGGAGACAGCACTGGTTTTTAAAGTCAGTAGTTGATGTCATTATTCCAAAGAAATAAAGTATTTTCATTGTATTTTCCTTTGAATTTATCATGATTTTTAAAAAAACAAAATGTGTAGCCTTGCTTTTGAAATAGAGAACTGATTAAAGGTCCATCCAATATGTCTAATGGGAGGGGGGGGCAGTTCACACAGTTTTCCTCTTCATATCTTGACCTTAAAGTATACCTAAATTTAATGTGTAGATGGCTGTTCTAGAAGAGATATGGAAATAGTTAAGTGTCTTAAGAAGACCTTGTGGTAGAAAACATGACTTTCCTGCTGGTGGCTGCACCATAGTCTGTAGCTGCTGTCCTATGGTGAGGTGGATACAGAGGGTCTTGGAGCAGAATTGCATCTTGCTGAGAGAATCGGACATCCACATTTTGTGGGGGATGATTTCACATCTTTTTGTACAGAGGATATGCCTCTGGGATTAGGGATGAGGGCTTCATATTGTAATATTGAAAGTGAAATTATGTGTGTCTTCACATAAGTAAGCCCCATTGGGACTTATTCTCAAGTGAATGTGTGCAAAACTACAGCCCAACTCCTCATTACTTTAAATGTGTTGCTTAAAGCAATGTCAGGATTTGTTGGGTTTTTAAACACACACACACACACACACACACACACACACCAAGCACGCAGGATGGGGAGCGTGATCTGGATTAAGACCACAGTGCATGGGGAGGAGAGAGTTAACCCTTCTCTCCTTGACCGCAGTTCTGTGGGGGGAGGGGGAATTGTCCCATCCAACAATTAGCAATTGTAAAAAAAAAAAAAAATCCCATTGGTGCCAATGATTTTTACTGCATGTTGTCAGGATTGCAGTGGGGGAGGGAAGGGTGAAACCTTTCCTCTTCTCATGCTGAGGTCCCATTCCAGATCAGACCCCCACCCACCCCACACACAGACATACATGGCTTTATTTTATTTTATTTTTAAAAGCACTCCTGACATTGCTCCAAGAGTCACATTTAAAGTAATGTGGAGTTTGGCCCTGAATGTATTGACTTGCTTGTCTGGTTTCAAAGGTGAGGAAATTTAAAGACAGCTAATTAGACCAGCCTTCCCCAACCTGATGCCATCCAGATGTTTTGGACTTCAGCTCCCATCTGCCCAGCATGGCCAACGGCCATTGGCCAGGAATGCAGGGAGCTGTCCAAAAGGTCTGGAATGCACCAGATTGGAGGGCTGAACCAAACTATTAGAAATAGCTAGTGCTGGAAAATAGTCAAGAGGTCCTAGAAGACAAATGTAGGTTGTTGTGGATTACGCTGAAATATCAGAATACCATCTTTAAAAACTCCTTCTGAGTGTATGTAGTGGTGTACCAGCCCTGCCAGTATACCATCGTATGTCCACTCAGTCTGAAATAACTATGTTGTTGTTGTTAGTATTGCCTGAAAAACTCTACTTAATTTCATAAACACATATGCATTTCTAACATATGCATTTTATATGCAAGTTTTTAACTGAAAACTGCATTTCAGAATTAAGAGAACTGCGCAGTCCGAAGGATGACCGTGTTCTGATCCACATATGAATTGGGGAAATGCATTGGTTTGCTTCAAAATGCAGACCGAATGAAATTTCCCCCTGTCCCTATCAAAAATGCATAATAAAATGCAATTTTTTGTGCAGATTTTAATCCCTCCTTTCCGCAACTTGTGAACATATGTAAAAGTGACATGGAATGGAAATAAATTACCCATCCCTAGGTGAGGCATATACTTTATAAAGAAAGACTTAAAAGAAGTTCAAAATGTTTCATTTAGAAAGAAGACAACTACAGGAGCATGATGGAGAGAATAAATATTCTCTTCATCTTTCAAAAATTAGAAAAAGGGCCATCTAACAAAATTAATTGTCAAAAGCAATTGTTTCTTCATGCAACACATAATTAACTTAAAAAATTATATCTTGAAAGCTGTAATTGCCACTAACTCTGATGGCTTTTTAATTAAATACACTCATGGAGGATAGGTCTATCAATGGCATAATCACTAAGAACAGAAGCTCCATATTCAGGTACAGTAGATCTATGACTGTCAGGTCCTGGGGATAAACAGCAAGAGATGACTATCTCCATTATGTCTTCCTTGTGCATTTCCCAGGAGCCTATGGCTGGCCACTACTGGAGCAGAGTATTGGAGCCACTGGAGTTGGGCCTGGTTCACCAAGGCAACTTGTTTTATTTATTACATTTCTATACTGCCTAATAGCTGAAGCTTTCTGGGTGGCTCACAACAATTAATACCACAAAATACAACATGATAAAATAAAATATAAAAGTTGAAAACTACAGTATAAAATAAACATAAAAACCAAAACACAACCTTAGCAGCATGCAGTGCAAAGATTTAAAACACAGTAACAGATTTAAAACAACAAAAACTGAAAGACTAAATTGCCTGGGGAAAGAGCACAACAGAGGTGCCAGGCGAGCCTCTCTGGGAAGCTCATTCCACAACTGGGACACCACAACAGAAAAGGCCCTCTTCTTAGTAGCCACCCACCACACTTCCTTTGGCAGAGGTTCCCAGAGAAGGACCACTGAAGATGATCTTAGGGTCCAGGCAGGTGCATATGAGAGGAGAAGATCCTTCAGGTAACCTGGCTCCAAGCCACTTAGGGCTTTCAACGTGAGTACCAGCACTTTGAACTGGGCCTGGAAATGGACTGTAAGCCAGATTTAGTCATACTTAGAGTAAATTCATTGAAAGCAATGTGACTTAAGTTACCATGATTAAATTGATTTTAAATGGGTCTACTCTAAGTATGACTAAATTTGGATCCAACCTTGAACAATTAAGTATCCCCATTAGATTTCACCATCTCTACCAATGGACCTGGAAAGTGGGAACTAAACAGTGAGCTGGTTCATATAACACTAGGGTGCTTAATAAGCCAAGGTGGCTTGTTAACCACCTCCGCACGTGCTGGTTGATTTCCCTAATTATCCTCGCCAAGCATGGATTTGTTGTGATGTCTGAACCCAGTGAGGGTGGCTGGCTGGGGTGGTTAACAAACCACCCAGAACCCATGGTCTGTTGTAGGGTTGCTAGGTAGGTTGTTAGCCACCCCAGCCAACCACCTTCACCAGTTTTGGACATCATGACAACCCACATCTGGCAAGGATAATTAAGGAAATCAGCCTGCATGTGACCAGCACACATGGGGGTGATTAACCTGCCACCCCCAGGTCCTGTGAACCTGGTCATTGTCTCTAACGCCTACAGTTCATTATACTGCCTTTTGGCAATGCTACAGCTCGGCACTGGCATTGTGAAAGTACCTCTCTGGGTTTGAAGAGGTTAGAAACGACTAGGTGAAATTTGTGATTCTCGGGGGAATTTCAGCACGTGTTCTAATTGCGAGCACACTCTGACGGCATTACAAAATGCCAGCATTGCCACGCTATGAATTCTAGTTTTTTAAGTTTTCTCTCTACTCACTGAATAGAGCCTGGAAGACTGCTGCGACAAAGGTAATACTTTCCATGGTAGGAATCTATTTTGTGGCTTTTGGTAAAATCTGGTTCATTCTGGATGAATCATCTAGGTCATTTTCTTTGTTTTAGGAGAGGATGAAACAGAAAATGATTCCATCTGTTGTGCACTGCCTCTTTAAGAGCCAAGCCCAGAAGGCCTCAGCATGCCTAGGCCATGTGCAAGAACTGGGAAAACATGGTCACTTTCACAGCAGAGGCTTGAATGAATTGTTGGCCCTGAGAAAACCCCTTCAAGAGATCAGATCTTTAACAGAACATCAATTCTTTGTTCCATAGTCGCTTTTTCACATTTTAAGTCACAATTAGGGATGTGCAAACCCACCCCAACTTGGGTTCTCTGGGCGCCCACTGAAGCGCCACCCCCGCTCATCCCCCCCCCCCCCAGACACGCAGTTGAGCGCCCATGAGCTCAGTGAGTCGCCCACATTCACCCCTGGACCGTCCGGCAAGCACCTGCCATTTTGCAGCTTTTCTTTTTAAGGAAAAAGGGGAGCTTTAAAATGTGCATATTTAAATATGCCCAATTTGGAGCTAAGAAAGCTTAATATGTACAGTATTAGAGGTATTGTGCCTTTAATATTGCACATATTAAACTTTCCTGGCCCCAAACTGTGCATATTTAAATATGCATATTTTTAAGCTCCCTTTTTCCGTTTAAAAAAAAAGACAGCAAAATGGCGGGCGCTTGCTGGACAGATCGGGATGAATCCAGGAGGGCACAAGCAGGGGCGAGTGAGGGCAGGGGCTCGGTGGGTGCAGTCTGGGGTTTGCAAGTGCGGGAGGCCTAACAGATTCCTGGACCCAGTCAAGCATCCACACCGTCCCTAGTCACAACTCCAGTTAGGATGAAATATACAGGTTTAAGCCTTCCTTACTTCAAATGCACCTTTGATCCTCAACATTCACAATAGCATACTTGCCTCTTCTGAATTTATCAGCATCCTTTTCTACCTTGTGCTTCAATGTTCTAGACTCTTATTCACTGGTAGGGATGCATGAGAATTTTGTTTCAGTTCATAAATCCCAAATATCACAATCTCAAACATGAACAGGAGCATATTTTTTCAGAAAGAAGTTCACAAATTCCCAAACTTGCAGTTGCATTAAAAATATGTATTTTGAAAACAAGAAGAAAAAAAGGTGCACTTTAAAATGCACATCTTTCAAAAAATACACATTTTCGTACTCTAGTCAATAGGGGAAAAGTGCACACTTTTGAGAAAATGTGCATGAAAACGTGTGCTTTTCCTATTCAAAATGCACATTTTTCATGTTTGAAAGAAAAACAGGTGACAAATCTCAGTGAACTCAAACATCCCTGGTTCAACCATCCCTATTCACTGTTACAGCAAGAACATGGGACTTAAGCCCTGTTCAGGCATTTGTCTAAACACACAAAGGGTAAAAGTGAGTAAGGGGCAGGGCATGTATATAATCCCTGTCCCAATGCCCCTGTGTATGTGGGCACCTCCTCATTCTCTGTTTTCAGTGCAGAGGTCTGAAGTGGACTTCTAAGCACATTGAGTTGAACGTACTTAGAAGCCTCTGTATGGCTGAGATCCATGATAAGGAAGGGTTCCTGGATGTGCAGAGACTTCTAAGCATGCTCACCCAAATGTGTGTAGAGACCCCCTTCAGATCTGTGCACTAAATCCCTGGGCAGGGGTGGAGTGGACAGGGAATGTTTGGGGCAAGGCTAGTGTGGACACACCTGCACCCTGTCCCCACTCTTAGCATCACATGTTCAGGTGAATGCCGGAAAAGGGCTATAAATAGTACTTCAGCTTAACTGGAGTTTGGACTATTGCTGGTGCCCAAAATAAATTGTAGGGATGGGAGAATCTCTGAGGAAAAAAAATTCTCATCCATCCCTACTAAAAAGTCAGTATACCAGAGAGCTGAAACAGCTAAATTGGGAGATCCCTAGGGGACAAATGGCAGCAGAGAAAGGGCTGGAAAGGCCCTTGCGGTGTGAGATGAGAGGGCCCTCCTTGCAGCTTGCTTTTTCTTGACCCACTCCTTTTCATGAACAACCAAATAGGGGAGTTTGCTTCTACATGCTCCCCCACTTGATTACTTGTAACATCTTACATCTGTAGTCTGCTGAATTAATTTCAGAGTTGAATCCAGCAGTTCCACCCATCTTGGAGCCATAGATCAGTGGTAGAGCACATGCTTTGCATGCAGAAGGTCCCAGCCCAGGTTCAATCCCCAGTATCTCCAGGTAGGGCTGGAAAGAATCCTGCCTGAAACAAAACCCCCGAGAGCCATTGCCAGTCAGTGTAGACAGTTCTGGGCTAGATGGACCAAAGGTCTGACTCAGTATAAGGCAGCTTCCTATGTTCCTCTCTGTGCAAGTGGCGTGCTCTGCCAATGCAAAAACTTCATACTGTGCTTGGAAATTGGATCAAAGTTGCCTGGGTGTCCCCTACATACCTGTAGAACCTTGCCTTGCCCTATCCACACTTTCAACATTTGTACCAGAGAACTCTTAAGCTCGTATGGGTCTTTCTGGCCCTACTTTTCAAGGTGGGTTATGGGAACTGCCCTTGTCGCTGTCCACTTTACCACCCAATATACCCACTTTGTGGCTTACCTTTGCTACACATCAAGGAAAGGACAAGCAGGAGAAAGTTCTAAGTCAATCTGAACATCAGTTCATCAGTCTGAAGGAAAAGGTTATGACGTTTATTCAGGATTCCATTGCCCCTACCTTTGCACAGGAGCTCATAGATTCAGACCACCACTGCACCTGCATAGATTCATTCTCTAATAATGGTAAGTGCCAAAAGTGCATGTGGCAGAGGGTCAATTCCGGAAGTTGAAGCTCTTGGTCTGATGGCACTAAAATCCCCTTAATTGACTGTAAATGTTTTCTTTTATCATGCTGTATTACGTTTCCAGGCTAATTGCATGTATTTATTTTTCAGTAGAAAAAAATGGCTTTCCCTTTAATGTTTTTAAATGAGCCAACAGTATCGCAAACCTGATTACCGCTGTGCTGAAACCACAGGCAGCATCTATCTAAGGTATTGCAATGCGCTCGTCCGCTGCTAGACTTGAAGCTTCTCTAAATGCCTTCACACATTTTAGAAGATTTTACTGGCAGTTTTAGAATGGGCAATGAACAGCAACTTTATGCATACCAGGGCATGAGAATTTGGCATTATAACGTGACCGCCAAAACTTACACACACAAAACCCCATAGCAGTACTCCCGTAGAAGTGCGGAAGGTTCTTTCATACTCCCAAATAAAAAAATGGTATAATGAGAGGAGAAAGTGGATTAATTGCTTTGTCTGGGAATGTACATTTACAAATTGGAAATAAAAAAGAGGGTACTGATCCATTTAAGTAAGTATGACACATTTGCTCCTTAGTTTCTTATAAAGCCAGCACAAGACCCTTTGCTGCCTGAGGCAAAGGACAAGATGGCCCCTCTCCCATTTTTGGTAGAGAAGCTGACCAGACTTGCAGCTGAAACTTCTTTGAGCAACAGTGACAGGACACTCTCACTCTGCCTGTTGGTAGGGCTAGTCCTGATTGCTTGAAGTCTATTCAATGCCAAGTTCCCAAATAAGAGGTGACAGAGGGCAAGTCTGTCTGGAAGCCTTAACTTCAGGTTTTTATCTTTAAAGACCTAAGTCAGCCTTCCCCAACTTTGTGTCTTCCAGATGTGTTGGACCACCACTCCCAGGATTCCCCCAAGGCAACCAGCTATGTTGGCCTGGGTTCAGGATACCTTATCACAGGACGGGGACCTCCGGCCCATGGGCCTAATAAAGCCTGCAGAGGTTCCTCATCTGCCCCAACAGCTTCTTACCCTGGCCCCAGCCCACCTACCACGGCAGAGAAAGCTCTTATGCCCATTCTGCAGGAGATAGGTGAGGTGCTTTCCCTTGCTTAACAGGGGAACCTGCTGATCACAGGTTAGTGCTTTTCCCTCCATGGCAGAGGGGTGCAGGCAGGGGTGAAAGCTACTGAGCTTCTGAGCCTTTTCCTTATCTTGCCTACTTCTGAGTACTCGTGCAGAGGCTTGCCATGCTTATCTGTAAGTAGACGTAACACTTTTGCTTACCTCTGAGTAGACATGCAGAGGCTTATTCTGCTTACTTGTGAGTAGTCATGCTGCTGATGTTTGCTTCTGAGTAGACGTGCTTCCTACTATAAATTGGTAACCATGGAATTGAGGTGGGGCTTGGATTTTTCAGCCCTGCCAACTTTTGCCTTTGGCCTCACCCACCTCTGGAATCTGGCCCCTGAAAACTTCCCCAGGCTTGGGGGCCACATTTTCAGGCTGAAAAAGGTTTGTCACCCCTGCTTTATCACATCCTCCCATACGTACCCCATCCAACCACACTGTGTTCACCATCAGAATCCATGCTCCGATCTTCCAACAACACTTGAAGAAGATCAAGAGGACAAGCGGTAGATTTAACTGAAGATAGAAGGAAAGCAACATCAGAGGTGGAACTTGGCGAAAAAGAGGATATAGAGAAAGCACGATGGCATCAAAAGGTAGCACAGCCAGGCAGCCCCCAAGGGCCCAGCACTGTGTTGGCCTCTGTCCCCGGCCTCCTCCCCAGCTGCACTGCAACTTTTGCTTTGTTCCTCTGCACCACAGCTGGTCTTGTCACATCCTCCTCCTCTTCTATTTCCCTGTTGTGTCTGTGGAGAAGTCCCAGCCACCTGCCTATGTGCTGATAGGGGACTCTTATAGGATCGATGCAGGGCTGGAAGGATGAGAGAGATGAGCTGGAGCATCTTACTTAAGGATGTCAGAGAATTCCACCACGGATCTCAAAGAGGCCGAATGCCAGTGCATTCGGCCCCCCAAAATCCATGGCGGAACGAAGCCCCCAGCCCCCCCACCCCACGAAAGGTGCACAAAACGGAGCACTTACCTGCTGCCGTCCGTGCTGACTTGCGAATGGCGGCCGCGTCTGCAGCCACCATTCGCTTCATCATTATAGCCGTGATAGGCTATGTAAATAATTACATAGCCTATCACGGCTAATGCAGGGACGCCATTTGCGAAAAACAGCAGGGAAAAAAGGGAACACGAATGGCGGCCACTACGCCATTTGCGTTCCCCTTTTTTTGCTGTAATAGCCTACATAAATATTCGCCATTTCCGTCTGCTGTTTTTTGTTTTTGTTTTCCATGATAGGCTACGTAAATATTTACGTAGCCTATCATGGCAAAATACATGTAGCAGCAGCTACAGCAGCCGCCATTTGCATCTCTGCAGGCTGCCCAGCAGCCGGATGTCCGGCTGCAGGCGGCCCCGGCCGGCAGCTCTGCAGAATCTCTGCGGAGCGGAGACGGCTGGAGAGAATTTGGGGGGGGAGGGACGGAGCACCTCCCCCCCACTGCAAATGTCACCCTTGGAAAAGGTAAGAGACCTTTGTACATCCCTAATCCTACTGCAATGAGAAGGCCCGAGGGCATAGCGGGATGGTGGGGGGGGGGAGTCCTGTAAGAGGAGCTAATAAAGCAAAAGAAGTAGGAGGAATATTACAATAAGAAAAAAGGGAAGATAACGAAGAACACAAAAAGCTTATCACAAAATTTCGGGCAAAAGGTGAGAAACTGACAATGCAATGGACAAGGTCACAGGGATTTATAAGCAGCAAATAGATGCTGTCATTGAGATTTTCCAAACTTAGTACTTTTAGACCTCACTCTACCCCCTCAAAATTCTTACTTTTTAAGCATCCATAACTGGAAATACTGAAAGCAATTTTGAATTAGAGAAATATGAATACATTTTTTTTCAAACAACTTAGGAGAATTGTCTTGATAATTCCTCAAAATTTTAAATAATTGTCCAAAAATTATTTCACAACTAGTTCCACAGCTAGGCTCTGATCAACCAATGTACAAATATCTTCTCAAGTTGCTTAAATGCCATTACTTTAATAAAACAGAGCATTCCTTCCTTCTATATGACACATGAACTATCAGCCAATGAGTACAGTTTATATGATAATTATCACCAATTTATTCAAAAACATGTTGCACTGCTGACATCAGTTCCTAGCCACTTGTGCCCTTGCATAAACTGCGACCTATTGCACAAGTCTACCCCTAACTGTTTACACTCAGCTCCTGCTGGCACAATGGCGCACTTTGCACAGATGTGCGCCACGCACCACACACGTCCTTCAATATCTGTAAGCATCTTTCAGCATTGTCTATTTGAAAGTGCTTACCATGAAAGTCAACTCTGCCACCACTGTTTGGGGCCAATGGAGACCATGTGCTTGCTTTCTCCTTTGCTTTCAATAATTAACTTGGCATAACAGATTGCTTTACTGAACTACTGAGGATCCTTTGGGAGCACCTTGAGATGTACTGGTATAACAAGTGCTAACGTATAATAAGCTGAATTTCTCTGTTGTTGTTAATGGAAAGGGCAGCCAGCTGGCTGCCAGTGTACAAGGCCATTACTTTGAATGAAATGAAGAAAAGTATTTTGCTCAAAAGACAGCCCTTCTAGAGTACAGCCAGTGCTTATAAGCGCAATAGAGCTGCATGCCATTAGCTGGTATTTGAATTAATGTCCTTTCTCATGGAGGTGGCAGGGGAGATCATATTTGAGCTTTTACTTCTAGTCCCATATCTTATCTCTTCTTCCACATTGCCCATCAGGAATATTTTCTACATTGGGGCAGTCTAGCCATTCTCAGTTTGTCTCTGTGCTCCTCTGCCAAAGGGGAGATTTGTGTTGCTACAAACCCAGGACATTTGAGTGCATTAATTGTTCATTTATGGATTTGGGGTGGGTTAGAATATTAAAACAATACAGACAATGACATTAAACATCACCACCAACAAAAAACCATCCAATAGTCACAGCAGTTGTTAAACACAGCAGAAAACCCAAACAACATTTAAGGGTGCCATCCTGCGACTGTTAGACAGTGGCTAGATGTCCATAGGATTTTCTGGGAACTGAGCTCACAGCCAGCGCTCTGAGGTCGGTTCTCAGAAAACTACCTCCATGTTCCCCCCCCCACCTCGGAGGTGGTGCGGTTCATCCCTGGCTCTGCGCTCATAAGAGCAGCATGGAGCGGGGAGAAAGGGGGTGTTCCTGGGGGCAGGGAGAGGGGGGATCGCGGAAGCACCATTACGATGCTTCCTGAGTGCCGTCCAGACTCCCACCCACCCCAGTTCTGAGGCGCCCTGGCTAGACAGCCAAAATCAGCTGTCTAGCCACAAATGCAGGTCAGCCACAGCACAGACCAAAAGATCCCCTCCACACCCACTCACCCTGCATTGGATAGTCGGTCACCTCTGAGTTTGGAGGCAGCCGACTATCCTCATAGGAATTGCATCCTAAAACTTTAACACTGGAGACTATGGAGAATAAGGCTGCAGCCCTATACACCGTATAGGCAAATTTGGTGGTGGCAGCAGCAGGCGTGGTGGTCGAGGGCCACAAAAATGGTCCTGGGGCCGCATGCCAAGTATTGCCCAACCGTGCTATACACACTTACCTGCTGGAAAGTCCCATTGAACTTAGTGGGGCTTAGTTCTGAGTAGATAGGACTGCACTGTAAAAAATAAAAATAAAAAAAGCTTTGCCTGGCATTGAACTGATAGCAGTGTAGGATCCAAATGAGCCTTCTTGGAGTGAATTCCACAGCCAGGGTGCCACAGCTGCCAATGCCTGTTTGACAGCCACCACCTGCCTTATCTCAAACAGTGGGGGTATACAGGCAGGTTGATGTGGAAGCCAGTGTTCCTTCAGGTACCTGGGCCCTAAGCTTTATAGGAAAGCCCCAGCACCTTGCAGTGTGCTCAGAAATGGACCTCCTGGGCTCCCAATCCAGCCCTCATCCACTGATCATTTGGTGGTTCCCCAGCCTTTGTGCAGTTTTCCCCATTCTAAAAGGTTGAAATTAGAGCTGTGCAGAAATGGCCTCTCAAAATTCTCCAGCCTATTTGTGGGCAGAGAAATTGGGGGGGGGGCAATTCCACCAGATTTCTCCTAGGGGAGGAGAAATTCTCCAGCAGTTTCTTACTACTGGCAGGAGTTGTAGCACTGGTTCTGTCTTTTTTCCTAAGAGTTTTTGGTTTACTGCACTTCTTCTGTAGGTGGCAACAGCATCAACTGTGTTGTCTACTTTTCTGAGGCAGAATTTTGGATTTCTTTTGGTGGTATTTTTGAGCTTACCTAATCACCGCGAGGTGGCCAAGGGTGCTGTGTGTTTTCTCTCTCTATTACACATCTTTCCATTGCTCTGCAGCCTCCCAGGCCACCTGCACTTCCTAAACTGAAAAAGCCTCACGGGAGGAATTGCCTAACGATGGCTTTAACTGAAGTGCGGGAAGCCGAGGAGGCTACAGCCAGGCTGCCACAGAGATTATTATACAATGACAGACAGAACACTCACGCATGCTCCTCAGCCACCTCACAAGTAAGGTAAGCACAAGAACCCCAAACCCAACCCATGAGAATTTATCTGAAATTTCTCCTCCTTTGAACTTCTTTTCGAAAGCAATTTCTTTTCTATCAAATTGAATGAGAATGTTCGAAAAAATGTGGGAGACATTTTCAGCACAGGACTAGCTGTAATGCCTCTCCTAAGGCTTACTTACTGGCAGTACGAGCTTTAAGCTACAGTTTTGTATTTTTGGCCTCATCCCTTTTTACCCTTGTCTCTGCCCCCTTTGCCTTCAGCTCCGTCCACCGCTGGAATGCAGCCCCTGAGGGCTTCTCCAAAACTGAACTTGGACCTCAGCTGAAAGAGGTTCCCCATCCCTGCTCAAGAATACTGGGCAAGCCAGCGTTCCTCATTTCAACTTCCATTTCCCAGCAGCAACACCAGCTTGCTCTTGACATGTAGGGCCAGCACAGGGAGCATCAGCACTGATAATGAAAGTTGCTACAGGAGCAAGAAGATCAGATGCTTTGTTTGTCCCTGGTTTAGCCTCTGTACCAGTGGAGTTGTTGATAGGATTTGGGCAATTACACAATTTATTGGGTTATGTTACTTGGCCCATGCATATATTTGAACACCCAAGTCATGTATGGGTTTACGCCTATACCAATAGAACTTTAGCCTACCAACGCTATATATAGCTCTAGATTACAAAGTCTTCTGACCGAGGCTATGTAGTTGGTGGATTGTGGTAAGTTTTGCTCTGACCACATTTCACTTTGTTGGTTTATAATTTCCGTACAGAAATTCAGCTGAGAGAGAGAGAAATCCTTTAGGCTCTTAATGAGTTTCCCGAATTATCTGGAACTGCTATAATTCTCCAGGGTTAAAGTACTGGAATAGTTATTGACCTCAGCCATGCTTTTTTAAAAATAAAATTCATATACATAATTATTTCCTCAGCTGCCTGCACACAGCTTCTCCTGGTGAGATTTAGATTTTTCTGACCTTGGTCCAGACATTATCTCTTTCTTTGCATAAATTTGCAGGGGAAAGCTGTACACCTAGGGAGTGGCATCACCCCAATTTGTTTTGATTGACACGTGCCTATTGGAAGCTTTCAAAAGTACATCCTGGAGTTAATGTTAACACATTTCACAAAGCGATGGCATTAACCTTGATCCCAAATCGCAGAGTCAAGTCAATCTTCTTAGTCCATTCCACACTTCTGAACGGATCGTATTCATAATGTTAAATTATATAATTAAATATGGAGTCCTGCAAGAAAGGGAGGAGAACAAAATGACAGAAATACAGGCTGGCAACAGATCTGGGCAACTGTTGGATTTTATGTTTTCAAAAATAGAGGTCCAGCCATCATGTGTGTCTTTGTCACAGGCGCACAGCAGTCCTAGGAGCGTATGCAATATGAAACCTTTGTGGCATCTGAAAGAGCCCTAATCCAATTAAGATTAAGGCTGCTATCTCCTCCTACATTCCATTTTAAGACTGTGGCAAAATGCAGACTGTGGCTTCAGCATCAAGCCATCATTTTTCTCCCACACCCCACAACTCCCATCTCATTTTGCTTAACATCCAGTGTGATGAAGAGCTCTGCAGAACTCAGAAGCTTGCTTACTATTGTGCAACATTTTGGTTGGTATTGCCCAACCGTGGCTTGGGCATTTTTCTTCGGGACCAACATGGATTCCTTTGCTTTTTGTGTTTCTTGTGACTTGATCCATTTGATCAACAAAAAGGCTATTATGTTATTTTCCACAGAGATTCTTCCTCCTCACCTTCCTCCCTTACTGTACTTAGCTGTGACATGTGCTGTTAAAAGCATGGTTTTGTGCAAGTCAGAGTTCAATGGCACTTACTCCCAAGCAACTGGGAACAAGATAGAAGGAGGTGGCTGTCAAGTTGGCACCTCATTATCTCACCAGCAACTTCACAGAGACTTTCTGCTCTCATGCCCATGAGAAAGGATGAGAGAGACGAGGAGGAGGCATTGTACAGAGATAGTCCTAAGAGGCAGCTCAACAGAAATTGAGTGCCCTTTACTGCATACAATCCAGTGTTCCATTCAGCAACCTAGAAATGTTCATACGATCCTTCTTTCCACAATCATGATTGGAGTAAGAGGAGAAGTCACTCCCATCCTCATTTTCAGAGACCAACAACATTTGCAGCCAGCTATACCAACAAGGAAACAAACAAAAATCCAGTAGCCAATCATTCAACAGAAAATATCCTGCTGGTCAGTGAACTTTAGTTCCTAAGTAGAACATAAGATGGAAGAGCTATGCTGGATCAGACCAAAGGCCTATCTAGTCCAGTATTCTCTTCACAAAGTGGCCAACCAGATGCTTATAGGAAGCCAACAAAGAGGACGTGCATACAATGGCACTGTCCCTTGCAACTGGTAATGAGAGATATTTGCCTCTGATACCGGAGGTAAGATACAGACATCATGACTATTAGCCATTGATAGCCTTCTCCTCCATTTGTCTAATCCCATTTTAAAGCCATCCACACTGGTGGCCAACACTACATCTTGTGCTAGTGAATTCCATGCTTTAACTATGCGCTGCGTGAAGGAGTACTTCCTTTTATCTGTTCTGAATCTCCCACCTTTTAGCTTCATGGGATGACTCCAGGTTCTAGTATTATAAGAGATGGAGAAAAACTTTTTAGGCACTGCATTTGTATAGGGTTTTGTGTGAATTTTCATGCACCGAAAAATACATATGTATGTTTTAAAGCAGTTTCCCCTAAGATACACATTCTTTGCAAGTACTTGCCTTTTTGTATGCTATTTCCCCTGATTTATGCATTTTTGTATGTAATTTCCCCCAATGTTCACATTTTATATCCCTTTTCTGACTGGAGAACTGCACTGCAAAATGCAGAGAAGTGCAAAAACCAAAAGGTAATTGTGTTCTGGTCCATGTATTAATTTGGGAAGTGCAAAACAAGTTGGTTCATATTAAAATAGGAACCAAATGAATTTCTCCACATCTCTCCCCATCTGTCTGTGGGAAGCCCACAAATAAGACATAATTGCAGTAAGCAGTTCAGGTCAGGACAAAATCTGTCAATTCCCACACACACATGTACAGCTGGGGAGTGGATAATGGTCTTTTCAGGCAACTTGCAGTCCTGAACCACCCAAAATTCCTGGCTTTATCTCTCTGGACTCTGCTGAGCTCCACCTCCAGACCTGAAAAGCCCATCAATCATTGAGCTCCTTCATAGGTCATGCCAGAAACTGCTGGGCTCCACCACAGACCCACTGCAACATAGACCCCAAGGCCCTGTCAAGACACCAACACTTTTATTTCAAGAATTGCCGGTAACATCTGTTAGAGGCATCAGTGCAGGTGATGTATTGTAGCATCTACACAGCATATATGGCAGGTAGTAGGCCTCCTCCATTCTTGGTCAATGTGGAGACCAGCAATTGCAAAACTCTTTCCTCCTTCATTGCCAGTCCTCAGTAGCCGGCTGAAAACGTAGCATGTACTGCATAGACCTGGCAATGTGGAGAAATATGAAAGGTCTGTTGGAGTTTAGATCAAGTGAACTTTCAAAACAAGAAGGAAGCAGAAGGGCAGCCTATGGGACCAGGTCCTGTGGCTGGCTAAGCAACAGTAGACATTCAGGCTGTGGTGTTGCTGGGAAGCACTTAGGAAACAGGATGACTCGGATATCCTGGCTGGCAGGAACCAATTTTGCATAGAAATTAGACTGAGGCTGTGATCATAGCAAAGTCTTGGATAAGCTGGCCCTGTGTCCTGCTTTACAGAGAACAGTCCTCTATTTGAATGGGTTCCTATTTTTGAAGGGCTGCCCAGTTCACGTCCAGTTTAAAGTTAAAGAAACCTAAGAAGTGGAAAAGCCCTTGAAGTTGCTCATCAGCAGTAAGCACCTAGACCTATATGCAGACTGGCATATAGGTACATAGGTCACAGTCTTACCTACTATGGTGAGATGTGTTGTATTTCCATTTAGATAGTAATTATGGGCTGCATCCAGGATCTGCCTTCTATGAAAGGAAGGGAATGTCCAAGAGGAAGGGCTCCACTTGTGGAGGCCCCCCTGCCTGATTTTGGGGATCTCCCTTCCCCAAAACACCACAGCTGATCCCATCTAGCAGGCTCTTCTGACTAGGAATGGGCGAACTCACCCCATCCTGCACCGTGCGCCACTCACCATACCCCAGTGAGTCGCCCGACCCTGATCGTGGTGCCCATCAGGTGGTCCACAGGTGCCCAGCAAGTAGTGTGCAGCCTTCCGCTCCTCCGCCAAGCTGCCATTTTGTGCAAAATAGTGCAAATGCCGGCTGTAAAGAGACCCACTTATGCAAAATTACAGGCATAATTAGACCATTTTCACCTGTAATATTGCATAAATGGGCATCTTCACAGCTGCCAAATGAGCAGAATCACGAATTATGGAAAAGACCGAGCTGCCATTTTGCACAAAATGGTGGCTCACAGAGCAGCAGGGACTGCTGTGCTTGCCTGACTTGGCACGCACTGAGTCAGGCAAGTGTGAGGGCCGTGGACTGGCATCCAGGGGGGCGAGCTGGTGGGAACCTGTGGAGCTCAAGCCCCAAACTTGATGCTCATGACATCCCTCTCTGTGTAGCATTTTCAGGTGACTAGAGGGACTGCCATGAGAAGGAGAGGTTGGGGAAGTCCACCTCCATCAGCACAGTTGAACCAGCATAAATCTCGAACCAAACTAAGGTCTAAATCTGCATATACACCTGCACAGACTGTAAGATCATCTTCAGCGATCCTTCTGCGGGAGCCCCCACCAAAAGAAGACCTTTTTATTTTCTCAAGCATTTTAGTTTTTCAGTTTCTGTTTTAAATCTGGTACTGTACTTTAAATCTCTGCACTGCTGCTAGGTTCTATTTGGTTATTTTATTTTTATACTGTAGTGTTAAACTTTTAATTTTTATATTGTATTTTATCATTTTGTATTTATGGTTTTAATTGTTGTGAACTGCACAGAGAGCTTTGGCTATAGGGTAATATAAAAATGTAATAAATAGATTATATATAATAAGCACATGCTAATTAGTATGTGTCCTCTTTTCCCCTCTTTTTTGGTGATGCATTTCTTCTTCTTTGGTGATCTGTTAGCAGCCAGCCTACTATTGGAGCAAACCCCATGCAACAATTTGATGGATGATCAAGGAATCCTGCTATGAGATCTTAGACTTTCAAGGTCACTGCATGGTGCTGAGGACAACAGAAGTACTGTTTTAATATTTTGCTTGGTCAACAAAAATGTTTATGCTGCACTTGCATTTGGGGTGGGTCTGTTCTTAAACAGGAACATGAAGGCACATATGCATTTGTGGGTGGGTGCACATACCTACATTTCCCACACCTTGCCAGAAGGTTCTGATGGAATCTTTAAAAGATACTTCTCTGAATCAAGCCTTTGAATCATTCTGAAATTTGTCAGTCACTAACATTCCCGAGCAGATAAAAATACAAATGTAATTTATTCTGCCAACAGAAATTATCTCCCCATTATCCTGTTCACAAAGCTAACCCACTGGAGGTCAGAGAGAAACTTTCATGCGAGAACATTGCAAGCTGCAAGGTAAATGGCATCTGATAAAAATGAAGGCACTGAAAGAAAATGAAATGAGATTTCTGCCATTGACTCAATAAAATCACAGCGCAGCACAGAATGGTTAATGAACTTTAGACCTCAGACATAGCTTATTGCTTTTAGGAAAGAAAAGATGATATAAATTATATTAATCGGCTTCTATTTTCAAATGTTAAATTCCTTCTGTTGAAGAGCCGATGGCGCAAAGATGAAAGCACCACTGTTCCAGCCTATTACTGACAATATGAATAACCGTGTGAGTTCTTTACCATGTCAGCCGCTCCTGCTCCATATACAATTCCAAGCTCTGTATGTGTAATGGACTCTGTAGTACATTTAAGGCAGGGGCGGGAAACCTCTTTCAGCCTGAGGGCCAAATTCAATTTCAAAGAAGCTCTTGGGGGCTGCATTCCAGTGGCAGGGCCAAAGGCAAAATGGGACAGGGCCAAAGTACCCCAAATTCCAGCATACTTTAGCTCAACACTCTTACTGGTGCTACCTAAGCCTTAGGAGAGGCATTTCACCCTTTTTGAATGGGGCAGAGACATGCAAAAGCTGGGAAACCAGCAAATGACTGGTGGTCAGGCAAAAGGGGTGTGGCCGTTTCACTCTCTCCCACATTCAGATTTTTTTTTAATCTTGAGTTCTTTCTCTCCTGAATATGAAGAACTTGGTGAATGTTGGTAAATACTTATCAGAAATGAACTGAAACTAAACTGTCAGCCATATGCACCATCCAAATTCAGTAAGTACAGCTGTTCCAAGCATGGAGAAAACCATGATGTGCCTACCTGCCATGTAGCTGTTAATGATAAGGATCCTGTCAGGAAAAAAAAGAGGTGGCAACCCAGCTTCAGCACTAACATGGTTGAATACACAGGGATTCAGAGCCAGACGTTTAAGAGCTAAGCACTCAAAGCCCAGGTCTAGATGGATGAATCTGTCAGTTTCTGTTTCTCCCACATTTCATTTTTTTAAAAAATTCTCGAGTGCTTTTTGTCCCAAATATGGAACACTTTGCAAATGTTGGTAAATTCTGATCAAAACCAATCTGAAACAAAACTCTCACCCATCCCTACTTCCAACTATGCCATCAATGTGCCTAGTCCATGTATTGAAGGTTTGGTGTCCGCCATCCATTGAGAATTAGTCTGTTTCATAACCAGAAGGTACAATTGGTGGAACTTGGTGTCTTGTAGGGGTGTACGAAACCCCACTTACCTTGCTCTGAGGGGGTCCACGGGGGGGGAAGGGATCTGGTCCTCCCCCCTGAATCCTGCCTGGCTGGCTCCGCTCCGCAGCCAGTCCGCAGAGCCACTGGCCCGGCCGATCCACAGCAGGGCCTCCATCCACTGCCAGGCTGCTGCAGACGCAAATGGCGTCCTGAGTAGGGGACGTCATTTGCATTCCTACACTAGGCCGTGATAGGCTACATATATATTTACATAGCTTATCACGGCTAAAGCGGGGAGACAAATGGCGTCCTCTACGCCATTTGCATCTAGGTATGGCAGAGAATTCCGCCACGGATCTCGGTGAGGCCAAATGCAAGTGCATTCAGCCCTCCGAACTCCGTGGCGGAAAGGCCTGCCACCCCCCCGCCCCCCCACAGATCCCCCCCGGGACAAGACTTACCTGGGGCGGATCTTCCGGGCGGTGGCGGCTCCGGTAGCGGCTTTGGCGGCGGCAGCAGCGGCTGCTGGTCTTCCAACCAGCTGCCGCCACTGGCATTTCCAGTCTTGTTAAAAAAAAAAAAAAAGAAGACATGATAGGCTACGTAAAAATTTACGTAGCCTATCATGGCTGGGTTTAAAAAAACAAACACGACGTGATAGGCTATGTAAATTTTTATGTAGCCTATCATGGCTGGGTGGGTTTAAAAAAAAAACGCGTCCACAAATGGACCATTTGCGTTCCTTATTTTTGGTGTCTTAGTCTACGTAAATATTTACGTAGACTATGATGGCGAAAATAAAGGGGAACGCAAATAGTGTAGCAGGCGCTATTTGTGACCCTTTTTGATTCGCCGTTTTAGCCTACGTAAAGATTTACGTAGGCTAAAATGGTGAATCAAAAAGGGACGCAAATAGCGCCTGCTACGCTATTTGCGTTCCCCTTTATTTTCGCCGTCATAGTCTACGTAAATATTTACGTAGATTCAGATGGCCAAAAATAAGGAATGCAAATGGCAGCGGCTGTAGCTGCTGCCATTTGGGTACGCAGTTTTTGTTTTTGTTTTTTCCCCAGAGCCCTCCGCGGCCGGAAATCCAGCGGCGGACGGCTCTGGGCTGGGCTGGGCCTGGCCGGCTGCTCCGCAGAGCTGCCGCAGAGCACAGCCGGCCATCGAGGATTCTGGGGGGGGGGGAACGGAGCGCCTCCCCCCCGTCGAGGATTCCGGGGGGAGGGACGGAACGCCTCCCCCCCACCATCAACATAATCCGCAAAAGGTAAGTCACTTTCGTACATCCCTATTTGCATCCCTGCTTTAGCCGTGATAGGCTACGTAAATATTTACGTATCCTATCATGGCCTAGCGTAGGGACGCAAATGGTGGCCGCTATGCCAGTCACCATTTGCGGCCACAGCAGCCCAGCAGCGGATGCACCAGACGGCCAACGCAATGTAGGTCAGTTCCCAGGGGATTTCGGGGCGGGGGTTAGTCCATTCCACCACGGACACCGGGGGGCTGGATTGTTTAGAATCCGGCCTCACTGGAGTCTGTGGCGGATTTCTCCGCCATCCTTAGTGCCTTGTTCTGTAATTTCTACATTGGAATTAGGCAGCCAATGATTGCTCCTTTATTGGACATGTTACTAGGCAGATCAGCCCAATTTTACATGAAATATCTATTGTCAGATAAAATTCCATCAGTATCGATAGTTGTGGGCAAATTGTTGTTGTCAGTGGCAATAAGACCATGGAAGAAACTGACTCTCTGATTTGGAAAGTTGTTTTTGGAAGACTACACTAGGGTAGCTCTTTTTGTACAGTTCCGTGCTTGACTTGGTGTTACTTAGGTTATATTTTGTTTTGTAATGTTTATAGTTCTAAGAACATTACAATACTCCCTGACCTTGGAGATATACATAAGTCTAAATATTTTCTCAAATAATTAAAATATTTTATTTACTATTGTTTTTATCATTTCAACTTTAAAACTGCTGGGGTTATAATCCATACTGGAGAACTAGATAGCTAGATTCTTCTCCCATGCAAGGTCAGATTAATTTTTTTGTTTGATTGTTATTTTAAGGTTAGGAATTAGCTTGGCTAGCATTCCCACCCAATTCTGTGGCACATCTGAAGGTTCCTCCATGACCAAAACACTTGACAATTTCCAAAAGAAGCAAAAACATGTTTTCTCCCATAAGACTTGCAAAGGTTTTTGCATGAGCTTGGTTTTGATTTCCCTTCTATAGTGGCAGCTTGGTTCACTTGCTTGAATCATCCACCACTATGTGCTTGCAAGCACCTTTTCACAAAGTACTTGCTTTTGGCTTATGATCTGCATTGTTTAGGTAGATCTGGAATGCTTGGTGAACTATAGGTTGGACTAGATGCTTTTGTGTTCTCTTCAAATTTTATAAATATATCAGCGATTCATTCCTACCTAAAAATTCAGTTCCAATTCTGTGAACATATCAGTGATTCATTCCTACCTAAAGGTTCCATTCCAGCAACTTCAGATTCCAAATATTCACTGCTGCAAATTCAACCAATTCTAACCCAGCTTGGCTAAACGCATTTTCCCATGTCAAACAAACCTGCTAAACAGCTCCATATTTCCATCCTTTTATAAGTAGCAAAGAATAATTCAGCTGGGTCCCCACCAGTCAACACATGCAAAAGTGATTATTATATATGAAGCTAGGATAATGATGTCAGAAATACTGTATGCATTTTGTAACATCTGAGTTAATCTATTCTGTAAAAAATCTTTCAAAACAATAATTTCCTGGAAGTAATATGCATCGACTTTCCGAGGCAACTCTTCCAGAATATAAGTGAAAATATATAAACCTTTGGGAGGAGATTTAGTACATATGGTTTGGAGTCTGTGTGTGTGTGTGTTTCCTTTCGAAGGAAAACAAAACATGTACTCTGTTGAATTATGTGGAACAGAGTACACTTTCAAATATAACTTAGAAAAGCAATATACTGCTTCAGGGTGGCTGTTAGATCAGACTTTATGAAAACAGCTGTAACACGAACAAGTAAAATACATATTGGATAAACACCGTATGTCTTTATTGAAAACAACAACATAATTTGATTTCTTAGTAGTAAGCCGATTGCAGTGTTACTGAAAACAGACCATACCAATGCTATTCTATAGACAATTACCACCCCAGAGCTCCATATGTGCTTTGATGCACACTCCTGGGTGCATGGATGGAACTCTTGTGGGTACACGCTTTCCTGTTCCCTTCAACTGGAAAGGGTAGCTCCGTGCATTAAAATGAATGGGAAAGCTATTGTAAGTGGGACAGCTACATGAGCCTGTTGGAGCTAGGGATGTACGAAAGGTACTTACCTTTCCGCGGATTATGCTGATGCTGGGGGGAGGCATTCCATCCCTCCCCCCGGAATCCTGGCCGGGGGGGGGAGGCGCTCCATTCCTCCCCCCCGGAATCCTGGCCAGCCAGCTCCGCTCCGCAGGGATTCTGCAGAGCCGCCGGGTGGCTCCGCCAGCAGCCAGACATCCGGCCACTGGCTAGCAGGGACGCAAATGGCGGCGGCTGTAGCCGCCGCCGTTTGTGTCCCTGCAGACAGCCATGATAGGCTACGTAAATGTTTACGTAGCCTATAACGGCTGATTAAAACAAAAAACAAAAAAACGCGTGTACGCAAATGGCGGTGCCCACAGGCGCCACCATTTGCGTTCCTTATTTTGGCACGTCTTAGTCTACATAAACATTTACGTAGATTAAGACGGCGAAAAAAAGGGGAACACAAATAGCGTAGATGCTATGCTATTTGCATTCCCCTTATTTTCGCCGTCTTAGTCTACGTAAATGTTCACGTAGACTAAGACGTGCCAAAATAAGGAGTGCAAATGGCGGCGCCCATGGGCGCCGCCATTTGTGTACGTGCGTTTTGTTTTGTTTTTTAATCAACTGTGATAGGCTACGTAAACATTTACGTAGCCTATCACGGTGTTTTTTTTAAAATTGTGACAGTCCCTATGACATTCCCTCAAAATTCCAAATGTTCTCACTGACCTAAAATGGTTGGAGACCCCTCTGTAGAGACAACTGGAACTTGGGACTGAATTTTGCAATGTTGAGTGCTCCCATTAAGGACACTCATTTCCATTTTCTCCCCTTCCCTGTTTTCCATTTCCCCCACCACCAGTCAGACATCATACTGTGCTCAATCCTCATTTGGCTGTTTTGTCCCTGACAACCCCCCCCCCCCCCGCACACACACACACAGAGCATATTTTTTTCCTAAATATTTTTTTTTTGTACTTCTGCAAACCTTGGGATTTCCCTGAGCCTGCTGATACCTCCCTCTTGTGCATGGATTTGGCTATTTAAGGACGGGCACTCAGAGAATTGGGTTTGCTGTATATATGATGTATCCTGAAATAAACACAAATATTCATCATGACATATGCCTTATTTGTGACGTAGCAATGTTCAAATTTCTAATCCAAGATAAATGATCATACATACAAGTGTGTGTGTGTGTGTGTGTGTGTGTTAGAGAGAGAGAGGGAGAGAGGGAGAGAGAAAGAACTATAGCCCTAATGATAGCGTATGAATTCAGATGAGGATACTGGGCCTTAATGAGTCAATAAACAACCATTTTTATGGGTAACTTCTAGTATTCTACATTTTACAATACTGAATGCTGAAGCAGCAGGATAGTAGAACTACTTTGATGTATATCAAGTGTTCTACTATATAAAGAAGTTTGCACTATCGAACACAAAGCCTCAAATTCCACCCTGTGGAGACTTAATGAGTGAAAGAGGAGATGCTGTGTGTGTGTGTGTGTGTGTGACAGAGAGAGAGAGAAAGGCAGAGAGAGACAGAGACAGAGACAGCAAGGAGGGGGTGTATGAGTGTGGGTATGTACAGTGTCCTGAATGTGGATTTTTGGCCCCTGGTGTGAACTTGCAATCTGTACTCTGAGCTGTCAAACAGCACAGGAACTGAGTGTTGCAGACCTTGGCAAGTACCTCAGTATGGCAGCCATGAAGATCAGAAACAGAACCTAGACATTTGGAGCTAATCTCCAGTACAGAGTTTTCAGAACTTTACACAGACCTTTCAGGAGGTGAGAGGAAAATAAGTCATATTTAGAGACACTGTAAATCCACAAATTTACACAACCTGGGAATTTGTCCCAAAGACTATAATAGAGATATTGGCTCATATAGTGAGATTGAGAACTGATGACAGGATTTTGACAAAAGACAGGGGATAATGAGGTACTTTAGAATACTGCAGAAGAATGTATATAATTCTGTTGGCCACAAGCCTAGTGAATAGCTGAAGCAGAAGCTTTGGGGAAGGGGGGAGGTATAAAAAAAATCTTCTATTGGCAAGTAATACTACTGTTAAGCCCACAGGTGGAATTTTGAGTGTGCTTTTGTTTTGTTTGTCACTATTTCTGTGCATTTTGTTTATGTTTCAGAGAAGTTGCGGGTAATGGCATGCTTGTCAACGCTTCCTGCAAGTAGATTGTTCTAAATGCCTCCAGGAGACAGCTCCATATGATAAATCTCGTCCCATGCCATTAAACTCTAAAGGTATTACGGATGGAATTTTCACACGAGACATTTAAGAGGTGCTTTGGAATGGGAAATTATCAAAACTCTCATTTCTTGGTAGGTTTTGCCCCACTGCACAGCTGTGGCCAATTAGACCGCCATTTGCAAAACAGTCGACTGAGAAAAGCAAAAACAAAATTCTTTCTTCAGTAACACTTTAAGTGTCATAGAATCATAGAGCTGAAAGGATTCTTGGTGGTCATCTAGTCCACCCACCCATTCTGCTCAATGCAAGATCTGCAATGCAGGGTGCAACTACAGCGTCCCTGACAGGTGGCTGTCCAGCTTCTGCTGTAAATACCTCCTGTGAAGGACAGCCCAACACTTCCCGAGGCAGTCTGTTCCACCGTTGAACAGCAATTACTAGTAGAAAGTTTCTCCTAATGTTTACCTGAAACCTGCTTCCCTGCAATTTCCATCTAGTCCTTCCCTGCAGGAAGTTCCCTGCAATTTCCATTCTAGTCCTGCAAGTCTGCTCTATCTTCTGATATAGCTGTCTTCAAATATCCTTCAGGTATTTCAAGGCAGTTACCACTTCACCCCTTAACCTTCTTTTCTCCAGGCCAAATATACCCAGTTTTATCAACTATTCCTCATAGGAGGTGGTTCCCAGACTCCTCACCATCTTGGTCACTATACTAATAAAAGCCCAGGAAGAGGTCATATCATGCAAGAGACCACAAGCATACTGGCCTGCAAGTGTCTATAAAGCACATTCTGTTTTGCTAGAGGAAATAGCAAGGCCACTTCTTTGATAGCATGTCTCCTCCTAAACTCCAAGCAAGGGTGCCCATGCACAGGCCTTTCAGGCATTTCTTCCACATGAAGGAGGAAGCAGGGCCATGCCTGGTAGCCCCACCGCTTTTGCCTGATAGCCCTGTAGTGACTGTAGTAATTTAGAGACATTTCCTTGCAAGAAACATTGGGATGAGAATTTGGGGATGATCCCTGGAGAGTGGGGGTGAGGGACCGGAGCCTGGACTGGCTGGGAGTGCTCCAGCAAAGAACTGCTTGTTGTTACATCTCTGTTTACTAAAAAGCACCATGTTATCTTCTTAAGATATGGACCCAGACTTATTACATGGTGTCAGAAGTGGAGGCCAGAAAGCTTCTGAAGCTGAGTGCTGTGGGCAAGAAGGGCCCTTCCCAAAGGCCTGTGGCCTGGCCTCGATTTAGCAGCAGAACCACTGGCTTCTACAGCACAAAGGTAACTATGGAGCTGTTACAAGCCCCATTCAGCCTAAAAATGCCTGGGAACGTTGCAGAAAACTGGAGAAAATTCAAGCAAAGATTTGAACTCTCTTTGGCAGCCTCAGGGGCTGAAGGGAAACCCGATAAAGTAAAATCAATACTGATTCATGCGGTGGGGGACGAAGCATTAGAGATTTACAGTAACTTCCAGTTTGCAGAAGGGGAAAACATGAAGTTCAGTGCAGTAATGTTAAAATTTGAGGAGTACTGGATACCCAAAAAGAACCTTTGAAAGGCATAAATTTTTTACATGCATGCAGAAACTAGATGAAAGCATAGAGCAATATGCCATGGAGCTCAAAACTCTTAGCAAGACCCGTGTCTTTGGGAGCCTAACAGACTCTCTGATCAGAGACAGGATTATTTGTGGTATTAGGGAGGATGCAATACGAGAAAGGCTGTTGCATGAAGAAGATCTCACACTAGAAAAAACTCCCCAAAAATTATGCAGTTAGTTGCTCCAGCAGGTGAGAACAGAGCAGACTGTACATCGGCACCACTTGCATGGTTACAGGAGCAGGATGGAAAAGGAGTTGTTCCTCAGCATGACATTATGGAAGACAAGGTCAAGGAAAGTGAGATGCCCCAGCAGTCAGGAAGGGCAGTGAAAGCTCCACAGAGACTTATAGAAACTTACTGAGCAGCCTGGTATAGAGCAGGGAAGTGAGTGGTAAAGACTGTCAGGGTGGACACTGAGCCCATAGAATCCCAGAGTAGTTCTGATTCTGAGGAAGAGCAGTCGCTCCTGGAAGAGGAGCGCGCGCCTTTTTCCCAGGGCCAACAGCTGATGGAGATTCCTCCCACCAGCATTCCTAGCTTAGATAGCAGTCCTGGGAGTGACAGAAGCAGACTTGATGGACACGCGACGCCGACACAGAGAGCGGCGCCAAATGGAGGGCGCAGAAAAGAGGCATAGTGCCCGGTTGGCGCGCAAACAACGGCTGCGCCCAGAGGATCCAAGGGAAAAGGGGAGGGACTCTCCCTAGTCCTTAAGTTCAGGGGTCTGCCAGTAATTCCCTTTCAAACGGGGACCAACTGTTCCAACTTAGGGCATAGGTATTCTGCTGCTCATATCTAGTTGCTAATGGTAGAGTTGTTAAGTTGATAAAAGAGGAATAAAGCTTTGAAAAGAATCCCTTTGTCTGTGTCTGGACTTGGCTACTGGATAGGGGTGGATGAAAGGCACTTACCTTTCGTCGAAGCTTGTTCGCGGTGGGGGGAGGCGCTTCGCTGCTCCCCCCGCGAAGTTCAGGCCGGGGGGGAGCCTTCCTGCTTCGCCCGGCCGAAATTCAGGCCGGGGAGGAGGCTTCCCGCCTCGCCCGGCCGCGAACTCCATTGTTTTTTTTAAAAAAAAAAAACGCCCCCGTGATAGGCTACGTGACGATTAACGTAGCCTATCACGGCTAGATCTGCAAAGTCAGCCGTGATAGGCTACGTTAAAAAAAAAAAAAAAAGCGTACGCTAATGGCGGCCCCCATAGGGAGCCGCCATTCGCGTTCCTTATTTGGTCGCTGTAGTCTACGTAAATGTTTACGTAGACTACAGCAACCAAATAAGGAACGGGAATGGCGGCTCCCTATGGGGGCCGCCATTATCCGTACGGGCTTTTTTTTTTTTAAAGTCACCCGTGATAGGCTACGTGATGATTTACGTAGCCTATCACGGCTGACTTTGCAAATCTAGCCGTGATAGGCTACGTTAATTGTCACGTAGCCTATCACGGGGGCGGTGTTTTTTTTTCTTTTATTGGAATGGCAGCGGCGGCAGCCGGTCGAAAGACCGGATGCCGCTCCCGCCCCGCTCGAACACCCGCTGAACCGCCGGCCGGACCCGCCGCCGGGAGGGACATTCGGCGAAGGTAAGTCCCGTCCCGGGGGGGGGTGCGGGGTGCGGGGGGGTGCGGAGGATTTCTCCCCGAAACTTGTTCGGGGGGCCGAACACGTTGGTGCTCAGCCCCCCGAAGTTTCGGGGAGAAATTCTCCGCCATCCCTACTACTGGATTAGACTGAGAGAGGCCTCCAAGGAGCCCTTGACAAAGACTCACTCTAGAGTGATATGCTAGTAACCTCTCCTCTACAGAATTTAGTTCAGCGTTGACTGTTGGTGTTTGTTACTGTTGGTTGAAAAAAAGGGAGATGTAGTGATTGTAGTAATTTAGAGAAATTTCCTTGCAAGAAACATTGGGATGGGAATTTGGAGATGATCCCTGGAGAGTGGGGTGAGGGGGCGGAGCCTGGACTGGCTGGGAGCACTCCAGCAAAGAACTGCTTGTTGTTACAACTAGGGATGTGCAAATCCCACTTACCAGTCCGCTGCCGGGGTCCACTGGGGGGGAGGCAATCCGTCCCTCTCCCCCGGAATCCTCCCCAGCTGGCTCTGCTCCGCGGCAGGGCCATGGAGCCGACGGCCGGGGCCGGCCGCAGCGGGACTTCCGGCCGCTGCCGGGCTGCTGCAGCCACAAATGGCGGCCGTCGTAGTGCTTGCGCACAGGATTAGGGTGATTAAGCCCTGCTTCCCTACTTGCAGAAAAGGCTACTAGGGATGTGCTTGCTTTGATCTTGCAAGTTGCTTCGGCCTCCCCCTGCCCCAAGACCCTAGTTTTGGAGAAGAGGAAAGTAACAGAGATTCAGCAGGTGCTCCCAGGGTCTCACTGAAGCATTGTTTCCACCTGGCAGTCCCAGCATCCCTGGCAGGGAAACGACGCTACTTACCTTATTTCCACTAAGGGGGAAGGCTCTCCATCCTGCTTAGTATAGTAAATCTGAACAAATGAATGAATGATCATTTTAAAAATATCCGTTCTCGTGTCTGAAACATAGGTGAAGGAACATGACTGTTTATTCACATTTAAGACTACGAACCCTGTGATTCGGTGCTGTCATCTATGAAAGTATATGCACACACACAAAAGCTAGGACCATTAACTGCAGCATGTATTAACACTGAATCAACTGAAGCACAGCTGTTTATTGTCCAGCTTGCAGTTTGACAGCTACATTTCCAAGGACATTTACTGAGCTGGACCGGAAAAGGGAGCTTTAACTGGAACTGCTGCCATGGATTTTTCATGTAACTATTCTGCGACTGATATACATCAACCCTGGGGGCATCTCTACACCAGCCTAAAATCCTGCATTTAAAACAGGGCTTTATGCTTCTGTTTTAAATGCAGGATCACAACTGATTCCCTTTACATGTGCTTCCTTTTTCCCTTCCCCACTCCCAGCCTTTATCTGAGTCTTCCATTATCTTTCATTGATCTCGCTCCTCTTCTTGCCGCTTTAACTCTTTTCACGGACGAAACTGAAGCGGAACACAACGGGGTAATTTGATAGCTCATTATCTGTGATCTATGTAAAAACGGAACAAAAGGCATTTCGTGCAGGAGAGTCACGGGCTCACGGCAGGGTCACTGCGTCATGTAAAGAGCCCACAAACTTCCATGAAGGAGCAACCTCAATCACAGGATTAAATCTTGGTGTGAAGGAGCCCTGGGTCTGTACTTTCAGATTCTGGGACCAAATTGCCACGAATGTAGGGCTCGCCAGACTTCCTGGAAAGAGATAATTCAAGGAGAAAAACCACTGTTGCTTTCCTCAACCAGGACAGGGCTGAGACAAACTCCCCACATCAAGGTATGGTTCGCTTATCTTTTTCTTGTCTTCCCACTTATCCACTGAAAGTTATAATGAACGTTTCTCTTCAGAGCTTTCACAGTCCAACCAGAAACCTCAATAGCAGCTTTGGGGCATTGCTGGCTGGGGCATGCTGGGAGCTGTAGGCTTTTTCTCTGTCTAAACATTCATAGGATTGTGCCCTTAAAGTCTTTACCTGGGCATTAAGGTTTGTGTCTTTTCTTGTATTCTATGAATACTTAAGAGTGATGAAAGGCCAAAGAAAGGCCAAGACCTTGGTGGGATCATGGTGGGATTATGCCTGTAAAATGACCGCTTGTTTTTCTTGGCATAGAATTACTTCCCTGAACAAACTCATCATCAGACTTTATAGGGCAAGAGCAGCGGGGCGGGGGAATAGCACTCGTCTTAATCCTAATATGCACGGAGTGATTAAAACTCAGAGTGGTTTGTGTAAAATAAAGATGTCTTATAAATAGCTTCTTTTCCTTTCTTTTTTTGGAAAGCCTTCTTCATGACATTAATATTTATTTCTGTTAAAATATATAAGACTTTTAAAAGTGCAAATGTGGGACAAGGCAAATACCCTGCACTTCTCAAAGCAAATATTAGGAAATGAGTCATCATGCCTTTTCGGTTCGCCTCTTCATTTTCATTGGCAAACTGTGCCTTGGTTGTAGATGAATCAACAGCAAAATGCCAGTGAGTGGCTTTTATAAAAACAAGAAGGAGGAGTACCTTTTTCAGCAAGTGGGTATTCAATATCTTTTAATTATAACATCTCAGATCCTGATGCATTCCAGGCTAAGATGTTCTTCCCCAGGAGATAATGGGAACAATGGAAAGAGGAAAGTTACTCTCTTGAAAGCAGCCTGATTATTTTTAAAACCAGCCTTCCCCAACCTGGTGCCCTCAAATGTGTTGGACAACAAGCCCCATAATACCAGCTAGCATAGATCTGGGGTGATGGGAGTTCTTGTCCAACATATCCAGAAGGCACCAAGTTGTGAAAGTCTGAGTTAGACTATTTCAACTCCATTGCATGACCTCTAGCATGAGCTCTAGCAAAGGTGTCTCTCAGATCACCAGGATTTCCATAGATGGACCAAATCAGGATCCGATACCCAGAAGGAAGAGGAGAGACATGGGTATTGGCACATTAGGGCCACAATGAGTAGATATATTAATACAGGAGATCTGCAGCAAAACTATCAGCTGTCTGGGAAGCAGTGAGGCAGGAGCCACTGGCCTCCTTCTCACCTACCCAGTAAAAGGTGAGCCTACCCCAGCCCGGGACATAAACAGTATCTTACCTGCTTCCACTTCTGCCAACCACACCTTAGGTCAGGGAGGGGCAACATGTAGCCATCCAGATGTTTTACCCAACAACACCCGTCATCCCATACCATTAGCTATACTAGCTAGGGCTGATAGGTCTTGGAGGCCAAAATATCTGGAGGACCATGTGTTGCCTCCCCTGCCTTAAGTGCTGAGGAAGGCCCTCCCTAGTCCCAACTAGGTATGTGCTCTGGAGAAAGCCTCAAAGTCCCAAAGCCCTGGGGGACAAATCTGGGGGATGCTTCTTCACTATAAAGGTGACACTTTGGGATAATCTCCTTTCCTACACTACCCTGCCATTGTAA
This sequence comes from Heloderma suspectum, assembly GCF_057233095.1. Classification (NCBI taxonomy): domain Eukaryota; kingdom Metazoa; phylum Chordata; class Lepidosauria; order Squamata; family Helodermatidae; genus Heloderma; species Heloderma suspectum. The sequence continues at coordinate 173,102,940 of NC_139462.1, read as the reverse complement.
CTGCCCTATTTAAGTTGTGGCGCCACCCAGCCAAATTTGCCAACCTTCCCTAGGTGCAGTGGAGAGTAGGTGACAATCCCTGAGTACTGCAGCTAGTCAGACCCCCAGGTCAATGCACTTTTGGCTAATATGCACGTCTTTTTATACACAATGTTCTTAAGATAATGCACTTCTGAATGTTATTTTCATGAATATACACATTTTTGTGTACACTTTCCCCTCATTTACACATTTTTGTATGCATTTTTTTAAACCAGAGAACTCCATTGCAAAATTCAGAGAAGTGTGAATTTTGAAGGATAATTTGAATTTCAATTCACATAGTGCTTTGAAAATGTAAAATTGGTTATGTTTGCAGGAAGATGTGAACCAACAATATTTCTCCCCCACCCCTACCTGTGATAGATGAATTCTAAATCATTATGAACTATTAGTGCTATATGTATTTAAGACAAGTATTTATAGATGCCTTTTTTTCCTGCACTTTTAAAATCAGGACCTAATCTTGTTACGCAGCATAGGACCTAATTTTCTAATGCAACATTTTGCCTCTTTTCTTTTCCAAAATATGCTTGTGAAAATATAGAATCATTGCCACAGTCTAGAGCTCCATAAAATCTCCAGAAGCACATGGAGCTCCTGCATGAACAAGCATTTCCATTTATTTTAAAGTAGAAGGCTTTGCCACACCTTCCATAGAAATGAGTGGTGAAGGCCTTGTGCATGTAGTAGCCCTGTACAGGCACCACATCACCTAACTTTAATGCATCTGTACAAATATGCTCGATTGTGGGAAATTGGGGATGTCAGAGAAATCCAGAATGGCTTCAGATGTTGAGATTTCTATGAATCTGACCTGCGGATTCCACAGTGGACTGGCTTTTTCCCCAGTAGTGCAGACTTGGGGACCGGTTTTTCACTTTGGGGTGTGTGCGCAAAGGCTTATCTGCACAGGTGTGCACTTGCATTAATGTGCATTTCAGGGATGTCAGAGAATTTCGCCACGAATCTCGGGGAGGCTGAATGCCAGCGCATTCGGCCCCCCTAAATCGGTGACGAAACAGTCTGCCCCCCCACCCCCGGGACAGGACTTACCTTGGGCGAATCTCCCTGGCGGCTGCGGCTCTGGCAGCGGTTCGGCGGCGGTAGCGGCCATTCTTCCGACCGGCTGCCACCGCTGCCATTTCCAAGTTTAAAAAAACAAAACAAAAACGTGATAGGCTATGTAAAGATTTACGTAGCCTATCATGGCTAGATTTTTAAAAAATACCGTGATAGGCTACGTAAATGTTTACGTAGCCTGTCATGGCTGAGTTAAACAAAAAACAAAAACCCGCGCGTACGCAAATGGTGGCGCCCATGGGTGCCGCCATTTGCGTTCCTTATTTTGGCATGTCTAGTCTACGTAAACATTTACATAGACTACGGCGAAAATAAGGGGAACGCAAATAGTGTAGCGTAGCCCGCTACGCTATTTGCGTTCCCCGTTATTTTTGCTGTCTTACGTAGACTAAGACGGCCAAAAATAACGCAAATGGTGGCGGCCGTAGCCACCACCATTTGCGTACGCGTTTGTTTGTTTTTTTAAACCCAGACGTGATAGGCTACGTAAGCCTTTACATAGCCTATCATGGCTGAATACAGGGACGCAAACGGTGGCGGCTACAGCAGCTGCCATTTGCGTCCCTGCTAGCCAGCGGCCGGATGTCCGGCTGCTGGCGGAGCTGGCCGGCGGCTCCGCGGAATCCCCGTGGAGTGGAGCCAGCCGTCGAGGATTCCTGGGGGGAGGGACGGAGCGCCTCCCCCCCTTCGCGAAAGATTCCGCGAAATGGTAAGTGACTTTCATACATCCCTAGTTTTTCACCATACATACCATTCTGTATTTCTCAAAAGACCTTAATTCCTATCACTCTATCCTACAGTTCCCGTCAAGCCAGTGTTGCTCCACATTTCTCTCTGCTCTTAACAATGACGAATTAATTTTGGCTGGCGCAATGGTAGTGAGTTGTTTCCCTTTCAAGTGCTTGTTCTCAGTCAGTTACAGATTGATCTCCTCTCTTTTCCTCTTCCCCACTACTGCACTTGACTAGTTTGACAGACACATTAATTTCAGGAGAGGGGGGAGAGGAAAAAACACACATAAACCTTGGATAAACACACAAACATGCAAACGTTAGTATTTAAATATTTATAATGAGTTGGCATGGCTGATGGGAATGGAAACTGGCAATACCTGAAGAGCCACGGGTTCCCCACCCCTGATTTAAAGAGTCCTTTGGGCACTCGTTTAATGAGGGGAGCCAATATTGCTGGCCCTGAAGCCCTTGCTCAGTTTAGAATAGATCTCTGATTAGTTGCCAACCAGCTTTACGCTTTTGCTGCAGACTCTGAGTCTGCCCAGGGCCCCATCTACACTGGGCTTTTACTCTGGGGTGGGTGCAAGGCAAGGTCCCTTGTGATAGATGACACAGTCGTGACTTCGCAGCCATCCATGGTTTTCAGAGTTCCAAGGAGTCATTTTACTGTGATTTTTTGGGTTTGCTGCGGGTTCCCCCCACGGTTGCAGGCTGTCAGTTCCTTCCTCAAACTAACTTCGCATCTTACAGTGGTTGTGTTGTAGGTGTGTGTAGTTCCTGCATCACTCTGTGATGCCCCTTGGTCCCCCATTCCTTCGCAGCTGCGCAGTTACAGAGGCACAGAGGGGCGTTTTCATTTATTTAATCACACTTTCACACATTTTTGCAGCTTCATATCCTCGCAAGGGTTGCTTTTGGACTCAGTACCCAAGGGCTGGGGAGGGTCTTGGGGGAGGAACAACATCGCTCTGGGCACCATTTCAGACTGATGGCTAGGCTCTGAGCTCTGAGGCTTGTGAATGCGAACCATCGCGAGAGTCTCAGGCTGGGGAACTGACAAACTGATGGTGCGGAAATGAAGGAGCAGAAAACACCCAATTTTTTACCTAAAACAGGGCTGTTTTAGGTAAAAAAAGACACAGTGCTGTGCTGGAAAGACACAGCAGAGCCCCTCAAATATAAAAGAGCCACTGAACTGTCGCACCCCCACACTCATGGATCTGCACAGCTGCGCATTTCAGTATAATGGCAAAAAAAAGGGCACGGCGAGTCTGTAAGGGAAGCGCGCAGTACATCATGAGTGTAAGGCATTCTGACTTGAAGCCGCATTGCTGCGCAGTTGCGACGGGGTGGGGGGTCAAAGCAGTGCCATATAGATGGGGCCCAGGTGTGTTGCTTTTTCAGTGTTCAACCCATCAGCTGTCTCTCAGCTGTTCCAACTGGACAGTCACTGCTTTATAATGAGTTGGCTACTGAGTGAGCTAGTGGCGGCTACTTCCCATTGAAATCAATGGGACTTAACTTAAGTCATGAGCTTTGCTTTGCTTGTTGTTTGCAATGGGAAACCTATACACAATAAATTCTGTCTTGATCCAGTCAAACGTGAATGTGGTTATAGCGGAATGTTGCATTTTTGTACAATCACTGAATTTGGGGTATGACATCTTGGTGTTTATACTTGAACCTTGTTTTATTTGGCCATGATATGAAATCCTAACATTCCAGTACTGCAGACATTAAGTTGGAAACACGATTTCAATAACATGTACTTCCCATTAAGTGTGCTCAGTATTCAGCTTTAGAACTGTTGACTTCTTTCTGGTTTCATAAGAAGAAGAAAACAAACATTCAAAATCACCCTTCTTCTGTAAGGTTCATTGTTGCTCTAGGCAGTTCAGTTCTAAGTAAACAGATATGAAGTGGGCCAGCTCTGGTGGGCAGAATATAAATTACATCTCAATTACCATTTGAATCATCTGTTTACTAACAGGTCTCTGCGTGGTTCCTTTCCAGCCAAAACTTAATGGATGGAGATGGAGTGGGTGCCTTCATTAAGCCCCAGACAGGGGTGCAGAATCTAGGGCTGAAGGTCCTAATCTGACCCACCAGGGTTCCCCAGAGGGCCATGCCTCCTTTCCTTGGCCCCGCCCCCTTTCCCCTGACCACCAATCATTTGGTGCATTCCTGGCTTTCTGCAGTTTTTTCTCCATTCTAAAAGGTTGAAATGTCTGTCCTAAGGCTTAGCTACTGGCAGTAAGAACTTTAAGCTAAAATATGCTGGCATTTTTGGCCCTGCCCCTTCTGCCTTCACTCCAGCTCACCATTGGAATGTTTTCCCTGAGAGCTTTTCCAAAATGGAGTTCAGCCTTGGGTGGACAGAGTTTCAACACCCTGCCTGGACACTGGTGTCCAGGGCATTGAAGACAATGGACAATGTACATCTTCTGGTCCACTGGAACCTCATTTCCTATGTTTTTTGGCACCCTGGATGCTCTGTGCCAGTATCTAGCCCCAGGGGTGAGCAGCCAGCAGGGACAATTGTGCAGCCCTTGCGTGTTCCCCTACCGCCACCACGCTGTGCCAGCTTGGAGCCCAACGCAGCAAGGAAAGAGGGATGATTCCTTCTTTCCCTGGAGAATCACTGCAATGGGGGCAAGTCTTTAAATCCTTAAATCCTGCCCTCACTCTAAGTGATTCTCCAAGGAAAGAGGGTGTGCAAAAAGTCATCGTAAGAACATAAGAAGAACCATGCTGGATCAGACCAAGGGTCCATCTAGTCCAGCATTCTGTTCACACAATGACCAACCAGCTGCCCATGGGAAACCTACAAGCAGGATAGAAGTGACAGAGCACCCTCCCACTCACGTTCCCCAGCAACTGGTGTACATATAGGCATATTGGAGGTAGTATATAGCCATCAGGATTCATAGCCATCAGTAGCCGCCTTCTCCAAGAATTTGTCCAACCCCCTTTTAAAGCCATTCAAATTGATGGCCATCACTACCTCTTGTAGAAGTGAATTACATACTTTGACTAAGCACTGTGTGAAGCAGTACTTCCTTTTATCTGTCCTGAATTTCCCACCAATCAGCTTCATTGGATGACCCTGGGTTCTAGTATTATGAGAGAGGGAGAAAAATGCTTGGAAAAAAGGAGGGTAAGGGGAGACATGATAAAGGTCTACAAAATTATGCATGATGCGGATAGGGAGACATTTTTCTCCCTCTCTCAAAATATTAGAACCCAGGGTCATCCTATGAAGCTGATTGGTGGAAGATTCAGGACTGATAAAAGGAAGTACTTCTTCACAGAGGGCGTAGTTAAACTATGGAATTCACTACCACGGGACATAGTGATGGCTGCCAATTTGGATGGCTTTAAAAGGGGGTTGGACAAATTCCTGGAGGAGAAGGCTTTCAGTGCCTACTAGTCTTAATGGCCATGTGCTACCTCCAGTACCAGAGGCAGTAAGCCTATGTACACCAGTTGCTGGGGAATATGGGCGGGTGGGTGCTGTTGCGCTCATGTCTTGCTTGTGGGTCTCCCATCTACAGCTGCTTCGCCACTGTGTGAACAGAATGCTGGACTAGATGGACCCTTGGATTGATTCAGTATGGCTCTTCTTGGCTTATGTTCTTATGCCTCCATATCCACTTTCTCCACTCCATGCATAATTTTGTACATGTGTATCATTTTTCCTGTTACACATTTTCTTTCTGAGCTAAACAGTTCCAGCTGTTGTAACCTTTCCTCATAAGGGAGTTGCTCTAGCCCCTTGATCATTTTAGTTGCCCTTTCCGGACTTTTTCCAACTCTACAATATCCATCCCCACATGCCCTCTTCCCCTGGAAGATGAAAGCCTCCTCTCCAGCCCAGCAACCTCCAGCAGCATTGCAGCAATGGAGGGAGGGGCTTTAACCTTGCCCCCATCCCAGCAATACTACTCAATATCATTGGGATAAGAGGGAAGTTGAAACCCCAGTGATCTGGGGTGGGTGGAGTGTGTACGTAAGTATGTGTATGTTCTTTAGGATGCAGAATTCTTGCAGGTTCACTGTGGAAGAATTTATTTATTTATTTATTTATTTATTTCTATACCGCCCAATAGCCGAAGCTCTCTGGGCGGTTCACAAAAACTAAAACCAAACAACACACAATAAAACAATTTAAAATATATAGAACATTAAAACCACAATATAACAATACAACCACAATAAAACCTAGCAGCAGTACAGGAGTTTAAAATACAGATTTAAAACAGCAAAGATAAAAATTTAGAAAGCTAAAATGCCTGGGAAAATAAAAAGGTCTTCACCTGGCGCCGAAAGGAGTACAATGTAGGCGCCAGGCGAACCTCACTAGGGAGCTCATTCCAGAGCCGGGGTGCCACAACAGAAAAAGCCCTCCTCCTAGTAGCCACCCGCCTCACTTCCTTTGGCAGGGGCTCACGGAGAAGGGCTGCTGCTGATGATCTTAAGGTCTGGGCAGGCACATATGGGAGGAGGCGATCCTTCAGGTAACCTGGCCCCAAGCCGTTAAGGGCTTTGAATGTTAACACAAGCACTTTGAATCGGGCCCGGAAATGGACCGGCAGCCAGTGCAGCTGGAAAAGTACTGGCGTAATATGAGCTCGCAGGCCAGTCCCTGTTAACAATCTTGCTGCCCTATTTTGGACCAGCTGAAGTTTCCGGACCGTTTTCAAAGGCAGCCCCACGTATAACGCATTGCAGTAATCCAGACGAGAAGTTATCAGAGCATGGATAACTGTAGCTAGGCTATCTCTGTCCAGATAAGGGCGTAGTTGGTATACCAGCCTAAGCTGATAAAAAGTGCTCCGTGCCACTGAGTTCACCTGTGCCTCAAGTGACAGTTCTGGATCCAAGAGCACCCCCAAACTACAAACCTGATCCTTTAGGGGGAGTGCAACCCCCTCCAGAACAGGTTGATTATCACCTAGCCGGGCAGACGAACCACCCACTAACAGTACCTCCGTCTTGTCTGGATTGAGTTTCAGTTTATTGGCCCTCATCCAGTCCATTACCGTGCCGAGGCACTGGTTCAGAACAGCCACTGCCTCACCTGGTTTTGATGAGAAAGAGAGGTAGAGCTGGGTGTCATCCGCATATTGATGGCACCTCAGCCCACACCTCCGGATAACCTCCCCCAGCGGTTTCATGTAGATGTTAAACAGCATGGGGGATAGAGTAGAGCCCTGTGGAACCCCATGGCACAATTGCCATGGCACAGAGCAATAATCCCCCAGCACCACCTTCTGGAATCGGCCATCCAAGTAGGAGCGGAACCACTGTAGTGCAGTGCCTCCAACTCCCAACCCAGACAACCTATCCAGAAGGATACCATGGTCGATGGTATCGAAAGCCGCTGAGCGGTCCAGGAGAATCAACAGGGTCGCACTCCCCCTGTCCCTCTCCCGGCAGAGGTCATCCCACAGGGCGACCAAGGCAGTTTCCGTTCCAAAACCAGGCCTGAAGCCCGATTGAAATGGATCTAGATAATCCGTTTCATTCAAGAGTGCCTGGAGCTGTCCTACAACCACCCGCTCAAGCACCTTGCCCAGGAAGGGGATGTTGGCCACTGGCCTATAATTGTTAACATCCTCTGGGTCCAGGTTAGGCTTTTTCAGGAGTGGTCTAATTACTGCCTCTTTTAAAGCGGCAGGCACCACTCCCTCTCTCAAGGAGGAATTTACAACCTCCTGGACCCAGCTGGACAACCCCTCCTTGTTTGATTTAATAAGCCATGAAGGGCAAGGGTCAAGCACACAAGTGGTCGATCGGACTTGGCCAAGCACCTTGTCTGCATCCTCAGGCCTCAGTAACTGAAACTCATCCAATAAAACTGGACCAGACGGTGCTCTGAACGCCTCTACCAATGGAACTGCATTAATCGTGGTGTCCAATTCATGACGAATCTGAGCGACTTTATCCTCAAAGTGCCGCGCAAACCCGTCACAGCGTGCTACCGAGGGTTCCACCGTCTCTCTCCCTGGCCCAGAATGTAACAGGCCGCGAACCACTCGGAAAAGCTCCGCCGGGCGACACTGAGAAGATGCAATGCTGGTGGAAAAGAACTGCCTCTTTGCCACCCTCACCGCCACAGAGTAGGCTCGATAGTGGGCTCTTACCTGTGTTCGGTCAGACTCAGCACAAGTTTTCCTCCACCTGCGTTCTAGCCGTCTCCCCTCTTGCTTCATTGCCCTCAATCAAGCTCCCATTTTCACAACTGGCTCATCCAGTCTCTCCTTCTCTTCGGAATGACTGATGCTACTTACTTTTTCTTTTCTTTTTCGTGTGTGTGTGTGTGTGTGTGTGTGCGCGCGCGTGTGTGCGTGCGTGTGAAGGAATATGAATTGGTCTGATGCCAGGAGCTGCTTTCTCCCCAAAACTTAAATGACACCAAAATAGGTTAGAAGAATTGGCTAAATGTTTAATCTGAAACCACATCAAAGAGATTTTTCTTCATCAAGCTGAAGGGGGAAGAAAAATCATGGACCTGAAAGTCAGCCTGAGATAAAGGTTATTCCTAATTAGGTTTTAGAAGAGTGGCAACTTTGTTGATAAATGGGCTTCTCTTTTCTCTTTCACATGCTTTTCTTCCAGTTAAAAGATTTCCCTAGGATGCAGTAAGGTCTCCTTACATTCAAAAAGTCATAGGCATCGAAGAAAAGTTACTGTCACTATTAAAGATAGATGACTTCAAAAAACAGTTACCTGGACCTACACAGCAGCATCTTATGAGAAACCCTTAACTTTTTATTAGAGGACCCAAACTTGCTTCCTTTCCTGTGTTTTCAAAGATTTTGAACATTTTATATGCATGAATTTATAGGCACAGCGAAAATATTGTTACTCAGCAACAACTTTTTGTACAGTTAGTGCCAGGCCATTTGTCTCACTCCCCAAGAGTTTCAAACTTTGGATGCTTTTTTAAAATAGCCTAAGGGTGCAATGCCCCAGCCAGTCATGCTGGATAGAGTTTGCTGGGAGTTGTAGGCCTTTTTCTATCTAAACATGGATAGGATTGCACCCTTCAAAACAACAGTCTAAACAGGAGACAGTTTTTTAAAAAAAGAAAAGAACAAAGAACAACCTAGAAACTCAGTGGTCACTGTTTAGGAGCATTTTCAACTGGTTATTTTCATTAGCATTTAATTCCTGTTTTCAAAAACTTTTGGAGGTACTCATGTATGGAATGCATAGATGAGGAGATGTTGCATGTGTTAGTTATTCTGTATTATAGGGACATATTAAATATTAGAAAAGAGATAATAGGGAGCCAAATATCAGGGACATATAAAGGAAAGGGAAGCTGAACAATTTAAAAAAGGAGGGAAAGGTGGAGAATGTTGTCCCTATCTTCAAAAAGGCTAAAAAGGAGGAACCTGGGAACTACAAACCAGTCAATCTAATATCAATCCCTAGGAAAATTCTAGAGCAGATTATAAAGCAATCCATCTGTAAGCACCTTGAAAACAATGCAGTGATTACTCAAAACCATCATGGATTTGTCAAGAACAAATCCTGCCAGATGAATCTGATCTCATTTTTTGATCAGGTAACCTTCCTGTGGACTGTGGGAATATTGTGGACATAATATACCTTGACTTCAGCAAAGCTTTTGACAAAGTTCCCCATGATATCATCATGAGCAAACTAGCTCAAAGTGGACTAGATGAAACAACGATCAGGTGGATCCACAGTTGGCTACAGAATTGGACTCAAAGAGTGCTTATCAGTTGGATCTTCTCAAACTGGGGAGAGGTAACGAGCGGGGTACCGCAGGGCTCAGTCCTGGGCCCAGTGCTCTTCAACATTTTTATTAATAATTTGGAAGAGGAGGTGCAGGGAATGCTGATCAGATTTGCAGATGACACAAAATTGGGCGGGATAGCTAATACCTTGGAAGACAGACACAACATTCAAAGTGATCTTGATAGACTGGAGTGCTGGGCAGAAAACAACACCATGACATTTAATAGGGATAAATGCCAAGTTCTGCATCTAGGAAAAAGAAACTGAATGCACAGTTACAAGATGGGGGATACTTGGCTCAACAACGCTACAAGGGAGAAGGATCTTGGAATTGTTGTAGATCACAAGCTGAATATGAGACAACAATGTGATATGGCTGCAAAAAAGGCAAATGCTCTTTTGGGCTGCATTAATAGAAGCCTAGCTTCCAAATCCCGGGAAGTACTAGTTCCCCTCTACTCAGCACTGGTTAGGCCTCATCTGGAGTACTGTGTTCAGTTCTGGGTACCACACTTTAAGAAGGATGCAGACAAGCTGGAGAGGGTTCAGAGGAGGGCAACAAAGATGATCAGGGGACTGGAAACAAAGCCCTATGAGGAGAGACTGAAAGAACTGGGCATGTTTTGCCTTGAGAAGAGAAGACTGAGGGGAGACATGATAGTGCTCTTCAAGTACTTGAAAGGTTGTCACTGAGAGGAAGGCCAGGATCTCTTCTCGATCATCCCAGAGTGCAGGACACAGAATATCAGGCTCAAGTTACAGGAAGCCAGATTCCAGCTGAACATCAGGAAAAACTTCCTGACTGTTAGAGCAATATGACAATGGAACCAATTACCTAGGGAGGTGGTGGGCTGTCCCACACTGGAGGTATTCAAGATGAGGCTGGACAGCCATCTGTCAGGGATGCTCTGACTTTGATTCATGCATCGAGCAGGGGGTTGCAATCAATGGTCCTATAGGCCCCTTCCAACCCTACTATTCTATGATTCTATGAGAATGAATAACATGGTGGAGAGGGCATTCTGGGGAAGGACTTAAGTGAAAATATGGAAAGGGAGTATTTAGAAAGGAAAGGGAGAAAATCCAAATGTGAAGGATATGTGAAGTTGAAATAATCTGAACAGTATTCACTATTTCAGAAGCTTTGTTTCATTGTTTTAAAATAATGGGTTGGATCCAAACTAAGTTACTTGCACCTGATTCCCACAGAAATCAAAGGCACTTAAAGTTAATCATCAGTATCTTTTATTTTAAAACAATGAAACAAAGCTTCTGAAATACAAAACACTTTTCAGAGCATTTCACTTTCCTTTATACAAATGTATAAAGTAGGCAAGAAAGAGGAAAGGACTCAAGACCATGTGTGCTGCTATAGACAGAATATGCATGAACTAAGCCTATCCTCCTGAATGGTGTGGTACGAAAGCACCAGATGAAACAATCTCACTTGAAGCAAAGCAGTGAAAAGCATGCTCTAGTCAGGGCTCTAGATAGGAACCTGCCTGGAAAATCTAGGTCAGCCTTCCCCAACCTTGTGCCCTCCAGATGTTTTGCATGACAGCTCCCAACATGGCTGACCACTGGACACACTGACTAGGATTAATGGGTGATGAGGTCCAAAACACCCAGAGGGCATCAAGCTGGGGTAAATGTCTCTATGTGCTCCCTTTGGTTGGATCCAGATTTAGTCAAACTGAAAGTAGACCCATTGAAAACAATGGTACTAAAGTTAGTCATGACTTACTCAAGTGCCAGTGTTTCCAATGGATCTACTACAAGTCCAACTAAATCCAGATTCAACTCCTTGAGTTGGGGTGGGAGGGGAGGGTTGTAAATATAAACATAATAAAATAAGTATAGTTTCGTGGTGAATTCTGTAGCTCAGCCAATAACGGCATGAATCCTCTGTTCCTTTGGGCTTATCCATATGTCAAAAAAAAAAAAAAATAAGACCAGGTTCACAGGAAAGCCTGGCTCAAGATGGCAGCTTTTTTCTTGAGCTTTTTTTCTGGTAATTTCAGGCCTTGTTGCATGGATTAGGTGACTAGTATCTCACCATCGAAGAAGCTACCAGTTTTACACAGCCCTACAGAGAATGTCAGTGTTGACCGTAGTAGATGAAACTGGAACTTTGTCTGGTGCTCTAATTGGGGAGGGGGAAGGGGGGTTCCTTAATAAAATCTACATTCCCAACCTTGACCCCGCGCGCGCGCACACACACACACACACTAACTTTAGCTAAATCATCCCCCCACGCAGTCTTCTAAGAACAGAAGCTAATTAGCCATTGTAAAAGATAAGTAGACACAACCCATCCTCCCTCATAATTCAATCACCCATCTTGTGTTCGTTCTGAAAGAGGCACCCCAGGCACTTGCCACCTGCAAACATCTGCCACAGACTTAAGTAAAAAGTAGCTCTCTCAAGCCCACCATTTGTGTAAACTCCACTCTTGTAGGGCCGTCCTATGCATATTCAGTGAGACTGACTCCCAAGAAAGCATTTGTGTTATACTGAAGAGGACATATTATAGTGTGAATAGGACTGCAGCCTTAATGTACTAGGGTTGGATCAAGATTTAGGTGCATGAAATGAGGTTGGTGAGACTGAATTTCCCCATCCCCTCCTGTCCATGGCGGTCCATCCAGCCCCCTGAAAATGCTACACAAACGGTCAGGGGATCCTGCTGAATAGGGTGAGCTGTGGTGCAGGGGAGAGGAGTCCCCGAAGATCAGGCAGAAGCACTTTCTGTGAGCAGAGCACTTCCATCCATGGAAGGCAGATCCTAGATTTAACCCCTAGATACTAACTAAAATATCTATGTTCTTGAGGCACCATGTACTTGAGGATATAGAAACAGGTCAGATGAAGCTATCAGTCTGGGCCAGATGCAGTGGTCTGAGTGGCTGGAATCATGCAGTCACATGTTGAACAATCATCTCAGAGTGTGGATGAAAATGCGGTAACTGCCGGGCCCATGGGTTCAGATGATTGTGTGAGTAGACCATTCTGGGTGATGGCAACTCTCTGATGCAGTGTTAAAACAAAGAGTCAAGACATTTTGGAAGACATTTTTGCCATCATCCACTCTGAAGGAGTGACAAAATGCCTTTCCTTCATTCCAAGGCGAAAAGGTTCTGAATCATTGTTTCACACCATTGCATATGTTGCTGTCTTGTAAAGTATGGCTTTAAATGACATGCCAAAAGAGCACAATGAACCAAGCATGTAATACAATGTGGCAGCTCTTTGTACAATCCTTTACAGAAAGTTGCAGGAGATGTGGGCCAGTCCACACCACCTCTCATTCACTCACTACCACTCAGGCACTGCTTGTGCTCTACTCCCCGAAGAACGTTTTTCACACAAAATGCTGTGCTTCTATCTAGAGGAAGATGCTTTTGTGTGAATTGTCTAGACCAAGGATGGGGAACCTCCAGCGTATGGGCCAAATTCAGCCTTGCCAGATAACTGGATAGGGGTGAATGCTCCTTCCTTGTTCTCCTTGACCTCTCAGCGGCTTTCGATATCGTTGACCACGGTATCCTCCTGGACCGCCTGGAGGGGTTGGGCATTGGGGACACCGTATTGCGGTGGTTCCGGTCCTTCCTCTCCGGCAGGTACCAGAGGGTAGCACTGGGAGAGGAGGTTTCGGACCCGAGGCCACTTACTTGTGGGGTGCCACAGGGTTCCATCTTCTCCCCGATGCTATTTAACATCTATGTGAAGCCGCTGGGGGTTTGGCACCTTCACATCAGGAGGTTTGGGGTGCAGTGTCATCAGTATGCGGATGACACGCAGCTCTACCTCTCGTTTAAATCTTTACCAAGGTTGGCCGTAGAATCCCTGTCCAAATGTCTGGAGATGGTGAGTGGCTGGATGGGGAGGAATAGGCTGAAGCTGAACCCTGACAAGACCGAGGTACTTTTGGTGGGAGACAAGAGGAGGCTGGGGGATGTTGACCTGGTATTGAATGGGGTACGGCTGCCCTTGAAAGACCAGGTCTGCAGCCTGGGGGTCATTTTGGACTCCCAGCTGTCCATGGAGGCTCAGGTGTCAGCTGTGAGCCGGACAGCGCTGTATCAACCCCATCTGATATGGCGGCTGCGCCCCTTCCTTCCCGACCATCTGCTCCCATCGGTAGTACATGCCCTGGTCTCCTCTCATTTAGACTACTGTAATGCACTCTACGTGGGGTTACCCTTGAAGATGGTTCGGAAACTGAAGCTGGTACAGAACGCGGCGGCTCGCCTGATTAAAGGCAGCCGCCGGCGAGATCACATCACTCCAGTGCTGAAGGAGTTGCACTGGTTACCAGTTGTTTTCCGGGCCAAATTCAAGGTGTTGGTTTTGACCTTTAAAACCCTATATGGTTCCAGCCCAGCCTATCTTAAGGAGCGCCTCCAGCAGCACCAGACAGGCCGCTTAACAAGATCAGCCTCAGATGGCCTTCTCTCTGTCCCAACAGCCAGGACAGCTAGACTGGTGGGGACGAGGGAGAGGGCCTTTTCTGTGGTGGCCCCCACTCTGTGGAACTCCCTCCCTAGGGAACTCCGTCATGCCCCCTCTTTAATGAGCTTCCATCATGCATTAAAAACGTGGCTGTTCAGGCAGGCATTTGGGGTGGGTTAGGGTATTTTAGAAAATGTTTTTATTGTAGAATTTTATTGTTTTAAACTGTTTTTATTGTATGTTGTACATCGCCCAGAGTGGCTGGGTGACCAGCCAGATGGGTGATTAATAAATGTAATAATAAAAAAATAAAAAAAATAATCCCAGCTACCCCACAGAGGTCTCAGGTAAGGCTCCTTCCTCCTCCCCCAAAGTCCTCCCTCCCTCCCTGATGTCCCACCCCATCAGATAAAGGGGAGAGGTGGGAGATTGACTGAGGCACAGCCTATAGGATTGCTCCTCGAAGCCTCAACTCCGTTGGCTTCCCCCCTCCATTTCCTTCCCCGGTTGGGAAAGGGAAGGGGGGAATAGGGAAGGTGTCGGGAGGTCTCCCCTGCTGCCTTCTGAAATCCTCAGGTAGCCAGAATCAACACGCAGACGATAGGGCTCTTTTCTAAGGCTTTATTCCCATTCAGCCTAATAACTAGGGGTGGACGAAAGTCACTTACCTGTCCTCAAAGCTTGTTCGCAGTGGGGGGGAGGCGCTTCGCTGCTCCCCCTGTGAAGTTCAGGCCGGGGGGGGAAGCTTCCCGCCTCGCCCGGCCGAAATTCTGGCCGGGGAGGAGGCACCTTGCCTCGCCCGGCCGCGAACTCAAAAGTTTTTTTTTTTTTTAAGCGCCCCCGTGATAGGCTACGTGACGATTAACGTAGCCCATCATGGCTAGATCTTCAAAGTCAGCCATGATAGGCTATGTTAATCGTCATGTAGCCTATCACGGGTGAATTTTTTTTAAAAAAAAAAGCGCGTACACAAATGGCGGCCCCCATAGGGAGCCGCCATTCGCGTTCCTTATTTGGTCGCTGTAGACTACGTAAATCTTTACGTAGACTACGGCGAAAATAAGGGCTATTTGCGTTGCCCTTATTTTCACCGTAGTCTACGTAAAGATTTACGTAGACTACAGCGACCAAAGAAGGAACGGGAATGGTGGCTCCCTATGGGGGCCGCCATTATCCGTATGCGCTTTTTTTTTTTTTAAGTCACCCGTGATAGGCTACGTGACGATTTACGTAGCCTATCACAGCTGACTTTGCAAATCTAGCCGTGATAGGCTACGTTAATCGTCACGTAGCCTATCACGAGGGGGGGGGGTTCTTTGATTGGAATGGCGGCGGCGGCAGCCGGTCGAAAGACCGGCTGCTGCTCCCGCCCCGGACGAACACCCGCCGAACCGCCGGCCGGACCCACCGCCGGGAGGGACATTCGGCAAAGGTAAGTCCCATCCCGGGGGGGGTGCAGGGGGTGGGGGGATGAGGAGAATTTCTCCCCAAAACTTGTTCGGGGGGCCGAACACATTGGCGCTCGGCCCCCCGAAGTTTCGGGGAGAAATTCTCCGCCATCCCTACTAATAACACAGATGCTAACTGCTTGATCCTGCGAGTGAGACTTAAGAGAACTGCCTACTCGGGGGTTCTAACCTTAGGAATCAGTTGATCTCCATTTGGAGGGGAACGTGGGAAACCTCTGTACTTGTGAGCTAGGAGGAGAGAGTCCACCCCTTTCCCATGGGGCATCGGGGCGCTGCTATTGCCGTCGCGCCAAGTGGGCTAAGCACCGCCTCTCACCACCTACCATCTTGCGCTTGACGGTGCACCGGCGCCTAGCATCCAGAAACTGCTGTTGCGCCTCCCTGTCCCTGCCAGGGTCACTATCACTCTCAGGAATGTGTACTGGGAGGGGCTTTCCCCCGGCTGCGCCTTTGAATAGTGCGCGGGTTCCTCTTCTGTGGTTTCTGTCTCTTCCTCAGAATCAGAAGTGCTTTTGGGCGCTCTGGGCTCCGATCCAACCCTGACAGAAGGATGGAATGATGCTGGCTTGGGACTCAGCTGGTGCCTCAAGGAGCAGCTCCTCAAGGTGCCAGCTGTGTCCCATGTGAGTGTGTCTGGGAGTGACTGTGAGGGGGCAAACACATCAGGGATGCATTGCAGCAGTAGGGTGGGACACCCGCACCCACACCACTGGTATGCAGTCCCTGACACACTTGTCCAGAGCCCATTTGACCCTTGGGTCAAAATATGTTCCTCGCCCCATGTCAACACTGACGTCTTGTGGTGTCTTTCTTCCTGGTCATTGTTCTCCCTTGCACCCTCCAGATGCATTTCCCCATGCCCACAAAGGTGAGTTTGTATAATCATACCCATTCACCATAGATATTTTGCTAATTTCATCTAGGAGGTGCTATATTGGGCTACTTCAGAGTCTCAAGACCCACCATCTTTTGGCACAATACATCAAATATATGCAGGGGCTGTATGGGTCCAAATTCAGCATACACACACACACACGCTGAATTTGCTGAATATTTTATATATATATATATATATATATATATATGTGAGGGAAATTGTATATAAGCAGGAAAAACTATGGAGATTTGTAGTGGGGCAAAACATAAATGAAACGTGACAGGGAGTGCTGGCCCTAAAACATCCCTACCCAATTTCTCTTCCTATGCACGTTAAAAGAAATCACTCGCCATCCACTCAGATTAGCATGGGGCTTCCTCTTGGGACCAGTGAAGTTGATCTGCTTCCTGCTGCTGTACATAATCACCATTTCTCCTTAAACAGCAGCTCTGCTTTCAAATATAGTTTGAACAAAAGGGAATTGTGGGAAGATGTTTGTTCTCTTTCCATTATTTCCATATCAAATATATTTATGTTGCCTTTTGTTGCCTGCCTTTCCCCTGTAGTTACACAACAATACGTCAGTGAAAGACTGATTGTTTAAGCAGTTGGATTACTGCAAAACTTTCTTATCATTGCAAGTAAATAAACTGAGAATTAAATGAAACTACATCCAAAGTAAATATGAACAAGGGGCAAGTAGGCAGGACATATGCTTAAAAGCACACACACACACATATACATCTTCTGACAATCCACCTCTACTGCCTTGTGAACAGATATCCCAATTGCATCTGTGTTTGCTGCTCAAATGCATTGTCAAAAGAAGCCCTTTAGAATTGCCCTGCATTATACTCCTTGCCACGTGTCCACCATGGGCGCCTATTAAGGTGGCCACATGAATCATCAAAAAAAGAGGAAATTCATCAACAAAAAGAGGACACCAATTTGCATGTAATTTGTATTCAGTTTTAACAGAAATACAGTAACTCTCACCATAATGTGGAAGACTGTGACCAGCTGATCTGTGTGCCTGTTGCTGCTGTGCTCACTGGTGATGGGCAACAGTTCTTTATCTTTAAACTGAAATGGTACAGAGTTGCCCTTCAAACAGAGGATGGTCCTCTGGAAGCTGTTCAAATAGAGGACTGACCACCCAGCCACTATTTATTAATTTATTTCATTTCTATAATGCCCAGTAGCCAAAGCTCTCTGAGTGGTTCACAAAAACTAAAACCACAAAGCTCAGCATAAAACAATATAAAATATGAAAGCTTAAAACTACAGTATAACAGTACAAACAGAATAAAACCTAGCAGCAGTGCAGAGATTTAAAATACAGAGCTAAAAGATTAGGAAGCTAAAATGCTAAAATACTGGGAGAATAAAAGGGTTATTCTGGTGCCGGAAGGAGAATGACATAGGTGCCAGGCAAACCTCTCTAGGGAGCTCATTCCACAGCCAGGGGGCCACAGCAGAAAAGGCCCTCTTCTTGGTAGCCACCCACCTCACTTCCTTTGGTGGAGGATCCCAGAGAAGGACTCCTGAGGATGATCTTAGGGTCCAGGCAGGCACATATGGGAGGAGGCAATCCTTCAGATAACCTGGCCCCAAGCTAAATGTTAATACCAGCACTTTGAATTGGGCCTGGAAATGGGCTGGCAGCCAGTGCACTGGAAAAGTACTGGTGTAATGTGATCTCGTTGGCCAGTCCCTGTTAACAATCTTGCTGCCCTATTTTGGACTAGCTGTTTCCAGACCATTTTCAAAGGCAGCCCCACATATAGCACATTGTAGTAATCCAGACGAGAGGTTATCAGAGCATGGATAACTGTAGCTAGGCTATCTCATAAGAACACAAGAACATAAGAAGAGCCATGTTGGATCAGACCAAGGGTCCATCTAGTTCAGCATTCTGTTCACACAGTGGCCAATCAGCTGTCGTCTGGGACTGCTCAAGCAGGGCATGAGCACAACAGCACCCTCCCACCTATGTTCCCTAACAACTGGTATACATAGGTGGGAGGGTGCTGTTGTGCTCATGCCCTTCTTGAGCAGCCCCCAAGCAGTCCCTATGTTCCCCAACAACATATCACTGCCTCTGGGACTGGAGGTAACACATAGCTAGATAAGAACCTTTGAATCTCTGTCCAGATAATGGTGTAGTTGGTATATCAGCCTAAGCTGATAAAAGGTGCTCCATGCCAATGAGTTCATCTGTGACAATTCAAGTGACAATTCTGGATCCAAGAGCATCCCCAAACTACAAACCTGATCCTTTAGGGGGAGTGCAACCCCCTCTAGAACAGGTTGAACATCACCTAGCCGGGCAGATGAACCACCCACTAACAGTACCTCCATCTTGTCTGGATTGAGTTTCAGTGTATTGGCCCTCATCCAGTCCATTACCATGCCCAGGCACTGATTCAGAACAGCCACCGCCTCACCTGGGTTTGATGAAAAAGAGGTAGAGCTGGGTGTCATCTGCATATTGTTGGCACCTCAGCTAGGGATGTCAGAGAATACTGCCCAGATTTTAAATGGGCTCAAATTCTGACAAATCCTGTCCGCAGGATCCTCCTTGGAACAGGGCAGCCAGATCAACCTGGACCAGAGGTCACACAGACCCAATTTTTTTTCTCCGCCAAAGGGCAGATTTTTGAAAAATAATTACAAAAATAAAAACATAAATCGGAAATGGAGGAAGAAAGACCGCGTGCAGCTTTACCCTTTTTACGAGGCATTTTCCGGAGGCTTTCTTTCACTGGGGCTGAGTTGTCCATGGAAATCCTCCATCTTTTCTGTTTATTGTCGTGGAGGTCAGGTGAGGTGAGGTCAGGTGAGGTCAGAACAGCTCAGGCAAGGTCAGCTCAGGTGAGGTCAGGTCAGGACAGCTCCAGTGAGGTCAGGTGAGGTGAGGTCAGGACAGCTCAGGTGAGGTCAGGTCAGGTGACCGGAAGTTACGCAGGGAATCCCCGCGAAGGGCTTTACTCTTACAGAGACGGAGGGCGTGTGGAAAGGATTTTTTGGCAGGAATTACTAAAGTATTTGCGTAAGTTCCGGAGCTGAAAAAAAACGGGGGGGCGGGGAATCCGGAGCAGGCGGATGGTGGAACAGGCCTACCCTTGGCTCTGCAGCATCCTCGCAGAGCGGAGCTGTTCTGTGAGGATTCCGGGGGCGAGGAACAGATCGCCTCCCCCCCCGCGGATTCCCCACCGGAATGGATGGTGGGGAATCTGTACACCCCTAACCTCAGCCCACACCTCCGGATAACCTCCCCCAGTGGTTTCATGTAGATCTTGAACAGCATGGAGGATAAAATAGAGCCCTGTGGAACCCCATGGCATAATTGCCAAGGCACCATAATCTCCCAGCACCACCTTCTGGAATCGGCCATCCAAGTAGGAGCAGAACCACTGCAGTGCAGTGCCTCCAACTCCCAACCCAGACAAGCTATCCGGAAGGATACCATGGTCAATGGTATGGAAAGCTGCTGAGAGGTCCAGGAGAATCAACAGAATCGCACTCCCCGTCCCTGTCCTGGCAGAGGTCATCCCACAGGGTGACCAAGGCAGTTTCCATTCCAAAACCAGGCCTGAAGCCCAATTGAAATGGATCTAGATAATCCGTTTCATTCAAGAGTGCCTGGAGTTGTCCTGCAACCACCCACTCAGGCACCTTGCCTAGGAAGGGGATGTTGGCCACCGGCCTATAGTTATTAACATCCTCCGGGTCCAAGTTAGGCTTTTTCAGGAGTGGCCTGATTACCACCTCTTTTAAAGAGGCCAGCACCGCTCCCTCTCTCAAGGAGGAATTTACAGCTTCCTGGATCTATACCCAGCCATCTCCTTTCAAAGGCCTTAGATATGCATCAAGGTTACTGCCTTCCAACAGTGAACAGAATGGTTGTAGTCTGCAACGGAAAGAACTTGTGAGCAAGCATGTTGCTGCTTCAGCAAAAGCAGTTATTATTCTGCTCTCCTTTTTCTCCCCTCTCTGAAGAAAAACCTTGAAAAGTACAAATGCTGGTGCACTTGTAAATAACCGGGTTTCACTTCCTGTATGTACAAGTGGCAAAACTCTTAAATGTCTCTGTCAGTTGGGAATAGCAGCTTACTTAAGAATGTACCAACACTGAATTAGGGCTGCTGGGAAGAATGGTGGAGAGCCCTACAGATAATTTAAGGAACCTTTCCACACACACAAAGAAATTTGGAATACGGCTCATTATTCAGTTTTAGGAGCTTGCCTAGAAAAGGACTGAATGCAAAAGAGACATCTTTAGTATGGATATTTATGTCAGAGATAAACAATGAATGCAGACAATCTGCCCTTCTCTTGTATGGGGAACATAAAATATTATTTAGTATTGCTTCGATATTTAAGGAAAACACTGAATGCACAATCTCTATCCCCTTAGGATCCGCTTGCAGTCAGCTGCTCTCTATTTATAGCCAGATAGAGGCATTTGCAGCTGTTTTTCCTGTAGAACAAAAAGATGACCTTCCTTGGCCAACAAGGCTAATCAAAGGGAAGAGGTCCCATAGGATGTAGGCACTACTAATATCTTCCACTTAGTCAAATTCATTCTGAGTACAGCACTATCAGCTACCTGCTCAGCCTGTCTTCATAACCCCTTTATAAATTAAAGTGTAAGCTATACTATTCATAAGTGTACAATGCTTGCAACTAAGATAGCATTTATGGCTCCTTTTTATTTTTTTTAAATGCCTCTAGTTTTTCTTTATAAAGCACTCAAGCTAAGTAAAAATGATAACTAGATTCATCCCAGTATTGTCAGGAGATAATTGTGATAAGTGGTGGCAAATGGGCACTTGGCCAGCTTACAATGGCAACCACTCAGTACTTTCAACTAGACTAATTTTCCTCTAGAAATGTTTGGAAAGCTCTTGTGATCATTGATTTATGGAGATTAGCCACAGCAGGAAGCTAGCCTTCCAAAAACACCTTTTAAATTTGTCACACACTTGTACCATACCATAATTTTAGCAGTAGTAGCTCATTCTAAGGCAAATTGAGCTCTCTGTCTCACTGGTATTTTCAAGCATGGCAGCATTAACTGCTGACTTGAGAGACCTAGGGGATCTACTCTGGTCTGAGGGATCTGTAAGACACATTGGTCTTGTGCTATGCCCCACCAAGATATGGGATGTGGTTATATTTATGGCGTTACTGTGCTGTCCTGGCTCTGCTTAGCAGCAAATTCCCATGAGCCACAATCCCTATTCTGGGGTGCAAAAACCCACTACCTCTACACGTGAGCAGGAAGCGAGGTTCCAAATGGTGTACAGGTTTACTTGAATACAGTTGTACACAAGTAAGCTTTCCTTCTCCAGATGCTGGCACTATATGTGCAAATGCCTGGTTGGGAGTCTTTCTATCACATGTGTGATGTTAGGGGACAGAGCTGCATGACTCAAACCTGCTAACTGCTCACAGAGGTAAGTTGAGTTTTGGATGTCTAAATGGGCTATAGTGTCATCCTTATCCAGGTTACATCCTAAGCATTAGCCACCGGACTGAAGACCATTTCTTTTTATACTTTGGTCCTGAGAAAACACTGCATAATAGGGCCAGGCCATGGCATTGTCTTGGGCTGGAGCAGGAGGAAATGGAATTTTGGGGTTGGTGGGAGGCATACCTTAGGGAGCATCTTCTCCCCTACGTCCCAGTCTGCCACCTAAGGTCCTCTGAGGGCTCTCTGCTGCAACTGCCTAATGTGAGATTGGCAGCCACATGCAAGAGGACCTTTTCCTTTGCTGCCTCTCAGTTGTGGAATGACCTGCCGGTTGAAATGCGCCTGCTTGAAGGTGTTTAAGCAGGCATTAAAGAGTGTATTATTCCGGCAGGCCTTCCTGTTTTAGAACTCACATTCCTTTTGCTGACTTTTGTACACTGTTTTTAAGCTGTGTTGTTTTTACTGTTAGATTTTTTGTTAAATTGTTTTTAGTTCGAAGTTGTTTTTAGCTATACGTGGTTTGTGTATATTGTCTGTGTGCTTTTATGTAAATGGCTTTTATACTTTTTATATTGTATTTTAATATTTTAACTTTTGTAAACCACCCAGAGTTGGCTATGGGACAGTATAGAAATAATAATAATAATAATAATAATAAGCAGCAGCAGCAGCATTTTTAGGAGTTGCTAAAAGTTTCCAGGGAAAGATCTTGCAGGGGAAGCTAGTTTGTGTAGACTTGGTCCTCCATCTCTGTGGCTCTCCGCTCTCACAAATACTCTGGCATTGTTGGGAATGGCTCTTTGGTGATGGGAGCTTCCCAGGGCCAAAGCAGATATTGTATTAAAGATATTCTGTTAAAGCAAATGGATCGTTACTTGGCAGTATAAATTCCAGGTGCGGGGCCCCTGATCCAGATTGGGACCTCAGCAGGGCGGAAGGGGTTAAAGCTCCCCATCCCCCATGCTGTGGTCCTGATCCTATGGTGCCCGTGCAAAACCCCACTTACCTCTACATGTGAGCAAGGAGTGAGGTTAGAGTAAAAAATAACAAAACCAGTAGCTGCTAGCTACACGTGTAATGAAATACCTGCTTTTGGCTCTCAAACCCCAATCCTGCCTGGAAGATGTTCAGTTTGGATCCCATCACAGGATACACATGAAATTTCCTCCTTACTGGAGAGAATAATAAAAGTTTTCTCATGCTGTCTAAAGGATTTGTTCTCAATTGTACACTAGTTTTTATATTTATTTAAGTGCCATATTTATTTAAGTGCCATATTAACGATTAGCACGTTAATACTTCTGTGGAATACCATGGAAAATGACTGAGTCTTTCTTTTTGTTGTTAAATTAGTGCACATTAAAATGAGCAGCTGCAATTGATAAAATCCAAGTAGCCAGGGATGCTATGGGGAGATACTGGGCATGCTTCAGACACTGCCCTGCCAGATCACATCTGTCCAACCTGAAATGGTCCTACCACTCTCTTGCTGCGTACCGGCTAATGTGATAATGGATGGTTCCATCTGCCAAACTGCATAAAATATTTTGTGGCATGCATCCATTGTCTAAAGTAAGGCCATATGTTAAAAAGTATTGACAGAGCTGCAAACCTGGATATTTAACAATACAGATAATTGAAATCTAACACTTTGTAAGTGCACATAAGATCACACCCTTTGGCCTAGGTTTGGTTGCCATCCGGTGGTTTCCTACTCAGAATCCGTAATATACTTAGAATCCCAGTGCGAAATGATGCTAAAGCTTATTAAGAAATGAGTATGTGCCCATAAAGTTCAAAGACCCATCGATCTATTTACTATGAGTAATCTAATCTGATGCAGGAACTCTTTTACCCACATAATGAAGTCTATAAAAGCATCAAAGGATCTTGTGGTATCTTAAAGACCAGCAGTTTTTATATAACATAAGCATTTATGGGCTAGAGCCCATGAAAACCTATGGTTGCAATCCTATGCATATTTTCCTGAGAGTAATCTGTATTGATCCCCTCCCACTCTGCATTTTGTGTCAGGCGGGCTTTTTTGCCCATTTAGCTGAGGTGTCGTGGATAGCAAGGGAAGGAGGCTGGGGAGGCCTCAGGATACGGCATAAGCCAGTCTCTCCAGACCCCTCTCCACCCATGGGAATGCCATTTTCCCTCCTCTCTGAGATCATTTGCGACTTCAGAGAGGCGGTTCTCTCCACACTGTGAGTGGGAGGGGTGGGGAGCTCAGATTCTTGGGTCTGAGGTCAGAGTGCTGTCTCTGACTTCAGATCAAGGAATCCAAAATATCCTATCCACCTCCCCTCCACAACTCTGTCTAGGGGCCATAGCCTTGCTCCCTGTTGCATAGGTAGTAGAAATTACTGCAAGAATCAGCAGGCCTCAAACACAACTGTTCTTTATTCAGCACACACAGAAGTGAGGGCTTAGCAGAAACTCCACTCACTGTTGCTGCTCCCAATTCTACAGGAGCTGCCAAGGTTCAAAAACAAGAACTAACCCACAGCACCCCCTAGAATACGTAATATTCCATCCCCCTTAGCTATCATAGTCTTTCAACCAGCGAGGAGGAACCCTTTCACAGCTTGGACTCTGCAGTCGACTAGTAGGTGTAGATTGGTCAGATGACTTTCTTTCAGTAACTGCTGTAGGCAAGGAAGGAGTATTGCTCCCATTGGTTAGTGGTCCTGACACTTCAACAGGCAATGAGAGAAACTCATCAGTTCCAGATAGATCTTCAGCAGCTGTGTCTGCCGATGACAACCTACTCTGGCCAGAACTCCTTCTCAGCTGGTCAACATGGCGATGCCACACTGACCCATCTGCACATTGGACCTTGTATGACACAGGGCCAGTGACCTCAATGATAGAGGAAGGCATCCACCTTGGTCCAGCACCATAGTTCCTAGCAAACACCTGATCTTGTGGGGCAAATGGAGAGTAGGAGCTGAGAAAGCAGCATTCAGAGCTTGCTCCTGTTTCTTTGTAAGTCATCACCTAAGTCTGGGTGGAGACAGTCAAGACAAGTTTTTAGATGCTACCCCATAAGTAACTCTGCAGGACTGACTCCTGTAGTTGGACAAGAGGTAACATCTTGAGCAATGAGAAACCTGGCAAGGCGTGTTGGCCGTTCTCCTCCCGCAATGCGCTTCAGGGCTTCTTTGGTTGTCTGCACCATCCATTCAGCTTGGCCATTTGCTCAGGATTGACGAGGTGCAATGGTGACAGCCCGAATAAGGTTCTTGTCTGCAAATGACTTAAATTCAGCAGATGTAAAAGCAGTCCCATTGTCTGAGACTATAGTATCAGGCAATCAATTGGTCACAAACAGGTGGTGCAGTGCTGTGATAGATGCAGCAGCTGTTTGTGATGGTACTAAGACTACTTCAGACCACTTTGAGTAAAAATATACCACAACCAATAATTTTTTTCCTCGAAATGGGCCTGCAAAATCAATATGGATTCTTGACCAAGGCTTCTTGGTCACTTCCCATGGAAAGATAGATGCCCCTGGTGGATTGTGCATAGTGGCTTGACAAGTACTGCACTCATTTACATTTTTTTCAATATTTGAGTCAATACTGGACCACCAGACATAGCTCCTGGCTGATGCTTTCATGCAAATGATCCCTGAATGAGCTGCATGCAGCGTGGTCAAGATGGTTTGATGACCCTTATCTGGAATAACAATACAGTTTCCCCATAGCAGACATCCCTTATGGGTAGACATCTCATAGTGATGGCGTTTGAATGGCTTAAATTCCTCTGGCAGTTCCTCATCCAGTTGTCCCCTCCATGCCCAGTTTAAAACATGAGGCAGGATCTCGAGCAGTCAGCCTAGCACTTTGATTTACCTGAAGAGGTGGGTCAGGAAGGGCTTCTAGCATCAAGACTTCCAGTGGAGGAGGTACAACAAAATCTGGAACTTGAAGTAGTACCCGACTCAATCCGTCAGCATTAGCTTTTCCAGCATTGCCTTTCCTGGTTTGTAGACAAGTGTATAATCATAAGTGTGGAGCCGAATGCTTCAATGCTGCATGCAGAGTGATAGTATGCAGGGAGCAGGCTTACTAAGAGAGAAGATTCCTAGAAGAGGCTTGTGGCCCGTGCGTATTTCAAAAGTATGGCCATAGAGATAGTTGTGGAAGTTTTTGACTCCTGCAATAACAGCCAAGGCTTCTCTGTCAATTTGTGCCAAGTTCCTTTCAGTGGATGACATAGTCCTTATATAATAAGCAATTGGTGCCTCCGTACCGTCTGGAAATTTGTGGCTTAGCACAGCACCAACCCCATAAGAAGAAGCATCAGTAGTAAGGATGGGGGGGGGGGTGTCATCATAATGTACATGCACAGAATTTGAACTCAACAAGTGTTTGACATTCTGGAAAGCATTCTCATGCTGGCTGATCCATTGCCATGGAACTCCTTTTCCAAGCAAGTGTGGCTAAGCAATGGTAGCCTATTGTGGAACACATGGAAGAAACTGAGAAGTCCCAAGAAGGCTTGAAGTTCCTGCTTTGTTTTTGGAGCAGATGCATCATGAATTGCACGTATTTTTTCATCAGTGGGGTGAATCCCCCTCCAGGTTGCTGCATTCATTTGTGAAATTTAAATCTCTGCACAATAAGTGAAGGATTTGGTGAGAACTGTATCTTCAATAGTCCTAAAAGTTCATCAAATATTTGGGGTGAGGCAGGAGCAGTGAGGGACCTTATTATGGCAAATGTCTGTGGCCCACAAACAGTTAAGAGCACAGCTCACTTTTGTTCAGCATTGGCTATCTTATTTGCTCCAAGATAGAAGGAAAGAAAGCAGTTCTGCATGAGAGTCCCAGGAAACAGGTTGACAAACATCAAACTCTTTGATATGTCCAAGAACAGCCATTTTGATTTTAATTCTCTCTTTTTAAAACACAGGAGTTGCTCAAGTTCTTAAGCGGGTCTAGCTGACTGCTTACCAGTTAGCTGTGTAAAAGGATTCGCAGTCCTTGCTGCCTGTATAACTCTCAGAATCCCCTCTTTGGCACCACAAAATGTTGAATAAGTAGTAGGAATGACTGCAAGACTCAGCAGGCCTCCAACACAACTGTTATTTATTCAGCACACACTGAAGTGAGGGCTGAGCAGGAACTCCACCCTCTGTTGTTGCTCCCAGTTCTACAGGAGCTGCCAAGGTTCAAAAACAATAACTAACCTACAGTACCCCCTAGAATATATATATATAGATATAGGTATAGGTGTCCCCAACCAGTCGTGTCCGACTCTAGGATGCGGTGCTCATTCCCGTTTCTAAGCCGAAGAGCCAGCGCTGTCCGAAGACGCTTCCGTGGTCATGTGGCTGGCATGACTGAACACCGAGGTGCATGGAACGCTGCTGCTAGAATATATAAGACTCCCTAAATCTGGATCCAACCCAATAAACTTAGAACTAAATTCCACCAGAATTTAGATGAGAATTAATTTCTCAGGGAAATAGCAATTCCATAACTATCCTTGAAAAATTCCCTGGAAGCCAGGGGAAGGACAGTCAGGCTATCAATGGCTACTAGTCCTGATGGCTGTGTGCTAGCTCCAGTATCAGAGGCAGTGTGCCTATGTACACCAGCTGCTAGGGAACATGCACTCATGTCCTACTTGTGCATTCCCAGTCGACAGCTGGTTGGCCACTGTGTGAACAGAATGCTGGATTAGATGGACCCTTGGTCTGACCCAGCAGGGCTCTTCTTATGTTCTTAAGTCAACTTCCACAAATTTCCTTCCACTGCCATCTCAGGATATAGAAAGGGAACAAGAAGCTACTTAGCAAACTTCCAATAAGTAAAGAACAGTGCAGCCTCTGACATCAGGAGACAATACTTGTAAGCCAAATAAGAAAATGTCTGCAGTTTCTCTGAGGAAGAAAGGTGATCAAAATTAATGCATAACCACAACTGGTCTTTTGGATTTTCTATTCCATAATTGAGGGAAGGAGGGCTCCATTTCAGTTCTAAATGATAGAGCATCCAGTCCTTATACTGATCGATCTTCAGGGTACTCTAGAAATCCAGGGGTTGCTGTACTTGCCTTGCAAATGGGATAAGCATGTGCTATGTGTCCTCTCAGTTTATATGCCTGGTGCTGTGCTGTGACCGGCTATTAGCCTAGTCATGATCCAGTTGTCCAGTGATGCGAAGGGGCTGTTCTGTGGGACAATCTATATATACAGAAGGTGTATGCTTTCTGTATTAAATGCTGCCAGCACAAGTGCTGATCCTTATCCTTGCATAGCGAGTAACGTAGCTAGTCACCTGCCGTCCTTCCCTCATCATGCCGGCCTCCACCTACTTTAGTTTTGCAAAAAGAGCAGCTGCTGAACTAAAATAGCAAAGTGCTGTTGTAAATGGTTTGCGATGCAACACAGCCTCTGTCTAGGCAAATTATAGGCAATGCATGGTCCCCTCTTGCCCATAAGGTCCCTATCAGAGAGAGATGATGACGATGCTGCACACCTGGCTAGCCTCTGGTCCATTGTTCGTGTATGTTGGAAATAAATTGTGGGTTAGGTCCAGGTTTTGCCATACTTAGAGTAGACCCATTGAAATTAATGGGGTTTGCTCAATGGGTCTACTCTGAGTATGGCTAAATCTGGATCCAACCCTGTATTTTAACTTTCTTTCCTACTGCCAGTGCTCATTGCTCTCAGTGAATAGGATCCAGGATCTACCTTCTGCAAAGGAAAGAACCTTCTGCCAGGTGAAGAGCTCCACTTGCGGAAGGTCCCTCCACCTCATTTTGGGGGATTCCTTTCTCCCCTCCATAACACATCTCATCCTATCCAGCAGGGTCTCCTGACTCTCTGTGTAGCATTTTCAGGGAGCAGAAGGGTGCAGTTGATCCAGCATATATCTGGATACAACTCATTCATATTGTCCCAAAGTATTCATCAAGATAAGGTCAGAAGGAATTGTTTTTCTGTAAATTTGCTTTTCTTTCTTTCTTTTGACAGAATAAGTGATACATTGGCTTTGGCTTCTCTGAGAGGTGGGAGGAGAAAGGATGTATGGAAAAGTAATGGTGTGGACAGCCTCACTCCATTACTTTCAGTGTGGCTTATTCTGTTGTATCCATTATATCACCGTCACTTCCAAAAAACAAAAACAAAATACAGTGAGCTCTTTTTCTCATCCTTCTCTCATGATGGGAAACATTATAGACTGCATTTCAATGCTCTGAATCAAATAGGAGGTGTTCAGCTTGTCAGCATTCATGCCGATCTTGAAACATGATCACATACACAGACCTAAATTATGCTATCGTTTCAAAACACTTTCTCTTTTTTCTTTGTGCTGTACAATATACAGCATGTGTAATGGCTTGTACAAACATGATGTGTAACTTTCTGTTGTGCCTTCCTGGGAAAAAAAAGCTTTGATGAGGTTTATAATCAGTGTCTCGGCAAGTGTCACATACTTCTTTTTTCCTTTCTAAAATCTTAGAAGGTTTCATCCAGAACCTAGATAAGAAAATAAGACCATTTTAAAATCGGGCATGTACTTCTCAGTTCTGAACTGGATTACTAGCTGCCATGCTGTGTTCCTTGGTTTTAGCCATATACTCTAGGTGTGCCTAGAATACAGACAGTGTCATCAGTCATCAACATCTCAGGGCGCAATCCTATGCATGTTTAGACAGAAGAAAGTCCTACAACTCCCAGCATTCCCCAGCCAGCATAGCTGGCATAGTTCCAGCATAGTCCAGCATAGGACTTTCTTCTGTCTAAACATGCATAGGATTGCACCCTTAATGTACATATTTTAAATGTTGCAACCACATGGCCTTTTTTTTTTTTAATGCCAGCAAAATTATTTTGAGTTTCAGTTTTTACTAGGCACCTGCAGCTGATACAGTTAATCTTCATTAACAAATCCCTCTTCTTGAATATCTTTTCAATCCTTTGTCTGCCTCTGGGGTTTATGCTGTCGATGGGAGGATATGTGCTTTCAGCAATCTGAGCACAATCACCTTGATAATGCACTAAACATTTACAGATACAGTGGGATGATGCATCATAGTGCGTCTTATCCAACTCTGACCCTCCATGTCAATTTGGGTTTAAAAAAAAAAATTAAAAATGCAGTGCTCTAGATATAATACATTAAAAGAAAATAGACCAAAAGCTGGAACTAAATGTAAATGAGAAAAGGGGAAACCCAAGTGCTACTGGGTATGCATTTTTATCTGCAGTATTCAGCCTAGGTACATCCCCATCTGCAGCCATTTCAAACTCCTTGTCGTTACATTTAATGTTCTCTGTGGCATTGATCAAGCCTGTCTTTTTGCCTTATTTCCCATTTTACCACTTTCCATGATGTTCACTTCTGTAAGCCTTCATAATATTTCACAGTGCACTTTCCAGTGTTAGCAACAAGAATAAATACTATTTTGGGCTTTAAAGTCATCCTGGGGGACAAAAATATTGGCTAGTCATTGAAGATAATGGAGCCCAGAGCTATTGTTTAAGAGGCAGTCATGTTCCATGCTGTTCAGAGATTCTGAGCGTTCTTCAGATGAAGTCTGACATAAATGTTGCTGTTCCCATTTCAACGTTGCAGGGGGAAAATGTACAGAGACTCGACTTTTTAATACTGACTCACCTCCCACCCCACCCCCTTGCAACAAGCTAAGAAGAAAAAGTAGTTTCCGCCAGTGTGATCAAAAAGCAGACAAACCTAGAATAATGTGGCTAATCACATTACTACAAGACAAGAATTTAAAGCATCCCACTATATGGATGTTGCAGGCACTGGTTCAAACATCATAAGAACATAGGAATAACCATGCTGGAACAGACAAAGAGTCCATCTAGTCCAGCGTTCTGTTCACACAGTGACCAACCAGGTGCCTGTGGGAAACCCCCAAGTAGGGCATAAGTACAATAGTATCCACTCCCACCCCCAGTTGTGTTTTCCAGCAACTGGTGTTCATCAGCATGAGCATACTGCCTCTGATACTGGAGGTAGCATATTGCCATCAGGACTAGCAGCCACTGATAGCATCCTCCATGAATTTGTCTATCCCTCTAAAGCTATCCAAATTGGTGGCCATCACTACATCCAAAATCTTCTTCAAGTAATGTGATATTTACATGGAAAATGTAACACTGACTATATATACATCCTCAGGAATCATTTCCAGATTGTACCTTATCTGTTGACAGCCTGGGTCACATGTTATCCATGCAGATATTTGCCTAGTGATGGATTGCATGGACATGACGTTGAATGTCTGTACCATTCCCTTATGCCCCCCTTTTGTTATTCACAGTTTATTAGGTTTTCCAGAGGAGGTTTTTATTGCACCATTGCCCTGCCTCATTCATAGAATTTTATGGGGGGGTCCAGATGTCATCTTCCAGTCATAACCCTCCTGTTTTTTCCCACCACGTCCTGAATCTTTTTTGTTACATGGACAATCCATTAAGGAAGAAAAGATGGAATAGCTGCACAATGCCTTCTGTCAGCACTAGGACCCTTCTATCTGGGAGCACCCATAATAAAGGAACAGTAATACATCAAACTGTTTTCATCCATTCATTATCTGAAAAAAAAATTCAATTTGTCTTGACTCTTACAACATAGGAACATTTAGAGTTTAATATCAGTCCAAGTTCTAAAGAGCTCTTAGACTTTAACTGTAAACCAATTAGTAAGTTGGATAAAATTGAGACATTTAGGCTGCAATCCTATATCCACTTAACAGGAAGAAAGCACCACCAAACATAATGGGACTTATTTCTGAGTAAACATTCATGAGATTGCACTGCAAGACATGAAGGGAAATAGGATGGACATGGTTGCTGCCATTTTATCTGCTGCCAAGCTGTCTTTTTTCTCTCTCTCTCACTTACAGTGCAAGCCTATACAGATTCACTCAGAGGTAAGTCCCATTAAATAACTTCAGCAGAACAATGCATGAATCCTGATCAATGAGTTCACAAAAATTCAGCAACACATCCTGTGATTATGATTACATTAGATCTCAAGCAACGTCTTAAGCCACTTCTAGCCCCTTAATATCTTGTTTCACTTCCTCTTTCATGGACTATGTCCTTCAGGCTTTGTCTTCATACTCATGTCCATGGCCCTTGTCAATGTCATCAACAGTTAAGTTATACATATTTGTCTCATCGCATCGGGAGATGTTCATCTTGATATAAGCTCTGATTTGCCAGTGAAGGCTTTTTGCCACATTAAACATGAAATGTTTTTGATAGACTGTGTAGCCCTTACAGCCTGACCCTTATCAACCAGAACCTCATCTTCTGTGAACACCAAGTTCTTCACTTGCATAGATTTTGTACACATGTGTGGGCTGTATAGATAGTCTTGTGAACATATGCAGGTTGTGGCAGAGCCTGCTGCCATGATTCTATTTCCTGCCCTTTTTGCGTTCACTCTACATGCATTGACCATATGAAAACAGCAAAAATGTGCCTACACCATGAGATCATGAGTAATAGTAGGGATAGCACGGGCATTCAGTGTATACAGTACAATACTGTACAGTATAATACAGTGGGATTAACTGCTTTGCTTTTCCCCCTCCTCCATTTTCGTGCTAAGGCACCAAAATCACAACAGTACAGAGAGTGAGAAAATAAACAAGCATATTCTTCAATAGATTAAATTCAAGAATATAATCTTTAGACCCTTCGGTATTCCGTATCTATCTTAGCAAGCCAAAATCCCATACACTACATACCTTTTAATAACCCTGATTTTTTTAATGAAATGCATAATCTCTGATATAGCAGGTTTAATAGGACTTTTCCTATCTTTAATGAGCTGATAAGAAAATTCTCTCCTGTATGACACTAAATGAGATGGAGAAGAAATCTCAGAATTCTAACTCATTACCATAAATTAAACTAATTTGAAGCCTCTCAAGGGTTAAACGGCAATGAATGATGGTTGGGAAAACTTATTTGAAGAAGAAATGAATGATTTTGAATTCTCTCAAGTTGTAGATCTGCTCCAATTAATTTTAGTCTGGTTCTGAAGTAGGGTAGTATCAGACTCTAAAGCAATTTCCACAAACACTTCTTAAATTTAATAATACCCTCCTTCGTTATTTTCGTTCTTTTGAAAACCTAACCTTTATCGAAGTGTCGGGATGGTTTCAAAATTTTAATGCTCTCAAATAATACGCTCTTTGAACATGATACAGTACAACATACTTGAGCAGGGGTTTGGACTTGATGGCCTTGTAGGCCCCTTCCAACCCTACTATTCTATGATTCTATAACATCTACAACCCTAACTAAAAACTGTGTGAGGAAAACATGTGCCTGAAAAACCTTCCAGGATTTGTAGATCAGCATCCTAGTAAAGCAATGGTAACCATCTCTGACTTTCAAATGTGAAGCATCCTTCACAAATGTCATTTCATGTCAAGTTTTGAACAGCCACATGTCTGAGACATACAGGGTCAGTTCTCGGGACATGACAGCCCATGGTCTAATTAAGGCACAGTGGGTTGTTTTACCCATAGCTAAGCCACGGTACCACCACCAGATGACTGAGCGCTCAGTGGCTTGTTTTTGTAAGTCATGGGTTTCCCTCTGTCCTCCTCACCCACTCCTGGCATGTATCCCTGGAGCTTTTGCAGTGCAGAAAGGCAGGCAACTGCTGACAAGGCTCCACTACATCAGCAGCCTTTTTGCCATTGGTCCACTCTTGTCTGGGCAGGTATTCATCTCTTCCTGGGAATGCTTGTACTGTGCCAGTGAAACCCTTCCCCTCCCCTCCCCTGCTGCTTGCTTCCCATTGAAGCCTTGTGTGAGCAGTACAACATCCTTGCTGATCTCAGTCAGTGCTGGAAGGAGCCAGGGGACTCGATCACTGTGCCGGCTACACAATCCCATTTTGTTCAGCCCCTCCTCCACCCTACCGCTCTGCTTTCCTTCTGGCAGTGCCACACTGGCTAGTCAAGCCCCTTTCGCTCAACCGTGTTCCCACCTCCTGCTGCAATGTTTCCCTCCACCCCTCCTCCTTCCTGTTTTCCACCCCATCCCTCTGCCTTCCCACTGGTTGTGCTGGCTGGTCAAGCCCCTTCCATACCTCTGCGTTCCCTCCTCCTCTTCGATGCTTTCCCCCACCTTTCCTCCTCCCCTTTTCCTCCCTGCTGGCATGTCAAAGAGCCCACCGCTCTGTTACTTCCTGGTCTTCCAACCCCCCACCCCCTCATCCTGTCTGTCCAATGCCTTTACCATTAGATGCTTTACACACTTGCAGGCTCTTCTCATGTATTCTAGGCAAAAACACATGACTGGTGTGGATTATAAAATACATTTTACTAAAACTTTGTACTGGATCTATATAGGAGGCAAGCATGCAGTTCATTTGGTTGTGGGGCAGGATGATGCGCAAGTTAAGAAAAGTATAGCAGCAAATTGTGCAAATTATGATTTAAGAGTGCTGGGGGAAACGGAGAAAAGATCCCGGATTTCAGGAAAAAAACCACAGCTTGGCTCACAAATGGAAGCCAAGCTGGGGGCTCCCGGGAAATCTGGCAAGCCCCAAAAGGCCGTGTTTCCCTGTGATGGACATCCCTATTAACAACCCTCACTTAACCCACCGTGGCTTGCCTTATAGTGGGTTGTCATGTCCTGTGAACCAGTCAGATGAAACAAAAGGATGCTTTGTCCATGGATTAGTCTGGCCTTTTCTTTCCTCCCCTTTAACAAGTTTTCATCTTATGCTTTCTTTTGTTCTAAAAGCATTTTAAGGTGTCTAAATAGGGCACTGATGGAGGAGATCTGCATAAATGAAGCTATTTCCAAGGACAGCACAAACTCCTGATTCACTGCAGTGTTGTGGAATATGCATTGTTTGTCGTGTGCGGAATTGTCTTTTATTGTCTTTTGTATCTATGACTAGGTCTCTGTGTGTGCTGTGAGATAACTGTGAGTAATAGAATGTATTCTTGGAATTGAAGGAGGGCTTCCACAAGTGGGTCGGTGAAGTCCTGGAAGCAGCCTGCTGCTTAGGTTAGCAGGGATACCTTTGTCTAGGTGTTACTGGTGTCAGTGGCAGGCCTGGTTACATTGAGAACACTGAGAATGGTGGTATGACCAGGTCTGAAACCAAAGATGAGGTCGCTGACATCATGAGCGTTATAAAAGACCAGGGTTTTATTTGTTTCGGAGAGAGATCCTGAGAGAATGAGAAGCCCGTCATATGTACTTTGGCTGGCTTCGCCCTCCATGCCTAATATGGAACTTTGACATTGACTGTTAGATTAAGAGAAACCTCGGTTACGCTATGTTAACAATATGCTTGCTATTCTTTTCATTATACTTTTAGTGATTATCACTTGTGTGTATTTAGGGATGTTTGTAATCTGCCTCAGTTTAGCTAAAGCTTGTTATTCCGTTTGAGCAATAAATATATATTATTTAATTCCACATTTCTATTGTCTGGCTTGAGAAAAGTTTCAGGGACCACTACCCATACCTTAATTCTTGAAGCCCTAAACACTTTGTAAAGATTTGCAAATCTATCACTGAGTGGAGTATGTCCTTAAGGCCGTTGTATTCTCCCTTGATCCTGTGAATCTCAGATACACCTGTTCAAGTTTGGGAAACAAGCTAGTCAGATGTAGGGATGGCGGAGAATTTCTCCCCAAATCTTCGGGAGGCCGAGCGCCGACGCATTCGGCCCCCCGAAGTTGGTTGGGAAATTCTCCTCCGGCCCCCCGCCCCCCCCGGGACGGGACTTACCTTCGGCGAATGTCCCTCTCGGCGGCGGGTCCTGGCGGCGGTTCGGCGGCAGTTCGGCACGGGCAGGGGCGGCGGCCGGTCTCCCGACTGGCTGCCAACGCCGCCATTGCAAAAAAAAAACTAAAGTAAAAAAAACAACAACAACACCCGTGATAGGCTACGTAACGATTTACATAGCCTATCACGGCTAGATTTGCAAAGTCAGCCATGATAGGCTATGTAAATCGTCACGTAGCCTATCACGGCTGACTTTGAAGAAAAAAAAAGCGTGTACGCAAATGGCGGCGCCCATGGGGCGCCGCCATTTGCGTTCCTTATTTTGGCACGTCTAGTCTACGTAAAAATTTACGTAGACTACAGCGAAAATAAGGGCACGCTATTTGCGTTGCCCTTATTTTCGCTGTAGTCTACATAAATCTTTACATAGACTAGACGTGCCAAAATAAGGAACGCAAATGGCGGTGCCCCATGGGCGCCGCCATTTGCGTACACGCCTTTTTTTTTCCCCAGTGTCACCCGTGATAGGCTACATGACGATTTACGTAGCCTATCATGGCTGACTTTGGAAATCTAGCCGTGATAGGCTACATAAATCGTCACGTAGTCTATCACGGGGTCTTTTTTTGATTTTTTACCTTTTGTTTCGCGGCCGGGGAGACGGGGTGCTTCTCCCCGGCCAGAATTTCAGCCGGGCGAGGCGGGGCGCCTCCCCCCCGGCCTGAATTTCGGCCAGGCGAGGCGGGACGCCTCCCCCCACTCGCCTGAACTTCGGGGGGAGAAGCGAAGCGCCTCCCCCCCACCACGAAGCCAAGCTGCAAAAAGGTAAGTGACATCCCTAGTACATCCCTAGTACATCCCTGGGGATGGAAGGAGAAGAAGTTGCTCATCTCAGCAGATGTGTATGTTTAATACTACCTGGTTCATATGATGACTACTACCACTAGACAATTAATTGGACTCTAGCTACACACTTGGGCTGTAGTTCAGTGGTGGGGCACTTGCTTTGCATGCAGATGGTCCCAGGTTAGATTTCTGGCATCTCCAGGTAGGACTGGAAAAACCGCCTGAAACTAAGGATGGACCAAAGTCCCTTACCTGGTCCCGCAGCTGTGTTCGGTGGGGGGGGGAGGCGCTCCGTTTCTCCCCCCAAAATCCTTGGTGGGGGGGAGGTGCCCCGCCCCTCCCAGCTGAAATTCAGGCCGGGGGGAAGGCGCCCCATCCCTCGCCGCCGAAATTCAGGCCGGGGGGGAGCGCCCTGTCTCCCCGGCTGCGAAATAAAAAAGTAAATTGAAAAAAAAAACATGATAGGCTACGTAACGATTTACGTAGCCTATCACGGCTGACTTTGAAAATCTAGCCGTAATAGGCTACGTAAATCGTTACGTAGCCTATCACGTTGTTGTTTTTTTTTACTTTACGGGGAAATGGCGGCAGCGGCAGCCGGTCGGAAGACCGGCCGCCACCGCCGCCAAAACGCTGCCGAAACGCCACCGGGACCCGCCGCCAAGAGGGACATTCGACAGAGGTAAGTCCCATCCCGGGGGGGTGGGGGGTGGAGAATTTCACCACCAATTTCAGGGGGCCGAATGCATTGGCATTCGGCCTCCCAGAGATTTGTGGAGAAATTCTCCAACATCCCTACCTGAAACCCTGGAGAGTTTCTGCCAGTCAGTACTAGGTGGACCCATGGACTGAGTCAGTATAAGGTAGCTTCCTATGTTCCCATGGTTTACTGGTAAATAAATTTCTGTGGACACAAAATGCATAGCAATTTATTTTCAAAAGTGCAGAGTTCTTTTGGAAAGGACCTAAAGGTCAGGGATATAAACACAGGCAGGGATTGGTGTATGGAGGACCTTATCTAGAGGTGATGTTTTTACAGTTTTTGATTGTTTTTTTATTTACAAGTCCTCCTTTCAACAAGTTTGTTTGTTTGTTTGTTTGTTATTTCATTTATGCCCCACCTTTCTACCAAGACATGGCACTCAAGGCAGCATTCAAATTCCATCATACTACTATTTCCAGAAGGTCTGTTTATATTTAACTTATATCATTGGTTGGATCCAGACCAAGACATACTTAGAGCTGATGCATTGAAATGAATTAGTCATAACTAAATTGAGTCCCATTGTTTTCAGTGGATCTATTCTGACTAAATCAGTATCTAACCCTCCATATTAAAAAGCCACAGATCTTCTAGGAGGAGAGCCATATTCTGGTTTCCTTTGCAATCTAGATTGCGAGAACAGAAAGACACTCTATCCTGTGTCTTATTTCTTCCCAGAACAAACCCCCACCCTACCGTGCCAGGGATGTTTCAGATTTGAGCACACTTCTTCTTGGACATCATGTTGGAAACTTGGCAAAGCTTAAAATTCTCAATTTTGCTCAACTCTTTTCTCAAGTTCTTAGTTTTCTATAACATTTAATAATTATTTTGCCTCCTTGTACAACTCCATATTTTTCCATATGGCAGAAAGTAGGAAACTATTGAATGTGCAAACATATTTTTCAAATCTGCAATAACTTGACAACTTCTGGCATCAAACGTGTATTTTAAAACTTCCACAGAAATATATTCTAATATGTCAGGGTTATGCTGTTTCTTCTTAGACAGCTGGTAATTCCAAAAGAATGAACCACTTAAAAATACAGCTGATATTAATGCAGTTGAACATAAGCACTTCAAAAAATGGATGTCAAAATGTAAGCTCTGATTTATAGGTCTCTTGATAAGTGGCCCTGCTCACTACACATTCCAGCAACTCTAGTGAAGCACCTCAATTCCACTTCAGCAGGGACTGTTTTCATTTAGGCTTAATTAAAAGTAAGCCTAACAGTCCAATCTTTAAAATGCTTGCACCAGAACATATATGTTTTGTTTTGTTTTTTTGAATATATTTTTATTTATGTTATCTTTATAAATGAAATATACAATACCAAACATACCAACAACCTGATCAATACTAGAATTTCCCAACAATACAATACTCTGAGGACACCATAATAACAAAAAGAGAAGGAAAAAAAAGAAAGAAAGCAAAAAGGCAAAGGGAGGAGGAAAGGAGGTGAAGAAAAAGGAAGAAGATTCTTTCCCCTTCCCCCTCCCACTCTCCTCCCCCTTAAAGAATTAAATTTAAACTCCAATACCCCCCAGCCTCCGATGCCATTCTATTTTACAAACTATATCTATAACCTTAACAATCTTACAGTTTAATAAACAACCTTACATTTCAATATCATATCATCAATCTTATATCCAAAAAACAGGTCTACAGTTCATTCCCAGTAGCCTAGATTACTACTACTACTACTACTACTAATAATAATAATAATAATAATAAAAGGAATATAGTGTTATATAATAATAGAACTTAAAATAAACCTTCAACAGCCAGTAATATATTTTATATTTTATACTAGATATATAAGTACACATTGTACCCTCAAACATTTAATTTAAATACAGCATACCTTATCTATTTTGAAATAAAAAATATAAAGAAAAACAAGAAAAAACAAAACATGAAAGAGAATAAACAAATATATATATAATAATTTATCTTCTGACCTAGCCTGGATCATGTAGACTAAACACAAACAGTTAACAAAGCTTGTTTAAAGATTCCAGTTCATGGGGTTGTAACAGGAATCTCACGCATTTTTACGTTCAGCCATGCCTCCGCCATTTCATGATTTATAAACTTCTTCATCTGACCTTCAGACACGATACGAAGTGTAGCAGGATCTTTTAAGTAATATTGTAAGTTCATTTGTTTTGCCATATTTTTTGCTTTGATAAATTGCCTTCTTTTATTCGCCACCTCTTTGATGTAGTCTGGAAATAACATAACTTTATCTTGTTTCCAGGAAAGGCTTCCACTCCCTCTTGCCAAACGCAGGATATAATTATTTGTGGAGACTTTTGTAAATTGGACTATGATGGTATAGTCAGTCCCTTTCTCATTTGGCACACGAAATGCCTGCTCAATATCAAGTAAATAATCAGAGGAGATAGGGAGTATCTCATGCAAAAGTTTATCCACAAAAATAGGCAATTTTACATGAATAGACAGATTTTTAACCCCAATAATACGTACATTGGATCTTCTCGTGAAGGCCTCCAGTTGAGAAATTCTATCAGAGGTATTTTTAAAACAAATTTGTGTCAAAGTTTCATTCACTGCTACTCAGTTTTCTAGCTCGTTAATTATCGTCTCCATTTTTTGCCATGACGCATTAATTAAATCGGCAGCTCCTTGCAAGGCGGTGATGGAATTTTGGATTAAATCCAACCTTCTGGCTTGCTCTGTAAATTGTGAAGATAAAGTCTTTATCAGAGTAACTAATTCCCCTATATCTTCTGTTTTCGAAACTTTTGACACAGGAGGCACGGGAGGAGTTGGCGGTGAAGCCATCCCCTTTCTTCTCCTCAGTGCATTCATGTTTCTCTCAAACAGATCTTACAGGTCCTCAGATGTTCTCTGATGTTGTTAATATTTCTTAAATCATCCCACAGGAGTTTTTGATATTTCTTAAAGCATATATTATTATGGAACACGTCAGCCCTGTTTTCTCCTATGAAATAGGAGTCTCATCACAGTTTTTTGCGTTGGTAAAGCTCTGGGGAGATAATCCTGGAATCCAGCCCCCCCCACTATCTCGAGGGGGGTACTTTTCTCCAAATGTTGTCCAGTGCCGCCTTGCCCCCCCTCTAATTCCAGGGGGGAGATGAAAAGGTTTTTCAACCTTTTAAAAAGCTGTTTGAGAAAGCTCACATGGGAGAACCCGTGGGAAGCTGCCAGAGCGACATCAGTTCCAACCTCACACATATATGTTTTGTATTGGATAAGTCACAGAGCCTCAAAAGATTACTGGCATTGCAAAACAATAATAATGATGATGATGATGATGATGATGATGATGATGATGATAATAACCACTTGGTTCCCCACGATCACAGTTTGCGGAGAAAAATCAAATCTAACGAAAGGCTTAAATTAACTGTGTTTATTGAAACATTTTAAGTGTTACATCTTATCTTTACAAAACTTCCTTAAATACAGTGTTCTTGATGTAAACTCCAGGGCAGCCACTGTAATGTCCTTGTTCTGATCCATTGAAAACTTGAATTTTGAAGTTTGCCAATGAGCGCACACGACCCGGGACAGTGTAGATCATGATTTGTTTACAGGCCCTAGGTTACTGGCATATTTATTTATTTATTTATTTATTACATTTCTATACTGCCCAATAGCTGAAGCTCTCTGAGTGGTTCACAAAGAAGTAGATATCATTGTACTTGGGCCTGCACCTGTGTTTATAAAGGTGTACAGAGACTTCTTTGAGTTCATATTTCATTTTGCTCCAATTTGCAATTAATTATGTTTGTTTCATTATACTTGACATGTTTTTGATATTAAAAATACAACTTTATAGTACATTGCTATAGAAGATAGCCTAATTCTAAAAAAAAAAAAAAAAAGGCTTTATGGACATAAATAAACTCCCAACTTTGAATTATAGTGAAAACTGTTGTTATTTCTCGAATCCATGTTTCAAGAGCTTTCCAATGAAGTGTGTTTCATCATTGGTCAACGGGAAGGCAGTCAAAAAGGGATGAACAACTACTCCCGACATTGAATTATATACGTATATAAGATAATAGGTTGCTACTGTTTAGAACAAGTCTGCTTAGCAGTAGAACTAAGACAACAGGAATGGTTTTCACAAACATTTTCACACTCCTCAAATAGCGCCTCACTTCAGCAAATTTCCAGGGATGCAGGGCTCAAAAAGGCTAAAGAATATATAGGCATAATGCAGGGGCAGGTTTTGAAGAATGAAGTATTATGTTGCCATTGCTGAGATTCATTCCCTCTTTCTTTTTCAGAGCGAGGGCAGTGAGAGGGCTTCATTTACTCTCAGTGACATACAGTAGGTGAAACTTCTTAGCTACATAGTGCAGTGGTGTCACCACGCTCATAATGTAAATTCCTGATTGACTGCAATGATGGAATGAGAAAGAAGACGCCCCTTTAAAAATGGGACTAAAGGAGCTGGCTAAACAGCCATGAAAAGATCCCATAAATTGCAGGGGGTGGGGAGGTTCCTCAGGAGAGGTGTTGTACCTCTCTAAAGTCTCCTTCTGACTCCCGTAATTTATATAGGTGAAAATTCACTTCAGCTGCACCCAACAGGTACAGTGGGCAAAATCCAATGTTGCATGAGCCGACTTCTGCTCATGTAACCAGACATTCCCCTCTCTTCCTCTCCCCTGCAGCCTCCAGCACAAACCCCTTCTGCTCCAGAGGGTTCCTCACCCTGCCCCCCCGCCCCAAGTAGATTTTTCAGGCATCTGGGAGGCTGCATGGGGGAGGGAAAATTGCCCTTTTCCACTGATGGAACCTGAGAGGGGCAATTTGGATCCCTGTTGAAACTGGCCCACCAGCACCTCTTGTTTATCAAGATGAGATGCTGCCCATTCATTGGATATGATTGAGAATCAGATCCGAAAGCATTTTTCTCCCTTATTAACATAGCACGGGGCTGCTTAAATGAGCCACTGCTAGATCTAGCTATATGTAGAGTGCATAAATTCCAACAGCGGTCTATGTTGCCTCCTGTGCTGAAGCTGGAAGCCTAGTTTTGAGAAGACAGACATATTGCCAACACTAACAATTACCTTATAACCTTTGGTGAAAGAAGAATTGCTAGAGAAAAGAAGGTGCACAGCTGCAGACATTCCAATTCATTGACTAATTATTTTCTCCAGAAAACAAAGGAAGATTAATTATTACAGCCAAGGTTAAGTATCCACTCAGGCTGTCTGCACCAGCAGTTTTTCATGTGTTGTATTCACAGAATTCTGTTCCTTTGCCTTCTGCTAAAGTGAGGCAGCCTCGGACACAACAGATCGGAGCACATGAGGAGGGGGAAGAGACAAGTGCTTCTTTACAACATCAGGCTACCTCTTACAAACCAGACATTGGAATAGCCAGTTAGGAAAGCCAGCTGTCCTCCTTTTGTAAACTTTCACTGGAGCATGGCAATATACCTTCTATCCCAGATTATGCCTGTATGCATCTAGCTTGGGCTGGATCCAGATTTATGCTGGATCAACTGCATTGATGGAAGTGGACTGCCCTGCCCCCTCCTTCCCACTGCAGCCCCTCTAGCCACCCAAAAATGCTACAAAGCGAGTCAGAAGGCTCTGCTGAATGGGGTGAACTGTGTGTGTGGGGGGGGTGATCCCAAAAATTGGGCAGAGGGACTTTCCATGAGCAGAGCCCTTCCTCTTGTGGAAGAAAGATCTTGGAACCAACACTTTGCCACTTTAAAAAAAACAAAAAACTACTCCATACTCTCTGACTGGGACAGCTAAGAGGGAAAGGGATTATATAAGCAATCTCTAGTTTCTAGTTTAAAATTTTGGTTAAATAGCTAATTTTCAAGTCACAACAGGTGGGCCCGTGCCAGAGGAGAAAAATTTGGGTATCTGAGGCATCTAATATGTGAAAGGTGGGTCTCCTGACTTTACTTGAGGAGGTAACTGTATCAGGAAAATCACTGGAGACTACCATATTCATTTCCCCAGTGTTTATCATCACAAGGTTGGGTGGCAAGGGCTCTGGTAGACCTGCATTCCATGAAGTTGTGTAGGCTACAGCTAGCTATGAGTAACAATTTTGCTTGAGGTTTCAAACGAGGGAGGTATCTCCACAGTTGATTTGCTGCAAGCTGGCTCAGCTTCAAGGTTGTTTAGGGCACATGACATCATGGTCATCCTGCAGCCTCTGTGGAGCTTTTCATGGAAAAACTAGATTTCCTGAGACTACTTTAAGCTTGATTCTTTTCCTTAAGTTGGATTCTCTGTGGTAGAGTTGTGGTGTGCCTCAACCCCCGCATTTGCCTCGAGTATGCTAGCTCTGCCCAAGGGGTGCCTTTCACCATGACTCCAGTCAAGGGGGGTTTCCTGTCCCTGTGTTTCCCATCCCATGTTTTCTAGCACAAAC
Source organism: Heloderma suspectum (assembly GCF_057233095.1). Lineage (NCBI taxonomy): Eukaryota > Metazoa > Chordata > Lepidosauria > Squamata > Helodermatidae > Heloderma > Heloderma suspectum. Next base: position 173,059,255 of record NC_139462.1, on the reverse strand, counting down.
CAATTAGTGTCTACTCAGAAGTAACTCCCATTGTGGTCAATGAGGCTTGTCCCTTGAATGCACACTTCAGAATTTACAGAGATCCCCTCAATCGAAATAGCACATTTTAGAGCATGAATTCCCTAGGGGCTATAAAGTGCTATCTTGAAGCTGCGATTCTCTGTTGTTTGGTTTATTGTTGTTCAGAAGTACCTAATTTGCACCTTTGACTGTGTGCAGCATCAGGTTAGAAAGGGGGCTTTCCCATCTCTGTGTTTCCCACCACAAACATATGTGTGTCTACTCAAAAGTAACTCCCCTTGTGTTTAATGAGGCTTGTCTTTGATGTTTACTTCCTTCCTTCCTTGAATTAATCCAAAGCTTCACTTCTTTGCAGAATCAGGAGCTTCAGGGGAAAGGAGAAAGGGAAATAGAAAAAGGGCTAGTTAGAGCCAGGGTGCTTCAAGTATTCACAGGGTTAAGTCTCCTAAAGGCTCTGAAATACTTCGCCAACTGTAAGGGAGTTGTTGTCAATGCAGAACTTTGCATAGTGGCATCAGGAGCTTTAAGGGAAGGAGAAGGATCTACAGCTGTGTTTCTGTAATGTTTCCTGCTGTAAGGAAGTTGTTAATACGAAGCTGTGATCCTTTCCTTAAGTGTTATATGGACACTGTGTTCATTTAATGATTGCTTCTTCAAGGAAGTAATTAATGTGGAGGGGTGTGTGAGAAGGAGAGTGATCTTTGTCAAGACACAGGAGGAAAATCTCAAGATTTTATCAAAGGGAAAGGATCTTAAGTTGTATTTCTTTAATGCTTGATGCTGGTTGGAGCCAGGGCGCTTCAAGTATTCACAGGGTTAAGTCTCCTAAAGGCTGTGAAGTGCTTCCCCAGCTGTAAGGGAGCAGGTAAAGGAGACCCTCACTCAATTGCAGCATCGGGAGCTTTAACAGAGGAAGAAAGATCTGTGGCTCTGTTTCCTTAATGTTTGGAGCTTTAAGGGAGTAATTAATGCAGGGGGGGCGAAGGAGAGTGCTTTTGTTGAAACACAGGAGAAGACATCCCAGGATTTTATAGAAGGAGAAAGGGAGAAGAGCCTGGACAGGAGGGGGAGCCTCTCTTACTGGTTGAGCAGTCCCTGCCAGTCAGATGACATACATTCCAACCCCACCCCCCACCCACCCCCAGAAGTATGTTCTGTGAAGTGACTTACGCTGGTGCAGTGCACTCACTTGTGGGGCCCTGCACTGACCAAAGTGCACCAAAGCCGAGTCCTAGGAAAATCCTAATAATCTTCCATTCACTTCTCCTTCCGTTGTTGTGGAGAAAGCTCCCAGGATACAGCAATCAACTTCGGTAGTATAATACAATCATTCTTTCCCTACATGCCCTTCAGTTTTGGATTTGATTTCTAGAAAGAAAGCGAAAGAAAGCGAAAGAAAGCAAAAGAAAGAAAGCTGAGAAGAGAAGGTTATGAGGACTCCTTTATTCTGTTAATAGTTGCTTACTATTTGGATTGGCCCATCATGGTTCATTGGAAACTTTTCCAGCCACTGGAAAAGATGATTAGGCTGTCTGTTTAGTCTGGCTATTACACCACTAAACAATACCCCAAAAGGTTCTTGACAAAAACTCTTGTTTTCACTTCAAAAATAGAAGATTCACAGAAGAGACATTAGAGGTCAAGAAAAGCCAATATATCCAAGAAAAAACATACAATGGGTGTGTGAACTTGTGTGTGGCTGCTTTTGTCATCACAACTTTGGTAGTAAAAGTTCGCTAGATTCTACAGGAATCTTTAAAGCTCTATAATTTCCACATTGCAATGAACTTTTAAACAGACTAAAGTATATTGTGCAATATAGGGAGTTGTTTTCAGTCTGTTCTTTATGGATCTTTGATGGAATTACTTGTTGTTGACAACCACAGAAGAGTAAATCTCCCAAATGCCAGGGGATTCCAAGATTAAGAGCAACTCATTCCCCTTGCCGCTGTGGGTTTTGTGATAGCAGAGCTGTTTGTTAAGCCCTTCCGTGGCCTCAAGCCGTTGCACAGAGTTACTGCCATGAAAGCAATTTGTTATTGATGGAAGTCCAAAAACTATAAACAAACTATGATCTTTAGACAAACATTTTAAATTATATCCTAAAATGTCATAATTTTTTAATTTGAGCATCGTCAGAATGTATCCCCGCCCCAGCTCATACTTGTGCATTATGTATTTATGTAAAATAAACTCACCCTGAAGGAGTCCTTTGAAATTTTCATCTTTATTCCAAAGGGGGGAAATTATGGACTGGATTCTTCTCATGCAATCCAAAAATAGGCTTCCAAGTTACTATGTAACTTAATTCTTTAATTTGAATGTAAAGTTAAAGTTGCTATCGGCCTTTTCTTGGAGTTTGATTGACAGCTATAAAATCATCTCTTAACTATTGTCTTTGATTAATGCTTTTAGTATTTGCAGTTCCATTTTGTCTTCCCATAATTGATTTTTGACTTCTTCAGCTATGGTTACTTCAGTCAGAGAGATTTTTTTTTCTCAAGGCATTGGAGACCACATTGGAACCTCATTATAATGTTTAGTTAGAAAGTAGCTCCCTTGCTTAACCTACTGCTGGATCTGCAATTATTTTTTTAACACCATAACATTTGGTGTTAGTTAGAAAAACACCTGTGTGTAGTACCTAGTCCATTTGAGTCTCCCATTAAGGCAGATACCCAGTACATTATTTCACAGTGTCATTGCATTATTTTTAACTGTATTATTTGTTTCTCTGTGTGTTTAATGTATTTTTCCTTTGGTAAGAGCTAAATCCTGGGTCCTAAATCCTGCAAATTGTTGTTTAAGGCTGGGAAACACGAAGTACTGCATTAACACAACATATTGGTCTGTGTCATGACAGGCTAACCAAGGACGTTGCAATTCTGCGGTAGAATTGATTGATGTTGCTAGATCAATAACATAACGGGGTGGAAAGGAGACATGATGGGAACAACTTATGCTTCCTCAGCCCCAGCAATATCCAGACATACCTGGGCTCAGGAGACCACATGGATCAGCTAGCAATGTTTCTTTGACAAGGAGGAGAAATTGCAGTACTCTGCAAGGAACCACAAACCTATAGCACCCTGGGCTCAGACTAGGGTCCATTGTAACTCCTCTGAGCAGTCATAGAGTCATAGATTCATAGAATAGTAGGGTTGGAAGGGACCTACAAGGCCATTGAGTCCAACCCCCTGCTCAATGCAGGAATCCAAGCCAGAGCATCCCTGACGTCCAGCCTTATCTTGAATGCCTCCAGCGTGGGGAGCCCACCACCTCCCTAGGTAATTGGTTCCATTGCGTATTGCTCTAACCGTCAGGAAGTTTCTCCTCATGTTCAGCCAGAATCTGGCTTCCTGTAACTTGAGCCAGTTATTCCGTGTCCTGCACTCTGGGGTGATGGAGAAGAGATCCTGGCCTTCCTCTCTGTGACAACCTTTCAAGTACTTGAAGAGTGCTATCATATCTCCCCTCAGTCTTCTCTTCTCAAGGCTAAACACATCCAGTTCTTTCAGTCTCTCCTCATAGGGCTTTGTTTCCAGTCCCCTGATCATCTTTGTTGCCTCCTCTGAACCCTCTCCAGTTTGTCTGCATCTTTCTTAAAATGTGGTGCCTAGGACTGGACACAGTACTCCAGATGAGGCCTAACCAGTGCTGAGCAGAGGGGAACTAGTATTTCCTGGGATTTGGAAGCTATGCTTCTATTAATGCAGCCCCAAATAGCATTTGCCTTTTTTGCAGCCACATCACATTGCTGGTTAATATTCAGCTTGTGATCTACAACAATTCCAAGATCCTTCTCCCTTGTAGTGTTGTTGAGCCATGTATCCCCCATCTTGTAACTGTGCATTTGGTTTCTTTTTCCTAGGTGCAGAACTTGACATTTATCTCTATTAAATTTAATTCTGTTGTTTTCAGCCCAGCGCTCCAGTCTATCAAGATCACTTTGAATTTTGTTTCTGTCTTCCAAGGTATTCGCTATCCCGCCCAATTTTGTGTCATCTGCAGATTTGATCAGCATTCCCTGTACCTCCTCCTCCAAGTTATTAATAAAAATGTTAAAGAGCACTGGGCCCAGGACTGAGCCCTGCGGTACCCCAGTCGTTACCTCTCCTCAGTTTGAGAAGGTCCCATTGATAAGCACTCTTCGAGTAGCCAACTGTAGCCAACTGTGGATCCACCAGATCGTTGTTTCATCTAGCCCACTTTGAGCTAGTTTGCTCATCAGGATAATATGGGGCACTTTGTCAAAAGCTTTGTTGAAGTCGAGGTATATTATATCTACAGCATTCCCGCAGTCCACAAAAAATAGTTACTTGATCAAAAAATAGGATCAGATTCATCTGGCAGGATTGGCTTCGAGTAATCACTGCATTGTTTTCAAGGTGCTTCCAGATGGATTGCTTTTATCAGCTGCACCAGAATTTTCCCAGGGATAGATGTCAGAATGACTGGTCTGTAGTTCCCAGGTTCCTCCTTTTTTCTCTTTTTGAAGATAGGGACAACATTAGCCCTCCTCCAGTCATCTGGCACTTCCCCCATCCTCCATGATTTCTCAAAGATAATAGACAGTGGTTCTGAGAGTTCTTCTGCCAGTTCCTTTATTACTCTAGAGTGCAGTTCATCTGGCCCTGGAGATTTGAACTCATTCAAAGTAATTTGGTTTCCTTGTAGGGATGTTGGAGAATTCCGCCACAGATTCCAGGGAGGCCGAATGCCAGAGCATTTGGCCCCCCGGAATCCATGGCAGAACGAAGCCACCCACCCCACCACCCCGCGAAATGGGCACGGAATGGAGCCTACCTTTGTCGGCCGTTCCGGTGCTCCTCGTATGGCAGCCGCATCTGTGGCCGCCATTCGCCTCTTTTGAAAGGCCATGATAGGATACATAAGTATTTATGTAGCCTATCACGGCTAATGCAGGGATGCCATTTGCGTCCCTGCGGAGGCCATGATAGGCTACGTAAATGTATACGTAGCCTATCACGGCAATAGGAAGGAACGCAAATGGCAGCCGCTGTAGCCGCCGCCATTTGCATCCTATCCAAGATAGGCTATGTATATATTTATGCCTATTTACGGCTAAAGAAACGGACGCAAATGGCGGTGGCTACGGCGGCTGCCATTTCCCTTTGCAGCCCAGCGGCCAGATGTCCAGCCGCGGAGTGGCCGCGGAGCAGAGCCAGCCAGGGAGGATTCCGGGGGGGAGTGATGGAGCGCCTCCCCCCCACCATGGATTGCCCGGTGCAGAGCCAGGTAAGAATTTCATACATGCCTAGTTCCTTGACCATATGCCTATTGATCTCAAGCTGCAATCCTGCCCCGTCAGCCTGTACTTCGCCTTTGCCAGGGGGGTCATAGACCCTCTTTTGGGAGAAGACTGAGCCAATGTAGGCATTTTTTTCTGCTTTTTCTTTGTCTGTTATCATTTTGCCATCCTTATTTAATAGCTGAACCACCATTTCTTTCCTCTGTCTTTTACTCTGCACCTAGCTGAAGAAAGCCTTTTTGTTGTTTTTAGCATCCCTCACTAACCTCAGCTCATTCTCAGCTTTAGCCTTCGTGACGCCATCCCTGCAATTCTGTGCTACCTGCCTGTACTCTTCCTTTGTTGCTTGTCCTTTCTTCCACATTGTATATGCATGCTTTTTTGTTTTCAGGTCATCTCTAAGCTTTTTGTGAAGCCACATTGGCTTCTTCTGTTGTCTTCCACCTCTATTTCTTGATGGAATTGTTTGTAATTGTGCCTTGAGAATTTCCTTTTTTTAAAATTTCCAGCCATCTTGGACTCCTTTTCTCGTTAGAGTCGTTTGCCATGGGACCTTGCTTATCATTGTTCTGAGTTTATTAAAACTGGCTTTGCTAAAATCCAGGTTACGCATTTGGCTACACTTGGCTTTTACTTCCTTTAGAACCAAGAACTCAAGTATAACATAGTCGCTTTCCCCCAGAGTTCCTGTAACTGTTACTTTATCCACTAAGTCATCTCTGTTGGTTAGGATCAAGTCAAGGACAGCCGATCCTCTAGTTCCTTCCTCTACTTTCTGTAGGAGGAAGTTATCTGCCACACAAGTCAGGAATTTCCTGGAGGGCGCGGGGCCATGTTTTACAGAATTTGTCTCCCAACAGGTATAGGGGAAATTGAAGTCCCCCATTACTACTACATCATGCTTCCTTGAAACATTGGCTATTTGCTTTTTAAAAGTTTTATCCTCGTCTTCTCCTTGATTGGGTGGCCGGTAGTAGACTCCGACCATCAGATTCCTTTTATTCTTTGCTCCATTTATTTTGATCCAGATACTCTCGATGCCTTCTCCTGTATTTCTGTGCAGAGATATGTATTTTTCACATATAGTGCAACCCCACTCCCTTTCTGTTTCTCCTGATCTTTTTGAACAAGTTATATCCTTCAATTGCTGTATTCTAGTCATGAGAGTCATCCCACCAAGTCTCAGTTATGCCTATCAAGTCATAATTTCTCTCTTGTATTAAGAGTTCAAGTTCGTTCTGTTTGTTTCCCATACTCTGGGCATTAGTATATAGACATAGAAGACCATGTGCTTCATGGTCTGGCTTTCTTCCTACATGTTTCTGAAGGCTGTTATTGGACACCATTAGACCTGTTCTCTCCGTTGCGGTGCATGGGCCTTCGCCCATTGTTACCCCCAACTTTACATCTCCCTTCCCCATAGGATTCATTTAAAAGCCCTCCTGATGAAGTTCTTCATGCTGTGGCCAAACACATTCTTCCCAGCCTTGGTGAGGTGCAACCCATCCCTTGCCAACAGCCCATCTTCCAGGAAGTATAGCCTGTGGTCCCAGAATCCAAATCTCTCGTGCCGGCACCACCTTCGTAGCCAGCCATTCACCTGGAGTATTTTTCTTTCCCTTTCTAGTCATAGCTAGCTATGTGGTTTCTCAATTATAATTATAAATAATAATAATATTTCTATACTGCTCATTAGCTGATGCTCTCTGGATGGTTTACATGACAGAACTCAAAAACATAAAATACAACAACATAGTAAAACACTATAAAAACATATGTTTAAAACAGAATAAAACCAAAGATAAAATGCGCTAACACAATTTTAAAAATGGGAGTACTAGAAAGCCTGTTAAAATAATAAAAAAGTCTTCACTGGGCACCAGAAAGACTGCAACATGCCACATGACCCTCTCTGGGGAGGGCATTCCACAACTGGAGTTCCACCACTGAGAAGCCCCCTCAGTTCCTGATGCGCTGCGTTTCTGAGTTTGAGCTGCCTTCATTTGCACAGGACGAGGAGAGACTGCACAGTCCTTTTGTGGATTCCAATCATCATGCATTAAGATAAGCTGTTTATCAAGATTTCAGTTAACAAGCAACCTTTGCCAGGGACAGGTTGAGCTATGTGTCCTCCACCCTTTTGTATTCACTCCATGGAGATACACTCATAGGTTCATGACGCAGAACATAGACATTGTTTCGTTCTTAAAATCTAGCTTCTATGGTTTCAGACAGAAAAAGAGCTTAGAACTTAAAGAAATGTCAAGCATTGCTAATGGCAGGGGCGTTGCTAGGTTCTTAAAAGATCTGGGTCACAGGCCCATAACACAAATTTGCATATATATACAGTACTGTGCAAAAGTCTTAGGCCACCACCAGCTTTGTTGTTTTAGCAAAGTTTTAATGACCATCCATGATTATTTTTCGGTCTCTGTATTAAGATACAAACAGAAAATACAGGAAATATGTACAAGCAAAAGTCAGTATTTAGTGTGACCTCCCTTGGCTCTAAGCACATCTTGAACTCTTTTGAGGAGACTGTCCTGAAGTTTTCTGAAGTAATCTTCTGGTATATTATACCAGGCTTCTTTCAGCACTTCCCAGAGTTCTTCTTTAGATGTAGGTTGTCTTTTATTTCTTTCTCTGTCCAGGTGATCCCATACTGCCTCTATAATATTCAGGTCTGAACTCTGTGGAGGCTAGTCCATGACTGTCAGTGTTTCATCAGTTGTTTTCCTCGCGAAATATGATTTCATTGCATTAGCAGTGTGCTTGGAATCGTTATCATGCTGAAAAATGAAACCATTCCCAATCAGGCGCTTTCCAGAAGGAGTGGCATGATGAATTAAAACCTGTCTGTACTTTTCAGCATTCATGATCCCATCAATACGGACAAGATCGCCAACACCGCTAGCAGAAATGCAGTCCCAAACCAGGACAGATCCTCCACCATGTTTCACTGAAGGCCACAAACACTCATTCGTCCATCTCTCTCCAACCCTTCTTCTCACATATTGTCGATGACTGGACCCCAAAATTTCAAACTTGGATTCATCACTCCATAATACTCTTTTCCACTGATCCTCATTCCAGTCTTTGTGAGCTTTAGCATATCTTAGCTTTTTCACCCTGTTCACCTTCTGCAAAAGTGGTTTCTTGGCTGCTACCCTTCCACGGAGACCATTCCTGGCCAGGCACCTGCTGTTACTCTTGTGTAAGGGGAGGTCACACTAAATACTTGCCACTTTAGCCTATGGAAGCTGTTTTTTTCTGATTTTTTTTCTATTGTTGAATACTGCATACAAATTTCCTGTATTTTCTGGTTGTATTCTAATGAAGAGACTGAGAAATAATTATATATGGTCATTATACCATTGCTAAAACAACAAATCTAATGGTGGCCTAAGACTTTTGCACAGTACTGTATATATGTCTAAGCACATGTCTAATATGTGTGTGTGTGTGTGTGTGGTGTGTGTGCATGCAGTGTGCTTGCATGTGTGTATATATTACATACATACATCAGAAGTGTGCACTGACCCCCCACCCCACTTCAACTCAGATCCCAATTCAGCATTTTGGAAAACATCCTGCTTCTGCTCTGGCCAATTTGTAGTCGGACCACTTCAGCTCAGCACCAGACCTAAGTCAATGTTTGGAAATATGTGTCTTTATGCTTCCTGTTGACTACCATTGGAAATTAGAAAAAAAAATTAACTTTTTTCTCTTGGTCAGAACTGGATAGGAGTGCTTGAAAGTCACTTACCTCGTCTCGCAGCTTGCTTCGCGGTGGGGGGGGAGGCGCTTCGCTTCTCCCCCCGAAATTCAGGCTGGGGGGGGAGGCGCCTCGCCTCGCCCGGCTGAAATTCAGGCAGGGGGGGAGGCACCTCACCTCGCCCGGTTGAAATTCAGGCCGGGGAGGAGGCGCCTCGCCTCACCCGGCCGCGAAATAAAAAGTTTTTTAAAAAAACGCCCCCGTGATAGGCTACGTGACGATTTACGTAGCCTATCACGGCTAGATCTGCAAAGTCAGCCGTGATAAGCTACGTTAATCATCACGTAGCCTATCACGGGTGACTTTAAAAAAAAAAAAGTGCGTACGCAAATGGTGGCCCCCATAGGGAGCCGCCATTTGCGTTCCTTATTTGGTCGCTGTAGTCTATGTAAATCGTTATGTAGACTACGGCAAAAATAAGGGCAACACAAATAGCGTTGCCCTTATTTTCGCTGTAGTCTACGTAATCTTGTATTTTTCGCTCCATGAAACCGTCCCTACTCATCCTACCATCCTCCAGCAATAGATGTCTTGTTTTGTGCAACTACTGTCTACCACCTCCTTGTTATGCACAAGCTCTCATTGTATATTCCTCCCCATAAGTTCATTTGTGCCAAGACTTCACCAGGATTCAGCCAATGAGCCTGTTTTCAAAACTAGGCTACATTATGGAGAAACTCTGAGTATGTACTAAGTGCCTTTCCCTCACCACAGAAGCTAGAGTTCATGCAAAAAAAAAAAACACCCCAAACCCACAAATGACAATACATGCATAGGACTGAGCTGAAAGGGTAGTCAATTCATTGGACGGAATTGGGTAAGCACTGTATTAAGCTTGCAGCACCATGCTCACAACTCAGGACTTATTTCTGAGTAAACATGCAGATCATCAGGGTGCAAACCTCCCTGCAAAAGTAACTTGTGCTGGAATCCTATGCACAGTTTCCTGAAAGTTAGCCTCATTAAACCTAATGGGACTTCTCAGTAGGCATACATAGGATTGCATAAATAAGCAATATTTATCTCCCCTCCACTTAAAAAACAAACCAAAGACTCCTTTTTTTAAAAAAAATAAAGTTTTCTATTCATAGGAACATAGGACGCTGCCTTATACTGAGTCAGACCCTAGTCCATCTAGAATTGTTGACACTGACTGGCAGCAGCAGCTCTCCAAAGTTTCTGGCAGGATTCTTTCTTAGCCCCACCTGGAGATGCCGGGGATTGAACCCGGGACCTTCTGCATGCCAAGCATGGGCTCTACCACTCAGCCACAGCCCTTCCCATTGCTGTATAATGGCAACTGACAAACAAAGCAGTCCCAGTTTTGTTTCTCTGCAACTATGTGAACCCACTTTTCTCAAAGACTTGAGCGAGGAGGAGAAAAACCAGCCCCCTTGTCTGTTCGTATAAAGTCAAATACCATTCAGAACTTCTCTGGCCCACTGAAGAGAATTCTCTTTAAGAATTCCCCAAGATATGCTCTGGGTGGAATAAAGAAGAGAATGAAAGTAAGAAAAGGATTGGGGAGGGAAGAAGAAAAGAAGAATGGTGATTGGAAATGTGCGCAGGGGTGGGGGGTAGAGAGAATTCCCTAAGCCAAGCAGCTCCTTTCAGAAAGGTAGTACTTCAGAGGAATTTAGGAGGCTGTGCAGGGTTTGCAATGATTGCACGTACTTAAATTAACTTTATGAGGTGAGGTGGCTGAAGGCTTTTTCCGGATTTTATAAAATTGTAGAACCTGTTTAAAAGCCTTAGCATCTCCTTGATCATGATGCCACATATCCTAACCCTCCTTCTGGAATAATTTGGGATCTATTTAGGGGAAATTAAAGTGGAGGGGGAGAAAGAAGTTTGTGGAGGCTGATTGGATCCTTTGCTGTACTGAAGCTACTAAACTTCCTCAGAAGCCAAAGATTCCACTTTGGGGCAGTAAAATCAGGTGCTGTGTGAAGTACCAGTATTTCACATGGAGATCTTTCTTCCCTTCCTTCTCCCTCTTCAAAATTTGATTGTGGGCAAGCTCCCAATGGTGGGCATGTAAGAGCAGAAAAGAAAAGTAGGGGTGTAGCAGAAATCAGAGTCAGAGAGACCACGGAGTGAAGGAAAAAGAAATTCTTCTTTATTTAACGCGCGGGCTTGAGGCTGGAATCGTTTCCAAAGAGCCAGAAGCCCCGAATCACAGTAATACATGACTTTTATAGATATGACAGCAGGCAATTTCCCCCTCCCCTTCTCTCACGGTTTCTAACTGCGAGGTCTATGAAAATGGGTAATAGGGCATGATTAGCAAAGAATGAGACCTTGATATGTATCCAAGCAATATGCAAGCCAAGCAGAGGACTGGAACATGATATGCCAGTGTCAGAGAGACCCAGTCCTGTTAATAATTTGGGGAATTTCCACATTGCTGTTTTTGCTATCCTATGCCAGCTCAGCAAGGACATTTCTGATTTTTGACATGGCTGCTACAGGGGAAGAGAGGTTTTTTGCACTTCAAAAAAAAACAACAAAAAAAAACACCTACACCAGAGATTAGGTATAGTGACCTCCTGATGGTCACCTTAATCACCTTCTGATTAGGATCTCTAATCCCCTGGGTGACTTGACAGTTTTTACTTTTTGTTTTAGACTTTGAGAAAAGGAAACTTTACGCATAGCTAGCGCAAAAGCCACTGGAAATTACTGTCTGAAATTTAGTAGGTTCAGTCAGCTCCACAGGGCCTGCTAGGTCCCCAAATTCCATGAATTTATGTGGAAGCACAAAGAAATTATAGCTCTTTACTTTTGACAGATTTTCTTGGAAAAAGCAAATTTTACCTGTGGCTAGCACAAAAGCCTCCAGGCCTAATGGTCTGAAATCTGGCAGGCTCGGTCAGCTCGATGGGGGCTGCCAGGTCTCCAAATTCCATGCATGTATGTGGAAGCCCCACCCCCAATATAGCTCTTTGCTTTGACAGAGTTTCTTGAAAATAGCAAATTCTAGCTGTGACTAGCACAAAAGCTGCTGGACCTAACTACCTGAAATTGGCATATTCAATCAGCTTCTTTGGTGCTACCAAGCCTCCAAATTTCATGTATCTATCATACAAACTAAAAAAGTTATGACCATTTTTGTTTTCCAATGCAAGTCAATGGGAAAATGTAAAAAAAGGGCAATTAGGACAGCTCAAAAAGATCCGGGGCCCGTGCCCAGGTGGGGCCCTCTCTAACAATGCCCCTGGATAATGTATGGTATAGATGCACCATGTCCAGTTAAATGTCTGTAACTAGAAAGGTTGGGCCAGGTTTCACTGTGATGAGCAAATGGAATTTCTGTACACTGCATAACTCCATGTCCCTTTGCATGGCTATAACACATGCAAGATACAGATGCATAAATTCTTTAAGTTCCAGGCTCCATTGTTTTATGATAAAGGATTTGACTTTGTTTCACAAACTAGATTTTTTTTTTTTTTAAGGCACGGACTAGTATATACAACCCTGATCACAAACAGGAACTTGCTCTAGCTACATTAATGCAAACCACTGCACCATTGTACCTATGTACAACAGGAATGCCAATTTTCAAACACCCTTGACTTCGCTGAACTAGCAATGTTTTTATTTTAAAAAAAAACAACCTTGACAACTAATTGTCTGCATACATTGAAAGAGAATGCCTTGTAAGGAATACGGAAAGGATAGGATTTTACAGCAAATATTTCATACTGAAACTACCACGTCACAGTAAATTTGATTCTTTTAAGGTTATCATGCACCAGCAATACCCTGTTCCACAAATGGAAGGGAGAACAGGCAAGATAGTGTGCTCACGCACCTTTTTGCCCTTCTCTTCCTGCAGCCTTTTCTGTTGCCACCAGATGGTAATCTTTTTTCCCCTCTGGCTGCCTCCATCCAACCAGCCTTAAAACTCTCTGGAGGCATCTCTACACCAGCCTAAAATCCTGCATTTAAAACGGGGCTTTCTGCTTCCATTTTAAATGCAGGATCACAACAACTCCCTCTTTCACGTGCTTCCCCTTCCCCCTCCTTCTCCCCGTATCTGAGTCTTCCATTATCTTTCATTGATCTCACTCCTCTTCTTGCCATTTTCCTCTTTTCATGGAGGAAACTGAAGCGGAACTCAACGGGGTAATTTGAGTTCATTGAGCTCATTAACTGTGATCTATTTAAAAATGGAACGAAGCGTATTTAGTGCAGGAGATGCCCTGGAGGGACACGGCGTCATGTAAAGAGCCCGCAAACTTCTGTGAAGGAGCAATCTCAATTGCAGGATAAAAGCTCCATGTGAAGAAAGTAGGGATGTCAGAGAATTCCGTGACGGATCTCGGTGAGGCCGAATGCCAGTGCATTCGGCCCCCCAAAATCCATCACGGAACGAAGCCCCCGCCCCCCCAACCCACAAAAGGTGCGTGGGATGAAGTCCCCGCTGCCCCCACCCCACGAAAGGCACACGAAACGGAGCACTTACCTGCTCCCGTCTGCGCTGCTTTGCGAATGGCGGCCATCCTGCGGCCGCCATTCGCATCATCCTCTTCATAGCTGTGATAGGCTACGTAAATACTTATGTAGCCTTTCACGGCTAACGCAGGGATGCCATTTGCATCCCTGTGGAGGCCGTGATAGGCTACGGAAGTATTTACGTAGCCTATCACGGCAGGGGGGGGGGGAACCCAGCATATGCAAATGGCGGCGGCTACCACCATTTGCGTACACTGGGTTTTTTCCCCCCTGCCGTGATAGGCTACGTAAATATTTACGTAGCCTATCACAGCTCAATTAAAAAAAAAAGGTAAAGGTGTCCCCAACCAGTCATGTCTGACTCTAGGGTGCGGTGCTCATCCCCGTTTCTAAGCCGAAGAGCCAGCGCTGTCCGAAGATGCTTCCGTGGTCATGTGGCCGGCATGACTAAACACCGAGGTGCACGGAACGCTGTTACCTTTCCCGCCGAGGCGGTACCTATTTATCTACTTGCAGTTTCTTGCTTTCGAACTGCTAGGTTGGCAGGAGCTGGGACTGAAGACAGGAGCTCACTCCGTCACGCGGCACTCGGGTCTCGAACTGCTGACCTGCCGACCTTCCGGTCTGCAGTTCAGCGTCTTAACCACTAAGCCACCGCGGCCACTACGACAGCCGCCATTTGCGTCCCTGCAGGGCTGCCCAGCGGCTGGATGTCTGGCTGCAGGCGGCCGGAGCTGGCCCGTGGCTCTGGGGCTTGACCGCAGAGCGGAGCCGGCCAGGCAGGATTCCGGGGCGAGGGACAGAGCGCCTCCCCCCCGTCGAGGATTCCGGGGGGGGGGACAGAGCGCCTCCCCCCCGTGGATTGCCCGGCACAGAGCCAGGTGTTTCGTACATCCCTTGAAGAAAGCCTGGGTCTCATGTATCTACTTTAGTTAGTGTGAGGATTGGCTGTTAGATGTAGGGTGGGTAACCAAAAGACAAAAGAGACAATGTTTATAACTTTAGTGAATAAAAATGTTATTAGTTTTTAAATCTTAATGGACACACTCAACACACAAAACCATGTGAGCAATAGGATGATAAAATAACCAGGGATAAATGCATCCAGCTAACCTAATTAAGCAGTGTCTTTATTTTATCCAAGCAATTCCTTACTGTCTTAAGTCCAGCAGTGTTTCTGTTAGTTCTCCAGTTCCAACAGCTCTATCTCTTCCTGGCTTGCTTGCTTTCCTTTCTTCTCTCTCTCTCTCTCTCTTCTGCTTTAGGCTTTTATCTTAAAATTAACTATTTTCCCTCCCCAACTGCAACCACCCAGGAGAGTTGTTTCTTGTTCAATGTTGTCTGAAATTCCTTTTCCTAAGCTCTTCCTCTGACTTTCTGTTGAGCCACCTGTAAACTCTGTTTTCCCTCTCCCTCTACAGACATCCTGGCTCCTACATCTAATTCTACATTTGACTTGAGCCTTCAGCAAAACTTTGACTTTCTGAACAAATATCCTGACTTCTATAATCTCTAATTAAACCCATGCTCTTCACTGCAAGGCTCACAGGCTGCTGGCACCTCCCAAAGACTCCAAGTGTGCCCCCTCTCCCCCCCACCCCACCCCCTGGCCTCATTTTCTCCTTGCTTGATTTGACAGAGGGCCTTCCTGACCCAACAGTCACAGTACTCGAGGCATCACTCCCTGCAGTGCTTAAAGGTGCTGCTGCTGCTAGCCGGCCCCTTTTTTTACCTGCTGCCACCTAGGGATGGCGGAGAATTCCACAACGGATTTCAGTGAGGCCGAATGCACTGGCATTGGGCCCCCCGAAATCCATGGCGGAACAGCCTGCCACCCCCCCGCCACCTCCGCAGATCCTCCCCGGGACAAGACTTACCTGGGGCGGATGTTCTGGACGGCGGCAGCTCCAGCGGTGGTGGCGGTAGCGGTGGTGGCGGTTCACGTTTGCAGTCTGGTCTTTTTCTTTTCTTTTTTTTACCCAGACGTGATAGGCTACATAAAGACTTACGTAGCCTATCACGGCTCCCTGGCTGGACGCAGATGGCATGCACTATGGCGGCCGCCATTTGCGTCCGCACCAGCCAGTCCGCAGCCGGAAATCCGTTTGCGGACAGCCCTGGCCTGGCCGGCTGCTCCACAGAGCCGCCGCGGAGCAGAGCCGGCCGTCGAGGATTCCGGGCGGGGAGGACCGGATCGCCTCCCACCCCGTCAAGGATTCCGGGGGAGGGACAGGGCGCCTCCCCCCCCATGAACAGAATCCGTGAAAAGGTAAGTGACTTTTGTACATCCCTACAGTGCCACCTGCCTCACAGGCCAGCTACTGAGCTGCTTCCTCTACCCTGTTCCTGAGAGAAAGCTACTGCAGGGTGAAGAGGTGTGTGTGCGCGCGCGCATGCGTGTGTGTGTGTGTCTTTCTCCTCTCTCAATAGCCAGGGCTACAATTGTTTCCCTCCATTTCACATTCACAGTGTGGTGCGAGAGACCCAAGGCTAGCATCTTCCCAGACTCCCTTCCCTCTTCCTTAAAATACTTTTACAGCACAAGCCTATGCATGACTAAGAAGTAAATCATACTGAGTTCACTGAGCCTTACTCCCACGTAAGTATGTATAGGATTGCAGTCCTAGTGGCTCACTTTTGACCTTTTGAATGAAACCGTCCAACACACACAGAGGATTTAACCCCATAGTATCCAAAAGCCAAACAAAATACAAAAATGGAAGACAGTTCTGTTCCTTCACAAAGGTGATGGTATCCATATCCAATACTTTTTTTTTTACTACTACTCAGTAAACCCTCTGATTTATTTTATATTCCTTGAATACAACTCTCATCTCAATGAATAAACAGATTCATAAGGGGACTGAACCAAAGAAGTGTTCAGACAAGCCCCTGTGAAAGTACAACTTTTATTGCATTTCTGCTTGCTATCATCACACAGAGTGCGTATCTTACAGATATAATGATGTCTATTAAAGACTGCGAGCCAGAGGCCATGCACACTTTAATTCCTGCCTTGCCTGCCAGTTAATCAGTTCAGTTATCTAGAAGTTTGTCCTGAACAGGAGCCAATAGCAACAGGGTAGGAATTAATGTGGGCTGAAGAGAAAAAAGGAGGAAAGAAAGAAAGAGGGGAGTTGATGGAGTTGTTTCTTGATGAAGTTCTCAATTAACACTACCGCTGATACATCGTTGTAAGGAAAGAAAAACAGAAACATGGGCAGGAGGGTGCTGTTGCACTCCTGTCCTGCTTGTGGGCTTCCTATGGGCTTCTGATTGGCCACTGTGGGAACAGAATGCTGGACTAGGTGGACCTTGGTCTGATCCAGCAGGGCTAATCTTATGTTCTTTTTACTTAAGTCCTGACTAACTTGTACCATTGATTTTAATGGGGCCAAAGTTCAATTAACTTAGTCTGGATCCAACCCAGTGTAATGTGCTCCTTTATTCCTGTATGGCAGCAGCTTAGGGACAGTCTTGAAGTTTACACTTCCTGGATCAAAGAGAGATGCTGTTCTTTTAACAGTTTGGAGACAAAAATAAATAAAGGTGCAACTTTTCCCGTAAGTACTTCTGCCTTCTAGATCTCTAGTACAGGCCAGGTGCTCCTTTCAAGACAGGCATTTTTAGTCCTGTACATATTTGGGAAATATTTGTTGCCCACTCAACACAACTTGAAGGAGAAGCAGCAAAAATGTTTTTATTGATAATCATGAGAACCACTGTGTCCAATTCTAAGATCAAGTTGGGGGTCTACCAGACATTATCTGGTTTCAGGCAGTTTGCAGATGAACACATTCCTTTATACCAGCTTGGGGTAGCTGGATACTACAGAGGTATGCTTCACAAAGCAAGCAATAATTAATTAAAGAAAGATAATCTCAGGTGTCCCGCCAAGCCATACTATTAGCAATGCCAACATTTGCTCTAAGTTATACTCTCGTTCTTTTTCCTGTTCAGTAGCGGTGTGGGTTGTGTCCATAGGAGTTAAGATGAGCGTCAACTCCAAGCATACGATGCCTGTTTTTCAACATAGTACACTGAATTGGTGTTAGCTGGCAGCATTTCTTTTATTCTCCGCTTGACTTGCTGATGCTGTGTATGAGAGAGTGAGAGAAAGAGGATGAAAGTGGGTACAGAAAATGTACAAGGAGCTGAGGTGCTAATCAGTAATGAAATACTGCAACAGCAAGTCTGTGATGATGTTTACACAACCTGTACAGAAGTAACACGGAAAAGAAGTTGGAAATTCATCTTTAACTTTGACCAGAATGTAGGCCTTTGAACAAAATACTTCATATAATTGAACTTGAAAACAGGACAGGGAAGCTGATAGCTTCCATAGACGGCGATGCGGAAGTGATACCTTTGTGGCTGTGTGAAAGTACACTCTACAGGGCACTTTCACAGATGTCAATTCAAGCCCCAGGTCAAACTAGGTAATTCTAAAACATGAAAAAGGACCACAGCCCCACAACAGATCAGAATGTTGATTGTAATAGCCAGGGCTGACCTCTGCCTGTTTCAGCTGGGAGGGACCAGATCTGCCCAGAGCAATTACGTGTCGGAAACCTGCTTAATAGGTTCCGGAGCTCTAAACATATTGTACTACAGCACAGTTCATCTTGACCTGATCTAAACAAGCTGACAGATAAAAGCACCATCTATTCAGGCTGGGTCATGAGTTTCTGCCACGAGCAGAATCTTTATGGAAATAAAGAAATATTTTTCAAGGAACCAATGATGTATGAATATGCAACGTTTGTAGTTACACAGACAACCTCACCCTGTAGGCAAGATAAGTTTAGGAAACAATGAAGATGTGCTAAACATCATATCTGGCATACTTCTACACCAAGCAAAAAATGGTGTAGTAAAAGGTATTTTGAGTTTCTTATTGTATGGGCCCAACATGACAACCACTGTCGAGGGATGGGGGGGAAATTTATTCAGATCATATTTTAATGTGAACGTACTTGATTCACACTTCCTGAACCAATACACAAAATAAAACAGTTATACTTTAATATTTGCACTTTCCAGAATGTTGCAATACAATTTTGCAATAAAAATGCATTCAAAAATGTGTATATTACAGGGAATCATGTACAAAAATACATTTATATTAGGGGAAATTGTTTGCAAAAAATACATTCAGCTAAATGGCATACATTAATGCATATATTATATATTAGAAATGTGCACAAATATGCATACAAATGTATATGCAGATTGGTATTATTATTATTATTATTATAATAAAAAATCTGCACTCTCATGCAGCAATGGAATGAAACAAATTTAGAATTGCAAAAATGAGAAACTGAGGAAATCTAAAGTGACAGATTGCTCATCCCTACCACTGTTTATGCCAACGCAGGTGAAGATGACAAGATACATACAGGGACATTGCTCAAACTAAAATTGCACCCCGGGCCTAGGAAGAAGTCACATTATTGCCTCTCTTTTCCTAATAGCTCTTTCTGTAAAATAGCATCATGTCTCCACTTCATCATGATTCATGAGGGAAATTTGTGCTTCTCATATTTCCAAAACGCAAGGGCTCTCTCCAGATATTTGAAGTATGTAGAGTTGACAGGAAAAGAGCAAGGTTGTGGTGTCAGGACTTGCCCCTAACCTATTCACCTTCATAAAGTGTCTGCATTGTTCGTATGTGTACACAAAGAATATGCATGTAGGCTTGTCTGTGGGGTCAGGAACCTCAGTACATCAATCTCTGAGGAGGTCTAAGGGAAAAGAGTCTTTGTCAGCTTTTCCTGACAGAAGTTTAGTCCCTTTAGCACCTGAGTTGTGAGTAGCAAACTACACATTACATTAACCATACTTTTTTAAAACGAGCTTAATGCTTCCATTTTTTATTTTTGAAGGAAAAACAGCCACATACCAGTTTCCCACCAAAATCACCCCTTTTCAGCTGCTGCTTGTCCTTGAAGGTGCTGCTAGCTGCAAACAGTACATTCAGGGGCAAATAACAGCTGGAGGGGGGTGAATTTGGGTGGGAAACTGGTCCAGGGCCTTAACCCAGGGCACGATACATAATCAGGGCCCCATGTGGCTGCTTTTCCATCAAAATAAACGTGACAGTATTAAGCATACTGTTTTAAAAGTATGATTAGCATAACCTGTAGTTTGGCCCCAAGGAAGGCAGAGATTATCAGGACAATGCTGAGGAAAGATCCAAATGTAGAATTGCTGATTGACATAAATCTGCCACACAACGTTTAGAGACCCATGGCCTATCAAAGTGAAAAATGAAAATGGGCACCCTAAAAAACAACATCTCAGCCTTTCTTCCTTCCCTATGATACTTTTTGCAGTGAACTGTAGGGAAGATGCCATCCTGTATTTCGGGGTGAGGTAGGGGAGAGGAAGCCATCTCTTCTATTCTAGCTCAGTTTGCATATTTCAGTATGAATATCCAGGTCCCTCAGTGAAATGAGCTCTATGTAGGAGGATAAACTGACACAATATTCATTTATGAAATGGAGTGAGTTGTGTTAGTGCTTTCAGAGCTGGCACAGCGTTTGCTCTGACATTAATAAACATGAGGAAATGGTATAATTTGACCGATATCAAAACAGCATCTTACTAACGCCCAAGCAGGATTGTATAGTTCTCCTTTGCATACGATATTCAGTTTCCTTGGTAACCCGTGATCCCTTGCTTTCCTTAACAGTCATGATGCCAGCAAACACACACAATAATAGTTGTTTGCAACAGTCAAAGATGTGAGTGCTCTAATGATGGCATAATCAATCTTAATGTGAAAATTTAATGCCACATTAGTAGCAGACTATTTCACTGCTCTCTGCTTTTTCTCCATAATCACACTGATGGTATTCAAGGTTTCCTGGATGCTTTATACTCCAAAATACAACTTGCCACAAAGTTTTAACACGAGCACTGAAATGGTTGAAGGCAAACTGCTGCGATTCATACATCCAAGCAACCCATTGGTCAATTTCAGCCACACCATCACGATACTTCCCTTCCCAATCTCCTTCTCCACCACCAAAGTGACTTTGTGATGGTTCAGTTAAAATAATCAGATTGTTTGTGAAACTGTCTGTTTAGATTTTATTTACTCATTTATTTAAAATATCTATGTATTGCCTTTCAACAAAAAGTTCTCAGAATAGTTTACACAGTAAAGTTGACAAGCAAAAATGGGATGGGGGGGTCACAATGGGGCAAATGAGAGTATATAATCTGTTTTCTTCGGATTACAAAACTTCAGCCTCCTTTGCATTTTGACCTCTTATTTACTCTATTTGTCAGAATTGATTCTGAGCGCAGGGACATAGCCAGCAGCTCAGATTCAGAAGAGGAGCAGCCAGAACTAGGGGAGGCATTCACAGGCCGGTTCAGATATGGGTAGACATGCTTCTTAGGTTACCAACTCCCAGATGGCCGGGCATGAAGCTTCATCCCTACCCCCCTCTGTGAGGAGCAGGTGGGGCTTGTGGACTGTGACCTAAGAGATGTGAGGCGGCGGCGCAGAGCTAAGAGGGAAACGTCAGGGGCGGAGCTCAGACGGTCGAACCGGTTAGCGATGCTTGAGAGGCTATGCAGGGAAGCAGCACGCGAGGGGCGGGACCTCCCTCCCTAAGATAGCCTAGCCAGCAAGCCTCACTTCAAACTGCAGGCAACGTGGGTGTTCCCATCTGAATCCCCTGGAGGCATTCCTTCACAGCCAGAGAGTCTTCGAGGATTTGCATCTGTAATGAACCCATGAATAATGAAATAAAGGGGTGAGACTGAAGCCTCTCTTTTTGTGTGTGTGAGAGTGCTTAAGGAAAGAGGGGCCCAAGGGAGTGTGACACTATTTCTTTTCCATTTTGGCTTGTCTGCTTTGGAGTTCCCTATCCATTTTTTTCTTATTTACAGTAAAAATTGGGCACCAATTAAAACACCTTAAAATATCTTCTGAAGTTTCCTCTTGAGTCTTGCAGGCTTCCTTGGAGAGATGGCGGCAGCAGCAGCTCCTAGCTCTCGGGACTCTCATTGGAAGACCTGTGGGAACAGTGATTTAGGGCACAATCTTACACATGTTTAGATGGGAAAAAGTCCTACAAGTCCCAGCAAGGCTGGGACTTGTAGGACTTTCTTCTGTCTAAACTTGCATCGGGTTTTACCCTTAAACCACTTCCTCCCCGGCTCTCAAGTTACTGCTTGGCCAGGCCAGCAGCGGCTACAGGAGAACGGCCCTCTTGCCTGGAAGTGTGCTACTGAGCTCTAGGTCCAGGTGACACAAGATGTGCCATATGAAGATGCCTCGAAGCAGACCATTGGCTAGGGCAGCCAGGTGTTGTACAGAAGGCCATAAGAAGGGAGAGCTTCAAGTTATCCATCATCAGTTAACAACGGAACAGCAGACTGAGCGGACACAACAGCCACCTCTTCAATCTTCTCCACGATGGTGAGATGTCTTGTGTTTCTATTTAAATAGTAGCAATTGTTTCTAAATTTGCAGCTATACACACACATATGCCAAGATCATGTAAATTGGTGTTCCCTTTTTGGCTGAGGCATTTTCTTTCATTTGGATGCTGTGTAAGTGGCCACCCTCCCATTGGTCCATCTGGTCCATCTAGCACAATGTTGTCTCTACTGAGTGGCTTTTTCAGGGTTTCAGACATGGGTCTTTCCCAACCCTAGCTGGAGATGCCTGATGGGATTATTTAGTAATGATGCCTCATGTTAGAAAGGCAATTGGCAGAGAAAAAAGAAAAGAAAAGAAAAGGCAAAACAGAATGAGCATTTGCCAGTCCCACATTCATACAGGCTATCTTAGAACAATACAAGGACCCTTCCCTAGTGAAGAAAAGAAAACAGCTTTACTCACAAATATTCTTGCATATACAATGCAGGTACAGCATGGAGTTTCAAAAGAGTTTGTTCGGCCCATTTTGTGTTCCATTACACCAGAAGGAGCAAGAGAGCAAACACATGTGCTCCCAGCAATGGAGGAAGTCAGACAGGGTGCGGGGAACAGGAGGAGCAAGAGGAAGAAATCACAGGAAACCACATGGAAGGCTATAGAGATCCTAAGTCTAGCTGTGGTCAAAATTCCCATGAACTAGCTAACTGTCAGGGATGAGTTCAAGAGCCTTGAGATGTCTGACAGCTTTGATTCTGAATCAGAGTTAGAACAGCTAGATCAGAGCTCAGGGGAGGGACCCCCTCTTGTCCTAGCCAAGACACTAGGAGAGATTCCTCCTTAGGCCTTGACAAACAGATGGCCCAGGCTGAGTCACTGCCCCGTCCCTCCACCATGAGAACTCAAGTTTCCAAGGAGGAAGAGGAAGAAGGGCATGACTTGAGAGACACTAGGGTGCGTTGCAAAGCAAAGTGGGAAAAGTTAGGGACAGGGCTGAGATGCTTCGCCAAGACAGCCACTCTTGGAAGCCAGTGTAGGAGAGAGCCACCCTAAGGGAGGGGCATCACTGCAAAGCAAGTCTGGCTGTGAGGTTCACGCCCAAACTGACAGCAACTTCGCTACCCTCTGGTTCGTCATCTCTAATTAGAGATTGTAGATTAGTTGTTTAGGGGCCTGGGGCAATCTGAGAGCTTCCTGGATCTGCATTTGTAGAGAGGCTAGTCACCAGCAAAATAAAGTAGTATTAGCCCGAAGCTTTGGCTCCTTGTGGAAGGGGAAGGATGATCCATTCCTGACACTAACTGCAAGACTGCCCCCTTCCAGTAACTTGCAGACCAGGTTGCAACATTACCAACTGTGCCAAAGGCTGAACCTGGGACCATTTGGAGTGCAAAGTATGCGTTCTACCTCTGAGCTATGTTTGAATCTAAAGAAGGCATGGGCTTCTCCTCACCTGGGCTGTGTTCATCCGAATCACTGCATGAAGCTGCTTCCCCCCATGGCCGTGGTTTCATTTCAAGTTGCCACAATATAGTTGCTTGACTGTAGACATTCTTACTTAGTTTGGGGGAGGGCGAGGCAGATTCAGGTAGATCAAAAATTATGTTTGATTTTTCCAAGTCATTAGCTCTTCCGTGATGCTCTGTTCCAATATGCTAATTGGAGTTACATAGGAAGTGACAAGGTCACTGTTCACCAAACTATCAACATCCACCTTCATTAGCTCTGGTTTGAGTGATACGTACACATAAATTTTCCAACCTGCATAAAGTTCTGTGTGGCCATGCTGCTTGTTTAGTGTTACTTTTTTAAAAACCCTATTGCGTGTTTGTGACAGGGTAGTCATCTCTCCCAGAGAAGTGAGGGGGAAATATCAAGCCGTTACTTATGCATATTATTTAATTTATTAGATGTATATAAACGTTAAACTTCCCATTAGCTAGCAATGAAAATCGACTTTAAAATGCCCTAGCCTTATGGCTGCAAAGAAAAGAAAAAGTAGAAGCAGATATTCTTAAATCTGGGTTATCTGTGCTTTACTTCTGCAGTCTCCAACATGGTGCCCGTGGGCCCCAATAGGCTCATGGATACCACACTTGGCATCCGCCAGGCTGCCCTGCCCTTCCTGACTTTTATTCTATTTTTTATAATTTTGTAAGGCTGGCATGTTGCAAATGTGTGATTTGGCATTTGGGTCTCAATCTCCACTTCTGCCTTGGGCTCAGTTTCTTAGCCTTGCCTCTGAGTAGGGATGTCAGAGAATTCCGCCACAGATTCCAGCGAGGCCGGAATCTTTAGAATCCGGCCCCCCGGAATCCATGGTGGAATGGCCTCCCACCCCCCACCCCCCCATGGAATCCCCCCAGGACGGAACTTACCTGGGGTGGATGCAGCAGCGGCAGCTCTGGCTGGTCTCCTGGCCAGCCACAGTCAGGCTGCTGCAGCCGCCATTTACATTCTTGCAGCCGTGATAGGATACATAAGTATTTACGGAGCCTATCATGGCAAAGAGCAGGGATGCAAATGGTGGCTGCTACGCCATTTGTGCCCCTGCTCTTTGCCGTGATAGGCTACGTAATTATTTACGTAGTCTATCACGGTAAAGGCAGCCACACAAATGGAGTAGCGGCTGCCATTTGCATGGCTGCCTTTACCGTGATAGCTTACGTAAATACTTACGTAGCCTATCATGGCAAAGAGCAGGGGCGCAAATGGCGTGGCGGCCGCCATTTGCGTCCCTGCTCTTTGCCCTGATAGGCTACGTAAATACTTACATAGCCTATCACAGCTGCTTTCAAGGACACAAATGGTGGCCGCTACGACGGCCGCCATTTGTGGCCACAGCAGCCCGGCCACGGCCGGAACTCCGGCTGTGGCTGGCCCTGGCTGGCGGCTCCACGGAGCCGGCCAGGGAGGATTCCAAGGGGAGGGACGGAGCGCCTCCCCACCACCACAGATGCCCTGGCGCGGAGCCAGCTAAGGGATTTGTACATCCCTATCTCTGAGCCCCATCAGTTTGCCTTATGAGAAACGGGTGTGGGAGCAAAAAATTGTGGATTCACTAGAGTGGTTGGGAGCTCAGCCCTCACTCCTCTGCTCTGCTTTGTACTTAATGTTCTTGGGCAAGTTACTTTTCTTGGTCTCACCATTTTGCCTTCTGGATGTTTTGTGACTTGCTACACCCACTATGGTGGCCATTTTGTGAAAGCACCCATGACACACTCTCAAAATTTCAAATTTGCCCACTGACCTAAACAGTTTGGAGAAGAACAGGACCTTCACTCTGGTGGAAGGCATCATAACCAATGGTGGTTTTCTTTGGTGGCTTTTCCATTGGCCATAGTGCTTTCTGTGTTGCCCCACACCTTGTCAAATGGTTTCGCTCTGGTCTTCTCCAGTTTATTTCAGGACATGGCTTCTGGAAGTAGCACAGTTGGAACTTTGACTACCCACCATGGCCTATTGGTGTAACAACCCCTAGCCAGCATGACAAATTATCAGGGATGGTGGGAGTTATAGTCCAACAACATCTGGGGACTCAAAGTTGGGAAAGGTTGTCTGATAGGTATGAGTCACTTGCTATGGACCAGAGCTGAGAGAGACGGTTACCATGCATGTCCCCAATTTGACAAGCAGCTTCATAGCAACAGTAATTACATCCCATGTATTTTGGGCTACAGTTCTCTGGTTTTCCATTGCCACACAACTACCCACTCTGGTATTGGACAGGGACTATGCCCTAGACTATGGCCTAGGGACAAGCAAGGTTGAACTCCCTGTGCAGCCATATTCTAAAGGCTGTAGTTTGCAACTGCCCAATAAATTATTTACTTCAGGATTATGCTTAGTGACGTTGTGCTTCTGTCTGGATAAACAATCACTGCAACTTCTTAGCAGTACCTGACTAGATTTTTATTCTTCTCCAGTTGTATCTGGTTGTTGATAATTTACACCACAAGACTCCTGGTAACTGGAGAGAGCCTGTGCTAGAGCTGCAAACAGTACTGTGGCAAACTGCACCATGAGGGGATTTTACTTGATCTGCTTCTTTTTCTTCAACCACAAATTGGGCTAATCCTAAAGGATCTGGGAAAATTCCCCCCACAATGTAGTTTTGATAGTACTGATGATCGCAGCTGCTGTTAAACACATAGGAGATGAGACATTTAAAAAGGCTGGCAACCCTCCCTACAACCATGGGGTGAGGTAGGAGCAATCCTTTTCCTTCAAAGACAGCTGAGATCTGTAGAATACAAGATCCTATACCAGCTACCTAGTTTCACACATCAGCTGAAATATGGCAGTCAGGGAGCCTTAACACTGTGGAGGGGGGGGGGCAGAACTGGTTACATGGTTAACTCTAGCCTTCCCAGCCTGGCACCTTCCAGATGTGTTGGACTACTACTCTTATCATCCCGAGCTAGCATGACCATGGTGGTACTAGGTTGACGAAGGCTGGTTAAACCTGTCCTGGCAAATAGTCCTGTTTATTTTCCACCTGATTTGCAATATGTGGGGGAAACTAATTAAATGTTGTCCTCTGAATTTCAAACATGTTTAAATAAAATCCAACTTTGAGGGATGCTTTAAGGCTGTGATACAGCTTTCAGGAGTGCACAAAGCTCTTGGTGTAATACATTCACACTTTGCCTTTTTAGTAAAATCCTTGAATCCTACAGCGCTTATATTAGGAAATATTGCAGAAAATCCAAATGAGGAGAATCTAATTTGAATTGTTAAAAGCAAATTTGCTTTCCCAATTTCCTGTCAGCATTAGTCTTTGCGGACTAGAAACTTTCTCTTATTGTGTACTCCAGACTGGCCTTCATTTATCGTTTCAGACATTATGATGATGGAAACACTGGAACCGGGATTATAGTATGATTCCATTCGTGGATTGAAAGCCCTGCCAGCTTTCTTAAGTCAGGGTGGGAGGTGGGGTGAGTCCATCTTTTTCTTTCCTCCCCCCTCCCCCTTGATTCCAGTGGAAAGGGATGTACTATGTCAGCTCCAGGGTTGCATAGCTCCAGGCCCAGGGGTGCATGGGTGAGTTGTTAGGCAAATGAGGATCCTGCAGATCCACAGCCTCCCACTGATACACCCCCAGCATGCCTCCAGAACACCCCATTTCTGGCCCCTTCAATAGCGGAGCACCACCAGGGGTACAATGACTGCAGTGGCGCTTTCCTCCCCACACCAGGGAAGCCTCCAGTGGATTTCCCTCTCTGCAACATCCTGTAACCCCACAGCTCTCCTTACAGGGTGCATAGGATTGCTCCCAAAACCAAGGTCAAATGTACACATCTAAGGAGAAAGAGCAGGAGCAGAAAGAGGAGTTTATATGGTTATTTCAGCTATTGGCCATAACGAAAGAATAACATAGCAAAATATCAGAGAACATAAACAATATGTAAACCCAAGTCAGGCAACCTAGAAGTACCCATATAAGGGAGTTGGAGTTCTATAATCGGTGGCCAGTATACTATATGTGAATTGCAATGGATCTTCCATTATTTTGCAGCCACCAAAGCACAGATGGTTACTGTTTAAGTGATCTCCTTGTTTTCAGCTATGTCGCTCCTTTAACCAAGTATGTAAGGTCTTTCAGAAACTGATAAGGAAATGTATTTCATTCATTCTCGGAAATAACACAACAGAACACAGAACAGGAAATGTCTTAGCCTTCTCCTCCCTACAAATATAGCAATGTAAACTGAGAGGCACAGCTTGGTCCCATCCATGTAAGACTGTGGGGGTCATTTGCTAAACTATCAACAAAGCTGGGGCTCTCTCCCAAAGCAAACTTAGGCAAATCAGGAAAATAATGCTTTAATTAATTTTTATCTAAGGATTATAACTTTTCCAGTTAAGATAGCACAACCGACGACTCCCAAGAGTCTAGAAAGACTTCAGCGATAATTATTCTCTCTGCTGGGATATCCAAATTACAACTATTTTGAAGACGAAAACAACTGCGTATTTACAAACACTGCAGTACTTGTTTGGTAAGGCAACTCAGTCTACTCGCTGAGCTTGATGTTAATTAAAGAAGCCAGGAATAAAAATGGCTTTGGCCTCGGATGCAAGGAAAACAGAAGGTTTCCTTTTTTAGCCAAAGCATTTGGAAACCTACTGTGGTCCCACAAAGCTTTAGTTCTGTTAACTGTTATGAAGCACAGTTTGCATCAAAGCTGCTATTTCAATTCAAGTGGCAATCAACTGAGAATTCCATCAAATAGGACAACTGTGCATTTGGGGCCTTTCATCTCTTAGGGTGCATTTGTTCAGTAAACCTAGGCTTAAGAAGTTTCTAATCTGATTTATTTTGTCAGGGCCTAAAATAGTAGAAAGGCCAGGGCTGGCCGAACAGGTTTTGATGCCTGAAATGTAGCAGCAAATAGTGCCTCCCCCATCCCCTCAAGCACATAGCACTCAAGGCTGGTCAAGTTATTTTGTGAGGCACAAAATCCCATCTACCCCTTCGGGCAGTAAAAATGCCATAGTAATAAAGTAAATAACCAACTATTTGCTGGCTTTTCATGACATCCCAAATCAGCTGCCTGAGACAGCTGCCTCAGTCTGCCTAACAGGCTGCAATCCCAGGACTAACCCAGGAGCAAGCACCATTGAACTTAACCAGGCTTACTTCTAGGTAGACAAGCACAGGTTTGCACAGAGAGCCCCTCTTAAAGGCTCCAGAATCATTCTCGGCAATTGACATACCTCTTCGCCATTTGATATGAACCAGGAGAACTTATGATAGTTGCACAGAAGAGAGAATTACAGCAGGCCCAGCTTTTTTTTTTCACCCCTGCATGGTGTAGCTAGCTACCCTTTTTGCTGGTCCAGCACCTGTGTGTGACAGAAGGCTGACACGGAAACTTTTTGCTCGTTAAGTATTTATGCCAGGCTGCTGTGAAAGGCTTAGAAGCAGGACACACACACACACAAACCCCCCTTCCTATCCCTGCAATGTATCTGTTGCAAGACAGATGTTCCTTCTTACACAGCTGCTCAAGTGACAAGAGCCACCTTCTCTTTTTGCATGTGGTCACTGTACTGTACAGGCTCCACGGTCTGGAAGTGTCAGATGAGCTGTCAAGGTCGGACAGAATCTTGTCAGGTGGAATGGGGAGCTGCAAGGCCGATCCAGCCGCGAGACAAGCAGCAGGCAAAAATGCCGATGAAGCGGCGGTGTTCTCAGCAGGGCGCGTGTTTTGATGAGGCTCCTAAAACGTAACAACAAATATGTCCAAACTCTGATTCCCGTGGAATGTTCCAGCTTGAAAGTTTGCCTTTTACAATGCTCTTTGGCAACTTCCTTTTCGCTAGGTCCTTATCCTTCTTTTGGGATCCTGGGTTGATAAGCAGTTTTATTGCTGGGAGTCACGGGTCAAGGAGTCAGATTGCCCCAAACTGTGGAATTGCAGCAAGCAGCTTGTCCAAGAGACGGGCAACAGCATAGAGAGATGTGTTGGACTGCTGGTTAAGGCTGCAGCCCTAAACACCCTTGTGAGGGTGAAAGCGCCACTGAACAAAGTGAAACTTCCTTCAGAGCAAACACACAGAGGATTGGGCTGTTAGAGAAATAACGTAGAGTAGTGACTAAGACTGGGACCCATGAGTTTGGGAAGTTTCCAGTTTAGCACTATGTCACATGTAAACTAACTAGGCAGCCCACTGTTCTTTCAGCTTACACTCACGCTACCCCAATCTCTGGATTGGATTCAGGATCTGCCTCCTGCAAGAGGAAGTGACCTGATCCTCTACCCCCCCCCCAGCTCAGCCGACTCAGCAGGTTGTCCTGACTCACTGTGTGGCATCTCCAGGGGGCTTGAGGGGCTGCCATGGGACGGAGGAAGCAGGCAAGTCCATTTCTGCTAGCACAGTTGTTGTTGTTCAGTCGTTCAGTCGTGTCCGACTCTTCGTGACCCCATGGACCATAGCACGCCAGGCTTTCCTGTCCTCCGCTCTCTCCCGGAGCGTGCTCAAGTTCATATTCATTGCATCAGTGATGGTATCTAGCCATCTCATCCTCTGCCGTCCCCTTCTCCTTTTGCCTTCAGTCTTTCCCAGCATCAGGGTCTTTTCCAGAGAGTTTTCTCTTCGCATTAGGTGGCCAAAATATTGGAGCTTCAGCTTCAGTATCTGTCCTTCCAATGAGCAGTCAGGGTTGATTTCCTTTAGGATTGACTGATTTGACCTCCTTGCAGTCCAGGGGACTTGTAAGAGTCTTCTCCAGCACCACAGTTCGAAAGCATCAATTCTTTGGCGCTCAGCCTTCCTTATAGTCCAGCTCTCACAGCCATACATTACTACTGGGAAAACCATAGCTTTGATTAGACAGACCTTTGTCGGCAAGGTGATGTCTCTGCTTCTTACTATGCTGTCTAGATTGGCCATAGCTTTCCTCCCAAGGAGCAAGCGTCTTTTAATTTCATGGCTACAGTCGCCGTCTGCGGTGATCTCGGAGCCCAAGAAAATAAAATCTGTCACAGCTTCCATTTCTTCCCCTTCTATACGCCAGGAAGTGATGGGACCAGATGCCATGATCTTAGTTTTTTTAATGTTGAGTTTCAAACCAGCTTTTGCACTCTCCTCTTTCACCCTCAACAAGAGGCTCTTTAGATCCTCTTCGCTTTCTGCCATTAGGGTGGTATCGTCTGCATATCGGAGGTTGTTGATAATTCTCCCGGCAATCTTAATTCCGACCTGTGATTCATTCAACCCGGCATTTCTCATGATGTACTCTGCATATAAGTTAAATAAGCAGGGTGACAATATGCAGCCTTGTTGTACTCCTTTCCCAATTTTGAACCAATCGGTTGTTCCATGTCTGGTTCTTACTGTTGCTTCTTAACCCTCGTACAGGTTTCTCAGGAGACAGGTAAGTTGGTCTGGTATTCCCATCACTTTAAGAATTTGCCACAGTTTGTTGTGATCCACACAATCAAAGGCTTTAGCATAGTCAGTGAAGCAGAAATAGACATTTTTCTGGAATTCTCTTGCTTTCTCCATGATCTAGCGAACGTTGGCGATTTGATCTCTACTTCCTCTGCCTCTTCGAAACCCAGCTTGTACTTCCGGTAGTTCTCGGTTCGCATACTGCCTAGCTTGTAGGATTTTGAGCATCACCTTGCTGGCATGTGAAATGAGCGCAATTGTATGGTAGTTTGAACACTCTTTGGCGTTGCCCTTCTTTGGAATTGGAATGTAAACTGACTAGGGATGGACGAAAGGGACTTACCTTGTCCCGCAGCTTGCTTCGCAGTGGGGGGGAGGCGCTTCGGTTCTCCCCCTGAAGTTCAGGCGAGGGGGGGAGGCGCCCCGCCTCACCCAGCCGAAATTCAGGCCGGGGAGGAGCGCCCCATCTCCCCGCCCGCGAAAAAAGAAAGTTAAAAAACACACACCCACACACACCCATGATAGGCTACGTAATGATTTGCGTAGCCTATCACGGCTAGATTTCCAAAGTCAGCCATGATAGGCTACGTAAATTGTCACGTAGCCTATCACGGGTGACTTTGGGGGGAAAAAAAGTGCGTACGCAAATGGCGGCGCCCCATGGGCGCCGCCATTTGCGTTCCTTATTTTGGCACGTCTAGTCTAAGTAAAGATTTACGTAGACTATGGCGAAAATAAGGGCAACGCAAATAGCGTTCCCTTATTTTCGCCGTAGTCTACGTAAATCTTTATGTAGACTACCCCTGTCCAAATAAGGAACGCAAATGGCGGCGCCCATGGGCCGCGCTTTTTTTTTCCCAAAGTCACCCGTGATAGGCTACGTGACGATTTACGTAGCCTATCATGGCTGACTTTGGAAATCTAGCCGTGATAGGCTACGTAAATCGTGACATAGCCTATCATGGGTGTGTGTGTGTGTGTTTTTACTGTATTTTTTATTTTGTAATGGCGGCGGCGGCAGCTGGTCGGGAGACCGGTCTCCGCCCCCGCCCTCGCCGAAACGCCGCCAGGACCCGCCGTCAGGAGGGACATTCGCCGAAGGTAAGTCCCATCCCGGGGGGGGCAGGGGGCCGGCGGAGAATTTCCCCAACACTTTCGGGGGGCCGAATGCGTCAGCAATCAGCCTCCCGAAAATTCGTGGAGAAATTCTCCACCATCCCTAAAACTGACCTTTTCCAGTCTTGCGGCCACTGCTGAGTGTTCCAAATTTGTTGGCATATTGAGTGCAGCACTTTAACAGCATCATCTTTTAGGATTTTAAATAGCTCAGCTGGAAGACTGTCATCTCCGCTAGCTTTGTTGTTACTAATGCTTCCTAAGGCCCACTTGACTTCACTCTCGAGGATGTCCGGCTCAAGTTCAGAGACCACACTATCATGGCTATCAGGGACATTCAGATCTTTCCTATATAGTTCTTCTGTGTATTCTTTCCTCCTCTTCTTCATCTCATCTGCTTCTGTTATGTCCCTGCCTTCTTTGTCCTTTATCATGCCCACCTTTGCACAAAACGTTCCCTTGAGATCTCCAATTTTCTTGAAGAGATCTCTAGTCTTTCCCATTCTGTTGTTTTCCTCGATTTCTTTGCCTTGTTCATTTAAGAAGACCTTCTTGTCTCTCCTTGCTATTCTCTGGAACTCTGCATTCGGTTGGATATATCTTCCCCTTTCTCCCTTGCTTTTCGCTTCCCTTCTTTCCTCAGCTACTTGTAAAGCCTCCTCAGACAGCCACTTGGCTTTCTTGCGTGTCCTTTCTTTGGGATGGATTGAGTTGCTGCCTCCTGAACAATGTTACGGACCTCCGTCCATAGTTCCTCAGGCACTCTGTCTATCAGGTCTAATCCCTGAAATCTATTCCTCACCTCCACTGTATATTCATAAGGGGTATGATTTAGGTCATACCTGAATGGTTTAGTGGTTTTCCCTACGTTCTTCAATTTAAGCCGAAATTTTGCAAGAAGCAGCTCATGATCTGAGCCACAGTCAGCTCCAGGTCTTGTTTTTACTGACTGTATAGAGCTTCTCCATCTTTGGCTGCAAAGGACATAATCAATCTGATTTCGATATTGACCATCTGGTGATGTCCATGTGTAGAGTCGCCTCTTGTGCTGTTGGAAAAGAGTGTTTGCTATGATCAGCATGTTCTCTTGGCAAAACTCTATTAGCTTTTGTCCTGCTTCATTTTGTACACCAAGGCCATGCTTGCCTGTTATCCTGGTGATTTCTTGACTTCCTACTTTAGCCTTCCAATCCCCTATGATGAAGAGGACATCTTTTTTTGGTGTTAGTTCTAGAAGGTGTTGTAAGTCTTCATAGAACCCATCAACCTCAGCTTCTTCGGCATCAGTGGTTGGGGCATAGACTTGAACTACTGTGATGTTGAATGGTTTGCCTTGGATTCGTACTGAGATCATTCTATCGTTTTTGAGATTGCACCCCAGTACTGCTTTTCCCACCCTTTTGTTGACTATGAGTGCTACTCCATTTCTTCTAAGGGATTCTTGCCCACAGTAGTAGATATAATGGTCACCTGAATTAAATTCGCCCATGCCTGTCCATTTTAGTTCACTGATTCCCAAGATGTCGATGTTCAGTCTTGCCATCTCATGTTTGGCCACCTCCAGCTTACCTTGATTCATTGATCTTTCATTCCAAGTTCCTAAACAATATTGTTCTTTACAGCATTGGATTTTCTTTTCACACCAGACACATCCACAGCTGAGTGTCCTTTTGGCTTTGGCCCAGCCGCTTCACTCTTTCTGGCGCTACTTGGAAAATGCCTCTGCTCTTCCCCAGTAGTATATTGGACACCTTCCGACCTGAGGGGCTCATCTTCCGGCGTCATCTCTTTTAGCCTTGTGATACATTCCATGGGGTTTTCTTGGCAAGAATACTGGAGTGGGTTGCCATTTCCTTCTCCAGTGGACCACATTTTGTCAGAACTCTCCGCCATGACCTGTCCGTCTTGGGTGGCCCTGCACGGCATAGCTTATGGCTTCCCTGAGTTATGCAAGCCCCTGCGCCACAACAAGGCAGTGATCCATGAAGGGGGCCAGCTCAGTTAATCCAGCTCAAATCTGTATCCAACACCCATTGGCAAGATAGGGATAATAATACTGGTCTAACTTACAGGGCCATTTTATGGAGATATGCGAAAGTTACATTTATTCAGTGCCGTTTCCTACTTGGAGGCATTGTACAGTGGAATGAGCGATAATGGTCCTTGGTGGTTGGACTATTTTAGCCACAAAAATGAGGTGTTTATTTTAGGGTTTCATTGCTATTAAAATTCTTCACTTCTCAAGCTGCCTCTCTAAGTAAAAGACCACTTAGCAACTGAGCATGATAGATATATTTTGACAGCTGATTGCCAGGCAAATAATGCATCATCTTATTTCAGCAAGCAAGAAAGGACTCCTTCTGTTAGCATCTGTCTATGCTTCCCCGAATTTTAAATGCACTTCTTTTTTTCATGGCTATTGCTAGCTACTTAGGAGAACCTCTTATCCTCTGTCTTTCATTATTCATAAGGATCAGTCCTGTAAAATATTGAAGATATTTAGCAAGATTAATTTGTGCCCATTCACGAAATACATTTGGGCAGGCATGTGGTGCACTGAGCCCAGGACATGGAAGGTAGAGGCAAAGGAGATTTCTAAAAATATAATCTGTAATGCAGATGAATTTTTTTAAATATTTCTAAGATATTTAGAATATGGGTCTAGCTCAGCTGGTGCCCTCCAGATGTTTTGGACTTCAGTTTCCATTAGGCTTGGCCAGCAAAGCCAATGGTCGGGTTCCCCCTGCCCCCCATACCCAGTATATAATAATTTTTCTGGATACTTATGACTATTTTGTATACCACCAATTCCGTATTCCAGCCAAAATTGCACCAGGACAAATGTAGGGATGTTAGAGAATTCCACCACGGATCCCAGGGAGGCCGAATTCCAGTGAATTCGGCCCCCTGGAATCCGTGGCGGAACAGAGCAACCCACCCCACCACCCTGCGAAAGCCCCGCGAAACGGAGCCAACCTGGCTGCGGCTCCAGTGGTGGCTCCGGCGGCGGTGGCGGCTCCAGCCATTTGCCGGCCACCATTTGCGTCCCTGGCAAGCCGTGATAGGCTACATAAGTATCTGCGTAGCCTATCACGGCTCAGGGCAGGGACACAAATGGCGTAGCCGCCGCCATTTGCATCCGTGTCTTTAGCCGTGATAGGCTACGTATATATTTACATAGCCTACCACGGCTAAAGACATGGACGCAAATGGCGGCTACGGCAGCCGCCATTTGCGTCCCTGTGCAGCCCAGCGGCCAGATGTCTGGCTGCGGGCGGCCCCAGCTGGCGGCTCCGCGGAGTTGCCACGGAGCAGAGCCAGCCGGGGAGGATTCCAAGGGGAGGGACAGAGCACCTCCCCCCCACCGCAGATTGCCTGGCGTGGAGCCAGGTAGGTGTTTCGTACATCCCTAGACAAATGCAGACACCCCCGTGTGTGCGCACAGTGACTTGATTCCCCATCAACTTCAGTGGAGGCTGCAACCTCTACACAAAAGATGTAACTCATAACTGTCCCGTCCATTGAAATCAATGGGGAAGCCCATCCAAATAGGAGCATTGCATGCATGTCAGAACTCACATGGACTCTGGATCAGGGATGAATATGGATACCACTAAGAGAAAGTACTCTGCACGTACCAAATCATCAGTCATATAACTTGCATCAACAGCATGGCTTTTGTCTGCTGTAGCTCTGCCATATACTTTACAATATTTGTATCATGGCTAAGGGCCGATCTACATTGCTCCCGCCATCATAATGAATTCGGTGTCCTGTCAGGTTAAACGCTCTCACATTCAAACGTGATTATCCACACTCACACATTTTCCCCATTGCGGTGCTTCATCAAATGCGCGAGCTCGGTTCACACTTGAGCGCTGCACTGTTTTCCTTCTCTTAAAGACAGAGGCTCTCATTGGAGGATCAGAAACTCTTCCTGTTTCTGCTGATTCCATGCCCACCATGCTCACAGCTCTTGACGGCCCCTTGTCGTCTTCCAGCTACTGTTGGCATAGGTTCCTCACTCCCGGTTTCCTCAGCAACAAGCAAAGGACTGGATGTGCGCGTGCCTGTCTGATCTCGGAAGCTGAGCAGGGTCGGCCCTGGTCAGTAGTTGGATGGGCAACTGCCTGGGAATGTAGGGATGGCGGAGAATTTCTCCATGAATCTCCGGGAGGCTGAATGCCAACGCATTCGGCCCCCTGAAATTAGTGGAGAAATGGTCCGTCACCCCCCCGCCACCCCCCCCCGGGATGGAACTTACCTTTGGCGAATGTCCCTGGCGCTGGCAGCTCCCGGCGGCAGTTCGGCGGCGGCGGCCGCTCTTCCGACCGGCTGCCGCCACCGCCATTTCCAAATAAAAAAAAAACAAAACTCAAGCAAACGTGATAGGCTACGTAAAGATTTATGTAGCCTATCATGGCTTGATTTTCAAAAAACACCGTGATAGGCTACGTAAATCCTTACGTAGTCTATCACGACTGACTTTGGGGGGGGGAAGCGCGTACGCTAGGGATGTACGAAAGGGACTTACCTTGTCCCGCAGCTTGCTTCGTGGTGGGGGGGAGGTGCTTCGCTTCTCCCCCCGAAGTTCAGGCGAGGGGGGGAGGCACCTCGCCCGGCCGAAATTCAGGCTGGGGGGGGAGGCAGCCTGCCTCGCCCGGCCGAAATTCAGGCCAGGGAGAAGCGCTCCGTCTCCCCGGCCACGAAAGAAAAAGTGGGGGGGGGAGTGATAGGCTACGTAACGATTAACGTAGCCTATCACGGCTAGATTTCCAAAGTCAGCCGTGATAGGCTACGTTAATCGTCACGTAGCCTATCACGGGTGGCTTTGGGGGGGGGGAAAGCGCGTACGCAAATGGTGGCGCCCAATGGGCGCCGCCATTTGCGTTCCTTATTTTGGCACGTCTAGTCTACGTAAAGATTTATGTAGACTACGGCGAAAATAAGGGAACGCTATTTGCGTTCGCGTTTTTTTTTTCTTCCCCAAAGTCACCCATGATAGGCTACGTGACGATTTACGTAGCCTATCACGGCTGACTTTGGAAATCTAGCCGTGATAGGCTACGTAAATCGTCACGTAGCCTATCACGGGTGTGTGGGTTTTGTTTTTTTTTACTTTTTTATTTTGTAATGGCGGCGGCGGCAGCCGGTCGGGAGACCGGCCGCTGCCCCCGCCGAACCGCCGCTGGGACCCGCTGCCCAGAGGGACATTTGGCCACGGTAAGTCCCATCCCGGGGGGGGCGGGGGGCTGGCGGAGAATTTCCCCAACACTTTCGGGGGGCTGAATGCATCGGCGCTCGGCCTCCCGAAGATTCGTGGAGAAATTCTCCGTCATCCCTAGCGTACGCAAATGGCGGCACCCATGGGCGCCGCCATTTGCGTTCCTTATTTGGGCACGTGTAGTCTATGTAAACATTTACGTAGACTACGGCGAAAATAAGGGCAACACTATTTGCGTTGCCCTTATTTTCACCGTAGTCTACGTAAATGTTTACGTAGACTACACGTGCCCAAATAAGGAACGCAAATGGTGGCGCCCATGGGCGCTGCCATTTGCGTACGTGCTTTTTTTTTTTTTTCCAAAGTCAGCTGAGATAGGCTATGTAAGGATTTATGTAGCCTATCACGGCTGTCTGCAGGGACGCAAACCGCGGCGGCTATGGCCACTGCCATTTGCGTCCCGGCCGGCAAGGAAGATTCGCAGCCAGAGGGATGGGGCGCCTCCCCCCCAGCCAGAATTTCGGTGGGGAGGGATGGGGCACCTCCCCCCCACCAAGAATTTTGGGGGGAGGAATGGCGCGTCTCTTCCCCACCGCGAAGCAAGCTGCGGGACCAGGTAATGGACTTTCGTCCATCCCTAGAATCAGGCTTCCTGCACTGAGCAGGGGGTTGTTCTATCCCTTCAAATTAGACTAAATTTTACCCCCTCCTATCCCCCACTTTAGATTTTTTTTAATTAAGGCATTATGTTTGAAGAATCGTGGCTTCTCCGCAATTTTTTTTTTTTCTAATTCAGGCATGATCTTCGAAGATTCAAAAATTCAAAGATTTGAAGCTTCAAATCTTGTGCCTGAGGGGTTTCTGTGGGTATGAGATGTAGGCAGTGCTGACTTCAGGATTCTGAGGAGCTTTGGTCAACACACCCACAATAGATCTCCCTCTCAGTGAGTCTCCTTCTCACCACTTTTCTCACCAGCGTCTATTGCTCCTCATTCTCTGTCTCATCATCACTATGAGTTGTTTGTTTGTCAGGCACAGAGCCAGGGAGCAAGCAAGCAGTGGCATCTACTGCTCCTCCTTCTCACCACCACCACTGTCTGGGCCAGAGTGAGAGGCAGGTGAGCAAGCAGGTTGCAATGGTGAAGTGGAGGAGGAGCTCCAGGAGGCCCTTGTCAATGGGCCACTGCTGTCGTCTGGGCCCTCAGCAGGTGTCCAATCATGCCTACCATTGACGACAGCCCTCAGTGAAAGGGAAGTCCACTTCTACCAACCAGCTGGACACACCTAAATCTGGTTCCGATCCATTGTAAGGAAAAAAATGGTGTGAACAGTTTCAACTCTTTCCTTACCCCATCCCCCTCAAAAGTAGTTCAGAGGCTGCAGTTGGGTATGAGGAGCTGCTTGACTCTTTCCCCCAAGTTGCTTTCCCACCCATAGAAGGGAAGATTTCACTTCCTTGTATCTTTTCCCCAATGGCAGGGGTGGACAAGCTCCAGGGATTGGGGGTGGGGGCTTCATGGTAATTGGCCATGCTGGCTGGGGATAATGGCAGTTGCAGTCCAACTTACCTGAGGCCACCAATGTTGATGTCACCAGTATTGGTTTGGTTAGCGCAATGCAGATTCTTGAAGATTTGGTCATATTAGAAGTCTGGTTCAAGAATTCTGGTGTGAAGTGTTGAAAATGACACTAGTGATTTTAAGAGATCACACCCCTATGGCACCACAGGAATTATGGGGGGATATTTTGGGAAACTCAGTAAAGACAGAATGAAGTCTTGGTGAGTCACCTTTTGGCTGGAGTATGAGTCTTAATAACTCAATATTAGGAAGACCCGGAGCTGTAAACACTTGAGAAATGGCATTGGGAAATGGTTTTGTTATTATTATGGTGAAACTGTCAGCAATTCTGAAAGCATGAGCTGGTCAAGACAAAGCATTTTTGTTATATAAAAAGTACCGGGAGAAATGTATGATATTTTGGAATAACAGGGGAAATATACATTTATAAATTCTGTCAATTTTACAGCAACAACATATTTTAAATACTTTATTTTGTCTTTTGATAAGAGACAAAAAAAGAATATAAAAAGGAGACAAAAAGAGCTATTAAGGGTGCAATCCTATGCTATCCTGGCTGGGGAATGCTGGGAGTTGTAGGACTTTCTTCTGTTTAAACATGCATAGGATTGCACCCCAAATCTCTTCTTTTTCTGTGCATTATCTTTGTATTTTCTCACTCATATGAATTCTTAGACCATTGGTCCATCAAGCTCAGTATTGTCTACACTGATGGGCAGCAACTCTCCAGGGTTTCCGATGGAATTATTCTACGCCCAATCTGTAGATGCCTGAAATTGAGCCTGGACCCGCCTGCTTGCAAAGCATGTACTA
The DNA here is from genome assembly GCF_057233095.1 of Heloderma suspectum. Classification (NCBI taxonomy): domain Eukaryota; kingdom Metazoa; phylum Chordata; class Lepidosauria; order Squamata; family Helodermatidae; genus Heloderma; species Heloderma suspectum. Next base: position 173,019,688 of record NC_139462.1, on the reverse strand, counting down.
CATCCCTGAGATGTGATCTTTCGTTTCATGTTATCTTTTCTACTTTCAGAACAACAGCAGCAGCAGCAACAGCAGCAATGTGAAGTTCATAATGGTCACAAAATAGCCATTCTCAGGCCCTTTGTATGGAGAGAAGGAGGAGCCATGAAAGCTAAACCAGTGTCAAATTTGATTAAATGTGTAGTTTACATACGTGCCCAAGACTGAGACCAGCCTTTGTTTGTTTAAAAAGTTTTGGGGTTTTTTTCCAGATAGAAATGGCCTGCTTTTAACTTGGGAAAATTCTGAATGTTTGTATCAATTGTTTCCCCAAAGCCGGAATGAAATCAAAGCTGACAATGCATGTTAAAAATTCACAACATGAAGAGCTGGCCTGCTAAAAGTGTTTCATCTAGTGTTTATTTGAAGACGGTCTATGCATTTATGACATATGTGTTTCTGGCAAATTTTTGGAATTCTTGAGTTGTAACTCAGCACTTGTTAACAAAAAACCCCACACTTTACTTTTTTGTTTGTCTCAGTGTTTCAAACAGCGCATTTTCATTTGGCAAATTGTCCTCGAAGACATTTATACAGTCCACTGAGACTCATCTGGCAATCTAAGCAATTTAGTTACATAAGGTCAGTTGAGCAATTAGTTACAGAATAGTACAATTGTATAAATAATGCATCAGACATAAGAGCAAAGGGACAAAATGAGCTCCTGAACCATTACGGGCTCTATTTTCAGGTGCTGAGGTAGCCCCCTCCCACCTGAAAAGGATAGTAAGCGTGCAATCCTGTGGGTTGCACTCTCATTACATGGAAGCCTCTATCTCAGCCTTGGAGGGGGGACTTCAAAGGACCCTGTGGTCCCTGGAAAGCTCTCCCAGGACCATAGGATTGCTCTCTCTACAATTATGAGGCTAGGAGTTCATTTAGTTGGGGGAAAGTGGCAAAAAATTCACCTTGTAACAGTGCACTGTTTGGGGAGACAGAAGGCAATTCCCTTATGCAGATGTCAGGATTCCACTCCTGCTGCTGTTGAGTTTTGACTAATGAACAGATGCTTGTGGGAAGGGTCCCACTGAGTGGCTGAGCACGTGCTTTACATGCAGATGGTCCCAGGTTCAAGCCCTGGTGCCTCATTTCAGAAACCCTGGGGGAGTGCCGCTGCCAGTCGCTGCAGAGCAGCCTTCCCCAACCTGATGCCCTCCAGATGTGCTGGAGCGCAACTCTCTTCATTCCCAGCCAAGATGGATTCTCATAGGGATGGTCATTGGCCAAGCAGTTACACTGTGCTACCTGGTCTGCATCAGCTGCTGCCTCTGTTCATTGACTTTGCAACAGCCTGTCCTTTGCTGCTGGAAAAGCCACTGTTAGGACAGGTTCAGGGAAAGTTGCCTCGTACTTAGTAAGACTCGTTGTCCATCTAGCTCACCGTTGTCTACTCTGCCTGACAGCAGTTCTCCAGAGTCTCATGCAGATGTTTTCCACACCCCCTGCTGTGTGATCCTTTCAACTGGACATGCCAGGGACCGAACCTGCAGCCTTCTGCATGCTTAGCAGGTGCTTTCAGTCTCTGCCACTGAGCTACAGCCCCACCATCTCTTGCAGTCTCTTGGCTAGTTAAAGACATACAGTTTACACCATGAGGTATTTGCCAGCGTAAGGTGTGGCAGTGACTCTCCCCTGCTATTCTTCGAGTATGATCAGTAGTTAACATTTAGGGTTAGGCTGAGTGCACTTCAGGGATTCCAGCAGTTCAGCCTGGCCTAGGAGAGAGGCTACTCCAGCATGGCTGGAAGGCCTTCAGCGCTTGCCAAACTGCAGGTCTGCTTTTTGCATGTATGTGCTGGGATCCAGGTATTAATCAGGGGGGCTGGCCTAGCAGTACTAAAAATCTACAATACAATTATAGCTACAAACCAGAACAGTCCATTACAACATAATTAGAGGAAGGCCAGAGTAAACAAATATGTCTTCAGGCCCTTCCTAAAAAGCCTGCAATGATGAGCCCTGATGAATACCGGATGAATACCGGTGATGAATACCGGATGGCAACCCAATTCCAGAAGTGTGGGGCCACTGCAGAAAAGGCCATCTTTCACATACCACCAAACTGTACTCAAAAATATTTTAAGGTAATTAATAAGAATGGATATCTATCTATCTATCTATCTATCTATCTATCTATCTATCATCTATCTATCTATCTATCATCTATCTATCTATCTATCTATCTATCATCTATCTGATGTGTATGAATGTGGAGCATTGGCAATTTAGCCTGGCCCAGGAAGAAATTTCTTTGCTTTTCTGCATATCCTACTGAAGATATCTGTACTTTATTATACAGAGAATCAGTTTGCTGCTACAAAGCAATTGCAGTCGGATTGTTAAAAGTTGTTGTTCAGTCGTTAAGTTGTGTCCGACTCTTCATGACCCCATGGACCATAGCACGCCAGGCCTTCCTGTCCTCCGCTCTCTCCCGGAGTGTGTTAAAGTTCATATTCATTGCATCGGTGATGCTATCTAGCCATCTCATCCTCTGCTGTCCCCTTCTCCTTTTGCCTTCAATCTTTCCCAGCATCAGGGTCTTTTCCAGGGAGTTTTCTCTTCGCATTAGGTGGCCAAAATATTGGAGCTTCAGCTTCAGTATCTGTCCTTCCAATGAGCACTCAGGGTTGATTTCCTTTAGGATGGACTGATTTGACCTCCTTGCAGTCCAGGGGACTTGTAAGAGTCTTCTCCAGCACCACAGTTTGAAAGCATCAATTATTTGGCGCTCAGCCTTCCTTATATTCCAGCTCTCATAGCCATACGTTACAGAGTTATTACTAACTTAAATACCTTTGGCAGATATACACACACACACATATGAAATGCTGTATTTACATTAGGGCGTTTAAGTTTGGCATTTGTAGGGATGTCGGAGAATTTCTCCACGAATCTCCAGGAGGCCGAATGCCAATGCATTCGGCTCCCCGAAATTGGTGGAGAAATTCTCCGACACCCCCCCGCCCCTGCCCCCTGGGATGGGACTTACCTCGTGCGAATGTCCCTCATGGCGGCGGGTCTTGGCGGCGGTGCGGCGGTGGTGCAGCAGCAGCGGCGGCGGCCGGTCTTCCGACCGGCTGCCGCCACCGCCATTTCCAAGTAAAAAAAAAAAAAGTGATAGGCTACATAAAGATTTATGTAGACTACCCATGCCAAAATAAGGAACACAAATGGCGGTGCCCATGGGCGCCGCCATTTGCGTACGCTTTTTTTCCCCCCAAAGTCAGCCGTGTTAGGCTACATAAAGATTTAGTTTATCTAGTTTTTTGAAAATCTAGCCATGATAGGCTACGCAAATCTTTATGTAGCCTATCACGTTTTTGTTTTTTTTTTACCTTCCCGGCAGAAGAACTTTCACGGCCGGAGAGGCGGGGCGCTCCCCCCCAGCCAGAATTTCAGCGGGGAGGGATGGGGCGCCTCCCCACCCACCAAGAATTTCGGCGGGAGAAATGGAGCGCCTCCCCCCCACCGTGAAGCAAACTGCGGGACCAGGTAAGGGACTTTCATCCATCCCTAGGCATTTGTTGTTGGCTTGGGTAGTACAACCGTAGGTAGGAGTTCTGCTGCAACACTGACTGAACCCATCCACTCTTCAGGCAGTCACTGAGCAATAAACATGGAAGAATTTTGGTGAACTGCCCAGAGAGGTTCGGCTATTGGGTGGTATAGAAATTAAATAAATAAATAAATAAATAAATAAATAAATAAGAGTGCTTGAGAATGCTGGGAAGTTATGCATGTAGATCCAGAAATTCTCCACAATAATCTTGTAGTTGCTCAGTGATCTGGGAAGGGCACTCTGCACGTGCTGAAAGGCATTTTCCTATCTATCATCCTTGCGCATCTCCCCATTTTGAGCCCTTGACATTCCGCTCCAGGGATAAGCCGCACCCTGTTGTCCTGGTCTTCTCCCCGTTGCTGCCACAACGTAGTTTGTCTTCTCCTGTTACACCATGGGCATTAGAGCTGCTGCAGCACTTCCCTTTCCTGTGATACTGGGATACATACGGCAAGGAACTACATGCTCTGGCTCCTTCCCACGTCTGCTTTATCCCAGTCTCCGGAAGGTGAGGCGGGGCTCCTAAGCGATGATTCGCAGCTCAGTGGTAGAATACATGTTTGCACACAGAAGGTCCCAGGCGCAGTCCCTGGCACCTCCAGTTCGAAGGATGAGATAAAGTGAAAGACGCGTGATTCAGACCCTGGAGGATTCCTTCCTGTTGGAGCAACGTTAGGCTAAATGGACAATAATCTAACCTGGTATGAGGCACTCCTATGTTCCTGCTTCCGGAGGGGTGGCCATGTCAGTCTGTGGCATCAGCAACAGACTCTAGTTCATGTCACCTTATGCTGTAATAAAGGTGTTCGTTTTTAGAGTGCAACAAGGCCATTAGTCGTCTAGGTTCCCATGTTCTTCTTACAATTGTTTTAAAAACTAAGCGTGTGTGTGTGTGTGTGTGTGTGCATGCACGCACACATGTGTGAACAGCTCATGTACCTTTAAAACGACTATGTTCAAGTAGAAGTTGCAGATGCAACTTGTCATGTCAGAATACGGCAGGTGTACTGCAGACACAGTTTGGGCTCAAAAATTCCCACTTTCATTCTAGGTATGTCAGTTCTTCCCTCTCTTGCATCTAAGAATCTTCGGAACCTCTGGAGGGACACATATGTACACACAGTTGCGTGACACACACACACACACAGTCATTTGGTGCGCCTTGTGAAACAATTTGCCTTTGGAGAGTGACACACAACCCCTTTTGAAATGTCGTAACTATTCTTTTTTGTAAACTTCCCTGGGAATATGATTGAATGGTTCTAGAAAAATACTTAATAATACTTAAAATAATTATTTATGTTAATCACATAGAATGAACACACATGGGGGAGGGCTGTGGCATGCTCACCCTGACCTATGCATGTTCAAACACCTGTGTGCATAGCTGTAAGTGTGCAAGCTTTGTTCAATGAATGTGTGCAAGTTAGGGTGGAACCTGGCACTTTGATAAAATTTCCAGCCTGAAAACATTCTTCATGCATAATTTCTGCAATGAACTTTTGATAGATGAATTGAAAGAGAGATAAATAGCTTTTGGCCATTTAAGCACAACGAAGACTGCACTGAGAACATAAAGTCACGTATCCATCTGCACAGAGCAGCAAGGCCTTAACAGCGGCCTACCGGGTTATTTTTAAAAAGTAAATCACATTTCGATGAGTTGTAATCCCAGTTGTTTTAGAATGGTTGTGTTTAATAAATCATGGTCAATTGTAAACACATTTCTGGAGTCTTGCCTGCCTCCTTTATGGTGTCAAGGACCAAACAGACCCTTCAGCCAGGAAACAATTATCTCCTTTGGCCAGCTGTGTATGTTAAATGTGGTCCAAGTGTCACCTGGATGGCTGGAACAGAGCAGAACTGTATGGTTTTTAGTTTTGCAATGCTTCCACCAAGGGCAATGGTACTGTTGGATTCAAAGCAGGTGAGTCACACTTACTGGGCTTCTACAAAATAACAAATGAAGTGTAGCCTAAAATTATATGGTTGACATATGCCACTCAATTTTCATAGCTAGGCTATTATTTTATATCATCCATACCATTTTGTATTCCTGCTGGAGCTACAGTGTGCTTCCTATGTAAATGACTGATAAGGGAGTCTACATTAACGTCCACTAGCATGCAGCATTCATGAGCCAGGCTTTCAATAATTATGACAATTTATAAAATAATAAACACTTTGTTCTTTCTATTGGCCTGCTGGGATTTGAGCCAAGAGGCTTGAAGCCTTCAAGTCTATTCTCCATAGAGCTGATGGCTGGAAAATTAATTGTCTAAAAAAAAAAGAAGAAGATTTATGCTGGATCAACTGCACTGGCGGAAGTGGACTTCCCCGCCCCCACCTTCCCATGGCAGCCTCTCCAGCCTCCAGCAAATGTTACACAGAGAGTCAGGAGACCCTGCTGAATGGGGTGGGCTGTGGTGTGGGTAGGGAGGCATGCCAAAAAATTGGTCCAAGGGACCTTCTGTGAATGGAGCCGTTCCTCTTGTGGAAGGCAGATCCTGGATTCAACCCATAATACGTTGTTGATACACATTAATCTCATTGCGTAGTATTCAATGTTAGTCCTGCTTAGAGTGGGCCCATTGATATGGACAAGACTTCAGTTAGTCACAACGAACAAGTCCTATTCATTTCAATGGGTCTACTCCAAGTAGGATTAACATTGGATACTCCCCATGATTTCTGCTTCTGCGAGACCTGCAGGTTTTTGTATGAACACAGAATATTACCAATATGTCAGTTTTAGGCCAATACATATAAAACAAAAAATTCGATGACCATTTTCCAAATGACACCCCTTTTTAGCATGAATACCTCTGAGATGGCCTTTTCCACTTCATTTTAAATCTTTGTGAAATGCAGCATCTGCCAAATTGACCGTACAGAATCTAAATCTACAGCAGCAATTAAGTATCTAATCCCTTCATTACGTTGCATTGTTATACATCAGAGCTGGTCTGGTTGCGCAAAATGTTAGAAGACGCGCAGGAGCAGGCCTATGAACCAACCACAAGATTCGGTCTGGATCCCGACTTGGCGATTTGGAATACAGTTCCGATGAATGAAAAACAATTTAAGACTTTTTAGTTTTCTGCTCAGATGGCACCAAAGTCAAAGAGAGTGCAACAGGATGGGGGGGGCGGGGATGATGGATCTCCCGAATCTTTCCAGATCAGCCCAATTCAGTTCAGGATTCAGGTTTCAGTTGAATCCAGAGCACACCCCGACTCAAGAGATACAGAGAAGAAAACAATGCCATGAATAAAACACACTTGCCTCAGTGAGGTTCTTCCCCTTCATTTTAGTGTTATATTTGCTTTCACTTCGATTATTTAAGACTTTTTGATTTCATTCTTTACAGATGAAAATCACATTCATTTTCTTATTTATACAATATAATCACATTCAATTCAATACTTACATTCATGTTCAGTGTTCTTGTATGTGTGTTCCTTTCTTTGATTTCATGATTGCTCTCTATGGTAGTGGCAGCAGGAGTGCTGATTTCAGCAAATGCTACTGATGGTCACCATTTTATTCTTCCAGAATCCCCTCGAAATTGCAGCATGCTAAGGCAGTTGTGTGGGGAATGGTGTCAACCACACACACAAAAATGATACCCCCACTGGTGGCTTCCATTTCGCCGATAATTTCCCAGAAACATGCAGTGTCCACGGAGTTCTGGGGAAATAAAATTATAGCTTCCAGGACAGGCCACCAAATTCAGCTGTCCTGCCACTGCTGATAAAGCTTCATCTCCACCCTTGAATGTATATGAATGAGGGTCAAATGGGAGCAACAGAAAGCATATCCATTCATACTCATCCATTCCTCAATGCATTTGTTTCAGAATAAATGGAAATTGAACCAAATGGGCCCCATTTAGTTCAAAATGTTCATTTGTTCTGAAACAAATGGACATCGTTAGCTGCAGTTTAATTGATGCCATCTGCAAGCAGGAGGAGGATTCTGCAAGGTTATTCATCCTATCAGAAACACAAAATCCTACTGTGGCATACTCAAGAGTGGTAGAGTGGCAAATTTGGAATTGCAGGCGCTCTTCATGACAGTCCCTATAGCCAGGTCCCCAAGAGGAGTCCAAATTTGCAAGCAGTTGTGTTGATCTGTATCAACAAACCAGTTCTAGGAGTTTCCATCTGCTAAGAACAGGTCCTTTGTAAAGTTAAAAGGCCTTAATTGCCCATTCAAGGCTAAGCCGCGAAGGCTGAAATCCTATGCATGTTTAGACAGAAGAAATTCCTACAACTCCCAGCATGCAGCCGCCAGCATGGCTGGGGCATTTTGGGAGTTGGAGAACATTTTTCTTGCACCCTAAGCCACTTTGCATTGCAACAGGGAACGATATAATGTTGCTGGGGAAATTCATTTACCCCCAGCCACTGCGAGGATCGCCGCTAAGCTCAGAGGGAACAGGGAGTTGTGGCGTGGGGGTGGACAGATGATGCCAGTGTCCCCGCTAATTAAAGAAAAGTACTGGTGCTACATCCCTGTGAGTCCCAGCTTCACAACACTGTTGCTCAGAGCAGACAAGTCCATTTTGGCTGCGGTGGGAATAACATCACATCCCGCAGCCAGGGTGCAAGTGTGTTACTGCATAGCACAGCGTGCACAGCACCGGGCAGTGCTGCTGGCCTCGAAATGTGCCGATCATCTGTAGGAGGAGGGTTCAGATTGTGTATCCCCTTTCCTCTCTTCCACCCCAGTAGATGGTTTGCCCTGGGGTGGAGGGTTTGATGTGCATTCAGCGTATGACCAAACACCATGCCCCACAGTGTGTCCTCCTTCACCTCACCCTGCTCTTTTGTTCATCCACACATACTAGGTCAGGAGGAGCAACAACTGCAGTGCAGCATCGCCACAGTCAGGATCAGTGCTGGCAATAGTTGTCATGCGGTTCCACTGCATCACATTAATCCAGTTTCTGGCAGTACGCTTCAATGCAAGGTCTGGGAACAAGACAGACCCAGCAGTTTCTCCGAGGACTTTCAAGGCAAACAACCTCTCTTAACATCAGGTCTGATGTCTGACAGTGAATGAGGGTGAGGTCATCACTCAGTGACAAAGCAAGTATTTTGTTTCCATTTCTGTCATCTCCATTCAAAGAATCTTCAGTAACAGGGCTGGGAAAGCAACTGTGTTGAGACACTGCTCCCAGTCCAAAAAAAAGTCTCAGAGCTGTATTAGATGGAACCACTGATGGTACTCAGTCTACAGCAGGGATGGGGAACCTGTGGGTCTCCAGATGTTGTTGCAGTCTAACTCCCATCAACCCCATCCAGCATGGCCAATGATCAGGGATTATGGGAACTGTAGTCCAAACAACACCTGGAGGACTACAGGTTACCTACCCTTGATGTAAGGCAAGTTCTTATAGTTTCATGAGTGATGTGACTAATTTCTATAGGTATGCTACTGTAAAGTATGTTTCATTTAATCAAAATTATATAAGGAAAAGCCACATCTCTTGAGCTCACTGTCACAAGTATTTGTATGTGTGACTGGCTAGATCATTTTCCAATCTCTATACATAGTAGAATTGCAACATAGGTAAACTGGTTTAGGAATGGTATGCCAGGATGCAATTTTGTGCCTAGTTTTAGATAGTATGTGATATTGTATTTCACCCCACAGATAATTTGGGAAAAGTGAGTTATTGTTATCAGTGCATTTTTGTATCTTAACTGACTTCTCTTGGTGAGTATCTTTAAAGGAAACTGCTAGAGCTGCTCAGCTGAGCTGGAATTTCTCAGAAGACATTTTTCTAAGAACATTTCTGAGATTTTCTCCTTCCCTGAGAACTATCATGACCAACTGAGAGCTTGATTCTGACTGTATTCTGTGTGTAGCAGAATATAAACAGTTTGCTTAATAGACATTGCCAAGGGGAGAACAGTAACACAATGTTGTAGTGAATCCTGAGCTCCTAACATAAGTGCACCTGTTCAGGGACCCAGCCAGCACAAACCAGGATAGTCGCAGTAATGTTGGGCGATTGCAGAGGGACAGAGGGTTTCATGGCCCGAGTGAGAAGGAAAAAGGAAACTGGTGTTCTTTCCCACGCTCCTGAAACCGCCTCCTACTATGCTGCATAGCACTAAATGTTTTCAGGGTTGGAACTGGCTGTCAGCCCCAAACCTGAGCACTCTAGTGCTCTATGTTGGGGTGGGGGATCTAGAGTGTGAAAGGGAAAAAAAGGTGTGTGGGGGGGGTTACCTCATGGCATGCACCCCAACCTTAACCCCATTTCAGGATACTGTTAGGAACCAAGAAAGTCTTCCCCTTTCCTTCTCCCTCCAAATGATATCCTCAGTTTTCCTTTGCTTAGTTGCTCTCATCATTACATAGGGTCTGACAGTCACCAAAATAAGTCATTGTCCAGTTTTTACTGTTGTGTTGTTTTAATTTTTGTTCATTTAAATGTGCAAACTAATATATTTCTACAAATCTTGGGAGTCCTCCAAATATGCAGAAACCACTACCTTATTTTTCAGTAACCCTATTTTGCTTCCAAACTGATAGGTGTGACCAGCCAAGTTTGGTGTTAGAATAAATGATTGTCGCAATGGCTGCTGTTCCGTCCAGCACCAACAGAAGGTCAGCGATCAGCATGTGGTAGGACTGCAATGCACAGAAAATCTTCCACACATTCTGAACATTTAGGCTTTGTCCTTTATTAGGTAGTAAGAGACATAAAAAGGATTGTTTCTTGCTTACAGCTGAAGTCTAAGAGAGATGTGTGTGCGAGAGAGAAATGTTAGCTTACAGCACTGTAATGATAAGACAGAGAGAGAGAGAGAGAGAGAGAGAGAGAGAGAGAGAGAGAGAGGTTCAGGCAACTTAAAAGAGCATGGACCAGCAGATTAGAAGAGAAGGAATGACACTTTATTTCTAGCAAAACTTTGATTATCTGTGCCATTTGTACTGTGCCGCCATACATGCCACAGGCAACAATATTATACAAACAAATCTATTCATTTGAATGGCATTTTGACAGAGTGGGTAATCTGTCCCCAGAATTCCAGTAGGTCATCTGCAAGATTCTCTCCTATGTTTGCGTTTCTCCACTTTTCAGTCCTTCATGTTATTTGTGAAGAATCCTTTCCAGGACTCCCTGCTTTTGGAGCACCCTCAATATTCTATGGCTTTGTTTCTCAGTTGGTTTCCTTTTGTGTCCACAAACAAAGTCTCTATGGAGCCATAACAATTCTTCAGAAACCTCTGACATGCATGCACATGCCAGACTGCTGAGGATATTGTCCTTATTGCAGTTACATCATAAAAAGCCAAGACAGATTGCTGGACCACATCTTACAATTGTCACAGAGATGCCACCCAAATAGTCTCCATATATAAAATCATCCCTGCACCTGCCATACTGTGTAATCACACAGATTATGGTAGGAGTTCCTCCCACTCCATTACCCCAGTGACCACTGGAATGGATGTATGGACTAGGAATGTAGTAACTCTAGTCTGTGTGTTGAGTGATCCTCCAGATTACAGCCTGGACAGAGGTGAGTCCCAGTGGAAAGGCTATTTTCATTAGCATTCCAGTAATAGGTCAGATCCAGAGTTAGTAATACTTACAGTAGGGTATGATTAGAGTCATGCTAATTTAAGTCCCAATGTTTTCAACAGGTCTACTCTAAGTATAATTAAAACTGGATCCAAGATGTAATATAGTCAAGCTCTAAGGCTATAGCTTAATTATTTATTTCAGAAACAATTATTGGTCAAAGGGAGATATTCATGTTCACTTTCATAGGCTCTCTAGTGGTTTTATTTCCAAAAGTGCTATGTTGCAAGGTCCCAATACTTTAGGAATAAATCTGTTCGGCAGCTTGCAAAGAGCTAATGAATATTAATATCCTGAAGTATGAATTTTGAAATTTAACTTTAGGCTCCTATTATTAAAGATCGTGAGCAATTTGCCTAATGATAGAGCATGAAAACTACAAAAAAAATTCCTTGATTGACATCCTATATCTGGTTTATGATTAAGATAGCCAGGGAAAAGGAAGGAAGGAAGGAAGGAAGGAAGGAAGGAAGGAAGGAAGGAAGGAAGGAATTTTAACTTCAAGGCACAAACATTTGCAAGTAAAATGGATGAAATATTTCTAAATAATTCATAGAGAGATATCTTTTTAAATTAACATATCAACGACAAATGCATCTCTTTGGATTTTGGAGGCACATATTTGGTTGGACCAAGAGTTCTGTTAGCTGAATTCTGCTTATGGAATGGGGTGTGCACAGATCTCAGCTCCTCCTTTCTCCTGCAGTTCCTATACCCTAAGAAAACCTGCTCCAGAAGTTTGGGAGACCCTCTGTAACAGTGTGTGAGTTGGTATGTGCATGGTATGTGCATGGCGGTAGTGGGGGGCTGCAGAGGGAAGGGATGATTGATGAAAACCATCTCCTTGGCCAACTTCCTTTCAAAGAAGCTTCCACAGGATCAAAGCTCCTTCTACAAATGGAAAGGAACCTTCTGCAAATGGAAGGACAGAAGGGAACCTTTGGATCCAACCCATTATTCTTGGAACATCATCATTGCCCTTCTTCCTGCTTTTATTGTATAATTATGTATATGTATGGATGTACACACACACACACACACACTTGTAAAACTTTAAGTGGATAGCTTTTTCTTAAAACCAAAAGAAAAGTATCAGTGAAAAACTCTTGGTAAAGATACTATTAAGCATAATAATCCCCAAATGCTAATATATATTTTTAAAAATGTGAATGTAGCAAATCTATGGCCAATATTTTGCCTCACTAGCATTTTATTATTTTTTTTAAGCTACTGCTCCCCACTTGACTTAAAGTATAGTTTACTTTTTTGTACCTAAAATCTATTTGCAGCCACCGCAGCTGCACATCAGTATGGCTGAATCTGGCTGAGCAGACCACCTCATTTTATGATAATATCCTTCTCAACTCTCTCTGGGAAATGTCAGCAGCAAATTATCAGAGATTCAGAACATGTGCAGTTCTCTTCCATTCTCTCTGCTGTTTGTTGCCATGACCCATATCTAAAACTGAATGGCTATATATATATAGTTATTTTATATAATTTTCTCTGTATAAGTTATTTTAACTCTAGTGTATATACAATATAACTCTATAGTTCTCCAATACTTCATTTTTGAGGCCTCACAGTGAACATAAGTCTTTAAGAGGTGATTACATAAAGGCCAGATGCAGGGTTTACAGTCTAAGGGTTTCCACACAAAGATGGTGTGATTCTCTTGTAGGACGTATCTTCGATACGGTTGAAGTTAGATCTTATCAGTAGCAATGTGCTTTCTTCCTACCATAACCCCTTAAGAAATGTTCCTTCTTTCTTTGTCTGGTAATGCTCTCATTTGTACAGTATAAAACAAAGTACTTCACACATCTTTGAGTGTTCTTGGCTCCCTTTGCTAGATTGGATCTATAACCAAGATTGGGTTTTATTGGTGTCTTAACAGATCTGCCTTACCACTAGTTGCTGGAATATATACGTAGTATCTTCCATATCACATCAGGTACACGTTATCCATTCTGCAGCCTTAAAGTGGTTTAAAAGTAATTTCCTCTTCCTCCCAAACTCTAGAGTTCTGTTAGAGAGGAACTAGGAATCCTTAACAGAGACTTCTCAGCACCTCACCAAACAATACTCCTAGAACCCTTGGGGGAAAGCCATGGCATTCAAGTGGCAGAAAAACCAATGGAAGTTAGCAAAGTAGGTATTGGCTGCCACCACTGACAGGTAGGGATGTTGCAGAAATCCTCAATGGAATCAAATGAGTTTGGATTTTATGAATCTGACCTGCAGATTCTGCAGTGGACCAGCTTTTCCTGAGTCGCACAGATTCCATGGATGAGCATACCATTTTTAAAAAACTTTCTGGAATTTTACACAAATTTTGTTGTAGAAAAATACGTAAAATAAAAAAACACCAGCCAAAAATGTGCATTTCCCCCATAGGCTAAAACATGAAAATGTGCATTTCAGGGGGATTTGTGCATGGGGGATGTGTGTGTGCATTTTTGCAAGTGTGAATTTGCGCAAATTTGGGAAATTGGAAAAAATCCAATTCCATCAATGAGCAGATAACAGAACAAAGGGCACGTGACAATCTGCGAAACGCAGATGGAACCGATTTGACAAAATCCATGCACCCCTGCTGACAGGTGTCCCGGGGAAAATGGCCGCTCCCATGCCCTGACTGGTGACCATTGCATGTTGATATTGGCAGCAGAGGCCGCTACATCAGTGTGTAGGTGTATTGCTGCTGACTGGTGGATGGCCTCATGGGCCGGTCAGCATGCTTGCACAGTGTTGACTTAGTTGCCCCTTCCTCTACACTGCCACATAACACCTCCTGCTAAGGGCACAGGATTTCGCTCCCCGACCCCCCTTGGCTGCAAGGCAAGGGCCAGCTGCTTCTGCCCATCACCTTTCCAGATGCTGCTAACTGGTAACACCAAAGTAAATTAGCAGTGCAGCTAGGGCCAAAGTCTATAATTAACACTTTGCAATTCACATACACTGCATATTTTCAGTACTCATTACAATGGTCTTATTCTGGCCCAAATCCAGACAAGCATGCAAGAAAATACATACGCATCAGAACTTTTTCTATTTTCCTGTACAGGAAGCTCTTTCAATGCTTCCGCTGAAATCACCATCTTTTTCTCTTCTGAATGTCACTGACTGGAAAAATTTGAATACAGGAGTGAGGCTAAGTCTGCAATCCTACATGCATTATTCAGAAGTGAGATCCACAATGTTCAGTGGGGCTTACTCCTGGGTAAATGTGCATAGGATTGCAGTCTACGATCGCGAGCTAGGCTTATGATCATTGTGGCAACTTACCAAAGAGATGATGCTCTTACGTCTTCTCAGTTTATGAACCTGGTGGCATACATAGAGACACAATACTAGATTTAACAAGACATCTATTGTATCTACTTTTACTCAGATAAATACCCAGGAAATGCTGACTTGGCAGGAGCACTGGTAAGAGTACTACTATTCACAGTGTTTCGTTTTTTTTCCTTTTATTCTACAGAATTAAGTGTTTTATGTACATTGGAACCAGTTAATGCCCTTTAGACAATTCTGTTCAGTTGTTTCATAAGCAGGAAAGACATTGCAGGGGAGATATGTGCCAAAAAGCACAGTCAAAATGACTTCATACATATTGTTTCTCTCATTCATATATATATATATATATATATATATATATATATATATATATATAAATAAATCAATGTTGCAGGATCACTTCTAAAATGGTCAATATTCAAGAGGAATACTCATCTGGAGAAAATACTACCTCTTCCCCCTCTTTAGAATTTGTTCAGGTCTCTATCAAAAGTCCTAGCTCTTCATTTATATATATATATATATATATTTTATTTTATTTTTTTTACTTTAAACTATAAATTAACACTGCATAGTTCATTGTTCTGGTTTTGCTTTTGCTCTGAAAAATTATTGCAGTACAATTTGTTCCTTTGTGAAGTTCAGTATGGAGCAAACAGGACGGGCGTGTGGGTGGTCCGTATAGGCCCAGGGGCAGGTCGAAGAAGTGCCGGAGGAAGTGCGGAAGTCTGAAAGAGGGTGGCTGGTGGGGCTGTTCGAAGACTGAATGGGGAATTTACAGCCACAGCAGCAGCTGCAGCCGCTGCCGCCAGTGGGTTTGGTAGGATCCGTGGAGCCATTGGTTTGGAAGGTTCCTTTGAAAATACTAGTTTTACCTGTGGGAGAAGAAGGAAAAATAACAAAAAGTGTTATTTCTTCAGGTAACCTACACTCAGGACAGCTTTTCATAGGTCACACATAAAATACTTGAGTGATGTTCCAGGCAGAAAAGTGGATCAAAGGTTTTAAAGGAAAGCCAACGATATAGAAAAAGTTGGGTGGAAGCAAAAATTTACATTTACACTCTCAGATAATAAAAAGCAATAGCTCCAAAATAGTTTTGCACTAGGCAAAATGATGCATGAAGTTTTGCTGAGAAAGATCTGGTTCTTTGGTTTTTTATATTTAAAAGTTTTCAGGTGCTACAAAGTTTCCATAGTCAGTTAAAAAAGAGCTCTGCACTGTATTCCTGTTATGAGTTCTGTTATGTACCAACTATATCTATTGTATAGTTGGTTATTGTTATTTACATTGGGTTGGATCCAGGATCTCCCTTCCCTTGACAGACGGGCTCCACTCACGAAAGGTACCTCTGCCCAATTTGGGGGGATCCCCTGCACCACAGGTCACCGCATTCTCCAGGGTCTCTTGGCTCCATTTTCAAGGAGATGGAGAGGCTGCTATGAGGAATTGGGAGCAGAGAAGTCTGCTTGAGCTAGCCCAGTTTTATGCACCTAAACCCGTTGTCTCCTTATTTATTAAATTTTGATTGTACCCTTCTTCCAAGCAGCTTATGTGTTTTAATCTCATAACAAGATATATGAGGATGCAAGACAGTGCCATGTCCACTTTGGTTGCAGTCTTATACCCACTTTCCTGGGAGTAAGCTCCACTGATTTCACTGGTCTGTGTAGACATGTATAGGATTTCACTGTTATCCTCACAGCTGAGTAGAACCTGGGTTTCTCACATCCAAACTCAACATGCGGGGTGCTGAACTACCCTGACTCTCTCTTTTGTTTGCATTGTCCACACTGGTGATGGATGAGCTTCCTTCCTTCCTTCCTTCCTTCCTTCCTTCCTTCCTTCCTTCCTTCTTTTAGTATTCTAATCAAGCAACTTGACAAACCTCAGTAGAGGGGTTGAACATTTGGTTGGACACTTGAGCAGCACAATTAAGCCTCTGTTCCCCTTTCCCTGCTAATCTCCCCCTTCCACAAGCAAAGAACCCTTAGCTTAGGGAATGGGGAAACAGGTCTCAGATGGCTTCTTTTCAGGCGTGAAAGCCCCAGGGTTTCTCCTGAGCTGTAAGTGACAAGCATTTATAGCCTGGGATCATGGAAATCACAGAGCCTGTCAACATTTTCTCCATGCAATATTTGCAACCAAGGAGGGTCTGTCTGCATGGAAGCACTCTCTGCTGCCCAGGAAACCCCCTCTGCAAAGTAAGGAGTTCTTTTTTCACCTGGGGAAGGATAAGGGAAGGATGGTGGAAGTGGGTGCCATGACAACTACGCCATGGAAGAAGCAAGCAACATAGCCAGAATTATTCTCACACCCAGCCATAGGAAATACTGTGCTTGCCAAGACACAACTGAACCATTCTTCTATTATATTTCCAACAATATAATAATAAAAGAAATGTTACGCAGAACAGTCATTTCCTTACCCCAAGTGGGTGTGTTCCCTTCTGGAGTTTGTTGTAGGGACTATATTTGGGTTTTGGGGGCTTCCCAGCAGCTCTGTCTTTGTGCCTTCTACTGCTTATGTGCTGTTCGAAAGCAAATTTTTAAAATTATGATTCTGATTATATAAACAACATGCTTTCAGTTGTCTTCAGAACGGAACATTTCTGGCCACCCTAACACAGTTTGTTTGATGTGTTCCAATACGACACTTATTATTCACAAGAATAAATCTATTTCAGTTTCACAGTCTTATATTTATGAAAAGAAAAGATTTCTTTTTTCTAATACACACTTCATTTTTTTTTGGCTTGTCTGCAATGATGAAAGCATATCATGCATTCTACTTAAGTTAACCAGGTTCAGCTCTGTAAACTGCCTAAATGGGAGACCATCTGGGAACTGCATGTAAACCACACAGAGCTCTTTGGAGGAGGAGTTCACCTGATTTAAATATGACACACTTTTGTGGATTATTTTGAACTTTGGGGTGCCATCCTATGCATGTTTAGATAGAAACAGTCCTACAACTTCCAGCATCCCTCATGCCAGCCAAGCTGGCTGGGGCACACTGGGAATTGTAGGCCTTTTTTTCCTGTCTAAACATGCCTAAGGTGGCACCCTTATTGAACTGTAATGATTTAATCCTAATTTACTTATTGTATTTAATTCATTAAAATATTTATAACCCACCCCATATTAATAAACGTGATAAAAGAAAACAATTCAGCAACAACAAAACATAAAAACAATCCACTCTACAAAATCAGCAGTGGTAGAACAGAAATGAGTTATGGTCACTGAGGCCCAAAAGCTTGGGTAAGTAGCCAGACCTTAATTTGGCACCAAAATGAAGCCAACGTTGGTGCTGGCCAGGCTTCTGGGGAGAATAATTCAATAACTGGGGTAGCACAGCAAAGAAGGCCCCCGCTCCCAAAAGTGGGATGCCGAGGAAGGCCCCTGTGGCAGACCGTAATACTTGGGCCAATGATTACAAAGAGCGGCACTCCCTCCAATAATGTCTAGTTTTGTAAGCCATTTCATACAGTCTAAAATAACACTGCCCTAAGCAGGGCAGAAGTGTAATAAATGAAATAAAGCTGTAACCTTTATGCTGTGCTAATAGTTCTAGGATGACCTTATGCAAAGATAGGCAAAGATCTTGTACCTTTAACAGTGGTGTAAAAGAGGATGTTTTCGCAGGTGTACATTTCCTCTTCCTCCACCCCCACCTGAAGAACAAGCTGTGCCTGCTTACACGTCCTCTTTCACCCAGCCATTAAAACTTTAGTCACCTTGTGCAGCTGATCACCCTAGGTGAGGCTATTCATTCTTCCCTCCATTAGCACTTGCATCCTGTTTAGGGCTGGGCTGTGAGTTGCCTTGGTTTTATCTGTTGGGTTGTATCTGTGGGCTTTGTCAGAGCCCACCCATGTGAATAAGTGGCTGTCTGGCAGCTGCCTGAAATCGCTCCCTCGGGCAGCGGCCTCCATATGGCAAACAATTTGTCTGCAGCATCTCATCCTGCGGAGGAACATCCTGCCAGGTCTTAACCACACAAACCCACAATTTGGGAGCTTTGTCAGAGGCATTTCATGCTTAGAAAGCGGACGCATTTGACCAGGCGCCATGTGGAGGCGTCTTTCTATTGCTCCACTTGGCAGCTGCCTCCATGGACTGAGCCAGTTGTCTTCAGTGACCTGCCACATGGGCAATTGGGCAAACTTACACAGGCACAGGCAGTTTCTCCACACAGTAGGTTGCAGCAGGAACATGCTTTTGTTTTTTAGTGATGCTACCAAAAATCTGGATGGAGTTTGGAGTACTAATCTGCCTAGCTCATAATGCTCCGCTATATTCTGAACTGAGAGCCATCCCCACTGCCTGAATTCTTTTCTGGTTCAGAGCATAATCTGAGCCAGAGAAAAATTCTTCAGCCTTGCCTCACCGCCCGCTTCCTGTTGATTTGGCCTGGTGGCATTGGCTGCAAGAACAGCAGCCAGGAGAGGAGTTCTGTTTTGAGAAGCTTCCCTCCATCACTCCTCGTAACTCTCTGCTGGCACTTGGAATGCCAAAGATGCTGGAGCTATTGGGCTGGACCCAATGGTGCCATTCTGCTCAAGGAACTGCTTCCGGCACCAGAACCAGGATGGGGTGATCCCCTGCAGGCCCCCAAAATCTGTTCCAGAGGGCTGGGAAACCTTCCAGAGCAGATTTTCAGGTGGCATGGAGGGTTGCTGGGAGAAAATCCTGTTGTGATGGCCGACTTCCACTAGTGTAATGTTGGGTTTAACCCACAGAAAATTACATCTTCTAAGGTCCTGCCACCTAATGTTTCAGTACCAGAAAGGAGGTGTTTCAGATGTCCACATCTCCTGCTCTGCTGCCATCACTGTAGCTGCCACTGCCTAAATAAATGAAGGGGCAGGGGAGCAGCGTAGGGGCTTCCATGGACATTCAGAAACTCCACTGTGCTCCTGAGAATGTCATCAGGAGAGCAACAGGATTTCCAGTCTTTGGGGGAATTAGTCTGGACTACTGAGACCAATTTGGAGGTGATTCTTCTCTGAGATGAATCAATTTATGAAAACAACCCAGATTCCTCAGACAAAATTATTCAGTCTTCTGAAGAAAGTACACACCTCTTCATGTCCCCACACATTTGGGAACATAGTACT
Organism: Heloderma suspectum; assembly: GCF_057233095.1. NCBI lineage: Eukaryota > Metazoa > Chordata > Lepidosauria > Squamata > Helodermatidae > Heloderma > Heloderma suspectum. The sequence goes on along the minus strand of NC_139462.1, from coordinate 173,000,062 downwards.
GCAGAGCAAATATAATGACAGAGGGCAAGTGACAAGGTGCATTATGGCATTCTCAAAGCATGTAACTTTGAGCAGTTTTCTACGTATGGCAGTTTTGAGCAAATGTACTCCAGCGGGATGGAGAAGTGTACCAAAACCAAACCAAACGTTACATGAAGGGTGCAGATGAAAAACCATAGCATCAGAGGGCTGCTTCACACTGACACAATTACTTCAGGAGCAGCACACGGAACCATTGCTGAACCCCACAGTCAGCCTGCACTCAAGCGGGTATGCCGCATGTCATTCTAAATAGCAACTACTGTGACTTCTGTGATAGTGAAGCAACGTTCTGGAGCCCCAGTACTGTCTCAGAAACTGCAGAGGTATCTGGGTGTACCAGTTTCCACAAATGGTTCTTAGACACATGGCACAAATGCTGTCACGGGCCTGATACACTCGCCAAGTTTGGGTGCTGGCATGGTGTGTGAATCAAGCCTTGAGCTTCTGGAAAGTAGGACCAATGAAAGACATGTGTCTCCAGAGCTAAGTACCTGTTTAAGTTGTGTCTCAGAGTTTACATGCACATCACAAATTTCACAGTGAAATGTTTTGTTCTGAAGTCCCGTGTTTCCTTTATTAACCGGTCCCTTCCCTTTGACGCCTGCCCTGGGAAAGGCTTTGATAGTTCCACTCCCGTTTCGAGCTTCTAGCATAGTTTTGTGCTTTGTGCCTGGAGGTGTTAGACATGGGAAAGAAAAAAATCATGTTAGCGACTTGTGCATATTAATCTTTCATCTCTCTAGACGTGTCTCAGGTTTTGTCCCACGTGGTGTCATAAACATTACTCTGTATTCTCCATATTGCTGAGATAATAACGAAGTAATCTGTAATATTTCATTACCTCACATTTGATTATTAAGCAATGTACTGACACAAGCTGCCATCAATATGTAGTGACATGGTAGGGGAGGCCTGAGGTGAAGTTAAGTGGATGTCTTATTTTTATGGCCACCTGCTGTTAATGAAACATGTGCTGCCACTGAAAGATAAAACCATGATAGCCTTTTAAGGTGTTGGTATGAGTGATTGCCACACTTTTCAGATTGGTTTATTAACAGAGAGTTGAAATCTTGCTGCTGCTACAGAAAATAATGGGCACTCTCTCAAAGGGCTCTTTCAGAGGAAACTTTGGCTCTCTAGGGCCCATGGAAATGAAACTACACAGCAGCACAGTTCTCCTTTTCCAAGATCCTTTTGTTTCTATGCCTCTTTCATAGGAAAAAAAATCCTGGTGGATTGCGCTCGAAGACTTCAACAAAGGGCATCAGCTCAGCTGGAATTAAGCCACTATTCCTTCAAAGGTAGGAAGTTTCTGGGAATCCATGGTACCTTTACACTTTGAGTTTCCTTTTTGAAGAGGAAAGACAGGTGGCGTTTGTCATGGTCTTTTCATATATAAATGTATTATTGAAAATATATTATTTGGCTTAAGAAGTAAGCAAACAGAATCAGTATGAATCCCAAAGCAACATCAGCATTCTGAAATCCCCAAAGACTCTCCTGTCAGCTGGATATCTGTGTAAAACTTTTCAGCCAGCTCCAAATCTCAAATTGTTTTCTTTCTCAGGTCTCTTGGGCTGCAACTAACAAACAGATTGAGCAAGCCAGTTTTGAGCTCCCACCTATCCTGTGGCCGTACAAAAGGCAATGGTGATCCTCTATGTTGCTTGCCCATTAGTTAGCATTCACTAAGCCATGATGAAACTAAAGAGATACATGGAACATATTTTAAAAATTAAACCTGCAATGGTTCTAAAACAGGTTCTAAAAACACTGAAAACCGCAAAAGTAAGCAACATCAGATTCCAGACAACAATTTTAAAAATGCAATGCCATGAAACTCAACCAAAAAATTTGACAGCAACATGGTATTCCCATAGTTGCCAAAATAACAACTTTAATACTAGCATGAGAAAATAGCCAGCTAAATGGGGCATGGTCCTATGAAGGCAAGCACCATAATTCTGCATGACATCTTATTGAACTTGGTCAAGGAACTGTGATAAAATGTACGAAAAAATGAAATCTACTTTTAGAACAGGATATGTCACATAAAATGTGAGCTATGACATGGACAGGCCCACTTGATTTATCTTGTGTGTTAACTTTTTTCTGCATACAGTGAACGTATTGGTAACCGGTGGTATAAAAATGCTTATTCTTATTTTTATTATCTTTAATGGTGCAGTCCTATTGGGCAATATGCAGTGCGACAGGAGTGCTAACATATTGTGCTAGAGTAAGGGGCCTCTAGCACAATACCAATAGTGGTAGCTGGTGTGATGGGATTCCCCTGGAAACCTGTTGTGCCAGCTAATGCTATTGGTATCGCACTAAAGGTCCCTTCTGCTATAGCAATGTAATTTATGTTAGCACTCATGTTGCACTGGGTACTGCTCTTGGTCCCTGGGAGGGCATCCCAGGGGCCATGACATTTTGCAGACCTCCTTCTCTGTGGGTCAAGAGGAAGATCACAGTTGGAAGGGGAGGTCCACTTCTGGGGGTCTCCCTGTTGCAGTGGTGGAAACCTCTGCTGCCATTGCCCCACCACCATCAGTGGTCCAATGGTGATCTAGAGAAAAAAGGAGCATGTTGGGGCAAATCGAGGGAAACTTTGGATCCACAGGATCTAACACTCTTTCATTTCCCCAGCATGCCACCAAAACAGGAAAGAAACTATGCCAGCCCTGGAGTTGGCGTAGCAAAAAGAGAAAATGCCACCCTCCACACCTCCTACCCTGGCCAGCATGAGCCCAGCAGTGCTTGGATGTTGTGGTTCTTCTACCATGAACATTCCCCATCCTACCTTCATAGGCTATATGGAACATTATTTTAAACATATGACTCCTGAATACATACACCACACACATATGCATACAGCAAGTGTTGGAAAGGATATAATGCTATTGATAATTATTATACACATATATGTATACACATTTTTCTTATTATTGAATAATTTTGTACCTGTATGCATCAATAAAACTATGGAAATCAAAGGATTTCTGTTGGAATTAGAACCAATAACCATGTTGCTGGGGCCTATTGATATCAGCAGGGTACTTGTTCTTATAACAATACTAATTCACTACATGCAGTTTGCTTCATGAATGCTTATAGTGCAACAATGTAAATCAACATGACCATTGAGAAAGGTGGATTGGATGCATATATTATGAAATGTTTTAATACCCATTCTAAATTTAGAAAATAGAACAATTTTGCAATACAATTGTGGTCTTGGATTACATATTTAGGGAATGATTGATCAAACATAAGAGATTCAAGTATACAGAGAAATATCGACATTTGCTAATTACACTTTATTATTGGCTTAAATATCTGGATTAAGCAAAGTAATTTTATGGAATAAAATTATATGTAAATTTTGGGTGAATATGCTGAATTGGATTATGGCTATTTTTGTACTTATAATGAAACTGAAGGCTTTTTTTTTTAACAAAAAGCATTCCAATTAATAATAGCTCTATAAACAATGGATAATATCTTACACACTGTGTATTTTTTCATTGAGGCATCTGGGTTAGATTACAGCCCTATAACACAAAATTAAATAGTGGGAAGAACTCCTCAAGTACAAGGGAAGTTGAGCAATGGAGGGGAAACCTTGGTTTGGAATATTGTGGCACTTCGTTTCAGAGTTTTTCAGAGAAAAACCTGTTTTCCTGTTTTCAGAGAAAAACTGGAGAGCATTTGCTAATTGTATTTAAGACATAGGGTATCCTACCTTTTGCTATGGAATGTGTACAGTTAAATGGCTCATGAGATCTCTTCAAAGTATACTTTCAAAAGTGACACTGAAACCCTTCATCTGGGATATGTCACTTGGTGAATGCTGTTAATGTTGAATAATAAATGGGAAAGAGCCATTTTAAATCAAATATATATTTTAGCCAATTAATTTTTTCATTTGATTTTGGGACGTGGGAAATGAAAAACACAAAAAGCAATTTAACTGTCACTTATGGAAACTGCCTAACTCTTTGAGACCACCCATACTAGCTGGTGCTTTACCTTATATATACAACAATGTCAATTAACGTTTGCTACTGGGAAGAAATGAAAATATGCAAACTAGGGTGATAGAGCGTGAGCAGTCACATTCTTCCATAATGCAATATTTGGAACCATAAAAATTGAAATTTAAGGAATCTGATTGCTTGCATGAAAGAGAATTCCTCCTTTCCTCTTTTATGAAGGACTTTTTTCTTGTCATTTTATGCTTTAATAGTTAATGAATTCCATGTAATTGCTGGTTTTCTGCCACCTTTTTTTCCCCCTGCTGCAAGCAATCTAATCTATTTCAAGGGAAGATAATTGCGGGGCTCTTTAGTCAGGAAAGAAATTGCTGTATCTCACCACTGTTGTGCGCCTCCAACTGTGAGGCGGAGTTGACAGCAACCTTGCATAGTGAACAGTAAAGCAGCCGTTTGGCCTTTTCTTCCTCTGTCTCTCCCAAGGAGCCCATGTTGCTGCTAGTGGCTGATGCCGGGAGTTTTTCAACTTTAGAGGTTATTTCAGTTGTCATTATGCTGCTCTTCTGAATTTCAACCACTGTGGTTGTTGATATTGCTGGTGCCTCTGTTGTATTATCTGCAGAAGAGGATATAAACATCAACATACATTTAATACAGCATGGAACCTGAAATTTGTAATGAGAAGTGACTGGAAGTGGAAAGAATGCATTTCCAGGGAAAGGAGTTTGTGGCAGGAGCAATGTTATGTCATCTTCACCATAAAGACATACGATCTTTGCCATATGCTCCTCTATTCTGTATTCGTAATCTGAAAAACTGCCCCTGCCCGAAGCCTTGTGGAGTTGCAAAGTGCCTCCTACTGAATTGTTAATGGGTGGTCTTGCTGAAAACTAGAGAAGATGGGAACAGGACTGCTGTATCTGTTCAGCACCAGGCCAAAAATACATAATTTAAAAATGAAGACTTATGGTGACTATTTGGCTGCACACTGTGAAAGGATGGAGTTTTGGGATTTAATCTAAACACAGGTCTGTATAAGTTCCATGAAATACATTTTAAGGAGCTTTACAATGATGGCTTTGCATTATAGGTTTGGATCCAGGACCTGCCTTCCACGACAATAAGGGACTTTCCACAAGTTGCAGGTTTGTTCTACTCAGCACACCAAGATGCTCATAGAAAAGAAAATGGTTGCTAAATAGTTCTGAGTGAAATTATCCAGAGTTCAACCAAAGATTGCTTCATAAAAGCAAGCAGAAACAAAATCCAAAGAGCTGCACTGAAGTTTATTGAACAACAGAAATGCATCCAAATGGGTTTTATGGAGGGAAGCAGCTGAAAATCAAAATCAGGTGGTTCGTTGGTAGAATCCATTATGTTTGCAATCCCCGTATGTATATATCTTCCACTAGTGAAGCTCCCACTTGCAGAAGGTGCTTCTGCTCAATTTTCAGGGAGCCCCCTCCCCCTCAGCCCCCTCCCCCACAGTCTACTCCATTTAGCAAAGGTCCCCTAGCTCTCTGTATGGCATTTTCAGCAGGCTGCCATGGGGAGGAGGGTACAGTGAATTCCATTTCCACCAGCCCCATTTCAAGCACTGAAATCTAGATCCAACACATTATATATAAGTAAGAAGCAGCTATTTATATATGAGAAACACACACACACAAAGGAGAGAAGTAATGATAATGCTTGAAGGACATTTTGTCATGTATAACAGACCCCAACTGGGTGAAAGATAATCTGCCTTATCCTATGGATCAGCTTAGGTTTCAGTGACTTGGTTGGTAAATGCACCATGATAGTGCATTTCTGATCCTATGAAAAACAAATGAGAAGAGACAAGAACACCTACACTTCATCTGTCAGCCCAGCTCATGGTTCAGACGTAGAACAGAACATCAAAGCAGGATGGTCTTCTGCCTCATCTCTACCTTTCAGTGGAACAGCTGGCTCTGTATCCTAGATTCCATTATGCTGGCATCAAGATCCTTATGACAGATCTTATAAACTGCTGCCTCACTACAGTATCTCATAGGCTAACAAGGCAAAACTAGTCAAGACACTGGGAGATCTGTGATTGGAAGGCTTTTGTTGGTGTCGTTGTTCAAAGCAGAAGCCACAGCAGGGACAGACCAAGGGATTGGTGGGCTTTTAACCCAGACCATGTTTCCACAACAACAGAAGGAGAAGCAAATGGAGGAGTACTGGATTTTTTAAAAAAGGAATCAGCTTTGTTGCGCTTTTGGTCCATGCAGGGCTCCAGGAGCAGGTTCTCTGCACCAGTAAAAATCGCTTTACAGAACATATTTCCTGGTGGGGTTGGGGGTTGGAATGAATGTCATCTGACTGACAGGGGCTGCTCAGCCAATTAGAGAGGTTTTCCCCCTCTCCTCCCCTTTCTCCTTTTCCCTGAAAGACCAGATGCACCTGCAATTTCAGGAGCAAGCCTCATTGAGTACAATGGGAGTTACTTACAAGTAGACACACAAATGCTTGTGCTGGGAAAGAGTGGGGAGAACAGAAAGGCAGGAAACCAGCCACCATTTTAACCCACAGGTTCTCTGTATGGAAGGGTCAAAGTAGTTACTTCGACCCTGGTTTAAGGCAATAAACCAAGCAAAGGAGAATTGAAGCCTCAAGATCATGCTTTACCACACTTGGGGAATTGGGCCCCGGCATTTCTGTAAGTTCTGATGTGGGCATTCAGAGGGCAAGCCTCATTCAGCACAATGGGAATTCAGTTACTTCTGAGGAGACACTAATTGGTTTGTGCAGGGACGGGAAACACACAGGAAACACCCCTTGACCACGGTGAAAGGCACACCCCTGGGCAGGGCTAGCATACCTGAGGTAAATGTGGGGGTTGGGGCACACAGCAACTACACCAGGGAGAACCTGTTTCAAGGAAAAGAATTGGACTTTAAGCAGTCTCAGGAAATCCGGTTTTTCCCTAATAAGCTCCGGGGTGGATGGTGAATGGCCATGACGTCATGTATCCCTAATGACCTCAACACGCAGGCAGCTTGGAGTAAATTGCTGGTGGAAACACATCCCACCCCCCCAGTCTCCCTCTACCCTTCACAGAAATGGCTTTTCCATGGCATTTATTTGTTAATTAAAATTATTACATTCAAAAATCTAAATTTCAAAAATGGCTGATAAACAAGGATAAAAACTACAATAAAACAGATCAACCATTACTGATACAAGCAAATTCTGAAGAGCAACACTAAAGCACAATAAAGCAGCAGCTCTAAAATAACTAGAAGGGCTAGGCAAATAAACAAGTATTAGCCTGGTGCCTAAAACAAATCAACATAGTGACAGGTAAGCAGCCCAGGTAAGCAGATACAGATCTTAATCTGTAATCAGGATCATGCGGAAGGAGGCAATAAGTACTCCTCCCCCCCCCACAACAGCTTTGGAGGGTGATTTAAATTAGGAAAATGGTGCAAGGGAAAGGGTAAAAACTAGAGCTGTGACTCTCACAATTCTCCACCCTATTGGTGGGCAGAAAAATTGAGGGGACAATTTCACTGAATTTTTCCAGGGTGAGGAGAAATTCTCCAATGATTTCTCACAAGTAGGGTTCACCATTGGTAGCACAGCTTCTTTTTTTCATAAGGGTTTTTGGTAGGGATGTTGGAGAATTCTGCCACAGACTCCAGTGAGTCCATGAGTCCCCGGAGTTCATGGCGGAATGGGGCAATCCCCCCCACAACCCCGCGGAATCCCCCTGGGACAGAGCCTACCTGAGGGCAGTGGCAGCTCTGGCAGCACTGGGGGTTCCGGGTCATCGTCTAGTCACTGCCAGGCTGCAGCTGCAAATGGCGGCCACAGTAGCGGCCGCCATTTGCGTCCTTGTGGAGGCTGTGATAGGCTATGTAAGTATCTACGTAACCTATCACGGCAAAAGGCAGGGACGCAAATGGCATAGCAGCCACCATTTGCATTCCTGCCTTTTGCCATAATACTACTTTTGCTACATTGATACTTATGTAGCCTATCATGGCCTCTGCAAGGATGCAAATGCGGCCGGCAGCTTTTGCAGCCGGTGCAGCCCAGCAGCGGCCGGAAGTCCGGCTGCGGACGGCCCCGGCCAGCGGCTCCGCGGAGTTGCCGCGGAGCAGAGCCAGCCAGGGAGGATTCCGGGGGGAGGGACGGAGCACCTCCCCCCCACCGCGGATGCCCCTCAGCGGAGCAAGGTAAGGGATTCGTACATCCCTAGTCTTTGGGTCACCACTGCAAGTGGCAACAACATCATCTGTATTGGCAGGCTGGCCCCCATTTTGTATCCAGTACAATGCAGGTGTGAGGGGGCAGTGTTGTGTCTAGCTCCAGAGAAGAGGAGCAGCCAGTGCACAGTCGAAACCTGTCCTCTAATTTTCTAAAAGTTTTCTTCCCCTATGAAAGAGACTTCCATTGTTCTACCTCATTCTCAGGGTGTTTGTAATTTATTTTTGTAATGTTTTTGAGCTTACCTAATCACTGCAAGGCAGCCAAGGGTGCTGTCTGTGTGTTTTCTTTCTATGTACAGATCTCTCAATTGCTCTGCAGTCACTCAGGCTGCCTGCAGTTCCTGATCTGAAAAAGCCCTATGGGAAGAATTACCTCATGGGGTCTTCCCCTAGGCTTTCATTGAAGTGTGGGAGCTGAGGAGGCTACAGGCTACCAGAGAGATGATTGTACAATGAAAGGGAGGACAATTGCACATGGTTCTTAGCCACCTCTTAAATAAGGTAAGCACAAGAAACCCAAACCCAACCATGAGAATTTCTCCAAAATTTTCTTCACCATTGAATTTTTTTTTGAAAACAATTTATTTTCTATCAAATTGAATGAGAATGGCTAAAATGTGGGAGAAATTTTCGGTACAGCTCTACTAAAAACCCTTCACATTGCCTCACTCCAGTCCAAACTCCCCACTCCTCCCATGGCTGCTTTGAAGTAAGAACTAGAAGTCTAGAGAGATGCAGTTACAGACCTTCTTCTAGTAAGACAAGGCAAGTCTTATCCAGACTAGGGGTGGGCCAAAACAGCCACTCCCAATTCACAGCTTTGGGCCTCCCAAAATGACCCCAGGAATAGTTTAAAGGGAAATTGTTTCATTAAGGGGAAATTGTTTAAGGGCTTCCAATTCTGGAATGAGGGGACTTCTTACCTTCCCTCCTCCTTTTTTTGTAAACCATCCTTACTTCAAACAATTTCTTAGACTTTTTAAAACATTTTTTGGCAGCACAGTAGGGATAATGGAGCTCAGGTTGCTGCCGCCACTCTTCCTTCCCAGAGGCATTCTGGGAAGGAAGAATGGTGCCAGAAAGAGCTCTGCTGCTGCTGCCATGATGCCCAAACTGCCAGCAAACCAGCATCTTTAAAGAAAACTTGGGTACGGGAGTTAAAAAAAAGTCAGAAAAAGGAAAATAAAAGTAATGAATTGTAATTCCCCTCCTTCTGAATAGTTTCAGCCCACTCCCTGAATCATCTAGCCCCTTCCCTTTCATTTTCCTTTGGTGATTTGGCTAAAATGCCACCCTACACACAGTTCAGCCCCTGAAACAAAACAAAAGGAGACCAGCATAAAAAGAAAAGGAGACTGAGACTCTCTAAATTTGTAAAATGAGATCCTGTTGGAAAGAAATGAAATGGACCATAATCATCCAGGACTTTTAAAATTAGCTTCAATAAGGTGTTCACAAATATACCGTAGGAAACTTTCTGCAATGGCTAGAATGAAATAGATTCCTGCATTTCATTGGTAAGGTCTAGGGATGTATCCAGGTTTTTTCTCTTTTCCTCATTCTGTGATCTTCCCTTTGGAATTTTTAGCCCTACAGTTTCAACATGATTAAAGTGTAAGTCATCTCTCCATGCAGGGAGACAATCAGCTCTAACAACCCTAGAGGTGAAACAAAAATTGCCTCTATAGGCGGGAGATATAATCATGCAGTATAATTAGAGTAGTCAGTCATGCTCTCTGGGGGAAAGGTGTGAAGTATCGTAAAAGGAGAGAGAATAGATCGTTTATTCCTCTCTTAAAAGCTCCTCCTGCCCTTTTCCATCCTCGTGTGGCTTGATTAATTCATTAGGTTAACGTAATTTGACACTTAGAATCACCTGTCACATGAAGAAATAATTTTGATGAGCATGCATAAAAAAGGGGGAGGGCATTAAAAATAACACTTCCTGGTCCAAACAGCAGATATAAGCATTTTTTCCCCTTTTGATAGCCAGGGTGCAGAAGAAATTATAGAAGAGGCAAAGCTATCACCAGCCCAACCATCAAATTCCATGATCCATGGCCTTTGGTATCATGCAAATGCCTTAAGAATGACAGGATTTTAAAAGGAAGCAGCAGCATCCAAGTATCCATTATCTGACTGTGTTTCTCTTCTAAATTTGGTGCATGTTCAATGTGTACTTTGACCAGACCATTTGTTTCAATGGATCCATGTGTTCTTTCAATATGGGGTTCAGTTTCTTTCTTGTACTTTTTATTTCAAGGATAATTACAAAACCCATTATTGTTGGTCTCTTGACATTAGGTGGCGTAAATTATACTTTTCCTAACTAATCCTCATAACATTGGCAAAGGTCACAAAAGACAAGTGCACAACAAAATGTAGGTCTAGATAGGCCTTTGGTCTGATCCAGCATGGCTGTTATGTTCATATGACCTGATTGTGGTGTCTTTTCATTCTTTTCTTTCATGGCAACAGTTTGTATCCCACTTTTCTTCCAAGAAACCTGGAGCAATGAGTGAGCTTCTTGACAACTCTAGAAGGTAGGATGAGGCAGGCAGTGTCTTCTCCAAGACCATCCAGTGAGATTCATAGTTAAGCAGGGAATTCAACTTGGGTTTCCCACATCCAAGCCCAGTACTTTAGCCCACCACATTACCACACTTGCTCTGAAATACGTTGGCTCTCTGTGGGAAGTATTAGTCATGACCCCAGACACACCCCTTTTTGGCCACTCCACACTCCTCTTCCGAGCACGGAGGATGGGGCTGTTCTACGCTGCTTCCGAGGCAGCGCAGAAGTGGGGGGAGGTCGGTTCTCTGGAACCAACCTCAGAGCGTGGGCTCCGAGGTCGGTTCCTGGACAGCAAGATATCCTATGGCCGTCTAACTGCTGTCTAGCGGCCATAGGATTGCTCCCTTAATCTCAATGTATTTTCTTCAACCCAGCCTGTGTGCTAGTATATTTCTAGATAGATCTTAGGGTATCAGAAACAAAAGACAAAAGTCCTAGAAACAAGGCACAGCCTTTCTTTAGCTTCATACAAGCCCTTACCCCCTTAAATAATGTTCTGTGCATGAGGAGATCTTGAAGAAATGAATAACTATAGTTTTCAATCCAGTTGAAGTCCATCATAACTAAGCTGCATTAAAACAAAAAAAAAAGTTAGTCATTACTCCCATTAATTTCCATGGGATGTAGGTGTTAGTCCTATGCACACGTAGTCTGGAGAAAGCTCATTGAGCCCAACAGGAGTACAAGTGCATAAGGGCTGAATGTCATGACTAAGCTTAGCTAAATCAGATCATGATCTATAACAACTATTGCAAAGGACATCTGGCCTCCCACACACCTCCTAATCTGGGATTCCAACATCTAACTATCTTGAAATGAGAACAAAATAATAATTATCACATTGTAGCATTTTAAGTCCATTGAATTCCATTACTTTGCATTTTTTAAATTCTGTCTAGTATGGGCACAATGTACCAGGATGTTCCCCTACTCAAGGCTGATAGAAATGAATGAGAACCATGCAGTATTAATACCATTTTAATACTGTTCCCATTGCTTTCAGTAGCTTCCCCAGAAGAAATTTTAGGTATTCTGCGTCTGGAAATAACTGGACATGCTTAGTGCCATCCTCAGAAACGTCAGAATTTATGTGATGTGTGTTTATAAGATACATATAAATACTATACACGTGGATGTCCCCTAAATAATTTTAGCTAATTAATCATCTGAGTTAATGGATTAATGGATTAAATATGAATATATTGTTCTATTACTAAAGACAAAGTATAGGTGATATTTTTAGAATATCGAAGGAAGTGTAGGTTACCTCAATCGACACTACCATTCATTGTTACAAGGAAAACCACATTTAATAATTTAATTTTTATTTCATTCTCTATTAGAGGAGCACAAGACAGCCATTAAAAAATAAGCAAAAAAAACATGCTTTTCACTCAGACCCATCAGTTAAATGTTGTACCCTCCAATTTAGTAGCTAAGGCTGCAAACCTATACCCTCTTACCTGGGAGCAAGTCTCACTGAACTCATCTGTTCAGACTTCTGAACAGATGAATAGGGTTATGTTTTAAATCTTTAAATGACTGCCCTATCAATTAAATCTGTTAACAGCACAATCCTATACATATTTATTCCAAAGTAAGTCCCACTGAGTTCAATGGGGTTTACTCCTAGGAAAGTGGGTACAGGACTGCATCCTAAATTGCAGTCTTAATAAAATACATTACAATAGACAAACTTACATGCTGTATTAAATCATTTTGAAAATTCTTATTCCTTTACAGGAGTCAAAACCAAAAAAAAAAAAAATGTATTCAGAATAATGTTTTCACTGAGAAAGATTTGCAGATGCTACACTGTTAAAACCCACTCACTCCTGCCGGATTAGAAATTATATAAAACAGGGGATCTCAAATTCTGCCCATGTAAACTCTTCACTTTCGTACCTGTTCACATTAGCAAAGATAAAGTCATGACTGGCATCTCATTAGTAGGGAGTGGCCAATCTCACCCTAGGTCTAGGGCCCACAAAATTAAGGGCAGCATGTCACATCACATTTTGTCTTCAAGAAGAAAAAAAATGAAATTGCTAACCCTTTTTTGGTTGCTGGTTCAGTGTCTTTTAAAGCAAAAGCTGCATCTGAAACTCAGACACACCATCCACAAGTGATGATATCGAGGTGGGCCTCGACATTGCAACCTAAGAGCCAAGGGTGTGGAATTCATTGTGGGCCTGGAAAGGCCTGGCCTACCTAGTTATTTTAAAGAGTAGGTTCAGCCTACCTAGTTATTTTCTTGGGTCTCTGTATTTAAACTTTTATTTGCGTTAGGTTAACAGAAAACCACAGAAATATTTAGAAAGCTACATTTTTCTTGGGTATTCAATCTGCACAATGGGGGAAAAAATTCTAGCCTGTCTTCTAAGACAGGCTAGAAAAATGTACCCATGTTTTAAAAAGGTGTCCCCAACCAGTCGTGTCCAACTCTAGGGTGTGGTGCTCATCTCCATTTCTAAGCCGAAGAGCCAGCGCTGTCTGAAGATGCTTCTGTGGTCATGTGGCCGGCATGACTGAACACCGAGGTGCACGGAACGCTGCTGCCTTTCCCGCCGAAGCGGTGCCTATTTATCTACTTGCAATTTCTTGCTTTCGAACTGCTAGGTTGGCAGGAGCTGGGACTGAAGACGGGAGCTCACTCCGTCACGCAGCACTCGGGTCTCGAACTGCTGTCCTGCTGACCTTCCGGTCTGCAGTTCAGCGTCTTAACCACTAAGCCACCGTGGCCCCAAGTTTACCCATGTTTAGAAATGCTTAATTCCTTGAGAATTTGCTACATATATGTAAGTTATATGTTTTGTGACTTGACGTGTAGTCTGTGAATGAGATCATGTGCATGAGTTATTGGCTCTGTGCATATGTCTAGTTCTTGTTTTTTGCTTGTGACAGACTGTACTAGTTCGAATCATGGTAGATTGATAGTGATGGACTTGTATCATCGGTGAGCCTACCTTCTTCTTGAGTTAGAATTCCACCCCTGTTAAGGGCCAATGTTAAAGCTACCTGGTAAAAGCAAATTAAACATTGTTCCAAGAGGTGGCATTCCATTCTGGAGGTATAACGTTTTAAATCTCCTTGCCACATATGTCACCCTAAGTATGCACAGCACACCTCCCTGTGGCCACTGGCGCTGAGGTGGAAATGCTGCATCCAACTGAGCAGGTGCACAGGGTAAGGAGCTTTCAAATGTTACGCCTTCTGTGTAATGTCTCCATGCAAAGGTGATTTGGGCAGCCTGCATATGGAGGCTGTAATATTCAAATCTGATCTGCAGTTGAAGCTGTGGAGAAGCACATGTTCTCTGTGGTTTCAGCAAGCTGAACGTGAAACTGCCTGCCTGAGGGATGCTCAACTCAGACTTTGAAAAACATGATTCTACAAAAACGATTTCCCCCCAAATTGCAGTAAACTTTCGGAAAGGAATGCCAAGATTGCCTTCATGAGCAGCAGCAGCAGCCATCAGTTAAGAGGTTGAATAGTAACAACTGCCATCTGTCACGGTAGTGTTATCCAGGAGAGAATGAAATAGCCTCCCTTACCAGAAATTGAAGTCAGCACCATGTAGTTGTGCATTTATGGACCAGGTAGTTTCCCCCTGGATGGCTGCAGGCTGCTGACGCCAACAAGAGCAGCTGGCCAGTCAGCAACAGCACCCTTTCAAAGCATGGGGAAGCACGTGCCCCATGCTTCCTCCTCCCCTTTCCAATGATTACAGGTCAGGGTCAGATTTCACTTCCCCTCTACTGGCAGCCAGCAGTTCTTACTAGTGAGTCACTTCAGTTGTTGCTGCTCCCTACCATCTGCGCCTAGTGACTTAGTACTTACTGCGTTATTTATTTTAGAAATTATAACCCACTCCACATTGAGAGATATCAGAGTGGTTACAATAAATTAAAACACAAAATACAAAACGTTACAGTAAAAGCAAATGGATCAATAAAACAGTGGTTGAAATTTATTCATCAGCCAGGAAATACTTGGCTGCAAAGTCTACAGCAAACACCAAAACCAAAGTAGTGTAAGTGAATGTCTGATCTCAGTTGGAAGGGCGTTCCTAGGGTGGGAGTTGCCACCCTATGGAATGGACACCATATACTTGTCCATTATGCAATTTAAACATTTGTTTTTCGCCTGTTACAGACACGTGCAAACGGGTGCTCCTAATGCAGGATGCAGCACTGTAAACAAAAAGAGATTATTGAATCCCAAGTCAATTTCGCTTTGATGATCTGAAGATGTGTATCAGCATTTGTTCACAGTGTCATCTTGGCCCTTAAAGAAATGCTGTGGTGACTCAGAGCTCTGGCAGCTAAGTCAGAGTGCTGCACTTTCAGTGCTGCACACATGAAAGGAATTGTTTTTGGTGATGTGGGCCAGCTGCGTCGTGCTATTTTCATTCTAATGGCCTGCAGTAATTATTCATTCTCACATGTGTCATTGCTCTGCTGTGGCACTGCCACAGCTGCTAATACTGCAAGGAATGGGATGTCAGCATCCAATAAAAAGGAATGCTTAGAATTCACAGCACTTCTCTTTGTGTTCTTAATCTTAATACAAACGGAGTGCTTAGGAAGTCTATAAAAGAGAAAACCTTGAATGGAGTGGCAAATATAAATCCAAATGTTTATTTTCATACTGAAGCGATGGAAAGTACAAAAATAGCATCTGTGGATATGAATTTTCTCCTTAAAAGTGCAAACCACCTACTAAAGTGGGAACCTGCAAGTGAATTATTTAAAGGATTGAAGCACATAGGATTAATTTTGTAATCCAAACATCCTTTTCTGAATTTTTACTCAGCTATGGACAGAAATTCCTTCTGTGGTTTTGCAAGTAGAATTTTGTCCTGCATAAATCAGTTAAGACCTGGAAAAGTGAAAACTGAAGATGCTGTGCAGTGTTACATTCAGGACCCAAGCATTAGGAGAGGGGGGGGCACAATCTACTAGGGCCTGGAGAACCACGGAGACCCGAACCAGGCTGTAACCCTATGAATAAGACCA
This sequence comes from Heloderma suspectum, assembly GCF_057233095.1. Taxonomy (NCBI): domain Eukaryota; kingdom Metazoa; phylum Chordata; class Lepidosauria; order Squamata; family Helodermatidae; genus Heloderma; species Heloderma suspectum. The sequence continues at coordinate 172,984,189 of NC_139462.1, read as the reverse complement.
AAAAAAAATGATGCTGAATCATAAGCATGCTTGAGGATATTTATGCCAGCTGAATTTCCTGAGTCTATATACCTATTGTCCAGATCTTGTGAGACTTGCTGGAGCCAATCAGAAGCAATGTTAGAGCAGAACAAGCAACTTTCTGGACAGTGAATTGCCGGCCAAGGTCCTTCTTTGAACAGAAAGAGTTCCTTGTACAGTTAAACTAGGACTTGTCATTAGAGAAAGAGAGAGATTTGTGCTTCCATATGTGACATGCTTTCTTAAGAACTACCCATCCCTGAGTTCCTTGTGCATAGGTAAGAGAGACTGACAAAGCACCACAAGAATCAGGGATACTGATCCCAGGGACAATTGGAGCCAGTGCTGCTAGCAGATTGTACAAGTCCAACATATACAGTATGTGAGTAAATATCTAGTTTACACACACAGAAAACTAACCAATCCAGCTATATTTGTTTGTCTGACTGATTTTTACCCCACCTTTCTACTAAGATAATGGCACTCAAGGTGGCTAAATACAGACCAGGCAGCCAGAAATGTAAGGAAACTAAAAGGAGCTAAAGGACACTGGTAAAACCTCTAGTTCTCTCACTCTCCACCCACAACAGACAAGATGAAAGTGATTTCAATCTATAGATGGTGTCTGTGGCAATTGATGAAAAATAAAAGCTGGCAGATAGATCAAGCAATTCTTTCAAAATGTAGTTTGGCAATACTATGATTAGTACCACCACATTTAGAAGAAGCTTTACAAAAAACAGGAGGGAATAGTACTAACTAGTCTTCACTACTAGTCTTCACTAGATATTTGGGGCTACAACACCAGTATGGCAGAAAAGCCTCTGTATGGGCTTTTCAGAATTAAAATAAAAAGTTTTCTCGTGAAACTCTATATATGGGATGGGATCATGGTATGGGTGTGGGAAAATGAAGATCTCAGAGCCTGTCCACTTCTTTTGGTTTATGAGACCAAAGCTCCTTCCATCAGGGGACAGAAAAACCAGGGAGGGAGGAAGAGGCTCATATACAAGACCTGAAGAGTCTTGTAATTGCAGAATTCAGAATGGTGAAATCTGGAGATGCCCCAAAGCTATTACAAGCCAAGCCCAAATTTATTTATTCATTTGATTTGATATGTTCCCCACCTTTCTACCAAGAAAATGGCACTCAGTGTGGCTTGCAACCATAGATAAATAAAAACTTCATTAAAATAATAATTAAAGAAATACATTAAAAGTGCAATGAAAAACAACAATAACAGAGTAAAACAGCACCCAACCCAATGAACCCACTTACATGCCAAAGACCTGCTTGAGTAAAAAGATATTTGCCTGCTGGCAGAAGGACACCAGAAAGGGAGCTATCCTAGTCTCCTTTGGTAGGGAGTTCCACAGCCTGAGAGCAGCTACCGAGAAGGCCCCCTCTTGTGGTTGTCGCCAAATGTGCCTCTGCAGGTGGCAGTACTGAAAGAAGGACCTCTCCTGAAGATCTTAAAATCCAGGCAAGCTCATATGTGAGAAGCTCAAATAGGCTTAACTCTGTAGCAGACTTCAGTGGAAACTCCCCAGCACCGGACTTCTCCTTTCCCAACCTTAGTCTTGCAGTGTGGGAAAAGATGGGATCAGAAACTTTGCAGTAGCGAGGTTTTACTCTTAAAGGATCTATTGCCACTGGAAACTTAGAAACCGCTGCTTTCCTTGCAGCTCAAAAACAACAGTTTCCAGAGCTCCTGGACCTGGGAAGTTAAGGACAAGGCATCCAGCATTGCTAGCCTTCCTTGCAGCTCGTTTTTCTCCTCCTTTCACAAGATCAATTTGGGAAGGGGGGACACACGAGTGATGACAGAGGGCTGGTGAGAGTGGAGGGCTGGCAGAAAGCTCCTCTGGCACAACGACAATGTGAGGCAGGGAGAACTCATCAGTCACTAGCTGCCACTGCATCACCTAAGGATGTATGAGAAATTTGTTTCAGTTCAGTTTTGATCAGTTCACACTCCCTGAACTGAATATAGACACAAATACAATCCGTGGTCGAAGTCGGCACATTTCTGAACTTGCAGTGTAAGTGTGGACCCGTCCAAAAGTGTTCCACAGCATGTGTACTTTTGAAAAATGCACACAAACATTCTTTAGTCAATGGAAGAAAAATGCGTACCTTTCCAAGATGTATACAATTGATGCCTACAGTTTGAAAAATATGCACAATTTTTTCATGCAAAAAGAAAAACAACAACCCCAAGCTCATGATCTGATACAGACATGAAAGAGAACGAGCTTCAAGGTGAAATTTGGAGAACTTTGACAGGCTCGAGTTTTGCTTGTACGCACATCCCTGCAGCCAGCCTGTCTGCATCATTGCCAGCAGTCTCCTGCAAAGCTTTTTTGGAAAGCAGCTGAGCATTGCTTCTTCTGGTAATAGCCATTTCCCAAATCACTGAGGTTGCCGGAGATGTAAAATGTAATAATGGAAAAACAGTTTTCCTAGAAGTTTTTTTTTTAAGGAAAAAAAAATGGGGGGGGGATTGAAATATATGCAATACTAATTTTCTTATCAAACCAATTTACGCATTTAAGAACATGAAATGTATTATTGCGCAGAAACAGAAGGAACCCCTATTCTTATATATTATAAATATTATAATGTTCTACTTGGCTGTGCCTTTGAAGAATATTCAGAGTCTGTAACTTGTGGAGATCACAATGACTTGTCCAACAAGGGGAGTGAGGGAACAAAAATATTACACGGGTACTCTAATGACTTCCTTTACCATTCCAGGAACAATGCACAGTTATGACCCATAAAGCCCTCTGTTGCTTGTGCCTGACATCGTTTATGATACAAATTATGCTTCTTATGCACAGACTGCTGTACAAACCCACAGACTGTGGAAGAAAAACACAAATTCATTAATTGTGCTTGTAAGAGATATGCCTCGTGGGTAAGTACATTTTCACCTATGTGGAAAGTAGATGCAATGCAATAAACTCTGTTAAGTCTAAGCCATGTTGAAACACACTTTTATTCACAAACACAGCATTGATCTACAAGTTGAGAATGTTGCCACTGATAGGCAAAGCATTCAAAAGCTAGGTTGGACCCAGAGCTTCCATGGGCAGAACTCCACACACAGGATCCCTCGAGTGGCAGAAGTGAGGCAGGAGGTGATTTTTTCCTAATTCTCTCTCTCCCCATGAAAGCCCCGTGTCCCACCCCCAAATCTGTTCTGGAGGGTTGGGTGTCCTCTGGAACAGTGTGGGAGGTGGCAGAGGTGGGAGGAGAATCAGCAGGAATCTCTCAGCCCTGTTCCTCCAGTGGGGCACACTGCGGGACACTGCCGTCCCTTTCATGAAGGGCAATTCAGGACCTAATCCAGTGTGTATGCATGGGAGTGCCACAGGTATGTATCCATCAATCTATTACATTTCTATACTACCCAATCGGTAAAGCTCTCTAAGCAATTCACAAAAATTAAAATCATAAAATTCGACATAATAAAAGCATAATATAAAATGTTTAAAAGTTTAGAACAGAATAATATCAGAGTAAAAACCAGCAGCATTAAAAACACAATAACATATTTTCAAAACAAAATTGAAAGAGTAAAAAGCCTGGGCACTGACAAGACCAGTGACAAGTGTCGTAGGTGCCAAATGAACTTCTCTGAGAAGGGCATGCTACAACCGGGGTGCCACCACTGAAAAGGCCTTCCTAATAGCCAGCCACCTTGACACTTCTGCTAGGGGCTGTGGAGGAGGACCTCTGAAGATGATATCAGGGTCCAGGCAGACAGAGGTATTGCATGAAAAAGCTTTCAAAACAAGAAGAATTGGAATAAAATGGTTTAGGTTTCTGATTGACCACTTTATTTTGGCCCATACCCATTTGTTGTGATGGAAAAAAGCAAGAAAAAAGGGCACCTACATGCTTAATAATGGGAAGTGTTTTGATAGGGAGAAGAGGAAGAAAAGAAGAATCCATCCACAGCTTCAGTTCCAGAGCCTTGTACTCTCTAGCTAAACTTGATTTGACTGTGTCCTGAAGTGACTTGTTTTTATTAATTAGTGATACACAGCTTTATAATGAAATCTGCATTCTGTTGCAGCCATCAGTCCCTCCAGTTCAATGCACAGTTCATCAATCCTGAAAGAAATTAACTGCATAAATGGGATGTCTGTATTCTTGCTGGAGTTAATTGAACGACACTGGCAGAAGCAACATTAGGAGGTGAACTGCTGGTGAGAAAAAGAGCAAGGCATGAAAATCAGAGGCAGTTTCTGAATTTGGGGACTTTCTGATAAATGTTTAAAGAAAGATGAGTGCAAACGAGTGAGGAGAGGGGAGGAGAACCAATTTATTCTGGATCTATTTTAAGTAACTCTGGTTTTGACTAGATTTGGAAGCTGTCCTTTCAAGACTATAATACAGATTTCTCCTCACTGAGGCAGAAATAGAAACTGCTTTCAGAAACTATGAATGAAAGGTTCTCTGCTCAAGGAGCTTTGGGAAAAAGTGTGGCTGGTGCAAGCTGGTGCTCTTGCCATTTAATTAATGAGACTTGTGTAGTGAAGAAAAATTCAATTTTAAAATCAGGACAAAGGACAACGATTTGTGCTTTAAAAGTAGAGCTTACAATCAAGAGCAGAGAGGATCATACTGATTTTCTTCCTAGCAGCTCTGTGAAGGTAACACATTTTCAATTTGGACTCCAACTTGAAGGTTAAACACAAGGTTAAGTACCGGGTTGAGATTTGGTAGCAGCCCTGTTATTTCAGCGGCTGCAGTGCAAGATTAATCATGTAAAATGTTGCTTTTAAGAGAAGGAACACAAAAAAAAACAATCGGTGTTTTGATCATACCTTAGAGTGAATGTCATGTATATCTAGGATGCCCATCTGTTCTAGCATGGAACAAGAAAAAGAATTGCTAATGACTGCATCTAGCCTCCATTGTCACAAGTGTATCTGTAAATGAATACATAAAAGAAGGCTAAAAGTTATAGTCTCCTAAATTGGTATCAGAGCCTGTGCTAAACAGCTTCAGCATTCGAATTGTAGTATCAAAAAAGTCACAAAGGTCAGCTGCTGCTGCTGCTGCTGCTTCTTCTTCTTCTTCTTCTTCTTCTTCTTCTTCTTCTTCTTCTTCTTCTTCTTCTTCTAAATCTGTGGGTGTGGGTGTATACACACATGCATACACACCCACCCACATTGCAATGCAGGCGTGTGCAACCTCCAAAGAATTAAAAACACAAACGCAACCAAAAGAGAACCAAATGCTTCTCAGAAGGCATTCCTTGGCAATGAGAGAAGATAATGTCTCTGCAGGAGTTGGTTTCATTGCTGTACCTACTACCAGCACAATAACATAAAAAGTAAAAAAAAAAAAAAAGCCACCACGGCCACAACGTAAAAAGTACTATCTATTCTATCTGTTATATGAAATGGGATTTGACATAATCTAGCCCTCAAGGGAATTTCTGTGATAATTGTCAATAAACAGGTCCCACAAAGAACTAACAGATTCTCATACAGTGATTGAAATGGTGTGTGTGTGTGTGGGGGGGGAGGCCTTCATGATATCCATAGGCCCCATTCCCTGAACACCGCCCCCCCCCAGGTTTAGCCAAATCATACCCCAGGAAGCCTTCTCAAAACAGTAGCTAAGGGAGAAGTCACAAAAGGTAATGGGTCCATCTGCCTGTCCCCCTCCATGATGCAAGCACTGAACATGGGTGGATCTCTGGACAGAGCCTGCATTGAGGTTGGACTAGATGATATCCGAGGTCCCGTCCAATTCTGTGATTCTATAGACAGCCTGTGTAATCAAAACAATACAGCCCCCCTCCACACACACACACTATAGGTTGAGTACTACTCTTGTAGCTGTAGTTATTGACTGGCAGCATACCATACTAGCCCATCCGAAATCTGAAATGCTGATAGGAAGATGAAAAGCTACAAATTCTAGCAAAGATGTTCTTACAAAGGACATGAGGGGCGTGGGGGTGGGGGTGGCAAAGGATGGAAGGAGGGAGCAGAACTCAATAATCCAAACAGCATTGCATCCTCAGAACAGAAAGAGAAATAAAGGGATTTCATTCATGGAAACTGAAAAGGGAAATGGAGTGAGCTGAATGTAAATTTGTAAATAATATCTTTCCACCTAAAAGCAGGAACTGGTGTGTTTTTCTTGTGGTGTTTCGGGTCATAGAACAGTATTCTACAGAAGCCAAAATCATATCTCTGACTAGGATAATGTGGTATGGAGCAGCACCATAATCAAGAGTCACATGCACTCAGTACCACGATTTCCAATTATCGTTGATACGGTTTTGCAAATGCACAGGGCACTTTCTCCTTCCTTAGGCGGCAAAGGTAAACCTCTGCTTGGCTGCTTTCATTTTTTAGGGCCAATAGGTACAAAGACTTCACAGGACCTGCTTCACGGTTCTTACACCCTAGTAACCTCTTCCAGTGCTTAGCTGTGATATGATATCCAAAATTGTGTTAATCACATTCATTACAGCTACTATTTGACATAAGAAAACTATCAGGAAAATGCTCTCAAATGGGTACAAAGCTAGAAGGTGCTCTGAGGCAAAGATCTGCTGCACACTGTAGCTTTCTTCCCATGTGCCCCACACCACTGGCCCCACTCCTGAGGTCACAGGGTTCTGCAGGCCACATTCATGCATTAGGCTTGACATCTGCAAAGGAAAGAGGACTACTATGGATGTAGTCCTCTATGCACGTTGGCTTTCCATGTGTTCTGGAACCTTGCACAGTTGGGATTCCCAAATGCATGAGAGGTTAGGGCATATAGGCTTTCTACTCACTTGCTTTCAGAGGCCAGTTCACATGTCACAGCAGCAATTTCTGGGTTGTTTGGTTGTTTAACCCAGGAATTGGGGGGATGAGCAGAGCGCATGAGCCATTTCCATTTTCAATTAACAACCTAGGAATGCCCCCTTCCTGGGTTGTTTCATGGCATGTGAACCCAGAAACTCTGGCTTGCTTAGGGTTAGACAATGCAGAGTTAACTCAACAATTACCCATGGCTTGTTGGTGGGTTAACTGTGGGCTGTTTAACCCCCAAACAACCCCGAGTTTCCAGATTCAGACATCATGAGGTAATCCAGGCATTCCTGGTTTGTTAACTGAAGATGGAAATGGCTCACACACTCCGCTTGTCCCCACAGTTCCTGGGTTAAACAACCCAAGAATTGCTGCTGTAACATACGAACAGGGTCTCTGTCTCCCATCTCCCAGAAGCCTTATAAGGGTAGTGCAGATCCAAAGATTCAGTTCTTTGTTGCTTCAACTTTGGGTGTACAACTGGAAATGCTTACAAGGAATCTGATTTTCAGAATACTCTTGGGCCATTTAAAGCATGAGATTTCCTCTTTTACAGTGCAATCCTATGTATGCTTTACTCAAAAATAACTCCCACTGTGTTTGATGGGCCTTTCTCTGGGGCAAGTGTGTATAGGATTGTAGCCCCAATCAATCAAAACCACTCATATCTTTTAAAACCCTTGTCTTATCAAGATGTTGTTTCAAATAGGCAATAGCTAGTAAAAACTTAACTATGTGTAGTACTTGAGTGACCATTTTATAGCATACACTAATTAAAGATTTTTATTTTATCATTTTCTTGTGTTGATATATGAGCAGGGCAATCAGCTTGATTGAATGTTTGGGTTCAGGTGGGCTGCAAGAATTAGTAACTTAGGCTACAATCCTGGACATAAATCCCATTAAACTCAATGGGACTTACTTCTGACTGGACATACATAGCATTGCATTGTTAGTGTTCTAAGCTATATTCTCAGATCGCAGAATACAATGGACAGCTAATAGGATAGACCACTGTAAGATCTTCAGTGAAAGGAGTTGGATTTTACATCTGTTTCAGTAGCTTCAGGTCAAATAGTTTGTTTTTATCAGAATAATGACAAGTGATTGATGGGATTTAATTTCAAGAAAGGTGTGTTTTAACATGTTCAACATGAAAGAGTCCGTTCTTTTGCTGTAGGCACATATAGTGTTGTCACCAGGCTGTCAACTTGGCTATTCATTATGCACTAAAAGAAAGCTGTAATATTTGATCATAAGTTGTAGCAAGAGGTGCATTGGACAAAAACAAATAACCGACGCAAAGCTGCCAATCGCTAACTCCTACCATTTCCCCCATTCTCATTGCTCAGTGGCTGTTCGACAGTTCTTCAGCTGTGAGATTCTAATAGAAGTTCCTTGATCTTCTACTTTGGGTTTTTTCATGTTGAAATGATACATTGTCAAGAGCAGCTTCCTAGCTTCACCCAGTGTCATAAAAAGGTTGTAACTAATAATTTATATAGCATTTTTAACCCAGGTTGTATTTGTAACTACAGAAGTTGGCAGGGTAAGAGGTCCCAAGTTTATGTTAGGTGAGTTCTCATCACTCTGGATGTTGTTTCTAGTGTTGTCACGGCAATAGGGCTCTAATAAAGTCTAGATGAAGTCCCTGCTTTGTGCCGCATAATTTGCTATTGGTCACCCAAACCCACAAAATATAGTCACCAACATAACTAAGCCATTAAGCTTGAGCACAAGACACAGATCGTGTTCACTGCTTTCCCACTTAAGATGATACATCAATAGATTACAGTAATGTGCTTTATGCTGGGCTATCCACATACTTGGTCCAGAAGCTGCAACTGGTGCAGAATGTGGCGGCCAGGATTCTGAGTAGGGTGCTTGGCCAAGTATCTATCACACTGGTGTTGAAGCAACTGCACTAGCAACCTATTAGCTACTGAGCCAAGTTCAAGGTTTTGCTGTGTTGGCACATAAAGCCCTGAATTTCTTGGGACCACGTTATTTGGTGGATTGCATTTCTTGATATAGAGCTGTTCAAAGATCATCAGAGGAGGCTTTGCTGGTTGTGCCATGACCTGCAGACTGCCATCTAGTGGCAAACCAGAAGCAGGCCTTCTCCATGGTGGCATCCACCTTATTCTCTCCCCTGGTATTTGGGAGGCACTAATTGTGGTATGTTTTAGATACCCATCCCATTCCTTTACCCAAGCCATCCCTGGATGATTGTGCTGCCCAGTTGGTTTGCTTACTACCGATTGCATTTTTTGTTTTTGTTTTAAATAATTTCACTGATGGCCTTTTGTATTTATTATGATGTATTTTAATTTTTGATTCTCTAAACCACTTAAGAGATTTTTTAAAGATATGGTAAGCGGTACATAAATTGATTAAATTAGTAGAGCTCAGAAGGGAACTCATCCCTTTCAGCCCCCTCGCCAAGCTGAACTGACCAATAATCCACATAGAGGCCCAGACCATTGGGTAGTTCCAGGCAGGCCACTAACTGGACACTTTTACACTTTGATGGCATGACTGTGTGACCTCAGCACAACTTTGTTTCCAAGCTGGCCATCATGACGCCTGCCTAGAAGTTATGGGAAATTGGCAGCACTGAGTAAAGTGTTCAGTCACCTTGCCCCTCAAAATTGAACTGTCTGCCAGCTCCAATCCAGCAAAATGTACGCACTTTTATGTTCCATTGATTATATTAAACCTGTGCTGGATTGTGTTTATAGATTTTAGGAATCAACAATCCAATATGACTATTCACCTACATTTCACTGTGTCTCCTTCCCACTTAAAATAATATGGAAATGTTATAAACATGAATAAAATGATTTTAAATATGACATTCATTAAAAATAATAGCCTTTTTCTAGTTCCAGTACATCAGTTTTTATGATTAATAACTGCATTTTGCAATTTGTATTTATGGTCTACTTTCCAAGGTTTTTAAAATTAGAGATGACGATGATGATAATCTGATCAATAATATCAGTTATAACTTATAAGAACAAAAAACAGCAGTACTGAATCAGACCAAATGTCCTGCTCTCACAGTGCCAACAGATGCCAATGGGAAACCCATAATCAGGGCTAGATCTACACTAGTGCTTTTTATCGGTATTGAAGTACACTAATAACTGTTGGAGCACATTACGCATCCCATGTACCACTTTTCTTGCCTTATTTCATGGTTTTTATTCCTTGTTATCCAAAATACCACAACAGATGTCATTGTATGCAAGAGGGATATCATGTCACCATGATGGGATCATATTCGTATGACATGAGGTATAGATCTGGCCCAAGATACTGCCTCTGATACTGGTGGTAATACATAACCATCATAAATAGCCATTAATAGCCTTATCCTCCATAGATTTGTCTAATCCCCTATTAAAGCCATCCAAGTTGGTGACTATCACAACATCTTGTGGAAGCAAATTCCATAGTTTAACCATTAGCAATATGCTCCTCAAAATCATCATTGTCTGCATCACTTATTGTCTGCTTGCATTTCTTTTATGGAAGTTGGTGTCCCTTTTGTTCTTCCCATTTGGGCAAGACTTCCATATGCTGGATAGCTTCTTTGACACTTGTTAACCGTGTTGGTGACCTCTTGGGCACTGTAGTACTTTTCCTGATGTGCAATATATGTTATGTAGATTGTTCCCCAAAAGATCTCCTGTCACTACTGCACCAAGCTGGAGATTTTGTGGCTTGAATCAAGTTACCTTAACAGAGGCTTCTAAGGCTCTCAGGGATCCATTTCCATTGAGACAACTGCAAGAGGCCCTGCCACTTTAAATCTGGATCCAACCCCTACAGTCCAAACCATAAAGTGCAGCTGGGCCACAAATGCTAGAACAGCCCTCTCCGCCAGTCATTAGAAACACTGACTTTCTGTATTAGGGAAGGTTATGATTGCTGGCAGGACTCTAGTATCAGCTTCTCTTACTGTATGTTGATTGTACAGTATAGTTTCACAATGTCCCTCTCCTTGACACCGATATGATCTTGGATTTTCCTTTAGCCATCATCTTGCAGAGGCAAAGACATTGATGTAAAATGCGAACTTCAGAGATACTAGCATAATGTCTGATATTTAATCCAAGTTTCACTATGTGATCAATGCACCCCTCCAGAGACCCTAGATATTTGCTGTGTTCTACATCAGTAATTATGAATGAACTGGAAGATATCCATATTTGGCATCAATTCTCATATTGTGGGTTTGAAGCTGTGGCAGCTGTTTCAAATGTCAAGCAGATAGAAGGGCAGAGTTAAAAGGACATGTAACGTGGACCATGAAAACTAACCTATATACAGTCAGTGTGAAAATCTCTTCAGAAGGGTGGTATAGTTTGTAAATGAGACATTCTTTTTTTTAATTACCCAAATATGTACGTTGCAAGCAGTGCTAAGCACGAAGGTGTTCTCTGCAGGTGGCCCGCATGGCTTTAACAAGAGACAGGTCATCCACTTCGCAGCAAGTAATTTTTTTTAGCTCCTTTGATAATTCCAGAAGCAGCTCACCAGGTTTCATTCATTAATTTGGGAGCAATCGGTTTCATGAAGAATAAGTAGTGGAAGAACTGCCACTGGACGTTGCAGAACAACCAGTCAATGGCACAACATTTAGAAATACAGAAAATGAATTAACAGATCCCTTCATTCCTTTTTGGCAGGACTCCTGTATTTTTAACAATGGCATGAAAGGCAGAAATTTATCCTGTGAAATTCACCTCCCTGTTTCTGTATCTCCACCATGCTAGAGTGGAAAGTGCTTCACGTATTGAATCTCTGCCTTACATATAATTGCTGAAGGTCAAAGTCCCATACAAAAAGAGGTGTCAACCATATTCTCAGCTTCTTGCACAGCCTGGTCTAGCCAAAATGGGAAGGATTCAACAGTGTCTGTGTGCTGGCACTATTGATGGTGCACTAGCATAAACCAATGCTTGTACAACATCAATAGTGCTTGCTAGTGCAGTGGGAAATTCGGCAGCATAGTACTGGCCAAAAAGAGGCTATTCTCCTTTAAAACAAAGCATACAATGAGCGACCACCTTGTTTTCAAGCAAAATCGCACTTCTGGAAGTTGATTTTGCTTGAAGATAAGGCACATCATTAGTGCTAGCACACGGACACCATTGTATTCTTTCCAGCGGCTTGAGGATTCTGCTCCATTAACTCCAGCTCCATAGTCTTTAGTATGGATCTCTGTGCAAACACACACCTCCTGAATAACATTCAGTCTTAGTAAAATAATACTAGTCTCTGGCAGTTTTCTTCTGGTAGGTAAGGTAAATCCTGTCTCAAATAAAATGCATTTACGTATACACCAATCCTAATTCTGGGTTGGATCCAGAATCTGTCTTCGTTGCATAACGTCCTTCTGCCCAATTTTTGGGGATCCCCCCTTCTTCATACACAACACACAACAGATCACCCCGTTCAGGAGACTCTCCTGACTGTCTGTATAGCATTTTCAGGAAGCTAGAGGGGCTGCCGTGGGAAGGAAGGGGCAGGCAAGTCCACGTCTGTCAGTGAAGTTGATCCAGCATAAATTTGGATCCAACCCTTCTATTGCATTTACTCCCTCATAAGCATGACTATGCACTTCACCTTAAACATTCAGTAACTATTGTTTAATTGTGGTTAGTGGAAATAATTAAGACAATACTATGGTATTCTGATCAAAATTATATTACTTAAATGTGGATGTTAAAATGTTATTTAGTTTTACCCCAATAAGGGAACCATCTTATGTGTGTTTAAATAGACAAAAGTATTAAAACTCCCAGCATTCCCCAGCTGCCTATGCTGGCTGGGGCATTCTGGGGGTTTCTGGACTTTTTTCTGTCTAAACATGCATATGATTGTGCCCTAAGTGTCTTTTCCCGATAGATCAGTAATGAATAATTGGTTTTTGTTATTCTAGGCTGAATCTACATATAGTAGTTATACCATTATCATACTGCAGTGATAACTATTAGTGTCCATTGGTGTCATGTGCACCAACAGTTATCATTGCAGTATGATGATGGTAAAATTGCTATGTGTAGATTCACCCTTAGATTCAGAAGTTGTTGAAAAGTTCATCACTACACACTCTTCTTGGCAGTGAAGGATTTATGTTATGTTAATGATAACAACATAAATGTGTCATTGCTAAGAAGGAAAATTTTCTCTTTAGTAATGTATATAATGTACCAAAAATGCACACCCTAAGCTGGGGAATGCTAGGAATTCAGGAGGGTTTTGTTTTTTGTTTTGCCTAGAATTGCTAAAGTCAACATTGTAAGTCTACACCAGCCTTCCCCAACCTTCCAGATGTTTTGGGCTACATCTCCCAGCATTCCTGACTATTTGCCATGCTAGCTGGGGCAATGGGAGTTCAGGTCGAAAAGCATCTGGAAGACACCACATTAGGGGAGACTAGTCTACATTATACTTTTTCTTTTCAAATAGTGATACCTGCTTGCAAAGTCCATGAAATTCCGTATATGTAATTTTCTCCCTGAAACAAATGCTGCAATGCTGTTGTTTTTTCTCAGAGTAGAAAATAACTAATGCTAGGATTCATACAGTTACCAACTAATTTATGTACATGATTTACAGCCTGTTTATTTATCATGTTTACTTAAGTTCAAAACTGGACGTGATACACAATTGAGTCTATCTTTCCCATGACGTCTTTAAAAAATGAAACCAAACCAAAAGCAGCCTCAAGTAGCTGTGAGTTTGACCAGGGGAACGTTATGGAGGGCTGTTTCACTAATTCACCTCTGAATCTTTTACTACTCAAAAGCCCTTTCCCAGCTGTGTTTCTCCCTGTGAATAAAGAAGCTGCAGAGGAGGATTTACTAGCAGCACTCTGCCAGTTATTTTTTGGAATTAACATTCAAATATGCAAGCTTACAATGGCAGGCTTTGAAGCATAAGTGGGGAGGAAATGTAATTTCTACTTCAAGTTTGCAAGAGGTCACGTTTAATCAGCAAAAATATCAAATATTTAAAAATTATACAAATAGATAACTTAGGGTGTAATCCTATGGCCAATAGTCAGCGGCTAGATGGCCATAGGATAGGTCGGTTTCCAGGAACCGACCTTGGAGCCTGCGCTCCAAGGTCGGTCTCTGGAGAACCTACCCCCAGCCCCTACCGTCCTGCCTCATAGGCAGCGCAGATCAGCCCTGCGCTCCACGCTAGTAAGAGCAGCATGGAGCGGTGAAAATGGGGCATTCCTGGGGGTGGGGTGGGGAGGTCAGAAATGCTGGTATGACACATCCTATGAGTTGTCAGGCTGCCGCTTCCTGCGCTCCAAGGTCCCACAGCTAGAAAGCTGAAATCGGCTGTCTAGGTGTGAAAGCAGGGTGGGGGGAGTGAGGAGGAGATCCACTCCTCACCACTCCTCCTGCCCTGTACTGGATAGGTAGTAACCCTTGGGCTTGGGGGTGACCGCCAATCCAGACAGAACTGCTCCGTTAATAAATTAAATTAACTGAAACATTTTTGATTGTAAAACCAATGCACTTGGGCTGCAATCCTATACACACTTACCAAGAAGTAAGTCCCAATGAATTCAGTGGGACTTACATCTGAGTAGACATGCATAGGATTGCATTGTTAAAGAATGATCTATCCAAAATCAAGCCTTTTTTTTTTTTTAATCCCACACGATTTCAGTGTGAGAGTTGAAGACGTGCTTAAATCTCTCCTATTGGAATCAATGTTACTCAAAAGTGCTTAACCTTGGTTGGATTGTGCCTTCACTTTTGAGTTTACTGTAACTTTTTAAAAATATAAATTTCCTAAGAAGGTTTGATACCTGAAGATGTGCACAGCTTATTAATGGATCTTCGGTTAGTTTCCTACACTGAACATATAGCAAATTGTTCCTTGAAATTCTCTTCCTCCTTCTTTGTCTGACAGTTCAGTATCTTGCAGGCTGTTACTTCTGAACCAAAGTTGTTGGGTTTTTTTACTTAGAATGCTTTGTATAACTAGAATCAGCAGCTGCTGTTAAATCACCTGTCAAATTCACACAGCTCTCACTCCATTTAACCTGAAAGTTAAACTTGCATTTCCCCATGTTTTTGTTAATGTTGTTCAGGCAAAGGGTCTGTTGGAATAATCATGTAACCTAAACTTCATATACGGTACATCATAAAGTAGCAATAGACTTTTTTGCCATGCAATACAGAGCAAAATTATTTACAAATGTATGCTGATGTCTTTCAGTTCCATCAGCAAAAGAGACTGTAATTCATTTTGAATTTACCAACTAAAATGATCATTCTAAGTGATTACATAGATATATAAAAAACATGTGGACATGGAAAAGTGAGCATACAGAGATGATTAAGTGAAAGGAATTTTATAGTCCTTTCTTTGCCATACTTATACAGGATTTCAATACCGTTATGAAAGTGACCTCTACTGAAAGTACGCATGGAGCTCTATGTCTCATTCACAGCAGTGGCAGAATTGCCTCTGAAACTCTCCGGGCTTAGATTTTGCACTGCAGAAAGTGCTGATCCAATGCTCTTGAGAGGGTTGTTGACATTAGATCTGCCCAACCTTGATATTTCCATGTCCCAACTATATTCACTTTAGAAATATTCACCACAGTCGGAATGTCAAGGGCACTGTTTTTAAATGCCATGAAGAGCATAACCACAGTTCATGATTTTTTTAAAAAAATGTTTGTTTGTTTTTTTAAATATTAATTCTAGTTACTGTCCAGCACACTTCAGCCTCATTTTTACCCCCCAAACAGGGCATTTTGATCCATCTGAGAAACCTCTGTAATGAAATGCAATATGCTATTGATCCAGACATGAACTGAGCATCAGATTATGTATCGTATTTTTTGTCCATTCCCTGGTTCATGTATTGTCCCAGACTAGTGCACATTCACAGATCTGCTCTCTGTGTGGATCTCAGCACAACGCAGTTGCAATTGAATTTCCTTCTGTTAAGAAGAAAGCATTCTGGCCTGATGAGAAGTGTTAAGTTCTAAAATGAAAACTTTTCTAAGTATGGAAGAAAAATAGCTTCAAAAAGGAAACAGTCCAAAAAGGGCCTTGGCAGAATTTATGGCCTGGATATGTGTTGTGATTCAGCATCTAATTAGCAGTGCAATCCAAAGTGCTGTTGGGGGAGGTGAGTGAAGCAGCATATCTAAGATCTCATCCAAAGCCCTACCAGCTCATGTCAGCCAGGGCACAACAGAGGTGGTGTTTGTCTTTCTTTCCCCCCAGCAATGTGAGTTTTCATTTATTTTCACTCCTATTTGTTACTGTAGGAGAGAAAATTCCTATGCCAGCTCCAGGCACTACAGCTATGCCCATGGAACTCTCCGACTGGGGAGCTCCTCTCCCCTAGCAGAGCAATACATCTGCGTAATCCTAGCACTCTCCAGATCTGGTGTTAAGGACTGCTCTGTAGTAGTACTTAATAAACTGGTCCTTCCTTTTTTTCCTCTTACTATGCTTCACAGCCATTAAAATATATAATTTATGTACTAGGTGTTGGATCCAGGAGCTGCCTTCTGTAAGAGGAAAAAACTTTCCACGAGAGGAAGGGCTGTGCTCGTGGAAGGTCCCTCCACCCATTATTTGGAGATCCTCCTCCCCCACACACACATACCACAGTTCACCTCATTCAGCAAGGTCTCCTGACCCTCTGTGTAGCATTTCCGGGGGGCTAAAGGGGCTGCCATCAGAAGGAGGGGGTGAGGAAGGATACTTCTATCAGCTGACCCAGGATAAATCTGGATCCAATCTTTTGCATAGTATCTTTTATTCCACAGATCAAAAGCATACTGGTGATAAGGATACAAAAGAGTGACAATGTCATGAATCAGAATTATACAATAAACCGGTGTATAATTCAAGATAATGTCAGTAGGAGTAGGGCTTTCTCTGTTGCAGCTCTGGTTTTGAGGAAGACCTTCCTAATGTAGTCTGCAGATGCCCAATACTGGTTAAAATTTAGAAATTTAGCTAATATAGGGCTTACATCTGAATAAATATGCATAGGATTGTATAATTATTAAATACAAAAAGTAAAGCCAATACTAATTGCACCATCAAGGCCAATTAAATATGAACAGGCTACTCTGCATGGTGAGCAATTCACATGAAGTTGCTTACCATCCAGTTTTCCTGATTTTCACCATGTAATTCATTAAACTGAATCCTACAGGGAAGGGAGATGTAAAGTTGGGGGTAACAATGGACGAAGGCTCATGCACCGCAATGGAGAGAACAGGTCTAATAGTGCCCAATAATAGTCTTCAGAAACATGGAGGAAGAAAGCCAGACTATGAAGCACATGGTCTTCAATGTCTATATACTAATGCAGAGTATGGGAAACAAACAGAATGAACTTGAACTCTTAATACAAGGGGGAAATTATGACTTGATAGGTGTAACTGAGGCTTGGTGGGATGACTCTCATGACTGGAATACAGCAATTGAAGGATATAACTTGTTCAAAAAGAACAGGAGGAACAGAAAGGGAGGTGGGGTTGCACTATATGTGAAAAATACATATCTCTGCACAGAAATACAGGAAGAGGAGCTTGGTAGCCCCATCAAGTGCATCTGGGTCAAAATAAATGGAGAAAAGAATAAAAGGAACCTGGTGGTAGGAGTCTACTACTGGCCACCCAATCAAGGAGAAGACGAGGATGAAACTTTTGAAAAGCAAATAGCCAATGTTTCAAGGAAGCATGATGTAGTAGTAATGGGAGACTTCAATTTCTCCGATATTTGTGGGGAGACAAATTCTGCAAAACATGGCCCCTCTAGGAAATTCCTGACTTGTGTGGCGGATAACTTCCTCCTACAGAAAGTAGAGGAAGGAACTAGAAGACCGGCTATCCTTGACTTGTTCCTAACCAACAGAGATGACTTAGTGGATAAAGTAGCTGTTACAGGAACTCTGGGGGAAAGCGACCATGTTATACTTGAGTCCTTGGCTCTAAGGGAAGCAAAAGCCGAGTGTAGTCAAACGCGTACCCTGGATTTTAGGAAAGCTGATTTTAATAAACACAGAACAATGATAAGTCAGGTCCCATGGCAAGTGACTCTAACAAGAAAAGGAGTCCAAGATGGCTGGGAGCTTTTAAAAAAGGAAATTCTCAAGGCACAATTACAAACAATTCCAACAAGAAGAAAAGGTGGAAGACAACAGAAGAAGCCAATGTGGCTTCACAACAAGCTTAGAGATGACCTGAGAACAAAAAAGGACACATATAGGAAGTGGAAAGGAGGCCAAGCAACAAAGGAAGGGTACAGGCAGGTAGCAGAGAATTGCAGGGATGGCGTCAGGAAGGCTAAAGCTGAAAAGAAGCTGAGGTTAGTGAGGGATGCTAAAAGCAACAAAAAGGCTTTCTTCAGCTACGTGCATAGTAAAAGACAGAGGAAGAAATGGTGGTTCAGCTATTAAATAAGGATGGCAAAATGATAACAGATGACAAAGAAAAGGCAGAGGTGCTCAATTCCTACTTTTGCTCAGTCTTCTCCCAAAAGAAGGTCTATGACCTCCCTGGCAAAGGCCAAGTACATGCTGAAGGGGCAAGATTGCAGCTTGAGATCAATAGGCATATGGTCAAGGAACACCTAATTACTTTGAATGAGTTCAAATCTCCAGGGCCAGATGAACTGCACCCTAGAGTCATAAAGGAACTGGCAGAAGAACTCTCAGAACTGTCTATTCTCTTTGAGAAATCATGGAGGACGGGGGAAGTGCCAGATGACTGGAGGAGGGCTCATGTTGACCCTATCTTCAAAAAGGGTAAAAAGGAGGAACCTGGGAACTACAGACCAGTCAGTCTGACATCAATCCCTGGGAAAATTCTGGAGCAGATGATAAAGCAATCCATATGGAAGCACCTTGAAAACAATGCAGTGATTACTTGAAGCCAACATGGATTTGTCAAGCACAAATCCTGCCAGACGAATCTTATCTCATTTTTTGATCAAGTAACCTCCCTTGTGGACTGTGGGAATACTGTAGACATAATATACCTTGACCTCAGCAAAGCTTTCGACAAAGTGCCCCATGATACCCTGATGAGGAAATGAATTTAGTAATTTCATAGAGATAAATGCCAAGTTCTGCACCTAGGAAAAAGAAACCAAATGCACAGTTACAAGATGGGGGATATGTGGCTCAGCAACACTACAAATGAGAAGGATCTTGGAATTGTTGTAGATCACAAGCTGAATATGAGCCAACAATGTGATGTGGCTGCAAAAAAGGCAAATGCTATTTGGGGCTGCATTAATAGAAGCATAGCTTGCCGGGAAGTACTGGTCCCCCTCTACTCAGCACTGGTTGGGCCTCATCTGGAGTACTGTGTCCAGTTCTCAGCACCTCACTTTAAGAAGTATACAGACAAGCTGGAGAAGGTTCAGAGGAGGGCAACAAAGATGATCAGGGGACTGGAAACAAAGCCCTATGAAGAGAGACTGAAAGAACTGGGAATGTTTAGCCTTGAGAAGAGAAGACTGAGGGGAGATATGATAGCGCTCTTCAAGTACTTGAAAGGTTGTCACCGAGAGGAAGGCCAGGATCTCTCGATCATCCCAGAGTGCAGGACACAGAAGAATGGGCTCAAGTGACAGGAAGCCAGATTCCAGCTGAACATCAGGAGAAACTTCCAGACTGTTAGAGCAATACAACAATGGAACCAATTACCCAGGGAGGTGGTGGGCTCTCCCACACTGGGGGCATTCAAGATGAGACTGGACAGCCATCTGTCAGGGATGCTCTGACTTGGATTCCTGCACTGAGCAGGGGCTTGGACTCGATGGCCTTGTAGGCCCCTTCTAACCCTACTATTCTATGATTCTAATCACAAACTGACTTGCAAAATGGTTTACTATGATGCAGAGCAAGTAGCTGTACAAGAACAACTTGCCATGATAGTTTTGCACAAAGTTGAGTTAGGCACAATCTTATGCATGTTTGGACAGGAAAAAAGTCCTACAACTCCCAGCATTCCTAGCCAGCATGGCTGGCTGGGGAATACTGGCAGGTGTAGGACTTTTTTTCTGTCTAAATTTGCATAATATTGCACCCTTAAAATGATAACAGGGTAGTTTCTTGGCTGTTTGAACTGATATAAGGTAAATTATAATCCCCACTCATAAATATGCAGTGCATGATAAATTCATCCTTTACCGGCTCTGATTCTGAGTAGGGATGGAGGAAAAATTAATTCACTTCACATTTTAATGTGAACTTACCTAATCCACACTTCCCAAACCAAAACACAATTATACTTCAATACTTGCACTTTTCTGAATTTTGTGATGCAGTTCCCCAATCACAAATACATAAAAAAATGTATATATTGGTGAAAATAAATGTACAAAAACATGTTATATTATGGGAAATGGCTGGCAAAACATGCATATATTTAGCAAAACTGAGTACAGAAATGCCTATATTGTATGCATGAAAATGCACACAAAGTTTTGTGCAGACTTTAAAAAAATGCAAATTGATGCAGAAACAGAATGAAATAAACTGAGGTTTGGAAAAATGGGAAACTGAACAAAGCTGAAATTGACAGATTCATCCATCCCTAACCCTGGGTACTATGGATAATACAGTTAAACTGTATTAAGGAATAGTTTATCCACACTGAGCTATCATGTACATGCACCATTTGTATCAGACAAATGCACACTTATGTACAGTGTGTGCTTGTTTTCAAAGCAGAATATAAGGACAAAGTGGAAACACCCTTTAATGGGGCCACTTCAATTCACACATTATTCAAGGAGCATGAAACAATAACTAGCAAACTGAGTTAATGAATTGCAGGACTTTTATTAAACAAAATGTACATGTTAAGTGGCGAATGTTTTAAGCTGTAAATGGAGAAGACGCTCCCGTCTTCCATTTTGCCTTTAATGGATTCCAGATGTCAGCTCTGCCCCTCAACTCTTTAATGAGCCACAGCTGTGAGTTTCTCTTTTCAAAGCTAACATCCAAGACAATTCTCATAGTGAGACTTCCTCTCTATGAGTTCATCTGGAATGGAGAGACAACATGACCCCATGCATAGTTTTAAAAACCTGAAGCGGAGAAAAATGTCAATCTAATTTGACCTTTTGCAAAACTGTAGCCAAAGTGAAATAATTCTACCTATAACAATATCCAGCTCAATAAGCTACAGTAATAAGACCTTAAGCTAAAATATGCTGGTATTTTCTGGTATTTTTTGGCCCCTTTTGCCTTTTGTTGTTGTTCAGTCGTTCAGTCGTGTCCGACTCTTCGTGACCCCATGGACCATAGCACGCCAGGCCTTCCTGTCCTGCGCTCTCTCCCAGAGTGTGCTCAAGTTCATATTCATTGCATCGGTGATGCTATCTAGCCATCTCATCCTCTGTCGTCCCCTTCTCCTTTTGCCTTCAGTCTTTCCCAGCATCAGGGTCTTTTCCAGAGAGTTTTCTCTTCGCATTAGGTGGCCAAAATATTTGAGCTTCAGCTTCAGGATCTGTCCTTCCAATGAGCACTCAGGGTTGATTTCCTTTAGGATGGACTGATTTGACCTCCTTGCAGTCCAGGGGACTCGTAAGAGTCTTCTCCAGCACCACAGTGCGAAAGCATCAATTCTTCGGCGCTCAGCCTTCCTTATAGTCCAGCTCTCACAGCCATACATTACCACTGGGAAAACCATAGCTTTGATTAGACGGACCTTTGTCGGCAAGGTGATGTCTCTGCTTCTTACTATGCTGTCTAGGTTTGCCATAGCTTTCCTCCCAAGGAGCAAGCGTCTTTTAATTTCATGGCTACAGTCACCATCTGCAGTGATCTTGGAGCCCAAGAAAGTAAAATCTGTCACTGCTTCCATTTCTTCCCCTTCTATATGCCAGGAAGTGATGGGGCCAGATGCCATGATCTTAGTTTTTTTAATGTTGAGTTTCAAACCAGCTTTTGCACTCTCCTCTTTCACCCTCAACAAGAGGCTCTTTAGATCCTCTTTGCTTTCTGCCATTAGGGTGGTATCGTCTGCATATCTGAGGTTGTTGATAATTCTCCCAGCAATCTTAATTCCGACCTGTGATTCATCCAACCCAGCGTTTCTCATGATGTACTCTGCATATAAGTTAAATAAGCAGGGTGACAATATGCAGCCTTGTCGTACTCCTTTCCCAATTTGGAACCAATCGGTTGTTCCATGTCTGGTTCTTACTGTTGCTTCTTGACCCTCGTTGAAGACAGGTAAGGTGGTCTGGTACTCCCATCACTTTAAGAATTTGCCACAGTTTGTTGTGATCCACACAATCTAAGGCTTTAGCGTAGTCAATGAAGCAGAAATAGACGTTTTTCTGGAATTCTCTTGCTTTCTCCATGATCCAGCGAACGTTGGCGATTTGATCTCTAGTTCCTCTGCCTCTTCGAAACCCAGCTTGTACTTCCGGTAGTTCTCGGTTCGTATACTGCTGAAGCCTAGCTTGTAGGATTTTGAGCATCACCTTGCTGGCATGTGAAATGAGCACAATTGTGCGGTAGTTTGAACACTCTTTGGCGTTGCCCTTCTTTGGAATTGGAATGTAAACTGACCTTTTCCAGTCTTGTGGCCACTGTTGAGTGTTCCAGATTTGTTGGCATATTGAGTGCAGCACTTTAACAGCATCATCTTTTAGGATTTTAAATAGCTCAGCTGGAATGCTGTCATCTCCGCTAGCATCTTCCTAAGGCTCACTTGACTTCACTCTCAAGGATGTCTGGCTCAAGTTCAGTGACCGCACTATCATGGCTATCAGGGACATTCAGATCTTTCCTGTATAGTTCTTCTGTGTATACCTGCCACCTCGTCTTAATCTCATCTGCTTCTGTTAGGTCCCCGCCTTCTTTGTCCTTTATCATGCCCGTCTTTGCACAAAACGTTCCCTTGAGATCTCCGATTTTCTTGAAAAGATCTCTAGTCTTTCCCATTGTGTTGTTTTCCTCGATTTCTTTGCATTGTTCATTTAAGAAGGCCTTCTTGTCTCTCCTTGCTATTTTCTGGAACTCTGCATTCAGTTGGATATATCTTCCCCTTTCTCCCTTGCTTTTCGCTTCCCTTCTTTCTTCAGCTACTTGTAAAGCCTCCTCAGACAGCCACTTGGCTTTCTTGCGTGTCTTTTTCTTTGGGATGGATTGAGTTGCTGCCTCCTGAACAATGTTACGGACCTCCGTCCATAGTTCCTCAGGCACTCTGTCTATCAGGTCTAATCCCTGAAATCTATTCCTCACCTCCACTGAATATTCATAAGGGATATGATTTAGGTCATACCTGAATGGTTTAGTGGTTTTCCCTACGTTCTTCAATTTAAGCCGAAATTTTGCAACAAGAAGCTCATGATCTGAGCCACAGTCAGCTCCAGGTCTTGTTTTTACGGACTGTATAGAGCTTCTCCATCTTTGGCTGCAAAGGACATAATCAATCTGATTTCGATATTGACCATCTGGTGATGTCCATGTGTAGAGTCACCTCTTGTGCTGTTGGAAAAGAGTGTTTGCTATGATCAGCATGTTCTCTTGGCAAAACTCTATTAGCTTTTGTCCTGCTTCATTTTGTACACCAAGGCCATGCTTGCCTGTTATCCTGGTGATTTCTTGACTTCCTACTTTAGCCTTCCAATCCCCTATGATGAAGAGGACATCTTTTTTTGGTGTTAGTTCTAGAAGGTGTTGTAGGTCTTCATAGAACCCATAGAACTTTTGCCTTTGGTGCTACCCATTTGTGCCTTTCACCCCTGCCCATCACAGGCAGCTCCGAGAGTTTCTCTGAAATTGCATTCAGCCCTCAGTCTGAAAGAGGTCTTTGCCCTCCAGCAGCAGTTTTCCCAGGGTTCCTAGCAGTTCTTCAAGTCACATCTAGATTAAACTAATCCAGATGCCTTTTTACTACTGATGTTCATATGGGCTGATTTGAAGGGCTGCTCCTGGGAAAACCTCTGCTGTGGGGGGTGGGAGGGACCCTCATGTCCTTAATGTAAGACCCTACTGTCCCAAGGATCCCCTTCACAAGATACTCCCTACACCCTAGCAACAGTTTTTCTATGGGCAGCCCTTCAAATCACCCCCTATGCATAGCATTTTCTAACATATAAAGAAGTGGGATAATCTTCCACTCTGCCAGCCGTCATAAATTCCCCACCAATGAACTCAAACTTCCTCATCAACTTCCCTTTTCAGTTCACTCTGCCTCTTTCTTCAGCCTGTGGAGACAGGTCTTATTGCTTCTATAAGTGTTCATCTTGCCCATGCTGTGGCCTTTCTCAGTAAGCTCAAACAGACTCCCTCCTCAACTGCCCTTTTCACACTGCTCCCTCCAAAATGTATTGTTCAGACAGAGCATCACACAGACTGGGCTGTGATAACTGGGAAGCAGGCAAGAAATAAAGCTGCTAGTCCTGTCTCTTTCCTAGTCTCTTTGTTCATCTTTCCACCTTGACCCTTGAATATTGAAAATGTGATGAGACTTGAATAACTTTCTATCTTAGAATAAAAAGTGGGTAGAAAATAGTTAAACTGCTCCCCAGTTACCTCATACGCCTACACATTTTAGTGTGTGTGTGTGTGTGTGTGTGTGTGGCGGCGCTAGAGGCAAATTGGGATGGCTGGGGGTGGGGGGAATCATTGAATTCCACCTTGCTAAAATACTATAGGCCATGGGATTATCTATGTAGGATATTTTTCATTAGCATTAAGGAAATAGTGGGACAAACATTTCCTCCATATAGATCATGTTTTCTTGTGCTAGAATTTGACGTTTTTATATTTAAATTTTCTGGTAGTGTACATCAATCCTCACTATCCTTAGTATTTAAGTATATTCACCTATTAAATACATTCTTTAACCTGCTTTTTGTATGTAAGAGAACCCAAAAACTTTTATGTCTCTTCGTATTCACTGCTTTGGAATTTTTTAACCTTCTCAAGTGTCCTTCTGACAAACCCAAATTATATGTGCTCCAGATTAAAAGCAGCTGTACAAACAGTGTAACAAGTGCAGTGAAGCTTACAAAACTAATTTTCTCCCAACTTGTACACCACCTTCCTCTATAGTAACTTCCACTTCCCAGTGTTCTCTTCTGCCTCCTTAGCTTTACTTGTATTATTATTAAATAGATCTGTTCCACACCCTCCCTGT
Organism: Heloderma suspectum; assembly: GCF_057233095.1. Lineage (NCBI taxonomy): Eukaryota > Metazoa > Chordata > Lepidosauria > Squamata > Helodermatidae > Heloderma > Heloderma suspectum. The sequence continues at coordinate 172,959,151 of NC_139462.1, read as the reverse complement.
CTGCTCTTTGTACATTTGCTCTGAGTGTTGTCACAGGTCTATAATTCACAGTCCCATGTCTACTTTGTGTGGCTTCCAAAGAGGGTTATGTCACATGCCTTTTCTGAGCTTGTATGTTAAGCTTTGTGAGGATCAGGAATTGGCTTCCATGGAGGAAGCAGATGTTGCTTTACCCTTGCCTTTCCCAACCTGGTGCCATCCAGACGTTTCAAATTACAACTCCCATCATCACTGAACATTGGCCCTGTTGGCTGGGGTCGGGAATCTGGAGGACATCAGGTTAGAGAAGTCTGCAGTAGTACAATGGAGAAGTTACCAGTGCATGAATAACTTTCTCCAGGCTATCCCTACCCAGGAAGAAAATCAAAATGGCATTGTCCTCAAGGTTCTTAGCAAAAAGGTCACAGCAGGCAACCAAGAGTTCCTTTATATAATCCCGGGATCCAAGCTGAACTGTTCCTGCATCATTTGGCATAGCTCTGCTGGAAGTCACACTGAGGATGCAGTGGTGGCAGAGAAATATCTTTTTGTATATATTAAATCACCCATCCTATGGGTCTTCATCCAGGAGATCACAACATAAACTGTATTTTGGTTTACGTGAATTTACCCCAACAGATGGAATTGTGGCTGTGCTTAATTTTCATGGTGATCACCTCTACCTCGTCTTGGAATCTGTTTTAGAAACTGGAATCTATATTAACCATATCTTTGCAGCTGGAGAAGGTTCAGCTTTTGTTTGCATGCCATAGTTATGAGACCAATGTATTAGCAGTGGTTACTATGTTAAAAGACAGGATTCACATCTGCATGGAAACCCAGTCTCAGAAGACCAGATGTTTAGAAGTTGCTTTTAGTAACTAAGTAGTGAAGGATGTGCACTCTGGGATGTGCAGATTCCCTCTCTTCTTCAGATACAGACAAGGGTTTCCCTACAAAAATGCATCATATGATCAATTTAGTCTTCAGCTTCTAAAACAGATCTGAAGGCAAGACAGACATGAGCTGCCCTTAAGCACTACTGAATTGAAATGTAACATATGAATGAGATTAATACGCACTGTGGGCATCGCTCTTGGTACACTTAACCACCATGAGTTAAGCCACTCAATGAAATGTAATAGAGTAGAAGAGGCCTCCCTCGTTCCCTCATCCATCCTCACTAATGATTTAATTTATACTTGAAAGGGTTTAGGGGAGGGGGGAGGGAAGGAGAGACAGCAGCTTCCAGAGACATCAGGCATGGGCAAAATGTTCCTTGATTTAAATTTAGTGACAATGACATCAGCAAGCTAATGGATTTAATTGTTACATCTGAAGAATGAAAACCTTGGTATTTAAGCAACTATTGTGGAATGTTTTAGCAGTGCTCGTTTTAGTAACTTCATTCCAACAGCCGGGACTATTTTTAGTGCTCTTTCTTGATTAAACACACACTTAAACATAAATGGCCATGACAACCATAAGAACCACTTCACACAAGCTTTTAGGCTGAAAAAGTATGTATTTGTTACAGGCAAAGCACCCAACAGTTCACAGAACTACAGACATCGGGGATGGAATGGGATTATATCACATCTACTCAGTTCCTTCTAGCAGCAAAGAATAATTCCTTAGAGCATTATCGGAAACCCTAAAAAAAGTTGTTTTATTGTCATATGGCATGATTTCCATGAGGCAATAGGCATCTCAAAATCAGTAACATGTGTAATATCAGTAAAATAAGGGACCATTTATGAAAAGATTTAACTTTTATTTGCCATCTGGTCACCACTTTCTACTGGGTTTACGGGTGGATGACTATAGGTTTTAATTTGTATTTTTAACTAATACAATAAATAATTCTGAAGTTTTAAAATCCTTTGGTTTAGTTTATTTGATTAAGTATACAAATTAAAATATAATACTGCTGCCAGTGTTAAGATGGAAATAGGCATTTGGCAGCCCAGATTCAGGGTTGTGAGTTATGGGGAAAAAAAGAAATAGCTATGTAAGCACCTGGGAAAGAAAGGCTGAATGATGCTGCAAGGCAAGCATAGAGACAATGAAATGAAAAGACAGGGCACAGGGACCACATCTTATGTTGCCATTTTGTCACTGGAGTTCTCCCACAGATTACACCCTTTTGTAAAACTATGAAGCTATAGACATACCTATTCATGAGAAATACACGGGATCTGAGAATACAGCATATAAGTATTTCATACTTTACAGTTTGGGACATGAGAATGACTAGTGACAGAATTAGTAAAAGTATTTTTACTGTAATATTAGCATAGCTTGTCAGAGGAACTATCAGTAGAAAGATAATGGAGGCAGAAAGACTATTCAATTAGTATTATTCACCAGTAATCCTCCTTTCTGTTGGCCAGGCCGTCAAAGAATAATTATCATCAATATTCTAAATGCTATATTTACTAAATACTGATCCTTTAGGGGGAGTGCAACCCCCTCCAGAACAGGTTGAACATCACCTAGTTAGGCAGACGAACCACCCACTAACAGTACCTCCATCTTGTCTGGACTGAGTTTCAGTTTATTGGCCCTCATCCAGTCCATTACCGTGCCCAGGCACTGATTCAGAACAGCCACTGCCTCACCTGGGTTTGATGAGAAAGGGAGGTAGAGCTGGGTGTCATCCGCATATTGATGGCACCTCAGCCCATACCTCTGGATAACCTCCCCCAGAGGTTTCATGTAGATGTTGAACAGCATAGGGGATAGTATTGAGCCTTGTGGGACAGAGCAATAGTCCCCCAGCACCACCTTCTAGAATTGGCCATCCAAGTAGGAGCGGAACCACTGCAGTGCAGTACCTCCAACTCCCAACCCAGACAACCTATCCAGAAGGATACTATGGTTGATGGTATTGAATGCCACTGAGAGGTCCAGGAGAATCAACAGGGTTGCATTCCCCCATCCCTCTCCTGGCATATGTCATAAGCCAGGGAATGGAACATCCCATTCCAAAACGAGGCCTGAAGCCCAACTGAAATGGATCTAGGTAATCTGTTTCATTCAAGAGTGCCTGGACTTGTCCTGCAACCACTCACTCAAGCACCTTGCCCAAGAAGGGGATGTCGGCCACCAGCCTGTAGTTAATGTCCTCCAGGTCCAGGTTAGGCTTTTTCAGGAGTGGCCTGATTACCACCTCTTTTAAAGAGGCCAGCACCGCTCCCTCTCTCAAGGAGGAATTTACAACCTCCTGGACCCAGCCAGACATCCCCTCCTTGTTTGATGTAATAAACTATAAAGGGCAAGGATCAAGCACATAAGTGGTTGACTGGACTTGGCCAAGCACCTTGTCTACATCCTCGGGCCTCAATAACTGAAACTCATCCAATAAAAGTGGACCAGACAGTGCTCTGGACGCCTCTACCAATGGAACTTCATTAATCGTGGTGTCCAATTCATGATGAATCTGAGCGACTTTATCTTCAAAGTGCCATGCAAACTCGTCACAGCGTGCTACCAAGGGTTCCACAGTCTCTCTCCCTGGTCCAGAATGCAACAGGTCATGAACCACTTTGAAAAGCTCTGCTGGATGACACTGAGAAGATGCAGTGCTGGTGGAAAAGAACTATCTCTTTGCCACCGTCACCTCCACAGAGTAGGCTTGATAATGAGCTCTAACCTGTGTTCAGTCAGACTCAGCACAAGTTTTCCTCCACCTGCATTCTAACCATCTCCCCTCTTGCTTCATTGCCCTTAGCTTGGGTGTATACCAAGGAGCTGTCTGGGCTCTGCTCAGAGGGAGGGGTCGCTTGGGCGTGATCGTGTCAACTGCCCCAGTCATCTCTGCATTCCACAGAGAGACCTGGGCTTCTACAAGAGGACCAGTTATACCAGCAGGAAAACCCCCCAGAGACCTCTGGAATCCACCAGAATCCATTAGTAACCCCTCCCAGTTCCCCCACCCAGGTCTCAGTAGTACATACTATGTCAGCCCCCTCATTCACAATCAAATCATGGATGAAGGAGATTTTATTTTAGACCAACCTGGCATTCAGCAGCAGCAGCAGCACCAGACCTGTGGGCAGGCTGGTAAGGCTGCCAGGACCCATCTGGTTGGCAGAAGAACCAGAAGAGGGGATAGCTGTAAGGTGTCTAGCCGCTCTTCTCATAAAATCAGAAAGGTTTTATGTAATGTGCTCTTAAAGTTGAAGTAACCAATATTAAGGAAATATCTGAATTTTTTCTTAATAAGTGCTGAAAGATTACATTATGATGAAATAATCAGGCTGGCATCTATTTGTACCTGAAGAATCTGTTTGTCAAGGGAAACCTTCTGGTTGAGGTTGGGTGGTTTTGCTCCAGCTCTTCAAATATGGAAAGCAATGAGGAGTATTCCTTGGCTATATCACTTACTGCACTAAGCAACCAGTTAGGGGAGAAAAGTAAGGAGACAATGTATAACACCTACTGTATATTACAGTAGGTAATATGGTCAATACCTCTGAGGTATCTGAGGGGTGGAAAGTCCTGAGCTTGCCTCTCATAGCATATCAACTTGAGGAGTAACTGGTCCAGGGCCTCCCAGATTCACAGCCCCAGGCTTAATGACTTGGAGGGTGTGGGGTATACTAGCAAGCATTGCAGATTTCTCAGTTCTCTATAATTAAATCCTGTTGAATGTAAAAAAAAAGGAAGACATTCCTTAAATGAGTAAGTACATAAGAAGAGCCATGCTGAATCAGATCAAAGGTCTATCTAATCCAACATTCTGTTCCCACAGTGGTCAGCCAGATGCTGATGCAAAGCCCACAAGCAGGACATGAGTGCAATAGCCTCCTCCGACTTGCGTTACCAGCAACTGGTAACCAGAGGGATCTGCCTCTGTTACTAAAGATAATATATAGCCATCATGACTAGCAGCCATTGATAGCCTTCTCTTCGATGAATTTATCCAATCCCCTTTTCAAGACTGTCCAAGTTAGCGGCCATCTCTACATCTTGTGGTAGTGAATTCTAGTTTGACTATGTGCCGTGTGAAGAAGTACTTTCATTTCATTTCATTTATTACATTTTAATATTGCTCAATAGCCAAAACTCTCTGGACAGTTTACAAAGATTAAAAACCTTAAACATACGATATTATACATAATATAACAATGTATGTTATATATGTTATGTTATATTATGTTATAACAATGCATATTATATTATGTTTATATGTTAACAGACAAGACACACACACATGCCCATGCGCACAAACAATTTTAACAACAATAAGAAATCCCAGCACCCATTAAAAACTGGGTTTTATATACTAGCATATACTGTCAAATCCCTGAGAGTAGAGGAATGTCTTAACCTGGTGCCTAAAAGATAACAATGTTGGCACCAGGTAGGCCTCACTGGGGAGATGGCTCCATAATTGGCGGGAGGGGACCACTGAGAAGGTCCTCCTTTGTTGTAGTACTTCCTTTTGTCTGTCTTGAATCTTCCACCATTTAACTTCTTTGGGTGGCTCCAGAATTATGAGAGAGGGTGAAAAATATCTCCCAGGTCATTTTCTCTGCAAAATGCATAATTTTACACATGTCGATCATGGTCCCCCTTATTTAACTTTTTTCTAAGCTAAAAAGCCCCACTCACAGGGGAGCTGCTCAAGCCCCTTGATAATTTTGGTTGCCCTTTTCGACACCTTTTCCAGATCTACAATACCCTTTTTGTGACCAGAACTGTAAACAGCATTCCACATGTGGCACTGTTGATTTGTGGATAGAAAACAGTGGTCCCTATTAGGGATGTTGGAAAATCCTCAACAAATTCAAATGAGTTCAAATTTCTATGAACCCAACCTCCAGATTCTACAGTGGACCAGCTTTTTCTGGGTCACATGGATTCCATGGCCTTGTAGACTGGTTGTTTACTTGGGGGGAGGGGGTTGTGCAATTTTGTTCATTTGGAAATGTGCATTAGTGAACAAAATTCTCATACAAAAAATCCAGTTCTGCCAATGAGTGGACAACAGAACAAAAGATGCCTGACAATCAGCAAAACACACAGAACGGATTTAACACAATCCATAAATCCCTACTTCTGATAACAGATTCTTGGAGGACTCCACTGTTTAATCCTTCCATTGCAATAACTGACCTGTAGAGTGGTCCACTTCTTCTAAAACTTTCAAAAACATGCACAAAAACTAGTACAAGTTTTTATATTTCTTCTAGAAGCGAGATTTTTTATCTTTCTTCCCTGCTTGCTTCACAATGAGATTTGCTGCCTTGCCATCCGCCTTTCTCATTTGCTGCCTCGAAGGAGCTCAGGCCAAGATATATCGGCTTTCCCCTTTTTCATGCTGACAACAACTCTGTAATGAAGGTTAGGCTGAAAGATAACAATACGTCCACATAGGGGCTTGAACCCAAGTTTCCTCAGTCTTGGTCCCACTACACTACATTCGGTCTTCATTTGTGCCATATGAACTATGGGAAGGAATAGCGTTCATCCTTGAGTGCACTCTCTTTGGACATGAGGAAATTCTTAAATGAGTGCTTTTGGACAATTAGCAAAGCACTTCCTTCTTCTTGAAGCATGCAGAAAAAGAAAGAACATAATATTACCTGTTTCTTGTGTAATTCATCCTTGTATTTTTTTTTAAGTTTTCTTATGCGCATGCATGCTTTTAAAGGATACCCATGACAATGACTACTGGCTATTTTTTTTAAATATCCTTATATACAAACTAGAAAAGGAATGCAGTATAGGAGCAGGAATGCTAAAGTGGAAAAATAGGACTTCAATTTGCTACAGCTACTAAAAGATTATTTCTCCATAAAGACTGTGGGAGAAAACTTTGCCCTTGGTTTGGCTGGTACTTCTTTGTATTTTTATGCCAAAGTCATAATAAAATAGATTAACACGTTGCATGTGTGTGTGAGGAATCAAAAGGGAAGCAGATTATTTAAGCTGACATGAATTTTAAAAAGCAGGAGGGGGAAGAGATCTCTATATTTTATGAGTTTAGATCATTTGTTAGCTGTTTTGGATGTGCTTTTAGAAAAGTGTTATATAAATGTATTAAGGGCACAGTCCTATGTGTTGTGCCCTTGATGACCATAAACCCCTGAACTTGGAGGCTTATGATCATCCAGCAGTGGGAGGAGCAGCGGAGGCAAAAAAAAAAAAAGCCCATCTAGTGAAAAGTGCAGGGCAAGAGGACAGGGAGGCAAATATCACAGCTCCTGCTCCTGCCACCCTGCACTGGATGATCAGAAGCCTCTGAGTTTGGGGGTTTCCAATCATCACGGGCAGAATCAATAGGACTGCACCTTTAATATATTAGATGCCTAATAAAACAGATTCCTCTTGGTGTTGTAAAATAAATGTTAAAACATAATAAATAAAACACAATAAAACAACATAAATCCAATAAACAATACCGTTACAGCCTAACAGAATGGGTTGGATCCAGGATCTGGCTTCCATTGACGGAATGGCTCCACACATAGAAGATGCCTCTTCCTGATTTTCAGGGATTCCCCCCCCCCTATGCACATACACCACAGTTCACCCCATTCAGAGGGTCCCCTGACCTTCTCTGTCATATTTTCAGGGGCTGAAGTAGTTGTTGTGAGAAGGAGGAGGTGGGGAAATCCATTTCTGCCAGCTCAGCTGCATGTGCCGAAATCTGGATCCAATACAAATGCAAATGCACGCACATACAACCACAACATCATCAACAACAGGAGTATTCGAATCAGCTTTCATAGCAGCAGCATCTAATTCAAGGCACATACCCCCACTTTACCACATATGCACTCCAGTTTGGTAAAGATACCTGGTTAACATTAACAGGACCCAAACTGGTATAGTTTATGCATCCATTTTTATTTAATACTGGCTTTCCAACCTCAGTGTTAACCCTACTTAAGGATATTATCCAAGTAGTGTAGAACCAAGCAGATTGCTGCTTATGAAGGTAGATTTTGAATCGCAAGGTAAAACTTGGGGAAATTCTTAAACAAAAAAACATGTTTATAAAGGGAAAAGATGTGTTTATTCCATATAAATATTTCCAGTGTTGATTACAAATTGAGGGAATAAAAGGAAATTAAAAAACCACACAGTACATTCTCACTAATGTGGTTTCCTAACTTAGATATTCAAGGCTAAAAAGACAGAGCAAAATACCTAAAGACACAAAGCATCCCTTCAATTTAATGCAGTGCTTCTAGAAAGTGAGAGCCAAAGCTAAATACTTCAGACATGCCAGACTGTGTCGATAGAAAGAGGAACCACTTGCCATGATTGTAGCAAGAACTGCAACCTACCAGAAAGCACTCTAGTCCAACTGTCAGTTGCTTAATGACTGCAGAAACAAGGAAAAGGTTCCCAAACTTTTTCACTGCCCAGAGAAGCACCGTTTGCTTAGTAGCTGCACCACCACCATTCAAGGGGTGCTTACAGATGACGCTTTTATGGCACCATCACCCTGCCTTACTTATTAGATTTTATAGTGGGGAGGGGATGCACTCAGGTAATCAACTGTGCGATTATTTTGTATAAGTCTGAAATTCTTGCTCAGACATCTGCCAGTCAGGTATCACTATGACTACAGCAACATATTATACAGTTTCATTAATAAAATTATTTGCACACTGTAACCTGTGCCTTGCGATTCTAGCTCAGCAATTTTAAATAAAGAAGAGTTGGAGATAGGCTTGATCAACTTAAATATTTAAATTCACCCACCTGGTTTAATATCGGTGGCATTCTTTCCTTAGCTATGTCTGTTAGCTGGCCTAAAATCCCTGTGACGCCTGACTTGCAGATGTCTGAGCAAGAATTTCAAACCTATGCAAAATAATTGCACCGGTGATTACTTGAGTGCACATACTGCGAAGTAATCTTTGTGAATAAGACTTTTAATTTACAGCCAGGTACACGAACAAACTACTTCAAAACTTTTATCAGAGTTTGGATAATGAATACTGACTGACCTAATTTTTATCAACTTCACAGGAACAAATTAATTTACAGTGAAAGACTACTTTGCTGTAGCAGCTAACACTACATTTACATGCCTCTATAATTTACTTCACTTAGACTGTCTCCTATATTAATATTCATCATGAAAGCCCTCTTCTAATATTACTTGATTTGACAGGAATGCATTAGCTATGACAAATGCTTTATAATGCACTCACATAATATTAATACAAGCAGAATCTATGGTAATTGCAGTTACTTAAACATTAAGGTTGGCCTTTTCTATTTGTTTTCATCCTCCCCAAATTTTGGAGTTAAGTATATCATAAATAAGTAAAAGTATTACAAAGTGTGTTGTAGAAGACTGCTGTGGCATTTTTCCATATTACATAAAGCAAAGGAAGAGGAAGTAGAACTGACTTATGCTTCCTTCTTCAGGTTTACATTTTAATTGTGAAGGATGAACTTATTAATCTACACCAGCCTTCTTCAGCCTGCTGCCATGCAGGATGTTTTGGACTTCAACTCCCATCAGCCCCTGCCAGCATGGCCAATGGTCAGGAATGCTGGGAGTTGTAGTCCAAAGCTGGGGAAGGCTGATCTATACAATGGGAGATAAGTGAAGTCTTTACATATCTAGATCTTCTATCCAGCTGGCATCCAAAGAGTTGTTCAGTGACAGCTTATGAAGGGAGGGAGAACATAATACTCCGCAGCTACCACTGAATGCCAGACAAGAAGAGGAAGGTCCCACATCCTTATCAGGAGGCATTGCTGGTAGGATTTCATGGCAAAAAGCTAGGGTTGGGTTGCATTATGCAGATATGTGGCTGTTGAATTACCACTTTCAATTTCCTGAGGAGTCCTAGGCAGTGAGGGACAGGCAAAATACTGTTCCCTTCTTGTACTGAAAACATCCTTTAACACAGAGTACACCTGGACATAGCAAAAAGAATGTCAAGAAATGTGCTCACTTCAAAAATGATTCTGCCTCTAGGGATGTCAGAGAATTCCGCCACGGATCTCGGTGAGGCCGAATGCCAGTGCATTCGGCCCCCCGAACTCCATGGCGGAATGGCCTGCCCCCCCGCCCCCTGCGGATCCCCCTGGAGATGAGATTTACCTGGGGCGGATGTTCTGGGTGGCGGCAGCTTTGGTGGCGGCGGCTGGTCTTCTGACCAGCTGCCGCCACTGCCATTTGCAGTCTTGTCTTGTTAAAAAAACAAAATAAAAAAACCCGACATGATAGGCTACATAAAGATGTACGTAGCCTATCATGGCTGGGTTAAAAAAAAAACAAACAACCGCGTACGCAAATGGCGGTGACTACGGCCGCTGCCATTTGCGTTCCTTATTTTTGGCCATCTTAGTCTACATAAATATTTACGTAGACTACGACGGTGAAAATAAAGGGGAATGCAAATAGCATAGCGGGCGCTATTTGCATCCCTTTTTGATTTGTTGTTTTAGCCTACGTAAATATTTACGTAGGCTAAAACAGTGAATCAAAAAGGGACACAAATAGCGCCCGCTATGCTATGTGCATTCCCCTTTATTTTCGCCGTCATAGTCTACGTAAATATTTACGTAGACTAAGATGGCCAAAAATAAGGAACGCAAACGGCGGCGGCCATAGCCGCCGCCATTTGCATACGCGGTTTGTTTTTGTTTTTCTTTCCCAGAGCCCTCCGCGGCTGGAAATCCAGCTGCGGACAGCTCTGGCCTGGGCTGAGCCCGGCCAGCTGCTCCGCGGAGCTGCCACGGAACACAGCTGGCCGTGGAGGATTCCGGGGTGGAGGAATGGATCGCCTCCCCCCCCGTTGAGGATTCCAGGGGGAGGGATGGAATGCCTCCCCCCCCATCAACATAATCCGCGGAAAGGTAAGTGACTTTCGTACATCCCTATCTGCCCCTACTGGATACTCTAATTCTTGTCCAGATGCTTGTAGGTATAGAATGTCTGCCTATCTTTAGTTAAGCTAACAGGACTAATTTCAAGGTTCTTTGGATCCTGGTCACTTTGACTAAATGTTATGATTCAGCAATCAACTCACTAATAACAAGAGGTTTTATTTTGTTTTTTAAACTAACACAGAAACACACAATTAGTTGATTTTCATTTTTATTTGCCCCCTTCCTGGTATTTTTCAGTGAGGGGAGTTTCAGATTAACACCTTCCCACATGAAATTGAGTGTTACAGGCTGCATGTGGATTGTAACATGTTAGAACGTATGAACTAGTCCTAAAAGAGAAACTGCTGAAGTGATTTGCATCATGTATTCTGAAAGCACAATTTCATCTTTATTTTGAATGGTGCCCCTTCCCGGTGGTTTAGCAAAGGCCTGCAAGTCATATGGATATTGTTGAGCAAAACAGAAATGAAAAAAGGGCAATTCAGACACTGTAAAATGTGGATTGCCAATCACAATGTAGTCAGATACACAATGTCCATTGCACAGAACATTATACACTTATCAAGGAAGATAAATGTTCTTCCAAATATGCAAGCTTGGAAATGTCAGAAATACATCTCTTCAGTTGTATAATGACAGCCATCTTGAATAAGCATATTATCGGCTGTGTGAGAGGAAGTGAAGGAACTAATTTTAGATTATGGTAGAATCGTGTTACGTAAAGCATAATGATGCCTTTTTGTCAAACATTATATGAAATATTTTTCTTTCTTTTTTAAACAAACTGCTCCAGCACTCTTGAAAACACATAACAATATGGAGAACAAGGATAGGAGTTGTTTTTTTAATAGCGAGTTGCAATTAATTAATTAATTAATTAATTAATTACATTTGCTTTTCTACTTTCCATGCAATTTGGGGTCCACAAAGCAGTTGGCAACCATAAAATATTCCCCAACTGTAACATAAAATAATAAAACACTATAAAATTGACTCTAGACTTCAGACAAAATAGCAGGAAACTACACATCCCCTCCCCAAGATCAAATAAAGCAAAGAAGTCTTCATATCCTTTCTGAAAGCCAGTAGAAAGTCTTTTAGCTGTTGATACCAACCTCAACCCATCCATGGAAAACACCTGGAGCATCTCTCCCACAAGGTTATCTAAAGGGAATCATAGAAGAGGACACAATAATGACCCATATTCATATTGACCGATGTCAGGCTTGCAGCTGAGCCCACAGAGACCCAAAGCAGCTCTGATTCTGAGGAGGAGATACAATTTGTTGGGGAGGAACTCTCTCAGACTTCAGAGGCACACCTGGAGTCCCCCCCTCCCCGCTCACATCCCTGGGAGCGACAGTAAACCAGGCATGGAAAGGGAGGTACAACCTGAGCTTTTAGACATGACGCGCAGACGCGGGCACAAGTGAGAGATTGCAGGGGCTGAGCTTCGGCATCAACAGCTGTGCCCAGAAGCATCACGGGAGAGGGGGAGATCTTCCCCTCCCACCCCTTAAGTTCAGAGAATTGCCACGTTTTTCCCAAATGGAGATCAACTGACGTCCTAACCCTTAGAAACCCCTAGATGGCTATTCCTTTGTAGTTCCTCTGAGTCTCTAGCAATTAGCATCTGTATGCCTCATTAGGATAAATGGAATTAAAGCCTTGAAAAGCAGCCCTTTTGTCTGAGTGTTGATTCTGGCTATTGGAGAGTCAGTGGGCAACAGGGGCACCCTGACAACCACAGTCAGTGGGCAACAGGGGCACCCTGACAACCACAGTCAGTGGGCAACAGGAGCACCCTGACAACCATAACGCTTGGCTAGGTTTACATAAATGGCATCCATTTCAAAAGTGCCCAAATTTCCATTTTGGGAAAACAGTGAAAGTGTTATCAGTTCTATTATCCACACCAGTCCATTCTACCAGTCCATTCTGGTTGTCTCCATCTCTTCTTTCTGCCTAGTTAATTATTGTTCAATCATCCTTGTGTACCAGTGGGAATTTTCTAATTCTTGGGTGGACTACCCCATGGAGTGTCAAGTAGAAATTTGATCCTTCCTGGTAACTCATGTCAACCTTTATTAGCAAGGTGAATGGAAATCTCGTATTAGCATAACTTCCCTGATTGACTTTTCATAAGTCCTGCCTCTGGCAGTCTGTCTCTAAGATATTGATTAGTTCATGTCACCAGAGTTGGGTTGACATATTTAATCAAATCCTGATAGGTCTGGTTTTTCAAAAAGAGATAGGTCTGAGAACCTCTGTCTTTTTTCTGCTCATTATACTGGATGCCTATCTAAAGAACACATGGAATTGGCTTAAGCTAGTCTTGAGCCCAGAGGCTATATGACTGGTGTCATCTTGAATACTTTGAAGTGGCCTAAAAAAAGGGGTTGTAGAAATAAAGTAATTCAAATGCATATGTTTCATCTCCCCTCATGGCACAAATGCATTTTGCTTTTTAGCCAAATTAAGATGATATTCTTGATTTATGTTTTAAATTCTAAGTGATTCAATTTCTTAATAATACCCGTTTTCTTTAATGCATGAATGTGGCTGTAGTGAGTTTGTTTTTGGAGGATTGGTGAGGAGTCAGAGGTTTGAACTGACACAGTGTCCTATATGCTATTTTGTAATGTATAGACACCTGCATAGCCTAATATAGTGGGCAGCTTCTAGTAGGCCTCTCACACACCTTAATTGGTACCAAGCAACTATAGCCACAGCTGTTTGGCCTATGTGAAGTGATCTCATCCTTTGAGATAAGGATGTTGTTCTTTTCTCCTGTGAGAAGTGAAAGAGAAGCTCCCCTTCTGCTGAGAAGGGAGTGTGTTTCTCATGACGGACTGTGAAGCTGAAGAAAGACACCTATAAAATCCAGCAGGCTGGTTTTGCTCTTTGGCCTTGCTCCAAGGGCGAAAACGTGCAGTACCAGCATGGATAAATCTGTTGGTTCATGGGGTAGCGTCTCGTGTGCTGTGGGGATCCCAGCACACAATCAGCTGTGACACAGGAGTGCTCTGGTTTGCTGAAGGGACATGTGAGCTATCTTTGCATTTCTTTCTGCATCTCTTTATCACCTTTGTGTAATCAATAAACTGTTAGCCTGATCCATTTGTGACTTCATCTTACTTTGGCAACCCACAAATCTGGTTTGACTGGGACCTAACAGCATCAAGACCCCCAGACTAAGACAGTGGCTATCTGTTGTGTCACTGGTAATGGATATTCTGATTTTATATGAAAAAAGTCAAAATAGTTCAAGGTAAGAGAAGAACCAGGAAGAAAGAAAACAGAAGTTGGAAAACCAACGATCAGGGCAATCTTATGAACCCTGGGAGGGGTCCTCAGGGACCATAGGATATAGCAGATTTCCCCTCCCAAGCGACAACCTTGGGAGGAGAAATCTGAGTGGGGATTTTCCCACACCCCCTCCCTGCTGCTGCAGAAAGACCATAAGGCTAGCATCCTTGGAAAAGGTCAGGGGTGTGTGAAAAGAGGGCATTCTGGTAGCGGTGGACTGGTGGAGGATTAAGAGACATGCAAGATTCATAAGCCTCTCCATCTCCTGGCCCAGTCACAGGTGAGCAAGTAAGCTGGACAGGCTAGCTGTAAATAAAAAAATGGAGGAACAGGAGGCTGCTAAAGTATCTGCCACTCCAACCGCTCTACTAGGCTCTAGCTAGCAGAGCATAAAATAGATGCAAGGCTCTGAGATCAGAGCCCTCTGACTATAGAATGTCAGTCCCTTAGGAACGAGCTCTAAGGCTTAATCATGGTGGATTATGAACGATGCTATCAGAGAGGAAAAGGCTATAAAAAGGCACCATAAGCTATAAGGCTTGGAATTAGACACACCCTTTTATAACAGAAAAAAGATTTGCATTAAGAACTAAACATTAACTGTGTGTGACCATCACTATCAGAGGTTTATACAGCTTGTAGCAACGGTGTTCCCTTGGTTTGGTAAGGCTAGAATTATAAAGAAATCTATTTTACTAAATACTAACATTTTCCTGTTGAATTCCATTTTCGGAATAGAAATATGTAGACTGAAAAGGGGTGGTCTTAAAACTGCTGTCTAAAGATCTTCCATAAACTCATTTTTTCTCTATTTATCAGCCTGATCTGTGCATTGGCTTGGTAGAACTGGGTAGGCTGCTTTGGGTTGGTCTGAAAGAATTATGAGAACATCATGAAAGATTGCATCACAATGCATCCAGCCCTTTAATGACCTTGTGATAAAAATTGGCAAGAGATTTAATTGTCAGCAGATATTTAACTGGGAAGTTGTGAAGAAATGCTTGTATATAACTATTATTGTTCTGTTCGGTTTATTTTGTGTGGCTTCTGTGAGGCAATAATGTATCTGAGTGGGCTTGAGGCCTTGTTTTATTACTGTCAAAGGCTTACTGATATTATGAAGGGGGAAACAATTGCTTTGAATATTGTTAGATGGGGACTGGATCAGGTAAAGTTAGTTCTGATTGGCTGGGGATTCTTGCTAGGGGCCCACCTACATGGGGATCTTACTCCGGCTCTACTCCACCCCCAAGTCGATCGGGTCAGATGATGCACTCCGCTCTCCGTAGTTAGCCCAGCATTTCTTGCCCTAAATCTGGGTATTTTTTTTGTTCCAAACTCATTTTGTGTCAGATTTTCCCATCACAATGGCTTCAGTGCCATTTGGGAGCCTGTGTGACCTCAGCTGGCTTCGGTGCAGGCTGGTGGAAGCAGTGCTGATTGGCGGAAGGGAAAGTTGTGCGGGGCGCAGGCATGGGGAGAGCAGAGGGGTAAGCATGTCTATCTGGAAGTAACTCATTGCCTTCAATTCCACCTTATGGAGTAGGAGCAGCCCTGCTACTTGGAAATTGTGCTGTTGCAAACGTGGGCTCAGTCACGGCCTCTCACTTTAAATATTGATTGAGGTCAGGAGTGGGGAAGGGAGCCAGCCCTGCTGTTTTGAACCTGCGTAGCATGGCTAAGAGACGATGGGCGCCTGTTGATTTGTAGCTGTGTAGCTAAGAAAGGGTGACTGCCAGGGCAGATTATTTTCATGAACGTGTTCTCAGAAGCACTTCATCGAGCTGGTGTTGGGGGGGGAAGCCTGTTGACTGGGCAGTTAATGTACATCAAAGACAACGTGCTAGTCACTCTCCCTCCTCACTGGCTCCGTGCTCTCTGCTCTTAGTTAGGGATGTATGGATTCCCCACTGTCCGTTCTGGTGGGGATTCCACCCGGAGGGGGGGAGGTGATCCATTCCTCCTCCCCCTGGAATCCTCCAGAGCGGCTCGGCTCTGCTCTGCAAGGATTCTGCAGAGCCGCCCGGCTTCCCTGGTCCTGGACCCGTTCACCTCCGCGCTTATCGCCATGTTGCTTAAAAAAATGGCGATTGGCAGGGTGTGCCCATAGACTTATACACAAGATGCACGGCTCTATTT
The DNA here is from genome assembly GCF_057233095.1 of Heloderma suspectum. Lineage (NCBI taxonomy): Eukaryota > Metazoa > Chordata > Lepidosauria > Squamata > Helodermatidae > Heloderma > Heloderma suspectum. The sequence goes on along the minus strand of NC_139462.1, from coordinate 172,942,849 downwards.
TGCATATAAGTCTATGGGCACATCCTGCCATTTGCCATTTTTTTAAAAAAAAGGCGATCGGCGCAGAGGCGAATGGCTCCGGTTAAGCAAGCAGCAGAGATTCCACATGGAATCTGCGGTGGATTTCTCTGACATCCCTATTCTCAGAGCCTCTGGCACTCCTGCTCATTCGGCTCAGTCTCCAGGCGGTAGTGGCTGCCTACCTGCCTGCCCGCCTCATAAATATGTGTGTATGTGGGGTATGTCATGAATGTCTACTCGCAAGCAAGTGCTCCACTGCACTTCATTGAACACGTGCGGGAGGGAGGGAGGAAAGGGCGCAAATCTGCGCTCATTGGCTGCCCCATACCTACGCAATTGATGAAGTTCATTTCTACTCGCCTACCCAAGCTAACATGGCTACAGTTCCTGTTTGCTCTGCAAAAGCAGAAGAATACAGCACTGCATGTACTGTGGAAAGAGCTAATTCGTGAAAATGCAGATTTTGACCAAATCGCTTCACAAAGGGTTTCTATTGGCCCTAGGGGGAAAAGAGCGGTTGGGAAATGACAGTTAAGGTATGGCAACTGGCATTTAAGCCAGTCAATCTGTGGAGAGCGAGTGGGGAGGTCTGTTGATTGGTGTGGGGTGTTTTTAAAGGACTAAGAGAAAGTTTAGGAGAAAGTGAATAGCTAAGGGCTGAATATTAAGTTATTCCTTCTCTAGGGAGCAGGTGGCTATGTTATGCCAGCAGGCTGCCCTAAGATCTTGCCAGAAGAAGCTTGAACAAGCAGACAGTAAAAACCCAGATAAACTGTTCATACAGCCAGTAGCACAACAGAGGAGTTTTGGTGTCAGAGGAAGACTGTACCCAAGAAGAGCTGGACTGGACCTGGTTGTGAGGGTATTTGGCTGGGGTAGAGGTTTAGGGAATTTGGCCTGAGGTAAAAGAAGACATTAAGGGGCTTGTACTAGCAACAATGTCTCTTGAGTCCTTAAGAATTGTCACTAAGCAGTCTTTTGGAAACCCCAAAGTAAATATTAGTAATCCCTTATGTACAAAATATCCCTTTAATAAATTACTTGTTTAATAGTTCATCTTGTCTCTAGTGTTGGTTCCCATCTCATGCCTAAGCCTATTATACTAGCTACTAGGAGGTTTTATAGTATTCTAGCAGAATTGACAGCAGCGGAAAAGGGTCAAAGCTTGGGGAACTCTGAGTTACAGTGGCAGAGAGTTCCTTAGGCCCAGAAAAATAAGCGTTTTCTATAAACAAGAAACAGCATAGGTTGGATTGTGCTGTGAAGAAGCAGTAACCCCATAGGTGGGGGAGAGGAAATCTCACATATAAGCATAGGCCAATGTTGTGTATATGAGAGAATTGTGGGGAGGGGGTTGTTAAAGGAATAATCAACTGATAGATGTTTCAGATGAATTTACTTCTGCTGTTTTAAATTTTTCTTGTAGCTATTAAACCAGCAGAGTAGAAAATAGACACATTTGGATGACACATTGGAAAAGCTGGTTGTACTAAGGATTAAAACTGTACAACAGATGTCTCAGGACTCCCATGACAAGGTGAATGAACCAAAAGGCAAGTGTCTTATTGCATGCATAAATGAGATAGCTTGGAAAATACAGCAAGACAATATGATAACAAAGCTGTTTGGTACCAAAGAGGGCAAAGCATGTATCATTCTTTAGATCTGCCTTATAAAACATCATGTGTTCAGATGAAAAATGACATCAGAAGCTCATCGTTATGCTTGTGTTTACAGTGCTAGAAAACTAGTGTGTGGGAAAGAAAGCAAATAAAACTGGTAGAAAGCACAAAAGCAAAAAGCCTGCAAAGCTTATAAATACAGACCCATGGTAATAGGAAAATAAATTTTAATTGTTCCTTATAAGTCTTAGTCTATCAATGCAGCCAAACACGAGATACTATTAATATTTTCATAGGAACTGGAGGAAAATAATTTGTCCCCAAAATAATATTTTTAATTCTTAAATGTCAGTTTTGTGGCACAATTAATATTATTCCCCTGTGCATGCATGCGTACACATACATGGGTGACCAAACAAAGGGAACAGTATAAATTGCAGCACTTGATGAGTTATAATTCTGTACTATCTGTTAAAAACCATAGACACAGTTATTACTTGTTTTGATCCAGTGCCTCCTTGTACGTACATGATTATTCTTTGGGCAAATGGAGTTTCTATGCCCAAGGTCTACCCTGTTCACTCAAATGGAGATGGCAGATTGACCCACTACTGAAATGAATGGGGAAGGCTAGAGGAGTTCTCTGGGTGACCACTCCAAATCTTGCCCCAGATTGTTATGGTCATTATATGATTTTTAATGGGGAACCACCACCCCCATTAGATATTTTTTTCAAACCAATCTAAGGTGCTCAGAAAAATTATCTGTCTGCAAACTGCAGAAATACTCCCTGCCAGCCCCCAGCAGGGTGGTGCAAGCAGCAGCAGAGGTACATGGTATGAGAAGAGGGTTTTCCCTGTCCTTTCCTCTTACATTGCAATATGCTGATTAGCAGTGCAACAGGAGGGCCTGGCCCAGTGAACAGGGGAGATGAATGCTGTAATTCCAGTAACCGTGGGGAGAACCACATCTCCAATGGGTTACTGTCCTGGTGCCCCGCTAATCAGCATCCTGAAGTGTTAGAGAAGGAGGGAGGCACCTTGCATAACTCTGCCATTGCTTCTGCCACTGTCCATACTAAAAGTATAAGGATGTGGGGAGTTTGTTTCGGAGGCTGGGGGGCTGTCGAGGAGTGCTTCTGGGAATGGTGGAGGGCAGTATAGATAGGCAGGGTTTTTCTTTTTTCTTTTTCTGCAGCTTGGATACTGAACTGAGTCAGAATAGTTCAGCTTTAAAAAAAATGGCCTCTCCTGTGAGGCAAGCTTTTTTGAGTCCACCATGCTTGTTTCTGAGCTTGTGTCAGGTGAACTTCAACAGCATTCCTAAAGTCAAACAAGAGCTTCAGATTGCCCCCAAGCATTAAGCACAGGTCATATTTCAGTTTATCCAAATGCTAAGAGAATAAACTGGGGCAGGGGGTGAAATTAGGTTAGATTTGTCAAATATATTTTAGCAAAGGAATTTCAAGACAAAATCAAGGCTAATTGAAGTTACTGCATTAAAGAAAAAAATAAGGCATCTCTATTCAGAGATAAATTATGCACTATGACTAATTGCGCTGACTTTGATTGCTACTTAATCATTCTCACTGTGGATATGTAGGGAATAGGTAAGATGCAGGCCCTTGAAACAAAGTTTGTGCCCTGGGGAATGTAATACAAATAGGTTCCCTTTCCCTTCTGAAAAGTCCACCCAGATTCCTTCTTAGCTGCAGTATAGAGTTAGCTCCTTATGTTCTTCTTGACTCCCTTTCTCAGGCCAAGCCACACATTTCTTTGACTAAATCAGGTGTGGTGGGATTTTTGAGGGGTGGGGGGAACACAGCTCACAGGGAGGTTTATCCTTTCCCTCTCCAGCTGTGCCTCTCCAAAAACTGGCCCCTCCATGTGGCTAGAAATGTTAGTAAAGAATTTCCCATTTGGGCCAATGGCATTTTTAAAACTAACGTTCCTAGCTGAATTGGGAGTAAGGGAAGGATTTCCAGGGTTAGTGAAAGAGGATGGAAGGAGTGCCATGTAGTGGAAGGGGGAAGTTGCCCCCGCAGACATGGCATGGCCTTGGAATGATGCTTGTTTCCCTTACGGTTTCATAGATCCCATGAAATATAGATCACTGGTATTAGCAAAACAGAATTCAGCAAGAGACAACACTTTGTTGTTTATTTGTTCAGTCGCTTCCCACTCTTCATGACTTCATGGACCAGCCCACGCCAGAGCTTCCTGTCGGCCGTCACCACCCCCACCTCCCCCAGGGAAAAGGGCTTGTAAAAAAGGAGGACCCCTCAAGGAACAGAATAGGCTAAGCGACATGAAGCCCTATCCTGTTTACCTGGAAGTTAATAATGCTGACTTCCTATTAGTGTGTTTAGGAGTAAAGCCATAGGGTTACAATGGCCACCTTTAATTTGATGTACATCTTAAATCAACATGTTTGTTCAGTCATATCTGCATCATAAACAATTCCCTTTGAATTATAAAGAGTAGTTGTTCACAATGCAAAAACATGCATTACATATTCAGGTATTGGGTCTGTCAGTATGAAGCAGTCATTCAACTAAGCTGCACCCATAGAACATTCTGAATGTCCAGGTATATAAGATAGTGCTGTTATTATTATAAATACTAACTACATTCTTAACTCATTTTTAGCTGGAGGGATAAAAAGAACAAGTCAAAGGACTGTGAATTAACTTTCTTCATCAGCAAATTAAGAAGTATTGTGTTATCTGTACTGAAACTAGGTCTACTTTCATCGGGAAAAGAGACTTAAGGTGCTATCCTATTTGAGTTTAGACAGAAGTCCTACAACTCCTAGCATTCCCCAGCCAGCATGGATGGCTGGGACATGCTGGGAATTGTAGGGCTTTTTTTCTGTCTAAACATGCATGGAATTGCATCCTTAAACTCAGTCTTACATATGCCTACTTAGAGGTAAGCCCTATCCAGTACAATGGGATTTACTCCCAGCTAGACATGTATAGGATTGCAGCTTTATTATTATTGTTGTTATTCTTTTCATTTCTGTACTGCCCAATAGCTGAAGTTCTCTAGGCGGTTCAGAAAAATTATAAGCCACAAATGCAAGATAATAAAAAGAAAAAAAAACTTTAATGTACAATATTTAAAAATAATTTTAAACCGCTAAAAACAGGTACAGTAAGTTACAGGAACTGATAAAAACAACTGACATAAATGCCCCCTCATATGCCATCCAATGCCTGAGAGTAGAGGATACCCTTAACCTGGCACCAGAATGATCACAATGTTGGCACTAGGCAGACCTCAGTGGGGACAGCATTCCATAATCAGGAGGTTCCACTGAGAAGGCCCCCTCCCTTGTTGCCACCTTTTGAGCCTCCCTTGGAGGAGGCACTTGGAGGAAGGCCTCAGATGTTTATTGCAGTGTCCAGGTAGGTTCATGTCGGGAGAGGTGCTCTGTCAGGTATTGAGGTCCCGAGCTGTGTAAGGCTTTATAGGTTAAAACCAGCTTGGAAACATACATGCAGCCAATGCAAGCAGGCCAGAATGGATGTTATATGTTCAGACCTTCTGGGCCCAGTTATTAATCTGGTTGCTGCATTTTGCACAAGCTGCAGCTTCCAAACAGTCTTCAAGGGCAGCCACATGAAGAGCACATTGCAGTAATCAAACTTGGAGGTTACCAGAGTATACACTACTGAAGCCAGGTTATCACTGCCCGGATAGGGGCATAGCTAGGCCACCAGCTGAAGCTGGTATAAGGTACTCTGTGCCACTGAGGCCAACTGAGCCTCAAGAGACAAAGATGGCTCTAGGAGAACTCCCAAGCTACCTACGAACCTGCTTCTTCAGGGGGAGTGCAACCCCATCCAGAACAGGATGATCATATCCAGTCAGAAGGACCACCCAGTAACAGCATCCCAGTCTTGTCTGGATTGAACTTTAATTTATTAGCCCTCATCCAGTCCATTGCCACAGCCAGGCTCTGATTTAGCACATTCACAGCTTAACCTGGTGAAGATGAAAAGGAGAAATAGAGTTGCTTGTCATCAGCATACTGATGACTATACACTCCTAAACTCCGGATGACCCCACTCAGCAGTTTCATGGAAATGATAAATAGCATGGGGGCAAAACCAACCCCTGAGGAACCCCATGTTGGAGAATCCACAGGGCCAAACAATATTCCCCAAGCACCATCTTCTGGAGCTGGCCATCCAAGTAGGAGTGGAACCATTGCAGTGCAGTACCCCCAACCTCTCAGCTCAGACAGGTGTGTCAGAAAGATATCATGGCTGATGGTATTGACTCCCGCTGTTTCTCCCAACATAGGTCATTATACAGACTGTTTTCATGCTAAAACGTGGCCTCAACCCAGACCATAATCAAACTTCACCTGAACTTTGATTATGAAATCTCTTTCAGTCTTGTGTGATTTAAAAATTCCATGCTTTGGGCACAGAAACATCCATATCATTCATAACAACATAATTAGAGGAAGCAGAGGGGACATGGCTCAGTGGTGGAGCACATGCTTTACATGTAGAAGATCCCAGGTTCAGTCCCCGGCATCTCCATGTAGGACTGGGGAAAACATGGGTCTGAAACCCTGGAGAGCTGCTGCCAGTCAGTATCAACAATAACGGGCTAGATGGATCAATGATCTGACTCAATATCAGGCAGGTTCCTGGGTTCATGTACTTGGCCCAGCCCAGAGGTACATGTCCATCACCAGTGAACACTTCCTTAGTTCGAATGGGCAAATTTGAATGTGTAAGGAACAATCTAGACTGACTGGTTAGTAACAGTCAGTACATTTAGCTCCATTAAACACACACACACACACACACACACACACACGTGGATCTTTATTATTTTACTGTTATTTATGAAATATATGTGTTGCTTCCCACTGCAAAAAAAGCGGTCTCAAAGTGGCTTACGCACAGAAAAATACAAAATCAATATAAACCATAATGGACACAATACAAATAAAAATGAATGCCCTAAAAACATGATCTAAAAACAATACAATATGAAAAGTGTTCATCCACAATACACAAATTATCTCTCTCTCCCCGCAAGCCAAGAATGAACACCACAAAATCAGCCCACAACAACTGGGCCATAACTAATGTCCAGATCCCTGGGAAAAGAAGTATGTCTTCGCCTGGTGCCAAAAAGATGATGGTGTCAGCACCAGGCGAACCTCTGGGAGTGTGCACCATAAACACTGGGTTATCACAGAAAAGGCTTGTTCCCAAACTGCCACCCCTACAAGCTTCTCTCAGAGGGAGCGCACAGAGAGGGGCCTGTGAAGCCAACCTCAGAGAGTGGGTAGGTTCATGTGGGGAGAGGTTCTCCTTGAGGTATTGGGGTCCTGAGCCATGGAGCTCAGGACTTTATAGGTTATAACCAGAACACTGAATTTGGGTCAGAAACAAATAAGCAATCGGTGCAGGTGAGCCAAGACCAGACTTATACTTTCACGTTGCCTAGTCCTAGCAACAACTTGGCCATGAATTCTGCACCAGCTGCAGTTTCTGAACTGTCTTCAAAGGCAGCCCAACATATAATGCACTGTAGTAATCTAACCTAGAGGTTACCAGAGTTATCCACATCCAGATAGCGTTATAGCTGGACTACCAGCCAAAGCTGGTAGAGTGCACTCCACACCACGAAGGCCACCTGAGCATCCAGTGACAATGATGGATCCAGGAGTACCCCCAAGCTGCACACCTGCTGCTCCAGGAGGAGTGTGACACTATCCAGAGCTGGTTGCACTTCCCCTATCTGGACAGAGAAACACCCATCAACACCCTCAGGATTGAGCCACAGTTTATTGACTCACATCCAGTCCATTTATGAGGCCAGACACCCATTCAGCACAGCCACAGCCACATGTGACTGAGATGAAAAAGAAAAGTATAGTAGTGACAACGCACTCCAAAACTCCAGATGACCCCCAGTCAGTGGTTTCATGTAGATCAGAGGTGGGCAACTTGTGGCTCTCCAGATATTTTGGCCTACAACTCCCACCAGCCCGAGCCAACATAGCTAATCATGAGAGATCATGGGAGTTGTAGGCAAAAACAACTGGAGGACCACAAGTTGCCCACCCCGTAGCAGATGTTAAACAGCATGAGGGATGGAATCAACCCCTGTGGAAACCCACACAGTAGGTTCCGCAGAGCTGAGTAATATCCCCCCAAAACCACCCCCTCGACATGACTGTCCAGGTAGGAGCAGAATCCCGGCAAAACAGTGTCCCAAACTGAGACAGCTGCTCCAGAAGGATATCATGATCAATGGGCTCAAGCACTGCTGACAGGTTGAGTATCAAGAGGGACAAACTTTCCTGCCCCTCTCCTGACAGCCTCAGTACCAAACCCTGATTGAAATGGATCCAGAAAATCAGTCTCATCCAAGAGTGCCTGGATCTGGTCAGCAGCCACCTTGCCCAAGAAAGGGAGCCACACCCACTGAAACGTGTCCAATAAGACTGGACCAGACAGCGCTCTGGACCCCTCATGAGACTGATCAGTGGAGCCAAGGTCCTGACACATGCAAGTGAGTTTAACCTCAAAATGCAGGCCAAATAAATCAAAGTAGGCCATCCCTGATTATTTCTTTTGTGTGCCCTCTCAAAAGATTGAAAAGAAACAGTGCAAGAGGAGTCCCAGTAAGTACCTGGCATTTAAAGAGAGGCATATTTTAGTTAGGTAGGGATGGCAGAGAATTTCTCCATGAATCTCCAGGAGGCCGAATGCCAACGCATTCGGCCCCCCAAAATTGGTGGTGAAATTCTCCACTGGCCCCCCGCCCCCCCGGGATGGGACTTACCTCATGCAAATGTCCCTCTCGGCGGCGGGTCCCGGCAGTGGTTTGGTGGCGTTTCGTCAGGGGCGGCGGCGGCAGCCAGTCTTGTGACCGGCTGCCGCCACCGCCATTGCAAAATAAAAAAGGGAAGTAAAAAACACACACACACACACACGTGATAGGCTACGTAACGATTTACGTAGCCTATCACAGCTAGATTTCCAAAGTCAGCCGTGATAGGCTACGTAAATCGTCACGTAGCCTATCACGGGTGACTTTGGGGAAAAAAAAAAGCGCGTACGCAAATGGCGGCGCCCATGGGGCGCCACCATCTGCGTTCCTTAGTTTGGCACATCTAGTCTACGTAAAGATTTACGTAGACTACAGCGAAAATAAGGACAATGCAAATAGCGTTCCCTTATTTTCGCCGTAGTCTACGTAAATCTTTACGTAGACTAGACGTGCCAAACTAAGGAACGCAAATGGCGGTGCCCCATGGGCGCCGCCATTTGCGTACGCGCTTTTCTTTTTTTTCCCCAGTCACCCGTGATAGGCTACGTGACGATTTACGTAGCCTATCATGGCTGACTTTGGAAATCTAGCCGTGATAGGCTACGTAAATCGTTCGTAGCCTATCACAGGTTGTTGGTGTTTTTTTTTCACTTTTTCTTTCGCGGCTGGGGAGATGGGGCGCTTCTCCCCGGCCTGAATTTCGGCCGGGCGAGGCGGGGCGCCTCCCCCCCCCGGCCTGAACTTCGGGGGGAGAACTGAAGCGCCTCCCCCCCACCGCGAAGCAAGCTGCGGGACCAGGTAAGTCCCTTTCGTCCATCCCTATAGTTAGGGAGGCACGAAAAGGAGACCTCAGAGCTGTGGGCATCCACAGGATTTTTTTTTCCAAGGGAAAGAAGGGAAGCTGCATAATGGTATGTGATTGTCATTCCTTGTGAGTGTGCACATGCTTTGTTGCTTAGCATCAAATCCCACAACACTTAGAAGCCAACACAGAGGAAAAAACAGATACATAAACACAGTGCAGCAGTCTTAAGAATGTATTGGATAATTTCTTGCATCACTACATTGACGAGTTCCCCATGTTCCCCAAAGGGATGGACAGAACAGTGGTTTCACATTTTCCCTCATATCTCAGGTTTTACAAGGGCTAGGGACTTGCTTTTTTTTTTTTTAATGAAAACTGGAAATCTGGGATCTATGGCTTATGGGTGGGGCAACTGCCCTCTCTTACCCCACCCCCCTTTGGATGACCATGCTCATAACCTGCTCTTTCATCCACAGTCCCCTTTCCTCCACAGTCATCTGCTACTAACTGCCTTGTAGGAAAGATTCCAGAAGAGAGAGGGAGACACGCAAAGAAGGCACCAAGCACCTGTTCCTGTTCCAGCTGAATTGTTGCCTCCCCGTACACTGCTGCCTACCACCAGCTGCTCTGTGGGAAGGATCAATATGTTGATATTGTTTCATTGTGTTTTTTTTTCTAAAATGTATTTTGATGTTACTTGTTAGCCACTTTGGAAGGATATGTCTCCTAAATAAATAAATACATGCATAAAACCGAGGGCTGTATTTTGAGTGTAACATCCATAACAGCCACAAATGACTGCTGAATGTTAATAAGAGCACTGCCTTATATATTTTTTGAATATTTCCTTTTGATCTTCTAATTCCATTTCTCTCCACTGCTATGCTTTCCTCTATCGCTTCTTTTCAGTCTACTGCTTTGTGGCAACAGCTGTTGCAATAGCCTATATCACCTGAACTCCATTTAGGAAGCGAGCTTGCCAAATTGGTAGCGTGTGCCATTTCAGCCTGTTCACCATCTGCTCACCATCAGTGGCCAGTTATAGGTTTAGGAGAGAGGCTTTGAGTAGAAATATAGAAAACAGTGGTGTAAAAAAGCAAGACAAAGTATGTCTGTTGGCACTGGCAGTTTCTTTCTTCTGCTCAGATCTTCATTTATTTTAAACCACTATCCTTGTATTTTGCAGAACACCATGATTCTCCTGAATGTTTCCCAATCTTGTCTATTGTTTCAACTTCATCTATTACTGTATTTCATTCTTTCTCCCATCAGCACCCTCAGGCAAAACAACAGACATATCAACACTTCCTTGCCAGAAGATAATTTGTCAAGGCACAGTTGTTTGAGGAGAAATGTATTTTTCCAGATCATACTTACATGCTGTAGAGGCGTGTGTGTGTGTGTGTGTGTGTGTGTGTGTGTGTGTTTGTGTGTGTGTGTGTTTTATGTAATTTCTGGGCATTCCTCAGATATTATTTCTGGCTGCTCTCTAAAGATATATTTTACTCTTTTTAAAATATCTGTTGCATATATTGCAGTTTGATCCAGTTCTAAAAATGCACTATATACAACTTAGAAACTATACTGGAACTAGTAATCCTGGTTCAATAACTGTCAAGGGATATGGCTTTTCTACTGGACTGTGGCCAACATCCAAATTTATGACACACATACACAGTCAGATGAGCAGGCAAAAAATGCAAAGGAACTCAAGAAAGGCCTGATCCTATTTTCTATTGGTGCAAACTGGTATAATTAATTTAAAATAAGATACATGCACCAACCAATGGCAGCACATTATTTGGCCCTATAGTTCCAAGATTTGACTTGTGATCCATGTCCAGTTCTGGTATTAATGTTTGAACGCTGTCATTTGTCAGCCAGTCAAAAACTTCTCCTGACTGAAAGAATTTAGAGTTGGAATATCTTGCATCCAGAAATTAGCAATTCCTTGAAAATGATTTTTTTTTTTTTTAATGGCAGTAAGACTAATGGTAACATTTTGACCAAGACTTTGAGGAAGGTCAAGGTAGGCCTAGACCAGCCTTCCCAAATCTGGTGCTCTCCAGATGTTTTGGACTACAACTCCAAGCATTCCAAACCATTGGGTGTAATTTCACGCTTGGGTGATATTAGCCTGGTGGCAGAGCCCTTGATTTCAATAAAAACATTAAATCTTGCCTAAATGCTTAAATCTTTTTCATTTACTTTATATTAAGAAGTCACACTGCTTTTTCTTCAAGAAATGCACAAACCACTGAGAAGATAAAAAACAAAAAGTACAAATAAACAGATACAAATAAACAAATACAAATAAACAAATATGAAAACAGCAGTAAGAAATGCATGAAACAAGTCCTATAAAAGGCTTTATTCAAAGACCTAGCCTTTCACAACCTGATGCTCTCCAGATGTTTTTGATTTCAACTCCCATCAGCCCCAGCCGGCATGGCCAATGGTGTGGAATTCTGGGAGTTACAATCCAAAACAACTGGAGTGCACTAGGTTGGGGAAGGCTGATCTAGGCCTTCTTCAAAGGCTTCACCAAATTTTTAGAAACATCTTTAAGGGAGCAACCCTATCTTCACCAAAAGGCCAGCTGGAGAGCCATAGACAGTAGCATAAGTGGTGCTCCAACAATGGAGAGGAAGGTCCATTGATGGGATGTCACCTGCACTGCCAGAGGTCCCCTGGAATGCTACAGATAGTTCTGCCAGTGCGGATGTCCCACTGGTGGTATTCCAGGGACAGTGGAGGGCAAAATGGGGCATTCCGGGGACAGCAGTGGAACTACAGGTTCCAAAGCCCCCTTGAACCCCAGCAAGCCCACAAAATTGGTCGGAAATTATGCCACCTCACACCCTGGCCACAGCAAACCAGCCCATCTATGGATATGGTAGTTGCTTCACTTTGGAATCACATACCCCCTAAAAGGGGTAGGATTGCTTTGCCCAGCAATAAAGAGATGTAGTTTTGTTCTTTCCAGGAAGCAAGTTTCAGAATTGTGGTGCCACAAAAAAGAAATTCATAGGACTTAGAAGTGATTAGCCTTTGCAGCTCGGTGAGCTGCAATTGTAGTTTAATTGCACACAGTGCTTTAAATCAGTTCCCTCAAAGAACTAAGGAAAAAAGGGGGCAGCATCCAAAACTAAAGGAAGCAAAAGAAGAGGCAAAGCCTCAAAAATGTACTGTGAAAAATGGATATTTATCCATAATAGTTCTTGTAAACAATTAAATGTCCAGTGGTTTTTAATTGATGACAACTTTAGGAACATAGGAATATGGAAAGCTGCCTTACACTGAGAGAGACCATTAGTTTTTCTAGCTCAGTCTTGTCGACACTGACTTCGTAGAGGCACCAGGCTTTCCTTTTTGAGTCCCTTGTTGAAATGGTTTTTGTTCTACCACAGCGTGTAAGCATTCCATTCATTCCAAACACAGCAGGTGTTACTTCTGAGTAAATATGCATAGGATTGGGATGGTAGTATTATTTAAAATGCTATAGTTTAAAGCACTTTTAAAAGTGCCACGTGAATGCACTCTGGGAGATGTTAACTTCCTAGTTCAACTGGCATTCTGTTCTTGTTCCAGACTGCCTCCGACTTGCTTACAGCTTCCTGCTGGAATCATTCTCTGCCAAAAGGCTAATGGGATAAGCAAGATAACAAATGGCTCTTTCACTTCCTGCTTCAGGTGGTTGCACATTGGGTGGTCTTTCCCACAATTTTCATGACTAGGCAGGCACTGAAGGTTTTCTGATGACATTTTGTTTGTCTGTGGAGCCAGCCAACAGAAATCTTGACCAATGTGCTGTTGCTGACATATTATCTACCATTTAACCACTGTTTGTACATGATATAGTAGTGGTGATGGCAATATGACCTTCTCTCAGCTTGCTTCAGATCACACATCAATCTTCGGAACACAATGACATAAAGCTTTTTCTTTTCTTTTTTTTAAGATCCTCCCAAAGACACAGTGAAAATATGTACATGTTTTCCAGTGAAAATGCGTAGAGCTTAGTAGGCTCTATGCATTACTATTCCACAATCACATACATGCTTTTGATCACTGATAACAGTAACGCTTGTTTTTCTTGGCCACTTTCACAAAATTCTATTACATCCATATTGTGTGAAGCCTTTTAGAAGCAATGCAAACATGATTTCTTTTAGCAGCTCAGTATAGTGTGTAGAGCAGAGGCACCCTGGTGCCCTCCAGATGTTTTGGAAGACAACTCCTATAATCCCTTATCATTGGCCATGTTGGCTGGAGCTTATGGGAGTTGTTGTCCAAAACGTCTGGAGAGCACCAGGTTGTCTACCCCTGATGTAGAGGATGAAGGACAGCTGAAAGGGAAATTATTCAATATAAGGAGATGTTGTCTAGTTAATCAGATGAATAGTCTTCCAAGCTCATTGCTGTCACTGGCTTTCCAGGGTTTCAAGCTGAAAATTCATTCCTCAGTACTGATACCTGCAAGTCTTTAACTGGAGATGCCTGGGACTAAAGCAGAACTCAAGACCTGATTCACAGAACATATTTGTTGTCCCACTGAGTTATGGTCTCTCTTGCACGCCTCCTAAGGTTGCATGGGGGGAAATAATTATTTCTTAAGGAAAATTACCACCACCATCCACCCAGTCAAGAGTTATTTTTATCAGTAAATAATAATGAAAAGCTGGAATATTTGTGCATTTCATACAGTCTTTTACATCATTTTAGAATGTTTAAGGTGCAATTTTATAGGATTTAAAATCAAACTAGAAGGCTTGAAAAGGGCTCATTGTTCCAAATGACATGAAAATCCTGCAAAACTCTATTAATCCTAAGGTTTTGCAAAATCACCATCATTTTACACTGCTATGCTTAAAAAAAAAAGAAAAAAAGAAGCATTTTCCCCAATCTTCACATTGCTAATATTGGCACCTCTCCCAGGGGTAACACTACTATTCATCATTTGTGAAGGCTAACTTATTTAATGTATAAAAATTAGCACTGTTCATTGCCTAGCAGCAAGACTTTAAAAGATCTAAAGCAGATAAGTGGCAAGACAACCCAGACTCTTGTTTTATAAAAGTGCTGAAATCATCAATCCTTTTCAAGATACAATTGACAGCTTTACACCATTCTATATAATAATTCTTAGCAGAGGAATAACATTCAGTCTCTGATATCTTTATTATGCTTCCTCTTCATGTTAGCCACCAGATCGAAATATACCCTGATGCTATGAACCTCTCTTTGTTGTGGGCTGTTGTACAGATTTTGCAAGATGGAACACATATACAGATACTCTTTTAAAAGCTCATTAGAAGGAACTCCTAGTGATCTCAACAACTATGGGTATGGCAGGGCAGTGCACATCACTGGATCCACATACCTGGATCCAGTGATGTGGATTTTCTGGAAAATTTCCCAATGCAAATTAGGTTCATTTGCATAGGGTCACTTGCATATGAACACTTTCAGTTTGTATTGTAACATTTCCAAGGCAAAGTAGGTTAATTTACATAGGATCACTTGCATATGAACATTTTTTTATTTCCAATGGAAAATGTTCTGATGTCTTAGGGAAGGGGTGGGCAACCCCAAATGTTTTGGACTACAACTCCCATCATCCACCACCATTGGCTATGCTAGTTAGAACTGATGGGAGCCATAGGACAACATTTCTGGAGGGCCACAAGTTGCCCACCCCTCCCCTACAGAGAGCTAATTTAGCATGTTTATTTTATTTGTATTTAGTAATGCTAAAGAAATGCACCATGTTAATATTTTGTCCCACTACACAAGTATTTGACCTGAAATATTTGAGGGATAAAAAATAAAGTACACTTAATGTGATTTAAATGTTATATTATGTAGACATTTTTACTGGAATACTTGTAAGCATCTACTTTCCTTACATTGTTTAAATTTAAGAAACAAAGGTACTGAATATTGTGGACACACTAATTAATTTTAGCAACCCAAAGAATTGTGCATTATATGCTGACAACCACTCATCTATTTCAACAGAGTTCAGGTCTTTTCCACTAAGGTTGTTGGGGCACCTTCAGTTTCGCTGTCACTATTTATTAGTTCCATTTCATTGTGAGACATATATTTATTTCAATGATATATGTATCCTACGGGTAATTACCTGAAAAACATTAATTACAACTTTGAAGCTGCTAAGGTTACCTAATATTGTATGTGTAATTGGCATACATTCATTTTTACTCATGAACTTATAAAACAGAAAATCTTCCATGGAAAAATAAAGCACCAGAGAATTTTCTGGACAATTGTCCATTGCGGAAAATTTTCCACCCCACATCACTGCTTTATGTTTTCTGATCATCTGAAAGCTCTCTATCTGCCCGGCCAGAAGCCCTGCATGTTTCAATATGGATGTATGCAAATTTGGTTTCGGTTTGTTTTGGACTTGAATTTGATCTGTTTGCATCTCCAAATGCAAACACAAATGCAAACTCTTTTTTCAGGAAAAGCTCACATTTTCCCAAACTTATGTCCCCAGTCAAAAAAATGTGCACTTTAAAATGCACATTTTTTCAAAGAAAGAAAAGAAAAAAATACACATTTTCATGCTTTAGCTTATGGGGAAAAGTGTACATTTGGCTGCACACTTTTTAAAAATGCACAACTTTCCTATGTGCAATGCAAATTTTCCCCATTCAAACAGAATGAAAAACAGAGCGCAATTGAACACGGAAAGCAAGGTGTTTGGGGAATTTCAGTGATCATGAAAATCAATTCTTCACCCATCCCTTCCTTTCAACATTCTGTGATGCTAACACTCCTACAAAAGAACTGAGCAAATGCTGATGCACTGATGATCATGAGTAAATTTGAATGGTAGGGCTGACACAGATGTTCATGTCTTATTATATCTTTATTTCTTTTTTCCTCCAAGGAGCTCAGGATAGTGTACATGACTATTCCCCACACCCACGCAGTACCTTCAGAACAAATATATGAGGTAGGTTAGGTTGAGGGCCTAACAGGTTCTGACCTTGTCTAACTGGTTCTGGGATCCCTAAACCTTCTATGCTGTAAGGAAGGGGTCTAGCTACATTTGCTACAGCCACGCACCCCATTTCTACACCTTTATAAAAACTGAGCATCTGAGAGAAAAGTTCCCAAACCTTTGAAGAGTTTTCAAAAACTTAACTGCGGACTGAATATTGACCAGGGCCAGCTATAGTGAGCATGTCATTCTCATGTTACAAAACCCTGGTTACTGGTTGATTTTCCCTGGTTACTGGTTGATTTTCCAGGCACAATTCAAAGTGTGGTTAGGACCTGGTCCTGATGATTCAAGCAAGCAAGACAGGTCACATGTACAGACTGAAGTAGGGAGCACTAAATATGTTTGCATGGTTCAAGCAGCTCTTTGAAGAGGAGCAAATATTCCAGATAAGATTTTAAATTATGTAGAACACAAACCCTTTGATGACTCCATAACTGTCCGCCATGGTTGTTCTGTATTGGCCGAGTTAGTGTTTCCTTGTGGTTCTCTTGCATTTTCCCTTGCTTCTGTTCTCAACCCTATGCATACATGGTATTATTTTCTTTCTTCATTTTACATTCTTGACACAAGTGCCACACATTTGTGGTGCATGCAGTTACAATCATTCAACATTTCTGTACAACTTGCCCTTTTAGAAATTTAGAAATATTTTGAAACAATATCACCCGGCTGACAGCAAAATCTGGGTTCAAAACCAGTCACTGCTACAGATTCATTGAGTAAATCACTCTCTCTCTCAGCCTCCAAATAAAGTTACTGTAAGGATGACAACTGCAAACCACTAGACATCAGCATTATAAGCAGTGATCAAATGAGTAAGAAAGGATGACTTGTGGTCAATGCTTTTCTTGTTAGAGATGGCAGACAAGCAAAAACTCTCTCTGGGTGCTTGGGAAAAGAAAGCCACACCAACAAAGCCTAGGGACAGTCAGATCATATCAGATTTGTGTATTTGTATATAGTCATCAGACCATCACAAACATTTAACAAAAGATACTAGGTATCAATACAATACAGATCTGATCTGATCTGATCTAGGAGCAGTCAAATTTGGCAAGGAACAATTCATTGCAAATTCTGCATTCCCTTTAACTGGGCAGGAGTTAAAAGAGCAGATGGTCATATACAAAAGCAGAGCAAGTCCTCCTAACCAATGGCATGCACGTTTGAGGTGCGCTAAACTTCAGTGTAGAAAACCCCGTTGTAATCAGATGACCTGTCACCAGCAGTAGCCATATCAAAACCAAATTACTAATCTTTCATCACTCTTTTCAGCAAGTCTTTTATGTATGCACCTCATGACTTTGCATACTACAGACACATTGCAGAAAGTGACAAGATCAATTCTTTCATGTAAGGTGCTGCAACTGTCTGCCTTTGAAGTTTCCTGGACAGTAGCTCAGATTTTAAATACCAGGTTACGCAAATCCCATCACCTTCACCAGCTGCATGCAATGCCTTTGATTATCAGGGGAGAGGGGAGCACACAATCTGTTCTCAATCTATAATTTAAAAAGATATTGTTCAGTGAAAGGTAACTAGAATAATAGATATCAGTCACACTTACCTGTTTATGAGAAGTGAGGGTTATGTGGCTGTTACCCAGTTTGAAATCATGCCACACCCATTTGAAATAATAATAATAATAATGCAGTGCTTAAAATTTGTAACAATAAAGCTTTGACAAACAATGCTTTTATCAGAGGCTTCCAGTCTCAATTAGTGCTATTTTGCTCGGGGGGTTTTAAAGCTAGAAATGTGTCATAGGCAACTGCAGAGAGACAAGTGCTGCATATAGACCACAAGGTTCTGAGCAGTTTCTATTTAATTGTTTGCTTGCCATAGATATTACTCATCTTAAATGTATGCATTCATGCCTGAAATGATGACAAGCCTCTTTGTGCACAAGAGAAATCAGTTACACGGCTCGTCATTATTACCTTACTCTGCTAAGTGTACTGCGAAGAAGAAAGAAATCAATATTACATACAATGATGGTTCAAGCATGAATCAATGTGGCAAGCACATAGCCAAACGGACATGGCGGTAAACAAGAAAAATAAAATAAAAAAAGAAATAAACCACAACAGAGATTATCGCTTAACCTGTTTTGTCAGAGCTGGTATTGATGGTATTGGTAGTGATGGAAGTGACGGTAGTCTTTGCGCTGTCCTTGGTAGTTACAGATTTCTGCTTATTTTTCATGGCTTCCAGTGCTTTGAGCTTCTTGGCATGTTTAGTGCCTTTGTAGTGGGCCGCAGCCTGGCTCTACAAAGGAGAACAAAATGAACCATGCAATCAGGCTCATTTCTAAACTGGCATTCTCTGTATTAGTACAAATACAGACCACCTTTCAATAACGGGTACCACTTGCTATACCAAGGCAATGACCAAACTGCAGAGTTCTTCTTAGAATTATATTTTGGAAACAGTGAAATATGATATTCGAACACCACCAGTATTAGAAATATTATGTAGGCTGACTTTGCTTTCTCACTTCACAAAATAAAATACATTCCCTTTTGTAATTTTGGCAGTTAAGAGATTTTTCCTTTATAGGGGAAGAAGCAAGGATACATTTTTTTTCTTTGAAGTTAGTTCTTACTTAAATATAGATTAAGAGGGAATTTAATTTTAACTGCACGCATGAAAATGTTTCAAGTCGACACCAAGTAACAAGAAGGAAATTATGCCTGTCTTTTCTGTAAAAGTCAGTCTACTAAAGGCCATTTTGCAGAATTCAAAGTTGGGGCCATCATTTTGAAGTGCAGTGCTGAAACTTGGAACAATTGCAGGTGCTGAAGCCTTTTGGTGGAGTTAGAGTAAGACTGGGATTAATTTGCAGGGCCTACATGCATGCCAGCACTAGAACAAAGTGGATATACTGACCATTTAGAATAGCGATTGTCAAGGAATAAGCTTATGGCATGTGAGCTTTCTTTCCTGTTGATGGGTTAATGCTTGATTATTGTTTAAAAACAAAAGCTATATCCATGAACATGGACATCTCATAAACTGTTCTCACCATGTGCATCCACTTCATTCCAGTACTGACATACAATACAAATGCGAATTAGTTATCGTTTTGATCCAACTCTGACAACACTTGCAATCTCATTAGGCTGGAGTTAGAGTGGAGTTCTGCTCAGGGGATGTTCCTGCCAGTGGAAGGGGGGAGCTGGCTTCTTCTGATTCTTCTTCCCCCTGCAGCTTTTTGTGCCCTCTGAAAATCTGCCCCCTTCTGCCTGTGGGATCCCTCCACTGGATTCTTTCTATGTGGACTGAAGGAGCCCTTCCATTTACAGAACACAAAGCCTGCATCCAACCATCCATTTACAACATGGCCTTAAAACTACTAGTGCCACTTCCTTTCATAGACAATCTGTTTGTGGAAAACACCTCTGTTAAATGGACTTATGTGTGTGGTATCTCAATACATTAAAAATAAATAAAACAAATCCCTGATATTCTGTCACAGTCTAGCATGACAAAACAAAAACTCAAAACTAGACTCCAGGATGGGACTCTGTAGATAGGACTTGCCTCAATTTTGAATGGGTGGATTAACTGGTAGGTTTTGCCTCCCATTCCACTGGTGCCCCTGAGTGCACCCCTTTACTTTCCCCATATAAGTAAGCATATGGCAGCCACTTATGCCTATGGGAGAAAAAGCAGGGCATAGCACTGTTGTGGTGGGAGCAAACCTTGCCCCCCCGACAGAGTTCCCACAGATGTGTGTTTGAATGCAGCATGTTTCTGTGTATACAACATGCAGAGATACAGCTCCTTGAAATATACTTTCAAGACAGGAGCCCTCCTTTCACACCCACCCAGCTTAACATTGACAGGCATTTTGCTGATTCATTATCTAACTCAAGCGGCACTCTTGCCAGTCTCTCTCCTGTGTTTGGGAAGCAAACGTGTGCCTTCTCACTCTGCTCATCCAATGCACCTCTCTCACCTCTGAGGCCACTAGGCATCCATACATGAATGTAATGTTTCATTAGGGTGTCCAATGCGTAAAGTCCCAGATCACATGGTCAATTTCAAGGTTTTCTCTTGAATCAGGCTGTTCAGATCTACCCATATTGGTCTGCAGATATGTCCTTGGCACAGTGGCCTTGGAGGTGGAACAGACACACCAAATGCACATGGAGAGAGAGTGAAAGGCATGGGGAAGAGTATTGTCTCCACTGGACCCATGTTTTCTTAAGAGTGATCAACCAGCTCTGATATACACAGTATGCTCCATGGGTGTATGGGTGACCTATTATTCTTCAATGAGCGGAGATATCATTTTGCGGGTAATAGGCAGTTTCCACTACATTTTCAAAGCATTCTTTAGATTAAAGAGATGAGCCCTGTGATATGGAGCACTATGCATTAGTGTTCATGTGGATTTGGGATCATGCCAATATCACTGAGCCTTTTCCTGCCACATAGTTTTTCTTTTTACTAACAACTGAAACACAGGTTGCTCTACAGAAATTGTTCTACAAGTTCCAAACTGAAAAGTATGTTGCACATTTTTAAGTACAAAAGAAACCAAACTTTTTACATAGTGACTAACTTTGCTTAA
Source organism: Heloderma suspectum (assembly GCF_057233095.1). Taxonomy (NCBI): domain Eukaryota; kingdom Metazoa; phylum Chordata; class Lepidosauria; order Squamata; family Helodermatidae; genus Heloderma; species Heloderma suspectum. The sequence continues at coordinate 172,921,977 of NC_139462.1, read as the reverse complement.
GAGAAAAAAAGGGTCACTCTGCTCATTTAAAAATGATTCCAAAACTTGTGCAGCTTGACAATAGAGAATTATTCAGCTGTGTTCATAGCCAAATGTATAAATTTCTCATTCTCTAAAACAATTTAGATATTGTGGTAGGTACCCTTATTGAAAGAACACTGGACAATGAAGATAGTGATTAGAAACAACTTGAACAAAAATAGCACAATCATGCATCTTTACAATTTACAAACAAGACATAACATTCTTGACACATAACATTAGGAGACATACTATAAGCCAAATGTGAACAGCTAAGAGGTGTTAATTACTATTAAACTGAAAAACCAATGTTAGGTTAAGATGGCATAAATAAAATAGCAGCATATCATACACATTTATGTCATCAGCGCCATGTGTCAGTTCATGTGGTCCAACAACATTTTTTAAAAGTTGTTCTTTAATTGGTATAAGGTTTTGATACTGTGTATTGACTCAGAACCTTATTTCATTCCAATATAATTTTCATAATTCTCTTGCCCATGTTCATTTCAATGTTATTTTATTACTTCAGGTTCTTCACAAATATCCTCTTTCCATATCATAGAATCATAGGGTTGGAAGTGGTCTACAAGGCCATTGAGTTCAACCCCCTGCTCAGTGCGGGAAGCCTGATTCCCAGACAGTCTCCCATCCAAGTACTACGCAGGGCTGACCCTGCTTAGCTTCTGAGATCAGATGAGATCAGGCACATCCAGCCAGTTATGAAATTCTTATCCTTATGGTGACATCCCCTATCTTCACTGAGAAGTACACACAAATAAGAATATGCAGTGTGTAAGATAAATCACAGTGCCCTGAATCAGAATTTATAATCTTCCAGTCATCTGAAATGTAAAATCAAACTGAACAGATACAATGGCAAATTGCAAACTTCCCATGGAGTACTGGTATGTTTTCTACTCACAGAATTATATAAATGTGTTGTTTTAACAATTGAGAATATAAATCTTCATTTTCCAGAGGGATATGAAGGTGTTTGAAGTTGTTTCAAGGTAACTAGTGTTGGCAGTTTAGTGGTACTTCTATGTTGGAAAGATAAATTGCTCACCAACAATTTAACCAGTTCTAAATTAGACTACACTAGTGATCCCTTCCTGAACTTTTAGAACTGAAAATCTGTCATTGTCTTTTCCAGTAAAGTAAATTGTACAGAGTAGAAGATGGGTGGAAAGATATTCCCAGCCTTTTTCTTTTTTCTTTTGCATATATGCAATATGCCGTACTAGTACTTGGCTAAATAATTTCTTTACAGAGTTAAGGAAAACTACAAAAGAAAGTAAGTTTCACCATATAATAGCATCTCCTTGAAGCATAAGGACTAAAATTAGACAGAATGAAAAATGCAATTATGCCAGAATGTCATGCAGAAAAGGAAAAATGGAGCTGCGGCCTGAACTGAAGTGGAAACCATGATGCCAAACTGTGAAAGCTGAATGAGTGATTGCACTATTTTATCCAGGGTAGGAAGGAAACACACATACTGGGACATTCCTTAAGATAACAGTGGCAAAAAATGAAAAGTACATAGGAAAGAAGACTTTAAAAATCATTTATAGTATTCTTCTAGAAAGACTTGTGTTATGTAAGAAGCTTGAAAGTGATTACATTTATTTGGCAATCTTTAAGGGAACCTTTTATCACTGTGAGTCGGGAATATATTGCTTAATTTTTCCCTGCTCAAAAAATAAATCCATCAAATCTACTATCTCTTTACAGAAGACTTGGTGGCTTCTTATCACAAATATTGTTGGGCCTCTGTCTCATCACCAGACAAACAACAGCATAGGTAATTACACTGTAGATCACTCTGTCTTTCATGTTTGTAATTTTCTGTCTTCCATGTCCATAATTTTTAGATTTCATAGAAACCATTTATGACTGTATTGGTGCAACACAGAAGTGCTCACCTAGTGGAAAGCTGCAAAGTTCAGGATTTTACCTAGTTACTTAGCACTGTTAAAAATACATTTTCCACTCTACAAAATATAAAATAAAAACATATTACTTTGCTTCCCTGAAATGATATGACACACTTGAAAGAGATGAACAAAATAGATATCTTGTTTCTTCCCTCCATTTCTGGTCATTCTTCTAACAGGATGGATCATCAGACAGCATTCCCCATACATACACCTGGTGTAGCGATCCTGTAGGGATTAGTTTCTAATGTTACCTTATACCATACAAATGACCCTGTACCCCAGCAAAACATAATCATACAGTTGGAACCAGCTTTAATCATACTTAGAGCAGGCCCATTGAAATTAGTGGGACCTATGTTAGTCATGACTTAAGTTCCATTGATTTCAACTGGTCTACTCTAAGTATGATACGGGCTGAATCCAACCCATAAACACACAAACCCCAAAAGTTCTGTGTGGTTTTTTTGCTTGAGTCCCCTGAAACTTTTGGCTCTACAGTTACCTGCTCTGCTTCTAATGCACGGAGGTTTCACCTGATCTATGTAGAAAGAGTGGTAGATATGGCTTTTTGGTAGGGTTATGGTGCCCTGAACTCTTCGGAGGAAGGTTCCAGATGTCTGAACATGTTGAGATAACCTGCGATTTCTTCAAACTCTGTGATTAATGAATAAATCCTGAACCATTTGGTTAGAGCAGTTAATATTTCATGGGGAAATGCTTGCATATTACACATTGCATTAACATATATGGATGTTACATTAACATATTATGGATAGATAATATATTGTTTATTTTTATGTACTGAAGTATGTATATAATTATGCCCATAGCATGCCTGAGCAGGAGAGTAAGAAATCACCTGGAGACAACAGCCTGGGTAAAAATTGGCCACAACTTTATTGGTTAGTGCTTACACAATAGTTTGGTGAAGCATGGCCAAGTTCTCAGTTCTCAGACAACCTATTTGCAGGGATGGTTATGTGCCCTACTTTGCAGTGGACAGTCCTTTATTTGAAGGGGTGTCCAGTCCAAGTCTGGTTTAAAGATAAAGAATTGTCAGAAGGAAGAGCTGTGCCTTGAAGTTGCCTAACAGTTAGCATCTAGACAGTAGACTCAGTAGGCACACAGATCATCTGGTCATAGTCTTCCCTGCTAAGGTGATACATTTTGTATTTCTATTTAAATTATAGTATTTATTTCTAAATTTGCATATGTAGATGCATTTTTGGTGATGCATTTTATCTTTTGGGGCAGTGTGTGAGTGACCACCCTATCTGACCTCTGTCCAAGGAAACCCACCCAGCCTGATTGCTGGAGAGAATATTGAAGGGTGGAAAGTAGGCTTAGGCCAACCACAGCAGAAGATGCTACTGTGACCACTCTATCAAGCTGGGGCTCCCTGTGAAGGGCTGGTTCCTGAGTATACCACCAAGCCCCATTAAGACCCTCTTAATAGGAAATGGGGAGTCCATCTACACTTACCATGTACTATACATCCTGCCCAATGTCCCAGCTCTATAGAAGCCTGGAACTGGCCAGCACTTGGGATGTGCCTCTAATATAAGGCATAGAACAGACCAAAGGAAAGGAGCTCTCCCTCAGATCCAAAGCTCCACCCACTAAATGTGGGGAAGGCCATCACAGCCAATCTGGCCAGGTAGGCAGCCTCCCTGCTATGCTGTGGCTTCTGATGGCTGGAGTTGACATCATCAGGTCATGGCAGACATGTTAGCAATAGCTTTCCTATAGCCCTTACCGCCCTCATGCCAGTCATAATGGTGGCTCCCACTGAACTGGGGCTAAGGCTTCGACAAGGACAAGCAAGTGAATTATGCTTGCTTGTCACACATAGTATTGCTCAATAATAAGAAGTAAACTGCATTCTCTCTAAGCAATAAAAATACATTAAATCAACACCTCAAGGAGGAGAAAAACAAGGACCAATTTTCACGTTACTTTTAGAAGAAAATGGCACACTATTTGTTCATAACATTAGTACATGAGATGTGTGCATAATTAATACTATTTCAAGAGCCACCTATCTTAAGTAGAAGAGATGCAACTAACTGCAAAGGTGCATAAGTAGTTGTTGCCATATCAGTCCAAGGACTAAAGATACAAAAAATGGTAAGACGAATGTATATTGGACCAATTTATGTTGGAATGACTATTGGTCTTCTGAGATAAGGAGACATTTTTAATAACAGACAAAACAAAGGAAAAATAATGTTACACACTGAAATCTAGATTTTCCTAACTTCAGCCTTCCTTTTTGTGTCTAAATAGAAGCAGCAAAGCAACAACAAAAAGTCGTCCCACACACATTTTTGATATGCAGTTATTTGCATTGCAGAATCAGTGTTTTGCCATTTTACAGTCATTAGCACAGACTGTTATGCAGAGATTCTACATATCATTGTGTGTCTCTTTGTCAATTATGAAGGTTCAAAAATGTACTTGCCCTTTGGTATATCCAGCCTCCAGACTTTTAAATTCACAGTAATTACATTTGGTTTGATGTTGTGCTTTTAATACTAGAAAAATATATATTTGAAATTTTAAAGGCTCCGCTATTCTCAAAATTAAATGTATAAACTTAATATAGCAGTCTCTCTAATCTAGCCCATAGTGGATTACTATACTTTATGTATATCCTCCCACTCATATTTTTGTTAAAGCTTCAAGCATCCACCCCTAAAAATCAAACTGATCTGGGGGTGGATCACAGGGCCAGGTTTTCTTTTTCACATAGCAACTGCAATTATCATTTGCTTAGCTGATTTGTTCAACATTCCATAATGCTAGGTTTCCCTGATAGCTTGTTCAACAAGTAAAACTGTACCTGTTTCGGTAGAAGAATAGTTCTCCCATGGTGAGTTTATTAAAAACTGCATAAATTGCCACCCACCCTGAATTGCCAATCAAATGAAAAACTCCATGATTTCACTGGCAAGGAAGAAGCATGGGGTTAAATTCAACATCACAAAAGCAGACGTCCACTAGAGCAATAGTGCTTTCCCCCTCTCTCTTCCCCCTGAATCCCTTCCATGTGCCCAAAAATCTGCTCTGGAGGCTTTCTAGACCTTCTGAAGCAGATTTTGAGGGAGGGGTGAGGAGGGAGGGAAATCGCCCCCCTCCTGATTCTGCTGGCAGAACTGCTTCCATCAGTGGAATGACAGCATTGGATGAAACTCATGATTTCAACATTTGCAATTGATACAGTCATCCAAAGTTTAGGTTATAAACTTTTTTCAATAGTATCTTTATTTCTCTTATTTAACTATAACTCTAATTTCTGAATTGTACATTACAAATGTACACTGATGCTGTCAAGGATGCCTGTCAAGGCATGCTTGCATGCCATATGCCAGCAAATTTGGAAAACACAAGAATGGCTAACAGATTGGAAAAAAAATCAACTTATATCCCCATACCAAAAAAGGGAAGCACCAAAGAATGTTCAAACTATTGAACAGTGGCACTTATTTCACATGCCAGTAAGGTAATGCTCAAAATCTTGCAAGGTAGACTCCAGCAATTCATGGAACGAGAATTGCCAGATGAACAAGCTGGGTTTAGAAAAGGCAGAGGAACTAGAGAACAAATTGCCAATATCCGCTGGATAATGGAGAAAGCCAGGGAGTTTCAGAAAAAACATCTATTTCTGTTTTATTGATCATTCTAAAGCCTTTGAGTGTGTGGATCATAACAAACTGTGGCAAGTTCTTGGTGGTATGGGGCTACCAAGTCATCTTGTCTGCCTCCTGAGGGATCTCTATAACGACCAAGTAGCAACGGTAAGAACAGACCACGGAACAACGGACTGGTTTCAGATTGGGAAAGGAGTACGGCAGGGCTGTACACTCTCACCCTACCTATTCAACCTGTATGCAGAACACATCATGCGATGTGCTGGGCTTGATGAAGCCAAGGCTGGAGTTAAAATCGCTGGAAGAAACATTAACAATCTCCGATATGCAGATGATATCACTTTGATGGCTGAAAGCGAGGAGGAGCTGAGGAACCTCATGACGAAGGTGAAAGAAGAAAGTGAAAAAGCTGGGTTGCAGTTAAACCTCAAAAAAACCAAGATTATGGCAACCAGCTTGATTGATAACTGGCAAATAGAGGGAGAAAACGTGGAGGCAGTGACAGACTTTGTCTTTCTAGGCACAAAGATTACTGCAGACGCTGACTGCAGCCAGGAAATCAGAAGACGTTTACTTCTTGGGAGGACAGCAATGACAAATCTTGATAAAATAGTGAAGAGCAGAGACATCACACTGACAACAAAGGTCCGCATAGTTAAAGCAATGGTATTCCCTGTAGTAACCTATGGCTGTGAGACCTGGACCATAAGGAAGGCTGAGCAAAGGAAGATAGATGCTTTTGAACTGTGGTGCTGGAGGAAAATTCTGGGAGTGCCTTGGACTGCAAGAAGATCAAACCAGTCCATACTCCAGGAAATAAAGCCAGACTGCTCACTTGAGGGAATGATATTAAAGGCAAAACTGAAGTACTGTGGCCACATAATGAGAAGACAGGATACCCTGGAGAAGATGCTGGTGCTAGGGAAAGTGGAAGGCAAAAGGAAGAGGGGCTGACCAAGGTCAAGATGGATGGATGATATTCTGGAGGTGACGGACTCAACCTTGGGGGAGCTGGGGGTGGCGACGGCCGACAGGAAGCTCTGGTGTGGGCTGGTCCATGAAGTCATGAAGAGTCGGAAGTGACTGAACGAATAAACAACATCAAACAACATTACGAAAGGAAGAAACAGGCCTGCAAATTTGGATGTGTGTACATCTATCTGTATATGTAGAGAATGGCACATGTACCTCTTTATTAATAAACATATCACTAGGATTTAGAAGAGCTCTCTAAAATACAAACAATAGTATGTTGTTGGACACTAACAATGTGTTAGTTTGGGGAAACTAGCAGCCAATAAAGCAATGAAATCCAGAACATTAAAATAACTTTCATATTCCTGTGACACAAGTCTATCATATGATGCATTTCTTAAAATTAAAATTTCATCATCTAAAGTTGCTCCAGTATTTTATATGGCAGCCTTCCCCACTCTGGTGCACTCCAGTTGTTTTGGACTATAACTCCCAGAATTCCTGACCTGTAGCAATGCTGCCTAGGGCTGATGGAAATTAAATTCCATTCAAAACATATGGAGGGCACTAGGTTGGAGAAGGTTGTTATATGCGATCTGTTTACATATCTAGCATTTCAGGTAATGCTACTGCAGTACTGCTATTGCAGGAGCAGCATCACAGTAAAAGGAACAATTTGATAAAGAGAATCAAAAGAGAAAGTGGAGGGGGGAACGAGAGAGCAGTTTATCCTTCCTGATTTGAGTTGAGGAGAGTATCATAACCCCGGATATAAAGCCAACGACTTCATGAATCTCTGTTTAAAGTGGAAATCTTTTCAACAGCTCCAGCTGGAGCTATGTGCAAACACACTTGCCTGCCCTTAGCCTCTCTGCTCATATCAGCTGAAATCTTCCTATTGACTGGATATTATCTGATTCTTTATCTTGTGAACAGAATAACTAAAAGAAACCTGAGTGATTGAGAGTAGTGTTGCTAGCTCAAGTGTTTTAACCTGGTACCTGTTGCTAGGGAAACCATTTCTTTTGTCTGTACACAATCAAAACAGGAGCTCTGGTGAACTTTAAATTAAAGAGCTATGATGGGGTCAAGGCTCTAAACCAAAAAAATGGGGGGCGGGGTACAAAACAAAGGGACACAAAGACTCCAAAAATAGTATCAGAAATCATGCAGGATCACTAAACAAAAAACATCAAATTAAGTCAATTATCTTTTCCTTCCTTATTTTAGTAAGCATAGAAATAAAAGGATGAGAAACTCAGACTGGGATGGCCAGATTGTCCTCCTTGGCCACCTTAAGGAAGGAATTCTACACATCTAAAGAGTCCTATGGCAGCTAAAAGATCAACACATTTATTGTGGCAAAAGCTTTTGCCGGCCAGAGCCCACTTAGGTAGATTAAATGGTCATGTTATCTCAAGAATCAACCACACACTTGGCACGATCTGTGAATTTTCCTGTATTGATTTTGGGGTCCTAATTTACTTAGGTCCCAGACAAACCAGATTCAAGGCTTGCCAAAGTGAAACAAAGTCACAGACGCATCAAATTAACAGTTTATAGAATATACACAGATGATAAATGGATGCAGAAAGACATGCAAGGATAGCTCACACGTCCCTTCAGCAGATCAAAGCAGGCCTTCATCACAGCTGATCGTATGCCCGGGTCCCCACAACACACAAGGGAGTCACCCCATGGACCACCAAGTTTCTCCAAGCTGGCAGCACGTGTTTCCCCTTGGAGTGAGACCAAATTGGTTTGCTCTTGATATGAACTTATATAGCTCCCTCCCACCTTCCAGAAGGTGGTGGAAGCATCCAGGCTGGGAGATACATCCCCCTTCCTAGGAGAAAGGGCCCCAACATTCCAGCATGAGAGGGAAAGTTTCTCAGCTTTCCAGTGAGAGGACAAAACATCCTTATCTTAAGAGAGATGAGGTAACTAGGCAAAGGCCAGGCAGCTCCAGGATTGTTGACATGTGAAGCTGTAAATGACTTTGTGTGAGAAGTCGACTTGATCAACTAAAATCTGCTCATTATATACATGTCTCTATACACTCAAACAGCATATAGGATGCTGTGTAAGTTCACACCTGACACCTCGCTATTCTTCTGGTGTCAAACTCACTACTTCCTTTGTTGAGTTTGTACCTGGTTACATTCTGGCCTAGTGGCCCTTTAATAAGATTCATGGATCCTGGATTAAACATACTGTTTTATTTGCTTAGAGACTGTGTATTGTAGGTGTTGAAATCCTGCCTTCCACCTCACAACAATGACTGGGTTGAAGAAGTCTCAGAAATAGTACCCCCAAACCAATGACATACATGAAATAAATTTACCTTGCACACATTTAATAGTGTACGTGATGCCTTTATGCAGTGCCTTTAACAGAAAATATTGCCTTCAAAAAGCAACTGCTGTGACCTGGTACTCTGACTCCTTACCAAGTCAACACAAAAACTCACCCACCATCATCCATGGACTGTGGTTCAATGGTAGAGTACATTATTTGCATGCAGAAGACCCCAAGTTCAATTTCCAGCATCACCAGGTAGGGCTTGAATTTTTTTGCCAGAAAACCTGAAAAGTCACTGCAAGTCAGTGTTGACAGAACTAGGCTAGATGGACCACTGGTCTGGTCTGATTTAGTATAAGGCAGCTTCCTGTGTTCCTGTCTCCTCCTTGTTTCCCAGTTTACCTTGTTCTATCTTGTTCATTATCCTGTTTGGTTGAAAACAGAAGGCTGGATCTGAAAGAATGCTTCAGAGAACTATAATGAAATTATTAGAAGCTTCTTTTCTTCTTGATACTTTGTACAATCAACAGGGATATCTGATTTCCAAAACTTGAAGTGTTTGTTCTAACGTTAGACATAATTTTAACATTTATCTCTACTGCCTATTGTTATAGATAACAACACATCTTTATTTATTTATTTATTTATTGCATTTATACCCCGCCTTTCTCCCTCTCGCAAGGAACTCAAGGCGGCTTACATTATCCTCCTCCTCACCGTTGTATCCTCACAACAACAACCCTGTGAGGTAGGTTGGGCTGAGAGTCTGTGACTGGCCCAAAGTCACCCAGTGAGCTTCCATGGCCAAGTGGGGACTAGAACCCGGATCTCCCGGCTCCCAGTCCGTCACTCTCACCACTACACTACACTGGCTCTTTAATCAATTACTGTTTGTAGGGAAAAGCTTCTGATGAAATTCTGGGCCATGAAAGTTTTTAAAGATCACCCATTTGAATTGGCTCATTTGACCAAGTGACTCAAATGTCAAGCTGTTGCTTATTTTAATGATAGTTGTTCAGTTGGTACACCTACATGTCTGGATACAAGTCTAAAACAGCTTCAGAATACTTCTTCTGCAATCAGTCTGAACTCTTGACATTTTAGCTTTCTTCTCACATATAAAGCCCAATAAAAGTCACTGCCCTACATAAGAACATAAGAAAAGACCCATTGGTTTCGACCAAAGATCTGTCTGATCTTGGTCATGCTCCCTGTACTGACCAACCAGATCCCTCTGGAAAGCCCACAAGCAGAACATGAATGCAATAGCCTTTTCCCATTATTGCTACCCAGCACCAAATATTCAGAAGCATACTGTGTTTGAACCTGCCCTAATATTAATGGAAGCTTGGGATCTCTAATTCTGTCTCAGATTCACAGACAGACAATTTCTTCATGTCTCTTATGTATACACCCCAATGTCTTTTGCTTTGAGGCTGCAGTGCTATATACACTTCAAAACCTAAGAGTAAGTCCCATTGTACTTCTAAGTAGAAATGCATAGGATTGCACTGTGTGGCATTTAAAACCTTACAATGGTTTAAAACCTTACAATGGAAGCAGACATATAAGGCAATTGCATATCTGCTTGTTGGAGAATCTGATCACATCCCAAACTGCCCTTAGGTGGACCATCAAAAGCCAATTTACGAGCCTTGGCTAATAATGAACAAGCTCTCCTAGCTCTTGCTCTCACCACCATTTAGCAATCAATATCTGGAATTCTTGGTCTTGACTGTAGCCTAAGATGCTGAAAGTATACAAGGTTTTCTAAATGTTACATCTTACCTCACTATGAAAGGATAAAATAGCAGCACTCAAATTGCAAACGTTCAAACACAGTTTAGTCAATTCAAGAGATCTGATTCACATAACATTAGGGTAAGCAGCCAACCTTCTGAATGCTTTAAAGTGTTCACGCCATTCACTACTAGACAGAAAATGGTTACAATTTTGCCCCCTTTTTCTTCGTTTGTGACATTCTGTGCTCAGTATAGTGCCTTTAAAGCTAAAACCAAATTGCCTCAGCTAGAAAATGTTTTCCCCTGTGGGCATGTATTAACAGTTTACTTTTTGCAGACTAGTGCACAAATATGATTAGCTTTTGCAAATTGCTGCTTATTCTGTTACTTGTAAGTAATTTTTACATTATTACAGTATAAACAGATGCTATTTTCCACTATATATTCAGCAGTAATGAGCTAATTTAATGTGCTAAAAACAAAGGAACTTCAAGAATGAGCTATTTCTGTGAATATTTTAAACTCCCTTGAAATCTGTTGTGAAAACTAGCCGTGAACAAATTCCTTCTGTGTCAAAACTGGGACTTTTAAAAAGCAGTTATTCATCAACACGCTAAACAACTTTCCATCATTAACTATTTCATCTGTCAGTTATTTGACCAACTTTTCAAACACTGTTTTGGAACATTGATCAGAGCTTATCTAAACCTAAAACACTGGTGTCTCTTTACCGATTAAATTCCTTCAGGAAAAAAAGATGGTCAAATCTTTCAACCATTGTAAGAGCTTGCTGGATGTACACAACCAACTGGAACCTAGAAAGCATGCAAAGGTTGGAAAATCATTGAGAAAATGGGTAGGGGAAAGAAATTACAGATTAGCATTACACTTTTTATGATAGTGTCACTTTTTGCATTGATAAAACTGACTTACTACACCTCACTTTCTTCATAGAGTATGGAGTGTAGGTTTGGGGAGAGACGATGGCTGGGTGGAAAAATGCATGTTTTACATGCAGAAGGCCTCAGGTCAATCCCTGCATTTATAGGTAAGGCTGGGAAAGCCTCTTATCTGAAATGCTGGAGAGCTGCAGTCAGTCTGTGCTGGCTATGCCAGCTGGGGCTGATGGGAATTGTAGTCTAAAACATCTGGATGGCACCAGGCTGGAGAAGGCTAAGACTATACTCAGACCAACGACTAAGTATGAGGCAGCTTCCTATGTTCAAAAGTGTGATCAAGACTTACTCCACTTGCAATGCTGTAAATACATCAAGCATTTACAGTCAGTCTCTGAAGAAAAAAGGAAGTTGGATTGTTTTGAAAAAAGTGAGGTGGTGTCTCAGCCCACTTTGAGCACTGCTTATAGTGTATATTCAGACTGGGTTAAATAGTCAATATCCCACTGAGTATGACTGTTGTGTTTGAAAGAGGGTGATTTTATCCCTTGAAACTTTCTACACTGAACATATTCCATAGCTCTTCTCTTCACGGAAAGCACAGTGCAGTGCCTAACCCTGCTGAATTACGCCTGATTACTAAACCACAAACCTATAAGAATGCAGTAGGGTAAATGGCAGCCCTGTGACAGCATTCCAGAATGCACTTAAATAATTGCAAACATTACCAGATTTCTCCCATTAGCTTTAATGGGCAGGCCTATTAATTATCCTTTTCATTAAGGTTTTTAAAGATGCCCTTATTTCCAAGTAATTTAGCTACATAAAAACACATTTTCCTGAGGTTCTGACGTATTTAAGTGGTGAACTAACACTCCTTCTGAGTGTAAGCTGCAACAATATTGTGGTAAAACAACTCTTAAATAAACACTTTTTACAATGCTCAGTAAAATGTCCCAGGTCCATTTAAGATCCATGGCTTCTGAGCCTATTTAGCTCTCATGTGTTTTCCCTTAACGTGTATGGCATTCAGCAGGGCTATATAATTGGTGAAAAGACATGTTATAGGGCAAAGAATGTCTCAGTGGCACTTTGATCCACTTGCAGTAGTACAGTAGTTCTACTGCAAGCATCATAAACATTTATTACAATGCCAGATGTTTATGCACTTCTTCTGCAACAATGTAAATACTTTCCCACAAAGGCCACAATGTGACATTTTTCCATTCATGACCTAGTGCCACAACCTGGTGCCCTCCAGATGTGTTAGACGGCAACTCCCATAATTCCCAACCAGTGTTCCCCACCCAAGTTGGGGAAGGCTGCTTCAGGCTTCTTATACATGGTGAGCTCTATCATTTCTCCCCACCTCTCCTGGTCTTCTCACAGAAACTGCTCCAGACTCAGGGTTATCGCCACATATGCTCCCAACTAAGTGATGAAACTATATCATATTCCCAATACAAACCAGAATTTTTTTTCTTCAAGCTCACAGATTTAAGATGTATTATCGCCTTCAGGGTTCTTATATATGGTGAAACTAATGGACTTCTTCAGGCACATAACTAGTTAGAGGAAAAGGCTTAAAGCAGGCAAGCTAAGCCAGGGGCTTTCTAGTGTGAATTTGCCAGTAAGGCAAAGAGCTGTCTACTGGGGATGAATTAAAATCTGCAGCTAAACTGTTTATCGAGCTGCAAGAAAATTCCTTTTGGCCAGGCTAATGTCCATGCAATAATTCATGCAGATTCCATGAGTACAGTGGTGTTGTGACATGAGGCTTGGACATCAAAGAAGGTTTAGACCAGCTTTCCCCAATCTGGTGCCCTGTAGATGTTATGGACTACAACTCCCAGCATTCCTTACCATCGGTTGGTTGGGATTAATGGGAGTTGAAGTCCAAAACATCAGGATGGAACCAGGTTGGGGAAGGCTGGTTTAGACTCTAAATTTTAGAGAGAGGAACCAGGTTTTGCACATGCGAGCTGTTCAGAAAATGGCATTCCACAATGGGAAGCACTTACTTTTTCAGGAGAATTACTCATCCATTCTTGCCTACCTTTGTTTCATTGGCATAGTTCGGATGTTCCAAAAATCCATAGTTAACAAACCATGGGCTGTTTAAAATGCAGCAGGAGCAAGCAAGCGTGCTGATTCCTGGCTGCCTGCTTGCTCCTGCTGGGAGGAACTAAACAGCCCAGAGATACCCCATCCTTCAGCTGTTTATCATGATGTCTAAAACCAGAACTCTGGGTTGTTGGGGGATGAACCTATGGGGTTTGAACCCATGGTTGTTTATTGCAATGGGAGCAGGCAGACATGCAGAAATCAGCACACATGCTGGTTTGCTCCTGTGGCATTTTCAGCAAGCCATGCTGGTTAGATTGGGCCTAAAACCTGCTTAGCATGATAATCCAGACAACCCTGACCCAAGATGCCTTTTGCTTAAGGCCTCATTATCATTTTTGCTTAACTGATGATTATTCCAAAAGCCTGCAGAAGGAATGTATTGGGTTAAATCAAACATCACGCTAGCAGAAGTCCACTAGCGCAACAGACTTTTCTCCCTCATTCCCCTGCAGCCCCCCATGCAACCTGAAAACCTCCTCCCGAGCCAGGGGGCTGTGGGGAGTGGAAGAATGAGCCTTCTCCTGGCTCTTCTGGCAAAAGCAGTTCCATCAGTGGCGACCTTGGCTCCAATCCATTGTCTTTGTGAATATCTGTTACATCCTACAGAATGAATTCACTTGAATCTGTATGCGTGCATAAGATTTGCAAATGCTACAGCCACTATCTATTTTTCTTTTTAAACAAGGCATTAATTTAACCTGCACATTTTAAAGGAAACTAGGGATGGTCCTTCTTGTGTCTTTGATTAAGTGGATGGCTTTGGTGTATCTTTACTGACTGACAGCTGTGCACGAGCAACACAAAAAGCATAACAAAATGGATTAAGACTGGGCCTTGAATAAAAGTATAACATTGCCCTCTTCATAATCTGCCTGTAGACAGGAGCAGGCCACTAAAAATATGTTAAATCCCATGAGCTGAACATTAAGGTGCTGATACAAGAGAATTATACAAGCCGACACTGCATCCCTCCCAATTCAAAGGACTCTAAGTGCCAATTCATCACTCATCACTTCGAAAATGCACTTTTGCACATGCTGAATATACCCTGTGGTGAAACTAAAGGCCAGTCTTCTCCTGCAGGCAATTTATGTTTCAATACACTGTGCATTAAAATGCAGTCATCCTCTGTTAGTCCAGCAATTCAACACAAAATATGCTATGAAGAATGTAACACAGTAGCTCTAGCCATAACCACTCTTTCTGCTTGAAAACTAAGGTGTTTGCATTATAGTTCATGTAGCATAATTGGTTGAACTTTTTGTGAGAAAGAGGTCATGCTTGCAAATGACTCGTATGAGTTTCCAAGTCTCTGAACACAAGTCATATATATATATATGTGTGTGTGTGTGTGTGTGTGTGTGTGCGCGCACACACACACACACACACTCGAATACTTACAGAATTCCCTGAGATTATTTGTTCAGAGATGCTTGTCATGTCACATTTTTCCTAAATATTATTATACTCTGGAATAGGACAACATGCACATTCATACCATGGGGAAGGTATACTTCCCTATAAACATATATGACTCGCCATCCAGATGTTACACATGCATGTAGGGGAGAGCAATTACTTGTAGAACTTCTCTATAATACAGGTGCACACATTTTCCTACATGTGAAAATAGATACTTGCTTGGAGGAAAAGAAAATTTGAGAAGCAAAACGTTTTTGCCAGTTTCCAAGCACTTACTAAAGAATAAACCCAAGAAAGAGATAAACAGCAGGTGCTATTGGTGCTATGCCATGGGAAAAACAGAGTGGCGTGGTGCTAATGGCAGCTTTGCTCTTCCTGGCTTCTGTAGATGGAAATATGTAAAGAGGAGTGCAAGGGGAATGTGGTAAGCAATGGAGCATGGTGCGAGAGGGAGGACTCAGGGGAGTGAAGCAGGGTGTAGGTCACAAGATCTTAAAAATGTCTGTGCAAATCTGATTAAATTATGCCTGAAAAACATAGTAGTTGGTGCTGAATATGCAGTTTGCCTGCAGATGGGAACTGGCCACTAAAAGTATGCTAAACCATATGAGCACAAAATTAAGGTGTTAGTTAAGTTTTGATCCACAAAGAGAGAACACATCTCAGGATGCAAGAAAACATTCTTTATTCTTAAAAAATCCAATGTGTTTCTACACAGATTTTCTTTGGAACCCTCTTCAGGGGATTCTTTAAAATAGTCTTCAAAAAACCCTGGAAGTTATGTCTCAGTCATCCAGTAACTAGTGAGTATTCTCTTTTTGACGTGCTCTCTCTTTATGGATTTCTAATGGATGCTTTTAGGGATGTACGAAACCCCGCTTACCTGGCTTCGCCGGGTTCCGCTGGGGGGGGGAGGCGCTCTGTCCCTCCCCCCTGAATCCTCGCCGGGGGGGAGGCGCTCTGCGCCTCCCCCCGGAATCCTGGCCAGCCGGCTCCGCTCCGTGGGGATTCCGCAGAGCTGCCGGCCGGCTCCGCCAGCAGCTGGACATCCGGCCGCTGGCTAGCAGGGACGCAAATGGCGGTGGCTGTAGCCGCCACCGTTTGCGTCCCTGAATTCAGCCGTGATAGGCTACATAAAGACTTACATAGCCTATCACGTCTGGGTTAAAAAAAAAAAAGTGTACGCAAATGGCGGCGGCTATGGCCGCCGCCATTTGCGTTCCTTATTTTTGACCGTCTTGGTCTACATAAATATTTACATAGACTAAGACAAAGACAAGAAAGGGGAACGCAAATAGCGTAGCGGACGCTATTTGTGTTCCCCTTTATTTTCACCATCTTAGTCTTAGTCTTAGTCTTAGGGGGGGGGAAACAGACTGCAAATGGCAGTGGCAGCGGCAGCCGGTGAGAAGACCAGCTGCCGCCGCCGCCGCTGGAGCCGCCGCCGTCCGGAACATCCGCCCCAGGTAAGTCTCGTCCTGGGGGGGGGGATCCGTGGGGGGGTGGCAGGCTGTTCCGCCACGGAGTTCGGGGGGCCGAATGCACTGACATTCGGCCTCACCGAGATCCATGGTGGAATTCTCTGACATCCCCAGATGCTTTCCAGTTTGTTTATACTCACAGCTAAGTTTTGGCCAAAAGACTGAAGAGCTCCAGGGATACCCAACACAATTCCCTTGGGCACCATGGAACCCACATGGACCTCCAATGGAACCCACAACACTCTCCATTCCCTGCCCCCTTTAAAAAAAGGGGGGTTTCAATAAAAACCTTGGGAAATGTTAGGGTAGTCTTCTTACTCTTCCTTTCTAGCCTCTATCCTTGCTCTTATTCTCCCTGCTCCTCTTTGCCTTGCTGTTTCCCCCTTCCTCCCAGTCTCTAGCTTCATTATTTCTCTCTCCACCTCTTTACTTTGCTGTTTCTCCCCTGTCCCAGCCTCTAGCATCTAGGTGTTTGCATTATAGTTCATGTAGCATAAATTGGTTGAACTTTTTGTGAGAAAGAGAGGTCATGCCTGCAAATGACTCATATCAGTTTCCAAGACTCTGAACACAAGCTGCAGTGATCAGTGGAGAAGTCACGGTGTTAATCATATCTATTTATTTACATGCTACAGAATCACCTTGTCTTAACAGAGTGGGGATTGCTAGAATGGAGGTCTAAAGATAACATCCTGCATTTCATTGTGACTCAATCATTTTTGCAGTTATCACTGAATACTATGAATGTGTGAAGATGCTATAACCAATGACACTTAACCCACCATATTTTTAAGTGTACAAAATTGAAATGTGTTAAATGCACATGAGAAGATAAAGACTGACACACACTTGCAAACATAGGTCCATAAACACACTGACACCAAGGATCCATGATTGGCTGCAGCTCCGTACACTTGGGGTCAAAACTGAGTCTTTTCTGTTTAATGTGTAAAATGGCCCTTGGTTATCATATGATAAGTCAACACCTCTTATCACTTCAGTAGCTTATTGGGACACCAATTGTTAGGTAATATGAGCACTAGCTGACTATTATGGAAGCTCACCATTAAATGTATATTTTTTTCAAGTTTCTCAGTATGCCTGCTTTTCATCATCTTTACAGATTGGAATTGGTAGATTGGTTGTATGGCTATACTTTTTTGTGTATATGTGCAATTCTTTTTAAAAACTTCCTTAAAAATGGCTACGGTAGCTGGAACCTCCAAGTAAACAACGGAAGTGTTTGGCTGTTGTGGTTTTATGACATGTTACCATATTTTTGTCTCTCCTCATGTGTTTTCATCAATATTTATCTAAAGTTTTCTGTGGCAAATTCAACCTTGGGGAAACATATCTTCCTTCAGAAAGTAAGATATTCAGGATTGTTCCATACCTGATGATATGTGGAAAAAATGAAACTGCATCATACTACGGCTCAGTATTGTCTATAGCAGCTTTCTGTAACCTGGTGCCCACCAGATGTTTTGAACTATTTGAACTTTTGCCTCTGGAGGTCATCCAGGCACCAACGCTGTGTTGTTTTACGACACCTCCCGAAAACAGTTCTTTTCTAGGAAGACTTCCTTAGTTGATAAGCCATGGTTTTACTGGCATTCTAGTTGTTGTTTTTAAAATAATTTTAATATCGTGTTTCGTTCTTTTTTTCTTTTTATCATTTCTGTTTAGATGTGGAGCAAATAAATAAATAAAACATGACTCCCAGTATACCTGAGCATTGGCCATGTTGGCTGGAGCTGGTAGGAGTTGAAGTCCAAAACATCTGTAAGGCAGCAGGTTGGGGAATACTGATCTATAGCATATACAATGGCTTCCCATTGCCATTAAGATCAGACATAGGTCTATGTGCATTGTGGGATATGTAAACAATATCCTGCCTTGATGACTGTCAGGTCACATTTTAAAACAGGGCATAAGATGGGGAAAACCCAACCCAACCAAATACAAATCTTTACCTAATGCACACATCAATGAGGATGAATGCACAAGAACCACAAGTAAACATCACAGCTCCAAAATACATAAAAAGGTGTAAAGGTGTCCCCAACCAGTCGTGTCCAACTCTAGGGTGTGGTGCTCATCTCCATTTTTAAGCCGAAGAGCCAGCGCTGTCTGAAGATGCTTCCGTGGTCATGTGGCCAGCATGACTGAACACTGAGGTGCACAGAACGCTGTCACCTTTCCCGCTGAAGCAGTACCTATTTATCTACTTGCAATTTCTTGCTTTCAAAGTGCTAGGTTGGCAGAAGCTGGGACTGAAGACGGGAGCTCACTCCATCACGCAGCACTCGGGTCTCGAACTGCTGTCCTGCCAACCTTCCAGTCTGCAGTTCAGCATCTTAACCACTAAGCCACCGCGGCCCCATTATATTGAGCTATTAACCATTCCCCATACATAGGGAATGGTTAATAGCTCAGTACCAGAGGACATGCTTTGCAAACATGCTGAAGGGAATAGGGTCGAAGAGGTCAAGTATGTGACCCATATAAGGCGGTTTCATACGTTCATAAGGTGCTTTTGGATCAAACTGCTGCTCTATGGCACTGATACTTTAGAATCTGAGTGTGCATGTTTGGTGTGTCCTTTCTAGGACAGAGCACAGAAAAATGGCTATCATTTCATAGGATTCAGGTGGGGAAAGCTAGGGACCTCAGCGTGATGGCTCAGTACCATTTCTCTCTTGGCACCTACCTTATCACTGTAATTCAAACAGTATCACTATTACTTCTTTCTGCATTGTGTCCATGTTAACATACCACGGGTGTTGGAAAAGTTCAAAATTACCATATTTGTTTTGGGGAAAGATTTTGAATTTACACAGATCTAATTCAGAGCCAGGTTGCTGACTCAGACTTTCTCAGAGCAATGAATGCAAGTTGGTGCTTACTGATATCCAAATAATTCTGTAGAGGAAACAATGAAAACAACCATGATAGAGTAAGAAGAAATTAAATTTCCACACATTTGCATGTATATCCAAATATACAAGGCTCAAGGTCACATGTAATGTTAATCCATGGTTCAAACATAACCTAAACACCATGGTTCAGCATTACAACGATGATCCACAGTGAGCCACAAGTTTGCATGACTTCCCCCTCCCCTGTCCTCCTCTGGTGCAGTCACAAAGAGACATTGCAAGCTCTTGCTTCAGTTTTAGATTAACCACAAATTTCTGTTATCTCTGAACCCCAAACCATGGTTAATCTTGACTATGGTTTATTGAAATAAGCTAGCTTCTTAAATTATGGTTTAAAGTTGACTTGTTTTAACAAACCATAGTAATAATTAACCACAGTTTGTTGTGTTCAGATGACACAGCACTATGGTTAATCTAAGCTGGAACTAAAAGCTTTTGATATCCTGCCCATGGCTGTGCCAGGGGATGAGGGGCTGGTACAAGGCATGAGCCCTATCGTTCTCTTAATGTTAAACCAACCCCAAATCTTGGAATAGCGAAACTTGCTCAACCCTGTTCATGTTTACTGAGAAATAAAGCCTACACTGTTGCCTGCCCTCAAAAAAGTGAACATAAAATTGCAGGATAATCTCTAAAAACTGACCTAAAAAGCAATAGTTAGCCCTGTATATATGTCATGATGTTAGCAGAATCTGAACAATAAACACAAAATGCACTGTCATTTTAAAGTAATATTCAATGATCCATATCAAAGGAGATAAAAAAATCATTTTCAATACTTCGTGTTTAGTTGCATCTCCAAATACTG
This sequence comes from Heloderma suspectum, assembly GCF_057233095.1. Classification (NCBI taxonomy): domain Eukaryota; kingdom Metazoa; phylum Chordata; class Lepidosauria; order Squamata; family Helodermatidae; genus Heloderma; species Heloderma suspectum. Next base: position 172,901,672 of record NC_139462.1, on the reverse strand, counting down.
ATACTCAGTTATTGCTGTTGCTTTGCGCCTGTTTATCATTACAATAGACTTTATTGTAAGCATTTATCACCACATACAATTTTGATATGAACAGTATATTACAGGATAAATTGACAATTGACAAATAATGTCAGATACATGATGACAACCTATCTGACTAGAATTATATTAGAAAATATATCTTACATGGTATTAGAAAAGAGATATCAGATATGAGCATTCAGCAGCAATAGAACTGGGTGGTGGTCTGTTTGCTTTTGTCATTTAAAGAACAACAAGAACTGGCAATTCTTTGGAAAAGTAATAAGAGATGGCTGTAAACATTTAATACCACAATATGCTCATATTGATTATTAGACTATAACATAAATAAAGTGTTACAGAGCCAAATATTTTTTAGTGGAAGTGATGAAAATCTGGTTCAAGGAGATCTGTTCAAGTAAACGGAACATAATCAGCATTATTTTTCTGAGATCATTCAATTTATATTTTTTTTAAAATCAGTTTATGATTCAACAAAATCTCTGGATTGAGATCTTGTTTTTGTTGAATTCTAAACTGATTATAATTTTTAAAGATAAATTGAATGATATATAAGTAGTGGCTGATTATAAGACATTTACCAGTGTTTTTGTAATATAGTGTGAAAGACAGGAACAGAGACTAAAAAGTGCTAATGGAAATATAGTATCTTTTGTTTGCTGGAATTGCTTATGGTAATAAAACCATTCATCACTGTCCTACAATATAGCCAGTGGGAATAGGAAAACTAGCTTTGCTAGTTAAACCTTTTACAAAAGAAAACCATGAGCTCTTATCAAGTCCCTTTTTATGCTTCTCTAATATGCTACTTTGTTTTTCATTTTTACTTGATGCTATATGGCTTTTTAGTGTCCTATTTATAGGATAAACAATTTGGATAGGAATGCTTCATTGTAATACTGAATATACTGAAAACTGCAGCCCTGCTCAGACATTCAAGAGAATAGGTGAGGACTCAAAATGGGTACTGGGATGGAGCCATGCATGCCCTGCCTCTTACATTCCCCTCAGGTTCCCCTCAGTTCAGATCAGGAACCCTAATAAGGCAGCATACTCGATCGCATGGAGAGTTCTACTTATGTTCAAATAAATGTTAATAAGCCTCCCTTTCAGACCTTGCTGGTTCTACACAGCAAGGTCTGAACTACGGGGGGTAGGGGCGGCACTCCTGGAGATGTAGAGGGTGAGACCTGCATGCATGGCTCCATCCCAGTACCCACTTTGAACCCTTGCACATTTTCTTGAATGCCTGAACAGGGTTTGTATCAGCATTACATTATATTTAGCTAGTGCAATACCTAATTAAAAGTACTATAAGGTTTAAAATAGAATAACAGAGCACTCCTATACATGTCTACTCAGAGGTAAGCCCCATTGAGTTCAATGGGGTTTACTTCCAGGTAATTGTGTACTGGATTGCAGTCTAAAGCACTTACTTAAACTGAGCTTCACATTATTGGTAACAGACTCATACAACAGCTTCTGCTAAAATACGTTTGTAGTATAGTCCACAATGGGTTTCTGACAGGAGAAAAACTGAAAGCTTCAGTGTACCCACACACTAGAGACTATATAGTCTGCCAAGCATTGCTCACAAACTCTTACTAGATCAGAACTGTAGTATCCTCTGAGCTGAACTCAGCAGGTATTAATTCAGATGCTTGGATGTGTAATATCCTATAGGGTTTGCCACTTTTTGTGAACACAGGTCTTGTGGAAAGGCCGCCTGTGGCAAAAAAATTTTGGTTGCAATGCAAAGAATACTGCTGAGCAAGTACTGTACAACTGTCACTCATTGGAATGTACCCTGTGTAAAGTGAATTCTCCAACATTTCATTGTGGAAAACTGGTGAAATGAAGCATAGGGGAAGTGACGGGGGTCAATGCAAGTGGCAGTAAGAAGATACTAGAAACAACAATCTTCAGACACTGCTGCACCAGCTTCTCCTCCATAGCCTTTGCCTCTCTTTCTCCAATATATCGCTGAGTAAAACCGTCAGATCATAGACATGGTGAACAGATGCATCACTGGTGGGTCAGGTCACTCCTGCATACTTAAAGGCCTAAGAAGAGCCATGTTGAATCAAGGGATGTTGGAGAAATCTCCAATGGATTCAAATGAGTTCAAATTTCTATGAATCCAAACTGTGGATTCCACAGCATACCAGCTTTTTCTGAGTCATGAGGATTCTGTAGATTTGCAGACCATTTTTTTTAGGGTGGGGGGGAGTTGCACTTGTGCAAATGCACATTTGCAGACAGAAACAAAATTCTTGTACATACCTAAAAAAAAACCCCAATGTTGTCAACGAGGAGATACAGAATGAAATATGCCTGTGAAAACACAGATGGAAAGGATTCAACAAAATCTGTACATCCCTAGCTGAATCAGACCAAGGGTCCATCTAGTCCAGCATTCTGTTCACACAGTGGACAGCCAGCTGCCAAGCTCCCATACAGTTCTGGCAATGCCCAGAGCAATATGCAATTAAGCCAGATATTACCTCTGGGCTTGTTGCTTCCAGCATTGCCAGCAGCCAGCAAAAATCCCAGTGAATCCCAATGTGGCAACTCCTGGGTTCCCATGCAGCTGCATAGGCATGAGCTAGCTGCCGATAAACAGTTATTCCTTTTCCAGGTGTGTTTTTACTACCAAATAGTAAATAGGAGTAAATGGTAATAGTAGATCAATACCAAAGCCTTCTGGCTGTTGTGTAAACAAACTATTGTCACCAGCATGCAACTTTGCATCAGCCTGCCTATTACTTCAAATGTAGAACACAATAAAGATGTCAACATTCTAAATCATTACTGCTTTAATAATGCAATCCTGTGGTGGAGGGAGAATCCATGGTGGAGGAACCACCACTTCATTAAGCCCAGCCAGTGGGGAGGGGGGAGCTCTGCAGCATTTTACTTTTGTTCCCTTCCTCTTTCTTTCCCACTTTTGTCTTGTCCTGTCCCCATTAATTCCAAATGGGAGGGGACATAATTAAGCCAGGTTCAGTGGCATAGTTTCCTCACTGTTCTGGGGACTGTCTAGGGAATAAGCTGGAGCCAAAGCCTCCTCCAATTAATCCCTTATACACCCCCACCCCTCAAATGCCTGATTTTTCCCTTAGGGCCATTGCAGCAATGAAAGAGGCTCAGCCATCCCAGGAGAGCTTTCCACCTCTGCTCAAGGGAGGATCTCTGAAGGGGACCTCCTTCTCCACAAACAGACCTCCCCCTCTGCCCATGAAGGGGGAAGCCTGCAGTATCCTATAGCCCCTGGGACACCCTCCCAGAGACCATAAGATTGTATATTAAAGAAATTAACTCCAGGTTAGTGACCAGCTATTTAAAGTGAACATTAATGATAACACGTTAACTTAGCCATATCATAGGTTATCCCTGAATAAACTCTAAAATAGTGGTTTACTCAATCCCTTGAGCAAAATAACCGTATAATCGTTTAAATTGTAATTCATGTAATAATAATTACTGTATATATTTGTATAGTGAAATGAAAATGAAGTTGCAAACTAGGAGGACATTTCACTATTCAAAATAACCTAAGCACAAGTAATCTGAATTCAGAAGACCTACAGTCAGTGGTAAAAGTAACAACTGCAAAGGGAACAAAAGGTAGAGGAAAGAACTTTTGACAGAAGCTGTGAAGTGAGTTTCAGCTCAGGGATAATTTTCACTAGTCTCCAGGTATAATATTATGCATGCTGATGAGCTGATCAACAGTACATAACTTCTATCCAGCTGTAATCAGGAATGATTGATGGCTGGGACAAAAAAGTTGATTATCATGACAAGACCACTGATGTAGAGAAAATAAGCAGTGCTGGAGAAAGGATAAATCCTGTTCTCATAATATTCCTGAAGGTTTCTTTATATAGTATATAGGAAGGCATTTTATGGTTATAAAAAAGTGATTTAGTACAAATTGAATATATATATATATATATATATATATATATACACACACACACATATACACACACACACACACATATACATATATATATATATATACAGCTATAATTTACCTCTCATCACTGCACACTTAAACCTATAGAAAGCTAGTAGAACAAGATTTGTACATGTTTCACTTAAAAGTCATCTTTCAAACAAAATTAGGTTCATACAACATACAGTGAAACTTGAGTGACTTAGGCATGTATACATGAACAAGCTGTAGCGTGGCACCGACCATAAAAAGACTTCTCTACACTGAAAGCCATTATTGCGCATAATACAATGTGAATCCAGTTATTTTTTTCTGTACTATCCAAAAACATGTTCTGTGGCATAAAAAAAAAGAGCTAGATATATGTTGAGCCACTTTACATGAACATCTTTCTGCAAAGAGTAGCTTTTATGTGGTGGCATCTTAAAGAAGCAGCACATTGCTCATATATATCAATAATAATAATAACTCTCAACTCAGATAGGCCATTTAGTGAGGATAATTAGAGCTGCACTTTTCATATGTGTTTATGCCACAGGTGTACTTACATCACAAAGAATACCTATATTGTTGGCCAAGTCAGCAAAATGACCTCTATTATAAACAAGTTATCTGTGCCAATGATATTACTAGTGTAATTATTTTGGAGTATAAAAAAAAGAAACCACAACAAGTTTAAATAAACCCTCCTCCTCCCCACCTCCGATTTAAACTTACAAAGATCATGTCTTTGAACCTTGCTGTGAATCTTGCCCCTTACAGTTAAAAACTGAAATACTACCCCTGTTCTTGAATACTGTTTATGATCATGGATGGTCGGCAAATGAGATTAATGTCTTCAGAATAATTTTATGGAGATATTGCTGATCATTAAGATAAATACCCATCATTAGCAGAATAAATCCAATGAGTTAAGGTCAACTAAATTAAGAATATAAGCATTTTAACAACTTGTTCATCTTGAAGGTGCCCTTTTCGTTCTTCAATAAACTATTCTCATCCCCACCCTACACCTTCCCCAGTCAACTCCAGTAGATTCCAGTGGTGGTGATATTTTCAATAATTGAAAGACTATAGCAAGGGAGACCCCCAAATTTATTTTACCCTTCTGTTGCTATGTAGCAGCACTAGACACCATTTTGCTTTTGTTTTATTTTATCCCCCCCCCCATTTTCAGCAGCTTTACAAGGGGGTGCAGCCCCTGTGTGTGTGTGTGTGAAAATGATTCCTATGCCTCCTGAAGTTGCCCACCCCTGTACTATAGGAACTCAATGGAAATGACAACAAAATCATACTATGAAGCAGTCATTTTGCAACATACATACATTAGGGATGGCGGAGAATTCCGCCACAGATTTCAGTGAGGCACTGGCATTTGGCCCCCGAAATCCATGGCGGAATGGCCTGCCCCCCGGCCCCCCTGCGGATTCCCCCCGGGATGAGGCTTACCTGGGGCAGATGTTCCAGACGGCGGCGCCTCCGGCGGTGGGTCCGGAAGTGGCAGCGGCGGCTGGTCTTTCAACTGGCTACCGCGGCCGCCATTTTAATCCTGGTCTTTGCCGTGATAGGCTACATAAGTATTTACGTAGCCTATCATGGCATGCCCCCCCAAAAAACAGCATACGCAAAGGGCGGTGGCTACAGTGGCCACCATTTGCGTTCCCTATTTTTTCTCCGTTCTAGCCTACGTAAATATTTACGTAGGCAATTATGGAGAAAAAAAGGGAACCGCAAATAGCGTAGTGGGCGCTATTTGCATTTCTTTTTTTTTCACCGTAAAAGCCTACGTAAATATTTACATAAGATAAAATGGCGAAATAAAAAGGAACGCAAATAGCGCCCACTACGCTATTTGCGGTTCCCTTTTTTCTCCGTAATTGCCTATGTAAATGTTTACATAGGCTAGAATGGCTACGTAAATATTTACATAGGCTAGAATGGCGAAAAATAGGGATCACAAATGGCGGCCGCCGTAACTGCCGCCATTTGCGTATGCCATTTGGGGGGTGGCATGCCGTGATAGGCTACGTAAATACTTACGTAGCCTATCATGGCAGCCTGGAAGGACGCAAATGGCGGCCCCTATGGCAGCCACCATTTGTGTCCGCAGCAGCCCATCCGCGGCTGGAAGTCCGGCTGCAGATGGCCCTGGCCGGCTGCTCCGTGGAGCCGCTGCAGAGCAGAGCTGGCCGGGCAGGATTCCGGGGGGGAGGACTGGATCGCCTCCCCTCCCGTCAAGGATTCCGAGGGGAGGGACGGAGCGCCTCCCCCCCCCACCGCAAAATCAATTCCGCAAAAAGGTAAGTGACTTTCGTACATCCCTAACATACATACATATATATATATATATGGTACAATGCCACATAAATTAGGGACAATTAAACCATTTTATTTCAATTGGCTTAGATTTCCCTAAGTCTCTACTGAATTATGGCCCTTGATGATGCATAAAAGGGAGCTACATCAAACATGCAGAGGACATCCACTAGCTAATCATTGTTTCTCAATTTGTGACCATATGTTTCAGTGTGTTTTAAGTTTGCACATCTCTCCTTCACAAATCAAATGTATAAGTCATAAAAACAACTGCCACATAATGTGTGAATCACCTCTGAGACTTGTCAACTCTGCATTACACTTCTAGAGTTTCATTGTGCTCAATTCATTGACAAAGTAAGACTATAACCCTCCACACAGGATACTTAACTCCTATTATCTTCAATTAGATTTATCAACTTGTGTGCAGGATTGCTCATTAAAATATAGGGTTTTAATCGTTTTAGTACTGGGCTGAAACCGCCCCCCCCCCCCAATTATATGGTCTATTAACAGGCCACCAAAGAAAGCCTTTGAGGATGAGGGAGGCAAACATTTACCGATGCACCTCCAGCCTCTATGTGGGGGGGGGGGGCTTCATTTTTCTTTGCCTGGAATGCCTCATAACATTCTGAGGAAAAACAACAAAGAGTAGTGTGAGCTTCTAGTGAGCTATAGCCCATGACAGCTTCAGTCATAATAAATTTGTTAGTCTTTAAGGGTCCACAAGACTCCTTGGTGTTTTTGATACAACAGACTGACATCCTTACTCTTCTAGACATCATTCTGAGGGGCATTCTGAGGAAAAAATGGTGGTAGCCAACCAAATACAGGCCAGAAGAGCCCTGGTGAGTGTTGACCCCCCAGCCCTGAAATTTGAGAACCAGCCCTGAAAATAAAATGAAAGAAAGACAGTTACATCTCTCTTGGTATCAACTTCCCACCACCACCAATTTAGCCAAAAGTTCTCCTTTGAGATCTTTTGGCCTGGTTCTAAAAGTAGAGGGTGGGGGAGAAATGAACATGTTAAAGCAGTCACTAATTTTTACAACTTAACATTATGGCCATCCATTTTCAGAATGTGTTTTCTAGTATTATTATCCATTTTTTAAAATTGTGTCTTAGGGAAGATATGGTAATGTTTCAAAGTGTGTAGCACATTCCCATAAAAACAGAAGCCATCACATATTCAACTGTGAAAATATGTACTGGGCTGTTCTCAAAATAGTCATATATGCTATATAAATGCAAGGTATTTTTGCTACTTGCTCAGAGTTCCTAATGCAGAATCTCAAGATGCTGAGATATTCTCTAGAGTTTCTGGGTTATACTGATATGAATGCCAGAAATTCTATTGGAATTTTTACACGTACAACTTCCTAATGTTTTCTTTTCATGATCTTTCAGTTGACAATATAAACCAGATTTTTCTAGAGAAGTCAATAAAAGAGCATTTTTAATGTGACCCATATTTTACTTACCAATATATTAGGCATGTGATAAAATATCAATTAGAAATGTTATACTTTAACAATGTTTATATTATAACATGTTTATATTCTAGAAATAATATATTTTACACTCAAGGGAAAAGAAGTTTTTTGTCATGCAGATGTAAAGCTGACACAATTTTAACATTATGAAGATATTATCATAGGAAAAGGGATTGGTAACAGTCTACCCCCAAGGCATAGACTGTTGGTTCATGTGGGCACTGTTTCTCTCCCTACCACCCTTGAATCCACAAGGAGCATCTGACAGGTAAATTCCAGCTTTTGCAATGTCTCACTTTCAAAAAGTAGTTTGTAGCTTTGATTGCCCTTTTCTCAACATCCTTTAGCTATTATGACTCGCCTGACTTGCCAATGGCTTTTTTCACTGTCAATCATTCTTCCCTCTCCCTTTTCTGAGACTCACCCCATAAAAATAAGGGTTTTTGAGACTACTTTGGTTTCACCTGGGGAAATTCTGCAGATGCACTTGTGGATCCATCCCTTGGCATGCAGACCGAGACGTCACCTCGCATGAAAGTTATGAAGACTAAGTTGGGATTTCTAAGTATAAAGTATCCATTAGATTTCATCATTTGGCTATTTTGAAATGCAGCCCCTCTGATGGTCAGAGATGATGGGAGTTGTAGTCCAACACATCTGGAGGGACCGATGTTGGGGAATGCTGGGGTGTTACTCACTTTCTACTCCTGTAGCACATTCCCATCTTTCCAGCAGAGAACTGTGAGTAGCTCCATACAGCTAAGATCATTAAAAGGAGCCATGGAAAATTAAAATGCAGAGGGTAGTGTTGGAAAAGCATATCACTCTGTATGGAAGATGGACTTGAACTTATCTGGGCTTCATACTGAACCAGGGTCTGAAAAGGTGGCAATGTACATGTGGCCTGTGAGTGAGTCAGTGAGCAAAAAAGCACAAGATGAAGTTCTCTGTTTTACAAGTAGTTATTTATATGGGGTTAGATCCAGATTTTCATTGGATCAACTGTGGTGGTGGTGAAAGTGGATTTCCCTGCCTCCCTCCTTCCCACAGAGGTCTGTTCCGCCCCATAAAAATGCTGCACTGAGAGTCAGGAGACCCCGCTAAATGGGGTGAGTTTTGGTGTCCCCCAAAATTGGGTGGAGGGACATTCTGTGAGCAGAGGCCTTCCTCTCAAAGAAGGCAGAACATGGATCCAGTCCATAGTGTGCTTAACTTGCTAAGCATTTCATCATTTCTAGACTCACAATAGCTCTGTAAGAAAATTGCATGTTACACCCATTTAATATTCAGGAAAGGGATGCTGAGGGATAATGGGATGCCCAGGAGTCTTAGATTCATTGAGTCGTATTGGATCAGAGTGGATTTTTTTTAAGTATCCATGTGAATCTTTATTCTTGGCTAGGATATTCAGACCTGTTTCACACAGTTAAAAACTATGCCGCTCACATCGATATTGTTATTATTTATGTATTTATTACATTTATAGACCACTTTTCAAAGTATTGTGAGTATTTAAGGCACATGAAGGCACATGCCTTGCTGAAGCAAAGCAGGTCTGGATCTGGACAGTGCTAGGAGGGGAGACAACCTGGGAACCACATGTAGCCACCTTGACTTCCTTCCATAATGGAAGAAAGACGGAATATAAATGTAATAAATAAGTAAGTAAGTAAGTAAGTTCAACTTGGCAAACAGCTGTGTTTGAACACTAAAGTACAAGTCCAACTGAAGTGGGCACAGCTTCCAACCTGCTGCTCCACAACACAGGGGGTTCCTCTCTTCCATGCAGAGTAGCAGAAGAAAAACAGCACTGCCCAGGGAGGGATGCTCCACTCTGCATGGAGGAGAGGCTCCCTCTGTGCCTGCCTAAGCACCTCTCATGTCCTTCCCCTCCTCCATGACAGCATAGGCAGTCAGCCACCCTATTGGAGGTTGCCAGGTGTCATGTTTATACAGGCCAGCAAGGTGGGGGAAGTGCCCTTCTCACCGGGTAGCGTGAACTCTGCAAGAGAAGGGAAGGTGCTGGCCTCCTTCTTCCCTCTGCAGTGCCCAAAAATCTGCTCCTGGGAATTGGGTAACACTTGGGATCAGTGGGGATATGATGTGAGGGGCTGGTGATGGAATGGGGAGTTGGTGGAAATTTCCACCACAGTTCTGTCACCTAAAAATCCAAACCACCCAAGCAACTGAAGATCTAAGCCACTGAAAATGTATGAGTGAGCCATGTGTTATTTGTGAATGTATTGCTTATTTTTTAAAACATTTATTTAAGATGCTTAACAGCCAGTCTTTAGCCAAAGCTCTTGGAGAAGCTTGCAAAATAAAAATAAAAATGACAATAAAACAGATCACAGCAGAGGAAAATAAAGTACAAGCATAAAACAAGAGTTGCACATTAAAACACCTAAAAGGCAAATAAAAATGTTTTCACCTAGCACCAAAACCACAGATGCCACCAGATGAATGTCCTCTGGAGAATTTGTAGGGGTTTTTTCCCCCTCTGTCCTGGCATCTTAAGATACGATGTTTTATCTGTTGCCATTTGTGATGCTCTCTTTATTGTTTATGCTTTAGTCCACTGCTTTTGGGCTTTTAATTCCCATAAGCAGTGGAATAGTCATGTCCCTTCTTTTAAAAAAAAAAGTTGTTCGTTTGTTTATGGAAAGCTGGCCACCCTGGACGAGGAAAGGTGGGATATAAATATTTCAAATAAATAAAACTCAGAGGTGGGGCAATGTAGAAGAGAAGAACCTGTCTACAGTTACCATCTTGCTTTACTTCAGAAGGTAGGCAGGCTTGGAGAACAGCCTCAGAACGTAACATCCAGGAAGGTTGATGCAGTAAAAAGCAGCCCTTCTAATGCCATGCTCTCAAGCTGTTTGGGGCTTCGTAAGTTAAAATTAGCACTTTGTATTGTGCTCAGAAACAAAATGGAAACCAGTGTAGCCATCTGAGCACTGGCAAGATATGTTCCATAAATCTAGCCCTGGTTCATAAATGAGACAGAAGTCACCGGTGCAAGGATAACTCTGGCCAGGCTATCTCAGCCAGGAGAGGCTGCAGTTGGCCTACCAACCTAAGCTGGTAAAAGGAGCATTTTGCCACAGAGGCCTCTTGGTCAACTGAAGACAAGGCTGGATCTAACAGCACCCCAGACTGTGAAGCTGATCTTTCAAGGGAATGCAGTCCCATCCAGAATGGGTTGAACAACATCTCCCTGTCCAGAAGAACTACCAGTCCACACACCTCTGTCTTATCTGGCCCATTGGTGGCTTTTTTGGAGTTGGTAATCCCTGACACCACGAACATAGGGTGCATTCTCCCACTGAAAGCAATGGTAATTTGAATTTCTACTATTTCAACCCAGTGGCTTAAGGCAGCAAGTTCTTGGGGAGGTGAGCCTTTCCTTGCACTTAGTGAGTTGGTGCATTGGATTTGGTTTCGAAAGAATGGTGGGCAGTCAGGTGTGAATTTAATCAGAGTCATATGCAATGTCTAATGGCATGTATATACTAATTTGGTAGAGCAGTTGGCAATTTTTATGATTTCAGAGTTGGTTCTCATAGCTATATTCACAGTGAGGGCCAGTGCTTCTAACACAGGAGTTAAACAATGCACAGTAGTTGCTTTGCACATTAGCTGTATGGTGTGTACCTTCCAGCTGATAAGGATGCTCTTTCTATGCTGTAGGAAACTTTATTTTCTACCAAGAGAGAGAGAGGCCTTGGTAAAGGGGGGTGGGGACAGTGTGTGCGTGCCTTCTGACAGTTTTCTCAGTGAGACATGCTCTGTAAAATCCTGAGCAGATTGGCCTGTGACCTGTTCTCGTCTGAGAGAGGGGAGGTGCACCACCTGCTCAGATAACCAGCCCTGGGATGGTGCCTGTCATTTCTTTGGGAACTGGAGTGACTGCAGCTGAGAGCTGGGGGGCATATGTAAGCTTCATCTTTGTTTTCATTCTCTGCATCCATTTTCCATCAAGACACTCTATCATTCTTGCATACATGTGGACTTGAGTCACATTGGTACGTTCGAATCTATTTATTGGGTGGGTCTTGGCTGGACCAGGCTCAAATTTAAGACATTTGGCATTTCTACTTGAGTCATCTAAGCCTATTGCCTTGATAGGTAGGTTTCTGCAGTGTACCACTTCTTTGCTTCTGGCCCAATGTGGATCTGGATTGGATTAGTTGATCTGTAGGATGCTGGTGGTAGCATGACCTACCTTTACACTGAGCGTTAGACTAGAAAGGCCTCTATGTCTGCCAACTCCATGGTTAAAAAACCCAACAACTTCATGGAGGCTTAGGGATGTGTGATAAATTTGTTTCAGTCCATTTTTTATCAGGATTTACCAAGTTCACACCTTCCAGACCGAGCACGGACTCAGATGCAATCTGCAGTTGAAGTTTGTACATTTCTGAGCTTGAAAAGTCATTCGTGGACCAAATAATTGTGTTTGGCAGCATGTGTACATTTGAAAAATATACATGAAAAAATGTGTACTTTTGAAAAATGCACACAAATATACTTTAATCAATGGGAGAAGAATGCATACATTCCAAAGATGTGAACAACTGGTGTGTACATTTGGAAAAATACGCAGAGATTTTTATGTGAAAAGAAAACCCCCGCCAAAGTTTGCAATCTGATGTGGGCTCGAATCGGAACAAGCTTCAAGGTGGAATTGAAAGCACTTTGACAAGCTTGAGTTTTGCTGATACTCACATCCCTACATAGGCTCAGATTTGTTTCCTTCATAGGCTAGATTCTCATAGTCAAAATGAAACAGACAGTTTAAGTGTTTTTCTGGACTGGTTGTGTAGCAGAGTTTTTTCAGGGCTTTAGATGTGTATTTATTTAACCATTAAGCACTAGGGGTGTACGGAACTCACCTCCGAGTCTGCTGGGGGGTCTGTGGGGGGGGGATCCATTCCTCCCCCCAGAATCCTCCCTGGCAAGTCCGCAGAGCCACTGGCTGGGTCCATCCGCTGCTGCCCTGCCTGTCTTCGGACGCAAATGGTGTCCGGCATAGCGGACACCATTTGCGTCCCTACTGTTTGCCGAGATAGGCTAAGTAAATCTTTACGTAGCCTATCACGGCAAAGAGCAGGGACGCAAATGGCATAGCGGACACCATTTGCGTCCGAAGACAGGCAGGAGCAGACGGGACAGGCGGCAGTGGACAGCCAGCAGCAGATAGGATCCGGCCCCGCGCGGATTCCCCTGGGTGGCGGAGGTGAGTCTTTCATTCTGCTGCGGACTCTGGGGGGGCGGATTCTTAGAATCCGGCCTCAGTGGAGTCGGTGGCGGAATTCTCAGCCATCCCTATTAAGCACTAACTGCCAAAATAGGGCTGTACTGAATTCAGAGACGAAGTGCAGATCTCACTTTGTAGACAAGACATTAATGCTTAAACCTGCTGAACAGAACCCATCTCAAATATTCTCTACCAGCATGGATGGGATTGCAATTTACTTATTCTTCCCTTGTAGCAGAAGAAGGGAATACTGGTCATACAACTGCTGTGAAGATTCACAGATAACTTCTATAGAAAGAATAATAAATGGTTTTGGACTGCTGTACTGCCTTTTCTTATTTTTCGTGGAAACTTTATTTTGAGACTTTGTGATTAGAAGAGAGCTTCTCCACTAAAAGGAATTTCTATCAAAAGCTACTTTATCTTGAACAGAAATGAAAAATGGTAAAGTGTGACTTTACTGAAAACATGTTCATAATGCGAGCACACCATAAACAAGTGGATTTCTGACTACTTACTGACATATACATCCTATGTCTGGCATCTAAAAAAGGGCTCTACCTGTATCTAGAGAAGCCTGTGTTTCATAAAGAGGGTTTTTCATATCCATTAACTTATTACCAGACTCACAGTGCAATCCTATACTTGACTACTCAGAAGTAAATTCCTTTACATTCAATTAGACTTGCTCCCAGATAAGTGGATATAGGATAGCAGCCTTAAGGGAAAATAATTTGTCATGTTACAATCCTTCAAATAAATATCTTACAGAAATGTTTGATTTGTAAAAGAGTGAAGCAAAACTTGTAATGTAGGTAAATCTAGTGTGACTACAGAAATAAATAAAAAAGTTACCTGATCATTTTATTTCCCTCAAACTAGGGATGGGCGGAACCCTCACCTTTTGTTCCGGGGGGTTCTGTGAGGGGGGGAGATCCATCCCTCCCCCCGGAAACCTCTTCGGCCAGTGCTGCTCTGTGGTGATTCCGCGGAGCTGGCCACCGGCTCTGTATCACCAGTGATACGGGTGGCCACCATTGCCATGCCATATTGGGCTGACTCCAGATGCAAATGGTGTCCACTATGCCATTTGCGGCCATAAAGCTCTTAGATTAAGCTAAATGCAACCATAAATGACTGCATTTAGCTTAAACTAAGGGCTTTACGGCTGCAAATGGTGTCCGCTACGCCATTTGCGTCTGTGGTTTTTCCCGTGATAGGCTAGCCACAGACTCAAAGGGTGTAGCGGATTGCCTTGGTAGGTAGGTTTCTGCAGTGTACCAGTTCTTTGCTTCTGGCCCAATCCCTGAGATGCTCGAGCACCTGGGGTGAGCCAAGACTTTCACTAAATTAAACCTGCGTGGCGACTATAATCTGATTCGCATCCAGGAGGGGGATGAGTGGAAGACCTGTTTCAGAACACGGTACGGCTCCTACAAATACTTAGTCATGTCTTTCGGCCTAGCCTCCACTCCCACTACTTTTTCACATTTTATTAATGCCATCTTCCGGGACTATTTGGACACTTTTCTTGATGATCTACTTGTATTTTCTTCAGACCCCCACTCACACTGAGATCATGTGGAGGCTGTCCTACAGCGCCTCCAGGAACACCGTCTCTTTGTCAAGCTGGATAAACGTGCATTTGATGTGACATCCTTGGACTATCTCAGTTACATTATTTCAGCAGATGGCATCAAGATGGAACCTGCAAAGGTCCAAGCAGTCCTCTCCTGCCAGGCTCCATCCACAAAGAAGGACTTACAATATTTCCTGGGGTTTGCCAATTTCTACAGAAAATTCCTACCCAGCTATGCAAGACTGACAACTCCTCTCACAGACCTCCTTAAAGGCAAGAAATCTCCCTTTCACTGGACTGCTTCCACCCAACAGTCTTTTGAAGAGCTGAAAAGGCTTTTTAGCTCTGAGCCAATCCTTTTACACCCCGACCCAAGGAAGCCTTTTGTAGTGCAAACAGATGCCTCTGACTATGCAGTGGAGGCCATACTCTTCCAGCCAGGACCAGCAGGAGGTGAGTTGAAGCGTTGTGCTTACCACTCCAGGAAATTAAATGTGTCCGAGCAGAATTATACCATCTGGGAGAAGGAACTGTTATCTATTAAGTCCACCTTAGAGACATGGCGTCATCTTCTGGAAGGGGCACAGCACCCAGTCGAAGTAAGAACTGACCATCATAACCTGGAACATCTCCAGACAGCCTGTGCCTTAAATCAGCATCAGATTAGGTTGTCTTTATTTTTTCCCAGATTTAACCAAGTGATCCGCCACATGAGAGCCACCGACTACCAAAAGGCAGACGCTCTCTCTCGTAAGCCGGATCTACAGCCAGAGGGTGAGGAGAGCCCCTCCCCCGCCCTGACTTTCCCCTCCCCCCAAGTCTGGCGGCTGCTGTGGAACCTCGCTCTTGGATAGAGCTCCTTCGCACCGAACAAGCCCAGGATCCCTTTGTCTGTGAGACGGTGGTGGAACTAGGACTGGCCACTGGCGCCCCCAAGTCTACCCCCTTCTCCTTGCAAGGCGGATTGCTTTACCACTCATGCAGGATTTATGTGCCTTCCAAATGCCTCCGAGAAAGAGTCCTCCATCAGTGCCACAACTCCCCCACCGCTGAGCATTTTGGCTTCGCCGAGACCTTACATGGAGTTACATGGAGTTATGCAGGATTTTTGGTGGCCTCAAGTGCGTCGGGACGTCAAGACCTATGTCACCTCCTGCACTACCTGTCAACGTGTGAAAGACCTCTCGGGCAAACCCACTGGCTTACTCCACCCCCTGCCTATACCCTCAGGCCCTTGGAAGCTGCTCTCCCTTGACTTCATCACTGACTTGCCTCGCTCACAAGGTAAGACCACCATTCTGGTGGTAGTGGACTTGTTTTCTAAAATGGCTCACTTCATCCCATGGTCAGGGCTGCCCACAGCCAGGGAGACAGCAGAACTCTTTTAGTCACATGTTTTCCGGCTCCATGGCTGGCTGGAGGACTTATTTTGGATCAGGGGCCCCAATTCACAGCTCATTTCTGGCAGGAGTTGCTTGCACTGCTCAATGTGATGCTCAAGATTTCCTCCGCTCACCACCCCTAGACGGATGGTCAGACCAAACGCACCAATGCCGCGCTAGAATAATACTTATGCTGTTATGTAAACTACCAACAAGACAACTGGTTTTCCCTGCTGCCTCTGGCAGAATTTGCTTACAACAATGTGTGTCATGCCTCAACCCGCCAAACTCCTTTCTTTGCCAATTTTGGGTACCATCCCAAGGCATTCCCCTCCTCGCTTGGCCCTACCTTGGTGCCCATGGCCCATGAGTTTTTGGAGGAATTGCACTCTGTGCACCACCTCTTAAGGGACTCTATCGAACAGGCAAGAGCAGCGTATAAAGAAACTGCAGACCAATGTCGCCAGACCGCCCCCCCCCCCGCAGGTCAGGGACTGGGTCTGGTTGTCCACCCAATGCCTCCCCTCTCACCCCCCTCAAGAAGCTCTCAGCCGATGGATGGGCCCCTTCCAAATTACGGCCCAGATTAACTCTGTTGCTTTTCGACTGACTCTCCCCCCCTCCATGAAGGTGCATCCTGTTTTTCATCATTCCTTGCTTTCCCCACTGGTTTCTGGTGATCCCCATCACTCCACCTGCCCCCCTCGCCTCCGGTGCTGGTGGTGGGGGGGAGGAGTTTGAAGTTGCTGACATCCTGGACTCGTGCCTTTCCCAAAGGCGCCTGCAATACTTGGTGGACTGGAAGGGGCATGGCCCGGACGAACGCTCTTGGGAACCAGCTGAGCATGTGCATGCCCCTTTGCTGCTATGCCATTTCCACTGACAGTACCCTCACAAGCCTGGGGCCCCGGGGGGGGAGCAAGAGGGGGGCTCATGCGAGCGGAGATGATGTCAGGGTTGCCTCTGAGCACATAGAGTGGCAGAGCAATTCATATTCTGAGGAAGAGCTGCAAAACGTGGGGGAGGAACTTTCCCAGGCTTCAGAAGCACAGCTGGACAGAGAGGGCCCCCCTTCACACATCTCTGTGATAGATAGCGAACAGGGGGAGGTGGGAGAAGGACAACCTGAACTCTTGGATGCCAGGCGCAGAGTCAAGAGGGAGGTGGCAGGGCAGAGCTTAGGCAGTCTGCCCGATTGGCTCGGCGTCAACAGCTGCGTCTAGAGATGCCATGGGAGAGAGGGAGATCTTCCCCTCCCACCCCTTAAGTTAGGATAGTTTGCCGCCTTTTCCCAAACAGTGACTTTCGTAGCTTCCCTTTGATCTCCTTGAAGGTTTTTCCTTTGTAGTCTGTGAGTCACTAGCAATTAGCATCTGTCTAACCCATTAGAGTAAATGGATTAAAGCCGGGGAATTGAAGGCTCTTGTCTGTGTTTGATTTGGCTTTTGGAGTTCTCAGTAGGGACAAAGGGGATCCTGACACAGACAGTGACCAGCAAGTTTTTTTCCCTGACCAAGCTTAATGTTATGGCAAAAGAGGTTCTGCTTGTCAAAATAGTAGAAGACAAGTAAGGTTCAGAGCAGATATATCCATATGGCCACTGTGCCAATGTAATGGTAAAGTGGCCCACTGAGTTATTTTTTCCTACCCTTCTTCATTTGCATATTTTTATGAGTAATTGCTGCCTGAAAGAACACTTGGGCCAGATCTACACCTTGTGTCATATCATTACAATCCCATCGTGGTAATGCTATATCCCTTTTGTGCATTTATACCTTGTAGGACACGTAATGATGTTTATGTGGTATTTTGGATAATGTGGAATAAAAAGCATGAAATAACACTGCAAAAGTGTTTAATGTGTAATGTGCCCGAACAGTTATCAGTGCACTTCAATACCTCTATAAAGCCGTGTAGATCTAGCGTTGGTTTTCAAACAAGCCCACATCTCATGATCATGATGTATATAATTTCATTCTCTACTTCAGGGACAGAAAAACTACACAGGGCATGTTTTTCACACTCTGATAGGTATCTAAACATTGCTGCACAACAGGACCTCACACCATGTCCCTCTGGTTCAGGTGTAGCAAAATGTCCCTCTGGTTCAGGTGTAGCTAGTTTTCAAAAAGACCCACTTCTCAAGGTGCGTTGCCTATTGATCGTCTCATTCTCCACTCAAGGAGCAGCAAAACAAATATAGTATACTTGTGTTGTCCTTATTTATTGTGTTTTTATTAGTGCTGGATTGAATATCTTCACTACTTTTGCAGGGCCTCTCTGAAACTGGGAAGATATATGACTGTGTTTGAGAGGCAGGCAAATTTCAGACATTTTTCACAGACCCTAATTGGGGGCCCCAATTCGCAGAATTTTTTCCATCCCTAATCTTTAGGGAAATTTTCTAACTTAAAGGGTGGAATCTAGTAACTGACCTCTCCCCTCAGTTCTATCACCTATCTAATTAATGTTACAATACAGTATGTATGATTTATTTTTCGGTTGCCTTTTGTATTTTTTTTTTTTAATTCAGATGCTTCCTTCCCAGTCCTTTTACAAAGGTGTATTGTGTTGTTGACCAACATATTCATGGAGAACAAGAAAAACAGGCAAAACCTGAAATAAACCTTTTCTTTTTTTGAAAAGAATTTTCAGAAAACAGAGAAAACTGTACAATGGAATAATAATAGTAGAAGTAATACTACTACTACTACTACTAATATTCACAATTTAGAATATTTAAAGCACTTCACAGCAAGACAACAACAACAGCAACAACAACAACAACAGCAACACTCATTGATTTATTTGTTTGGGAACTGAGATATCTGGATGCTTTTGTCTTATAATGGGGAAAAGTGCACCAGAAAACCCACTTGTTGATGCCCATTTTTCTAGCATCTCTCCCTCTACACACATATTTTATGTACACCACAGAAGATGAAAATGTGCAAAACAATAATGTGATACAGGATTGTATCATGTCAGACTACAGGAGGGTGACTGTATTTTAACCTAAAACTCTTCTCTTGGCATATTAGTTTTCTACATGTTATCAGTTTATTCACATGGACAGGCATTCAAACATGCAATTGTTGAAGTACAATACTTCAGGAATTGCAGTACTAAATGCTCTTATGTCATTTCAATTGAGTTTAAGAAATATAGATGGTTTAAACATAACATGGTGATCACAAAACCACCATTACTGAGGATAAAACTGCTTCATCCTGTCACCTTAAGGACAGGATAAATGAGCATAGATAAAAACTTCTGGTTCCCTTACAATGGAAGTTGCAACATTCAAGGTTTGTAAACGTGTGTGTGTGTACTTGTGCATGCGTGCGCAAAATGACTGGTGAGCTTGAAACTGCAAGAAAAAAAAAAACCCAAACAGAAAGATGGGTCAATGGGTATCAAGTAATCACATACATTATTATTCTTTAACCACAAGGCTAATGTGAAATACTATACAGATTCCATTGGAAAACACACACACAGCACATTATCTCATGCACACATATTTTTAAGAAGATATAAATTATGTACTTACATCCGAATTAAATCTCAACTGGCAAATGTTGCACGATATGATTTGTTTTCTTCTGTGAGGAAGAGGAACCCCAAACGTATGATTTATTACAGCTTTTTGAATTGGGTCCATCTGCAACAAAAGGAGGAGAAATAAAAGCTTTTCTGTTCTCTTGGAAGTGTCCCAGTTCTGCTAACAATGTTCATGGAAGCAATATACTACCAAAGTTTTTTTCTTTTATGTTAAGGGGTGTGTGTGTGGGGGGGGAATCTTCATTTTTAAAGTGAAAATCAAAAATTGGGAGAAAGTGAAATTAACAGCTCTGAAGGCCATTGCTTTGTCTTCAATTTTGAAAAATCTCATCACAGTAAATTGCTGGATTCTAAAGAAATAAGTGCTGAACATTCTGACATGTCAAAGCGTTCTTTCTTAACTTTACCAACAGAGTTAGTTAATACTCTGGAGCAGAATGTTTTCTCTCTTGCTGTAATGTCAAACAACTCCCTGAAACACTGGCATGTTTGCTATCTTTGTGGCACATGAATTGGGATCATTCATCTTCCTTGGTTCTTCTTCTTCAGTGCAGCCAGTGTCAAATGGAAAGAATATGGTGAAAGAAGTGTGCAATAACAGAAATTAAGGTAGAAGACTCCAGAGAAAATAGAAAAGAATGAGTAGTGGAAGGAAAGATTGTGTCAAGGAATCAGTGGGCTGTTTTGTTTAGATATTACTTGCTTTATGATATTTCCAAATAAAAAGCAGATACATTTTTATATGAAAAGGTTCAAATAAAGATGTTCAGAATTTAAAGGAATCACATAGGAAGGAAGGAAGGAAGGAAGGAAGGAAGGAAGGAAGGAAGGGAGGGAGGGAGGCAGGCAGGCAGGCAGGCAGGCAGGCACACACACGTGCGTTCATGCATGCATGCACTGCCATGCAGCCTGACTTCTCTTTACCCTTCTAGTTTTGGGGACTCCATTCCCAAGGGCAAGGTTCAAGATACCAGGATTTTACATTTCAAGTTTCCTGAACTTTAGGTATGGTGGATAATTTTTTTTTTACCATACTTGGTTAAATTAGGGGGCTTCAATACTAGGCCTTATAGCACTATGCAATTTTTGATCTTCTAAAATCAGGTGGAGATGTTATTATAAATGTGGTTCCACATATAAGGTTATATTCCCCACTAACTTTCTGCAGTAGGCATAATTAGAAATGGAATTGGGAATAAAACTGCCAATATCATACTGCCCTTATACAAACCTATGGTGCCACCACACTTGGAATACTGTGTAGTTCTGGTCACCACACCTAAAAAAAGATATTGTAGAGCTTGAAAAAGTGCAGAAGATGGCAACTAAAATGATCAAGGGGCTGGAACATCTCCCCTATGAGAGAAGGCTACAACAGCTGGGATTGTTTAGTTTGGAAAATAGGAGGCTAAGGGGGGACATGAAAGAGGTGTACAGAATTATGCATGGTGTGGAGAATGTGGATAGGGAGACATTTTTCTCCCTCTCTCACAATTTTAGAACCCAGGGTCATCCCATGAAACTGATTGGTGGGAGATTCAGGACAGATAAAAGGAAGTACTTCTTCACACAGCACATAGTGAAATTATGGAATTTGCTACCACAGGAAGTAGTGATGGCCACCAATTTGGAAGACTTTAAAAGGGGGTTAGACAAATTCCTGGAGGAAAAGGCTATCAATGGCTACTAGTCTAGATGGCTATGTTCTCCCTCCAGTAACAGAGGCAGTGAGCCTATGTACACCTAGGGAACATGGGTGGGAGGGTGGTGTTGTGCTCATGCCTGCTTATGGGCTCCTGGTCAACAGCTGGCTGGCCACTGTGTGAACAGAATGCTGGACTAGAATCATAGAATAGTAGGGTTGGAAGGGGCCTATAAGACCATCGAGTCCAACCCCCTGCTCAGTGCAGGAATCTAAGTCAAAGCATCCCGGACAGACAGCTGTCCAGCCTCATCTTGAATGCCTTCAGTGTGGAAGAGCCCACTACCTCCCCAGGTAATTGGTACCATTGTCATATTGCTCTAACAGTCAGGATGTTTCTCCTGACGTTCAGCCGGAATCTGGCTTCCTGTAACTTGAACCCATCATTCCGTGTCCTGCACTCTGGGATGATCGAGAAGAGATCCTGGTCTTCCTCTCAGTGACAACCTTTCAAGTACTTGAAGAGCACTATCATGTCTCCCCTCAGTCTTCTCTTCTCAAGGCTAAACATGCCCAGTTCTTTCAGTCTGTCTTCATAAGGCTTTGTTTCCAGTCCCCTGATCAACTTTGTTGCCCTCCTCTGAACCCTCTCCAGTTTGTCTGCATCCTTCTTAAAGTGTGGTGCCCAGAACTGGACACAGTACTCCAGATGAGGCCTAACCAGTGCTGAGTAGAGGGGAACTAGTACTTCCTGGGATTTGGAAGCTAGGCTTCTATTAATGCAGCCCAAAAGAGCATTTGCCTTTTTTGCAGCCACATCACATTGTTGGCTCATATTCAGCTTGTGATTGACAACAATTCCAAGATCCTTCTCTCTTGTAGTGTTGTTGAGCCATGTCTCCCCCATCTTGTAACTGTGCATTTGGTTTCTTTTTCCTAGGTGCAGAACTTGGCATTTATCCCTATTAAATGTCATTTTGTTGTTTTCTGCCCAGCACTCCAGCCTACCAAGATCACTTTGAATTCTGTTTCTGTCTTCCAAGGTATTAGCTATCCTGCCCAATTTTGTGTCATCTGCAAATCTGATCAGCATTCCTGCACCTCCTCCTCCAAGTCAGCAATAAAAATGTTGAAGAGCACTGGGCCCAGGACTGAGCCCTGCGGTACCCTGCTCGCTACCTCTCCCCAGTTTGAGAAGGTCCCATTGATAAGCACTCTTTGAGTCCGATTCTGTAGCCAACTGGGGATCCACCTGATCGCTGTTTCATCTAGCCCACTTTTAGCTAGTTTGCTAATCAGGATACATTGGGGCACTTTGTCAAAAGCTAGATGGACCCTTGGTCTGATCCAGCATGGCTCTTCTTATGTTCAGTCTTCATGCACACTACAAATGCACACTTTAGCACCCCAGACCTGGTGGGCTTATCCAAAAAATGAAAAGTTAGCAGTTGCTTCCCTGACCCTTGTCACTGTGCAATAGAAATTTACACATTAATCCAAACAAGTTGAAGTAAAGCCTACTTTTATACACTCTAAAAACTGAATTAGACCAGGGGCCCATCTAGTGCTGCACTCTGTTCACACAGTGGCCAACCAGCTGCCTGTGGGAAGTTACAATCAGGACATGAGTGCAATAGCATCCTCCCACTCATGTTTTCCCAGCAACTAGTATAAGGAGGCATACTGCCTCTGATATTGAGGTAGTAAATAGCCACCATGCCATAAGGACAACCTGCTGAGCTTACCTAAGTCAGTTCATGCACACACACACACACACAGCCTATATTGAGAAAAACGTTTATTTTTTTCTATTGATTTGGGATTTAACTGGCTACAAAATGTTTTTTCTAAAATGTAAACCTCATGATTTGAGCATGTAGTTCTATATGCAAAGAGGTTTGGATGTTAGCCAATGTGATTAAGGAAAGCTGGTTGAGATGCAGAAATCTCTACTCTGCCAATTGCTCTTTGATACAGCAAGTCAGAATTACTTTTCCAAATACAACTCCATAAATCCCAGTTCCTAATGAAGTCAGAGCAGACAAGCGAGAGTGAGAGTGCTGGAAATATATTTGGCTGTAGCATTCTCTCCTAGAGTTTTCTTTTGGGAATGGCTGCCAATCCATAAAGTTCTAATTAAATATTAGATAAGCTGCCCAAATGTTTCTTATAGGGAAAGGAAGCTTGCATAGGATGGTGCATGCGCACACACACAAATACGGACACAAACATCTGTAGGGTCTGAAAAACTGAACTCACACAGAAGAAAATGAAAGCCCTGCTTGGATCATAGGAACAGAGTAAAAGAAATGGACTATCAGGGCAGAGCAAACAGGACATTGTTGGAAAAGTGTTAGGTGCTTGATCATTTATCAATATTTTCGAGAAATTTGCCTGGTAGCTATAGGCTACTAGGAATTCCAGGCAAGTGAAGGGGCTGGTGGAATTGCACATCTAGGAAGGAATTCCACGGAGACAGTGAAGGGGCTGGTGAAGGATCCATCCCTCATCCACTAGACAACTTCGTAAAAAGCAAGGTTTTTGTTTTGTTTTTAGTGGAAGTGATGAATAGATTTAAGGGATTAGATCTGATAGACAGAGTGCCTGAGGAACTATGGACGGAGGTCCGTAACATTGTTCAGGAGGCAGCAACGAAATCCATCCCAAAGAAAAAGAAATGCAAGAAAGCCAAGGACAGGAGTTTATGATCTTTCTTAGGTCTTATTTAAAGATGTGTTTTCCCTGAATTTGTAAACATTCAAAATACATTGTAAAACATTTTTTTTAAAAAAAGTTCATCATTATTATACCCAGGGTGATGTATGGCATTGCAAGGGATGGGGGCTGTGGCTGAGAGAGAATGAGCTCCACCACAGATCCCTGAAAAGTAGCCCAGTGCTGTTACACCCATGTTGCTGGGGGGGGGGGATCATGTAAACCATGCCTCATGTTGTCTCCTGGCTTGTTAGTTTATTTTAAGGACATGCAATGGGCGGGAGGGGGCTCTGAAGTTGATTCTAGCAGCACTATTTTGGCTATGGGGCGGTATAGAAATATAATCAATCAATCAATCAAATACATGTATTAAGGACTGGTGGCAGTGAAGGGACACAGGGAATGAATTAAAGGTTCCAGCTGTTGGTGGAAAGAAGTTGTCCAGACACCAGGTCTACCCACTGAGAAACAGCAGAGGGGTAGCCCTGGTATACAACTTCCTCAGGTCTGCCATCTTGGTAGATCTGGGGCCCGGAACATCACTGCTCAGTCACCAGAGCTACCAGAACTGGCTGACCTGTTCTCTGATGCTAGTTATGGGGTGGGGTGGGTGTTGTTTGTTTGTTTGTTTGTTTTAAGTGCAATCAGACAAGAAATGTGCAGTGCCAAAAGAATATTTGTGCAGTTCAAAATTCATATAAAAAGTTGTATTGTATTACCTGATGCAAAAAGTGACGGACAACTAAGTGAAAAGTAAAATGAGTAATCTAGGCTCCTCTAGAACCCTAAACTGTGAACAAGCATGTAATGTATGTACATTATGCTTCCCTCTATCAAATACTTTATTGCTAATGTCCACATGGTGTTTATCAATGTTTCCAACTCGTGTTATGTTGTCAGTGTAATGATAATGGCAGTGTGATGCCAGAAAATACCCAAAGGACATCCTTAATTCTGGTCGCCAAGAAGTGATTTTTTTCCCTGCCAAAGGCAGTTGGCTGTTGCCTGCTTCATGGAGTATCTGACCTCCTGTGCTTAGTTCCTTCATACTTTTACAAACATACAGACAGAAAAGTTCACCCCATTTTTTGAAATATGATTCACTGATCTGATATTTTATGCATAAGACCTCTGTAACCATCTTTCAATCACATGGCATACAATATCATTAAATGATAGCTATGTTCTCATTCTGGAAGCATCTAAGGACAGATTAATTATATCCTATGACCTATGTGGAGAATGAATTGCTGATTTGCTCCTTTAGAGACCCCCACTACCATGTCTGTTTTTCCTAGCTGCTCTTTTAAGTGTTTGAATAAGCAGCTTCATAGGTACTGCACAGGCATTGTAATGAAATAAGAGAACCAGAAAGGCCAAAAAATGTTCATTTATCCAAAGATCTCATAGTCAATATTGCATTATGCATCCTGGTGCTGCAGGACGTAGGGAAGGGGGAGGTCATTTCACCTGACTGATTGATTGATTGAATTTATATCCTGCCTTTTTTCCTCTAAGGAACTCAAGGCAGCGTACATAATCCTCCTCCTCCTCCATTTTATCCTCACAACAACAACCCTATGAAGTAGGTTGGGCTGAGAATCTGTGACTGGCCCAAAGTCACCCAGTGAGCTTCCGTGGCTGAGTGGGGACTAGAACCCGGATCTCCTGACTCCCAGTTCAACACTCTAGCCACTACACCACCTTAGGCTTCCCTCAAATTTTGTTTTACCAAGCCAATTTAAATTCAATCTTTCCTGGCCATGGCAAAAATTAAGCATTCCACTAGGTTCCCAAATCACAAAATATATAATTAGATATCTGTATAATTCAAGATCATGCAAATTAGCCATACATCCAACCTCTTGGATTCATATTCACTGAAGATATGGACTCTGATGACAAGCTCAGTGGCCAAAATTCAATTTCTCCCTGTGTGCACATTCATAGCCACAGATATGTCACATGTATCTTTAAGATCGTCTATGAACCAGTTCTAATATTAATACAGTCACAGGACATGAGTCCATTTACATTACTAACAATTAAAAATGGCTACATTCTGTGCAATCTGCAGGTAATTTGGGCCGGAATCTTATGTTCTGGATTATTCTGAAGTACTGGGACAGGTAAGTATTGGGCTGGTGCTCAGTTCCAGTGCTGGAGGTGGTCAGGGTCTGACAACCAACATAAGGATCCAGGTTTGGTTATAGAAATGTACATAAAGTTACCCAGAACTTCTCTATGCCTGTGAAATACAGCTACTTTTCTCAGTATTCTATTCAGCCAGATAAATAATTAACATTTGGAATAAACAAGGGAGCGAGCTGAGGGAACTTACTCATCAAAATATCTAAATAATGGAGAAAAAAAGAAACTCATATAATTTGCTTTTAAGTACAATTGAAAGCCAATGATGCTAAGTACTTAAAATGCATGTTCTAGATGTGCAATCATGCATGGTTCATCCTTTTACAGCTAATTTATTCAGTGTTGCCTCAATAATTAAGGTGAATAATTAGTCAGTGATTTGACATTCAACATCACATCTTCAAACGTGCGTGCGTGCGTGCGTGTGTGAAGTGTTGCCTCTGGTCTTATCAATGAAGTCTAGTACTGTATCACAATGCTATGATATGCTTTTTTTTTCACACGTCTGAAATAGAAACACAGTTAGTTCACTCAAATATGAGGCTGTACAATTCAACTAGAAATATCTCTCAAGTGTAGATAACTCACCATAATGAGCAAATACCGTATATAATCAACTGTCCCTCTTGGCTCTCCCTCTCCCCACCACTATAAAGAAGCCATCTCAAACTCTACAGAGTTTGACTTATTCAAATCTTAATCTGTTTATATCTCTCGATATAACTAACAACTATTCCAAAGAGAAGACAGCATCATTCATGATGAAGACATTTTAGAGGTATTTAAATAATCATATTAAATATCATATCATCTAAATCCTATGCTCCCATTCTTTGTGTGTTGTCACTTAAAAAGCCAAATGCTACAGGAAGCAATATGTCTTCACACAACACATCTTCATCAACAGGATCAACTATGTCTTCAAACAAGAACTGCTGTTTTTGTACATCTCTACAGCCAGGTTTCAGTGCTGCTGACATTGCATTAATTGTCTAATCCAATCTCATCAACACATCACAGGACGTGAAAGTTCAGCACTGAAGTTGAACCAATCAACTTCCCCATGTCTGTTGGCATCAAAGTCTCATAAATTAATATTTCTGGCCTACATATCCCTATGTGTGAGCATCAAAATTGAGATTATAATACATATCTCAGGCTGAAATCCTATGCACACTTACCTGGGATTAAGTCCCACAGAATTTAGTGGGGCTTACTTCTGCGTAGAAATGCATAGGATTGTACTGACTTGCCTCAGCTTCGGAAATGACATCAAAAAGAAAACCAGTTTCATGGGTAAACTATGAAAGTCAGAAGGTCCCTTATCATTAGATTCATGGCAAAATAAATCTGAAAACTCATGTTTTAGAATCATGGATGAAATATAAAGGGATATAATGTAGATGGAATATAACCACCCAAAGGGAAAGATCAACCAGTGTAGCTGCAGTTGTACAGATTTATTTCCCAGAAAAGCAGATCATTCTTTTAATTAATTGCCTTGCACATGCCTATGTTATTTTGGCTGCTTACTTCAAAGGGTCACTTCCTTTAGATACCAATTAAAATTATGATTGGTCATATTCAATTCCATCTACACATAACAAAATACCAAAGGTATGCTTATTGGATGTCATCCAGCTGTAACAAGAACACAGCAGCTTTTCTTAGAAACTGGTTCCCAAACAAAGGGCAAAGACTAGGCTTACCCAGACTAGCAAAATTAGAGATTGAAATTACAGTTAAAATGCCCACACTATTTTAAAGCATTATGGTGAATTTCTGAAAAAAGCGGAGAAGGGTAATGAGCATTACATATTTCCAGTAGGATATTTCACATGTGAAAGATCTGTGGAGAGCTAGAACAAGTGCGGTAATTGGCTTCTAATGATAATACTGCCTTTAATCATTCATGGCAAACTGATACAGCATCTTTGCCAGTCACAGAACTTGCTATATGGACTTCATTAATTTCTACATAGCTGGGCCCTACAGGGAACAGGCTTATGAATGACTGAAAATCTTAAGAGCCTATTAAATTCTATTATGTACACAGCCATTTCAGGAATATTATTGTTTAAATATGTACTAGAAACTTGACTTGAATTCTACTAGCATCCGCTCCTGTCTTGATTTAGAACATAAGAACACAGGAACGTAAGAAGAGCCATGCTGGATCAGACCAAGGGTCCATCTAGTCCAGCACTGTGTTCACACAGTGTCCAACCAGCTGTCGACCAGGAACCCACAAGCACGGCATGAGTGCAACACCACCCTCCCACCCATGTTCCCCAGCAACTGGTGTACATAGGCTTACTTCCTTTGCTACTGGAGGTAGCACATAGACATCAAGACTCGTAGCCATTGATAGCCTTTTCCTTCAGGAATCTGTCTAACCCCCTTTTAAAGCCATCCAAATTGGTGGCATCACTACATCCTGTGGTAGCAAATTCCATAGTTTAACTATGTGCTGTGTGAAGAAGTACTTCCTTTTATCTGTCCTGAATCTCCCACCAATCAGCTTAATGGGATGACTCTGAGTTCTAGTATTCTGAGAGGGAGAAAAATGTTTCCCTCTCCACATTCTCCACATCATGCATAATTTTGTACACCTCCATCATGTCTCCCCTTACCCTCCTTTTTCCAAGCTAAACAATCCCAGCTGTTGTAAACTTCTCTCATAGGGGAGATGTTCCAGCCCCTTGATCATTTTAGTTGCTCTTTTCTGCACTTTTTCCAGCTCTACAGTATCTTTTTTTAGGTGTGCTGACCAAAAATGTACACAGTATTCCAAGTGTGGTTTGTTCAGTCGTTCAGTCGTGTCCGACTCTTCGTGACCCCATGCACCATAGCACGCCAGGCCTTCCTGTCCTCCGCTCTCTCCCGGAGTGTGCTCAAGTTCATATTCATTGCATCGGTGATGCTATCTAGCCATCTCATCCTCTGTCATCCCCTTCTCCTTTTGCCTTCAGACTTTCCCAGCATCAGGGTCTTTTCCAGAGAGTTTTCTCTTCGCATTAGGTGGCCAAAATATTTCAGCTTCAGCTTCAGTATCTGTCCTTCCAATGAGCACTCAGGGTTGATTTCCTTTAGGATTGACTGATTTGACCTCCTTGCAGTCCAGGGGACTCGTAAGAGTCTTCTCCAGCACCACAGTTCGAAAGCATCAATTCTTCAGCACTCAGCCTTCCTTATAGTCCAGCTCTCACAGCCATACATTACTACTGGGAAAACCATAGCTTTGATTAGACGGACCTTTGTCGGCAAGGTGATGTCTCTGCTTCTTACTATGCTGCCTAGGTTTGCCATAGCTTTCCTCCCAAGGAGCAAGCGTCTTTTAATTTCATGGCTACAGTCACCGTCTGGTGATCTTGGAGCCCAAGAAAGTAAAATCTGTCATTGCTTCCATTTCTTCCCCTTCTATATGCCAGGAAGTGATGGGGCCAGATGCCATGATCTTCAGTTTTTTAATGTTGAGTTTCAAACCAGCTTTTGCACTCTCCTCTTTCACCCTCAACAAGAGGCTCTTTAGATCCTCTTCACTTTCTGCCATTAGGGTGGTATCGTCTGCATATCGGAGGTTGTTGATAATTCTCCCGGCAATCTTAATTCCGACCTGTGATTCATCCAACCTGGCATTTCTCATGATGTACTCTGCATATAAGTTAAATAAGCAGGGTGACAATATGCAGCCTTGTCGTACTCCTTTCCCAATTCTGAACCACTCGGTTGTTCCATGTCTGGTTCTTACTGTTACTTCTTGACCCTCGTACAGGTTTCTCAGGAGATAGGTAAGGTGGTCTGGTACTCCCATCACTTTAAGAATTTGCCACAGTTTGTTGTGATCCACACAATCAAAGGCTTTAGCATAGTCAATGTCAAGTGTGGTTGCACCATAGCTTTGTATAAGGGCAATGTGATATTGGCAGTTTTATTCTCAATTAAAACACATAGTACTCATTCAATACTATACAGTGATCCCAAGGAAATTAGTAATATATAAAATACAGCTAGTGTAGTGTAGCTGAACAATGATGATGTCTGTCATTGGACCAGATGGGCTATACTTTGTCTGATCATTCCCCTACATGTGATGGAAAGACAATGGAAGAGCACACCTTCCCACCTTCCTGCTGGCATGCCTGCATCATCTCTGATGTCACCCTCTATTCTAATGGGGGTGAATGGAGTCTATTTGTATAGAAGTCAATCCACACAAGCACAGTAGATTCCCAGATTTTGTCTGGGAAATTGACCACGTGAAATGGGCCTCTGCATGTTGGATTGTATGTCTGTAGGTCCCATTCAAATATTACACCCCAGCTGAATGGACAGAGGGTGTTGGAGGTGGGGCAGGCATTAGGAAGGAAAGGAGGTAAAGTCTGCTTTTATACTTGCTCTTTCTCTCCACCGCACATAGAGGCACATTCAACCCAATGTCAGTGTTGGATCCTGGTCACTGCAATCTACTTCAGATATAAACAGACAATACCATTTTAGCATACATATTATTAAAAATGTAAACCTGCCAGCATCAAACAGTATGAGATATTACTGTACAAAATGTATACACCTTGGAAGAAGCTGACAAAGAGTGATGTCTTTTGAAATCCTACATAACAATTCACTTCCCAAAAGTTGTTCTAGAAGAAATGTTTGCAGTTAGTTAAAAGCCAAGAATGACCAGAGTTACAAATGAGAAAAGCCATTATGTGGGGTCTCCCTCTTAATTAAAATATTCAGTTCACTGCAGTGCAAACACACACATACACACGCACAAACCCAACTCACAAAAATTGTGCATACAGAGCTCATATTCATTGCTCTACACTTCCTAATTCAGAAGAGAAATTACACAATCGAATCACAGAATAGTAGAGTTGGAAGGGGCCTACTGTCAGGGTGGAAACTGAGCCGATAGAACCCCAGAACAGTTCTGATTCTGAGGAGGATCAGCAATCCGTGGGAGATGAGCCAGCTCATCCCTCACAGGCACAGCAGCTGGCAGAGATTCCTCCTGCTGGCATTCCTGAGATAGATAGTGATCCTAGCAGTAAGAAAGTGTGGGAGGGGGCTTGCTAGACGCTCGACGCAGATGCAGGAAGCGATGAGCGATGGAGGGCGCGGAAAGGAGGCGTAGCGCCTGTTTGGCGCGCAAGCAGCAGCCGCCTCCCATATACCCAAGGGAAAGAGGGAGGATCTCTCCCTAGCCCATAAGTTCAGGGTCTTCAAATGATACTCCTTCAAACAGGGATCAACTGCCTACTCGGACAATAGGCTACTCTGCTGTTCATTGCTTAGTCGTTGGTGATTAGCATCTGAAAGAGTCATTAAGTTGTAAAAGGATTAAAGCCTTGAAAAGAATCCTTTCATCTGTGTCTTGAGTTGGCTATTGGAGTCTACTAAAAGAGGCCGCTAGGGTGCTCTTGACACCTACAAGACCATTGAGTCCAACCCCCTGCTCAATGTAGGAATCCAAGTCAGAGCATCCCTGACAGATGGCTGTCCAGCCTCATCTTGAATGCCTCCAGTGTGGGAGAGCCCACCTCCTCCCTAGGTAATTGGTTCCATTGCCGCATTGCTCTAACAGTCAGGAAGTTTCTCCTGATGTTCAGCCAGAATCTGGCTTGTGATCAACAACAATTCCAAGATCCTTCTCACTTGTAGTGTTGTTGATCCACGTAACCTCCATCCTGTAACTGTGCATTTGGTTTCTTTTTCCTAAGTGCAGAACTTGGCATTTATCCCTATTAAATGTCATTGTTTTCTGCCGAGTGCTCCAGTCTATCAAGATCACGTTGAATTTTGTTTCTGCATTAGCTATCCCACCCAATTTTGTGTCATCTGCAAATCTGATCAGCATTCCCTGCACCTCCTCCTCTAATTATTAATAAAAATGTTGAAGAGCACTGGGCCCAGGACTGAGCCCTGCGGTACCCCACTCATCACCTCTCCCCAGTTTGAGAAGATCCCATTGAGAAGCACTCTTTGAGTTCGATTCTGTAGCCAACTGTGGATCCACCAGATCGTTGTTTCATCTAGCCCACTTTGAGCTAGTTTGCTCATCAGGATATCATGGGGAACTTTGTTGAAAGCTTTGCTGAAGTCGAGTTATATTATGTCCACAGCATTCCCACAGTCCACAAGGGAGGTTACTTGATCAAAAGATTCATCTGGCAGGATTTGTTCTTGACAAATCCATGTCGGCTTCGAGTAATCGCTGCATTGTTTTCAAGGTGATCACAGATGGATTGCTTTATCATCTGCTCCAGAATTTTCCCAGGGACTGATGTCAGACTGACTGGTCTGTAGTTCCCAGGTTCCTCCTTTTTGCCCTTTTTGAAGATAGGAACAACATTAGCCCTCCTCCAGTCATCTGGCACTTCACCCGTCCTCCATGATTTCTCAAAGAGAATAGACAGTGGTTCTGAGAGTTCTTCTGCCAGTTCCTTTATTACTCTAGGGTGCAGTTCATCTGGCCATGGAGATTTGAACTCATTCAAAGTAATTAGGTGTTCCTTGACCATATGCCTATTGATCTCAAGCTGCAATCCTGCCCCTTCAGCCTGTACTTCGCCTTTGCCAGGGGGGTCATAGAACCTCTTTTGGGAGAAGACTGAGCCAAAGTAGGAATTGAGCACCTCTGCCTTTTCTTTGTCATCTGTTATCATTTTGCCATCCTTATTTAATAGTTGAACCACCATTCCTTTCCTCTGCCTTTTACTACGCACGTAGTTGAAGAAAGCCTTTTTGTTGCTGTTAGCATCCCTCGCTAACCTCAGCTCGTTCTCAGCTTTAGCCTTCCTGACGCCATCCCTGCAATTCTGTGCTACCTGCCTGTACTCTTCCTTTGTTGCTTGGCCTTCCTTCCACTTCCTATGTGTCCTTTTTTGTTTTCAGGTCATCTCTAAGCTTTTTGTGAAGCCACATTGGCTTCTTCTGTTGTCTTCCACCTCTTTTTCTTGTTGGAATTGTTTGTAATTGTGCCTTGAGAACTGCCTTTTTTAAAAGCCCCCACCCATCTTGGACTCCTTTTCTCATTAGAGTCGCTTGCCATGGGAGCTTGCTTATCATTGTTCTAAGTTTATTAAAATCAGCTGTCCTAAAATCCAGGATACGCATTTGGCTACACTCAGCTTTTGCTTCCTTTAGAACCATGAACTCAAGCATAACATGGTCGCTTTCCCCCAGAGTTCCTGTAACTGCTTCTTTACCCACTAAGTCATCTCTGTTGGTTTTGTCTTTCTCTTGATTGCTCTTTTTGCCATGGTGCCATCTCAGTCTTCTCCATGGTAAGGAATGAAATTAAATCAATGTTCAGATTCATATAATTTTCACCATAGATCATTACAAGTATGTGCCATATAATTGTATAAGGCAATAAAGGGTCTATCTTGTAATTCTTATGGCATTAAATAAGTACTAAAATAGATTTGAAGAGTGGAAAAGATTATCAAAAGAAGGGAAAAATATTGTTAAGCATGCCCCACTTCCCCACATGGTAGGAAGCAGCATTACAGGGTTTATAGAGCAATCAAATCTGTATAAAGGATCCCTGGTAACTTCCTGGTTGGATTACTGCAATACATTGTATATGGGCTGCCCTTGAAGACAGTCTGGTAACTTCATTTAGTGCAAAATATGGCAGCTATGGTACTTATTGGAACTAGGCATTGTTATGCCAGTATTGTAGCATCCTCTCTGGCTCCTAGTTTGTTCCTGAGCCCAATTCACAGTGCTGGTGTTAACCTACAAAGCCTATCATGGCTTGGGACCACAATATCTAAAGGACTGCCTCTTCCCATATGTTACTGCCTGTGCCTTAATACTGTCATTTGAGCCCCTGCTCCAAGTGCCCCCACACACTGAGATTCAGTGGGTGGCAACTTGTGAGAGGGCCTTTTCTGTGGTGGCTCCCAAATTGTGGAATGCCCTCACTGCAGAGGTCCAGCTGGAACCTACTTTGTTTTATTACTACTAGAGTTTTATTGAACTCTATGGGGCTTATTTCTGAGTAGATGTGCATATGTTTGTGCTGTTAGTTCATTTTGGAAGAGACTACTGGAGTCACATGTCATCTTTTTTTAAGGAAGGGCAAACATCCTCCTGTTCACCTTGGAAATGACCAGCTGCATTCCCTTTAAGTACTCACAAAACCGTGAGGGCTTTTGTGAGTACTCAAAAAGAGTGCCAGAACATACCCAATGATTCCCTCACCAGGGCTCTGTGCTCCTGCTGCTCCCACAGGGGTCCCTTTGTCCCTGCAGTGGCTGGGATGGACTTCCCTCCTAGCAACAGTCTTCTCATGTGCAGTCCTCCAGAGCCACTCCTGTGCGAAGCAAGACTGCTTTGATAACCGTACCCAGGTTGGGATAGGGGTGGTCAGAGAGTTCAGTACCCTGTACCAAATTCTTGTCCCGGCTCTAGTATTGTAATATTTATTTTATTTACAGACATAGAAGCAGAATATATTGAAAGCCACAAACTCCTACAACAGACTATAAACTAGGGATGTGCAGGGACCCCCCGATCCGACTTGGAAGCTGCTTCATGGCTTCAGAGATGGGCCTGATTCAGCTTGGGCAGATTAGGGAGTCCCCAGCCCAACTTGGCCCCGAACCTGAAGCAGGATTTGGATGTCGAACCCCACTTCAGGTTCCCCCCGATGCCCCTGTGCAAACCCCCTTACCTTGCCTCCACCTTCTCTGCTGCCACCACCGTCCTCGCCACCCCCTCTGCCAGCTCCGCCACCTCTGTCCTTGCCACCACCTCCGCCGCCACCATCCTCACCACCGCCAACTTCTGAGGCCTGGACGCATGAGGCGACTCCTACTGCAGGGACTCACTATTTTTAAAATGGCAACCTGCTGGAACTTCCTGGACATTGCCATTTTTAAAATGGCGACTCCTTGCAGTAAGAGTTGCCGTGCACATCCAGGCTTCGGGAGTTGGCGGTGGTATGGATGGCGGCAGCGAAGGTAGTGAGGACGGTGGTGGAGGCGGCAGCGAGGACAGCGGCGGTGAGGACGGCAGTGGCGGTGGCAGCCAGGACGATGGCGGCAGTAGTGGTGATGGTGGCGAGGACAGAGATGGCGAGGATGGTGGTGGCAGCGGCGGTGGAGGAGGCGGCAGCAGCAGCTCAGGTAAGGGCCTGGCATGGCTGGGCCAGGGGTGCCGAAGCTCCGGGTCTCCTCCGCTTCACCTCGGAAGGGCACAAAGTGACCTGAAGCAGCCCACTTCAACTTGGGGTTCGGGCCTTGGGCCGAAGCAGTGCACAGCCCTATGGTAAACTCCTGATCCTGCATCAGATACCCAAGGAGAATAAACTAGGCCAAACAGCCAAACACCAGCTATACTAAAGCTCTCTTCTTGACTTTTTCCATCTTTTAGTTCAAACTGCAACACCATCATTTCTCTGCCTCTCCCACTAACCTGATGGGTGTCAACTTCCAAAGGCAGGAGAGAGAGAGAGTTCCAGTCATTAGCTTCCATTCAGAGAACATCAACCAGTCATCCCCGAATATTAGCAAGCAATTAGTTTAACAATGGATGATCACCCAGCAGCAATGACATTAGGAAAGGGCAAAATTTCTCCTACATGCAAGATTTTAGGAGAACAAATACAGAATGCTTCTTTGTTCTCATCTGCCTATGAATATATGAAACAATTCTAGTATGGGAGAACTCGAAGGGGAAGACGACCACATGTATGTTGTAAACAACAGTCTCACCTAACAGTCTTAGGTGAACTAAGTGTGGAAACCTACTGCTGACCTAAAAGATGCTTAATCTGCAATGAAGTTACAGTCTTAGGCTTTCCTTGTGACCAAGTAATTATGGATCTAGATATGTTTAATTTTCTATAGATCACCTGGTAAGGACATGGATGGAAGGTGCCAAGAAAGGATGGAAAGAAGAACACTGGCTGAGCAGAGAGGTTTGAGATCTGACAGGATGTCAGAATCAGAGATAGTGCTGGTGTGGAGGGATCAGAGTGGAGTGGGAAATTGCAAAGGCTCAGAAATGGATGTGGGATGCATTGACCATAATCAATATTTGTCTAGTCAGCTGCAATTCCCTATTAGTACAACTTTTCCCCAGATCCACGCACTTGCCTACTATGTACTCCATCCTAGGGCACCAATTCTACTGCAGAAACATTCTTCCTCTAATTTCTCTCTCCTGCCTAAGGCACAGTCTCTTATGCTTTGGCACACATTTGTGAGTGACATACGTATGTGCATGAATGCCAGCAGGGAAAAACTTGGACACAGAGTGGACCCCATACACCTCACGTACATCGTAGGTTTATCTTTCATATCCTGTGATTCTCTGGTCTGAACAATTCTTACTACCAGCTACATTTCTATCATTTCTTTCTTCCTCCTCTGCCTCGTCCCTAAAGCAAGGGTGGGGAAACTCTTTCAGACACAGGATCAAATTCCATTTTGGGAAAGTGCTCCTGGGTTGCATTCCAGAGGCAGAAGGGGCCAAATGTAAAGGGGGTGGGGCCAGAGGCAAAGGGGTGGGGTGACAAATACTAAAAACAAAACCTAGCATATTGTAGCTCAAAGCTCTTACTGTCAGTAACTAAGTCTTAGAAGAGGCATTTCAACTTTTTAGAATGGGGAAAAAACTGCAAAGCCAGGAAAGGAATATGGCCATCTGGAGAACTCCAGAGGGATGGATTGGGACCCCAGGGAGGCCAAATTTGGCCCCCAGATCTAAGATTTCCCACCTGTGCCCTAAAGCAATGGTACCCATTATTTAAATATAATGTATTACATAATTTTATTATGTTTTACAATCAGTTGGAAAATAAATCTGATTGTTCATGCCTTGGAATTCGATGCTTTCATGGTTGAAGGTGAACTATACTGTTGTTGCCTGAAGCCAAGGCCAGCAACAGTGCAAACAAGCAAAAATCATGAAACCCTGGGGATGAGTTTGCAGCATTTCTAATGCTGTTAAGAGCATACAGTTTCCTGGAGAGACAAACTCATCTGAACTACTAAGGAGGTTCAATATAGCAATAAAACCGTCCAAGATTTATTCAACACAAAAAGTTATATTAAACCAGCCCCCAGCAATGACCTTAAAAAAACAAAACAAAAAAACACAACAATGTTAACAGGGCCAGACAAAAAGAGCTTTGTGGAAAGAAAACTGTATCTGTTTTTCTATTCCAAAATAAATTATTAGAATTTAAGATTCTTATAATTTCATACAGGCTCTGTTGGCATACACTACTCTGTCCTGTCAGCCTGCTCTTTCCATAATTATTACTCTGTTTACAAATGCTAGGATGTGAGGTCAATAGGAGACCTTGGCTACTACAACCACTTAAGTAACCATGTGTTTCTGTCCTATTGCTGTGTATACAGTATTATAAAGCAGTAACGTATTCAGTTTCACTTTTGAAAAACCAGCTGCCTTCTACCATGTGGGATTTCTGTATATGCACAACATACATGGCTCATGACAGCAAATGATGATTCCATAAGTGTCCTACTATACTGGAGAATGGAGCTGGCCGTTCCGGTCTGGGCACGGGCCGGCGCACCATCATTATGTGGATCTTCCCATTCTTTCCTCACTAAGAATGAGCAACTCATGGGATCCGAGTGCAGCATCTACAGAACACTTATTTAACCAAAAAGCTACTTGAATGGGAAAACAGTGCACAGTGGCCACCAGGAGAACTGCAATGAACATCAATACTTAGGACCAGCGTTAGTGATAATTCACTGGAATGATCACTCATTCACTGGAGCTGCCAGCTGAGTTTCCAGAATCCATTGTATTGCTACTATGGTTAGGAAGAATAAACCAGGAAACTGATTTTATATCTTGCTTATTTTCAGGCCAAATTTTAAATAAGCCACAATTCTGTACATTTGGACAACATGGGGAAGTTTTTTTAAAAAAAAAATCCCTTGTGGGTACATAAGAAATGCAGAGGAGGGAAATAAGGCACAGTGCCTAAGGCACAGCTCACTTCTATAGTGGTTTCCCATTACATCTGAACCAAGCCAATGATTTCAAACACTCCGGAACTTTCGATTGTTTCACTTACCACAATCTTGCCTCTGATGAGCAGAATGGGTTTTGCCATACTCATTTATTTTATTTAATGCCCAGTGAAACAATGTTTGAGCAAAAGCCAAGCAGTCTTTTGGAAGTACAGTTCATAATTTATTTCACTGACAGATAATTGAAAAATGATTTTACTGGTACAACACAGATCAAGTTTCCCGATTGTTATAAACAGGAAAAGTGAGGTTAAGTCAATCACTACATTTCCAGGATTTTCACAAGCTTAAAATACAGACCTTATATAGAATCCCTCTAATTCTATATGAATTTGTGCTCCTGCTTGATAAAATATGATGACTTGCTTATCAGGACCAGGATCCAGAGAATGATGGATCATATTTTTTGAGCCTGAGGCTTTACAGCCTGGGTAGGGAATCTGCAGCCCAGACCCATGCAGCCCACAGGCTCTTCTGGGCCTGCTCTGAGCTCTCTGGATGCTATGCACTTGGAAAAGGTGTGAGGGGTCTGGTGTGCATGCAGACCCTGTCCACTCAGGCTTCAGGGAGCTATGGCAGCTGGAGAAATGGATAGTGTAGACTGGAGGAAGGAGCAGATAAAATGCTTCCTTTTTGAAACATACATCAGGAGGGGGCAGAATGCTGGGTTTGTTCACAGAGAGGGGTGGGGAAGAGAAGCCCTATTCAGGCATTCACTTGAAGGTGTGAGGGCTTAAAGTGTGTACTGGGATGGGGCCGAACATGCTAGTCCCACCCCCTACTTCTCAGAACCTGATGGCCCCGTCCCACCTCAGTTCTGACCTTGCTGTAGGGTCTTAACAGAAGTAGCAGGGTCTTAACAGAAGCTCCACTCACATTTCCTCGAATATGTAGAACTCTCTTTGTGATCGAGAACCCTGATAAGGCAGGGTCTGGACTCATGCCGAACGTTCTACTCACATTCAAGTGAACACAAGTAGAACTCTTGTTCAAACCTTGCTGGTTCAACATGGCAGGATCTGAACTGAGTGGGGATGGCATGCCCAGGGATGTAGGAAGTGGGGACAGTATGCTCAGCCCCATCCCAGGAGATACCTTAAGCCCTCAAGCATTTAAGCAAATGCCTGAACTGCCCTAGAGAGCAGGGGTGGCAGAAATGGCTGTACACTGCCTTGGTGGCTTTTTAGCAGATACAGTGATACAGAAATGTTGCTAAATAAAAACAGAATCATAGAATAGTAGGGTTGGAAGGGGCCTACAAGGTCATCGAGTCCAACCCCCTGCTCAATACAGGAATCCAGGTCAGAGCATCCCTGACAGATGGCTGTCCAGCCTCATCTTGAATGCCTTCAGTGTGGGAGAGCCCACTACCTCCCTAGGTAATTGGTGCCATTGTCGTATTGCTCTAACAGTCAGGATGTTTCTCCTGATGTTCAGCCGGAATCTGGCTTCCTGTAACTCGAGCCCATTATTCTGTGTCCTGCACTCTGGGATGATCGAGAAGAGATCCTGGCCTTCCTCTTGGTGACAACCTTTCAAGTACTTGAAGAGCACTATCGTGTCTCCCCTCAGTCTTCTCTTCTCAAGGCTAAACATGCCCAGTTCTTTCAGTCTCTCCTCATAGGGCTTTGTTTCCACAGTCCCCTGATCATCTTTGTTGCCCTCCTCTGAACTCTCTCCAGCTTGTCTGCATCCTTCTTAAAGTGTGGTGCCCAGAACTGGACACAGTACTCCAGATGAGGCCTAACCAGTGCTGAGTAGAGGGGAACTAGTACTTACCGGGATTTGGAAGCTATGCTTCTATTAGTGCAGCCCAAAAGAGCATTTGCCTTTTTTGCAGCCACATCACACTGTTGGCTCATATTCAGCATATTCAGCACTACCATATCTCCCCTCAGTCTTCTCTTCTCTTCTCTTCTCTTCTCTTCTCTTCTCTTCTCTAAATATGCCCAGTTCTTTCATTCTCTCTTCATAGGGCTTTGTTTCCAGTCCCCTGATCATCTTTGTTGCCTTCCTCTGAAATAAATAGATTGTGGCTCTGCCCACCAATGGCTCTGTCCATGGTTGACTTTTCCCATGGGTCAACCACACTTCATAGAAAAAGGCTCCCAATCCTGGCTTCACAGAGTCAAACAGAAGCCCCACCAGGCTGTATGGCAAACAGCTTTTGAAACTGAGGAGTCTTTCAGGCCAGCTGTTCTATGAAAAAAGGCAAACATTCCACTGTGCTAGTATATGCTCCTTTTGTGATCCAGAGCAGGTATCTGGATCATCCCTGGCCCAGCTGTCCAACTGGGGCATCTTGAATGAACAGCAATATGAACATGCTTGGAAGACAGAAGATCCCAGGTTAAATCCCTCACATCCAACTGACCAGAAAGTGAAAATTAGCGAACAGGTGATGTCCTAAGAAATGTACGTACAACAAGCTATTGCATTAATGCTCCTTGAACAGCATGAATACACTGCTAATGGTGGTCAATTACTATGCAAATACATTTTAATTGCACTTGTTAAAAGCTGGACATGGTATTCTGCCATTTGAAGAAAAAAAACCCACAGAAATCAAAATGACAGGTTAAATGTTAAGAAAGGAAGAATATCAGCCTTCTATTCTCATCTATAGTACTCACATTGATGCAAATGGAAAAGAGTAAATGTACATCTTTAAACCAACATGCTGAAGGTCTTGGATTTCTATAATTATGCTTTTGCTGTCTAAGATTAATCTGGCAAGTTAATGATGCAAAAAATTACATTTATAATCCAGGCTGAATACAGCTGTACAGCAAGCTAAGATCTAAGTGCTATTAAGGTTACTGGAATTAATTGGCTGTCCCTGGCAATCTTATATCTATCACTTACTAATTAACATTATTCTGTAAAGAATATTTTGTGGTGAGAAAAGTATAGAAAAGCAACCAGGCTAAACTTGCCTCGGACAATGCTGTTAACAGTTTGTCCTACAGGCACTACTAGATGTTGCAGTGGGTTTACTTTGCCACTTTACAAGAAGCTGCCAACTAGCACTGAAATCAGCAAAAATCTTCTATGCAGTTTATTATGGCAGCAAGTTATTATCTTCACTAAGGATGAACTTTTGTGGGAAATGCCAACTTCAGCTAATAACTAAAGGACCAAGCAGGATATGCTATAAAATGCGAAAGCTAAATTAAGAAAGAAAAATAAATGCAGTATGTTATCTTTGTAGACAACTTAAAACATTTATGATTTTAGAACTTGTATTTCTACCAAGCCTAAACCAATATATTTGTTTAAGTCTCTTTTGGTTTTCACCTCAAGTTGACCATACAATATTTTAATCATGTTTTTTAATTGTAAAACTATTTGGTACTATATAAATCCCAATAATTTAAAGCAGGATTTAAGTTCACATACTAGTTTTAAACCAAAGTACTTCAATCTAATCCAATATTGGGTTGGATAAAGATTTAATCAGGTTTAGAGTAGACCCATTTAAATCAATGGGATTTAGATTAGTCATGAGTAACTAAAGTTCTATTGTTTTCAGTTGGTCTACTTGATCTGAATCCACTTGACTGAGTGTGAATAGGGGCTTCTTTGGATCTTATCTCCCTCCCCAACCTAGGATTCAAGGAGAACCCCAGGTTGTGTGGGCTTGTGCAATCTCTTCATATCCATCTTTTGATTCAATTACTATGGGGAGATGTGAATATCTTAATCAGGAGATTCTGCAATTATCTGAATGTAGAATTTGGGAGATTTAAAAAGATGGTTTAATAACTTCCAAGTCTGAGGGAAGATCCTGCATTCAAATAATGGCAGGATCAACCAGTGCAGTCATGAAAAATAAAGAAGCATCAGAAAAACTAGTGCGCATACCAAGGGTTGTTCTCAGTCTATTCCCACCAGACCCAGGAGAAAATAAATCTGAAACAGGCCCTTAATAATTTAAAATCCAAATATAGTACTTTATCTAGCTTATGGATTGGATCCTTCCCAATGGCATGGCATGCTGGTCTTTTGCATATACCTCAAAATTAGTACTAGTAAATCGAACCCAAATTATGTCACTTCTACATCTGAATAATACCTTTTCGTTTCAATGGTAATTACTCATACATTGTGAGGAGTGGACAGTCTCAAGTACAGGCTCTACAAATGTGTGAAGAGACATCAGTAAATCATTTCAAATAGTTACAATTGTGTGTGTATATATATATATATATATATATATATATATATATATGGTACATCTAATGCAACAGTAAGGGATATCTATCTGGTTATTATCTCTCATCCTGAGGCATACACAAAAGTCATCCAGAAATCAAATTTTGAGACCTGTCATCACTACCATTTTTATAGGATCTGTATTTACATTTGCCTCTGAATGCCACAGTATAACGTCACCTCTGGCTTGTCTCAAACGTGACTGTACTCAGAATATACCAGCCAGAATGTTAATTGATTTATGACAAACATGCCTCTGATCCAAAGCCGGGAAAGGTAAAAAAAAGGAAGAAAGAAAGAAAGAAAGAAAGAAACAATACCCTGATATAATTATATAAGTACAATGTAAGCCATATATTCCTAGTTTAAAAGATTTGTTTCTGTATAGAACAGCATCCAGCGGGACTCAGAGCAGAACAACCCCATCAGAACACACAGGGTTCCAATCCCTCCTTAGATCCACCCTTTTGCATCCACAGAGAATATAATTTAGACCAGTCTTCCTCAACCTGGCACCCTCTAGATGTGT
Organism: Heloderma suspectum; assembly: GCF_057233095.1. Taxonomy (NCBI): domain Eukaryota; kingdom Metazoa; phylum Chordata; class Lepidosauria; order Squamata; family Helodermatidae; genus Heloderma; species Heloderma suspectum. The sequence continues at coordinate 172,858,791 of NC_139462.1, read as the reverse complement.
TGGACTGCATTTCCCATCAGTCCCAGGTGACATTGTCAATAGCCATGCTGGCTGGGAATGATGAGAACTGCAGTCCAGCACAGGCTGGGAAAGATTGATTAAGGGAACAATCCTATGTCTGTCTAGACAGAAAGAAGTCCTATAACTCCTAGCATGCCCCAGACTTTTTCTGTCTAAGCAGGCATAGGATTGTGCTTTTAGACATTTATGTCTCTCTACAGACATGAAGAGATGACAATAATGGGGAAAGGGATTTCCCCAAACATTGTCCCTTTGTCCCTGCTAGCATTCCCCCCAACTTGAACACAAAGCTGTTTAAGCACATTATTTCACATGGAGGAGTGGTGCATTGTCTCCCCATTTATTTTATTAGGTACATGGAAGATAGCTGGACAGAGAATGGAAACACTCCAGAGTAATTAAAATTTGAGACAAATTATTCAATTCTGTTAAAAATGAAAGTAATTATGTAAATCGTTAAGTACACTGTCTTACATTTTAGTGACACTGACTGTCTATTTACATTTCAGATGGTAGATGAGCAGAAGCACTGTTTCAAGTTTACTCAATTAAAAATATAAAATAAAAAAAGTTTAGAATACTAATGCAGCTTCCTATCTTTGTATTTAAGATGTCAGTGATGAAAGAAAATAGAACTCAATGTGAACAGCTATTTTGGGTCTACACTGTAGATAATTAACAGATAAGGGTTTTTTTTTGTTTTTAGTTGAACATAATTTGTTACTTAGGGAAAAATCTATTATCCTATGCCGCCCCCCCCAAAGTAATATTTCTCTCTCTCATTCTCTCTCTGTCTTGCGCTCTCTCTCTCTCTCTCTCATAGACTGACAAATCTTTAGTTTTGGTAAGCAAGGGGCACCAAAACTATCCCCTCCCCACAAATGAACTCAAGATTACCTCTGAAAATTATGGGATTTGGTCTTTATTAACACAGCCACAGATGCTTGATAGAAATGGAAGGACAGGATCTACAGCTGCTCACAAGCAGTCAGTTCAAAGAAGGCAAAGTTTGCCAACCTGCCACCAAATGTACAGATCCAGTGACTCATGTTACTCCGAGCCCATGTTTCAGAAACGTATTATACCTTTTCCTGCAACCTTGGATCTGCCTGTACAATGGGAATGAAGAACTTGGTTTCCCTTGCCCTGGTGTCCCTGTCAATCACGGGTGGCCCATCTGTGGTTAGTGTTAGTGTCAAGAAATTATCTTCTGATGCGGCACTTCACTTTTATCCATGGGAATTAATGGATGCCATTTCATTGTATAGAGGAATGTAAAGGGGTGAACCTGAGAATGCTGTTATGTTGGGGGCTAAACCAGACCCCCTAAGCTTGATGACATCATCCTTTAAGGGCCAAACTACAGATTACAAAAAAACAAACAAACCCAAAACACATACTTTGGTATTGTGAGATTCTTTTAAAAACTTTAAATAGCCACCACAAGGAAGGACAGAATAAGGACCAAAATACATAGGGAAGTGGGTTTGGCTATTTTCTCCCGTGCCATGGTCTAGTGGAGGCTGGTGGCTCTGATTTCGGCGGGGCGGTAAATCCATTCTGGGTTTCAGTCTGAACCAGCCAGGACTCTAAAGAAGCTATCCAAAGTTCTGAAGCTATTTGGGGGCTAGGGTTCAGCACCTTGGATAGCTCCTTTGCAGTTCTGGCTGGTTCTGTCTGAAACCCAGAATGGATTCATAGCCACACCGAAATTGGAGCCACCAGCCTCCACTGCCACGGTCCTAATAAAATCCCCACCCCACTGCCATTTAGCCAGGGGGGAAACTGCTTTTGGTCCCAGGGGCACTTTCCCTGTCATACAACTGACAGATTGGGAAGGGGGAGCAATTTCCATCAAGACCACGCCATAAGGACCAAATGGTTAAAAGAACTCTCAGCATGGACCCAATCCTGATTGGGCCTCCCTTGCAGCTACTTTCTTTTAAAAAAAGTATTAGATAATGCCAAACTACATGTTCAACGTAACATGTATTTTGTTCCTAAGATACAAGCGTGTTCCTACTGAAGCGTGACAGAGTTGGCTTTCCAGAGTATCTTTGATAGATGCTTGATGAGGAAAACAAAACAAAACAGAACAAAACAAAACAAAACAAACAAAGGAAAAAGAATCATAAGTCTCCTATATAATTATAGGGGACTTTCATCAATTAAAAGCAAAAACAAGGGAGCCATCCAATGATACCTGACAGACCACAGTTCTTATACAGAAAATGTGTGTATTACAAGAATAATATTTTGCATTACTTCATAATAAATACTTACTTCTGATAGTGAATATTCTGAATCTGGAGAACTTGGGAAGTGGTAGGTTTCTGTGTATGTTCCTGGGTTCTTGCATTCTGTTTCTGAAGAGCAGGGCATCCCGCACCATAAAAGAACCTTGTGATATCTGTGGTAGCGTGGAGGATTGCTGTTCAGAAAAGAACCTTATATGTACACAAAATAGCTTGCATGCATGTAAAGAAACTCATCAATTCTCACCAGATCAAGATTTTCCTAATCCTTTCATTGATATTTCCTCCAAAGAAAAATGTTATCCCTGTTAAGCTTATCCCTGTTAACTAAGCACATTGGTGGAGGTGTAGAATCATAGAATTATAGAATTATAGAATAATAGGGTTGGGAGGAGCCTACAAGGCCATCAAGTCCAATCCTCCTGCTCAATGCAGGAATCCAAGTCAGAGCATCCCTGACAGATGGCTGTCCAACCTCGTCTTGAACGCCTCCAGTGTGGGAGAGCCCACCACCTCCCTAGGGAATTGGTTCCATTGTCGTATTGCTCTAACAGTCAGGAGGTTTTTCCTGATGTTCAGCCGGAATCTGGCTTCCTGTAACTTGAGCCCATTCTTCCATGTCCTGTACTCTGGGATGATCGAGAAGAGATCCTGGCCTTCCTCTCGGTGACAACCTTTCAAGTACTTGAAGAACGCTATCATATCTCCCCTCAGTCTTCTCTTCTCAAGGCTAAACATGCCCAGTTCTTTCAGTCTCTCTTCATAGGGCTTTGTTTCCAGTCCCCTGATCATCTTTGTTGCCCGCCTCTGAACCCCCCAGTTTGTCTGCATCCTTCTTAAAGTGTAGTGCCCAGAACTGGGCACAGTACTCCAGATGAGGCCTAACCAGTGCTGAGTACAGGGGAACTAGTACTTCACGTGATTTGTAAGCCATGCTTCTATGAATGCAGCCCAAAGTAATATTTGCCTTTTTTGCGGCCACATCACATTGTTGGCTCATATTCAGCTTGTGATTGACAACAATTCCAAGATCCTTCTCGCTTGTAGTGTTGTTGAGCCACGTATCCCCCATCTTGTAACTGTGCATTTGGTTTCTTTTTCCTAAGTGCAGAACTTGGCATTTATCCCTATTAAATGTCACTCTGTTGTTTTCTGCACAGCGCTCCAGTCTATCAAGATCACTTTGAATTTTGTTTCTGTCTTTTGAAGTATTAGCTATCCTGCCCAATTTTGTGTCATCTACACATTTGATGCACCTCCTCCTCCAAGTCATTAATAAAAATGTTGAAGAGCACTGGGCCCAGGACTGAGCCCTGCGGTACCCCACTCGTTACCTCTCCCCAGTTTGAGAAGGTCCCATTGATAAGCACTCTTTGAGGCCGATTCTGTAGCCAACTGTGGATCCACTGATCGTTGTTTCATCTAGCCCACTTTGAGCTAGTTTGCTCATCAAGATATAATGGGGCACTTTGTCGAAAGCTTTGCTGAAGTCACGGTATATTATGTCCACAGCATTCCCACGGTCCACAAGGGAGGTTACTTGATCAAAAAATGAGATCAGATTCATCTGGCAGGACTTGTTCTTGACAAATCCATGTTGGCTTCGAGTAATCACTGCATTGTTTTCAAGGTGCTTCCAGATGGATTGTTTTATCATCTGCTCCAGAATTTTCCCAGGGACTGATGTCAGACTGACTGGTCTGTAGTTCCCAGGTTCCTCCTTTTTACCTTTTTTGAAGACAGGGACAACATTGGCCCTCCTCCAGTCATCTGGCACTTCACCCGTCCTCCATGATTTCTCAAAGAGAATAGACAGCGGTTCTGAGAGTTCTTCTGCCAGTTCCTTTATTAATCTAGGATGTTTTAATTCGTTTATGTCTCTAGGATGTGTAATGACCCTGATAACAATTTTCAACATGTAGAGTTGAAAGAGTGGATATACCAAGATATAAACAGGGCTGTAAACCTACTATAACTAATATGTAAGATATGATTGGATGGGCTGTATCCAGATTTATGCTGGATCAACTGCGCTGATGGAATTGGAATTCCCCACCTCCTCTTTCCCACAGCCGCCCCTCCAGCCCCCTGAAAATGCTACACAGAGACTCAGGAGACCCTGCTGAATAGGGTCAGCTGTGGTGTGGAGAGAATCCCAGAAATAGGGTGGACAGAACTTCTGTAAATGGAGCCCTTCTTCTTGCAGAAGGTCTCTTCCTATAGTGGAAGGCAGATACTGGATTAACCCTATATGTCTTGCCATATAGATTTCCTTGGATTTATTAGGTTTTTTAAAGCATATATTAGAAATTTACTAAAAAGAAAACAAAAATAATATCTGGTAGTCTAAAAATACTCATATATTATTTGCAAAATATTGGAAGAAGCATTCACTTGATGAATGGTGGAGAAATATACAGGTGTTTGTTTCAAATGGTGTCATTCCACTAGTGGAACTAACACCACTGGTGGATCAAACGCCTCCTCCCTGCTGCAGTTCCTCATGCAGCCCCTAAATATATGCTGTAGTGTTGGGGGATTTGAGGGGCATTTGGGTGGGGCAGGAAGGAAGAGAAACACGTGCTGTGCAAGTGGAAGCTAAAATGCCTGGGAGAATAAAAAGGTCTTCACCTGGCGCCGGAAGGAATACAGCATAGGTGCCAGGCAAACCTCACTAGGGAGCTCATTCCACAGCCAGGGCACCACAGCAGAAAGGTAGTAGCCACCCGCCGCACTTCCTTTGGCAGGGGCTCACAGAGAAGGGCCGCTGAGGATGATCTTAAGGTCTGGGCAGGCACATATGGGAGGAGGCGATCCTTCAGATAACCTGGCCCCAAGCCGTTAAGGGCTTTGAATGTTAATACCAGCACTTTAAATCGGGCCCAGAAATGGACTGGCAGCCAGTGCAGCTGGAAAAGTACTGGCGTAATATGAGCTCGTTGGCCAGTCCCTGTTAACAATCTTGCTGCCCTATTTTGGACCAGCTGAAGTTTCAAGACCATTTTCAAAGGCAGCCCCACGTATCATTGAAGTAATCCAGACAAGAAGTTATTACAGCATGGATAACTGTAGCTAGGCTATCTCTGTCCAGATAAGGGTGTAGTTGGTATACCAGCCTGAGCTGATAAAAAGTGCTCCATGCCACTGAGTTCATCTCTGCCTCAAGTGACAGTTCTGGGTCCAAGAGCACCTCCAAACTATGAACCTGATCCTTTATGGGGAGTGCAACCCCCTCCAGAACAGGTTGAACATCACCTACCAGGCAGATGAACCGCACACTAACAGCATCTCCGTCTTGTCTGGATTGAGTTTCAGCTTATTGGCCCTCATCCAGTCTATTACCATGCCCAGGCACTGATTCAGAGCAGCCACTGCCTCACCTGGGTTTGATGAGAAAGAGAGGTAGAGCTGGGCGTCATCCACATATTGACGGCACCTCAGCCTGCACCTCTGGATAACCTCCCCCAGCGGTTTCATGTAGATTTTGAACAGCATGAGGGATAAAACAGAGCCCTGTGGAACCCTATGGCATAATTGCCATGGCACAGAGCAATAATCCCCCTCCCCAATAGATTAAAAAAAAACCCAACAGATTAAAAAATAAAGCAAGATGTTGGAGCCCAAGGACACTTCTGAAAAGAAAGGTCTTTGTCATCCAGCAAAATGTTATCATGGAGGGCAAAAGACAAACGATCTATGGGAGGTAGTTCCAGAGCCTGGTTGCAACAACCGAGAAGGCCCTGTTGCTGGGACCAACCAGGGATGGTTAGAATACATAGAAAGGGCCTCAGTAAATTATATTAATGAGTTGGCAAGTTCATATGCATCAGATATCCTTGTCTTTCAGATATGTTGTTTTGAATAAGTTCACTTATAAAAGATTTTGGATGGGCTCAAAAATCAAGCAAGATTCTTTACTGGAATGTTGGCACCCCTTTATTTCATTTTGGAATTGGCTAAAGCATGTGAAAATGCAAGACAATAAATAATGGTGACTGTGTAAGGAAAACTGAATAATTTCATAAATAAAGGAACTTTTTTTCCGGATACCTGGCTCCTCTTTTAATGTAATGTAAATTTTTCGTATACATCGTATTTGATGTATATATATTTTTAATGATGCATTGTGTTTATAAGATCAATTGTTGTTATAAGTTATTTTATTTTCAGGCTTCACAGAATATATTCATGGGCAGGTGCTATAGCTTAGTGGTAGAACACACACTATGAATGCAGAAGGTCCTTCCATTCTCATCACCTCTAGTTACAGAGACTGGCCACAGCTGGTCATAGTAGAGTAGAAAACATTGGCCAAGCAGGGCCAATAGTTTGACTTGTTAAAATATAGATCCATATACAGAAGGGGAGAGACAGAACTGATTTCAAAGCTTTTCTTGGCTGGAATAAAGCTTTTTTGTTATAAAGAGGAAAAAAAGAGAAAAGAAGAAGAACATACTCTATCAATCATACCAAGGCAACTATGGCTGAAGAATAATGGTTAGTTATTCAGTTTCAGCATTTCATTTCTCTAAACTAAATCAAATATCAAGGAAATACTAATTTGCCCAATGTATAATTAAGTTATAGAAACATTCACCCAAATTATATGTGGCTTACATAATTTTAGATAGCAACCCTTAGTTTTAACAGTAGCAGCAGATGTTTTAAACTCTGTGTAAAGCAATGATGTCTCTCAGTGCTAATTCTGACCTTCTCCTTCAGTGTAAACTTTTCCAAACTGGATTTCGGCCGATTTAATTGAAGCACGCAACAAGCATATGTTCTGCTCAAGTAACTGTGTGAAGTTCAAAGTATCATATCTAAACAGTCTGCAATCTCTCATGCCTTCAAGGCACTACACTCTTGGAAATGACTCCTTAATTTGAAGCCAACATAAAACTTTAATTTATTGAAAAGTGCCGCTGCTTTTTGATGGGAAGGCAATTTCTATGTACCCAGTGGAGAATGATGTCAAGGCTTAATTAAAAGCAGCAATTCACATATGAACTTCATCCCTACTTAAATTTGCCCCATGTTCCAACTTCAGAAAAAGAATGGATTAAAGACTAGTTTTAAAGGCACTTCTCCCCTCTCATAATACTAGAACCTGGGTCATGCCATGAAGCTGATTGGTGGGAGTTTCAGGACAGACAAAAGGAAATAGTTTTTCACTCAGTACATAGTTGAGCTATGGAATTCACTTCCACAAGATGTAGTGATGGCCACCAATTTGGATTGCTTTAAAAGGGCGTCAGACAAATTCCTGGAGCAGAAGGCTATCAGTGGCTACTAGACCTGATGCCTATATGCTACCTCCAGTATCAGAGGCAGTATGCCTATGTACACCAGTTGCTGGGGAACGTCGGTGGGAGGGTGTTGTTGCACTCATGTCCTGCTTGTGGGTTTCCCATGGGCAGCTAGTTGGCCACTATGTGAACAGAATGCTGGATGAGACGGACCCTTGGTGCTGGATTAGATGGATCCAGCATGGCTCTTCCTATGTTCTTATTAGGTATAGTATACAATATTTATACCATGGACATATAATATGTATTTTACTGAAGTAAAAAGTGTCTTTTCTGAATAGGGTGGCCACTTAATAATCACCAAAAAGAGGACAAAAGAAGGCACTGATTTGGATAAAATGTGCATATGCTAATTGATATTATGTATAGATGCATTTAGAAATACTTACTAAAATTTCAGTATAAACTCAACATATTTCACCATACTAGGAAAGGAGGGTGACCTGTGTACCTGCTGTCCAGGGCTAACTGTTGGTAGGAAACTTCAAGGCCCTTCCTGTTCTCCCTCCTTAATATGGTTCTTTATCTTTAAACTGGACTTGGACTGGATAGCCCTTCAAACAGAGGATGCCTTCAAACAGAGGACTGTCCTCTGTAAAGTAGAACAAATGATCACCGTATTTCATAGTGAGACTTGGACCTGGTTAATAATGGAGCACAGGTGCATTCCATCCTCATCTCTCTATCATTTTATAGGTCTTGGGTAATGAATATTCTAATCATTCCACACATCTCAGAAGCTTACAATCTAGATTTCAAGAGTGAGAAAGAAAACAAAAAGAGAAGTCAGTAGTGGGAGAAAAAAGGGCAAGAAGGACTGCATGTGAGCAAATGCAGTTAAACATAGAGATTATACTAGAGATTTTCAGCTAGAGATTATGCCTACAGAATTAAGAGAAAAGCTTCCTAGAAGGAATCTTTTTTGAGAAGGGTTCATCTGTCTATCAGTTTAGAACTTGCCTTTTTCTGAAAGTCTCCAAAGCAGTTTACATCACTTGATACAACTTGATACAATCATTTCAGTGTAAAACTTTACATTCTTAGAACTGCAAAAAAGCCAAGATGTAACGTCTAAACTTACAGCTTTCACAGCCTTTCTAAAAGGGTGAAGGAGATCATGCTTAGTTTCTTCTCAAAAAAGGAACTGTGGACAGTTTTGCCTCAAAAGGTGGTGGCACATGAAGGACCTCTTTCTTGAAGGGAAGGCAGAGAATGGCACTACACAAATATTCTGGGAGGCAGATTCAGAACTGTACTTTCATGTATACTGACAAGAGCACCTTGGACTTGCTCCTCTTCACGGTTGCAACCTGCTTGTTCACTTGCCTCTTTGCTCTGCCCCAGACAATGGTGGTAGTGAGAAGGACGAGCAGTGGATGCCACTGCCTACTTGCTCACTGGCTCTCTGCCTATCAAGCAAGCAAGGGGTAGCAATGCTAAGAGAGAAGACGAGGAGCAATTTCAGCTGGTGATAATGCTGGGGAGAAGACAGACTCACTAGGGAGGGGTCCCATGGAGGGTGTCTTGCCCCAAGGGCACTCAAAAACCTGGAGCACTACATGTTATGCTCAAGGGGTTGGATTCAGATTTAATCATACTTAGAGTAGACCCAATGAAATCAGGACTCACTTAAATTTGGATCCAACACAATATATGTGGGCAAACAGAGCCTAACATCAGAAGGCTAGAGTGGCTCAGGCAGAGTGTGGATTGACCAGTCTCCTTCCTGCTGCCCTACCACACCTTATATACAGTTTATTGTACCTGTAGGAAAGGGTTAAAGTTTTGCAGAAATGATCAGAATTAGGAAAACAAGATGACCATTTTTAACTTGCTAAACCAAATATTAACAATTGTTATTGCTAAAAGAACAGAGTTTTATTGACATTTTTTAAACAGAAGTGAGAATATACATCTTTTAGGGGACAGATAAAAAGACTACAGTGAGTTCCTTTCCTCTGTTGGAAGGTGTTCTTCCATCAAAGCAAGACTCCTTCTGTCCAAGAAAGAGGGCCTTTGATTCCAACACCCCAATCTGTATAAACTTTATAAAAATGTCTCAGTGGAAGTTAAAACCTCTCATTTAACACTTAATTTGAAATGTTCTTTTTGTAAATATCTGCTTTTGGAAGCAACAATTAATCTATTCAAAGGACCACTGAAATCAAAAAGGATCTGCTTCCCCCTACAGTAGAAATACAAATAAATCTGAACTAGACAAAAATAAACAAGTGAAAGTGCTAAGGATAATTTCTGAACAGCTTTCTTCAAGAACAATAAAAATAAGTAAGTGGTTAGTTCCTGCTCAACATCTTACTCCTAATCAAAGGAATTTAACCTGAGATGCAATACTAAAAACAGTATTTTGTAGGGGAAAACACATTCTTCTCTGTATCACTTCATTCAAAAGTATTAGATTATAATTTTTGCAAGAAACATGTAACCATCTGTTTTTCTTGCTCTGCACCTTCCAATGAGATGGATGGAAATTTAATATGAGAGGTGTTCCTTGAAACACAATATCTCTGTTAGGATAAATGATACTCCAGTCTTATATAAAACAATTGCTAAAACTACATATCTTGCAGCCATGTCCTTTTTTTCTTTTTCTTTTTACTCTAGAGTAGGCACCATGATCTGGATTAGGACCCTTGCATTGGGGGGCGGGGAGAATAGGGGGGCTTTTAAGATCTGGATTGAGGCCCCCACACCTACTCTAGACTAGAGTAAAAAAAATTAAAAGTAGAAGACAAAGCTGCTAGGTACGGATTTAAAGTAATGCATGTTTCAGCCCTATGTGGCTAGCAAACGGGAGCAGTGACAGCAGCAGAGTACTAGCTCCTGTTCCTCATCACCAGATATCTCCCACTGTGTCAAGGGACTTCACATCAGAACAAATCTCTGGGTTGCCAGTCTAGCAAACCTGAAGGTAATAAGTTAGACAAAGCAGTTATTTTTTCACTTTAATGTTTCACTTGAAGTGTAACTCACATGTTTGAAATGTAAATGTCAGGAATTGCCTTGGCAAGAATTTTTTTTTCTATGCCTGATGGCTTTTGCCTTTCACATCTTAGTGTTAGGACTGTATATGTAACTTCTTTGAAGTCAGCTTGGGGGTTTGGATGGGCCCATCCAATGGTTGCCTGAAAAATATCACTTGTCACAGAGTTAAAATGGCTGACATTATTATTTTGACACTGCTTGCTTTGCAAAGGTAGTACACATGGTAGTTTACTTTATACAGATGTCAGAGTAGTAACAAGGGGCATAATTACTGAATCTAAACCTTTCTCCTAAGTTGCCTTCAGTTTACTAGATTTACCCAAAACACCAGTATAACTAGTGGTTAGATGGGTTTTCCCCACATTGGCTCAGTGGAGACATAATACTGACTGACTGTTTACCATAATTTACATTGTTTACACCCCTCCATTATGGGTAGTATTTATTGAGTTCTTTGTTTTGATGAAAATACTGGTTTGTGTTAACCATGATTAAGGTCAGTGCAGATATACCATTAAACCATGGCTAAAGGCAACAAGGGAAGGCAGGGGGGAATTTGTGTTGCTGAAATGAGGGGAAGGAAGTATACACTCTCAAGATTGGTTTATAGTTTTTCAAGATTGATTTACAATTCACAAAACAATTTTAGAAGTAACAAAGTGATTAATGATGTGATTAGCTGTTCATATCTGTCAATTTCATGTTCATGTTTAACTACATGTAAAAGAATGCACGGCATTGTTTGTAAATAAGATTTTTCTAGGCATAAGGTGGTGGGAAACTGAGGGACATAATGAACCTTTCTATGACAACAGGCTGTAAGCTAGTGTTGAGAACATTTTTTTAAATGCAAATGCAAATTTGTATTTATGGTTTGGTTTCTGTAAGATGTAAAACATCAAAATGTATGAACGATCAACTTTCACATTCATTATTAAATGCATATCAAATTCATTGTTCAATCCATGTCAGTTTAATATTTTCAAATATCAAATGCTACTGAACTTTTTCAGTAGTTGACAGTCAACCACAGCCAAATGCTTAATATAATTGTATGTCAACCAAAAAATTCTAAATACCATTGCATGTCTACTGTTATTGCATAGGAACAGTTAAGAACTGTCAAAAATGAAATACTCTTTTTGTCACATGTCAAACACATTCAAATACTAAATAAATTGCATTTTGACATCAATTGATGTCAAATACTGAAATTAGATTTAATATAAATAAATATCAGATATCACTGCCTTGTTGTGGCGAAGGGGCTTGCGTAACTCAGTGAAGCCATAAGCTATGCCGTGCAGGGCCACCCAAGACGGACAGGTCATGGTGGAGAGTTCTGACAAAATGTGGTCCACTGGAGAAGGAAATGGCAACCCACTCCAGTATTCTTGCCAAGAAAACCCCATGGAACGTATCACAAGGCTAAAAGAGATGACGCCAGAAGATGAGCCCCTCAGGTCGGAAGGTGTCCAATATACTACTGGGGAAGAGCAGAGGGAATTTCCAAGTAGCGCCAGAAAGAGTGAAGCGGCTGGGCCAAAGCCAAAAGGACACTCGGCTGTGGATGTGTCTGGTGCTGAAAAGAAAGTCCGATGCTGTAAAGAACAATATTGTTTAGGAACCTGGAATGTAAGATCAATGAATCAAGGTAAGCTGGAGCTGGTCAAACATGAGATGGCAAGATTGAACATCGACATCTTGGGAATCAGCGAACTAAAATGGACAGGCATGGGTGAATTTAATTCAGGTGACCATTATATCTACTACTGTGGGCAAGAATCCCTTAGAAGAAATGGAGTAGCACTCATAGTCAAGAAAAGGGTGGGAAAAGCAGTCCTGGGGTACAATCTCAAAAACGATAGAATGATCTCAGTACAAATCCAAGGCAAACCATTCAACAGCACAGTAATTCAAGTCTATGCTCAGTGATAAATGTTAGATAACATAGGTGCCTAACCCTAACAATTAACTATAAGTGACAACAATTCAGGTAAAATTTTTCACTGTACAGACAAGTCTCCAAACACTCTTTCTTCTTCTCTATGCACAATCTTGGTTTTTGCTTTTAATTTGTTGATGTGAAGAGATGGAAAATGGCATCAAAAGTACCTATTTAATTGTCTTCTACTTTAGCATTTTATAGTAACATATACTAGTGTAGTAGCCATATTTAAGGCCAGACTGAGGGGTCTTATATTTCTGCAACGTTAGTATAGTTTAGCAACAGATCAGCAATGAAGAAACTGCCCTTTGTCAGCAAGCTTGATTGCACAACCTAGTCATGCCTGTAACATTTTGCTTACTGCAGGCTGTAACCATGTCTTAAGATAGAACATCCTGTGGCCCACTTCCTGTACTGTAAACAACTGTGCTAACTGCAAAACCACGAAAGAGGGGACGGGAGAAAGGGTCGCATGTATGTCATCATTACTATAAAAGAAATGTGTAACCATAGTTCAGGGCTTCTGGCTCTTTGGAAACGATTCCAGCCTTAAGCCCGCGCGTTAAATAAAGAAGCTCTCATTTTCCTTCACTCCGTGGTCTCTCTGACTTTGATTTCTGCTACATAAATGGTGCCGTGACTCGGATGTGGCAGCTCTAAGCCAGACAGGTGGCACTTGCCTGCTCTTCTTCGCCGCACCAGGAGGGAGACCTCGGCGCACATTTTCCCTTCTTGGCGCCACCGACCTTTTTGTCGGGTGAACGGGAGACCGCTTGCGCCGGGATCTCCTGAACGGCTGTGAGCATCAAGGGAACCCCTGCGAGCGGAGAAAGGAATTTGAGCCCTGCCTGTATCGCAGCTGAAAATTGCGTTGAAACCCACATTGGAAGCCTTCAGGAAAAAGGCAAGTATATGAGAAAAGAGGGCCCCGCCTTTAGGGAGAAAGGCCACTGGGCAGAAAAAAAAAGAGGGCCCCGCCTTATGAAAAAGGTCAGTGTTGGTGGTATACGTATACAAAAGAACCTACTCCTTGCGAGTAGAAGGGGGGCCTGATCACACCCCCGAGTGGGCGCCAGTACCCAGCACGCCAGTACTCAAGTACTCAGTAGGAAGCTGGGGAAGCCGTTTTTCGCTCTGGTACAAAGTGGGAAAAGTGGGTGGCAGGGACATATGGATGTAGTGGAGAGAATGATGACTGTGTGAGTGGCTACTGCGGTTTCTGAAGCATACCGTTGACCGTCCGGGTGCCCAGACCAGTAGCAAAGTGCGTGGTGTATAAAATCCTCTTGTGTCGGCCAGTGAGACCCCTTACTCACTGACCAATCCCTATTCCCTAATTGTGTCTGTTTTCAATTTAGGAGGGAGGATATGGGTGGAGGGGGAAGCAAACCTTGCACCCCCTTGGGATGTATGTTAAAGAATTTTAAGAAGGGTTTCAGTGGAGATTATGGTGACCCCCCCATGACTCCACAACGGTTGCGAACCTTGTGTGAAGTAGAGTGGCCGTCTTTTGGTGTGGGATGGCCCACTGAAGGCTCTTTAGATCTTAGCTCAATTAGTCGTGTATATGCCATTGTGGTAGAGGAGCCTGGGCATCCAGACCAATTTCCCTACATTGACTCATGGGATTCTGTGGTCCGCACCTCTCCCCCCTGGCTTAAGAAATGCTTAGAAACCCAGGCCAAAATTTTAGTGCTTAGAAAGGAAAAGATAGCCAATAAAATGCAACCAGTGTTAGACGCCCCAAATGAAGACTTAACAGAGCTAACGGCGTTGCCACCCGCCTATGCCCCACTCCCACCGCGGGCCCATGTCACCGTGAGGCCGCCGCGTCAAAACACAGGAGTTCCTGAGCCTATGTCGTCTCCCCGGCCTCCCCGCAGAAACCGTACCATAGCCCCACGTTTCGATTTGGAACTGTCACCATCGCCTTCAAGCCTAGCAGGCAATAATTCGCCGCTTTCAACTACTGCCCCCAACTCCCCCATGATGCCTGCAGAGACGTCTATTTCTGTAGGGTCTGAAGGTTCTCTTTTATCGCCTCAAACAGCGTTAAGTAAGGAAACTGAAGAACTGGAAAGTTTAAGGAATTGGGCTGCAGATTTAGTAAAATCAGCAAATGCCCTTAAGAAAAGATGTTTGTTCCAACAAAGTGACGAAGAGAGCTCACCTACTGTTCGTCAGTCGGAAAACGAAGCTCAACTTTTATTTCCCCTGAGGCAAGTAACCCAGATGGTGCATAACCCGGACCCAGAGGCAGAGGCGCATTATATTCCAGTTCAAGCTTATACCTATGCGCCTTTTACAACCTCAGACTTATTAAATTGGAAAACCCATTATGCCTCCTATACTACAAAACCTCATGAGTTAGTAGAGCTATGCTCTAGTATTATGGCCTCGCATATGCCCAATTGGCAAGATTGCCAACAGCTTCTATTGACATTATTCACCACAGAAGAAAGGCGACGAATCCATCAACAGGTAGAGCGTATTGCCTTAGAAAGGGCTCCTGAAAACCATGTAAACCCCCAAGGATGGATGAGAGAAAGAGTGCCCTTAGAGAATCCCCATTGGGATCCAAATACCCCTGCGGGATTAGAGCGTCTTACCCAGTATCAAACCCTGCTGTTGCAGGCTATGAGGGCGGGTATGAAGAAGTCTATAAATATGACCAAAGTCTCCGAAGTGCTGCAAGGCGCAACCGAAGCCCCTGGAGAGTATTTAGAACGCCTCTTAGATGCATATCGCCAGTATACCCCCCTCGACCCCGAAGCCCCAGATAACCTGAAGGTAGTCAACATGGCTTTCGTAGCCCAAAGTTACAAGGACATCCGGAAAAAGCTTCAAAAGTTGACTGGGTTTGCAGGAAAAAATTTGACAGAACTCTTAGAAGTTGCTCAGAAAGTGTATGTGAATCGAGACCAAGAAGAAAAGAAAGAGAAAGAGAAGAGAATGGTTAAAAAGGCAGAACTACTAGCTGCCGCACTAGTAGGGCCACAAACTGGAGAAAGAGGCAGGGGAAGAGGCAGAGGGCAAAGAGGACGTGGAAGAGGAAGAAGAGAACTTTTGAGGAGAAATCAGTGTGCACAGTGTGGAAAAGATGGACATTGGTGGCGTGAGTGTCAAGGTGGACCATCAATGTACCAAGAAGGGAATCAAGGAGAATACCAAGGGCGAGCAGGGGGGCAGCCAAGCTGGCAGCCTAATAATTGGCAGAGGCAAGGAGAGTCCACAGAGAGATATGAGATGAATCCTTTCACGGGGATGGCCGTGACAGAAAGTCTCGAATAGGACAGACCGGGCCCCCTTCATCTTGGCCCCGGGGAGCCCTTGGTCACCGCCACTGTTGGGGGCCGAAATATTAATTTTATGATAGACACCGGAGCGGCCTCCTCTGTAATAACCTACCCAGTGGCACCCCTCACCCATCAAAAGGTACGAGTAGTAGGGGCGACTGGAGTAGTAGAGGAAAGGCATTTGTTACAACAAAGGACTTGTCAGCTTGGGAGCCATATAGTAAAGCATCAGTTTTTATATCTGCCCGAGTGTCCAATGCCATTATTAGGACGAGATTTGTTATCAAAATTAAGGGCCCAAATATCCTTTGAAGAAGACGGAACAGCGACTGTAGCCTTTCGGCAGCCTCAGAAGGGCAAGCTTTTGACACTCACTTATCCGCAAGAGGAAGAGTGGAGACTACATTGGACCATGCCAGTTCTTGATGAAGAGCCATGGCAAGCCTTTCAGGTGCCTGGAGTATGGGCGGAAGATAACCCTCCAGGAATGGCCAGATGTGTGCCTCCAGTTGTAGTTGAGTTAAAACCAGGAGCAATACCAGTACATGTGCGACAGTATCCACTGCCACGCCAGGCGATACTAGGAATACAGAAGCACCTAGATCGTCTACTAAAATATGGGATACTCCGAGAATGTCAGTCACCGTGGAATACACCCCTTCTGCCAGTGAAGAAGCCCGGCACTGAAGAATACCGTCCAGTGCAAGACCTGAGGATGGTCAACCAAGCAACCGTGACAATACATCCAGTCGTCCCAAATCCCTATGTCTTGCTAGGATTAATTCCATCCGAAGCTACTCATTTTACTATTTTAGACCTGAAAGATGCTTTCTTCTGCATCCGACTGGCCCCCACAAGTCAAGCTATCTTTGCATTTCAGTGGGAAGATCAACTGACAGGGAGAAAAACCCAATTAACTTGGTGTCGTTTACCACAAGGTTTTAAAAACTCCCCTACGTTGTTTGGGACTGCCCTAAGTCAAGACCTTCAAAATTTCCATTCGGAACCGGGAAAAAGAGTTCTGTTGCAGTACGTAGATGATTTGCTTCTTGCAGCATCATCGGAACTTGAGTGTTGGCAAGGGACACGAGAATTGTTACACCTTTTGTGGGAACGGGGATACAAAGTGTCCCGGAAAAAGGCGCAGCTATGTAAAACCCAGGTGCGATATCTAGGGTTTATAGTGTCTCAACATCAGCGAGAATTGGGCCCCGAACGAAAAGAGACTGTGTGTGCCTTGCCTGAGCCGGCCACTAGAAAACAAGTGCGAGAGTTTCTGGGGGCCGCTGGATTCTGTAGAATTTGGATTCCTAACTTCGCTGTCATGTGCAAGCCCTTGTATGAAGCTACTAAAGGCCCCGAGACGGCACCGTTTCAGTGGGAAGAGTCCCAGAAAAAAGCTTTCAAAAATATTAAAACAGCACTACTCCAAGCGCCAGATCTAGGACTGCCTGATGTGACTAAGCCTTTTCTACTGTATGTGCACGAGCGAGACAATGTAGCTGTAGGAGTACTAACACAGAAGCTAGGCTCCTGGCAGCGACCTGTTGCATATTTATCTAAGCAATTAGACCCGGTCGCAAAAGGCTGGCCAGCATGTTTAAAGGCCATTGCAGCAACAGCCCTCTTAGTCCAAGAAGCAGATAAATTGTCAATGGGACAAGAATTAACTGTTCGAGTTCCACATGCAGTACTCACTCTGATGGAATACAAGGGGAATTATTGGTTCACCAATGAGCGCATGACCAAATACCAAGCCATGCTCTGTGAGAACCCGCGTATCAAGTTAGAAGTGTCATCCAACTTAAATCCAGCTACGTTACTACCAATAGCGCCAGGAAGTCAGCCCGAACACGACTGCATCAAAACTATGGATGAAGTTTACTCCAGCCGTCCAGACTTGCGTGATAGTCCTTGGCCACACCCAGATGTCACTTATTTTACCGATGGAAGCAGTTTTGTCCAAAATGGAAAAAGGTATGCCGGCTATGCAATAGTAACAAACGACAAAGTCATTGAGGCCAATCCCTTGCCTGTAGGAACCTCAGCCCAAAGAGCAGAATTAATTGCTCTTATTCGAGCTCTCACATTAGCCGCTAGACTTACCGTCAATATTTACACGGACTCCAAGTATGCCTTCACTACCCTCCACGCCCATGGAGCATTGTATCGTGAAAAAGGATTAATAAATTCAGTTGGCCAAGGTCTCAAAAACGTTGCAGAAATATCTGCTTTATTAGATGCTGTATGGCACCCTAAACAAGTAGCGGTAATGCATTGCCGCGGACATCAAAAAGGGACCAGCGATGTAGCAAAAGGAAATAGATGGGCAGATCAAGTAGCAAAACAGGCTGCCCTCCAAAAGGGACAAAATATAGAAAGAGAAGAAGTAACAGTCATAGCAACTCCGCTGTTCCAAGTCAACTTGGCGGATATGTGTCCAGCATATACTCCAGAAGAAGATCAGATGGCTGTTAATTCCCTCCAAGCTAAAAAAACAGCCAAAAAGTGGTGGGAGTTGCCAGATGGACGAATCTATGTACCTCATCGGCTCGCTTGGAGTATTGTACAAATGGCACACAAAGCTACTCATTTAGGAAAAACTGCCCTGGCAGCCTTGCTACAGAAGCAAGTTTACATCAATGGCATGCACGGCCTTGCCAATTCAGCGTCTGCGCGATGTGTAGAATGTTCCAAAAATAATCCAAGACAAGGAAAAGGGCCTCCACCAGGAATTCAGCAATATGGTTCTCTCCCTTTTGAAGCCCTAGTGGTCGATTTCACCGACATGCCCAAAGCAGGACATTATCGCCACTTATTAGTTTTTGTATGTACTTATACCAAATGGGTAGAAGCCTATCCCACCCGGACTGAAAAAGCTAGAGAAGTTATAAGGGCCTTAATGAGGGACATTATCCCTAGA
This sequence comes from Heloderma suspectum, assembly GCF_057233095.1. Lineage (NCBI taxonomy): Eukaryota > Metazoa > Chordata > Lepidosauria > Squamata > Helodermatidae > Heloderma > Heloderma suspectum. The sequence goes on along the minus strand of NC_139462.1, from coordinate 172,840,039 downwards.
CATGGCCTACCTCTATTCATTGGATCTGATAATGGTCCTGCTTTTATTGACAAAATATTACAAGAAATTAACTCGTTACTTGGCATTCAATGGAAACTCCATTGTGCTTACCGTCCGCAAAGTTCTGGACAAGTAGAGAGGATGAATCGAACCCTTAAGACCCACTTAGCCAAGTTATGTCAAGAAACTAAGAGAAAATGGACAGAAATGTTGCCCTTAGCTCTGTTTAGAATTCGCTGTACCCCTCACAAAATTACTGGTTTGTCCCCTTTTGAGTTAATGTACGGCAGGCCTCCTCAAATATTAGTTGGGTTAAGAGGAGACCTACAAGAACTAGCGAATGTCAGTCTAAGGCAAGAAATTCAAGCACTGGGCAAAGTTCTCCAGGATCAACGCCGGTTTGTCTTGGAGAACCGACCCCCAATTCCCATTACAGAAATTCATCCCTTCCAACCAGGGGACGAGGTGTGGATCAAAGAATGGAGAGATGACCCTCTGATTCCCAAATGGAAAGGACCAAATACTGTTATACTTTCCACCCCTACAGCTGTAAAAGTAGCTGGAATTAAGCCCTGGATACACTGGACGCGAGTCAAGAGGGCAAGGGAGGGGGAATGGACTATAAACAGGAATCCTGAAAATCCTTTAAAGATCACTTTGAAAAAACAGTAAGAAGATTCAGACTAGACCCTACTGTGGACACACCGGGAGACTGTCCACCCAGCGTACGGTCAGATCTGCAACTGGAGAATTGAAAAAGGGGACTAGGCCTTACTGCAGCTAACCAGGGAATTAGCTGTCCAGCGTACGGTCAGATCCCAAGAAGATCAAGTATGGGTGCTGCTAAGCTAGTAATATTAGTAGTAGTAAATTATGTTTCTCTAACAGCATGTAGAAAAGGGGGACCTGGTGTAGATAAAAGAGAGGTTCTAGAAAGTGATGTCCCAAATTTCTTGCCTGATATAAAAGAGAAAAAGAAATTCCCACAAGGCGGTGTCTTTAAAGAAGAAGGTCTGCCCCAAAAGTTAGCTGAAAACTATTGGCTACACTTAGCTAACATCACTGGAATCACCCACTTCTGCCTCCCAAAGAACCTACCCACCAGTAAGCTCATTAGCACATGTCTAATACCTGTCTGTAGACAACCTGATAAAATAGAAATTAGGGGTTATACTACAGATTTGTCTTATTCTCATAATCCTTCATGGGGTACTGTCTCAAAAACTCTACCCCCTGCAGAGTTCTATTTAAACACCCCTATTGTCGCCGCTACAAATGCTACGTGTGCACGAATGATTAATTGTAAAAAAAGATGTAAAATTGTCCCTGGTCCATCCATAAATTGCAAAACAGTTCAGGATATTCCCTTTAATTTTGCACATGTACTTTTACCTGATGGATGGTTTTGGACCTGTGGTTCCCGTACGTGGTCATTTATTCCAGCCAACTTGTCCGACAGCCAACCATGTTGCCTCAGTCGCCTAGCCCCTTTTCTTCCCCCTTGGCCGATAAAGAAAGCCCATCACCGACAACGTCGAGCTTTAAAGCTGACTGAAGATTGTAATAGCCATTTGCGACTTTACTCCGATTCAGAAAAGCTGGCATTAGCAGTATCATTAGTTGGGATTGGGGGGCTAGCCTTAGAAAATGGTCTAGAGGTTAACCGGTTGGCCTGTGCCATGGCAAAAAGTATAAACGCCACCTCACAAGCTCTGTCCTTGCTCAATAAAGAATTCCATGACCTAAGAGGTGCCGTGCTAGAAAACAGGGCTGGTATAGATTACCTCTACCTCCTTCATCATTTAGGTTGTGAAACCCATCAGAACCTCTGTTGTTTCAATTTATCTGACAATAGCAATGCTATAGATAAACAAATCAACAGACTGCACCAAATTGTGGCCGATATCACAATAGGGAAAAATGATTGGCTTGACTGGCTGACCTCTTGGATTCCAAATCTTAATTGGCTCAAGGCGGCATTTGTTCTAATTCTGCCTGTAGTGTTAATGGGAATACTGTTATGTCTCTGTATCCCCTGGTTTATACGTTGCCTGAAAAATATGCTGAATGCCTTAACCTCAAAGACTGCTGCCCGCTATATGCTGTTAGCACTGCAAGATATAAAATAACCTAGGTTGCTGAGAAATGCTATAATTGTAAGGAAAATTATGCATTTAAGGGGGGAATGTAGTAGCCATATTTAAGGCCAGACTGAGGGGTCTTATATTTCTGCAACATTAGTATAGTTTAGCAACAGATCAGCAATGAAGAAACTGCCCTTTGTCAGCAAGCTTGATTGCACAACCTAGTCATGCCTGTAACATTTTGCTTACTGCAGGCTCTAACCATGTCTTAAGATAGAACATCCTGTGGCCCACTTCCTGTACTGTAAACAACTGTGCTAACTGCAAAACCACGAAAGAGGGGACGGGAGAAAGGGTCGCATGTATGTCATCATTACTATAAAAGAAATGTGTAACCATAGTTCAGGGCTTCTGGCTCTTTGGAAACGATTCCAGCCTTAAGCCCGCGCGTTAAATAAAGAAGCTCTCATTTTCCTTCACTCCGTGGTCTCTCTGACTTTGATTTCTGCTACACTAGCTCCAACCCAGCAATGCTGGCATGCACAGGGGATATTGAATGTACACACAGAGCTAAGCATAACCAAGAGCTATTTCATTCACTTCATTGTTAGGGGCATGCGATTTCTGGGCAGAATCCAATGCTGCCCTGTGTGAGTGGACAGCCTTGCTACTTCTAGTCTGCAAGCGGCCCCTACTACTTGCAGAATGGTGATTTAGTGCTTCCGGAGGTAAGCCCCCAAATGAGCAGCAATGCTTGTTTCTGGAAGTGGACAGGTTGGCAGAGCTCGCATAAGGGAACTCCATCGACCTGCCCCCTTCCAGAAACGAGAGTTTCCGCTCATCTGGGGGTATCTGGGAGCACTAATTGCCATTACACAAGCAGTAGGGGTCACTTATGTTATGGATCGGAAGTGGAAGGGCTGGCCATGCACAGACCAGAATTGGTGGCCAGCTCCACTAGGGGATGTGCAGCATTGGATTCTGCCTAATATATCAATTTCATTTGTACGTTCCACCTTCTCACTGTTTTGTATCTGGTTAGAATCTTAGCTTGAAGGCAATAGAAAGACACACACACACACACACACACACACACACACAAATCAATTCCCATGAGCAGTCAGGTCTGGGGTTTCAGAGCTTCTTTCATGCTTTGAATCATCACTACAATATTTTGAATTAATATTTTAAAAGGTGTTGGCTATCTGTTTCAGAAAACAGCCAACCTTGCTCTGAGGAAAGTCCATATACACAGAGAAGCATGATTTGCCTGTAGCTTAGCTACAAGTGATACTAAATGAAATCAGACAGCTGGAGCAGCTGTCAGGCTTATGGTATACCTGTAGCCACTTCTGAGTGATGCTTTCTAAGTCATGGGCATGGCTCCTGCAATTTATGCTATGTCTAAAATCATGTGTAAACTACGCACACACATTGATTCAATAAGAAAGTGCTTCCCAGATTATCAGCAGGTCCAAGCCTTTCTTGTGAGTAGAAAGACATATGCATTCTTCCTAGGCAACAGCACCATGGTTTCCATGGAGAGGGTACTGGAGCCAACAGCAGCAATATGGTGGCTTATACATGCAGCAGGTATAAAATGTAGGGCCCTATACCATCTGAATTTTGTGGGGTGTCTCTCTAAAACAACGGGGATGATCTGCATGGCAAATGGTGCTACTCATTGTGGCTCCTGCACCATACTGAAGTTTCTAGGTGATTGCCAAATGGGGGAAGGGGTATTTTGGAATACTATAGAAAAAAATGAGAACCAATGGAAGAGATCCTTATTTGTTTTTTCCCTGTATCTCCTTTTTAATTTATTTTTTGCTTTTTTTAGGCAATTCCTCTTGTTTATTCCAAGTATAGGGGTCAAGTATGATCAAGTATACAGACCAAGCATGAGGGGTGAATCCATAATCAAAGGTGCTCAGTGGTAAGGGCACAGCACCATAAACAGACAGCTGGGATCTCACTGATGACCATACTGGGATTGAAAGGAATTTTCCCCACACATCATGTGGGAAATGTAGCCTGGAGGTTTGCCTTTCCTGTGCCAGTCTGATTGCTTGAGTCACTGAAAGGATCTAGATCAGGGCTGGGCAACTTGTAGCCCTCCAAATGATGAGGATAATGGGAGCTGCAATTCTGGAGGGCTATAAGGTTGCTCACCCGATCTAGATGATTAGCCTCAGCTTAATTTTAATATCCTTCTGCAAGCAATCAGTTCAGACCTCTGGCAAAAGTTATCTGTCCCTTTCCCAGCAGCTGCTGGGCACAGAGGGAGGGGGAGATGCGGAGGCCTCACTCATGTTTTGGTGCAGCCCCGCCTACCATTGGTTTCAGCAAAGCTCATGGCCAGCATGCAGCCTCCAACTGTTGGGGCCCAACAGATTATCCCCAAAGTAACATGGACTGACAAAAAAAAGACAAAGCTTCCACATCCTGGCCTAGATTGATTTTCCAGAAGCTGGTGAATAATTCTATCTCATTGATGGGGGGGTTGCACTAGATTGATTTTTGGCCCTTCCTGCTCTGTAATCTTATATGCCAACTCTAATATTAAAATTAAAATTAATAATAATAATAGTAATAGGCAAGTCCAGAATGTGTTCCTTGGATTCTTTTAAAAATTGTAATCCCAGTCATGTTTATCATAAGGAGCTAGTCCTCTAGAATGCTCCTTTTTAACCTCTTTTGAAGCAGAAATTTAGTCCGCCCTGAATTTCACTGATTCCCCAAAGTTCTAGCATTTTGCGGAAAAGAGAAAAATTCTTTACATTCTCTCTCTGCATATCATTAATTATTTTATGATATAATAATATGATAGGCATCAAATCAGCCCTGAATATGCATTATGGACCTTTTTTCCCTTTTGTTTCTGACTTACATTGGCCTTGTAGTTCAGTTATTTTGACACAGATTAGTTCAGCACATAAAACATGGCAGCTGCTTACTCAAAGAACCTTGCATTAATAAATCATTATAAAATACATTATAAAATATATTAGCAATAAATTCTCAGCAGATTATGTTCCATTAAAAGGGCAGCTTGCTCTAGAGAATTCAGTTTAAGGCAGGTGTGCGAAATCTTTTCAACCCAGCTTCTTCTGAGTAGAGCAGTACTGCTTTGAACAAAGCAAGAAACCCCATTACCTCTAGGTGTTCTCAGCTGTAAATGTTGGAGGCTATTGAAATCTCTGCAGAAGCATAGCTTCCTTGTCCCTTATGCAGACCAAGCACTACCAATGATAAGGGAATGGCATCAGTAATATTTTTTCCCCTTCAGTTGACAGGTCAGTAGGTTTATTGATCAGGAATCTGACTTTTTTCATGGAGAAAATAATTAACTTCTAGGAATTCATCACCACAGGATGTTGTGATGGCCACTGTCACAGAAGGCTTTTAAAAGGGTTAGACAAGTTGATGGAAAATGGATCTATCAATGACTATTAGACTTAACAATAGCTAAGAATTGTTCAGAGGAAGCAGACTTACTTCTCCAATCAGTAGACTTCCATAGTTAGTCCCTACCTCTTTTGAATCTTCTCTACCCAGAGCCATCCCTGGCACTTTTTTGGACATAACTGAGTTGCAGAACTGTGGCCAAGAGATGTGCATGTTCTTGTTCTGAAACTATACAGAAAAGGAAGAAAAGTTGGAACACAAATTCCTGAAACCCTGTAACACAGTGAATGCAAAAATCTACATCATGAGAATTCATGTTTACTCCTACTAATTATTATCTGGAGAGTATTTGAATAAACTAGGATGTATAGTCTGATCAAATGTACCTTCATATAGAAAATATAGCACATCTTATACGACATACAACTTCTATGGCATTTCCACAATCCTTTCTTCAATGCTGTAGTGCACTCCAGATTATTTCTTGGAATTAAAACCATCTGGTATTTTTTTTGCTTGAGATGCTCACTTAAGACGTCTCCAAAATATTTCCTTGTTTTATAAGCATTTCTTTCTCTGAAAGAAGCACTCTAACAAAGCTTTGTTTTGACAATAACATATGACAAAAATACAGCACTCCATGCTTTCAATGCACTTCTGGGAGAATGTCAGAAACATGCCATTTATCTCCCTCTCTGTAATGATTGTTTGAAGAAGAGTAACTTAAAACTGAGAGTTATTCATCTCTGTTATATAACTGTGAAGAGGTTCCCCCCCCCCCACAACTTCTCAGCTCATCTTGTGAAGGGCGGGGGGAGTGCCAGGGCGAGGAAAGAGGCAGTTTTTTGGCATTACAACTACAACCGCAAGACTTTGGGCATGTTGTCACCTTGTATAATAGTTATTGTATAATACTTAAATACCACTCCAATATTCTAGTATGTGATTCCTTGTTAAGATAATTTCATACACTAGACTTAAAAATGAAATTCTACTTTGATGCAAATATTATTGACGATGTCCACCTTCCCGCCCCACCCCCAACTATACCTGAAAATAAACATAGCTAGCTATAGCTGTCTTAAAAATTAAATATATATCTCAGGTGAAATGGTATGCCTAGGTTTAGAGGGCTGTAGAGCATAAAATTGATTTATATGTTAACAACTGAAACAATATGTTCACTGACTATCCAGTGCATTCCCAGGATCAGCTTCAATAATCTGTACCTAACACCACATCTATTTTATAAGCCCTTGATGCTGAAGTATTCATTCATTCATTAAAAATATTTAAAAACTACCCATCAATGAATGGATTCCAGCATGGTATACAATAGACATTTGTTGTTGTTGTTCAGTCGTTCAGTCGTGTCCGACTCTTAAACAACATACAGATAGGTAGGTTTGGGGAGTCCATTGGTAGATGATTATGATCATCTTGGAAACACTTTAATGGCCAAAATGTTCATCTCTGAACATGATGCACAGCAGTTATAATGGATAAGGAGCTATGTTGAGACTACAGATCTGTTTTGTGCCTCTCCTTTTTAATTATGTTAAATAATGAAAAGGCCCATTTTGTGAGCACATTTTTGAACATACAATTTTTTGGATCTAAACATGTCTAAGCCTTTCTCTCCTGCCCTCCCACAGAGAAAGGAGAGTCAGAACATTGCTTTGTGTCTTAAATGAAAGTTCCTTGGACTGGCACACTCAGCAGTTGTACAGCAAAGCTGTAGCTGAGAAGGATAAACACAACCGTGGCTATAAAAATAAAATATACTGAACAAATAAAACACTCTCGCACACACTTGCTTGAAATTGGCTCTTTTTCAATTGTTAGGCTGGTTTTCTTGAAACCACATTCTGTAATAGACACCTGTCTCCTATAAATACATAATAGTGTCAGGCAGATACATTCCATGAAAAGGGTGTCCAGTTTTATGATAATTGAAGTTGCTTGCAATTGCTTTGAATTTATCTTCTTTAAATATGCGTGATCAGAATCACAAACCATGTTCCAAATACACCTTTGACTGTGCATTGTACCTCACCACTGGTACAAAAATTGAACTACATTGGTCTTCATTTGTTGCTTAGCAGTAGTAGAAGTAGTAGTAGCAGCAGCTTCCTTTGTATATCACCATTATTATTACCAAGACAAACACATTATTTCCCTCCTCCATAGTTTTCAGCTAATAAGTTTCTAATAGACAGAAAAATACTTAGCAGCTGAAATGAAATTAATTGAGAGGGCTTGGTATTTAAACACTACAATTTCTAGAATCTGAAATTAAAAAATCAGGATTTAAACTTGGAGCAGGTGTTTAGTTTGAGTTTGGATTTGAAACTTGGATGTAAGTGGCAAATAGATTTACAGTGAAATATTGACCATCCCTATCTTGGGAAAAATACTGGGGTATTTTTGTGGGGTAGAAGGAATGAGAAATAAAAAGAACCACTCATTCGATGCACTGAAAAGTGCATTGCATGGTGCACACAAACAAGGCAGCACACAGTCTTTCAAATTTGCTATTATGATTGTAGAACTGTCATGGGGGGAAAACAGAACCATTATTGAGCATTTCTGGAATAATCAAATAAGAGAGTAAAGTTTTTCTGCTGGTCCTGAAAATGCCTAATAATTATGTGTGATGGTCATCTGAGTGCATTCAGACTCCACAATTGTTTCTTCTTTACGCTAGTTTTTCTCATCTCTACACACACACACATACACACACACACTCACACACACACACACACACACACACACACTTCCTTGGTATAAAATTAGGCACAGACTACATTCCAGACCCCTAGGGTACCTGCCCTGCAGACACCTTCCATGGTACCATCCAAGCTCAGTTTCTTGGCCAAGTGACTTGTCTCTAAGCCTCATCAGTTTGCTTTCTGTGAAATGGGTGTTGGCACAGAAAACTGGGTTCAGATGCATGATTTTGTAGCTCAGACTACACATTTATCTTGTACTTAGGTTCTTGGGCACATTACTTTTATTTTAGCCTCACCACTTTGTCTTTGGGAAATGGGTGTCTTGTGACCCACCATGGCAGCCATTTTGTGAGAGCACCTATAGCACTCTCAAAATTCTAAATGTGCCCACTGGCCCAAAAAATTTGGGGACACCTGCTGAATCCAGTAATCAAAGATCACACTACTTCTTGCATTATACTGAAGTTGATGAACAATTTCCTCCCTTTGTTGGCAAGGAGTGGAAGGTATTATCGAGCTCATCAGACAAGAGCAAGTGTGGGTTTCTCCTTTTCTAGTTTGTACTATTTTCAAATAATTGCAAGACATTTTTTTAAACATGCATCCTACTCCTGGGAGAAGATCAGGGAACAAGCCCTATATTCTATAGATAGCCCCAAATCAAGATCTTATTAAAGGCAAATGCTGCACTGAAACTAGGGATGCCACCAAAATGTGAAATTAGGCGATTTGTGGGTAACATCTGTAATGTTCGTAATGCCTGTACTGGTAGCAAACTCAGATGGCTGTCTAATGAGTTTTGGTATTTTCATTATTCAAGCTGAGGTTGTTTACAACTGCTTGGCTGGCCTGCATGACTAAAGCAACAAAACTCTCCTATTTCTGCGCGTGTCCTGATGTTGGTTCATTGAACACTTTACTTTCTGAAGAAAATGTAAACATCCCACTTGCAACGTCCATGTTCTTGGAATGATGTCACTCTAACCCTTTAGTTACAGTTTTCCAAAACAGTCACTGTAAAAGTCTGAATCTGAAATCCTTCAACAAACCAGTCACTTTTGAAATAACATCCATTTAAGTTGGTATGCACCCCTTGTTCAACATTTCTTTTGCACTTGCGGCTTGGTCTCCTTTCTGTATTGGGCTACTCAACTGAGGCAACTTCTCTTCAGTATCAGCCCCCCCCCCCCCGCCCCATTCTTGTTTGGTAAGTTTACTTTAGATCTGGTTTTAGCAGGTAGCACTGTGAGGGGATACTGGAAGGGGAATCCAAGGAGGAGGATGGGAGGGAGTAGCGCAGCCCAGGGAGGTTGGCAAGATGATGAGAGATCCGGGCTTTGGCAGATGGAGGTGCATCTTCAGCTCCTACTGATGCCGCTTATGCCAGAGCCGCTCACACCAGCTCTCATGGCCCCATACCGACTGCAGGGCTCGGGAAAATAGCCAATCAGAGAGCGGGACATAATAGTGACATAGATGCACTTCGTTGACACACATATGCAACAATTCATATATATATATATATATATATATACACAACAAGATTTCGAAATATTGGAGATTTCTGCGGGAGAAAGTTCACCTATCACTCACTGAAACCATGGAGATAGATACATAGTAGTTTTCGATCCTCAATTTTTATTTTTATTTTTGAGGGGAACATTTCCAAATTTGCTTGATATTGCATTCATGTGACCTTTCATTTTAGCTCCTGTTCTTAGTACATACATTTTGTACTTTTATAAATTTAACTCTTGTTCACAAAGTAGATTACACTGTTGGAGATGGTAATATTTAGAGGATTTGGCTAGCACAACATCCATTTAATTGAACGAGAACTTGTACTGCTGAGGCAGTTTAAAAGTGGCAATGTTAGCAGCAACCTAAATAGCATTTTCAAAGTGAGTTGCCAGCACTCAGTACCCAAAAATCCCACTGGTTTTCATCAATGCTTATAATTGCTAGGCACTTAGACACTTTGAACATTTACTCTGTGCTGTTTATTGGGAATTTCATATTTATTTCTTTGGGTATATTTGCTTTTCCCAAATTCAATATATTCAAGACCACACCAATTGCTTGCTCCTTTGTGCTGGAGTACAGAAAAGCAACTTCCTGAGAAGCTGTTTCTATTATTCTTTTCAAGATTTTTTTCATTCTTTTTGTACATGTAACTCTCTTTTGAAAGCAAAAACTTTACAAAAATATCCAGAGCTCTATTTGTGCAATTTTGAGATAAGTTGAACAATAAATGGAATAATTTCATATTTTTGCCTCTGGAGATTAGACAAAAAAAAAAAAAAAGAATTAGGTTTAAAGTCAACATTCCTCCAATAAAAACAATGAACAGATTGGGTAGAAGGAGACGGAAAAAAGTTTCTTCCAAATGTGTCACATTGCTTTCACTTCCCTGCAATACCAAATAGTCTGGCTTACGTTTCAGCAGGTTTTCTCCTCTCTTTTCCCTTAAACTATGGCTGAGCACATATACAACTCATTTTATGGTTTTGTAAGGAATCATGTAATTTACCACCTGAGCATTCATAAATATAACATATGTCACTCAAGCACTTATTAAACCACTATAAATAATTTTACAGTACTGTTTCAGTCAACATCGTGATTTACAACCACCACCCCTTTAATCTTCACAACAGTATCAGGAGGCATGTTTTGATGCCTTTGAGTGATTCAGGGTGCAATCCAATGGGGATAGCCAGCTGCCTCCGAACTCAGAGGCGAGCGACTATCCAGTGCAGAGTGGGTGGTGCATGGAGTGGATCTTCTCCTCCGTGTTCTGGCCACCCTGGATTAGCAGCTAGATGGGCCAATTTCAGCTGTCTAGCCAGGACAGGTCAGAGTGGGGGTTGGGGAGGCCACAGCACATAGGAAGCATGGTAATGATGCTTCTGCCATCCCCTCCCCAAGGAACGCCCCCTTTTCCCTTGCTTCGCACTGTTGTTACAAGCACGGAGGCGGGGACAAACTGCACCTCTTACAAGGTGACAGGGGCAGGGAAGTGGTTTTCTGGGAACTGAAAAATCCTATGGCTGTCTAGCTGCTGCCTAGCAACCATGGGGTTGCGTCCTCAGATTTCTTAACTGATATAACTAGGAATGCCATATTTCTGACAGAACAAAAAAGTCTTGTATATTTGTACATGTCAATGCGTGTAAATATGCACGTAAATACATCAAGAACTGGCTGATTTTAAAACTTAAACACGACTACTATCCTGTCCTGGAAGGGCAGGGCCCACAGTGTATGCTGGACTCTGAGGTGATTGACCTAGTTTGCAAAGACATCTTATAGACATACATCAGGGAGTGGGAAGCAAGGCAGTAGTCAGTAGGCTGACAGAAACAGGTGGCAGAATGGCTGTGGCGAAAGGTCACATGTTATATATCTAGCATCAACCTTAAGGAAAGCTTCTGTAAGTTATTATTTAGATGGTACTTAACCCAAGCATGTCTTAATCACATTTACAGAACTATAAATAACGTTAGCCAGCATGCAGACCGATCTCATATTTTTTTTTAATCTTGCCCTAAAATTCAGAAGTTTGGGCAAGAAATAATAAAAGAACTTGATTTGATCATGGGTTGTGGATTACTGCAACAGCCATTAGTATTACAATGTGGATACAGTAAAGATCTGGTCTTAGCTGATGATATGGAAATGGTTCAATATTTACTATCAGCAGCTCGGTTAACCATATCCTGTAATTGGAAAAAGCACTAGCCCTGACCTTAGATGAATGGCTGATCGAAACATGTAGTGTCTATGGTAAAAACTACAAATTTGATCAGAGGGAGGGAGGGCAGACAGTCATATGATTCTTTCATTGAAAAATGGACCTCTTTTATTATGTTTTGGTCTAATAAAGTGCAAGAAAGTGTCAATCCACATTCTTTATTAGGGGTACTATGAGGCTGTATAGACTGCACTTTATATCTGACCAACAGCTATTTTTTTATTTGTATAATGGAATATGAATGATTTATCATTTGCTAATTCTTTGTTTGATTCAATACTTGTAATATTTGTAAAAACTTTTGTCTGGAAAATAAAATATTTTTTTTAAAAAAAGAAACAGGTGGAAGAATATCAAGTAGAAAAATTTAAATATACAGAAACCAGGAAAGAACTTAAGTTGAAAGGACGTAAAGGCACTGAAGGCACTCTAGTTTGCCACAAACATTGAAGCCACTCAGAAGAAACTAAGTGGGAGCCATAGAAGATCCACATACTGACAAAGAAGCAGATTTAGATTGTTGACTTGAGTGTTCTGTTGGCATTGGAGACAAACTCTGATCCTTCTCCTAAAGAAATACAGGTTATTACTACAGAGATTGGGTTTGACCAAGGCTGTGGCTGCAAGACATCTGAAACTCTTTTCTCTGGACCTGTATTTGTATATGCCCCCTTGGATTCCTAGTCACATTTTGAAGCCAGAATAATGAAAACTATTTCCAATCTGATTGGGACAGCTCCTAGCATTATAAGAATCTCTGCCATCCACCGCTAGCCAAAGCAGGGAGGTATGCCAAAACAGGGTCATCATATAAAGAGAGGCAGAAAAGGAAATCATGAGCACTCTGTCACCACATTTTAACTGCTTTGAATTGTGTATGTTTTAATTCTGTTGTAACTCACCTTGAGTCTTTTGGGGGTGGGGGCTAAGAAATCCTAATAATAATAGTAATAGTAATAATAATAATAATGTACAAGGGAAAAAAATAACATAAGCCCTGTTGCATCATCTCAAAAATTTAGAAATAACCAGAGCCGGCCACATGACCATGGAAGCGTCTTCGGACAGCACTGGCTCTTCGGCTTAGAAATGGAGATGAGCACCACACCCTAGAGTTGGACACGACTGGTTGGGGACACATTTACCTTTACTTTTTATGGGTAAAGGAGCTGAGGAACCTTATGATGAAGATGAAAGAAGAAAGTGCAAAAGCTGGGTTGCAATTAAACCTCAAAAACCCCCAAGATTATGGCAACCAGCTTGATTGATAACTGGCAAATAGAGGGAGAAAACGTGGAGGCAATGACAGACTTGGTATTTCTAGGTGCAAAGATTACTGCAGATGCTGACTGCAGCCAGGAAATCAGAAGACGTGTACTTCTTGGGAGGAGAGCAATGACAAATCTTGATAAAATAGTGAACAGCAGAGACATCACACTGACAACAAAGGTCTGCATAGTTCAAGCAATGGTATTCCCTGTAGTAACCTATGGCTGTGAGAGGTGGACCATAAGGAAGGCTGAGCGAAGGAAGATGCTTTTGAACTGTGGTGTTGGAGGAAAATTCTGAGAGTGCCTTGGACTGCAAGACGATCAAACCAGTCCATACTCCAGGAAATAAAGCCAGACTGTTCACTTGAGGGAATGATATTAAAGGCAAAACTGAAGTACTGTGGCCACATAATGAGAAGACAGGATACCCTGGAGAAGATGCTGGTGCTAGGGAAAGTGGAAGGCAAAAGGAAGAGGGGCCGACCAAGGGCAAGGTGGAGGGATGATATTCTGGAAGTGACAGACTAGACCTTGGGGGAACTGGGGGTGGCGACGGCCGACAGGAAGCTCTGGCGTGGGCTGGTCCATGAAGTCACGAAGAGTCGGAAGTGACTGAACGAATAAACAACAACGTGGGTAAAGACAGGCATACAGTGTGGTGGAAGACATTTTCTGCCCTAAAAACAGTAAATATGTCTGAATACAGTGAATGATCTGGTTCAGTTGTAACAACCTCAGTCCATGAGCCTCATGCCCAGGTGCTCCATCCTCATTCCTACCCTTCCAATACATCCACCTTTGAGGAAGAGATGGTGGTTCATTAAACCATAGTTTCCCATTATGTCCAAAATATAAAACTGTGGTTTAATGCTGCTTCAAAATCAGATCCAACCCTGATGCGATATCCTAGTTTGTAACCAGCCTTTAAACCGCAGTTTTCCAGTATGGATATCAAAGGAAACTACAAACTTAAAGTTAGGCATGTGAGAAGAGGAAGAAAGGAAAGGAGCAAGCACGTGACCATTTTCAGTCTGATAAGCCAAGATAAACAACTTGGGACCAGGATACCTGAGAGAGCGCCTTCTCCCTTACCAACCTACCCAATCACTGAGGTCATCAGAGGGCATACTCCTGGGGGCTCCACATGGACCCATGGCCCGACTGGAGTGCATCCAGAAAAGAATCTTCAGTGCGGTGGCTCCTGTCCTATGGAACCCCCTGCCTCTGGAGGTCAGGCAGGTGCCAACACTGGGTTGTTTTCAGCATCTCCTGAAAACAGTTCTTTTTCCAGGAAGCTTTCCTTGATTACCCAGCCTTGGTTTTCCTTGATTAACCAGCACTCTGTTATTTAAGGAATAATCGTAATTTCATGTTTCTTCTTTTATCTCCTGTTCATTTTATCTCTTGTTCACTGCTCCAGAAGATGTTTCGATGTGCAGTGGTATACAAATATTGTAAATTAATCGGAATTAATTAATTCCAAGATCATTACATCTAAACTAGGAAAATGCACATTCAAACTACATCCACCACACTATAGAATGTCTGCTTATCTTCATCCTAAATTCTCTCTCTCTTTCTCTCTCTGGATTTTCTCTATTGTACTTATTTTGGTTTCCTTTTTTCCCATCCTTTGGGTATTTCTCTTTCATGTTACCTTACGTCTCCAATGCCACTCTGTTCTTTTGCTGCAGTCTGTTGGGTAACACAGCTATGATTAGATCTGGCAGTGTTCCTTTCACTTACTCTTGTCATTTTAAAACCTTCGCAATGACCAGTAGAGTTTCTTTGAGTCAAGTAGTTCTACAGCTATGGTGGGGACCTTTTATTTTATTTATTACATTTTTATCCTTCAAGGAGCTGAGCGCAGCCCCTCTTCTTTTATCCTAAGAACTCCGCGAGGTAGGTTGGTCTGAGAGACAAAGAGGGAGACTTGCTTGAGTTCATGAGTGAGCTTCAGAGCTGAGTGGAGGTTTGAACACAGGTCTTCCCAGTCATTCAACACTCCAGCCATTATGCTACATTGGCTCTCCTTGAATCTAATTATTATTAGAAGACTAATAGCAGTTTTAATACATTGAATTTTTCTGTACAGGTGGCCTCCATCTATCTTTGTAACAAACCAAACATTCTGTTACTCTGTCATTGAGTAGCAAGCCTTTTAAACAAGTTCCTTAGAAACTAGAAGGACTTTCTGTAAGTCCAGATATCTGTAAGTTCAGATATTTATGATCAGTGAATGCATTTCATTTTGAAGCAGCATGCTATTTGGGTTCATTCTGCATGCCAGAGACTATCAAAGCTATCATTTCAATTATGTCATCAGCTCTTGAAATAATATTGAACCACATCTGAATACTATTGCTAGAAGAACACACCTGAATTATTCTTTATAAATAAATCTTCAAAATATCCTATTGTTTGTATTCCATGGCTATGAGATGGAACGACCTTATGTAAATGCCACCACATCAGTTTCTCTCACAGGTGTAGCCAAATTGCTTTTCTATAAATGTCATTGCAATGATTACTTTTTCTTTTTGAAACTATGCTTGGAAGCCACAGTAGCAAAATCTTAACATTGCATCTAGTGGAAAATATAAATGGGGCATATACAGAACACTACATGTGGTTCTATTGATACAGAATGTTCATTAATAGTGTCCTGTGGAATATTAGTTTATTCTGAGCTAATATAAACTGACCTGATATAAGTGAGATATTTATTAATAAAAGATTGAGATGATTTAGATTAGAAATGTGTACTGCAATGTTAATACATGCATAATGGTGCTTTTAAGCATACAAACATAGGTGGCCGGTCTCTGTTCGTTCTTACTGTAATAATTATAGAGAATAGTTATGAGCTGCTGACCTGCCAGTTTTATTTTTCTTCCTTATGTTCCTGTAGCATTGTTGTTGTTTTTAGATATGTTAAGAGCTGCTCTGGAGTAATTGCCCAAGTTTACTAAAGATATATACTGAGGACACAATCCTATGCATGTTTAGACAGATAAAAAGTCCTTCAGCTCTCAGCATTCCCCAGCCAGGACTTTTTTTCTGTCTAAACATGCATAGGATTGTGCCCTAAGACAGAAAGGCAAGGAACAGCAGTCCCAGTATCCAGTACCTGGGATTGCTGCTTGCATTTTGCTCTAAACAGCTGAAGTATACACCAGAAGGTACACACCAGCCCTTCCCAACCGTGCATCCTCCAGGTTGGTTGAACTACAGCTCCCACCACCCCAGCCAGTGTGCCCATTGGCCATGCTGGCTGTGGATAATTGGACGTATTCCCCACTACATCTGGTGTGTGTCAGGTTGGGGAAGGTTGCTGTACACCATATGCCATTCCAGAGGCCAAAAGGTGATGGAGGGATGGGAATGGTCCAGCTTCCTGATTTCCTTGCACCTGGCATGGTTTGATAACCATCACAGGCGATGGCCTTTCTGCCCATCCATTATCATGTGGCATCTGGAATAATACCCACCTCTAATGCTCCACACTCTGCCCTCTGCACAGGAGCTGCACACTTATATACACTGCCTCCACTGCTCTAAACGGACACATGTGGATCTAAGACAGATATCATTTTAAAACACAAACGCCAATAGTCTGAAACAGCAACACAACATTGACTACAAGCACAGACTAGAAATAACTTTTAAAGTTCAAGTATATATTACCTTCCCCCTTCATGGATCACTGCCTTGTTGTGGCGAAGGGGCTTGCGTAACTCAGTGAAGCCATAAGCTATGCCATGCAGGGCCACCCAAGACAGACAGGTCATGGTGGAGAGTTCTGACAAAATTTGGTCCACTGGAGAAGGAAATGGCAACCCACTCCAGTATTCTTGCCAAGAAAACCCCATGGAACGTATCACAAGGCTAAAAGAGATGACGCCAGAAGATGAGCCCCTCAGGTCGGAAGGTGTCCAATATACTACTGGGGAAGAGCAGAGGGAATTTCCAAGTTGTGCCAGAAAGAGTGAAGCGGCTGGGCCAAAGCCAAAAGGACACTCAGCTGTGGATGTGTCTGGTGCTGAAAAGAAAGTCCGATGCTGTAAAGAACAATATTGTTTAGGAACCTGGAATGTAAGATCAATGAATCAAGGTAAGCTGGAGCTGGTCAAACATGAGATGGCAAGATTGAACATTGACATCTTGGGAATCAGCGAACTAAAATGGACAGGCATGGGCAAATTTAATTCAGGTGACCATTATACCTACTACTGTGGGCAAGAATCCCTTAGAAGAAATGGAGTAGCACTCATAGTCAACAAAAGGGTGGGAAAAGCAGTACTGGGGTACAATCTTAAAAACGATGGAATAATCTCAGTACGGTTCCAAGGCAAACCATTAAACATCACAGTAATTCAAGTCTATGCCCCAACCACTGAGGCCGAAGAAGCTGAGGTTGATCGGTTCTATGAAGACCTACAACACCTTCTAGAACTAACACCAAAAAAAGATGTCCTCTTCATCATAGGGGATTGGAATGCTAAAGTAGGAAGTCAAGAAATCACCGGGATAACAGGCAGGCATGGCCTTGGTGTACAAAATGAAGCAGGACAAAGGCTAATAGAGTTTTGTCAAGAGAACACGCTGATCATAGCAAACACTCTTTTCCAACAGCACAAGAGGCGACTCTACACATGGACATCACCAGATGGTCAATATTGACATCAGATTGATTATGTCCTTTGCAGCCAAAGATGGAGAAGCTCTATACAGTCCGTAAAAACAAGACCTGGAGCTGACTGTGGCTCAGATCATGAGCTGCTTCTTGCAAAATTTTGGCTTAAATTGAAGAACGTAGGGAAAACCACTAAACCATTCAGGTATGACCTAAATCATATCCCTTATGAATATACAGTGGAGGTGAGGAATAGATTTCAGGGATTAGACCTGATAGACAGAGTGCCTGAAGAACTATGGACGGAGGTCCGTAACATTGTTCAGGAGGCAGCAACTCAATCCATCCCAAAGAAAAAGAAATGCAAGAAAGCAAAGTGGCTGTCTGATGAGGCTTTACAAGTAGCTGAGGAAAGAAGGGAAGTGAAAAGCAAGGGAGAAAGGGGAAGATATATCCAACTGAATGCAGAGTTCCAGAGAATAGCAAGGAGAGACAAGAAGGCCTTCTTAAATGAACAATGCAAAGAAATCGAGGAAAACAACAGAATGGGAAAGACTAGAGATCTTTTCAAGAAAATTGGAGATATCAAGGGAACGTCTTGTGTAAAGACAGGCATGATAAGGGACAAAGAAGGCAGGGACATAACAGAAGCCAATGAGATTAAGAAGAGGTGGAAAGAATACACAGAAGAACTATATAGGAAAGATCTGAATGTCCCTGATAGCCATGATAGTGCGGTCACTGAACTTGAGCCGGACATCCTCGAGAGTGAAGTCAAGTGGGCCTTAGGAAGCATTACTAACAACAAAGCTAGTGGAGATGACAGTATTCCAGCTGAGCTATTTAAAATCCTAAAAGATGATGCTGTTAAAGTGCTACACTCAATATGCCAACAAATCTGGAACACTCAACAGTGGCCACAAGACTGGAAAAGGTCAGTTTACATTCCATTTCCAAAGAAGGGCAATGCCAAAGAGTGTTCAAACTACCGTACAATTGTGCTCATTTCACATGCCAGCAAGGTTATGTTCAAAATCCTACAAGCTAGGCTTCAGCAGTACGTGAACCGAGAACTACCAGAAGTACAAGCTGGGTTTCAAAGAGGCAGAGGAACTAGGGATCAAATCGCCAACATTCGCTGGATTATGGAGAAAGCAAGAGAATTCTAGAAAACCGTCTATTTCTGCTTCATTGACTACGCTAAAACCTTTGATTGTGTGGATCACATCAAACTGTGGCAAATTATTAAAGAGATGGGAGTACCAGACCACCTTATCTGTCTCCTCAGAAACCTGTATGAGAGTCAAGAAGCAACAGTAAGAACCAGACATGGAACAACCGATTGGTTCAAAATTGGGAAAGGAGTATGACAAGGCTGTATATTGTCGCCCTGCTTATTTAATTTATATGCAAAGTACATCATGAGAATCACCGGGTTGGATGAATCACAGGTCAGAATTAAGATTGCCGGGAGAATTATCAACAACCTCAGATACGCAGATGATACCACCCTAATGTCAGAAAGCGAAGAGGATCTAAAGAGCCTCTTGTTGAGGGTGAAAGTGGAGAGTGCAAAAGCTGGTTTGAAAGTCAACATTACAAAAACTAAGATCATGGCATCTGGCCCCATCACTTCCTGGCATATAGAAGGGGAAGAAATGGAAGCAGTGACAGATTTTACTTTCTTGGGCTCCAAGATCACCGCAGACGGTGACTGTAGCCATGAAATTAAAAGACGCTTGCTCCTTGGGAGGAAAGCTATGGCAAACCTAGACAGCATAGTAAGAAGCAGAGACATCACCTTGCCAACAAAGGTCCGTATAATCAAAGCTATGGTTTTCCCAGTAGTAACATATGGCTGTGAGAGCTGGGCTATAAGGAAGGCTGAACGCCGAAGAATTGATGCCTTCGAACTGTGGTGCTGGAGAAGACTCTTACGAATCCCCTGGAGTGCAAGGAGGTCAAATCAGTCAGTCCTAAAGGAATTCAACCCTGAGTGCTCATTGGAAGGACAGATACTGAAGCTGAAGCTCAAATATTTTGGCCACCTAATGCGAAGAGAAAACTCCCTGGAAAAGACCCTGATGCTGGGAAAGATTGAAGGCAAAAGGAGAAGGGGACGGCAGAGGATGAGATGGCTAGATATCATCACCGATGCAACAAATATGAATTTGAGCACACTCCGGGAGAGAGCGGAGGACAGGAAGGCCTGGCATGCTATGGTCCATGGGGTCATGAAGAGTCGGACATGACTTAATGACTGAACAACAACAACAATATATTACCTTCAGTATTAACAATGCTTAGAATACAGTCTAGTTATAATAAAGCATGTAGCCAACGTCTATATTATTGTTTTGAACTGCCTCGTTGTCAACATCAGCTGTCTAAGCCATTTTTAAGCCATGCCATTTGTTTATATACATGGAAGTGGCAACCAGGACGGATTCAGCCCCCACTTCCATATATAAATATATATGGACAAGCACTGATTTATACAGACACGCGCGCGCGCACACACACACACACACTTCAGAAATGGCATCATTTTGTACTTGGATATCTGTATCTGATTCCAACTTTATATTTTAGCGAGTTGTAAGACACCTAGAATTCTAAATCTCATTTCTATTATGCGTGCATGCCTATCTCCTGCTGTGCACATTTGACCCGTAACCTCTTGGGACAACCTTTTCTTACTGGAAAACACGGAAGGATGATAAAGTAAGCTAGATACAAAGTGGGCAATACGGAAATATCTTATTTAATTCACACCAGAAACAGAGTCAAGATGAATGTGTTCCTAGCTATGTGTCACTTCACGCCTTAAACAGCCATGGCTCAAAACAGTGGGGAGAGAAGAATCTTAAATCTTGTATGTATTCTTGTGATGCAGACTAATACATATTTTAGACATATATTTCTTTCTCTCTCTCTCTCTCTCTCTCTCTCTTTGATAAAGGGACAGACAGACAAAGCACTGCGTTTCAGTGTGTGTATATATGTGTGTTCATGGATGAGAATGAGGGTGAGAGTGAGAGTGAGAGAAGTGGCAGGAAGCAGTGAGCAGCAAGGGAATTCTTCCTTTGTTCCCATACATACCTACTCAGTGCTTTTTTTTCCTGGAGAAAAAGGTACCGGAACTCTTGGATTATGCTTCCTTGGGAGTAAATGGCGATTAAATTGTAATGAAGAGTATTAAAATAGTGGACAAACACTACACACACACACACACACACACACACACAGAGTATATATGAAGAAAAGGTGCCGGAACTCAGTTCCAGTGAGTTCTACCAGAAAAAAGCACTGTACCTACTTCCCATTGTTCGACCAGTTGAAACCACGACATTAAGGTTACAAATCACTGATGGCAGGCTGAGATCGGCCAGGGCCCGACAGGAATCTTGTACATTTGTTGCCAGTTCATCAGTCTGAAGAGGATGTGGCGAAAGGGCTAAAATTAATTGTACATATGAACTAAATAAAATGACACATTTTCTTCCAAATTGAGATGGAAGAATGTTTCCTCCCAACTGGCCATGTGCTTGCCCTGAATTGCTCTACCACCAATTTAAATGAATTTAATCCCCAGACTCTGAGCCTAAAAAGAGCCTTGAAACTGGATATAAATTCAGGCTACCACCACTGGAATTGTTTTTCTATTTATTATTTAATATATTTATAAACGACTCCTCTGCTTGTAAAGCACTCAGAGCAGCATGTCTCAAAAGAAATATAAAAAGAGGCCAGTGCACTTCAAATGACTGAAGAAAAGGAAGCCGTCAGGGTTGGAATAAAGCTGATACCTCTTCAGAACTAGGGATGAGGGAGAAATTCTTTCAGTTCATTTAGTTCTGCACTTTCTAACCAACGCATAAACTGAAACTTGGGTAATCTTTGAAATTCGCATTTGTCCAAATTTTGCAGTCGAGTTCTCCAATAAAAGAAATTTACAAAAATATGTATATTTTGGAAAAGTGCCCACAAATACACATATATTCATGAAAATAACATTAAAAACTGCTCTAGATTAGGAAAATTGCTTGCAAAAAATATGAATATTAGGCAAAATTGTATACAATTTGTATACAAGATAACCAGGAGAAATATGAACAAAAATGTATATGATTTTTCATGTGAATTTTTTTTTTTTAATTCTCAAAGTTCAGAATGAACTAAAGGTAAGGCTGGAAAAATGAGGAACTGAAATTGACAGATTTGTCCATTCCTACTCAGAACTCTGTTCTAAATTGGCTATGCTGGTCTTGGAATTTAGGATCTTGGTTACTATAACAAGAAGCAGGGGAGGAACTAAGATCGCAACCCTTAATCCACAGGTCAATGCAGGTAACACCTCAAGTGCTCTGTGACATCCAAGTTTCCACCCTCAGAAAATAGCCCACCATGGCTCCTGACAAGCCACTCCTGAAATATGGGGGAAGCTTCTAGTAGCTTCCAACACAAGACAAGGAGCTGCTCTCAGAAACAAAAGCATGTATGTGCACTTGGGATGAACGGACGAGTCTATTTCCCATATGTGTTGATTTTGTATGTGTTTATTTATAAGCCCTTCTGTCCCACTCCCGCATTAATCTGCATTTAAAAAAAAATAAATCCTCAAATATGCATGTTGTAAACACACATTTTTAGGGCTGTGCACCGCTTTGGCCCAAGGGCCGAAGCCCAAGTCAAAGCAGGCTGCTTTGGGTCACTTCAAGCCCCTTCCAAGGTGAAGCAGAGGGGGCACGAAGTGATCTGGAGCAGGTTGGGGGCTCTCCGAAGCACCTTAGTGTGCTTTGGAGTTTTGGCGCCCCCAGCCCAGCCGCACCAGTGCCTCCAGGCCCTTACCTGAGCTGCCCATCGCCACTGCCGCCTCCATTGCTGCCGCCTTCACCTCCATCATTGCCACCGCCGCTGCCACCTCCACCACCCCGCCGCCTCTATCGCCACCGCCATCAGCTCCTGAGGCCTGGATACGTGTCAGCTCTTACTGCAGAGAGCCGCCATGTTTTAAATGGCAGCTTCCTGGAGAGCTGGCACATGTCCAGGCCTCAGGAGCTGGCGGCAGTGGCAATGGAGGAGGCAGCGATGGAGGTAGCAGAGGAGACGAAGGCGGCAAAGTCAGGATCTGGGGGTTTGTGCAGGGGCATCAGGGCCCCCCAAAGTGGGAATCAGCCATCCGAATTCCACTTCAGGTTCTGGATCAGGTCGGGTCGGGGGGGGCAAATCAGCCTGAGCCGAATTGGACACGCCTCCAAAGCCACGAAGCAGCTTCCGAGTCAGATGAGGGGGTCCCTGCACAGCCCTACACATTTTTATACACATGTTGGTACATTTTTAAAGCTGAAAACTTCATTTTTTAAGCCCCAAACTGCAATTTGGAGAAGTGTTAATCAGAAGAATAACCACATTCTGATCTGCACATTAGTTTCGGAGATGTGAATTAGGTCACTTTTTTCCCAAAATGTGGATCAAGTTAAATTCTTGAGCATCCCAAATGTGCAAAACCCACGGACGTTCCTATAGAGATTTTCTCGACTGCTAACTGAATGGGGTCCTGAATAATGTGGCATCTCCCCCACTCCCCATACACCCACACTACCTTTATATTATGCTGTTTTTAGTGCTGAGTAACCTACGGCTCCCATATATATATATATATATATATATATATATATATATATATACGTATACACATACACACACACACACATACATACATATACACATACATACACACACACACACACGTGTGTGTGTGTATCTATATTGCAGCCTCTGGGTGTCTATTGTCAGCAAACATTTATTTATACATATTAAATTATAAAGCCTAAATAAGATTTGCTCCTTTTTAATAAACCATGAATGTTTCTCATCAACAACTACATTGTGGCTTTCCCCCCAATTTTCACTCTTTCACCCTTTCTGCCTGTGGTAATTAAGTCATTTCTTTAAGTGATTACTGTTGAATAATTGCTGCTTTTTAAGAACAGGTTAATAACTGCCATCCATATTTAAACTGCAGATTTTAAGAGTGATGCTTATTATATCATCCAGTAAAGATTTTACGGAATAAAATAACCATTGATCTTTTCCAGCCAGGAACTATTAAAACAAAAGCTGTAAACTTCAACTGATTAAAATATTACTTAAATGCTTTATTAAAATTTATTTTTAAGCATTTTCTCTCATCAAGACTTGACAAATCTGAAGAGCACTTCATTTAATTAACTCTGTGAGAATGTTTTGCATACAAAATAAGTGCCCAAGGGACATTCAGTGCACAGAAAAGGATTGTGCTATTATTGTATAGGAAGCAACAACTTACAGAGAGCTAGTTAATCTCACTTCCCATTGTGCCATGCCTTCTAGCACATGTAGAAGGCAGGAAGGGATAACTAGAGAAACATTATGCATACCTATCAATTCAATCCCTGTTTCTGGAAGTCAGAAACAAAATTCAAAGTGATCTTGATAGACTGGAGCACTGGGCAGAAAACAACAGAATGACATTTAATAGGGATAAATGCCAAGTTCTGCACCTAGGAAAAAGAAACCAAATGCACAGTTACAAGATGGGGGATACGTGGCTCAACCACACTACAAGCGAGAAGGATCTTGGAACTG
This sequence comes from Heloderma suspectum, assembly GCF_057233095.1. NCBI lineage: Eukaryota > Metazoa > Chordata > Lepidosauria > Squamata > Helodermatidae > Heloderma > Heloderma suspectum. Next base: position 172,815,524 of record NC_139462.1, on the reverse strand, counting down.
TTGTAGATCACAAGCTGAATATGAGCCAACAATGTGATGTGGCTGCAAAAAAGGCAAATGCTCTTTTGGGCTGCATTAATAGAAGCATAGCTTCCAAATCCCAGGAATTACTAGTTCCCCTCTACTCAGCACTGGTTAGGCCTCATCTGGAGTACTGTGTCCAGTTCTGGGCACCACACTTTAAGAAGGATGCAGATAAACTGGAGAGGGTTCAGAGGAGGGCAACAAAGATGATCAGGGGACTGGAAACAAAGCCCTACGAAGAGAGACTGAAAGAACTGGGCAGGTTTAGCTGTGAGAAGAGAAGACTGAGGGGAGATATGATAGTGCTGTTCAAGTAGTTGAAAGGCTGTCACAGAGAGGAAGGCCAGGATCTCTTTTTGATCATCCCATAGTGCAGGACATGGAATAATGGGCTCAAGTTACAGGAAGCCAGATTCTGGCTGAACATCAGGAGAAACTTCCTGAGTTTTAGAGCAATACGACAATGGAACCAATTCCCTAGGGAGGTGGTGGGCTCTCCCACACTGGAGGCATTCAAGATGAGGCTAGACAGCCATCTGTCAGGCATGCTCTGACTTGGATTCCTGCACTGAGCAGGGGGTTGGACTTGATGGTCTTGTAGGCCCCTTCCAACCTTACTATTCTATGATTCCCTCACCCCCGCAATTAATTATGACCACAATTCTTCCTCAGCCCCACGACTAGCCCCACAGGGTCCTCCAACCAACCTTTTCTTTTCTAGCCAAGGTTCTGAAGGCCTTTAGGGCAAGTCTTAAACTCTCCTTCTGAATCGGTGGATAGTATTCATGTTATGTCACGGGGTGGGAAGGCAGCCCCTTGAGCTCCAGATGTTGCTTACACCTGGTGTAACTGGTGATCTTATGGATATCAAACAGGGATTCAGTACGTGTGCCACCACCCAACTCTAGTGAAAAGAAGAAACTGCAGCAAGACTAGCCACACTGGCCTCTTTATAGGAACAGGCCGGTGAAGGTCAGACTTGCTCACTAGCTACATTTTTGCCTTATTTTCCCACTGTCTTTTTCTCAGCCCACCCACAACTTTTTAGGAACTAGGTCATACATATAAAATGCACTGAGCATGAATAAGGCCTAGGTGGTCCTGTGGTGAGGCCAGGGAATTTTATTTTCCAGTTTGCTTTTTTTCAGTGGATTTAGTGGTTTGAATCTGAGACCAGAATCTCTCTCTCTCTCTCTCTCTCTCTCTCTCTCTCTCTCGCAGACACACACACACACACACACACACACATATAGCCCTAAACCATGATAAACCACTCCTCCTTTGTCTGAAATATCATCCACACAATGAATAGGACAACTAGATTTTCTCTCTGGTCCCAACAAACATAACTGCTTTAATTAACACTAGGAAATCAAGGACCATCTTCTATTAGATGAGGTCTGATTCTCATGGGCTACTTTTCAATCCCTTCATCTTTGTTCAGCATCAAAAGCAAAGTACTTAGCCCCAAACATGGTATCTATAAAAGTCATTTAAAAAAACATTTAAGTTTTAATATGGATTCATATTGAGCTCCTGAATAAAATGTTTTGAATTACTGCATTTTGTTTTTCTAGCTTTCTTTCTTTCTTTTTTTTTACTTCTCTCCTTTATTCTGCAAGCTTTCATTAAATGATCCCGGTAATTGTGGAGAACGACAAGTAATAAAAGGCAGTTAGCATAAGTAAACTCAGACTCTGTGTACACAGTTCAACAGCAAATAAAAATTCTAACTATTTAGTGTGTGTGTGTGTATATATTTCAGCTGAAGTTGTAGAAATGCACCTGTAAAGATGCCTATGAATGAGGCACACCTATCTCACAGTTGATTTTCTCTGCTGACCAAAAAGAGAAAAAAAACCTTCAGCTAACTCAGAGATATCTTTTACGTTATCTCTTTCCATTAAAAGGAATATTTGGCTGGGTTCGAGGCGGGGGGCAGCAGAAGAAAAATATCCATTCTGTCTAGGACCTCTGAAAAAATTATAGTCATGGCACAAAGATGCTACCTCACACAGCTTTTTTTTCTCCATTCCCAGCAGCATTAACAATCATTGGCCATGATTTTCTATTACCACATACACCTATAAAAATGAAGTGCTGATTTACAGTAAATTGAAGTCATCACACTGCATTTTGTCATGGCCATCCCCTCCTGGAAAAAGAACATCCTGGCAGAATGTCATCACCACTCTACTTTGAAGGACACTATACTCTGCTGGAAAAAAAAAATGCATACTTCGCTTTCCTTTCGGCTGATCCAGAAAATAAATATACTTTCTTACACCAGAATCTGGTTGCTACTTGTATTCCTAGCTTCCAACAATAGTTGAAAAGAACCAGGTTTGTCTGCTGCCCTGTCCAATGCTATATATGGGGCAGGAAACAGGGGAAGACAACTTTAGGTGGGCCCAGGGGCCATTTTCACACACACACCTGGTCTGCCCCCCTCCCAAGGGTGCACTCTGCAGGGTGCTGGGGGAAAAAACCACAGCTGGATTGCTGCGAAACACTGGCTGTAAACCACTAAGAAAGCCTAAAGCATCAAAATCTTGCTTGTTTTCAAGGAAGATTAGGCCATTTTGAAAACAAGCCAGATTGTGGACACTTGGGCTTCCTTAGTGGGTTGCTGCTTATCTTTCACCACCTTCCTTTTTTATCTACAGCAGAGCTAGGGAACATGTAGGCCTCTAGATAGTGCTGGACTACCATTCCCATCATACCTGGCTGATGGGAGTTGTAGTCCAGCAATATCTGGAGGGCCACAAGTACCTCACCCCTGACCTAGAGTAACCATGGCGGGAAATGTACCAACTTTATGCCTTTTCTTAACCCACAGCCTGAGGTCACCTACCTATTTCTATTACATTATGGAACAGATATACTAAACACACCTCCTCCATGTCTGTTATACAAATTTCCTTAACTTCCCCATTCTCCAGCCTTAACCTTCATTCTCCTTTAAATGGGAAGGCCAAATGTCTTTGGCTCTACTTTGGTTCCTCATTTGAGGAGGGGTGTGAGTGTGTGTACCAGGAAATAACATGCATATTTATCTCTTACAGCGCAATCCTATGCACATTTCCTTAGAAGCAAGCCCCACAGAGTAAAATGGTGCTTATTCTTTGGTAAGGATTTATAGGATTGCAGTCTTGATATGATTATAATCTTAGATGGTAATGATCTGATGAACTTTCTTCTCCTCGCACTTTTTCAACAAACTTACTAATGACCAAGCTAAACGTGATGCAGAAGATTTATCTCTGCCTTTTTCTTTATTTTGAAAAGGGCATGGGGCCTCTAATTTGACTATTTTCTCAACACTATTTCCCTATCTAAATTGCCCCATAGTGGCTTCTATTATCCCTCCTGGGAGGAAAATTTTGTTCAGTCGTTCAGTCGTGTCCGACTCTTCGTGACCCCATGGACCATAGCACGCCAGGCCTTCCTGTCCTGCGCTCCCTCCCGGAGCGTGCTCAAGTTCATATTCATTGCATCCGTGATGCTATCTAGCCATCTCATCCTCTGCCGTCCCCTTCTCCTTTGGCCTTCAGTCTTTCCCAGCATCAGGGTCTAGGGAGGAAAATACAGGCACCTAAACTATGACTGACCTTTTGCTCAATGGGGGACAAATTTGATTGGGAAAATATCACAGGAGGAAAAATTTAAACACCCTTCACCAACTCCATTTCCCTGACCAAATTAGCAACCTCCCTCAGCTACTATGAAGTAAAGTACAAGATATCAGATATCTTTGCATGGACCTTCCACATCATGTCCAGTTTGGTGCGAAGGCAAATTCAATACCAACTTTTCCCATACAAAGTAATTTTTCCCCATCAGTGCATGATGAAATCAATGCAGAAATTGTGTCAGGGGTCCAAAATCTTGGGTGACCATGAGTTTGATCATTCAGATTTGCTGAATGTATTGGCTGTGGTAGGACATAAGGCAAAAAACCACCATTTAGTATTATGTGAACGAGTCTCAGTGAGCCTTAGGCTCATGCACCCTCTCCCCCCCCCCTCCCCCACTTATCTTCCGGCATTTCCAGGAGGAGATCAGGGGCCTCCACTTCCATTTTAGGTTAAGTGCAGTTTGGCATGTCATCCAGACTCTAAACAGTGGTTAATCTTAAGTATGGTTACTTGAAACAAGCCAGTTTCATAAATTATAATTTGAATTGGCTTGTTTCAATTAACTATAACCACAGTTTGTCTGGGTTTGGACAACACATCAAGCTGCAGTTAATCTAAAACGGAAGTGAAAACTTCCTTCTTGTAGCTCTGCTGGAGGAGGAGGGGGAAGGGAGAAAGAAAGCCCAAAGCTCACTGTGGCTGTTTGTCATAGTACTAAACCAGTGATCTTCACTATTCTTCAAGAAGGAGCCACTTTGGCTCCAGGCCTGCCACCGAGGCCACTTGGGACACATACAGTGCACCACGTCGCTGTTCATGATGTTGCTTTTTGCCTCTCAGGCCATCCACTGCCATAGCTAATTGGCTGATTGCTCCCGAGTTCTCCTCTCCCTCCTTCCAGCCACTTTACACTGATGAGTGGCAGATCTCCTGACCCCCTACCCCCCAAAGCCTCCTCCAATAGCTCAGACTACAGCAGCCAGCCAGCCACTAAAGCAAACAAGGCTGAGTGCTGAGAGTGAACAGCTACTGCAAAAAGAGATAGGGAGTGTGGAGGGAAGTGGGGAGAGAGTGGTGGAGAGATGTAGTTAAGATGACTGGGGGGTGCCAGTGGCTCTTGGGCCTTGCAGTGAAGAACACTGCACTAATCTATAGTTTAGGATGATCTCCAAAACAGCCCTTTGTGTCCAGCTAGCTGAATGTGACAGATTCTCCACATTAAATATTACACTGGAAAGCAGCAATTGAAAATACATTTCAACTGATGTGTTTGATACCTGAAACTCTAACTGCTACAATTAAGAAAACATTTGCATTTTATGTAAGTATCTGATTTTGCAGGTAAACATAATGGAATGGTAGCTATTAAAGCAGCTTGCGAATATACTTGGGAAATGTATTCCCCCCACCCCCCGCCACTATCACACATTTTCTTCTGTATTACAATGAAAATTAGGAAATACAATTTTGTTGTTGCTGTGGTTTTGAAAATAGTCCTACTCCAAAGTAGAATCAATAAAATGTTCTTTCTTTTTACTAGATAAACTCTGACTGAACCCATGAACTTAAAACCTTTCTGGGTTTTTCACAGTAGTGTGCTGCTTTCAGCTTAAATGACTGAGTTGCTAACATTTCTTTCTATATATGACTTGGGGGTACGCATACACTATACAATTAAATACGTAGCACCTACAAATGTTTTGCCAACGAGATTGCTAATTAGCATGCTGTTTTTATATAATGCTTCATAAAGCTCTACTTAATGCAATTGGATGACACGATCATTAAAAGTTACCTCACTTGCTGCTATGTTAGGAATCTTATTGAATGCATTATCCCTGCAGCCATTTTTCGCTAGCCCTATGATTCTTCATTTGGTATTGGTTAATTTGGGAACAACGGAGAAGACAGTGATCACAACCTCCACAACTGCTCCAGTTTTCTAGCCCAAGAGCCTGTCCTCCTATAATCACATTCACCATAGTAATAACAGAGCATCTATGCTCTAATTGTCACAGAAGAAGATGGTTTAAATGGGGGGAAAAACACTTCTTTCTACTACAAATGTTTATTTGCAGTGTTGTAGCATCTGTAATTCTCTTTGCCTTCCAATTGTGCCAGAGGCCATACACAGGAAATGAGGCGAGATGGAAAGATATTCTCTTCTCTAGACTGTTTGCCCCCAAAGTCCATCATTTTACTTTTAAATACTTTTTAAATAACATGGTTGTATTGACAAGTCACCCAGAATGTATACCTAGCATGTGCAACTACTATAGTACACTTATCAAGAAAATTATTGTGGTAGAGACGTTTTTCTCCTTCTCTCAAAATATTAGAACCCAATGGGGTCCTCCCATGAAGCTGAATCGTGGGAGACACAGGACAGATAAAAGGAAGGACTTCTTCACACAGAGCATAGTCAAGCTATGGAATTCACTACCACAAGTCGTAGTGATGGCCACCAATCTGGATGGCTTTAAAAGGGGGTTAGACAAATTCCTGGAGGAGAAGGCTATCAATAGCTACTAGTCCTGGTGGCTCTATGCTACCTCCAGTATCAGAGGCAGTACACCTATGTACACCAGTTGCTGGGGAACATTGGGCGGGAGGGTGCTATTGCACTCATGTCCTACTTGTGGGTTTCCCATTGACAGCTGGTTGGCCACTGTGTGAACAGAATGCTGGACTAGATGGACCCTTGGTCTGATCCAGCATGGCTTTTCTTATGTTTTTAACTCTACAGATGGAACTCAAAGTTGAATCAATAAAGTTCAGTCAATAAATGTTTGATGAGAGGGTATATCTCTACTGGATGACTAGGTGCAGTAAAAGGCTCTACCCACCATTGCACTTAGGTTGGGCCTTGGCCAGTCACAGCAAAAGGGAGAACAGAGCTCAAGAGAAGAAAATAAATCTCATGTGAGCATGAATAGGGTGTTTTGTCTGAAAAGGAGCGACAAAATCCTGAAGAGCCAAAAATAGTCCACAAAAGGCAGGGAAAGGTACATATACATTTGGTAATGTATATGACAGTTACACCAGACTTACCTATTACCATAGATTGATCACTTAAATGTGACACTAAATGCTTCACTTGCTGCACCATTATTATTTTTTAACAATTAATAGCAGGTGTGTGTGTGTCTGTGGGGGGATGTTCTAGGGATTGCAATACAGGTAGGTTTTTTTAAATATGTTCCTCCCTCACTGCAATCCCAACAAAAATTCCTCCCCTCCTACAGCTACCAGTGGCCTTGGGACAGAAACTTCCATTGGCATCAATGGGAGCTTTCCTCCCAGGGTCAATAGCAGCAGCGATAAGGTAATTTTCATTGGGGGAAAAAAGGGTTAAAGCTCCCCTTTCCACTTCCCACAATCCTAATGAAAATCACCATCTGTGACTTACTAGTAGGCACAGAGGTGATGTGTTTAATATCACACCCAATTTGCCCCTAAGGTTCTCACTTATACCTTCCATCTCTTATGCAGGACAAACAATGCAAACATATGCAGTGCAAGTGGAGTACACTGTGGCCAGTATCCAACTGTGCCATTCTGTTAGCGCAAATGATGTTACACTAGTGGAAACTAGGTTCTGAACTATGCGCAAGAGAAGAATCTAACTAAATTTACATTTGCACAAGCACAGTTGCACAAGCAGTTTTGCATTATGCTTGTGCAACCTGTTGTGTAATGCATTGCACATAACTCATGTGCAATGTGTTGTGCAAGGCACTGTGCAACTGGTTGGACAAGTGCTTGCACAACCAGCTGTGCAAGCGTAATGGACAACTGCTTGCACAATGGAAAAATTCAGCAGAACTCCGCTGGTGCTATTTGAGTTTGCAAAATGACACCATTGGATACCGCCCTGTATCTCTTAGGAAGTGGCATTTATAACTACTGATGGAATGGTGGGCATATACTTTTATGGGTATGTACTGAATTCACAAGTACAATACTGTCTTTGCATACCTAGCAAACAGTTCAGATATGCAAGGATGCATGAAAACACATTTATACGATGACAGACAGTACTTTTGGAAAATGAAGGGACTTTGCTAATTGCAGAATGCAGCATTTCTACATGTTGTTTCATTGATTTCACTGGAGCTTGTAGAACTGCAGAATGAAGCACTTGGACAAATTATTTCTTTGATTTATTCTTGCACCTCCGAATGGATTATTGCATTTGTTTTGGCATATAGATATGTTTAGGAAGAACAAGGGACACAAATATACACCAGCAATTTTACATGCACAATCATTTTTTGAAGACAATGAACTCTTTTCAGACACATTAAAAGGTATGCCCCTGTCAAAATGTCCCATTAAGTCAAATCTAACTTGTAGGATACCTTTCCTTAGGCTGTTAATGTTCTAGTGAATTTGACATGTCCCCAAAGATTTGTCAGGCTGGGAGGAACTTCTAAAAATACACTAGACTTTCTCAACCAATATATGTGTTTACAGAATGCCATTAACCAACTCAGACATAAAAATACAGTGCAGCCTATGTTGAATACCGTATAGGTCAAAGAGACAAATGGAGCTCAAAGTGTGATATGGGATGTCAGAAAACTGAATCAGAATGCAAAAGTCACATTGCTAAGCATATTCTCACTACGGGATGTATGATGAAGCCGAGGTGTCCAAGCCTCCATCTCAAAAATGATCACATTTCACGAAGAAGAATTTGCTACATAGCAAAGCAGCAAATTTAGGTGGCTTTTTCTGTAATCTCAGCTACAAAAATTAGACAGTGGGATGGGAGCAGAGAAGACAGAAGATGCCTATTGCCTCCCATTCTTCTCACTGATGTTTGTAAGAAAACTCTATTGCTTAGGGCAAAACTACACATTATTGGCGCCAATGAAAATGGCATCTCCATGATGCGTCCCCCTTTGTAACACATAGTAACATTTCCATTGTGCCCTGACATCATGATGCTGTGAATTTCCCACTGCAGTCAGCAGCATCCTTTGATGTAGAGGGGCGGACTGGACCACCCCCACATGCTGATGTCATGATGTAAGGGAAATGATATTACAGGTTAATCGAAAGACGGGGAGGATCTGACACAGAGAAGACAGTTTGGGCAGCAGCCCCTATCTGCCACAATGTCCACTTCCACTCTTAGTTTTCTAAGCTCCTGTATAACTGCAGTACATAGTTCCCCCTGTTAGATTACTGCTGTTCTTCTCTATTATAGTATAAACCCAATAGCATTTAACATAGGTTAGGGGTGGACAACCATGATCTAGTCACCAGTCATGCAAATAGAGTAACCGTCAATGCACTTCTAGTCTTTTATAAATTACTGACACATAGGATGCCCCTTTCTGTACCTTTGTAGTGCCTGCTGTCCTGCTAATCTCAGTACTTGTATCTCATTTTGCAATGCATAATAAGTATATGACTACTTTGATAATAAAGCAGAAGGTAGAATTTAAAGAGAGTCCAAAATATAGCCATGTAAAATACACATTATGGAATTTTAGAGGTTAATCTCTGTCTTGCAAATTCAAAACTCCACAAAAAAACTTGTGCTAACAAGTTAATGCTATTGTAGAATCCCCACCCCCCAAGTTCCCAATGCTATGCAAAAAGTTGAAAAACAGCAGGGATGAAAATACCTAAAAGCTCATATAATGTCAGAAGTAAAATAAATACACCTGTCTATTTGCATTACTATAATTATCACATAGTTAATTGTGCTATTTGATTAAAACCAGAAAAAAGGCTCACAAAAGTATTTATGAAGTGAACCTAACAGCTGTCCAATTCATGTATTCATGATACAAAAGGCAGTTATAAATTAAGTACAAATATTCAAGAGTTTTGACAACATACATATTCAGTTTTGCTTTATTATCTGAGCAATCCTGTCCCTGATAGCAACCACCATCTTCTGGGCTATGGAATACCAAGTAACAGCACAGTCCTATGCATGTTTACTCAGAACTAAGCCCTATTGAGTTTGTTTGTTTGTTTATTTATTTATTAATAGTCCAGTGTGCATAGGATTGCAGCCTAAGGATCTGTGTGCTACCAGATCCCCAAAACATACTGGAATCAAGCATCTAAGCTAGCCTCATACCACAGTTATGCCACAGTACAGGGATTGCCCTCTGTCAATTGCTCATTAGTAGTACTTCATTTGTGTTAACCTAGCATCCAATTAAGAAGAACAATGATACAGTTTTCTTTCAAATCTTTGGTTTGTATCCAGATAATCATTACCACAAAGACCTTCCCACCACATCCTCTGCACAGCAGCCCCATGACATCCCCCTCATTAAATCTGTAGTTGAAGAGCCCTGCAGAATTGAGGGCTGAAGTGAGAAGTGGAAACTGGCCAGAATCAGACAAGAGGCTGGGTTCATATGATCGCAGGAGTGAAAGAACCCATCATTGGTTCTTGTCCTGACCCTGCATGTGCTGGTTGCACGACTGCGCTTTACATAATTACCCATGATGCAGTGTACCCACCCCACAACCACTACTGCATGAACAGAAATTAACAAATAGTAACCATAAAAGCTCTCCCTAAAACTTTAATTTACATTTGAGGTTCAGTTTCTAGGCTAGCAAGCTGCACACAGAGACAGTTCATTTAGAATGGATATTAAGGCCTTTGCTTTGCAAAGAATGGTGATACTCGGTGACCCTCCATGCAAATAAAGAACATGTGAGGGACGTTGTGGGGGGGCATGCAGGCTAGCCCCACCCCTGCCACTGCCATGCCCAGAAGCCCCACCACCAAGCCCTCCATGTGCTTGGAATGTGTTGCAAGGGGCTCCACCCCTGAGCCAATGTATGCATGTAGAGCTGCTCCATGCCAAGAGGGATGCTGACC